>NC_070616.1:17415714-18672142 GCF_027172205.1 Podarcis raffonei
GTAGCCAGGATTCTTATTTATTTATAATAAGTTTCTATTATTTGGTTTATAGTCCGCTTCATGCCAAAATAGGCTTCTAAGTGGGTTACAGTCATAAAAAACAAATGGCACAAAGAATAAAATATAAACATCCATGGAAAAAAGGTGAGGTTCCAACAAAGGAAGAATGGCTTTTGAAAATGATGCTGAACTGGCAAGAAAAACAGCAGATATTAGAGACCAAAATGACAAAAAGATTCTTTGAGGACTGGAGGTCTTTTATTGAATATTTAAAGAAATACTGTAGCAAGATGAAAACACCATCAAGACTTGAAATATGAGCCACAGCGTTAATTATCAAGATAAAAAGGTAAAGGGACCCCTGACCATTAGGTCCAGTCGTGGCCGACTCTGGGGTTGTGGCGCTCATCTCGCTTTATTGGCCAAGGGAGCCGGCATACAGCTTCCGGGTCATGTGGCCAGCATGACTAAGCCACTTCTGGCGAACCAGAGCAGCGCACAGAAACACCATTTACCTTCCCGCCGGAGCAGTACCTATTTATCTACTTGCACTTTGACATGCTTTCGAACTGCTAGGTTGGCAGGAGCAGGGACTGAGCAACGGGAGCTCACCCCGTCACCGGGATTCGAACTGCCGACCTTCTGATTGGCAAATGGGTTTAAATGGATGTATTGAATGGTGAAATACGCAGCATTCAAAGGTTAATATGGAAACCATGGAAGGGGAGGATGGGAAGTCAATGGATAAAAAAATTTACGGTCTATGTTAAAATTTGTAAAGTTTTTATTGTGAAAATCAATAAATAAGATGATTACACACACACAATTAAAATGCTGTAGTAACAAAACAGCCCTGTTAAAGCAGTAGTTAAAACAAGAGACTTGGGTCAAGAGATCATGGGAACATCTTCAAAAGCTAGGTAGGGCAAGGAATCTTCTCAAAGGCCGATTCCCTCCTGGGCAGTCTTCCGAGGGCCATATGCCAGCAGTGTGTGGGTCCAGAGGCAAAAGTGGGAGGAGCAACACATGCAAATTTTACCTTTGTACAGCAGGCTAGGTTCTAAACTCACTCACACCCCCTTCCCAACCCTCCATTCTATGAAACGAGTCGCGGTCAGAGTTCAAGGACGTATCCTGTCTCGGCAAAACTGGTTGGGGTGTGAAGCTAAACCAGCGAGAGGGTATGGTCTGCGGAGAGTACTGGGGGCCAGATTTAGCGGTTTAGAGGGCCACATTGCCATACTGGCCTGAGGCTCCTGCACCCCTGCCTTAAGCTACAGATGAATCAAGCTAAAAGTCGACTGGTTAATCAAGCCAAAAATTATTGACTCTAATTTAAGTCCCACTGCGAGAGGAGTGGTAGGATAAGTGCCGAAGCCAGAGGCAAACAGTTTGGCAGGAGGTCAATCTCTCCAACTTGTGGCTTAGTTAGGAGCAGAGTGTGTGCCCCTTTGATGCCATCTCCGGGTCCCTGTCCCGTCTGCCTTGGCAAGCTCAGCAGTTAGCAATGCTTTTTATTTTATTGGGGTGGTGTGTGTACCGTTCCCTCCTCATTACCCAGCCGTGAGAGATTTGACTGAGCTAATTGACAAAAACAAAGGTTTGGCCGGCTGGCCAAAATTCCATCATGTGTCATTATGCATCCTTCTAAATTGCATTGTTTGTGCAGCTGTTCTGCAAAACGGGCCACTGGGTTTATTTTTGTCCCCCAGAGCTGGGTGTGGAGGGAAGAGAAGGGTCTTCTTCCTATTGTGGCAGGTCTGAGATCAAAGAATTAAAATAACACAGCTTGGGACATTCAAGGGTGCATCAAGGCGGAGAATCGCTTTGCATTAGGCTGTGGAGATATCGCCAGCAGATCATGGGCAACAAGATCTTTTTACTTAGTGGGTTTGCCCCGGAAAGGGTGAATCTGAATTAAATGGGAGTGGGAATATGGGCTGATGTTTTGATGGCAACCTTGCAGTGAGTAGGGTAGCATTTTTAGGCTCCTGAACTTCCTAAGTGAACTAATTTAATGGCTGACTTTTCGAGGCTTCTAACTGTGGCTCTCATGGATGAGCTGGTTAATGTCCCAACAAAACTGGAAATCTCCGCAGAGTTTCCTTACTACGCTTGGAAAGCTTGTGTTTGAATGCTTTCTAATTCTAGATTACTCAAAAAATGTTTTAAATCAAACATAAGAGAAATGAACACGACTGGGGGAAAGTGTTATTTGCTATGAATTCTCTTAATGCTCCCATCTTCACTATACAGCTAAAGCAGTATAATAGTATTGCAGAGTTGGAAGGGTCTGTGAGGGTCTTCTAGTCAAACTACCTGCAATGCAGTAATCTTTTGCCCCATATGGGGCTCAGACCCAAGACTCTGAGAGTAAGAGTCTCATGCTCTACCAAATGAACTATCCCAGGACTGGGCCATGGCTTCACCAAAGAATCCTGGGAACCCTAGTTTGTCAAAGGTGCTTAGAGTTGTCGGAAGACCTCCTCATTCCAACTTGCAGAGTTACGATGTCCAGAGTTCCCTGGGAGGAGGGATTGGATCCTAAACTGCTTTCCTGCTTATGTTCTTTTAAGATGTGGCAGCTAGACTGGTGTCTGGGAGCGGCTGCCGAGACCACATAACACTGGTCTCAAAGATCTGCATTGGCTCCCAGTACGTTTCTGGGCACAATTCAAAGTGTTGGTGCTGACCTTTAAAGCCCTAAATGGCCTCGGTCCAATATACCTGAAGGAGCGTCTCCACCCCCATCATTCAGCCAGGACACTGAGGTCCAGCACCAAGGGCCTTCTGGCGGTTCCCTCACTGCGAGAAGCCAAGTTACAGGGAACCAGGCAGAGGGCCTTCTCGGTGGTGGCACCCACCCTGTGGAACACCCTCCCACCAGATGTCAAAGGGAACAACAACTACCAGACTTTTAGAAGACCTCTGAAGGCAGCCCTGTTTAGGGAAGCTTTTAATGTTTAACAGACCACTGTATTTTAATATTTTGTTGGAAGCCGCCCAGAGTGGCTGGGGAAACCCAGCCAGATGGGCAGGGTATAAATAAATTATTATTTTTATTATTAGTCTTTAAACTGGACCTGGACTGGGCAGTCCTTCAAGCAGAGAACTGTCCTCTATAAAGTAGGACACAAGGACACTATATTTAACAGTTTGTTTTTAGTTCTCCCCTCATACCCCATTTTCTTTCTTTTATAGTGCTTCGGGAAGGTACCTCAGTGGTAGAACATCTACTTTGCATGCAGAAGGTCCCAGGTTCAATCCCTGACATTTTTGTATGCAATTGTTGTCTAATATACACAATTTTGCAAAGCATTTCCCTAATGCAATGCATTTTGCTTGTTGTCGTCACTAATACAGGCATTGTGATCCTTTGTCCCAGTCTGTGCAATTTTGCACACCCTGGTTTTCTGGAGAACTGCATTGCAAAATTCAGAGAAGTGTGGATGTCGAAGGATGGTTGTATCAGTCCACTTTTTTTATTTATTTAAGTGTGAATTGAGCAGGTTTGCCTTCAGCTGTGAACTGAATCAGTCTTCTCCCCCCTCTCCCAATCCATGCTTGCTTCCTGCGTGGCACTTCACTTTTCTGAGAAAGTGTATCTCCTTGTAGGACAAATGCATTTCCTGAAAGTCAGCAATCTCAGAGGGACAGCAGTTCTTGGTTTGCAAACAATTAATTTCACTCTCCATCCTTCTGTGTCACTCACCAAATGGTTTTTACACGTTGGAAGCAGGAAAAAGGCAGTGGCATTTGCAGCGAACGTTTTCTTGGCACCGGCCACAAGGGTGGGCTTGTGAAACCTGAAGCGCCCTTTGTGTAAGCTCTGAGTCAGCCGCCCGGAATTCATGTTTGCTTATGGATGTTGCGATAATTAACAGAGCAGGAAGCCAACGACTGATTGATTGATTTATATTTAGGTGTGCGTTCACACAAACACACAGCGTTAATAAAGCGCCTCTTGGAATGCAGAGATGGGTTGGAGAGTCTGATCTCACACATGTTTACTTGGAAATTCATTAAGTGTGCGTAGAATTTGAACTCGTAGCCAGTGCCTCCTTTTTCCTGGATAGTTTGTGGAGTTGCTGCCGAGAAGCTCATCAACAGAACATCCACTGTTGTGCAGAAGGTCCCAGATTCAATGCCCAGCATCTCTGCATAGGGCTGTTAGACTCTTACCCCACACCCTGGAGAGCTGCTGCCGGTCTGAGTAGACAGTACTGAGCTAGATGGGAGGATGGTGTGATTGTGTGATAATGAGGCTTCCTGGGTTCCTATTTCACATCTCAAAACTGAATCCAGATACCAACCTGCCTGTCTTTGCTGTTGATGGTTCCAGTTTGCTTGTCACCAAAGCTGGTGCGGGTCTAATGGTGGAGGCACATTAAGTCAGCTGAGCATTGCAAGAAGGATGCAGTCCTGGAGGGCTGCACTGAGCCTTTGGATCTGTGCAGGATGAGCCCCAGACCAGGGCTGATGCACGAACCCTACATGCTGTGGGTGGAGTTTGGATGGGGACTTGTTAAACCGGGGTTATAAATTGCTTTTGCATAAAGGATTATGGGCAGATCTCCAGGGTTGCCTTTATTAAACCCTTTTGCATTTCCAAAGCTTGCAGGTCGTCACATATTTTTGGAGCTAATTAGTTACTGTCAGGGCATTTATCTTGAAGTTGTAAACAGCAGTGCGGAGAACTGTCATCATCGTAAAGTGTTAATTATCCCCCTGATTAGTTTTTACGAAAACTTCCCAGGGCCTTCGGGCATGGGAGCTTTGAATTCAGTCAAATTTATTAATTACGGTGATTATGTCTGAATTATACTGCCGCGTTGAGAGGTGGCTAATAAGAGAGGGCTCCGATACCACTCATCGCAGAGGAACCAAACAGAGGGAGAAAGTTTTAGATTAATGAGAATCATGGAATTTGAAGTACAGGGAACATAGAGGGCATTTCTGTTTTACCCTTTAGCCAAAAAGGCTCTCCAAGCTGCTTACAAAAGACTTGCAACCCAAAAAGACACGCAGGGGAAAAGGAAGGAGGAAAAGGAAGACAAAACAAGCTCAATCTCAGGCTGTGCTACTCATTTTGGCACTTATTGAAAACATCTTTGTTTAGACAAGTCTTCCCAGACATTTAGAAAGTTGATGAAAGTTTTAATCTGTTTTTTATTATTTTTGGTCTATTGTTATTTTAATTTTTCAAAGGTTTTACATTATGATTGTTAATTTTTCTTAGTGATAGCTTTATTGTTTTATCTTTTTTTGTAAACAGCTTTCAGGTTCATTTGGGGTTTTTTTTAATGGTTAAGCAGCTTATAAATTTTGTGAAGTAAATAAAATTAATAAGTTCTTAGTTACAGTTCTTACGATGCAGTTAGGAGGAGGAGGAGCTCCTCACCAATGCCAGGGAGGTTTTCTGTCGATGAAGAGAAAGCATTTTTCACACTGAACAGATCTAAGAGCAGATCTGGGTGACAATTTGTAGCCCAGAAGGACGGGGCGACTCTTGCCTTGCACTTCTTCCCTTGGATAGCTGACTTAGAAGCCACAGTGACCAGAAGTTCAGTTCCATATCTAGAAGCTGAAAATGCACCCGGGGGGGGGGGGAATGCACTCAGAACTGTCTCCTCCCACCCTTAATGGGATCAATTATTCTGATTTTTTTTAAGGGGGCTCTATACTTGTCAAGTGAAATTATGATAATTCGGACAGCTTAGCTGAGCAATTTAAAGTTGTGTCGTCAGCAGGCTGGAAGCACAAAGGAGTGGCCCAAAATACTGTATTTTTCGCTCTTTAAGATGCACATTTTCACCTCCAAAAATTAAGGGGAAATGTGTGTGCGTTTTATGGAGTGAATGCAGGCTCCTTGGCTTCAGCGATAGCAACGCAAAGCCTCCGAAGCCCAGTGGGAGTGCTCCCGCCGCGTTCCGGAGGCTTCGGGTTGCCTTCACTGAAGCCAAGGAGCCTGCATTCGCTCCATAAGACTCTCCAGATAGCTGCCTGAAGCCTCCGGAGCGCGGTGGGAGCTCCTGCCGTGCTCCGGAGGCTTTGGGTTCCTTTCGCTGAAGTGTAGGTGCCCCTTCAGCTAAGGCGCAGCGCCCCTTCAGCTAAGCGGGAGGAGAAATGGAAGGGGCTCCATTTCTCCTGCCGCTTCGCTGAAAGGGCACTGTGCAGAGAAGGGGAGAATTTTTTTCCTTGTTCTCCCCCTCTAAAACAAGGTGCATCCTATGGTCAGGTGCATCCTATAGAGTGAAAAATACGGTAGTTTCTGCCCTCTCCTCTGATTTGCAGTTTCTCTTCCAAGGATGGGTGCAAAGGCATCTTCTGGGGCAAGCCAGGGCTCCATTTGTTCAGCTTGTCCACAGGCTCAGTGTGTCACAAACGGACAGTTGAAGGAGCTGAGTATGTTTACCCTGGAAAAGGGGGGACTGAGAGGAGATATGATAGCCATCTTCAAATATCCTAAGGCAGGGGTCAGCAACCTTTTCCAGCCGGGGGCCAGTCCACCATCCCTCAGACCATGTGGTGGGCTGGACTATACAATGGTACCTCTGGTTGCGAATGGGATCCATTCCAGAGGCCCGTTCGCAACATGAAAAGAGCGCAACCTGCAGTGGTGCGTCTGTACACGCCTGGGTTGCGATTCGCTGCTTCTGTGCATGACGTCATTTTGTGCTTCTGCACACGTGCGAGCGGCGAAACCCAGAAGTAACCCTTTCCGGTACTTCTGGGTCGCCACAGGACGTAACCTGAAAGAACGTAACATGAAGCAAATGTAACATGAGGTATGACTGTATTTTGAAAACAAAAATGAACGAATTGCTATAACCCAGAGATGCATTTTAAATAAAAGGACACATTCTACTCATGGAAAAACACGCTGATTCCTGGACCGTCCATGGGCCGGATTAATAAGGCGATTGGGCTGCATCCAGCCCACGGGCCTTAGGTTGTCTACCCCTGCCTTAAGGGCTGTCATATGGAGAAGGGAGCAAGCTTGTTTTCTCCTGCTCTGGAGGGTAGAACCAACGGCTTCAAGTTACAAGGAAGGAGATTGCGACTGAACATTCAGAAAAACGTTCTGACAGTAAGAGCTCTTTGACAGTGAAACGGACTCCCTCAGGAGGTGGTGGACTCTCCTTCCTTGGAGGTTTTTAAGCAGAGGTTGGATGGCCATCTGCCATGGATGCTTTTGCTGAGATCGGAAAAAAGACTGGGCAAAAAGATTCCTGCCATACAGGGGGTTGGACTAGATGACCCTCGGGTCCCATCCAACTCTAAGAGTCTATGATTCTATCCCTTTCTTGAGTGTTTTCCCCTGGCTGGAATGTCTCCTTGAGCTCTGGATGGAGATGGTTGTGCATGGATGTGTGTGTGCAGAAACTAGGCTACTGTACCAAGGTAATTGATGCATTTGTTGCCCTGCCCACTTTCGCCTTTGGCCCTGCCCACCACTGCCATGTGGCCCCCATAACATTACCCTGAAGGCTATGTGGCCCTGCACAAGCTTCCCTATCCTTAATCAAAATGTATTTTCTCCCCACAAGCCCTTTCCTTTATCAGTTCCTTCCTTGGACTAGTTGGGGGCCCAGGAATGCCCATGCGCCAAAGGTAGCAGCAGCCTTCGGATGTGTTCCGAATGGTCAGTGGCAGTCAGTTCCACAGGCCTTTGCTCTCCAGCACTGCCATAGGCCAAGCCAGAAGCAGACAGAGCTCTCTTCAGTTTCCCCCACTGTTTTGACGCTCCCCAGCCGGCAGATTTACAGTCCTCCTGTCTCAAGTTCATTCATTTTCTCCTCTTATTTACCTTTCTGCGCCACACGGTGTTTTCAGCAAAGATCACATTTCTGCCTCCGAGCAGAGCCTGGCCTGCCAAGAAGGAGCTGATCCATAAATCTTTCCTTCCTTCCCCCTTTTATTCCATTAAGAGATTTAGCTGAGGTTTCGGAGGGAGGTGTGGTGTGTTTTTTGTCTTTGTTTTTGCCTGGGAGGAAAAAGTGTCCTGCCATTGCGGGTGTTCAGACAGCGCAATTAATTAAAGCTTCATTTTCCTGCTCGTCTCTGTCTCCCCATTACAACATCTGCTGTGTGGATCCATGTCGTGGGGATCGGGCAGGCGTGGAGAAAAAGGGATTCCTTTGAGGCACTGGATCTTAATTGAAACTTTTGAAATGGGATCTTGTTTGAAGGCCACGTATAGATAATTGTGTCACGTCCAGCGGGCTTGAGGAGTTCAGTCAGAGATTCCCAACAGATGTTTTTGACTGACTTTAGCCTCGTGTGATGGGAAGCATGCAGGGTTTGGGAGCTTTCCAAAAGATTTGAAAGTCTTTTTTTCACCATTTCTGCCTAGAAAATGAGAGTCTCTCTCTGAAATTCTGGACTGGGCCATCTTCAAAGAGACTCAAGGGGCTTTGCATGGCTACCTACCCACCTCATTTTGGTGGGTTAGGGCTATCACAAGGATACCGTAGAGCAGGGGTAGGCAACCTGTGGCCCAGGGGCCGGATGTGGCCCAATTGCCTTCTCAATCTGGCCCATGGACGGTCCGGGAATCAGCACGTTTTTACATGAGTAGAATGTGTGCTTTTATTTAAAATTTTTATTTAAAATGCATCTCTGGGTTAATTGTGGGGCATGGGAATTCATTTTTTCCCCCTTCAAAATATAGTCCAGCCCACCACATGGTCTGGACCGGCCCATGGCTGAAAAAGATTGCTGACCCCTGCTTTGGAGTCTGAAAAGGTCCAGCAAAGGGCAGTCAAAATGATCACAGGGTCTTTTAGTTTAGAAAAGAAGTGTGCATATGCAATAGAAGTATATCATATTATGCATGCCATGGAGAAAGTGGATAGAGAGATGTTTTTCTCATTCGCTCATCAACCTAGGACACAAGGGTCATCCAATGAAACTGAGTGTCGGAAGTTTCAGGACAGGCTTTTTCTCTTGTTTTGTAAGAATTCTTTTAAATGAATGTAGGGTCAAAGATACAGATGTAAAAGAACATAAACAAAACCACAAAATACAGGAGTCCTGTCTTGTCTTCCATTTTTGAGCTTTAGAGATCCTTGCTGCATCCAGGTAAGGAATTTGTTAGATAAGAAAGACAGGCTTTTTCACACAGCAAGTACTTTTTCTTCTTCTTCCATGCGGCCCGTACTTCAACACTTGGAGTCATTGCCACAACTTGTAGGGCCACCACCTTGAATGGCTTTAAAAGGGGATTAGAGAAATTCATGGAAGCCCATCAATGGCTACTAGCCTTTGAAGGTGACCCGGAAACTACAACTAATCCAGAATGTGGCAGCTAGACTGGTGACTGGGGGCGGCCGCCAAGACCACATAACACCGGTCTTGAAAGACCTACATTGGCTCCCAGTACGTTTCCGAGCACAATTCAAAGTGTTGGTGTTGACCTTTAAAGCCCCAAACGGCCTCGGTCCAGTATACCTGAAGGAGCATCTCCACTCCCATCGTTCTGCCCGGAAGCTGAGGTCCAGCGCCGAGGGCCTTCTGGCGGTTCCCTCATTGTGAGAAGCAAAGCTACAGGGAACCAGGCAGAGGGCCTTCCCGGTAGTGGCGCCTGCCCTGTGGAACACCCTCCCATCAGATGTCAAAGAGATAAACAACTATCTGACATTCAGAAGACATCTTAAGGCAGCCCTGTTCAGGGAAGTTTTTAATGTGTGACATCTTAGTGTATTTTTGGTCTTTGTGGAAGCCGCCCAGAGTGGCTGGGGAAACCCAGCCAGATGGATGGGGTATAAATAAATTATTATTATTATTATTATTATTATTATTATTATTATTATTATTTATTATTATTGCCATGTTGGCTATGTATTGCTTCCTCTGTCAGACACAGTATGCCTCTGACATATCAGTTGTTGGGGAGCACAAGGGAGGAAAGTGTTGTTCTGCTTGTGGGCTTCCCAAAGGCTTCCCACGGAAACAAGATGCTGGGCTAAACTGGGCCCCATTCTCTTAAAGCTCATGACTGGCCCAGGATCACCCAGTGCTCTTCAGGGCTGGGTGGGGGTCTAAATCATGTCCCAGCCCAGAGCTCCAACCACCAACAGCATTAAATAAATGATTTGCAAGTTTAAATCTCACCCAGCCATGGACTCACTAGGCAGCCTTTGGCAAGACATCCTCTCTCCGCTGAAGTGTAGCGCAAGCCTACCTTAAAGGGTTGTTGTTGTTGCTGCCACTGCTGAGAACGCCATATCTGGGACCCATAGGGAAAGTGCTTTCAGAGTCAATGGGGCTCCCTTCCAAGTAACTGTTCTTAGAGATTGGGGTGTCAGTAAATGAAATGGAGATGGAGACGTAAAGTGACTTGTGAAAGGTCATGGAGTGAGTCAGAACTCAGAATAGAACTTGTGTCATTTGAGTTTGCGGCCAACCTCTTATCCGCTGGTCTCTGCTGATTGTTTAGTTTTTGAGTTTTGTCTTCGTTTTTAAGATTGTTTTTAATGTGGGAAGCTTGTGTGAGCTTGCAGCGTTCAGGGGTGGAACGCTTTCATTTTCTATTTATCCGTTCAAACTGCTTACAATAATAGGAAGTTGCCCTGCACTGAGTCAGACCAGTGGTCCACCTGGGTCAGTCTTCCCTGACCAGTGGACCTCCAAGGTTAGGGTCTCTTTCCAAGTCCTGTCTGGAGATGCCTGGACTTAAACCTGCAAAGCTTATGCTCACTGTGTGCAGCCACAACCCTTTCCCTAAAGAAAGCTAAGCCAGGACTGAGCCAGGAGCTTGCAGCCCTCCTCTCTACCAGCTGAGCCATCAGCTCAAAGCAATTCACAATATTCTTTTTTTTTTAATACAATTTTAAAAATCACTGTATAAATGTGTCCAAATAAAAACTGCAAATTTAGCCACAATCACAGAAGATAACCTAGCTCAGCCAAATGCCTGTCCTAACTTGCACTACATCAGTGTGGTATAGTGGTTAGAGTGTCAGATTAGGACCCTGAGAGACCCGGGTTCAAATCCCCCACTTGGCCATAAAACTCACTGGGTGACCTTGGGCCAGTTGCCACCTAACCTACCTCACAGGGTTGTTGTGGGCATTAAGTGAGGAGTGTGAGAACTATGTATTCTGCCTTGAGCTCCTTGGAGAAAAAGGTGGGATAGAAATGTAATGGAATAAATAAAATAAAAACAGAAAGTCTTTGCAGCCCCTTTGAAAACCTAACATGGAAGCAGCTTTCTTAGCCTCTTTAGAAGTGGTCAGTTTAAGCACAGCTTTAAAAAATAATAATAGGAAATGCCTGGCCCCAAAATAAGACAAACAAAGGGACATATAACATTTGCATATGCTGGCTTATATGTAGCGATGTGAATTCAGAAATAATTATTAGAATTTAAATAGCAATGCAATATGAAAGATAAGATATGGCAAAGTGTCTTAATTAACACACAAGCAAACTAAGCAGGAGACTCCAGCACAGAAATGTTTTCCTAGCCTTAGAGCTTGGGAATGTGGGTCTTTTTAAAAGATTCAATACACATTTAGGAACATAACCAGAATTGGTGCAGATATATTGATATTTCTTTCCGATTTCTGTTCATGAGTGCAGCAGGGATTTCAAGAGCAGTGGAAGGAGACTTGTTCTGGGTCTCCATTGCTGTTGAACCGCAGCCATTGCTGACTGAAATGGGATGTTCTCAGGCTGGTCAGGAGGACGTGGCCAGCTGGCCCTTTACCTTGACATGATCTCCCACCAATTTCGGAAGCAGCGCAGGAGCATGTCAGGAGCAGATGTCTGTCTCCTCCTTCACACAAAGAAGGGTGGAGGAGCGACAGCCACTTCAAGTCTTGGCTCGAGAGACTTGGCATAATGTGTCCAATTTTCACGCGTTCTGGTGGTGGCGCTTTTTATAGAACTTCTTTTCGGGGACATTTGAGCAAAGCAAGGAGCTCACACATCCGTGAGTAAACACAGTGGTGAGGGCTAGAGATGTTTGTGCAAAGCTGGGACAGAAGCTGAGCTTTTGAGCCTTGGGCTCTGTTTGCGGCTGTCAAACGCTGGCCTGGTTGACGGGCCAAATAGTCTCAAGGCTGTCCATGCCAATATGGTAGCAAGTCCCGCTGAGCATAGAGTTATTTTCAACCAAACAGGCATAGGGCAATGTGCTGGGCCCGGGGGTAACCCATGAAATGTGGTCCAGGGCCGGTCCAGAATCCAAGGGTTCTGCTAGGAGTCAGTCCGACAGGGCCAAGGCAGGAAACCAGGCAAGTACAGGTACAGGATCTCTGGCATACAACAATGTTGCTCCCGCAACCTGGGTTGGGGTCTCACAGCCTTTTATCTTTGTCGGGGAACGGCCGGTCCTGATCCCCCGATGACTCACCTCCCTGTTTCGCCCGAAGGCAAGCACTCCTTCTGCGAGTACTCAGGTCTCTCCTTCTCTCAGACCTTAGTCTCTGCAGCTCGGGAGACATCGGTGGGTTACTAGGCCCAGAGGCTGCCTCAGCCTCCCCTGACCAAATCAGTAGTGGAGCAGCTGTAAGTGATGGCCCAGCTGAAGGCAACGAGGTCATCCCCGCATCTGGAGCCAGGGCAGGCTCAGGACCCTGACTTGGCCTAGCTGGCGTTTGTTGCAGGGGAACCTGTGCAGACTGGGACTCTTCAGGGTCAGGCCCCAGACTTGGTTCAGGTGATGCCTGAGGCAAAGGATCCGATGCAGACTGAGATTCCTCTGGTTCCGAGTCTGAGCCCGAGTCCAGGCCATCACAGGCAATCAGCAGTGGCGTGTAGTCAGCCAGTGGACATGGGAGACTAGTCTAGTCCCCTAAATGTTCCCCGTAAATTATAGCATTGCAGTATTAAATCCTGGTGCCTCCATCCCGAAACCCGTGAAGCTTCTGCCTGGCTTAGGGTGGGAGGCACAAAGCTCATGCATGCAACTTCAGGATGTCCCCTCTTCCTGCCCAATCGCCCTTGCTCTGATTGGGCGGCTCTGAACCACGATGATTCAACCTCTCCTGCAAAGGCCCTAACCTGTGGTGTAACCCCTCTCCTTCTCTGATGCTTGTTCCCCAGGCTCCCCTTCTCTGAGGGCCTATCCTCTCATCTCTGTCATCACCAGGCAGCCCTCGGCCGTCTCCCACTTCATCCCTGCCGCCAGCACTTCCCGCGTCCTCTCGCCACACCCCACGCCGGGGAGCACCTGCTCAGAGACCCAGGCCAGCGAGACCCACGGGAGCAGCGAGTCGGAGGCGGAGCAGTCCGCGCCCCGCTTGAAGAAGCCTCGCCGCAGCCGCACCATCTTCACGGAGCTGCAGCTCATGGGGCTGGAGAAGAAGTTCCAGAAGCAGAAGTACCTCTCCACTCCAGACAGGTTGGTCGAGGGGGCTTTGAACTCAGAACTGCTTCTCATCTTGCTGTAATATTCTGATTTCCAGAAGCTAACACCGATATATATATATATATATATATATATATATATATATATATATATATATATATATAAAAATATAAACTGCAACAGACAGTGGGTTGTCTCCATTACTCAGAGGAGACCTGTTGAAATTAATGAACGTGGACGAGACACATAAAAGCATTTACACATCTGGGAAGCCTGACCAATTGAAAATCTTAAATATTCCCCCATATTTATTTAGCAACGAGCAAGTTAAATGGGGACGCGGGTGGCGCTGTGGGTAAAACCTCAGTGCCTAGGACTTGCCGATTGTCAGGTCGGCGGTTCAAATCCCCGCGGCGGGGTGCACTCCCGTCGTTCGGTCCCAGCGCCTGCCAACCTAGCAGTTCGAAAGCACCCATGGGTGCAAGTAGATAAATAGGGACCGCTTACTAGCGGGAAGGTAAACGGCGTTTCCGTGTGCTGCGCTGGCTCACCAGATGCAGCTTGTCACGCTGGCCACGTGACCTGGAAGTGTCTGCGGACAGTGCTGGCCCCCGGCCTC
Organism: Podarcis raffonei; assembly: GCF_027172205.1. Lineage (NCBI taxonomy): Eukaryota > Metazoa > Chordata > Lepidosauria > Squamata > Lacertidae > Podarcis > Podarcis raffonei. Next base: position 17,429,652 of record NC_070616.1, read on the forward strand.
TTAAGTGAGATGGGCGCACAACCCTAGAGTCGGACACGACTGGCCCGTACGGGCAGGGGTACCTTTACCTTTACCTTTACCTAAGTTAAATGGAAAGGAAGTGCCCTTTTGTCCTGCTGATAATTTGTAAAACCTAAAAAAACCTTCTACACTGGCCATCTGAAAACAAAACAGATTCTGTGTTTAATCTGCCTAACTTATATGGATGGTGTCACTCCTTTCAATTACATCTTCCTTTACACATGAATAAACAAGAACCCATTTGCTGCTGCACAAACCAGAGAGAGGAATAATAATAATAATTTATTTATACCCCGCCCATCTGGCTGAGTTTCCCCAGCCACTCTGGGCAGCTCCCAATCGAGTGTTAAAAAACAATACAGCATTAAATATTAAAAACTTCCCTAAATAGGGCTGCCTTCAGATGTCTTCTAAAATTCAGATAGTTGTTTATTCCTCTGCAATCTGATGGGAGGGATTTCCACAGGGTGGGCACCACAACCGAGAAGGCCCTCTGCCTGGTTCCCTGTAACTTGGCTTCTTGCAGTGAGGAACCGCCAGAAGGCCCTTGGCGCTGGATCTCAGTGTCCGGGCTGAACGATGGGGGTGGAGACGCTCCTTCTTGTATACTGGACCAAGGCCATTTAGGGCTTTAAAGGTCAGCACCAACACTTTGAATTGTGCTCGGAAACGTACTGGGACCAACAGGCAGATCCTCGCCATTTCGAATTCCTGCAAATATCCCCACTTCAAACCTCCACACTTTAGCCTCGCCGCATCATCTGCAGAAGCAAACTCTCTGCGGGCTTCCGTTTCTGGACAAACGTGTTTCTTGAGCTGGGGTTGGCGGCCAGGTCCTCCTCCCAGCCTCACCAGGATGCTGGCTTGTGATGTTCCTCTCAGCTGTTCAGGAGCTGAGAGCACAGCCCTGGTGCCTGGGCACATGAAGATGAGCTTGCTCCCAGTGGAGTGCTTGGTCACATGGTCGGGTCAGATTTCAAAGCACCCTTGCCTTAAATAAAAAAGAAGAAGATAAAATCAAAGGAGACATGAGTAGATTGTATCAGTGGAAAATGCATACCAGGGCTGTGGGAATGCTTCAAATGCGCACATGCCATCATGAATTGATGTGCAGTGATACTTATGAAGAAGAGAGAAAAGGCTTCTTCCTTCCTTCCTTCCTGGTACCCCTTTGAAAGGTTGATCCCTATGTTTCCACTGAAAGAGAAGGGATGCTGGTTCAATCAGTAGGGAAAGGAAATGTTGCTTGTTTTTATAGCCCACTAGGGAAAAGTCTAAGATGGGAGCCTCTGCACCAATTCATCACATTATTCAAGATTTGGGGTAAAGAAGACTTTAATTACCGTACTTTTCTGTGTATAAGACAAGATTTTTTTCTTTTAAAATTATGTTAAGAAAAGGGGGGGTCATCTTATACATGGGGCAGTTTCCCCCTATTTTCTTAATTCAGAGTCCCCCATGGGGGCATCTTATACACGGAAAAATACGGCAAAAGTATTCAATGATTGCATTGCTGATCAGAAATGCTAGGCAAAAATTCTGGTTGCAATTGCGCACGTTAAATCCGAGCGATGTGGGGAGCTTAAAAGCTCTTCAAATGCCAGGTCCATTTACGAACATAAGAAAAACCTGCTGGACCAGGCCAATGGCCCATCTTGTCCAGCATCCTGTTCTCACACTGGCCAACCAGATGCCTCTGGGAAACCAGCAAGAAGAGCATGAGCACAAGAGCACTCTAGCCTCCTGTGTTTTCAGAAGTGTGGCTGCCTCTAGCTGTGGAGGTAGCCATCATGGCTAGTAGCCATTGATAGCTCCCTCCTCCACTTGGGGTTTCCCCATGCGGAAAGTGCTTTTAAGCTCTCCACCTCGGCTGGAGGACAAGGCCCACCCAGTGCGTCCACTCTAGGACACGCTTGCAAATTACTTAGCTCTGGCACCCCCTGATGTCAGGTTCCCTGGCCTCTGCCCTACCAGTCCCCCATGGGCCAGTGTTAGAAACTGAGATATAAAAGCTAGGGGCTAAATGGCACCTTCAACCTAAGTTATAGGCACAACGAAGGAATGTATAGGTGCGCTTTTTTATAACAGGAATACAAAGCTGAAATGAATGAACTGCAGCTAAAATATTATGTTCATTTGCCACATGATTCTAGTCCTTCCCCTGCCCACTCCCCTGATATTATTAAGTCTTCTCCAGTCTTCAGAGAGTACCTGGAAGTGGGGAGACAGGAAAAAGGTCCTCCTTTCCTTCCACTCTGCAGTTTTAATCTGAAATCTTAGGCGCAGTACTGCGCCCAGAACTCAGAAACTGCTTATGCAAATGAAATTCCCTGTCGCAAAATGCGCCTAGAACAATGGGAGGTTTCGGACACTTCCATGGGCATCAGCTGCCACTGCCTGTAGATCCACTGCCATCCAGGGTAGGCCAAGGGCTCTTTCCCACAGTGCTCAGCACCAAGGGCTCCTTTGTCCCTCTTGTAAGGGGTCCTGATTCCATTCAAGGGTTTGGGTGGCTAGTGTGGTGCCAGCTCAGAACCTCACATGACTGGTTGGGCAACACCATCAATCACACACACGACTCTCTTGGCACTAATAAGCCTTGGCATCCTACATGACTGAGCACGATGAGCCAGCGCAGCTCTGGGAACTCCTGCCCCTTTCCTCTCTTCCTCCCTCTTGTTTGTTGCTTTGGTTTCCTAGGCAGTGCTTGTTGTTTCTAAACAGGCGCAGCAACCAGTTTGCAAAGGGTTACAGGTAATCTCGCCACGATGAGTCCCCCGCTGCCAACCAGGCGCCTTTCCCGTGTGAAGAGTGAGATTCAGTGATGGCAAAACCTCCGCCAGGCTCCCAGCATCACCTCCCAAAGATGCAGCAGACGTTGCTATATTTTCCTTTCCTGGTTGAAAATTCAAGACGCCCTTCCCTTGACGCTTCAAAAAATGGCCATGCATGCATGTTTTTTCTCAAGAGTCTCTCCTCCACCTTGAAAACTGGTGGATGGCCTGGCTGGTCACTCCTTCTGGAGGAGGAATAAGGAAGGGCGCCATCGTGAGCATCACCTCGGGTAGCAACAGGTCTTGGGGCAACCCCAATGCATCCCACTTGATGCTAGATGTTTTCATGGCCTACTTGTGGAACTAGAATCATAGAACGGTAGAGTTGGAAGAGGAATGCCAACAGTTCTTTAGTCCAACCCTGTGCAATGCTGGAATTATTACTAGTGGTTACTTAAAGGCAAAGGTAAAGGTACCCCTGACCATTAGGTCCAGTCATGGCCGACTCTGGGGTTGTGGCACTCATCTCTCTTTATTGGCCGAGGGAGCCGGCATACAGCTTCCGTGTCATGTGGCCAGCATGACTAAGCCACTTCTGGTGAACCAGAGCAGCGCACGGAAATGCCGTTTACCTTCCTGCCGGAGCGGTACCTATTTATCTATTTGCACTTTGCTTATGTGTTCCCAAAAAAGAGAAGTCGTCATTCGGCATCAGAAAAGGGGACAAAAGGAGTCACAGATTTGCATGAAACTTGCAAAAAGGTTAATTTATATATCTTAATGCCGGTTCAGAGGTCACTGTTCTCATGGAAATGGAGATGCAAAGTACCTCAACACTGTCGGGAAGACCATATGTTTGGGTGGCCGTCCAACTTCATGACTCCTTGCACTCCCTCCTTAGGGCTCTTTATTTTTAAACTGGACTTTGGCCAGAAAGCCCTTCAAACATAGGGCCGCCCACTATGAAGTGGAGCATGTGGTCACCCTATTCCTCACACCAGTGTGCCCAGCAGCACACTGTTCAGGAGTCTTGCCAACGGCTTTGCCCTCGCCCTTGCTCCCTTTGATGTGGGTCTTAAAGAAAGCCCAAAGAGAACCGTTGAATGACGAGGCTCGCTAATGGCAAGAGAGGGCAGATGGGCCTGATAAGCCGCAGCCTTGATGGGTTCTGCCCTGCCGATAATAACACTCGGTGTTGCTATAGCAAAGCTGAGTGTTCAAAACACTTCGTAGAGAGTTGATCTCAACGATGATTACAACAGCCCTGTAATGCAGGTCAGCATTAGAGTGAGTCGGTGGTGCTGATTGTAGACGGAGCGTCAAAGCGAGTGGTTTTTCTGTGTCCAGGGCAGCTGTCTACCAGCTCCATCTGGTATGCAGGCTGAGACCCTAGCTACCTGCGGACTGTCTCACAAGAATGGTGCATGCTCTGGTTATCTGCTGCTTGGACTACTGCAGTGTGCTCTATGTGGGGCTACCTTTGAAGGTGACCCAGAAACTACAATTAATCCAGAATGTGGCGGATAGACTGGGAGCGGCCGCCAAGATCATGTAACACCAGTCTTGAAAAACCTACATTGGCTCCCAGTACGTTTCCAAGCACAATTCAAAGCGTTGGTGCTGACCTTTAAAGCCCTAAACGGCCTCAGCCCAGTATACCTGAAGGAGCGTCTCCACCCCCATTGTTCAGCACGGACACTGAGGTCCAGCGCCGAAGGCCTTCTGGCGGTTCCCTCCTTGTCAGAAGTGAGGTTACAGGGAACCAGGCAGAGGGCCTTCTCGGTAGTGGTGCCTGCCCTGTGGAATGCCCTCCCATCAAATGTTAACGAAATAAACAGCTATCTGACTTTTGGAAGACATCTGAAGGCAGCCCTGTTTAGGGAAGTTTTTTATGACTGATGTTTTAATGCATTTTTAATATTTTGTTGGAAGCTGCCCAGAGTGGCTGGGTAAACCCAGCCAGATGGGTGGGGTATAAATAATTTATTATTATTATTATTATTATTATTATTATTATTATTATTATTATTGAAATGTTGGAGGGTACGAGGTTGCCCAAGCAACCAAGCCAGATGGCCCCATGTTCCGACTTCCTATAAGGTTTGCTCCTATGTTTCCAGCCCCTTGAGAAATGGGTAGCAAGTGGAAGAAGTAGGTCACCTGTTGTCCCTCTTTAAGCCAAGTCCTCTGGGCCTTTGGGGGCTGCAACCCACTGGTAAAATGATTGCCATGTGAGCACAGCTATTGGAACCCCACCGCAGAGAAAACGACCTGGCAAATTTCAGGGTGATTCAGAGTCATCTACCGTGCAGCCGGTGGTGTGTATGAGACGTGACCGAGTGCATCAAGCTTGGCTTAGGCTGCCCTCGCACCTTTTGTGTTTCTGGTTCACTGATGCTAATCATGGCAGAGGCAGAGCGAAGATGTCATGCCAGCAGGTCTCTTTCAGATTTCTTTGTTCAGCAAGTTTCATCCGAGGAGATTAGTCTTTCACTTGGTCCTTAACCAACGGGCCTTACGTAAACACAGTGGTGCTTGGCTGTCTGTTTGTGTGTGCCCGCGGAGGGGACCTTCCCATATCTTATCAAGGAAATCTCAGGTGAAACCCAGTTTGATCTGAGTGCTATTGAGTTCTGAATCCTCAGGAAGCCGAGTTCTGTCTGGCTTTCCAGCCTTTGTGGAAAACCAGAGTAGCAAATCCACCTTTGCACAAGAAGGTCAGTGAGAGGCTGGTCGATTTATTTATCGATTTATTGCATTTATATCCCCACAGTTTTCTCTCTCCAAGAAGCTCTGGAAAGTGCTCATGGTTCTCTCCATTATTTAATTCCCACAACAGCCCTGTGAAGTAGGTTAGGCTGAGGGGCAGTGACTGGCCCAAGGTGGGGATTTGAAGCCTTGTCTCCCTGGTCCTAGTCTGACACAAATAAGAGGTCCTTCGATGCAGTGCTCATGGGCAACATGGTACGCTCAGACACACACCCAGGTCAGAAAGGTTGGTGGCCTATGTTTTAGCACCACCAAACCCTTAACATTGTTTTTGAACATGCATGAGACAGACCACAGGTCTGCAGAATTGGCCAGCCTGAACTTGCGGGTGTTTACGTAAGACGGTCTCTTCTTGGGACCGTCGCTTTAAGGAGCAATGAAAGCAATTTAACTGCCCAGTCCAAGGCATACTGACTCAGAGAGAAATCCCACTGCGTTCAATGGGGCTTCTTTCCAAGTTAGGACTTATTCGCACCTCTGTTTGTTTGCCCTGCCACTTCCCCCTGGCAAAAGCTGCGGTTTAGTGGAACAAGCAGCGATGGGGTTTCCCACAGATTGCCATTTGTTCTGATTTAGCACTAAAGAGCGGGTTTTCCTGAGGAAAGCAGTGGGGCAAAGGCAAAACTGCTTGGACCAGAGCCTAGAAAGGCATGAGACAAGCAGAAAACTGCACAAGACAAGCAGAAGTGTGGATGAGCTCTTAGTGCACCGATTATCACTGCCTCCGTCTCTCTCCTATATAAGCCCCATAGGAAATTACTGTGCAGGTGATGCTGTTCAACCTGAAACAATCAGTTAAGTTTGCATTCAAGGACTTATTACTGATGGCTCTGTTGTGCTTCCGTGGCATCAATGATCTTATTATTCATAACCAGGGGTGTAGCTAGCTGCTCCCGTACCCAGAGCGGTGGGGGCGGGGCGAGTCGTCCACGGGGGCACCATGGCGATCCGCCTAGGGGGGCGCTTTGGCGAGCTGCCCACAGAGTCCGCCTGGTGGACGCAAGCCCCACACTGCCGTTTCGGGCAGAGTGGGGCCCCGAGCCACCGTGTCACTCCCAGGAGAGACGCGTGCCTCGGGCGCACTGCAGGCCAGGCCCCACGGTAAGTGCCGCCCCCTGCGGTGTGCCATTTTGTCACCTCCTCAGGGATGACATCCGGGGGCAGACCACACCCCCACCCTTTCTATCCCCTTGTTCATAACATATCTTTCTGCTTTTCCCCTCTGCATCATTTTCTTTCTTAAGTCGTGGACCGTATGATATCAGACAAACAAGTCATTGCTCGTTTCTGCACCTCTCAAATGTTTGCATTGCTATTTGCAACAAATTATTTATTTGTGGGGGTGGGGGGAGAAACCTCCCCGCAGTTAATTACACCAAAGGGGGAATTACAACTTCTCTTTAGCTTCCTTTAGTTGATTTATTTGGACATGGCACGTTGTCAGTCGATGATGACTATCTTCCCCTGGCTGTTAGTGTTCCTTGGTTTTCCCCTCCAGTGTCTGTACAACTTGTTCGCTTTCTTCAGGATGTGAGCTAATCAGATCTTGGCCGTGGATGGTGCGTCTTCCTTTCTGTTGTTGATTTGGATTGATTTGGATCTCTTGTTTTCCAGGCTGGATCTGGCCCAGTCCCTCGGCCTAACACAACTTCAGGTGAAGACTTGGTACCAGAATCGCAGGATGAAGTGGAAGAAAATGGTAGGTATTGTGGTAAACAGAGACATGCGTATAGGGTGTGCCCAAGGCAAAAATGAAATGAAATGAAAAGGGGCAAAAGTTTTGTGTCTCATTTTTTTAAGATCACATTTTTAACATAAAACTTAGTTGTTACTTTTTTAAAAAAATAGTTAAGTTGCAGTTTCTTTAGGCAGTGGGACTCAGTTCAAAGTAATCCTGCATAGGATTGAAGTGTAAAACTTCCTTAGTTGGGTGACATCCCTAAATGTGATTTTCATCCAAGAATCCTCCTGCTTCTCTGACACTTGGGATAATAAATTAATATTTTATTAATGCCTTTCAGCATCAGAGTGGATTGCCTTCACTATCATTGTCTTATGATTTATTTACTTAAGAACATTTCTAGCCCCCTTTTCAAAAATTAAATTTAATAAATAACAAGTTCTAAACGGCAAGACAAAAATCTCTTAACGCATTTTGTTCTAATTGAGTGCTGCAGAGCAAAAGATGACTCAGTCCCTCTAACAGTGAATTCAGCTACAGAGTGCTGATAGAATACTAGACAAAATGGGGAAACAAAAGCGAGGTATCTTCAGGCCTGGAGGAAACCCCTAAAAATAACAGGAAAGAAATCAGTAGGGTGGGAAACTCTAAAAACACCCTATTGAGGACTGAGCATGCTCAGTGGGCACAGAATGCTGACTGACTTTTGGGAGGAGGAATGGAAAACTAGGGGATGGGGTGGAATATCCTGGGAGAGGGCATGGCAGGCTGGACAGGGCACAGGAACTCTCCATGCTGTAACGTTTTGTTGCTGGTCCAACTTAACACTTAAAAAAACCCCATGAAAGCAGCAATTAGACACTCAGCTTGTTTGCTTTTTTTGCTCCAGGTCCTGAAAGGTGGGCAGGAGGCCCCCACAAAACCCAAAGGCCGCCCCAAGAAAAACTCCATTCCCAGCTCCGAAGAGATCGAAGCGGAGGAGAAGATGAACAGCCAAGCTCACAAGCCGGCTTTGGAGGAAAGCCAGGCCACGGAAGAGTGTGGGTTGACCGGGGAGTCATTGGATGCCACTTCAGAGACAGAGGAATCTCCTAAAAACAGAGCTGAAACCCCTCTGGGAGAAACTGCATCAAGTTAAGAGAGAGGGAGAGAGAGAGGGGAAAAAACTCCTCACACTTCCCAAAAGGACAATGTACAAACTGGAGGCGTGCACACTTGGTGCCTTATGAAATCGAACAGTATGGGTGGGTCGCTGTGGAGCAAAGAACCCCCATGTAGGCAGCAGCGACAGTTTCCTTCTTTCCAATGCAGTGTGTACACCCTCCCCACAGACAGTGGGGCCTGAGCTCTCCTCCCGAAGAGACTGAATGCTTGCAAATCTGAGACTTTGGAAATGCACAGGGAGCTGGGAGGAAGAGGCTCCTTAGCGAACAGCTGCCAAAGAAAACTGTCCCTTTTTGTCTTCCCCCTTATTATCCTCATCTGTGAAATGGGTTCAGAGCAGTGACTGCCAAACAAAACAAAAGGTCCTTTGTCGTCGTTCCAACATAGCATTCTTCTGCAACCAGTGCTTAATTGGGAACGGGCCAAAGCAAAGGTGTTTTTAACAGGGGTGTTTGGGAATCAGGAATGTTTACGTTCCAGCACCACAAAGATCGGGGGGGGGGTGAGGGAAACGCAGGAGTAGATGTCCAACTTCCTTGGACTTGGAGGGCTTGGCAGCACCAGTGGCCCATAGGGGCAAGACTGAAGTGGTGGCAGGGGGTGGGCAAGAGGCTGGGGCAGCAGCAAGAGTTGTGGATGTATTGGTTTGGTTCATGGTGGATGTGGAAGTTGCATTGGCTGCGGCAGGGGCAAGTGGGTAGGCCTGCCTGTAGCCACCCAGAGCTCAGTGGTGGCAATACAAACTTCTGGCGCACATGGAAGGGAAAGTGGTAGCTCAGTGGTAGAGCATCTGCTTTAAAGACAAAAGGCCCCGGGTTCGGTTCCTGGCAGCATCTCCAGGTGGAGCTAGGAAGTTCCATCCGTGAAGCTCTGGAGGGCCACAGCCAGTTAGCGTAGGAAATCCTGATCTCAATGAAGCAATATTCGAACTCTCAGTAGAAGAGTTCCTTGTTGATGTCAGAAGAGAAGGCATATCTAAGGTCGGCTTGCCATGTTTCCAAAAGTGAAAATCCAGACACAAAAGTTGTTGCGCTTTTCTTTTCTCTTTTCTTTTTTTCTTTTTTGCCCAGAGTTGTTGAGCTATTTTTTAGGAACATCACCAAAAAACCAACACTCTTGATATGGGCTGTCCCAGGTTTTCCCTGGACGTTTTTTCGAAAATTCCGCCTGCATGCCATTTGTGACAGATGAATCCCGGCTATGTCCGGGAATTTCCAGAAGTATGGCAGCCCTAAACTAAGGACTTCAGAAGAGTCTTTGCTGGATCAGGCCCATGGGCCATCTAGCCCAGCACCCTGTACTCACAGTGGCCAACCTGGGACAGACCACAATAACACTCTCTCAACAGCAGAGCCATTATGGCTAATAGCCATCAGTAGCCCCCTCCTCCTCCATGGATTTGTTAACCCTCTTCTAAAGCCATCCAAGTTGGTGGCCATCACTGCCTCCTGTGGGAGTGAGTAGTCAAGTCAAAGTTTAATTGTTGTTGTGACCATCTTGGTCGTTTCATCCCCCAAAAGGAAATAAAAGTATTCTGTGCCTGCTATACAGAACATGCAGAGATACACCATTAAAATACAGGCACCACCAATTTATACAAATATACACAGATATTTGTATAAATTGGTGGTGCCTGGAGACCTACACAGATACGTTTCTGTATTACAGTGGTACCTCAGGTTACATACGCTTCAGGTTACAGACACTGCTAACCCAGAAATAGGACCTTGGGTTAAGAACTTTGCTTCAGGATGAGAACAGAAATTGTGCTCCAGTGGTGCGGCGGCAGTGGGAGGCCCCATTAGCTAAAGTGGTGCTTCAGGTTAAGAACAGTTTCAGGTTAAGAACGGACCTCTGGAACGAATTAAGTACTTAACCCGAGGTACCACTGTACATTGCTGATCCAGTCCACTGTATTGTCTTTGAGGAACGTTCTTCTCCTTTTTGGGGCTGCAGCCGCCAGACCTAGCAGAGGAAGTGGTTTAACTATGTGCTGCGTGAAGAGGTGTTTTCTGTGCCCCGGAAGCATGCATGCATCAAGATCAGGGCCACTACCAAAGATCAGCAATTCGGGGGACCTGCCAAGGCCTGGACCTCTTCTGGAGGCCCACAACCAAACCCTAGCCTGTTCCTTCTGCTCTCAGCTGCCTGATCATCTGCCTTCTGAGTGTACAAGCAGTGAGGGAGGGAAGAAGGGTCTGTTTCCTCTACTTGGCAGTGGCTTGGTTTGGGCCAGAAGAGAAAGAACCAGCAAATGTGCCTTGGTGACTCTGGCAAGTCGCGCTCAGTATTGTTTACACTGGCCAGCTGTGGCTCTCCAAGGTTTCAGGCAGAGGACTCTCCTAGACCTACCTGGACCTCTCCTAGACCTACCAAGGATCAAACCCAGCACCTTCTGCATGCTAGGCAGCTGCTTTACCGCTGAGCCATGGAGCTGGCTGGGAGTGCATTGAGACTCATATGAGTGCAGTGAAAAGAGGGGAAAGTGACCAGGGAACCACAGGAGGGCTGTCTGCTGGCCACCTGTTCTTTGATAGAATGCTGGAAGGATGATGGCAGGAAGTTTGGGGGAAGAATCTGGAGCAGGTCTTGGGCTCAGTGTGGGTGCAACTGTTGCATCTCCCTAAAGACAGTGGGGCAATAAGTTGAGTTTAAGTTGCCATAACTGAGGGTTGATTCACACTGTTTCACGCTTGATCATTGAGCCTGGTCTACATCAGGAATGGAGAATCAAGCTATGTGCACACCATACCAATAAAGTACTCCCCCCCCCCGGCCCAAAGAATCCTGGGAACTGTAGTTCACCCCCCACAGAGCTATAATTCCCAGCACCCTTAAGAAAATATAGATCCCAGGATTCTTTGCGGGGGAACCCATGGCTGTTAAGATTTTACATGTGGGAGGTGGGTGTGACCTGCCCCCTCCCCAGAGTGGTTTTAACAATTTGCTCCTTTTTCCTCAGGGAACTCTGGGAATTGTAGTTCTGTATGGGGGATAGGGGGAATCTCCTAACAGCTCTCAGCACCTTTGAGAAACTACCGTCCCCAAGATTTTTTGGGGGGGAGGCCATGTAGTTTAGATGGGGCCTGGGTTCCGATCCACACATTGGTCCAGGAGATGCAGATAAAATCAGTTTGCATTGAAATTTGCAATGACCATTTCCTCAGTTATCTGCAGTCTATTTCTGTGGCAGAATGAGGCAGGTCAGAATTAGAAGTAGAGCCCCACTGAGGTAAACTGTACTTACTCTTCAGTAGGTGGGTATAGGAATACAACCCAAATTTAAATTGATTCACCCACAAAAATCTAAACATGTTTAGTCAGCAGTAAACTACATTGAGTTAAATGGGATTCACTTGCTGGTGAGAAAGGGTTGCAACTTGAGACAGGCGAATCAATCAACGTCACTTCCCACTTTTCCAATCTGACATTCAGTTCTCGACATTTCCCCATCAGTTTGTAATTTTATTTTATTTTTTAAAATTCCTTATGAAAATTCATCAGCACGTTAGCATAGATTTTTCTAACATATGCATGCTTCTGCATGCAGTTTTGCCTAGTACACACCAGCAGTTTCCACTATTAGAAAGCACCTTTGCATGCTGTTTTCACCAACGTATGCATTTTTACGCACACTTTACCTTAGTGTACACCGTTTAGTACATTTAGAGAACTGGATTGCAAAATTCGCAGAAGTGTCGAATTCAGAGGATGAGTGCCTTTTTGTCCGTGTATCATTTTGAGAAGTGTGCATTTGATAAGGGCTGCCTTTAAATGCGGACTGAACCAAATTTATCCTTTATCCCTCCTTGTGGACCTAAATCTTGCAGCATCAGTATTTAAAGACCGGTCTTTTTTTCCCCAACTGAAGTTCCCACAAATAAGGTGTGAACTGATTCTTAGCTCGAGCCCTTTGTGAAGCCTATATCAACCCAAGGAGATTTCCGATGTCTACAGCAACGCCAGTGTTTTTAGCGCTTTTGCAGATTTGGATACATTGGTCTCCAGATTTATATGGCACTTACTGTAGGAGCACTGAAATATCTGGGGGTGGCGGGGAGGAGAGCGAGCCACGGAATTCAGAAGAAAACTTTGCAGGAGGAGCGTCGCATTTATTTTCCAGCCCCGTGTGCCAAGATTAGATAAGCATCGTGTTTCCTATAGTCTTGTTTGAGGGTGCATTTTTGCCCAAAGGCTGCAAAGAGATGTATCAAGATAACCTTTATTTTTTAATTAAAAATAAAATATATAAATAAAGGAATTGAGCGGAATCTCTCTCTCTCCCTCCTCTCTCTCTCTCTCTCGTCCAAGGTTCTGAGAACTGGGTTTCTTCCTTTGCATTTTGCTGTCACGGGGCCAAAAAGCCTGGGGGTGGGGGAATCAAAGACCCTGTACTTCCCAGGGACAACAAAGCCCTGAGAGAGCACACCAGCTCTTAGATGTGTCCCTCAACCAGAAAATTTGCATTTAGGCTGGTTTAGGACCTGGCTCGGTCATGGGAACATGAGAAGAGCCCTGTGGGATGAGAATGAAAGATCCTCACAAGGTGGTGGACTCTCTTTCACTGGAGGCTTTTAAAGAGAAGCTAGATGCTCATCCTCCGTCAGGAATCCTTTAGCTGTGATTCCTGCATCGCAGGGGGTTGGACGATGACCTTTGGGGGACCGCTCTAACTTTACCGTTCTATGAATCTACGATCCAGTTCTCACAGTGGCCAGGGGTTACTCTGGACAACTTATTTACTGAGCATTCTGATTTCCTTGTGAAAAACCTGCACAGAGGTTAGATTACAGTAGTACCTCAAGTTACATACGCTTCAGGTTACATACGCTTCAGGTTACAGACTCCGCTAACCCAGAAATAGTACCTCAGGTTAAGAACTTTGCTTCAGGATCAGAACAGAAATTGCACGGAGGCAGTGGGAGGCCCCATTTGCTAAAGTGGTGCTTCAGGTTAAGAACAGTTTCAGGTTAAGAACGGACCTCCAGAACGAATTAAGTTCTTAACCCGAGGTACCACTGTATATTGAATCTTTCTGCTTTTTTGTGTGTGAATTCATCCTGATTTGCTTCCCAGTAATCATTCCTTCAATACACACTTTTCAAATCTTTTGCCCTTCACTTTCCTAACCTCAAGAAGTTGGTTTCTTTTTTTAAAAAACCACACAGTTTGTTGCCCGAAGGTGGCAGAGTTCCTTAATCCATGTGAATTACAGGAGCCTAGACCTTTTCCTGCAAGCAACTGGCAGTCTTGAGGTTTCCTAGCCAGATGCCCACAAGCGAGACCTGTATGTGTGGCATTTTCACTGCCATGAATTATTATTATTATTATTATTATTATTATTATTATTATTATTATTATTATTACCATTTCTATACTGCTTTATTTTTTGGGGGGGGATCTCAAAGCAGTTTGCAATCTACATTAAAACAGCATATAAAACAATCCAGAATAAAACCTTATTGAAGAAAGTCAAATATAAAGTATACATTTAAATACAATTAACATTCAATTGGACATAATGAACAGCAAACTAAAATATTATCCTAAACACTGAATGTGTGTGTAAGTGCAGCTCTGCTTGAGATGTGGCAACATGAGTCCTCTGCCTGAGTGCTGCCATGTGGGCAAGGAAGGTGGATGTGGCCATGCCCTTATCCTGCACTCTCGATCCCAAATGTGGATTGGAATCCCTGCATTGCAGAGGGTTGAACCGGATCACCCTTTGGGTGCCCTCTGACTCTACAGTTCTATGGGTCGATAAACCCCCACCCCCATTGACTTGAAAGCATGAATGTGGAAGTGTGGGAAAGCAATCCATCCCTTTAACATTCTTTACCCTCTGGGGCTGCCAACTTTTATTCCTGGCAGCACGCCTGTTGCCCTTATCAGCTCTGCTAACAAAAAGGTTGGAAATGTTGCGTGCCATGAAAGGCTTCATAAGATGGTTTGCTTATCTGTGGTGCGGTTGTTAAAGGCACCGGAGATCTGGCAGGAGAAAGGCAGGTAGACAACTGCCTTATCAACTCCTGGAAGCCCAAGACTCCAATTAAGTGTCTCTATATGTTGGATCTGCAACAAAATGTTACAGTACAGAGTGTTCCTGCTCAGGGCTCCAGCTCGCACAGTCATGCCCTTTTTGGGGACACACCATTCCACCGCCCACCCTGATTTGCATTTCTCTCTTTCTCCACCCCTCAACAGTCAGCATTCTACGCCCACTTAGCATCTTTCATTTATTTCATTTAGTGTTTGTTTTTGTTTATAGTGACCCAATAATTTTTTTTTTCTGGTGCATTAGACTCAGATCTAAGGCACCCAGCTAAGCTAGTCTGCAGCAGAGGATCCCAACAGAACAGCATCTTAAACTAGTTACATACTGTAGAAATCCCTTCTCTCGTGGTCGAACTAAAAGGATGCTGGCTCAGCTACAATATATTGGAGAAGGAGTCTGGGAGGACAAGAGTTAACATCCGCCTGCCCTTAAGGAGTGTCCATATGTGCATGTTAAACAGTTTAATAAATTGTTCTGTGCATACTTAAGTTCACAAAGATGTGAACCCAAACACTTCCAGTGGCAAGCAAGGGAGCAACATTATTAACTTTCAACAACAATTATTATTATTATTCTGTTGTTGAAAGTTAAGAACATTGCTACAAGCAATATATCACAGCTTCTATATCCTACATATGGTCAGAGTATTTAAAATGAGAGTCGTCTTAGAGAGCCATAGTTAAAAGGATAAGTCAGCAAATGTGTCCTCTTTTTTGCTCTTCAAAATATGGCAACCCTCAGAAAACGAATGTGGTGCCCTCCATGTAATGCCTCTGGTCCTGCTTACCTCTGTCATGTGGCCCCCGGAATGGAATGTGGCCCTTGAACCCTGAAAAATGTTATCCACCCCTGAACTAAGCCATGCTTTTTGTGTCATGTCAAAACACAGCCCAGAAAACCAAGATGCCACGAAGTCTGAAGCAGACAGAAATGCAAGAAAGCCACAGGACAGCCCCACACACCCTCTGGGGTGATCCTGTCTTGTTGCCATCTGGACTCCATGAAGGAGGGCGCCCAGAAAGATCTCCTAGTGGGTGCCCCCACCGTAAACGGCTAGCGTCTTGCTTCATCGCTCATTCACACAAGTAGAACAGACTCCCCACTTCAGAGATTAGCCCTCCAACTCAAGGAGCATGGTGGTCCGGCAATGGTGGGCACTCTCATTCTCATAGAATCACAGATTTGTAGAGTCAGAAGAGACCCCAAGGATATTGTAGTCCTACCACCGCCCCATCATTGCAAGAGATTTGGAATGACTGATTCAGGATACAGTTCTTATGCCGCTGGTAATAATAGTCTGAATTGGGTTGCTGAATTGTGATATTTCACAAGCATCCTTAAGTTACCCCCTTTCAAATAATCTTATTCTTGTACGTATCAGTTGTTGTTGATTGTCAGCTGCCATGGCGACCTGTTGGCAGGCAGAAAGGTAGGAAATAAACATTGTTAATAAAAGAAGGCATTTATTGGCCTCAACTCAATGGCTTCTGCAAGTCTTCCCTTCTTCCAGTTGTGCTTCTTGGCTTCCTACCTTCTCAGCTGCAGCCCCTGGTTTGAATTCCCTGCTAGTCATTGGTTCATTAAGAATATACGGACATAAGATGAGCCTGCTGCTGGATCAGGCCAACGACCCATCTAGTCCAGCATCCTGCTTTTGTAGTTACCAACTATATGCCTGAATGGGAAACCCACAAGCAGGATTCAAGCACAGGAGCAACTCTCCCCTCCTGCAGTTTCCAACAACTGGTATTCAGAAGCATTATCACCTAACACATTTGCCGACTTCTCCTTTTAACTATGGCTCTTCTGGAGGGCACAAGGAGAAGGGGACGACAGAGGACGAGATGGTGACAGCAGTCACGAAATTAAAAGAGGCCTGCTTCTAGGGAGAACAGCAATGGCAAACCTAGACAGCATCCTAAAAAGCAGAGACATCACCTTGCCAACAAAGGTCCGTATAGTTAAAGCTATGGTTTTCCCAGTAGTGATGTATGGAAGTGAGAGCTGGACCATATAGAAGGCTGATCACCAAAGAATTGATGCTTTTGAATTATGGTGCTGGAGGAGACTCTTGAGAGTCCCATGGACTGCAAGAAGATCAAACCTATCCATTCTTAAGGAAATCAGCTGGGAGTGCTCACTGGAAGGACAGATCGTGAAGCTGAGGCTCCAATACTTTGGCCACCTCATGAGAAGAGTACAGAGTACAGAGCCAGTGTGGTGTAGTGGTTAAGAGCGGTAGACTCGTAATCTGGTGAACTGGGTTCGCGTCTCCGCTCCTCCACATGCAGCTGCTGGGTGACCTTGGGCTAGTCACACTTCTCTGAAGTCTCTCAGCCTCACTCACCTCACAGAGTGTTTGTTGTGGGGGAGGAAGGGAAAGGAGAATGATAGCCGCTTTGAGACTCCTTCGGGTAGTGATAAAGCGGGATATCAAATCCAAACCTCCCTTCTTCTTCTTCTTCTTCCAACATCCCAACATCCACCCATGAGTTTGAGTATTATGAGAGAGGGAGAATTCATTAATTTCAAGAAGCTAAGTTAGACACAACCCAAGGATGGTCCTCTTTCCTGCGAATGTTCTTTGTGGAAACATGACCAAACTCTCCTAAAAGTCTTAAAGAACCCTCATCTACCAGCCGTTGCATGCTGAAGCTGTCTCGGGTCCTCAAGTTTCTCCTCATTTGCCTCCAAGATTAACAATTGGCCTGGGCCCAACTCTCTCTACCCCACCCCCCTTGCACCGAAACTTCTTGAGACTTAGACAGATCTGCAGGTGCAGTCTTTGGCCTCAAAATATCATTTAGCCCTTGGAGAAAGCCAGCAGCTCTGTTATCAGGTGGGAACTTTCCAACAAGTCTGTACAGGGAAGAGCTGGGTGGTGGGGGTGGAAAGCACCTATTAGCAGAACAGTTCCATGGAAGACATAAGCTCTCATTCAATTCCCCCCACCCCCAATGATGGCTGTTCACTTTAGGGCAGCGGCTTATACGTACAATCCAGCAGAATCACATCGTAAATCTGTCCTGTTTCCAGTTTCAGGGAGGGGAAGGGGTTGCATGTCTGGAAGCTAAAACAAAAACCAGCAACCCAAAAGAGCTTCTCTCTTGAATGTACAAAATTATTATGACAAGAAGAAGAAGACAGGGCTCAACGCTTCCCTCTGAAATGCTAGGGTGCATGGGCGTAGCCAGGATTTATGTTAGGGGAGGGCAGGACACCCACCTGTCATCATCCCCTGTCTGGCTCTGTCCAAGCTACCTGCGCCACAATTGGCCAGTTTGCAGAAGCCATGCCTATCGCTCAGTTGGGTTACCCGTTGCATCGCTAGAATGCACGCAGCATCCTCCAACTGACCTCAGCAAGCATTTGTTCTACCTGCCTGCCGACTGTCTCACCAGAGTGGTGCATGCTCTAGTTATCTCCCGCTTGGACTACTGCAATGCACTCTATGTGGGGCTACCTTTGAAGGTGACCTGGAAACTGCAATTAATCCAGAATGAAGCAGCTAGACTGGTGACTGGGAGTGGCCGCCGAGACCACATAACACTGGTCCTGAGAGATCTGCATTGGCTCCCAGTACGTTTCCGAGCACAATTCAAAGTGTTGGTGCTGACCTTTAAAGCCCTAAACTGCCTTGGTCCAGTATACCTGAAGGAGCGTATCCACCCCCATCGTTCAGCCCGAACACTGAGATCCAGTGCTGAGGGCCTTCTGGTAGTTCCCTCATTGCGAGAAGTGAGGTTACAGGGAACCAGACAGAGGGCCTTCTCAGTAGTGGCGCCTGCCCTGTGGAACGCCCTCCCTTCAGATGTGAAGGAAATAAGCAGCTATCTTCTCTTTAAAAGACATCAGAAGGCAGCTCTGTTTAGGGAAGTTTTTAATATTTAATGCTGTACTGTTTTTAACATTTGATTGGGAGCCGCCCAGAGTGGCTGGGGAAACTCAGCCAGATGGGTGAGGTATAAATATTATTATTATTATTATTATTATTATTATTATTATTATTATTATTATTTCAATTTCAAATATTTTGATTATTTCTACTTTTAGCTAAGTATTTTTATTTATTTACTTGATTTGGGGGTGGCAGCTGCTCCCAACCCCACCCTTCCAGCTACGCCCATACTAGAGTGGCGTGTGTCTGCGTGTGTCTGTGTGTTTGTGTATAGGGACATCTTATGCATAAAGGAATATTACAACATGCAGACAGGTGAACTAATGTCAGTGTACTGGAAGAAGCAAAGATCACCAGTGTCAAAGCAATCAACTTCGTTGGACTGGTCCTGTTGTGCTGATGCCTGATTTTCATCTCCCAAAGCAACTACTTTATTCCGAACTTAAAAATGGAAAGCGTAATGCTGGGGGTCAACAAAAGAGGTTTAAAGACTCTCTCAAGGCAAATCTAAAAAGAACGTAACATAAACACCGATAACTGGGAAACATTAGCCTGCGAGTTCTCCAATTGGAGAACAGCCTTTACCAAAGGCTTTGAAGACGCTTGAACTCAAGATGAAAGGGAGAAATGTGCTAAGAGGAAGGCATGCTTGGCAAACCCTCACCGTGATCAACTCCTGCCCGGAAACCTATGTCCCTACTGTGAAAGGATGTGCGGATCCAGAATTGGCCTCTACAGTCACTTACAAACCCACTGTTAAAACCATGTTTATGGAAGACAATCTTACTTGGCTACAAGTGATTGCCAAAGAAGAAGAAGTATCTGTGTGTCTGTGTATAGGGACATCTTATGCATAGAGGAATATTGCAACATGCAGCCGAGGGTGTTACGACCCATAATAACTCAAGAAGAGCTTTGCTGGGCTGGGTCAAAGAGCCTTCTTGTCTTAGCATCTTGTTCTCACAATGGCCTGCCAGATATCTGCCACCTCATCCTCCAAGGAGCTCAATGGGATTTCCCTGTATGAAGTTTGCTGCGCATTTAACTGAATCACGTTTTTGATGTGTCTAGATCCAGCCAAAGTCAATGGATTTCCAGATAGCTGCATTTCAGTTCACTTACTAGTTTGAGAAGTACAAATTAGGTAGTTCCTCATTAAAATACAAACAATATCAGATTTCTCATCCATCCCTAGTTGAGTGTGCATGGCAACAATGCCTTTCTCACACCTTTTTTTTAGCTCTTGGGGTGGGGTTGGGGGGTGGCTATTATCCATCTCCTAAGGTGATGGCTTGCCAATAAAACAAATGGCTACTGAATGGGGCTATTCTTACATTGTCAGAATAGACCAGCATGATCATGGGAAGACGGCCTGGGATACCAGCCAGGTAACTTGGTCAGGCTATGTATTGTAGATTCTTCTTAAGTAAACCGATCTGATCATCCTAGACCCAAATTCTCACTATTATTTCAGGCTTGTAGACTTTTGTGGTAGGTGAAAAAAATGTAGAACTGGGAAGAGAAATCCATCATTTCTGCTTGGAAACGGTTTACAAAAGTTTTCATTAAATCCAATTTCAAAAGCACAAATGCATAAGAAGGAGTTCAGAGCAAAAGCCCATATGGTCCAGCATCTGGTTTTCACAGTGGCCAAAACTGCTTAGATTGAATATGATATCTAGAGGGAGTTTTAAAAAGTATATTTTTTTATCGCCATTTTCACTGCAATGATACAAAGCTATAACAGAAAACAACAACCCAGCAAACGAAAAAGCAAATAAACGAGACAAGACCAAGGTGCAAGACCAAGTAATTAACCAGGACATTATCTCATGTGTGCCTTACACTGCGTAACATAAAAGAATGCATTTTAGCCATTGTGCAACTAAAAGCAAGCATAAGGACTGTATGGAAGGAGTCCAACAAAGGAATTATATCTTCCAAATGTCTGTGGAGGCCAGTGAGAGAGATTAAGGGGGATGTTCATCATTAGTATATGAGACAAAGTCCCACCAAGCAGCCAAAAAGGAATCCAGCTTTGCTTTTCCAGTCAAAAATCTAATGCATCAGGTATGATTTTTTTCTTGCAAGACAATGTTCCGTATATTATGCCACCAAGTGGAATTACTAATATTTTTCAATGTTTTCCAGTTTTGTACAAGTGTAATATGGGCTGTGACCAATTTTAAAAGGTGAAACCGGTTGCTAGAGTTGAGTAGCTGAATTTGATCGAATTAGCTTGCAAGAGTTGAGTAGCTGAATTTTATCAAATTAGCTTGCATAGAAAGCAAGCCGCTCGAAAGCTGATCTGAATGACAGAAACAATTTCGTGTCTCCGCTCTGGCACTCAGCTTGAACTCAGACCTGCCTTGGCTGCTGAAGCACATCGGTGCTGCCAAGAGGGAAAGGTGTGCTCCTAGGTTGCTGCCAGACAAACAAGGTGAGCTAACCCCTCTGGTCTGTTCCGACATGTCCATTACCCAGTGGAAACACTGAGGCTATTGTTTCCTCGAACAATCCAGCAGAGGAGGTGGCCCATGATTCTCCGCAGGCACCTGCAAATTGACTTCGCCAACTCTGGTTTGGTAAGACAACTCGTTAGGTGAAGGAGTTCCCTCGTACAGGAGGTGAGTTATCATGCAGGGGCAATTTCCATATATATGTGCCAGTGGCTCATGTTCTCCTGTCCTGCCCCCTTTATAAAGATCTGAGGAATGAGACCATTACCCCACTCTTAGTTACCATCCCAGGCCGCCCATCTGCGGCCACATTGTCCTTTCTTTTATCATATCAAAATGATTGCTAGGTTTATCGAGGGTGCAATGAGATTAAGGGCCACTATCTGAACGATAATCTTGGTCATTTGATTGCCGTTTTTACCCATTGTTGTCTTTTCAATTGTATATATTGCTTGTTTTGTGTTGCTATGGCCATTGGCTAATGCGGATAAAGTTTATCTATCTATCTATCATCTATTTATGCATAAATCAGAAAGAACTAGTCTGCAGCAGACAAAAATAATATCCACTGCAGGTACAGAGGGAGGGGCAAATCTCTCGGTTTATGTTCACCTCAGTTCCCCATTTTTTTCCAATCTTAAACTCAGTGCTCCACATTTCTGCATCCGTTTGCAGTTTTCGTTTTAAATAAAAATGGAGTCATCGTGAAAATTCATTTCCATGCTACCCATATGCCTCTGCCAGTGTGGTGTAGTGGTTAAGAGCAGCAGACTCGTAATCTGGTGAACCGGGTTCGCTTCCCCACTCCTCCACATACAGCTGCTGGGTGACCTTGGGCCAGTCACACTTCTCTGAAGTCTCTCAGCCCCACTCACCTCACAGAGTGTTTGTTGTGGGGGAGGAAGGGAAAGGAGAATGTTAGCCGCTTTGAGACTCCTTAGGGTAGTGATAAAGCAGGATATCAAATCCAAACTCCTCCTCCTCCTCCCCCCCCCCTCTTCTTCTCCTTCTGCCACTTCCCCCTTCCTCACTTGTGGCCACAAGCTTCCCCAGCTGAACAATTTAAACATCTTCTGTTTGAACCTTTAAATGCCTGCTGTCAGGCTTATGCAGGCAATTAAGAATACATCTCCCCATAGTTGGCTGATTCCTGGATTTAACTTTTTAAATATGTTTTTTATCATATGGTTGGTTTTTGTGTGTGTAAATGTTGTAAACCACTCCAACACTGAGCCAGTGAGAGTGCAGGGCAGAGATGTGGGAGACCAGGGTTCGAATCCCCACTTGCCCATGAAGCTGACTGGGTAACCTTGGGCCAGTCACTCACTCTCAGCCTAACCTACCTCACAGGGATGTTGTGGGGATTTAAATGCAAGCCTTCCTGACATTTCCCCGGGATGGGGATAAGATGGAGATAGTAGCCAGGTTTGTGCAACATGCAGTGAGGATCTGTGAATGTTATACAACAGTATTTTAATTGTTAGATGCAGATTTTGCTGAGTGATTTTATTGTACAGAACCTTTTGGAATTTTGTCTATGTGCCAATAAAGGTTTGAGGTTGAAATGTAAGCCAATTTGAACTCCCTGGAGAAAAAGGTGGGAAAGCAATATAATGCAAGGCAATCAATCAATCAATCATTAAGGGGAACGAGATGTCTGATTTTTTATGGGTTATACTGCTGCTGATTTTAAAAAACAGTCTCCTCTTATATGGTTTCAGCTACTTTTATATGTGCGTGCTGCTGCATTGCAATGTTTTAAACTAGCTTTAATAGGCTCCATGGTTTTGGAATGGGCTACTGTGGTTTATCTGCTACACTAAGATGCCTTTGGAGAGCTTTTATCCTAAAGGGTGACTTTAAAATTACCTTAGACAAATTAACAAAGCTTCACAGAGCCAGTGTGGTGCAGTGGTTAAGAGCGGTAGTCTCGTAATCTGGTGAACCGGGTTCGCTTCCCCGCTCCTCCACATGCAGCTGCTGGGTGACCTTGGGCCAGTCACACTTCTCTGAAGTCTCTCAGCCCCACTCACCTCACAGAGTGTTTGTTGTGGCGGAGGAAGGGAAAAGAGAATGTTAGCCACTTTGAGACTCCTTCGGGTAGTGATAAAGCGGGATATCAAATCCAAACTCTTCTTCATCATCACTTATCCAGCACTCCAATCTCTGTTCCAGAGGCTCACTCACCAATATCCACGTACTCTCGAGGCCCACCTGGCGCCTAGACTTCCGAATGGTTCAGACGATGAGCCATGATGAATTCAGGAAGCTTCCAGAATCAGCTCTGTGGCATTCATGTTGATGCTTGATCTGTGCACACTGAACCACCTGCGAGTTCTCACTGTTCCTGGATAAATAGTAAATAATGCAAACCAATCTCCACCCAAAAGTTGATTCCAAAGAATCCAACCTGAAGTGGAGTCCAACACCACCCCTTTCAAAAGGCTCAGAATGGGTATTTCTTTTATAAATTCATTTATTCACTAAATTTATATCTCACCCCTCTTCCCAAGGGGGCCTAGGGTGTGGCAAAAAACAAAACTATGATTAAGCCAACTTATTAGGGGGGGAAAGATACATACAAACCAGCCTAACAGGTTTATGGGGGGAAATTGGTATTTTTGGTAATGTTTTGGAACTAGTTCAGTGATAATATTCAACCTTATGCTGCTTTCAACCAGCTGTAACAGTATTTCTTTATGCTCTTTATTTTTGTTTTTGGTGTGAGATTTTGTGTGTGTGTGTGTGTGTGTGTGTGTGTGTGTAATAAAATCTCTGCATGGTTCCAGCCCTTCCCCCTCTGAGCATCTAAAGTTCAGCCCTGAAAGAGAGGAAATCATTCTCTCTTACAATGCATGTCAGTGACAGTTTCCCTCCATCCCTTGAAGCCATTATTATTTTATTATTATTGTTAACTTCCTGTCTCTCCTTTCATTCCTGCACTCATACTCCCTCCCTCTCTGGGTCTTGCCTGTTTGTTTTGCTTGCAGATTGATTGGACCCACAGTTAAATGCCATTTCGCTTTGCAAAACTGTCATCGCCTCCACTTCATTAATGGGATAATTCACTGGCAAACTTTTTAAACAGCAAAAGGAAGAAGCCTGGGGGGGGGCAGAGGAGAAGAATTTACTGCCTCGGGTCAATATGAAGGCCAAGATCAACTGAAACTCAGCTGTGTGTACCTTGAATGTTAAAAATGCCACAAGGAGCATCCTTTCCTTTCTAATTACCTTCACATATCAGACTGACTGTCACTTTCCCTGCATTGCTGTTTGGCGTTGAGATGGTTTCTTTGTGTTGAGGTTCAGGTGAGTGAAGGTGGAGGGATGGGGGGAGAGAGAGAAAACCCAAAGAACAGAGAATAAAGATGTAATCATGCACCTGCTAATAAGGTATGTGATTTATCCACGATCTGTCTTGTGTTTGATGGCCTCGGTGATGCCCTCCCGTCCACCCAGCAAGCCAATGCAGAGGTAGGAAAGAATGTCTTCTGCAATACTGAGGGAGGGTTGTGGCTCAGCAGCTCAGAGCACCTGCTTGGCATGCGGAAGGCTCCCACTTTGGTGCCAAGGACCTGCAGTTAGGGCTGGAAAATGCCCTGAAGGCTGGAGGGCTGCTGCCAGTCAGTGTGGACATTCCGCAGGTAGGTGGGCCAAGAGATCTGACTGTGGCAGCTTCTTGCATTCCTAAAGGGACCCCTGACCATTAGGTCCAATTGTGGCCGACTCTGGGGTTTCGGTGCTCATCTCACTTTATTGGCCGAGGGAGCCAGCGTACAGCTTCCGGGTCATGTGGCCAGCATGACTAAGCCGCTTCTGGCGAACCAGAGCAGCGCATGGAAACGCCGTTTACCTTCCTGCCAGAGCGGTACCTATTTATCTACTTGCACTTTTGAACTGCTTTTGAACTGCTAGGTTGGCAGGAGCAGGGACCGAGCAACGGGAGCTCACCCCATCATGGGGATTCGAACCGCCGACCTTCTGATCGGCAAGTCCTAGGCTCTGTGGTTTAACCCACAGCGCCACCCATGTCCCTTTCTTGCATTCCTATATATTACCAAATGATGAGGACTAGAAACATACCTCACTTTTATGATTGCTCAGTGACAGAACCCCTGCTGCGCACGTGGGAGGCTCTTGGGTTCCCTGGCATCTCCAGGTTAGGACTAGAAAGGACTCCTGCCTCAAATGAGGAAGGGTCATATCGCAGTGACAGAACACCTGCTTGGCATGCAGAAAGTCCCAGGTTTGAACAGTGGCAGCATCTCCAGACATTGCTGGGAGACACTCCTTGTCTGATACTGCGGAAAGCCCTGACAGACAAGAGGAGGGAGCAGTTAGTCTGGCTCAGTGTAAGACAGTCTCTCATGTTCTTATTGAGCAAAATCCACGGTCATTTCCAGACGACCGGCTTCTGGAGCCTTCAACCTGATTTGTGTGCCCACAAAGTTTTCAGGGTAGTCAGTCGACAATGGCTATTTGCATACTCTTCAACATATCTCCAATGAAAATAGGATTGCATTTTACCATTGTACTGTAGAGAGTGTATTAACTTAAGGTCTGTGTGTGTGGTTTGGGAGCTGCACGGTCAGGGGAAAAACAATGCTGTCCAGGGTTGTAAAGACTGCGGAGAGAATAATTGCGTGCGCTCTTCCCACCTTGGATCAAATCTATCGTATCGTATCATATCAACATCCCATTCCATAATGATAATTTTACTATTTACACTCCGCAAATCTTACTGGGTTGCCCCAACCACTCTGGGCAGCTTCCAACATATAATAATAATAATAAAACATTTAACATTAAAAAAACCCCTTCCCTATACAGGATTGCCTTCAGATAGCTAGGGGGGTCGGATAATTTCATACCCTCCAACATTTCTACAGTGAAAATAGGGACGTCCTAAGGAAAAGTGGGACATTCCAGGATCAAATCAGAAACTGGGACGGCTTCTCTAAATCAGGTATGTCCCTAGAAAATAGGGACACTTGGAGGGTCTGTATTTATTGAGCATTCATCCTGACTTGCTTGCAGGGAAGTTGAATGAACTTGCATGCAGCAGTTATATAAAATTTATTATATGGTTAAAAACGAGCATACTCTATTCAATACAACAAATACTAGTATGGATAAAATAAAGTAAAATGGTAAGTAAGCAAAATTGAAGACTTAGTGATTTAAAAGAGAGATAAATGGTTTGTGTAGACCTAGCAGGTTAAAACGATTGGCGTATTTTGTAGGCTGTCGCACAAAATTTTGTGACTGATGCTGCAATCTCTGGCTTTCCATCTTCTAGAAGCAAACTGGACAATGCCAATGCTATTTTTCTAGAAAAAGAGGTGCTGGAGCTCCCCATGAACTGGCTGGGCCACGCTTCAGGAAAAGCCTCCTTAAACAAGCCTTAAGCGACCATCTTGCAGCTTACAAAACACCCTGACTCCTCAAATGCCACCATTTCCTACCGCCTAGTGAAATCTTTCTCTTCACCTGATCCTGGAGATCTCTCGCCTGGCTTACAACTCATTATGCGTGGGGGATCAAATTGTCCTGTAAAGTTGACGAAAATGACAAATTTTCATATGTATCGGCTCTCCCGCCCCAAGATTCCAAATCACCGTGCAAAGCTCCTTGGCTAATCCAATCCGATTTAAAGCTAATCCCTTGCCGGCCTAGTATAGTTGAGTGAAGGTATTTGAGAGATTTATATGGACACCATTAGCCTCTCGGGGGCCTTGCTTCTTCACATACCTCCGAAACACAATCTGATGGAGGAAGGTGAGACCCAGAGGCCTCTTTCCCGTAGCAATGGCTTTTCGTTCCATCCCCTGAGCTGTGTGAAATTGAGGAGGGCGAGGAAAGCGGGGAGCCCTGGTGCTGAAACGAGCCTCTTGAATCATGGAAGCAGAGAATTGTTGGGTTGGAAGGAACCCAAGAGTCATCTAACCCCCTGCAATGCAGAAATCTCAACTAAAGCTTCCCAAAAAGATGATCCCCCAACCTCTGCTTAAAAATCTCAACCAAAGGAGAGGCCACCACCTTCTGAGGCAGTTTATTCCATGGTTGAACAGCTTTTTACGATTAGACAAATTCAAGGACAAGAGGGCTATCGATGGCTATGAGCCACAATGGCGTCTGCAATTGAAGGCAGCAGTGCTCTTGAACGCCAGTTGCCGAAAATGAGAGGCGGGGAGAGGGCTCTCGTGCTCAAATCTGACTTGCAGGTTTTCCAGGTTGGCCACTGTGAGAACAGGATGCTGGGCTACATGGGCCTTTGGCCTCACCCTGCTCTTACAGACCCTCTAAGTGTCCCTATTTTCCAAGGATATTCCTGAATTTAGAAGAGCTGTCCCGGCTTCTGATTGGATCCCAGAATGTCTCGCTTTTCCTTAGGACATCCCTGTCTTCATCAGAGAAATGTTGGTTTATGTTATGTTGTAAATAAAATTTCCAATATATATATTTTTTAAGAGAGAAATGTTGGAGGGTGTGGTAGGACATCCCTATTTCCATCAGAGTATGGAGTTATGCAACGCCCGAACCAAGGCGATAAGTAATTGTCCAACCTTTAGAAGACATCTAAAAGCATTCTGTTTTTATATATGTTGAGTGGCTGGGGAAACCCAGTCAGATGGGCAGAGTATTATTATTATTATTATTATTATTATTATTATTATTATTATTAAGGACATTCCTTTTTCCATTGGCGAAATGTTGGCGGGAATGCTCTTATGCACAGAAGGCTTACAGTGTCTGCACTGTGCAGGTGCCAACCCACCAACCCACGCCTGCCTTTGCTTGCTGTCTCTTGCTCCTTAACTGCAGCATAGCGATGCGGTTATGGAGTCCTGAAAAGGTTCACCTGATCCCTGAGATTAAAGCCACCTGGACAGGCTCCAAACAAGAGGAGCCAGCCCCGGACCAAATGCAAGCAGGGCGATGTACATGGAAGGCCTGGCTCCGTTCTGCGGCTCCAGTTTGAAATCCAAAGTTTGAAAAGCTCCAGTTGCAAGAAAGCAGGTCACCTTTAACGCGCCACCAGCCTCTTTGTTGGTTTTCATTTCAATTTTGTGTGACTGCCTGTGACCTCGGGATGCATCTAACAGCCAAACCAGGAATGGGTGTTGCGTTTGGCCGGGTCATGTTTATTAATACAAGCTCTATTTTAAGCGTGGCTTTTGTAAGAACGTTGGGTAGTTTGGCATAACAACCTCGCTGTCCTTTATTCATGCATGTTGTTGGACAAGACATTAATCGGCCTGTTACTGTTAACAGGGTGGGCCTTTGAGAGAGAGAGGGAGAGGGAGAGGGAGAGAGAGAGAGAGAGAGAGAGAGAGAGAGAGAGAGAGAGAGAGGTGACAGCCATTTCTAGTAAGAATCTAAGAAGAATTTGCCAATTCACACCAATGGCCCTGTTCTCACAGATGCCTGTGGGAAACCAGAAAGCAGTATTCGAGCACAGGATCCCTCTCGCCTCCTGTGCTTTCCAGCAACTGGTTTTCAGAAGCATTGCTGCCTCCAGCTATGGAGGCAGAGGGTAGCCATTGCACACCCTCTAACATTCCTCAGATGAAAATAAGGACATTTCTCACTTCTCCCCTCACAAGTGACCCTCCTCGACCCCCCATTTTTGTGCCCCCTCTGCAGAGCATTTCCTATCAGGAGAAGGGCGAGTGCCGCGACCACCACACCAATGGGACACAGCACATGAGCCCTCCACCGTCTCGAGAAAACCTCTTAATCCCTATTCTATTCTATTCTATTCTATTCTATTCTATTCTATGGTAAAGGTAAAGGTAAATGTAAAGGGACCCCTGACCATTAGGTCCAGTTGTGGCCGACTGGGGTTGTGGCGCTCATCTCGCTTTTTTGGCCAAGGGAGCCAGCGTACAGCTTCTGGGTCATGTGGCCAGCATGACTAAGCTGCTTCTGGCGAACCAGAACAGCGCATAGAAACGCCGTTTACCTTCCCACCGGAGTGGTACCTATTTATCTACTTGCACTTTGACATGTTTTTGAACTGCTAGGTTGGCAGGAGCAGGGACCGAGCGGGGATTCGAACCACCAACCTTCTGATCGGCAAGTCCTAGGCTCTGTGGTTTAACCCACAGCGCCACCCGCGTCCCTATTCTATGGTAGATTTACCAATAAATAAATTTTAGAAAGGGGCAAGATTAGACTCCTTGTGCTCTGCTCTGCTCCCCATTTCTTTCCACCCAGGGCAGCCCTGCTCTCTGCCTGTCTCTCAGATCCGGTGCATCACGCAGGGCTAGACCACAGAAGCCACAGCCTCTCCTCCTCTTTGCCCATTTTCAGCAGCTGCTACAAGCTGCCCAAGGGAGAAGGACGGTGGTAGTGGCCATGGGGAGGCCATGGGGAGGCAACAGAATGCTCCCTCACAGCCGCGGCCACTGTCGTCACTCGGGACAAGCACTGACTCATCCTCCTTCCCACGTTTGGCAGTGGCAGCCCTGGTGGGGGAAATAGGGACATTCCGAGTCCAGACTGGGCAGCAGCGACTCTTTCCAAAGGACTAGGAGCTGTGACGGTCTCCTGTGGCCTTTAGCCTGAATTTGGGCCTCACACAGAATACTGCTAACTGTATGGAGAGCGCTTGAGTGCCACATCGGATCCGTGAGGCCGTTGCTGCTCTTTCGAGAGCTGGCACATGCAGCGCGCCAAAGCGTTCTCAGCTGGGGGCTCTTGGTATCGCTGCAATGCAGTTAGCGATAATCCTCCCTTGGCAGGATAGCGTGCGGGCTGCTACCCAGCATGCCTTGCAGAGCAATTTTGCTTTTATAAATAGAAGGTAGGAGAGTGCAGAAATGGAGAGAGGAGGTCACGGGACTTTTATGCCGTGCAAAGGAGAGGTTTAGGTATTTATTTTAATTCAGTTCAATTTATGAATCGCATCCTATAAAACGCCTCAGAGCAATGTAGCAAGGAAAGCATCCATTTATAAAAGCATATACAGTGGTACCTCGGGTTAAGTACTTAATTCATTCCGGAAGTCTGTTCTTAACCTGAAACTGTTCTTAACCTGAAGCACCACTTTAGCTAATGGGGCCTCCCACTGCTGCTGCACCGCCGGAGCACAATTTCTGTTCTCATCCTGAAGCAAAGTTCTTAACCTGAAGCACTATTTCTGGGTTAGCGGAGTCTGTAACCTGAAGCGTATGTAACCTGAAGCATATGTAACCCGAGGTACCACTGTAGAAACATTTTATTTTTTAAAAAAACATTGTAACAATTAAAAAACAATTAAAATTTCATACAAAAATATGATGAGCAATTCCTGTGTTGTAGGGGGTTAAAGTAGATGGCTTGTTGGGTCCCTTCCAACTCTACAATTCTGTAATTCACATAGGTAAAAGAGAATGAGAGCGATTTCCTATATAAAAACGTTTTAAAACAATATCATCTGTAAAAAACAATTTCAAATCCAATACACATCCAGAATGGGATAAAAATGTCCACTGAAATGGCTTGTTGCAAAAGGAAGGTTTTGAACAGTCTATGAGAAGACATGGTGCTTGTCTGATATGCAACAGGAAGTAGTTCCCAAGGGAGGGGGCACCACACTAAAGACCCAGTTCCTGCATCATAGGGAACAGACCTCCGGATGAGATGGTCTCTCCTGCAGAACACAGTGATAGGTTGAGAATGGAACAGACAATATTTTAGATCTGCAGTCCTCAGACCTCTCCCCTCCATGGACTGCTTGAAAAGGACCACCTTAATGGTTTTCCTGGAGGATTCTGCCTGATTTTTAATTAATTGATTTTTATTGCTGTGATTCCTGTATTGCAGGGGGTTGGACTAGATGACCCCAGAGTCCCCTCCAACTCTACAATTCCATGATCCTTTTATTTATTGTGTTGTATTTTATTTCCTTCACAGATAGGACTGAGGACCACCTGAATGAAGCTCGTGACCAACTGGTGACCCACAGGGCACAGTTAGGGACCCCCTGTTTTAGACGGCATGGCAGGGATCGTGGCCTTTGGCTTTCTTGCCACTGTTCTGATTTGACTTGTCTCTTTGGTTCGTCAGAGAAACAAACATTTTCAGGGGATTCTGAGGTTCCTCAGAAGCACAAATCGGGAGTACATTGGTAATGGCACTTTGAAAGAGTGCTTGTCCAAGCCTATTTCTCTGCCCTTTGAGTATGAAAATAATGCGTTTTAAAGTAGGGTTGTGGTTTTTTCTTGATTTTCTTGTCTTATCTTTTTGTAAACCCCCTTGAGGTGTCCCCCCTTTTTTTAAAAAATCAAGTACTGTATGAATTTTATGAAAACAAAAACAACAACACTGTGTTACCTAGTTACTATGAGTAAGCACGTAATGTAACCTCTTTACCTGGTGGGGAAGTTCATGCAGGATAGTGGCAGAGCAGTGACAGTAGAAACTGTTTGCTCTGACACCTGATGGAGAAAAGGAATGTTTCATTTTTCTTTCTTTCTTTTCTCTCTTTCTTTCAAAATGAGGGGGGGGCGGGTTTAGGGGGGTGGAGATGCAAAGCAAAAACAGCCATCACTCAGTTCCACTGTCACATTAAGCAGCCTGAAATCTGCTTTCAGGTAAGAGGCCTAGGTTCAGCTGAGGGTCACAAGTAAAAGTGCTCTCATTACAAAAATAAAGGAAAAACAAAAAAAAAATTCCTTCCAGTAGCACCTTAAAGACCAACTAAGTTAGTTCTTGGTATGAGCTTTCGTGTGCATGCACACTTCTTCAGATACACAGTGTGCATGCACACGAAAGCTCATACCAAGAACTAACTTAGTTGGTCTTTAAGGTGCTACTGGAAGGGGAAAAAAATTTTGTTTTGACTATGGCAGACCAACACGGCTACCTTTCTGTAACTAAAAATAAAGGATTCTTGTAACCCACAGAGCTTCCAGCTCGTGACTCCAAAAAAACCCTGTCCTGTTCTTCTAAAATCCTTGGAAAGTGTGTCAGATAGGCAGTACCAGATTTACATACAGTCATACCTCGGGTTACAGGCGCTTCGGGTTGAGCAATTTCGTTTGTGTTTTTTTATATATAAAATTTTTATTGGCTTTTCAACATATATTATAAGACATTACACACAACAAACACAAACAAACAAACATATAAACATGTATAATTTCATGAAATTTTTTTTCTTGTACCCAATTTCAACGACTTCCCCATGCCTCCCTTTTCTGCATCCCTATTTTAAACTTTTTCAGCAACCCCTGATCTGAATTGCTTATAAATTCCTTTCTTTAACCCTTTTCTTTCCTCTTGTCCAATCATTTATCTCTGCAAATCTGCTATGCTTTACCCATGACATTTTAACACTCACTAATTTTACAACAATTTTTAAGATAAAATTTAAATTTCTTCCAATCTTCTTCCACCGTCTCTTTCCCTTGGTCACGGATTCTGCCCGTCATCTCTGCCAGTCCCATGTAGTCGATCACCTTCGTCTGCCACTCTTCCAGTGTGGGTAGTTCTTGTGTCTTCCAATACTTTGCTAGTAGAACTCTTGCTGCTGTTGTAGCATACATAAAAAACGTCCTATCTTTCTTTGACACCAATTGGCCTACCATGCCCAGGAGAAAAGCCTCTGGTTTCTTATGAAAGGTACACTTAAGCACCTTCTTAATTTCATTATAAATCATTTCCCAGAAGGCCTTAATCCTTGGGCACGTCCACCAAAGGTGATAGAAAGTACCTTCAGTTTCATTACATTTCCAACATTTATTATTGGGCAAATGGTAGATTTTTGCTAGCTTGACTGGGGTCATGTACCACCTATAAATCATTTTCATAATATTCTCTTTTAGGGCATTACATGCCGTAAACTTCATTCCGGTGGTCCATAACTGTTCCCAGTCAGCAAACATAATATCATGTCCAATGTCCTGTGCCCATTTAATCATAGCTGATTTAACCGTTTCATCCTGTGTGTTCCATTTCAACAGCAGGTTGTACATTCTTGACAGATTCTTAGTATTGGGTTCTAACAATTCTGTTTCTAACTTTGACTTTTCCACCTGGAAGCCAATTTTCCTGTCCTGTTTAAATACTTCATTTATCTGGTAATAATGAAGCCAATCTCTTACTTTAGACTTCAGTTTCTCATAACTCTGTAATTTCACACTTCCACCTTCTTGTTCTATAATTTCCCAATATTTTGGCCATTTAGATTCCATATTAAGTTTTTTGACTTCCTTAGCCTCCATTGGTGACAGCCACCTAGGGGTTTTATTTTCCAACAAATCTTTATAACGAATCCAAACATTGTATAATGCTTTCCTAACAATATGGTTTTTGAAACCTTTGTGAGTTTTTACCTTGTCATACCATATATATGCATGCCAACCAAACCTATTATTGAACCCTTCTAAGTCCAAAATGTCTGTGTTCTCAAGAAGTAGCCAGTCTTTCAGCCAGCAGAAAGCTGCTGCTTCATAGTACAGTTTTAAGTCCGGCAGGGCAAACCCCCCTCTTTCTTTTGCATCAGTTAATATCTTAAATTTTATTCTGGGCTTTTTGCCCTGCCAGACAAATCTAGATATATCTTTCTGCCACTTCTTGAAACAGTCCATTCTGTCCAGAATCTGCAATGTTTGAAACAAAAACAGCATTATTGGCAAAACATTCATCTTGATAACAGCAATTCGGCCTAACAAGGAAAGTCTCAAATTCGACCATATTTCTAAATCTTTCTTAATTTCTGTCCAGCATTTCTCATAATTATCTTTAAATAAGTTCACATTTGTTAAATTAACCCCCTGATATTTCACTTTATTTGCTACCATTAATCCAGTTTCACTCTGAAACTTCTCTCTTTCCTCCACTGTTAGATTTTTTCCCAGTACCTTTGTTTTTTGTTTGTTTAGCTTAAAACCTGCTACTCGACCAAAAACTTGTATTATCTCCAAAACTCTTTTAGTACTAGTGTCTGGCTCTTGCAAAGTTAATACTAAATCATCTGCGAACGCTCTCAACTTATATTGTTTAGCTCCGACCTGAATCCCTTTAACCAGCTGGTCCCCTCTAATCATATTTAATAACACCTCCAGAACAGATATGAAAAGTAATGGGGATATTGGGCACCCCTGTCGTGTCCCTTTTTCAATAGCAATTTCCTCACGGGTTGAGCAATTTCGGGTTGCGCACCGCGCCGAACCTGGAAGTACCAGAACGGGTTACTTCTGGGTTTCTGCACTTGCACATGCGCAGGGGTGCTGAATCGCGACCCGTGCGTGTGCAGACGTGCGGGTTGCATATGCTGTGGATTGCGAACGTGCCTCCCGCACGGATCATGTTCACAACCTGAGCGTCCACTGTATGAGCTAAACAAGCTATAGCTTAGGGCCCCACTCTCTTGGGGGGCCCCCAAAAAAATTAAGGGGGAAAAACTGGATGTACATTTCCAAAATATAAGATAAAAAACAAATAAAATAAAACCTACATACAGCAACAGTGTTTTGTTTTGTGTAGGCTCCTATTTGTTATGTGCAAATGCCTTTAGATACCTATTAGGTCCATAAATTACCATATAGCATATATTCAACACAAAAAACAGCAACAATTTGTTGTTGACAAAGGACAGCTGGACATATAAAGGGCCCCATTGCCTTCAGTAGCTTAGGGCCTTATCAAACCTAAATCTGGCCCTGCCACTGCTGGCATAGGACCCTCAACAGTTTGCCTCCTGAGGGAATGTGGCCCTCAGAATAATAGAATGGCAAGGGACCGCAAACGTCACCTAGCCCAAGCCCCTGCATTGCAGGAATTCACCCTTCTTTCCCTCTTTCTTCACACTCTGCTACCCAGACTATGCTTATCTCATGGCGCTCATTATCACTGGCGGAGGAGTCACATGACAGGAAGCAAAATACCTCTCCACACTCAGAAAGTTACATGCCATGGGAAAGTCTTCTCTAACCTTTTCCTGAGATGCTCAATTTTTGCATGCTGAGATTTGGCTGGGATGGGGTGGAGTGTTCACTGCAGAGTTGCCATATCTTGAAGAGCAAAAAAGAAGACAGTGTGAGATGCTGCCAGCCTGAGCCGGGCAATGAGGTGTGCAGGCGCGGACACGCAGGGCCGCCTCCTCTACACCCACACACCTCTTTCCCCGACTCAGGCTGGCAGCAACCGCGGTGTGCAGACCAGCCCAAACCCAAACCCAAGCCCCACCCCCAAGCCCTCCTAAAACCCGGACATTTCCTTTAAAATGTAAAAATCCTCCTGGAAGGGCATGAGTTTTTCTGGTCATATGGCAACCCTAATTCAGTACGCTTCAACAATTTGTTGTTGACAAAGAACAACTGGACATATAAAGTGCCCTATTACCTTCAGTAGCTTAGGGCCTCATCAAACCTAAATCCGGGCCTGCAGATAGGGATCCCCCATTTTCTTCAAGGGAGGCTGGAAAAGCTCCTCCCTGAAACCCTGGGAACCAGTGACCCATCAGAGTTCAGCACTGGGCTCAGTGGACCAATTGGTGTGACCCACTTTAAAACAGCTTCCTAAAGCATCCAGTCCTCAGGATTACAGAGAAAATCCTAAATGTGTAACAACAACAAATGCCTGTATTAAGGGTTTAGCGCTCATTTCCATATTATTTGAAAATGGAAGCAAATAACATGGTAATGACCAGTGAATTTACTCTATATTCCCCTATAGGACTGGCTTTTACATTGCGAGAAAGCTCAGATATAACGTGAAACTTAACTGTCAGGGGAAAGTAAAGAAAATGAAGTAAACTGCCATCTGAATGCCACCTGAAAGTCTGAGGTTTTGCCAGGGAGGGCAGAACACAGGAGGTACAGTAGATGAATGAAATGGAGTATCCTGAAAAGGGGAATAGATGGCTGAATGTCCCTTTAGAAAGGCTCAGTGGAAGAATATCTGTTTTTTCTAGGTAGGGCTGGTTATGTCCGCTGTCTGAAATCCTGGAGAGCTGCTGCCAGTCAGTGTAGGCCATGCTGAGCTAAATAGACCAATGCTATGAGACAACTTCCTATGAGCCGGAGCACTCTACCCTACAACATGTTGCGTCTCCTGGGATGGGCTTTGGTGTTGATACAAAAAAGTCAGGAAGGAAAGAGTTCTTCAGCAGAACTCTTCACCCCAGCAGTCCTTGACACGAGCGCAGAGGGAAGTAGTCTGAGTCCTTGGGCGATAATGATAGTTTAGGGTGAGGAAGATTTATGGCCAAGTTGCTGGTGTTTTGCAGGTAGATGTGCAAAGCTCTTAAAACATAGCCAGGGGTAGAAATCCGCAAAGATGACAGAGAAGTCTTTATAGGAGGGAACACAAAAGGTGGTTTGTTTTTCCAAAGATTATTCTCAGGTAGTAAGCCTGCCCTCTCTCTCTCTCTCTCTCTCTCTCTCTCTCTGCCTCCACCCTTCCTCTCATTCCTTGGCACCAAGTCCCAGAAACATCACCAAATTGAACCCTTCACTTCTCTGCTTTTTAATGGGCAAACGGCAGCAGCTGCCAGCAGTGCCTGAACTGCTGCTTCTTCCCCACCGTGAGCAATTCAGAAAACCAGGGGAAATCGTCCGCTCACAATAGTAACAGTGGTTTGATCGGGGCCTTTGATTCCAGAGCAGCTGAAGATGCTTAAGAGAAAGGTGGCAGAAAC
Organism: Podarcis raffonei; assembly: GCF_027172205.1. Lineage (NCBI taxonomy): Eukaryota > Metazoa > Chordata > Lepidosauria > Squamata > Lacertidae > Podarcis > Podarcis raffonei. Next base: position 17,466,104 of record NC_070616.1, read on the forward strand.
GGGCTCCCCTGGCCCCTTGCAGCTTTAAGGCGGTGCAAGGATCTCAACTGAAGCATCCCTGACTTCTGCTAACCGTCAGCCTGACCAGAGTGAGGTCCCTCCTGTGGGTTCACTTTAACAAGGCCTCTCACACTTTGCTTTTGAAAGCATTAGGGTGAATTAGAGTCACTCCTCCTTACCCTCTTCAAAGACTGTACAGTGGTACCTCGGGTTACAGACGCTTCAGGTTACAGACGCTTCAGGTTACAGACTCCGTTAACCCAGAAATAGTACCTCGGGCTAAGAACTTTGCTTCAGGATGAGAACAGAAATTGTGTGGCGGCAGCGGGAGGCCCCATTAGCTAAAGTGGTGCTTCAGGTTAAGAACAGTTTCAGGTTAAGAACGGACCTCCGGAACGAGTTAAGTACTTAACCCGAGCTACCACAGTACCTGCTTTTGAGTTGGTATCTGTGATGGTTCATTCATGCATGTTAGTCAACAAGTGATTAACATGGTTGTGTGAATCTGCAGTGTGTGTGTGTGTGTGTAGGAACACCCAACTGGCTAAAGTGTGACAAGTAGTTAGTTAGTCTGCTTTTTGCTAATTAGAGGATACCCTAATATTATTTTCAAAATAATGGCTCGAGATATTTTGAAAGACAACAGTTATTCCCTGGATAATTAATGGAGCTGAAACTCGAAACCTTCTTTAATTTCAGAAACTCTGTTGGGATACTTCCACCAGCTTCCACGAAACCTATCAATGGCCACTTTGTGACAATCGCTTGAAACCACAAGGCAAATCAGGCACATTTGCAGACTTCTGCATATTTTTTTTCCTCCTGAGTATTTCACATCATTCCTGTGGTTGCAAGGATCCACCAGTCTGTTATATGACTGGAAACAGTTGTATGTAGAGGAAACAAAGGAATTTCAGCTGCAATTGCTAACATTGTATGCAGTGTTTATCTAGCAGGGTGGAAGAAATAACACAACCTTAAGCCAAACAGAAGACAAAGACGCATTTCAATTCATTGCCAATCCTGCATCGTTTTCTCCCATGCATCTGCCTCCTGGCTGAGCCAAAGATTATCACCGCATTGACCCTAATAATTAAAGAAGCACTCAGCTCAGTTGGTTAGAGTTTGGTGCTGGTAATGCCAAGATTGCAGGTTCGATCCTCATATGGGACAGCTGCAAATTCCTGCATTAAGGGGGGTGAATTAGGTGATCCTCAGGGTCCCTTCCAACTCTGCGATTCTATGATTCTATTATTCCTATGCACAGAATAAGATGCATCGTAAATCAGAGGGGGGTAGATTTCAGGCTTGTTGGAACTGCCTTCTTTCCCTTTCCCCTAGAACTCCAAGATTTGCCAACCAGATCCAGGTGCAAACAGCACACGGTTATAATTAATCAGCAATGCCTTGCAAGGGCATGTGAAAGGATGATTGCATGTGGAACTTTGTGACCCTGTATCCTCACCTCTGAAAAACCAACCTGAAAAGGCAAAAAATATTATATTTCTTATCATTCTTAATTCAAATGATGAATACAGTGGAGGCAGGTCTGTCTTCCCCCAGATGCCTGCTTTCCTATTTAACCCAGTCTAGGGGGCGGCTCTTCCTGCCAGTGTCCTCCGCCTCCATAGTCTCGGTGTTGGCCTTGTAGAACTCAGCAGGGACAAGGAGGATGGGGACAAAACTAGAATGAGTTGCTTTAGCTCTGGCGCCCCCTACTGCTGGCCTCCCTGCCTTCCACCCTACCAGTCTCGGTGGGCACCAGCCACCATTGCTTATACCCCTCCCCTTCCTCCCAAAGTTGCCCAGGGTGGCATATAATACTCAGTTTACGATTCTCCGTGACAAAGACCAAAATACTATTGTGAGCCTCGAATTAGGATTTCCCAAATATTTGATGCTACGTTTTGAAAAATGAAATAAATCATATATGTAAAAGTTAGGATCCACAGAACAACAAATAAGGCAGAATGATGTGTGGATGCTGTAGTGTAAATCCAGCCCTGAAGCACTATCATAACTTCTGTGACATGTTGCAAAATTCACATGCAAAGAATATCAGTCTGCAAATTCCACAAAATTAGGTGCATGACCTAATCCCAGGCACATTTATTTATTTATTTATAAAAATATTTATTGTTTTCATTTATATACAACAATTATTTAACCATCATTTTAACATTTTCAACTTTGACTCCCTTCCACCTCTTTCTGCAGTTCCTTACATTTATTTTTGTCCTTTACTGCATTCTCCAAATTGCCCTAACTTACAGTGGAACCTCTACTTACGGACGTAATCAGTTCCAGAGGTCTGTCCATAAGTTGATCTGGGTCGCTGGTAGAAGCTCCATTGTGCACAGGTGCGTTCGGCGGCAGCCACTTCTGCGCATGCGCAAATTGCGGCAAACCCGGTATTTACTTCCAAGTAGAGTACAGGCCCAAGTAGAGGCGGTCACAAGTAGAGGTTCTACTGTATTCTTAATCACAGGCACATTTACAGTGGTACCTTGGGTTACATACGCTTCAGGTTACATACGCTTCAGGTTACCAACTCCGCTAACCCAGAAATAGTACCTCGGGTTAAGAACTCTGCTTCAGGATGAGAACAGAAATCATGTGGCGGCGGCGCGGCGACAGCAGCAGCGGGAGGCCCCATTGGCTAAAGTGGTGCTTCAGGTTAAGAACAGTTTCAGGTTAAGAACGGACCTCCATAACAAATTAAGTATGTAACCAGAGGGACCACTGTATTTGGAAGTGAATCCCACTGGATTCAATCTGGTTGAGTCTCCAGTAAGTGTATGGTTGCCTTATTGAGTATTGTGCTGGGGATATATCACAGCTAGTCCTGATTGTACAAGATCCCAAATCAGTGCAGTTGATCTGTGCTCCATTTCTGGTTGCTTCCAACCTGAACGAAGGGCTCTTTGATAATGAGTTTTGCTGGGGTGGTCTTTTTACGATGCTCTGGAAGCACTTGGGGGTGCATCCAATGGGGACCCTTGATGGTCTATGGCTCTCTGTCACATGTCTCCTGTACAGATTGCATAGTTGCTGCAGGAGACAGCTGTGAAATGCCAGCTTAGCCACAGCATGGCTGCAAAGGCAGGAATAGCAAAAGATTGGAGAGGAAAATTCCAAGACCAGCTGGACATCTGTGGTTTTTGAAAGCAGAGGACATATTTCTATTATGGAAAAACTTGCTCATCTGCTATAGGTTCAGCTTTCAAATGGCTTGGCAAATGTCTCAGTTTTTTGTTTTTGTTTTGTTTTTAAGAATGCAATTGATACACTGTGCAGAGCCTAGTTAAGAAGAAGATGGACCTCCTTAATTATAGATCAATAAGCATTTGCTGATTTAAGCCAGGGGTGCAAGGGCCACCTTCCCTTCTGGGCCACCTCCTGAGGGCCACATGTCAGTGGTGGACTGTGCCGGATGCTAACGTGTTAATTTCACTTTTGTGCAGTAGACTAGTTTCTACACACAAATACACACCCTTTATGTCTTCCATCAATCCATGCAGAGTTCAAGGGAGTTGACTTGGGTGTGTTACCTAGGAAGAGTCCCAAGGGCCAAAAAGAAGGGTATGAGGGTTGTATTTGGCCCTCGGGCCCATGTTTCCCTGTCTCTGCTTTAGGCAAATGGAAACAGTGGGAGGAAGACTTTCCACAGTAGTGGGCAATGCGGATACTTAGGAAAGGCAGGATTTTCTGGGTGCTTAATAGTCATTTGCAGCAACCCCCATTAGTAATAGGATGCGGGTGGTGCTGTGGGTTAAACCACAGAGCCTAGGACTTGCCGATCAGAAGGTCGGCGGTTCGAATCCCCGCGACGGGGTGAGCTTCTGTTTCTTGGTCCCAGCTCCTGCCAACCTAGCAGTTCGAAAGCACATCAAAGTGCAAGTAGATAAATAGGTACCGCTCCGGCGGGAGGGTAAACGGCGTTTCCGTGCGCTGCTCTGGTTCACCAGAAGCGGCTTAGTCATGCTGGCCACATGACGCAGAAGCTGTACGCCAGCTCCCTCGGCCAGTAAAGCGAGATGAGCACCGCAACCCCAGAGTCAGCCATGACTGGGCCTAATGGTCAGGGGTCCCTTTACCTTTACTTTTACTCTAAGTCAAAGTTAGTTGGCTACAACCCCTGAGTTCTGATATTAGTCCAGGAGGTGAAGACCAAGTCCATTCGTCTCAGAATTCACAAAGATTGGACTCAGCCAACACCCTTTGCTGCTGTTCTTAACGTAAGCCGGTCTCCTATGCTCTGGTTTCCTCAAGAATGTAATGCATGGCGTGCGGTTGCACTTCAATATGACTTGGAAGCTTTGATCGGCACACAGTGTCGCTGTCAGAATAGTCACTAGTTCACAAGAGCATGATGAGTGCTGCAACCCCAGAGTCGGCCCCAACTGGACCTAATGGTCAGGGGTCCCATTACTCTTTACCTTTACTCATTAGTAATAATTGCAACAGCTTCGTGGTCTCACCTGGAGCTTGGAGCAAGGAGGGGAAGGGAGCTCAGACAGGCAATGGAGGACCAGAACTGCACCTCTAAGTGGGCATCCCAAGAGAACCACAATTCTTCTTGAAAACATTTTAATGAACTTAATATGAAAATTGTTTATCGGTGGTTGGCCATATTCATTTCACTGCAACGGATTCTGCAGACGAAGACCACTGTTAATTATTCACTTGGGATAGTAATGTGAAAGCTAGGGAGAGAAAAACAATCTTAAGCATTAAAAAAGAGGAGCAGGATTATTGCACTTAAAAAAACACACAAGTTCATTTATTTGATTCCATTTATAAATTACTTTCCTAAAGCAACTCGAAAGTGATTTCATAGTAAAAACATCACCAATAAAATGAATTAAAAACAATTCCATATATACGAATGATTGAAAGTCTGGGTCACTGCAATGCGCTCTGTGTGCCTGAACTTTTACCTAACATAATGCATTTTCGTATGTTATTTATATCAATTTTTATGCACACTTTTCCTGAATATTTGTGTTTTTGTAAACACTGGGTAGATAACTGCATTGCAAAATTTGGAAAAGTGCAGATTTCGAAGGGCAGCTGCGTTTGAAGGGCACACAGTCTAGCCAAGGTTCTGAAAGGAGTCCACTAGAATGAAACCAGCATCCATGCTAGCATGCCACTGCTAAATCTCAGCTTCGCACTCAGCCACGCTTGCTAACTCCCACCACTGCCTGCCCTGCCTATTGTTTCTGTGAGTACTGTGACCACTTACGAATCTTCCAGTCTGCATTTTCCTGTATTGAGTTCTGCCTTCCAAATCTTTGCTGATCAAATTTCGTGTAGGACACAGGCCAGGACTTCTCTCCCTCAGGCATGGAAACCCTGAGCAGAAGGGCTGATCCTGCCCAGTCTTGGATGCTTGATGGGGGGGGGAAATAAGTTGTTGTTTTTTTAATAAGAGATCAGCCAGTCATACATTTCAAGATCGTTAAAGAAATACACAAAGAAAAGAATAATTAGATTCCCCCTTCAAGCCAAGCAGGATGATGTAAAAACAATTAGGGTGGGCGAAAGACAACCCCCCTCCCCCACAACTTTAGATGAGACATACAAATCTTTAGGCAACCTATTTGCATTTTTAAAATAAAATCTCCAGAGGCATTTATGAGTCACAGACCAATCACATCCTGTAAAAGCAACAGCACAGATTTTGCAATTGAGACATAACATTCATTCTCATCCACTCCGTTCCTTCGTTCTACCTCTGAAGATGACTTCAGCTTAGCTATGTGTAGTCAGCTAAGATCCCATTGCTTTTCTTCAACCAGGCATTGGGTTGTTTAACATTTTTTATGGCTTTTGAAATGCGTTTGTGGGTGGGGGTGTTACTGATTTGTTTTTGTTTTATTATGTATATTGTATTCTTGATTTGTATTTTTCTATTGCAGACCACCCTGGGATCTTTGGATGAAAGGCAGTATACAAATAAAATTTTATTAAATACTTTAATAAATTTAATAAATAAATGTTCCAAAAAATTGGAATAATTCCTTAATCATATCAGTCTTCATTTATTAATTTCTCAATTAGATCTGCACACATTTCCACACACAAGAAGCAGCACACTACTTCTGAAGCACATGTTGCTGAACTATCTGCACTATAGAGTTAAGCCACTATCATGCTGCTTTAGGAGTCCTAACGTCCACCAAAGAATCCTGGGATTTGTAGTTTGCTAAGGGGGCTAAGAGTTGTATGAGATGCCTTGTTCCCCTCACAGAGCTACGACTCTCAGAAGAGGGACTGGTTGTTAAGCCACTCAGAGAAATGTAACTCTGTAAGGGAAAAGGAATCTCCTAACTCTCAGCACCATTATGCCAATAAAAGGCTGAATGAATGAAAACTCTCAACACCCTTAGCAATGTCTAAAGGACTGCAGACCAAATGGATTCATGTGGATTCCGATCCGGGCCAGGGGTGCTGGATTTAACTCTTTCCTCCTATACCATTTACCTGGTCTAAATTGCTGCTATTTGCCCTGCGTGCTTAACCCCAGTAGAGCAAATAGTACTTTCAAGGATCAGGAAAAAGCCATGTGGTGAAAGAGTTGACGCTGTATCGTCCAGCACCATCTGAATTAGTCCCCACCCTTTACAGTGATCACCATCTGAGGCCCTTCTTGGTGTGCCTGCTCCACATGAGGTCTAGAGAGTAGCAACACAAGAATAGACCTTTTCTGCAGTGGCTTCCTTTTTGTGGAACGCTGTCTTTAGGGAGGCTTGCCTGCCAGGGGCGCCATCTCTAGGAGACACTGAGGGCCCAAGAACCCATAAAAAATTGTTGTGGGTGCTCAGCTCCCACACCGCAGGGCCCCCGATGCAACTTCCGGTGCCTCATGAAGCACCGGAAGTCAGGTCCAAGGGCTTGTGAGACCTTGGAGATGCTATCCAAGGCCTTGCGAGACCTCAGAGCCTGATTTCCAGTGGAATTCAGGTTCTGAGGCCATGGGGTGCATGATGTCATAATGTCACATCACAATGTGACGTTGTGACATCATGTTGCGCACACTGGGTACCCATAACCTGGGGCCCAAGTCAGCGCCCCTGTTGCCTGCTACCTTCACTACATATCTTTAGGCAGTAGGGGGAACATTTATCTGGTTGACTAAACAATATATGGCCTTTTAAATGTGTCTGTGGAAAGCGGGGGGTTATGGGTTTGTTTGTTTTTGTCATGTATTTCTGTGCTTTCATACTGTAAACTGTCCTGTGATCCTCAGATGAATGGCAATATATAAATTTAATAAATAATAATAATAATCAGTACTATTTTTCTAGAAAAAGAGGTACTGGAACTCACCACGAACACCTCCCTTGTTCTCTTAGAATGGCAATGGCGCCCACCTGAGAGGTGCCAGAACTGAGTTCCAGAGAGTTCCAACTGAAAAAAGCCTGGATAAAAATAACAGCAGCAGCAACAACAACAACATGCAAAATGGAAAATGGTGTTATGCTGGGTGAAATTGCGTACAAAATTGAAATGCTGGTGGTTTTTCATGAGAACTTTGAAAATAAATACATCACAAACTGATGTGGAAATGAGGAGAGCTGGACTTAAGAGTGTAAAAATGGAAACAAAAATTGACAGATTCACCCATCCTTAGGGACTGAGGATGAACGCCTTGGATTGGGGCCAATGTGCGTATCCACATGTACAGAGATGGATTAGCATCAGCATCAGCTCAAGAGAGAGATATCCACAGGGTGGCCACCTGTCCAGCTTTAAACCACCCAGGCTGACTCCAGAAAGGGTTGTGAAACCAAATGCTAAGCAAGTAGCATTTAAATCCTTTTAGGAAAATCTTGCAAAACATCAAATGCTGGCTTCAAAGTGGTATTTTAAAAGGTATCCTGTGTCATCATAAAACCGTTGCCTTGAAAGCACCCTTGCACAAAGAGAGAGATAGAGAGAAGGAGAGAGAGAGAGAGAGAGAGAGAGAGAGAGAGAGAGAGAGAGAGAGAGAGAGAGAGAGAGAGGCCACCACATCTCTTGGTCCATTTCAATCCCTTTCAGACATTTATTTGTAGAGACTCACAAAGAAATGTCTTTGCAGGAGCTACATTATTCCCCATAGCGACTACTGAATGGATAATTGCAAATTCAGCAAGTTTTGCACCCAATGTTTGTTGACAACTTTTTGGGGAAGGTGGGCTCTCTCTCTCTCTCTCTCTCTCTCTCTCTCTCTCTCTCTCTCTCTCACACACACACACACACACACACACACACACACCCCACACCCCCAACCTGTCATTTCAGGCCATGCCATGCTATTACTGTTTGAAAGGGGCATTTGATAATAGCTAATGAGGAGATCAGAAATTAATTGTTTGGAAAGTATTGTCATTGATTTATTAACAACATTTCTCTTCTACCGACAAACGAGCATTCTTCGGGCAGTGAAAAATTCAGATTAAAAGCCATTATATGTGTGTGTGTGTGTGTGTGTGTGTGTGTGTGTGTGTGGTTAAAAGCAAAACCAAATAACCACAGTTAAGAAGTAGAGCAGCCAACAGGGAGAGAAGGGGTTAAGATTGTTTCAGCAGCGTCATTAGCCCTGAGCACCCAAGAGAAAGCTGCTGTTCACATTCCCAAGTTGTAGTTAATGAATTGATTCATTAATCAAATCTGGTTAGGTGATTAATGCTTTAAGCGCTAGTAATCAGGCACTGATTCAACAAGATATTCAAATATAGAATTAATTCAGGATGCACCAATCCAGCTCCACCATAGTGGAGTTTGTGGAACATTCTGCTGTCTTTATTATGGTAATTTATTATTCCTTTACTTCAGACATTTATAACCCACCTTTGAGGATAACGAAACCCTCCCCGGTCACTTGTAAAAATTAAGAAACTGTTGTTTGTTTTTTGTAATACAGTGGTACCTTGGGTTAAGTACTTAATTCGCTCCGGAGGTCCCTGCTTAACCTTAAACTGTTCTTAACCTGAAGCACCACTTTAGCTAATGGGGCCTCCTGCTGCCGCCGCGCCGCTGGAGCCCAATTTCTGTTCTTATCCTGAAGCAAAGTTCTTAACCTGAAGCACTATTTCTGGGTTAGCGGAGTGTGTAACCTGAAGCGGATGTAACCTGAAGCGTATGCAACCCGAGGTACCACTGTATTGAAAAGCACAATTTAAACCAATCAGCTTGAAGCACCTACAAGATTCCTGGAAGGAGGGAAAAACAGCAGCGCCGAACCTACCAACTTCCATGGAAAGTTAATACAATAAAATGCTGAGCAAAAGTCTCAAGGGCCAGATAAGAAAGTGTGTGTGTGGGGGGGGTACTTTTAGGCTTGAGACCTGGTCTACCAAACAGGAAAATCAATAAACAAGAAAGGTTTAACCAGTTGGTGTAAAGCATCAGAGGAGGGGACCAAATGATTATTTGATTTACCATGTGGTAAATTTGTGGTAAATTTTGTGGTAAAAAAAAAATGTGGTAAAAAAGCCAAATTTGATTACCATGTGGTAAACTCTGGAAGGTCTGGAAACCAAGACTGATGAGGAATGGTTGAGGGAGTTGGGTATGTTTAACCTGGAGAAGAGAAGACTGAGAGGTGTTGTGATAGATGTTTTCAATTACACGAAGAGTTGTCATGTGGAGGATGGAGCAAGCTTGCTTTTTGCTGCTCCAGAGGGTAGGACCCAAACCAATGGGTTCAAATAACAAGAAAGGATATTCCAGCTCCACATTAGGGGGGGAAACATACAGATGGTCAGAGCTGTTGACAGTGGAACGGACTCCCTCAGAAAGTGATGGACTCTCTCCTTTGTTGGAGATTTTTAAACAGAGGTTGGGTGGTCATCTGTTAGGACTGTGATTCCTGCATTGCAGGGGGTGGACTTGAAGACCCTTGGGGACTGTTCCAACTGTACAATTCAATGATTTGGACCATAAAGAAGGCTGATCGCCGAAGAATTGATGCTTTTGAATTATGGTGCTTGAGGAGACTCTTGAGAGTCCCATGGACTGCAAGAAGATCAAACCTCTCCATTCTGAAGAAAATCAGCCCTGAGTGCTCACTGGAAGAACAGATCCTGGTGCTGAGGCTCCAATACTTTGGCCACCTCATGAGAAGAGAAGACTCCCTGGAAAAGACCCAGATGTTGGGAAAGATTGAGGGCACAAGGAGAAGGGGACGGCAGAGGACGAGATGGTTGGACAGTGTTCTCGAAGCTACCAGCATGAGTTTGACCAAATTGCGGGAGGCAGTGGAAGACAGGAGTGCCTGGCGTGCTCTGGTCCATGGGGTCATGAAGAGTCGGACACGGCTAAACGACTAAACAACAACAACAAAGGTATTCCACAATCTGGATGTGGCCATGGGGAATCTCTTTCTCTCTGTCTCTCTCTCTCTCTTCCCCACCCCCCAGGTTTTTCATTTTCTGAGTGAAACTCCAGCTTGTGTTGCAAAAAGGGAAAAAACAGAGTTTGCTTTCCAACCCCCCTTGTAGCCTTGCCATAACACCCAGCAATTAATCAACACCGTGAAGACACAGGAACATCGCTGGGTACTCCGCATGCCTTGGGCGCAATTCATTGTCACTCAATTTTTATCCGAGCTCAGTGCAGAAAACCGAGCCTGGGTGGGGCTTCCCTTTTCACCCCTTTGATTGTTCATCTGGAATCTCCTCATGGGGCTGGAAATGAAACACATTAACTTGAGCAACGTGCTCCACGTAGGTAACTGAGCGCTGGGAAGGTTCCCCCCAGGGCAGTTTCCACCAGGTGGGGAAAGAGATTGTCTCTCAGCAGCGCTGGCTGGCCCTTGCTTCGACAAGCACGCAGGACATACCTCAGTCATTTATTTATTTTTAATCTTGTGATTTAATGCAACAGAACGTTGCCATGATGTTCCCCACCTCTTGAGCCCTGTGCACTGGAGGGATCTTCGTTCTTCAGCCCGAGACAGATTTGTCCCTGGGTTGTCCCCCCGGGCTACTCGCAGAGAAGGCGTCTCGGGTGTGCCTGCCCCAAAATGTTTTTCACACTTAAAAAAATATGAAGTGGGAACAGGGCAGGAATAGGTGGGGTGCATCTGACGCTGTGAATATGGAGCTCTGTTTGCACAATGGGACTTAGAACTGGAAAGTCGGGAGGGTCATCTAGTCCAGCCCCCTGAACTGCAGGAATCGCAGCCAAAGAACCCCTGACAGATGGCCGCCCAACTTCTCATTAAGCACCTCTACTGATTTCCAGTTTCCCCTTCTTCTCCACAGGTGTCCCAAGAATCTCCTCTAGAGGCAGAAGCAGAGGAACCTGCCCCACCCCCAAGTTGATGAGCATTGCCATTGCCATGTGATGCACCGCGTCATATGATTGATTTTGTGGGGTGGGGCTTACCTGGGTCCCTCTGATATTTTATTCCAGTTGGCACTCCTAATGGGCTCACCCAGTCTGCCCTTCTTACATGATCCTTTGTGTTGAGCATGTGTCTGAACGACTAGATAGGACCATGTAGATATTAGAATTCCTGCTCCGTGATTGCAGTCATGGGATTGTTGTCTTTCACATGACGGTATATGTTTTGACTCCACAAAGTGGGAAGTGACGGAGACAGGATGTTTGTGTTACTGTGTTCTGTGAAGTGGCACTATTGTCCTTTGTTCTTTCTCTTTGCTGTCTGACGCTAGGGAGAGAGGGAGCCATGTTGCAGTGCTCCGTGTGTGTTCATATGTAAATAAAGTAGATTAGCCAAAATGCTGAGTTGCTGAGGTCTGCCACGCAAACTGCACAGACTCTGTGGATCTCTAAGTGTGCCGGTGTCTGTTGGCATCGGTCACTGTGATGTTTGGGCTGAAGAAAGCTTTTGAAGCTCCCAAACAATCGACCAGGAGGGAGGGAACATGCCAGTCGGGCATGTGTCTCTGCCAGGGTCCTACTCGAGTGTAAGCTGAGCTCCTGACAGTAGGGACTCTCTTTGGTACGTATCTCTCTCTTGAATAGGAACCCTCTCCTTTGCTGCTGCTTAATGTGCGGAACAGCTGCAGGACTGACTGGTGGCTGAAGCATTTGCATCTATTTCTTTCATCACCAGAATTTCTGCTCTTCAAGGATGGGGGCTACGGAAACTCAGGGCAGCTCACACAGCTGTAGCTTTTCGTCTTCACCACAACCCTGCGAGGCAGGCTCGGCTGCCCAAGATTGGAGGACACTTTGCGTCTCAGTCTCTCTGCCACCTGAGTCTGAGACTCTTGCTCCAGGGTAGCCAATGATGTACCACCCAGATGTTGTGGACTGCAACTCCCATCATCCTGGTCATTGTGACTGTGTCAAGATTGTAAAGTGGCTCAGAAGTGTTAAGAACTAATTCATTCACCCCTTGAAAGATCATCAATATTGCAGGGGTTGAACGAGATGACTCTTGGGGTCCCTTCCAACCAGGTGTGCCGAGTTGGGTCCAACATTGGGGGGGCTGTCATGACATCACACACATGGACCCCCCCTCCCATTGGACCATGCCTGCTGAGACGTTCAGGCACCTGCTGTGATGCTCTGGCAATTGTGGCGGAGGGCTCAGAGGGAGAAAATCACCCTCCAAGCCTTCCCCCCAGGGGCAGCAGGGGATGGCAGCCCCCTCAATATTGGGAGGGGGGCTCAGCCCCCTGCCTCAAAATATTGAGTAGACTGAAGCCCCTTCTGCCCCCTATAGCTGAGATCCCAGCTTTAAACACTACAATTCTATGGTTCACAGACTCCCCTTCATCTCAACACATCATGAGTTGGGATACAAAGCTACACATGTATACAATTACATCAAAAAGACATCCATCACAGCAAGCTTAACAACAGGAGCAACTGAAATAACAGAGATGATGATGTACCCCCATCGTTCAGCCCGGACACTGAGATCCAGCACCAAGGGCCTTCTGGCGATTCCCTCGCTGCAAGAAGTGAAGTTACAGAGAACCAGGAAGAGGACCTTCTTGGTAGTGGTGCCCACCCTGTGAAATGCCCTCCTGTCAGATGTCAAGGAGATAAACAACTATACAACTTATAGAAGACATCTGAAGGCAGCCCTGTTTAGCGAAGTTTTTATTGTTTGAGGTTTTGCTGTGTTTGTATGTTTTTATGGAAGCTGAGGCAACGCAGTCAGATGGGCGGCATCTAAATAAATCATCATCTCCCGCTTCTGCTAAAAGCAGCAGTCCTGAGAAAGAATAACAGAATAACCCTAGAATATGCCTGCTGTGCTAGTCAGTAATTGAAAAGGACAATCGTCTTCATTAGCAGTGGATTCTACTAGGCTTTCATAATGTGTGGATGTTCTTCTAGCGAAAGCACACCCACCTGCGCGCACACACACACACACACACACACACACACACACACAATTACTTTCTCACTCTGCCTGGCTTGCTCTGTCTCATTGAAACCTTGAGGGTTTGTTGTAGAGCCCGTTGCTATAAACACCCCAGGTATTTGCATAAGTATGTGACATTGTAAAGTTCCTGAGAGATTTTATCAGGTTGATTTTGGCTTGGTGCCCCATATTCACGCTGAGTTGCCAGCGAGCGAGGCAGAAAGTCTGTACGCATGTGAACGTTTTCAACTTCCTAAACTCCATCAGAGTAAAAAGTAATGGGATTACTTTAACCAAACAATCAAACACAACCGCATTTCACCTGACCATCTGTGCATTGCACTATCTGGGCAAAGCATGATGGGAAATCACAAACAACCTGGTGCTGCTTGCTTTACTTTTTTGGTCTCCAGGTGAACTTTTGCAAAGCTTTTGCTTAGTTTGCGCAGGATCTCCGTCTGAAAGGTGATTTTATGGCAGCTTGTTCAGCGATGTCAGCTACAGAAAATGCGCCTTAACCGAGGAACCACCAGCTGCACCATATTTAATAGTCTGGTCTAAAAGGGCCTGGACCACAGACGTTCCCATATGAAAAGAGAGTAAATGAATAGACATACCCCTCCCTTCAAAAACGGTTGAGAAACAGGTTTGATTCATGGAACACTTGACTACTAAGGCCCCGTCTGCACTTCACATTTAAAGCGGTGTTATCCCACTTTAAACAGTCTTGGCCTCCTCCAAAGAATCTTGGGAACTGTAGTTTGTTAAAGACGCCAAGGTTTGCTGTCAAAGGTGCTGCAAATTTGTAACTGCGTTTCTTTTTAATTTTCCTAAGAAATAAAGCCAATCAGTAAATTGTTAAAACAGCAGCAGTTTAATGCAGTATAAAAGAGACAGCATTTAACCAGAGGTGATAATTCAATAGCTAGTGCAGCATAGTGGAATAAGACATGACACAAAAGGAAAAGGGGATTGGGAGGGAAGAGGGGGGAAAGGACATTCAGGCATCATGGGTTGGTTACAGAAGTCTTGTAAAAATGAGCTAGAATTGAAAGAGGGGCAGGAGCCCAAAGCTGCTGGTCTTTCAACAGAACTGATGGAGATGGGATCTCTCCCAGGATATTTCTCTCTTTGTCTCTGTCTGGCTCCCACTGTCCACTGGAAGGAGTGATGTGGCCAGGCAAACTTCTCTGAGGAATCATAGAACCATAGAAAATGGCTCCATAGCTAGTTTCAAGCTTACTTTAAGCTTAGCTGGTGGCAAGTCCCGGAATGCTCACAAACATTCTAGCTGCTCCCGAACTTTTTTTCTGGTAAAGAAGGATAGCCGTCAATACAGCTTCACTGAGAGAAAGAAAGAGTCTGTTTGGATGGGAAACTAAAGTCCCTTGAGGCCAAAGGGAGACAAAGGCAGGAAGCTGAAAATGAACTGTGGAGATGCATGATCATAAAATGTCAGAGTTGGTGGGGAAGTTGTAGGAGCCTGCGACACAGAGAGCAAAGAACAGGGAGCAGAGAGGGCAATGGAGGGGCTTGAGGAAAAGGGGGCAGAGGCATAAGAGGGGGCTCAGAGTGGAAGAGAGGAGAAACTGGTAAGGAGTGGGACCAGGGATGGGAGGAAATGGGATTCAGTTTGCATTCAAACTCAAACTGACCAAATCCAAACTCTCTGAATTTTGCAAAGCAATTCTCCAGCCAAGCAATAAGTACAAAACTGCATATAACATGGTAAAGAGTCCTTAGAAATGCACATATCAAGGGGGATTTGCTATGCAATTTTTTTTTTTAAATTGTATATTGAGCCAAATTGCATACAGAGATGTGTATATTGGGAAAAAATTCACACTGAAATGCTAGTGAATCTTCATGAGGAATTTCCTTTTTTAATCAAGCTGACATGGCAAAGGAGTTTGGGAAGGGATTGGACTGTGAGCCAAAGGGACATAGAGGTGGAAAGGATTTTTGGGAGGTGGTGAGCGGGGAATGTTGATTTGAGCTGCTCCATCCCGGCTTCTGGCCACGGGCGTCTGGCTGGTTATGAATCACCTAGGACCCACCAGGATGAAATTATAAATCAGGATTGACATGCCATTAAGTGGAACTCATAAATCTCAGTGAGAACATGCGCCAAGCATTGAGTATCGAGACTTTTAATTAACGTAAACTAATATTTGGGGATTAGCTGCAGCACGTAAATTGGGTGGCAGATTACAGCTAATAAACTCAGGGATATGCAACACCATTGGACATTGCAACTGAAACAGATCAGTGGCAAAGTTTACTGCACAGAAGCGGATTTAGGGCAGTGAGACTGGTTCCACTGCACTGGGCGCCAAGCCTAGGGGGCGCCGCAGGGCATCACAAGTATGGCATAGAGAATTGAGCAGAACAGAAGGCAAGAGGTCGGAGGTGGGCTGAATTTTGTCCTCGCACAGGGCACCACTGAAATCTGAAAGACCAAAGTCCTCCCCTGTATTGCAGTGGGATTGGGGTTGTGTGTGAATGCAAACTGCGCAGATCTTTCAATGAAAGAGCACTGGAGCTTCAGAGAGAATTGTCAAGCTACGAGTACTAAATCAGTATTTGTGGTTTGGCTGTACTGGGATTCACATATGCATAAATATATTTCCCTCTTGCGGCTAATTAAATTAATTAAAGTTGCTTAATTCAATCCTATCTCCGGGACAATGGGTTGATGAGCATGGCATGACCTTTCCGACTTCCTTCCTTGAACAACCCCATGAGGCAATCTGGGCGGATCCGCCACATGCTATAAGATCTGTTGGTGAGAACCAGCACAGAATTAAATCCTTTGTGGACACCAGGTAAATGCCCACCAGGAGCATATTCTTTTCAGTAGTCGAAGCTGTGAAATGCTTCCCCCACTCGCATAAACTAAATACAGTGGTACATCTGGTTACGAACTTAATTTGTTCTGGAGGTCCGTTCTTAAGCTGAAACCATTCTTATCCTGAGGCGCGCTTTTGCTAATGGGACCTCCCGCTGCATGTGCGCCTCCGGCACACTATTTCCATTCACATCCTGGGGCAAAGTTCACAACCAGGAGCAGCTACTTCTGGGTTAGTGGAGCTCATAACCTGAAGTGTTCGTAACCAGAGGTACCACTGCACTTGTCTCCTTTAGGAAGAAAGCAACATTCTTATTGCTCTGTAACAGGGTTGGGGGAACTTTGGCCCAGGGATCAAATGTGGCCCTCCATCCTCTATATACGGCCCTTGCAATTCGCCCCAGGCTATGCCCCCTCTCTTCTCAGGCCATGGCCTTCTCTGGACCTGCTTCACTCCTGAAAGACTTTGGCCTGCTGCACAAAGGTGATAATGGGCATTTCTTGCTTTGCCCATTTTTGCCTCTGGCCCCGGCCACCACTGACATGTGGCCCCTGGAAGGAAATGCGGCCTTCAAGTTGAAAAAGGTTCCTCACACCTTTTCTCCAGGGTAGACCTATGCCCAGTGCTATTTTTCTGGAAAAAGAGGTGCAGGAACTCACCATGAACAACTCCTTTGTTCTCTTAGAAGGGCAATGGGACCCACCTGGGAGGTACCGGAACTCAGTTCTGAAGAGTTCCACCAGAAAAAAGCCCTGCCTCTGTCCAGCTGTCCAGTTCAGAGGACAGTCCTCTAACTGAAGGGATGTCTGTCCCAAGTCCAGTTGCCAGGATAAAGACCCCCAATAGGAGAAACCAGGAGGGGCCTTGAAGTTGCCCATCAACACTTAGAGAGCCAGTGTGGTGTAGTGGTTAAGAGCGATGGACTTGTAATCTGGTGGACCAGGTTCGATTCCCCGCTCCTCCACATGCAGCTGCTGGGTGACCTTGGGCTAGGTCACACTTCTCTGAAGTCTCTCAGCCTCACTCACCTCACAGAGTGTTTGTTGTTGGGGAGGAAGGGAAAGGAGATTGTTAGCTGCTTTGAGACTCCTTCGCGTAGTGATACGGTCAAGGTCAAGGGACCCCTGACCATTAGGTCCAGTCGTGACCGACTCTGGGGTTGCAGTGCTCATCTCGCTTTAGTGGCTGAGGGAGCCGGTATACAGCTTCCAGGTCATGTGGCCAGCATGACTAAGCTGCTTCTGGTGAACCAGAGCAGCGCACGGAAACGCCGTTTACCTTCCCGCTGGAGCAGTACCTATTTATCTACTTGCACTTCATGCTTTCAAACTGCTAGGTTGGCAGGAGCAGGGACCGAGCAATGGGAACTCACCCCATCATGGGGATTTGAACCGCCGACCTTCTGATCAGCAAGTCCTAGGCTCTGTGGTTTAACCCACAGTGCCACCCGCGTCCCAGGGTAGTGATAAGGTGGATATCAAATCCAAACTCTTCTTCTTCTTTTTCTTCTTAGGACTCGGACAGCGGGCACCTGGGCCACCTGGTTACCACCTCTGATGTAGTGCATTTATATTTAAATTATAAAAAACTCTTTCCAATTTTGCATCCATGTGTATAAATTAGCATATGCAGATGTTATGCACACCCACGCCCTCTTTTCCAGTGACTCATTTCCTCTTTGGGGAGGTGACGCATGAAGTGTCAATCCTGCGGTTCTTTAAGTGCAAAGGGAGTGGTATTGTGCTCCTGCTGGGCTGGTTCTTTTTCTAAAATTGTGGTTTGATTATTTCATTACCATGTCAGATGATCTGTGTTAGAAACCATCTCGAAAACATCGGTTAGAAAGAAGTATCTGAAATTTGTTAAGTAAACATAACACTGTGTAGTTTCGTCAGCAAGAGAGGTACAATACAAATTGCTGCGTTGATGGTATTTTCAAACCAGCTGGATTTAACAGGATACTTTCCACGGTGCGTTTCAATGTTTCAGGAGGTGTATTGCTCCCCACACAGATCTGATCTGGTGAGACGCCAGATGCTATATTATTGGCGGCAGGTTGCAGAAATCAGATTACAAAATATAGGTTATGATCTTGCTGCTAATATTTTAATGATTTTTCCCAATGTAGTAGAGGATACCATTCTCAAGATTACAAAATCTATTGTGTTTTATTTATTAATGTATTGCCAAGTATATTTGAGTATGTCCCTGGGGGGGACGGGACAGTTGTTCATGATACAGAAATGGTTATTAAAATGACTTGATCTGGTGGAAATGGATAAACTGACAGATGTCATTCACAGCAGGATCTGAGCAGTCAAAGAACTGCGTAGATAATGGATGTGATTTACTGTTTATAGGAACCAGCATTTTGAACACATCACCATGGATAGATAGATAGATAGATAGATAGATAGATAGATAGGTATTTCTCTCTCTCTCTCTCTCTCTCTCTCTCTCTCTCTCTCTCGTGTTTTACTGCATTTATTCTTTTAAAATGATTTTAGAAGCTTCTAATTGCTTTTTTAATATTTTGTTTATTTTTTAAAAGAAAAAATGCATTGTATCACTGGTGTGTTTACCACCTGGAGCTCCTTTGGGAGGAAGGGTGCAATATAAATTAAATTAATAAAAGTAACTCTCTTACTGTGGTATTTTTGCACTCTCTCTGTTTTGTAATAGCCACCTCCCACACAGCATTGCTCAGGAATTCTAACAAACTAAATAATCAGTGCACTTTTGAAATCACTGGTTAAAATCAGTGCTGTTTTGCAAGGCTTGGCCTGCCATCTTGATTCAAAATGGTTCCAGTTGTATCCAAGCATAGATGAAAACCTGCTACTGGCTCTCAGGAACCATGATGCAAAATTTGGTTGTGATATCTTGAGAGGGGTCCAAAATGCACCCAGACAACTTTCCAAAATACATTAAGAGATCTAGCATGGACAAATGATTTTTAAAAAAAATGTTTAAAAATATAAAACTTACTAAAAACATAAATAGAGACTTGTCCATGACCAGCTAGTGTACTTTGTGGTTAAGACGTATGCCAACTTGCGTTTTCTGTGTTTTTATTTTACTTTTCATGTCCACAAAACTAGCACAAGCTTGGTATCATATACGGTAAGTATGATTCAGTAATATGGCAAGAATGTTTTATTACAATGGGAGGATTGTCTAGGTCAGTGGTTCCCAACCTTTTTTGGCCATGCCCCACCTAAGCCCCAGTGACATATAATTATTATTATTCAAAAAGTGAGCTCCTGTTCACATGGAGGAAGCCTAAAAGGCCATTAACTTGGTCTAACTCATTCTCAAATTGCCCCCCTTAAAAATCAAATTGCCCTCCTGTGGGGCATGTGCCCCACATTGGGAACCACGAGTCTAGGTTTATAGTGCAGCTTGTTCAAAGCTCACCTTGCCCTGGTTCAATGGGCCAGTACATCAAAATGGGAGTTAAAGCAGGCTTCCCAAGGTGACAAGGCCAGTCCAAGATATTTTACTGCCTGTGGGAGAGGACAAGATGGCGTCCACTCCCCATTGCATGGACAGAAGCTGACTGAAGTTGAATCTTCCTTCAACCCTGGTATGTTCCACCTCACCTGAGGCAGGAGGCTGATTTGTGGGGTTGGGGGACATGACGTGTAACATACACAGATGTGTCCTCCACACACCACTGCCCCACAATGCGCTACCCAAGGTGTTTGCTTCACCTTGCCTAACAGTAGAGTCATTTCTGTAAGTTGTGCAGAGACCACCAAGGGGTGAGATAAAACTCCTGCTTTTGCTAGTTCCTCACAACAGACAAGGAGGAGTTCAGTTTCACTTTTCTTGGATTTCCAAGGTTCTGCAACAGCCCACATGAATGCTGTTTTCTTTTGCCAAACCTGAGGCAGTTTTTATTGTTATCATCACATTTATATCCCGTCTCCTTTCTTCCCAGGAGCTCAAGGTGACATATATAGGCCCTTCCCCTCTCCATTCCATCCTCACAGAAACCCTCCTAGGTGGGTGAGGCTGGGAGATGATGCATGCCCTCCAACATTTCTCTGGTGAAAATAGGGGTGGCCTATTCCATAATTATAGTAGTAGTAGTAGTAATAATAATAATAATAATAATAATAATAATAATAATACTTTCAGACCCCTGGGCTCTCACTTGTGAGATGCCTCAGGGTTCCGTCCTCTCCCCCATGCTTTTTAATATCTATATGAAGCCTCTGGGAGAGATCATCAGGGGTTTGGGCTGGGGGTTCATCAGTATGCAGATGATACCCAGCTCTACCTCTCTTTTAAATATTATTATTATTATTATTATTATTATTATTATTATTATTATAAATATTATTATTATTTTAAATATTATTATTATTTTAAATATTATTATTATTCTATTTTATTATTATTTATACCCTGCCCATCTGACTGGGTTGCCCCAGCCACTCTAGGTGGCTTACAACATATATAAAGCCATATAAATAACACAAATATATTTAACATTTTAAAAAAAACTTCCCTATACAGGGCTGCCTTCAGATGTCTTCTAAAGGTTGTATAGTTACTTATCTCCTTGGTTTGAGCATCACTTAATTCCATAGCCTCCAACATTTCTCCAATGAAAATAGGGACATCCTAAGGAAAAGTGTGACATTCCGGGATAAAATCAAACTGGGACAGCTTCTGTAAATCTGGGACTGTCCCTGGAAAATAAGGACACGTGGGGGTCTGGATGATGACCACTCTAAGGTGGGCTTCATGGCTGAGTGAGGATTCAAACCCTGGTTCCCCAGCTCCTAGCTTGCCACTCTAACCACTATGCCACACAGGCTCTCTACCCTCAAGACATTTCTCCTAGTTCTCCTGCAAAACGCACCCTCAGTCTCATTCGATCTTGCCCTCCCTCTGGGGTGGCAGAGAGCCTGCCTCTGCCCCCTTCTGCATGACACTCCTCTCGCAATGTGACTGTCAACACACCTCATGTTTCTACACCCTTTTTTCATATCAGTGTCTCTTTCTGGTGGAGGGTGAAGAAATGCAGTATGTGAAAACATTATGATGCAAGAAAGTGAAACCACTTTTTACAAGGAGAGGGGAGACAAGAACAGCAGACATGATATTTCGCAGCCACCCCTAGTCTGGTTTGAAATCTCATTTGGCGCTCAACCTAACTGCAGGCTTCTGTGTTCCTTTGGGTTGGGGCCAGAATCCCTGCCATCTTTAGGATCAAGCTGTTATAGCTGTTATAGGAAGGGAAGCAGGAAGAAGGCATCACACAAAAGCAATCAAGCTGACATTTGGCATTTAGTTATCATGCAACCAAGCACATATCACCTGCTAATTAAAAACAAATTACATATAACTTAAGGAGGATTAAACTTCGTATAGAACAGGCTGTCTTCCGAGGGAGCGATTAGTCCACGTTTTGAGCACGGTATGAAACCGAGCAACCTGTACAATATAAGTGCAATCTAAAAAATCAGCTTGTTCCCACTCCTGTTCTTTTCCATCTGCAAGAGAACAGCTGTATAATTATGACAGATGAGGTTTGTGACGGGAGTGAAGTCTTGTGCAGCACTCCAACAGGGAGGCTCAGCGCATCTTGAAGGAGGAAGGCAAAGCCTAGGAGAAGGAGAAGTTGTCGCAGAAGCATGGCCTCCTCCCTGTTTTGAAGGGAACCACTTCCCTCTGTCACTTGGCCTCCCTGAGTGTGACAGCAGAGAAGAGAACAAAAGGGAAAGGAGATGGGATCATGGCAACTCACAATGGGGCAGAGAGCACATGGGGAACTGGCGAACTACAGAGATGGAAAAATAGTTTAGAGGAAACGCAAGCAAGAGGTGACATGATAGAAATTTATAACATTACCAGAAAGTGGGCAGGGGAAGTTTGCAGGGGGTTGGGTACCTTTCAGCTCCTCAGTTCTATGATTCTATGAACATTTTTATATGTAACTGTGAATTTTGTAATATTTTGTTTAAGCTGTTGCTTCAGCTTTTTGTATGCCAATTAGATATATTTTTAATTTATTAAGTGGTATACAAATTAAATAAGCCAATCAAAGAATCCAGTCAAACAAAACTGTGTACCAGGAGGTCAGCAGGAGCAACAGGATAGCAAATTGCCCAGGAGACCTCTAAATTCAGTCCCAACATCCCAGGATCACATTAGTTCCATAAATTCCAATAGATAGAATTGGCTGAACAGAAGTGTAAAGTTGACTCACTAAAGTGCATGTTGGTGGAATCAGTTTATTTTGGGTTCTCTCAGTTTCTTTTTCCCAACCTGCTGTTCAATCCTTTCAATTTCCCCATCAATTTGCAAACTCTGCATTTTTCTCAACAAATCTCCCAAGATTTTGTGTGTGCGTCTGTGGGCAACATTGCCTATTACAAGTGTTCTTGCAGTCAACCTTCTCTTAATATAATGCAGTTTGTGCATTATTTTAACTAATATATACATGTTTTTAGTATGCGTTTTAGTTGAACTGCATCACAAAGTTCAGAGCCACATTTGGCCCCCTCTCGAACATGGGAAAATTCCGACATTGCCAGGAACGGCAAGCTCTTAAAGATCACCTTTGGAAATCACAAAGCCGCGATGAAATGTGTGAGTCCTTCGATGACATGAGGAAGCTTTTCAGAACAGAAGAAATCACTTCCCCCCCCACCCCCTGCAAAGGCTGTTTTGCCTGTCAATCTACAGCGGTCTAACCACAGGAGCGTTTGTTTTGACAGTGCATACAAATCGGACACGGACGTGTAATAACATCAACATATTTTGCTTCCCTCCCCACCTCCGCCTACCTTTTTCTGTCTTTCTCGTTCACCTTTCTGCTGAGCTGCTCCACCAGCCCTCTCGCCTCAGGGGTAGAGAGGAACAATTAAGCTTTGTGCGGTTTTTGAAGATGACTGTCAGGCCTCCATGGGACAAATGCTTTTTGACAAGAAGAAGAAGAAGAAGAAGAAGAAGAAGAAGAAGAAGAAGAAGAAGAAGAAGAAGAAGAAGAAGGGGACCAACTTTGAGGGTGGGGGCAAATAAATATTTTCCTCACACTTCTTCACATCTTTGTTGGGTTTCTTAATAGGCTGCCCCCCATACCGAGAGAGAGGCTCGTCGCCAGCGGTCGTTGAAACCTTGGCCCCACCTCGTCCCCTCCCTCAGCGGCTGCCCTGTCAGCCTCTCGGATGATAAGTTCTGGGTGAGGGAAAGGTGAGCAGCATTCCACTGGGTTGTGATAAGTAAAATGGCTTTGCATGGAAGAGGAAATGAAGACTGCTTCATGTTTTTCTTTTCGCCATCGCTACACAAACACACATACGCACCATGCTCAGAATACTGGGCTCTGATGCTGTCAGTCAGTGGTGGACGACCCTCAATCTAAGTTTAAAAAGCACACCTGTGTGAGTAAACGGTCCAGGTTTCTAGCAAGAGCTACCTGTGTCTTCAGAGAGAGAAATAACCTTAGCCCATTGCTCAGTGACGGATTTACGTATGAGCTAAACAAGCTATAGCTTAGGGCCCCACTCTCTTGGGGGCCCCCCAAAATTTAAAGGAACAAAATAAACTGGATGTACATTTCCAAAATATAAGATAAAAAACAAATAAAATAAAACCTACATACAGCAACAGTGTTTTGTTTTGTGTAGGCTCCTATTTGTTATGTGCAAATGCCTTTAGATACCTATTAGGTCCATAAATTACCATATAGCATATATTCAACACAAAAAACAGCAAAGCGTGTTCACATAAAAGAGAGCACGTGTTGCGGTTGGGGCCGAACAAAACCCCATTTTAGTGGCCAGGCCATAGATGGCTAAAGGCCTGGGCGTAGATAGGTGGACGCTGTTGCTGGGGCAAAACTGATGTTGCCAATTTAGGGGTGGGGTATAGGGCTTTATAAGCAGGGTCCGCAGCTTTCTCTTTCTCTTTTGCTGTGGACACCGGATCTACCTGTAGCACCGGAGTGAATCAGCAAGAGATATTCGGTCGTATAAATCTCAGATTTCCCCTCTTTTCCTTCCTTTCCCCTCTTTGGTTTATCCTCGAGTTACCCCAGGGTAATTAATTTTTATTTTTCCTTCACTATCCTCTCTTACCTTCTACTGGCCCTTTGGACGCCGGTGGGGGGGGGGTGAAGGTCCTCCCGATCCCGGGCGGCCTACGGCCCGCGCTCGGCCGAGCCGTTGTCTGGGCGGGGGGTGGTTGGCTTAAACCTCCCACTGGGTCCAGCCCGGTTGGGGCCAGCTTATTTCGGCGCCCCCCCCAAGAGGCTCCCGGCCCTGACCCGCGGCCTACAGTGCCTAGGGCCCGTTTGGGCGGCCGCTCCTCCTGGGCCTGCGGCCGGTTGTAGCGCTAGGGAGCCCCAAATACCGTGGCTGGGTTCGGCCCGGCTGCGGCTCCCGGCCACCCCCTTGCCGCTCCCGTTTTAGCGCGCGGGCCTCCCCGGGCCTGCAGCGCTGCATCCTTGCCGTTTTTGGGGGCGCGGGGCCTTCCGCGGCCCGCTGCGGCCTGGTCGGGGCCTGTACGGCCTAGGCCGCTTTCCCGGCCTCGGGGCCTGCGCGCCGGCCGGTCTGGCGGCCCCGATCCGCGGGCTGCGGCTTCCCGGGTCCGCTCCGGCTCTGGCCGCTGCACGTGCCGCGGCTAGCGGCGGCCCCTGGGGGGCTCGCGTTCCGCGGCCGGGGTCGGCTCGGCTGCGGCTAGGTCGGCCACCCGCCTCCCGGTTCCTACCTTTGGGCCCGGCTGGGCCCGCGGCGCCGCTTCGCGTCCTCGGCGGCGCTGGGGAGATCGGTCGGCCCTCCGCGGCCTAGCTCGGGCCCGCGCGGCCTCGGCTCCTCCCCCGGCTTCAGCCCGTGGCCCCGGGGAGCCGCTGTGCCTCTCCCCGGTTCGGGGAGCACGCAACGGGGGCCGTGTGGGTGGCGGGGCCTCGGGGGCTTTGAGCAGCGGGGCCTGGTGGGCTGTTCCTCTCCATTTCAGGAATAAATTCCTTTCTTTGTCCTGGTGCTCTCTGGCTGCACAGCGGCATCTGGTGGCCAGACTAGGTAATTGCAGGGTTTGCCTGTAATTCCTGAATCCACTCTGCAGTGGCCTCTAGTGGTCGTTTTGGTACTGCAGGGTACTGATTTTACCTGCTGGTGGTGGCTCCCGGTAATTCCTGTTGCTTATTACGGTCGCACAGGCCTCCTGGCACCCCGGCGGTAGGTTATTCACGTACCTGCTGTTTAATTTCCTATTCTTGTTTATTTGTTTTAATTTCCGTTAACTTTATTATTATTCTTATTAACTATATTTTGTTTTGATTGTTTGATTTCATTTAATTGGCTAATCTGGTCCTGTATTTACCCCCCCCCAATTAATTGATTTTCTGTTTAAGCCTACAACAGCAATGGCTCCAAAGAAAGCAACAAGGAAGTCTGGTCCTGCTCTTACTGCAAAGCGGCCCATAAAAGGCCCATCACAGGCTCTGCGTTCCCCGCAACCTGCCCAGTCTCTACGACGCATCCAGTCCATGGTGTCCAGCCTGGCGGGCGATCCAGTGGCCTTGGCAAGGGTGGAGTCCGAGATGGATGGTCTGCTCCGCCGCTCCTCCACCCCATCGACATCCTCTGCAATATTGAGTCCTGCATTAGGTGCCTCGCCTACGGTGGCGTCATCTAGTGAAGATGAAGGAGGAACGTCGTTAGCCGGGGGGTTGTTGCATGGTAGCCAAACAACACACACCCCGGTATTACATGCGTCGCAGGTTACTGTGGTGAGGGGTCGTAGCCACACCAGGGCTGGGGCCAGCAGGAGGGGATCAACGCGGGACCGCGTGATGGGGGCTTCATCTCCGCGGTCTTCGGCAACAAGGATTCAGGCGCCGTGTAATTCACAATCAGTTTCTTCTCAGTTGATCCCAGGTGCAGTACAGCAGGCGGACGTATCGGAATCTTCAGTGGAGGATAGCCTTCCCCTACCGCCGAGGGCATCTTCCGGTGGGCTCCGTCGCCACAAAAGAAGCTCCAAGAGGCGTGCCAAGAGGAGACGTAGAGGCACCTCGTCTTCTTCGTCAGGTACTTCCTCATTGACTTCTAGTAGTGACGAAGAAACGTCCCTTAAGCTATACTGGGGTTTCGGGGAGACCTCGGGGCTCCCAAAATGGGTTTGGGAGCGGAGGGCCAACTCCCATAGGGCCAAGTATGGGGCGGTTCAGGAGTGTCTTGATGGGGCACTGGTGCCTGAGGTAAAGGTCTCCACCAATTCAGCCAGGGATATCATCCCTGGGGCCCACCTGTCGGCAAAAATGCGGTCCAGGATTTTGGATGGCCGCTATGTTGATATTTTCGGCCTAGCCCCCCCGCTCGAAGGTCAGGAGCCCTTGGACAGGGGTCCGCAGGTGTCCAGAAAGCGGGTGGTATTGTCAAAAGCAGATAGGACTTTTGAAAGGTGGTTAGATAGCTTCCAGGTCTTTGCTGGAGTCGTGTCTGCAGCCTATCCCAGGAGATCCCTGCATTTGTGGGTGTATCTGTCGATTGTCCGTTCAGCCTTTACTATGGCTGGGGAGGCCGCCGCCCTGGCTTACGATCAGAACTTCAGGCGTAGGGCTGCCAAGATCCCCACAGCCCGATGGGATCGGAAGGATTTGGACGTTTGGACCACTTATGTGGCCCCCCGCATCGATAAGAAGCTTCCTGACCCGCAGAAGTCCAGGGCCGCCCCGGCTAGGTTGGGCCGCAAGCAGCTCTGCTGGGACTTTAATAAGGGTGCCTGCTCGCGGCAGCCTTGTAAATACGTGCATGCGTGCGACAAGTGTTTTGGGAACCATTCTGCTTCCACGTGTGCAGGGGGTCGCCGGCCCTTTCGTAAAGGGGGGGGCTCTCAGCAGCCTCCAAAAACCGCTGCCCAGGCCCCTGCCGTGGGAGCAGGAAAGTAGAGTCTTATCCTCCTTAGCGTACACCCCGGTAAGGTTACAACCGTTGCTGTCCTTGTTAGAGGCCTACCCTGATACCAAATCGGCATCCTATTTGCGAGAGGGGTTTTCCGTAGGTTTCAGGATCCCAGTAGTTTCCACTCCTGTGGCTAGGAACCCAGCTAACCAGAAGTCGATCAGGGATATGCCAGAAGTAGCACGCAGGAAAATCGAAAAAGAATTGGCCTTACGTCGCATGGCCGGTCCATTTGCCGCCCCTCCTTTTCCCAATTTCCACATTTCACCTTTGGGCATAGTCCCCAAAAAAGCTCCGGGGGAATTTCGCCTGATTCATAACCTCTCTCATCCTACAGGCACGTCAGTAAATGATGTGATTCCCCCGGAGCTTTGCTCGGTAAAATATGCCTCTCTTGATCATGCGATCAAGATGATTCGGAAATTTGGGCCGGGCGCCTTACTGGCGAAATGCGACATCGAATCGGCTTTTCGGCTGCTTCCGATCCATCCCGACGATTTTTGGTTACTGGGATTTCAGTTTGAAGGAGGATTTTATTTCGATAAAGCCATGCCCATGGGCTGCTCGGTTGCCTGTGCGGCTTTTGAGTGTTTCAGTTCATTTTTAGAGTGGGCCTTGCGTGATAGGACCAGACTGGGCGGAGTCACACATTATCTCGATGATTTTTTGGTCGCCTCGGCAGGCAATACAGGGGATTGCGTGGCGTTATTACAGGCCTTTGCTTCCTTAACGGAAGATCTGGGCGTTCCTTTAGCGGCTGGAAAGACCGAGGGTCCTTCTACGCAGCTGACTTATTTGGGTATCTTGTTGGATACTGTGGCCCAAACTTCCAGCCTACCACCCGAGAAGATAATCAATTTGAAAAAGGTTATTAGGGATCTTTTGCCCTTGAAAAAGGTTACCTTGCGGCAGCTGCAGTCGCTGCTGGGCCACCTAAATTTTGCGTGCAGGGTGGTATCCCCTGGGCGGCCATTTTGCTCCCGCTTGGCCAAACTTACCTCGGGCTTGCAAGCCCCGCATCACAGGGTACGCCTGCCTAGTCAGGTGCGGGCTGACCTTGGTATTTGGTTGGAGTTTCTGGAGGACTTCAATGGTGTGTCCTTGTGGCAGGACACATTGAACCTGCACAACGACTTCCAGGTACATTCTGACGCTGCAGGGTCTTTGGGGTTTGGCTTGTATTGGGACGGCAGGTGGTGTGCCGAGCGCTGGCCGCCTGCTTGGCAGGGGCGGCCTATTACTCGGGACCTAACTTTTCTCGAGTTTTTTCCTATTGTAGTGGCGGTGCACTTGTGGGTCGAGCATTTCAGGGACCATCGGGTCTGTTTCTGGACTGATAACCAGGCGGTGGTGAAGGTACTGGCCAAGCAGTCTTCACGGTCTCCTAGGGTATCTGCCCTCCTGAGGGCCTTTGTGTTGCATTGCTTACGTTTTAATATTGTGTTTTCTGCCCGTTTTGTCCCGGGGATTTCTAACGAGATTGCTGATGCTCTGTCCCGTTTTCAGATGCAGCGATTCAGGTCCCTGGTGCCAGTGGCTCGAGACCGTCCGGAAATTTTCCCGGATCATCTCTGGAACCTTGGCAGAGCTTAGTTTTACAGGGAGTAGCTGCATCTGTTGCACCCTCTACCTTGAGGTCCTATGAGAAGGCCTGGGCAGACTTTTTACTGTTTAATGGGCAGTCTATTGGGGAATTTTCCACCTCCCATTCCACCTCTCAGGTGCTTCGGTATCTGGCGCATTTATTCCAGATGCGTCGGGCGGTTAGGACCCTCCGACTGCACTCAGCAGCAATTTCCTTTTTTAACAAGGCATATTTTAACAAGGACCCATGTCAGAAGTTTGTGGTCCGCAGGGCCTTGGAGGGATGGGGGCGACTCGCCCCTTCCAGGCCCATTCCCAGACGCCCCATTACGTTTGATTTGCTGGCGCAAATGCGGTCTAAGCTGCGGAGCATTTGTTGGTCCAAATTCGAGGCTCGGCTATTTTCAGCAGCCTTTTCCTTAGCTTTCTTTGGGGCCCTGAGAGTCGGTGAGGTGGTCCTCGAGCCTAAGCAGGACGGAGGCTCAAGGGGTTTGTTAATACAGGACGTCAGCGTGTCTTCACGTGACCTGCAGGTTAATGTCCGGAATTCAAAGACAGACCAATTGGGCAGGGGCGCTATTATTACGCTTCCTGCAACTGGAGAGAGTGGCCCTTGCCCGGTGAAAGACCTTACTAGGTATTTAGCCCTGCGTCCTGGCGGTGAAGGCCCCCTTTTCATTCACGAAAATGGACGCCCGCTGGTGAGACACCAGTTTACTGGTGTGCTGCGCAAAGCTGTCGCGGCTTGCGGCCTGCCGGCTGCGGAGTTCGCCCCTCACTCCTTTAGGATTGGAGCTGCTACAACCGCTGCCCACTGGGGTTTGTCAGTAAAAAGGATAAAGGACCTGGGCCGATGGAGATCGGACGCGTTCAAGGTCTATGTGCGGGAATAATGTGTTATTATACTTACATGTGTGTGTTTTAACCCTAGGTCGGGCTGCTATCCATATTTGGATAGTAGGGCACAGTATTGTGCACTGGGCTGCGGACAGAGCTCGCCAGTCCGGACGGGGCGAAGGCCTGGGATTCCCGCAGCATGTACATGTGTCCTGGATCTCCAGAAGGGGGATGCTGTGGAGAGAATTTTTGCCTCTCATACGAAGGCGTGTCCTCCAGTTCGGCCCTCCCTCGGCGATTGTGGTGCAGCTCGGGGAGAATGATATGGTTTCCTCTTCCTGCTACGGGCTGCGTGTTGCCATTTTACAGGACCTGGGGGAGCTGGCGGCAATGGTGCCGTCAGCCAAGCTAATTTGGTCACAGCTACTTCAGCGCCGTATTTGGCGTGGTAGTCCTTGCCCAGCTGCCACCGAACGTGCCAG
Organism: Podarcis raffonei; assembly: GCF_027172205.1. Lineage (NCBI taxonomy): Eukaryota > Metazoa > Chordata > Lepidosauria > Squamata > Lacertidae > Podarcis > Podarcis raffonei. The sequence goes on from NC_070616.1 coordinate 17,496,120, forward strand.
GAAGCGGATTAATTCCGCAGCAAGCAAGCTGGTGGTGAATCTGGGCGGGTTCGTTATACCTCACCCTCTGATTTCATTCAAGGCAACTGAATTTTATAGGGATGACGGGGTTCATCTCTCACCAGTTGGGAATGATGTGTGGTTGGATGCGATAGTATCCAGACTGAGGGTGTGGCTTGATTTGTGAGTGGTTGGCGGCGAGCGTAAGGGCTCGAATGGCGGTTAGGCATTGGTTAAAATTGGTTGGTGGAGGGGTATGGATTGGCTGGGCCTGCCCCTCCAATGCTGCTGCTGACGGGTATTCCGTTAAAGGAATTCTGAAGCTTACCATCCCCTTTGTCCAAACCCTGACGGCAGGGTGCGGGCCGTGTAAGCTTCAAGGAACATGCGCGGAGTAGCTGAGGGCCTGTGACACAGCTCCAGCTGACTCTGTCCCGTGTTCCTCCGGGACTGACTAGGGAGTCAGAGCTGTCACCCATGGCGGGGGGTGACAGATAGTCATAACCAATGCCTAAGCAACCACTCTCAATTTGTATGCAAATAAAGTTGTGGCCAAAATTATGCCAAAAACCTTAAACAAAAATTACGTGTGACGTGTGAGTTATTGGAGGGGGTTTTGGGGGACCTCAACACGCAAAGCGTGTTCACATAAAAGAGAGCACGTGTTGCGGTTGGGGCCGAACAAAACCCCATTTTAGTGGCCAGGCCATAGATGGCTAAAGGCCTGGGCGTAGATAGGTGGACGCTGTTGCTGGGGCAAAACTGATGTTGCCAATTTAGGGGTGGGGTATAGGGCTTTATAAGCAGGGTCCGCAGCTTTCTCTTTCTCTTTTGCTGTGGACACCGGATCTCCCGCCCGCCCTCCCTTGTTTGGGCTTGCGCCTTGACATTGCTTTGCCTGTCATGGGGTCGTTCGCATTGTTGCGAGGGCCCAGTAGGAATTTTTCCAATCGGCTGATTAGTGCGTGCCTTTTGGGTTTTGCCTACTGCTTAGCAAATCGTCACAACTTGTAAGGTTGGCGGTTAGGCATTGGTTAAAATTGGTTGGTGGAGGGGTATGGATTGGCTGGGCCTGCCCCTCCAATGCTGCTGCTGACGGGTATTCCGTTAAAGGAATTCTGAAGCTTACCATCCCCTTTGTCCAAACCCTGACGGCAGGGTGCGGGCCGTGTAAGCTTCAAGGAACATGCGCGGAGTAGCTGAGGGCCTGTGACACAGCTCCAGCTGACTCTGTCCCGTGTTCCTCCGGGACTGACTAGGGAGTCAGAGCTGTCACCCATGGCGGGGGGTGACAGATAGTCATAACCAATGCCTAAGCAACCACTCTCAATTTGTATGCAAATAAAGTTGTGGCCAAAATTATGCCAAAAACCTTAAACAAAAATTACGTGTGACGTGTGAGTTATTGGAGGGGGTTTTGGGGGACCTCAACACGCAACAATTTGTCGTTGACAAAGGACAGCTGGACATATAAAGGGCCCCATTGCCTTCAGTAGCTTAGGGCCTCATCAAACCTAAATCTGGCCCTGCCACTGCTGGCATAGGACCCTCAACAGTTTGCCTACTGAGGGAATGTGGCCCTCAGAATAATAGACTGGCAAGGGACCGCAAACCTCGCCTAGCCCAACCCCCTGCATTTCAGGAATTCACCCTTCTTTCCCTCTTTCTTCACACTCTGCTACCCAGCCTATGCTTATCTCATGGTGCTCATTATCACTGGCGGAGGAGTCACATGACAGGAAGCAAAATACCTCTCCACACTCAGAAAGTTACATGCCATGGGAAAGTCTTCTCTAACCTTTTGCTGAGATGCTCAATTTTTGCATGCTGAGATTTGGCTGGGATGGGGTGGAGTGTTCACTGCAGAGTTGCCATAGCTTGAAGAGCAAAAAAGAAGACAGCGTGAGACACTGCCAGCCTGAGCTGGGCAATGAGGTGTGCAGGCGCGGACGCGCAGGGCCGCCTCCTCTACACCCGCACACCTCTTTCCCCAACTCGGGCTGGCAGCAGCTGCGGTGTGCAGACCAGCCCAAACCCAAGCCCAAACCCAAACCCAAGCCCCACCCCCAAGCCCTCCTAAAACGCGGAAATTTCCTTTAAAATGTAAAAATCCTCCTGGATGGGCATGGGTTTTTCTGGTCATATGGCAACCCTAATTCAGTATGCTTCTCCCACTGCTTGCTGTCTAAATTGGTACAGTCTCAGATTGCATCTCTGCATTCACCATGATTTGCAACAGTACAGCCTGGCAAGAGATTATGGAGCCTTATGCATTTCTTGTCAAGGAAATTGTTGTTTGCAAATGTAATTGAGACGGTGGCTTTTGCAACAACAGGAGGTATTAACCAAATAGCCGATCATGTTTCAGCTCTTTCAAAACATCTTTTATTAAGCACCCAATTCTCCCCCCTCACAAAACAAAACTCTTGTTGTGTAACAACTTGATTGAGATACTCAGCAAATAAATTGTTCCACCTTTGTCTCAGTTCTTTTCTTTGAAATAAAAAAAAAAAAAGGTTTTCTGGGTGATGCACACTGACAGGAAGCATGGATTAGATTCCTGTGGGTTTGTTTTGTGATAGACTTCGTAAGTGATCACTCAGTGTGGAAGGAACTCCCTGTGGAACTGGCCCTGTTACAGGGGCCACATAATGTTCTTTTCCCATTTGTAATAAATCTATCTTTTAGTGTGGCAGCATTTGCACTTTGGAACTTGCTGCCTTTTGACATCGGGGAGACAACCTTTGTTGTTGTTGTTTAGTCGTTTAGTCGTGTCTGACTCTTCGTGACCCAATGGACCAGAGCACGCCAGGCACTCCTGTCTTCCACTGCCTCCCACAGTTTGGTCAAACTCATGTTTGTAGCTTCGAGAACACTCTCCAACCCTCTTGTCCTCTGTCGTCCCCTTCTCCTTGTGCCCTCCATCTTTCCCAACATCAGGGTCTTTCCCAGGGAGTCTTCTCTTCTCATGAGGTGGCCAAAGTATAGGAGCCTCAGCTTCAGGATCTGTCCTTTCAGTGAGCACTCAGGGCTGATTTCCTTAAGAATGGATAGGTTTGATCTTCTTGCAGTCCATGGGACTCTCAAGAGTCTCCTCCAGAACCATAATTCAAAAGCATCAATTCTTCGGCAATCAGCCTTCTTTATGGTCCAGCTCTCACTTCCATACATCACTACTGGGAAAACCATAGCTTTAACTATACGGAACTTTGTTGGCAAGGTGATGTCATTACATTTTAAGATGCTGTCTAGGTACTGTACTCTTTTTGGCACCTGCTAAAAATGTTTTTGTTTAGACAAAGCCTACCCAGACATGCAGAATGCTGACGTGTATTTTGATCTGGCTTTTAGCTTATTTCCTTTACATCTGACGGGAGGGCGTTCCACAGGGCGGGGGCCACTACCAAGAAGGCCCTCTGCCTGGTCCCCTGCAACCTCACAGTGAGGGAACTGACAGAAGGCCCTCGGAGTTGGACCTCAGTGTTCAGGCTGAGCGATTAGCAGCAGATCACTGATTGGCAGCAGATCTTCAGGGTTTCAGACAAGGGGACATTCCCAGCACTAGCTGGAGATGCTGCCATTGCAGGATTGAGCTTGGGACCTTCTGCGTGCAAATGAGATGCTTTGCCACTGAGCTACGGCCCTTCCCCTATATACTGCTTGCATGTGCTTTTCAGGTGTTGATTTGATGGCTCCTCTATTTCCTCCTCCAGGTTTCAGTTTGGTTGCACCTCCTGCTGCTCTTGCTGGCTCCATTTCGGGAAAGAGCTTTCTTTCTGAGGTGTCGATTTGTGAAGGGCTAACTGAGGCACCACCTTCAGCCTTCAGTCATCACTGGCAGGCAATCAGTGATCAGGAAGAGCATTCTGGGTATTATAATTAACATGCAAATCAGGCCACTAAGCAACCTACTTTGCCTAAGAAAAACATTACAAGATCATGGTTGGGAAAGAGGATTTCTGGGCAGTAATGAGATGCAAAGAGATTTGGCGTGTTCCTTTCTGTGCCGATAATAATTTACAAATAGCAATTTGACTAGCGTCTCTCAGGCAGGCCTCTTAACAGCGCTTTGCAAATGCTAATTAAGTCTAGCTCCTAATATCCTAGGACTGTTGAAGCAGGTGAATAAATTAATATACTTAATTGAGACTTGCATTCCTGATCAGTTTAAGTACCGGATCTGATAACTGATGTCTGCTAAACAGGCTGGAGACTAGGAACTCTATATAAAGAGACACTGTTGACGCAGAATGGTGTATATTTTCATATATATAGGATCCTCTCAAGCCAAACTTTCAGTACACTGTGCGCAAGGGATTTATTCCTCAACATCTCCCCACTCTGCAAGAATGTAATTGCTTTTTTAATTGCTATAATGGAGCTGCCAGGAGACAGTGCAGTTTATCCAATGTATCATGCAGTGTCCCCCCCCCCCTTGCGCAAGAATGAACTCGGGAACCGAAATCAGACAGAAAAATACCCTTCAGTTCTTAAGAGAATTTATTTACTTTTTATTTGTCATACAAAAATATATTCCAGAGAAGACAAGGGAGCATCTCCATAAAACAACATTGCATGAATTCTATGTACATGAGGTAGTGCCTAGTTTCAAATAACTTATTTGAATGGATATTGAGCTTATAATTGTAATAATTCTGTATAAATATATTAAAGGATGGCTGTGTTGAGATATGCAAAAGCATAGAAATTATGAATCACACTATTCATGCTTGTTTGGAATAAGAATAGACAATATAATCTGCTGTTAAGCAGTGTAGAATTTCACAATATAGTAAAAATGGATTCACCTGTTCTTGCACTTTATTATTCCAGTAAAATATAAATAAGCTCAGTTTTTAAATACAGTTATCTTTTATTTGCCTGCCTTGTCTTACTGTCATTTGTAAGTTTATTATTAAAAGCCATTTATTTTCCCCAAAATACGGTGATTGGCACTACCTTAGATGATTAAAAAAAATTAGGATTAAATGAATTCATATATGATACATTTTTCAGTAAGTAAGTACAGTATGCAAATGGAATCTTTGTTATTCAAAGCAGTGTACCTCCTATAAGAGTTTTTAATTGGGAAATGATACATTCAATTCCCCCCTACTTGTTTTCATTCATTTCTTTTGCCAGCCATTGAAATGACATTCATTCATTAGTCCATCTCCCTTTCCACTTATTGCAATGGGAGAGCCAGTCAGTCTTCCACTGCCCGTAACTTCTGTGTTTTCCATCCAGACGACATGAAATGTGCAGATATCCCCCAGATAATCACAACTGCGAACGAGTCTAATATCAACCCCCAGGAAATCAGACCTGCCACTTTACAGTCAGATTGGACAGTGGGTTTCTTCTGCCTTATGGGCAAATGGAAATGAGCTAGCAAAACTAATTAATGAATTTTCATTTGTTTTTATTGTCAACCATCACTATTCCCATAATAGTGAGAACATAATTTGTTCTTCAAATGAACGCATACCTCTCCCTTCTCTTCACTGGCAAACAACAGAACATGAACATCATCCCTTTCTGATGAACTTCCGAAGGCATCTGGCTGGCCACAAATTCATGGAGTAGAAGACTATAGATGGTTATTAGCCATGCTGGAAGCAGCAATGCTCCTGAACACCAGTGCTGGGAAGCACAAGTGGGGAGATTGCTCTTGTCCTTGGACCCCACTTATGGGTTTCCCACAGGCATCTGGTTGGCCACTGTGAGAACAGGATGCTGGACAAGATGGGCCATTGGCCTGATCCAGCAGGCTCTCCTTGTCTTCTTACTTTCTTCTGAAAACAAAATTCTGGATTAGACAGGCCAGTGATGAGGAATGTGTGGCCCTACAGATATTTCTGGGCTTCCAGCTCTCAACAGTCCTGGCTGACATAACCAATGGCCAAGGATGATGGGAGCTGTATTTTGGCAACATCTGGAAGAGCTCAGGCTCCCGATCCCTGGACAGATCCTTTGTCTGATAACAGCAAGACTTATTCTATGGCCTTTTAAATGTGTTTGTGGGGAGGGGGTTATTGACTTCTTTTTGTTTTACTCAGTGCTATTTTTCTAGAAAAAGATGTGCCGGAATTCACCATGAATACTTCCCTTGTTCCCTCACAATGGCAATGGCGCCCACCTAAGAGGTACCGGAACTGAGTTCCGGCAAGTTCCAGCTGAAAAAAAGCCCTAGTATTACTATGTATTTTGTGTTCTCCTTTTGTATTTTTACGTTGTGAACCTCCCTGTGATCTTGGGAAGAAGGGCAGTATACAATCTTAACAAATCAGTAAATAAAAACAAATAATTCTAGACTTATGCAAGGAAATGATGGACATAATGGAGAGTGTTTCCTATGTTTTGAGCAGACTTAGGAGCTATAGGGACGTGAGTGGCACTGTGGTCTAAACCACAGAGCCTAGGGCTTGCCGATTAGAAGGTGAGCTCCTGTTGCTCGGTCCCTGCTCCTGCCAACCTAGCAGTTCAAACGCACATCAAAGTACAAATAGATAAATAGGTATCGCTCCAGCGGGAAGGTAAACAGTGTTTCGATGTGCTGCTCTGGTTTGACAGAAGCAGCTTAGTCATGCTGGCCACATGACCCGGAAGCTGTACAATGGCTCCCTCAGCCAGTAAAGTGAGATGAGCGCTGCAGCCCCAGAGTCGGTCACGACTGGACCTAATGGTCAGGGGTCCCTTTACCTTTTAGGAGCTATAAGAGGGACCCTAAAAACAGAATGTGTTGTATGTGGTGATGTTCTTGCCTTGTTTACCTCCCTCCTTCAGGGGGTCCTGGCTGCTCTCTGCCAATTACCAGCAGCGTTATAGACTCCCTGGCTTGAGCTGTCAGTAACCAAGGAAGGATGTCAAGCTGTGTGTCAAACGTTTTGCACCATCTGCAAACCACAGGCAAGTTGGAACTCCTTGGATTATCGAGGGCTTGATGGCATTTATCCTTTTGCATGTCAGTGAAACAATGCGAAGGTGAGGCTGGCTCTCAGCAGTGGTTCCTCTGAGTCACCTTTTCGTTAGGCCCTCTGCGCTGCTCTGAATAACAGCATTGGAGGTGAAAAAGAAACAAACAGCTTTGTGCCTCTGGCAGGTGTGAAGTGGGATGTTTTGCTGCAGCTGCGGTGGAATTGCACTCAGAGGTTTATGCAGGTATCACAACAGAAGCGGGTCACGCTCAGAGGATGTTGTCAATAAACTGTGGATAGTGCTTTTCCAGTTAGCCGGTCAAATAATAAAATTGTAGAACTGTACAGTTGGAATGGATGCCAATGGTCCTCTAGTCCAACCCCCTGTGATTCAGGAATCACAGTTCAAGAATCCCTGACAGATGAGCCATCCAAACTCTTGTTTGAAAACCTCCAATGAAGGAGAGTCCACCACATCCTGAGGGAACCCATTCCACTGTCAAATAGCACTTTCCGTCAGGAAGTTCTTCCTAACAGATTCACATTTTAATGTCTTAGTTAGAACAATAGTACAGCCAAGGGCAGAGAGAGTTGTGCTAGATACAAAAAAGAACCCACTTGACCTCTCCACAGCAAATGCAAGAGACTCAGTGGCAGCCCCGATTCCTGGGCACTCCATGTTCTCCGTCAGAGATGCCACAATGATCTGCAGGCCATCTGCAGGCTTAATCTGGGCTGAGAGGAAAGGGCAGACACTCCCTGGAGGAGGTTTCAGGGCAAGAACACCTGATCCCGGATGAAGATCGTGTGACCTTGCTTCCTGAAAGGTTGGGGAACAATCGGTTCCCACTCCTGCCATTGATATCAGATGACACAATGCTACCATTTTTTTAAGGGTGAGCTGGTACTCATGCAAAAGTGTTCTTGACTGCAAGGAAAACGAACATCAACAGAGCCCTGCTGGATCAAATCAAAGGAAGAATGTAGGTTTTAATGGTTCTGTTGTACAGTTTCATGTTTTTTTAATGACTGTAAACCACTTTGATATATTTGTTTATGATACAGAATATGCAAATATATTTTTCTTATAAATATTGATGAGGCCTTTTTATAAAAAAGAAGAAATGTGGAGAACTGAATTTAAATTTGGAAAGACAAGAAGCTTGGGGAATGAAAATGGACAGAGCCATCCATCCCTAACAGAGGGCTGCCTGCCATAGCTGCCCCACTGAATCTCAAACTGCTGAGTGAGAGGGTTGAACTAGTCTTGACCCAGACTGGAGTGAGCAAAGATGATTTTACAGCACTGTCATTTGAGTTTATAAATTTATGCTTCCTACCCTTCCTGCCCTTTTCCACATCCCATTCTTCCTAGAAGGAACAGAAAGAATGGGTACTAAAACATAAACCTGTCATAAGTTTGATAGCTATTAGCAGAACTTGCATAATTTCTGCCTGCAATATGGCTGGCTGTACCCAGCCTTGTCAGCCTTGGATACTTCATCAGCGCCAGGCTTGCTTCATTTTCATATAATCGTATAATTGTTTTAAATAACAGTTAATAAATATTGCTATGAGGTTTTTTGGGCAGGGGAGTAGGCCGTATGCAAGATCTCTCTAGCCCCTGGATCCAGGAAGTGTTAAAATACAAGCCAGGCTTTCTTCCTGCATTGAGGGATAAGGCTGGGCAATGGGCCATTAAGGGTAACAAAGAAAAGCGGCTCTGTGTGAGACAGCAAATGAGTGGGAAGCCTCCCTCAACTCACAGATAGAAAGACAAACCCAGAGTTTAGAGTTGAGTTGCAGTGATGTGACCTAGAAGTAAAATAGCAAGCTAGAGAAAGTCAGAGCAATGTTTGAGCGCAATGTTTGATTTCTGTTTGAATCCAAGGCTGAAGCTTGAGGTGGTAGACCATTTTGACTAGCTGGTTTCCACCATAACCAGCAACCTCTCCATCAATGATGAGCTGGACAAGCGTATTGGCAAGGCAGCTATGGCAATGCCTCACCTCTTCGAAAGAGTAGGGGAGAAACAATACCCTCTTGGGGTGTTAATTCTGTGAACCCCTCTGTCAGGCTTCAGGGACTCGGCTTCCTCCCATCCTTTGGCAGTAGATAAGCAGAACAAAGTGAGAGGAGTCTCTTACCAGTTTGAAGTTTTAATGATTACAGCGAGAGGACAAAGAGCCCGTTCCTAGGAATGAAGGTGCTCCCAGTTAAGGGTTCCACCCACTTCCCCCCTAGTCACCCATGTCACTTCCACATTTTGCAACCTGATCTCACAACCACTGTGCTTTCTGTGCTGCCACCTTATCTGCTCTCCTTGACCTTGGGCTGAGCGGATGGACGCTTTCCAGAGAAAGTGAGCCTGTTAACTCTCCCTCTCCCGGTTCTTCTTCTAGCTGTTCACCACCCGGTTCTTCCCAACTTCTGTCTTCTGTACTATGTCCCTCTGCAAACCACTGTTCCAAATCTATACTGTCCTCTTGCTCCTGGGAAGAGTCAGGGTTCTGATCAGGAGCAGGGAGAGGGGGAGGCTCCCACCATTCCTCTTCAGCGCAGCCCTCCTCAGCACGGTCCCTGACACCCTCCCTCACAGGCTTGGGTGATATATATTATTTACACACATATATATGTGTATATATATATGTGTGTGTGTAAATAAGCCATATATCACAAATATGCCACAGTTTCCGCTGTGCCTCATTCCAAAAGGAAACACAAACCCTGGGTAAACGCCTGGAACCCCTGAAATCTCGCACCGCTGGGAGATTGGGGTGGCGTGCAACCCTATCTCTTAACAATCAGTTGTCTCCAATTAAAAGCACAGAAAGCCAGTTGTCTGTCCCTGTTGCACAACTGTTGCCCATCCTACAGATACCAGTTGATTATTAAAATAAAACATTTAAGCAGATGCAAAAACAACAAAAAAACCCAACTCAAGATGTGCATCTGTTATTATTATATAATGACAAATGATAAATGGAAAGTCGAGCTGTGATCCTCATTAAGCTGGCAGGGGGGTGGGGATGTGGTGTGAAAGAGATGAATGTTTTGCAAATGCGAAATGCGCCCCTGGTTTCTTTGGGTGTTTTTCTTTTTCCCAAGGCAGAAGCAGATCCTTCCACACATAATAAAATAAAGGAGACTCGAGGTGCTTTAAACAAGATTTGAGATGAGTCCTCTGGATTACTTTGGATTAGTCTGTTGCTAGTGGCAGGGGATCCTGGCTCCTAGCCAGGCATTCACCTAGAAAATACAGAGCTAATTGGAAAAGCACCTGTGATGAGGTGTAGCTCACCACCTGCACTTTACCGAAATAAAAGAAGCCTACATAACTGAGAACATTACATATTAATGTTGTGAAATCACCTCCAGGCATTTTTTAATTATTATTCTTATTTTTTTAAAAAACCTCTCATTTCCCCCCCTATACTCCAAATGGTGTCTCTTTTCACCTCCCTAGGGAACTGTGGGGCAGAGTTAGGGATGGCAGCAAAAGAGGGGGTGTAAATAAAAGCATCCCACTATAGTAGCAGTAGGGAACCTCTGGCCTGTGGCTCTCCTTTGTCCCATGACATCTCTCTATTGGGCCTGCTTTGGCTCAGTCCTGCCCACCTGACCTCCAGGTAAAAGGGCAGAGCAGAGAAAGACGCAGCTGGGCTGGAGAGAGATTTGCTGTGGTGCCTGCAATTCCCCATGCAGAGCCCTTTTGCAAGTGCCGACGGTTGTCTGATACAATAAAAGTCCTTCAAACAGTGCATGGTTAAACTTGCTCCCACAGGGGGCCACCAACCTGGATGCCTTTAAAAGATGATTGGACAAATTCATGGAGGAGAGGGCTATTGATAGCCACTAGCCACCATGGCTATGCTCTGCCTTCATGGCCAAAGGCAGCAATGCTTCTGAATACCAGTTGCTGGAAGCCAGAGGAAGTGAGAGGGCTCTTGTGCTCAGGACCTGCTTGCAGGCTTCCCACAGACATCTGCTTGGCCACTGTGAAAACAGGATGCTAGACTATGATGGGCCATTGGTCTGATCCAGAAGGCTCTTCTGGTGTTCTTGTGTCAGAGCGTGCAAAGTGTGCAGCATGGTGCTTTGCAAGCCGCAATAATTGGCTGATGGTTAGGGATCACTTGCAGGTGAAATGGAAGCCCTGATGGCCACTGACTGTGGGGTGCAAGGTGCATTGCAAGCCCCAACAGTGAGCAGATCGTCAGGGCTTCCATGCACAGCACTAGGCAGAAACAGGCCCCTGGCAGCATTGTGGGGTCAGGTGATTGACAGGTGTGCAATCCCAGCCACCTACCTAACTTGGCTCATGGGGGAGATATGGATCTAGCCAGCTGGATCCAGTTCCCCAGCCCTGCATCAGAGTCAGTGAGGATATGCTTGAGACGAAACACTTACCAGGGTCCTCAACTAAAAAACCGCTCTTAAAAACCAGTTTCACCTAAGACTGGTAAAGCCAACTGATTAATCAACTAAAGTTCTCATTGATTTAAACTCATTAAAGTTTGCAGCCTTGTTTAGGACAATAGCCAAGACAACCACCTGTAGTATAACTAAGATGAGAGATAAATTGTCTTTCTCTTTTGGGCTGGGGTTGTGCCAACCTGATATCTAGCTGGAAATCTTTCTCTCTGATACCAGTTTCCTACCCGAAAATCATCTGTTTGGCAGAGCGCAGCCTGGCTCCATGGGAAGCCAAGTGTTCTGCCCTTCTGTCTCAAGATGGGTTCCCCATTTTCAGTGAGACCTGCTCAGTCAAGTCTCTTGGAGACTTGACTGGGCCTGTTGTGCTTCCCTGAGTCAAATGTCTGTGTGCCAGCCACATCTTCCAGACAGTTGTTTGTCTCAAGATTCAGCCGCCTCCATTTTGCTGATATCAGAACATCGCAAGACAGACCCTGGAAACCATAAGAGTTTAATTGTTCAGAGCTGCAACTTTCAAACTTTTTATCCCCAGGGAACTGTCTGATATCCTCCTCTCTTCTGAGGAACCCCTCTTCTCTCTGGGGGGTGGGGACTTCAGAGGGTGAGAAGTGCACTCATGGCACACATTCATTATCTTGATCCTTCAAGGAGACCAACATCCTGGGTCAGGACATTGGTGGTCACAGGCTTGAGGTGGTAGACCATTTTGTCTAGCTGGTTTCCACCATAACCAGCAACCTCTCCATCGATGGTGAGCTGGACAAGTGTATTGGCAAGGCAGCTACGGCAATGGCTCACCTCTCCGAAAGGGTATGGGAAAATGTGATGCTAACATCCAATACCAAGATGAAGATCTACCAGGCTTGTGTGTTGAGTATATTGCTTTATGGAAGTGAGTCGTGGGCAACTTACAACCACCAGGAGCAACACCTTAACCCCTTCTACATGTCCTGCATCAGGAAGATTTTGGGTATCACATGGCAGGATAGAGTCTCATACAAAGATGTGCTCTCCCAAACCCACATTCTCAGCATGTTCACACTTCTGTCTCAGTGATGTCTACACTGTCATGTCCAGGGAATGGACGATGGCAGGATTCCCAAGGATGTGCTCTGTGAGGAGCTGGCTTCAGGCACCAGGCCCTTTGGCAGACCAATTCTCATTACAAAGATGTCCGCAAACATGACGTGAAGGCCAGCATCATCAACCCTCCTGTGTGGGGATCGCTTGCAGACGACCATAGTGCCTGGAGACAGACAGTGAAGCCATATATCCAGATCAGTGACCAGAAAAGGAATCACTGCTGGGAGGAGCACAGAGAGAAGAAACGTTGTGGTGCATCTGCAGCAGCACAACCGGGTGCCTTCATCTGCCCCTGTTGCAATGAAACATTTCTCTTCCGTATCAGTTTCTAAAGCTCTAGCAGGTGCTGTAACCTTTCAATTGTTTGACCTCACCACCAAAGGCCCAATGCTCCATTGTCCCCTGAGACAGACCAATGCCAACCAATATTTTGAATTGTCTCTCAAATGCTCCCAGTGCCCGTGCATCACGAGGGCAGCTTGCAACTATTAAAACCACAACACAATGCCAATGTATTAAAATATATACAACCCCTCTCCCCTGTAAAAAACAAAAACAAACATTAAAAAGCAACGATGGCAAAGATCACAGCTAAAAATGACCATCACGGGTAACACTTAGCAGGCAGAATAATGGAAGACAGAGCAAGCTGCTCCAGAGGGCAGGAGCCAAACCAACAGATTCAAATAGCAAGAGATTCCAACTAAATATTAGGAAGAACTTTCTGACAGTAAGAGCTGTTTGACCATGAAACCGACTCCCTCGGAGGGTTGTGGGCTCTCCTTAACCAGAGGTTTTTAAGCAGAGGTTGGATGGCCATCTGTCATGTATGATCTAGTTTTGCTTTCTGCATTGCAGGGGGTTGGTCCAGATGATTCTTGCGGCCCCTTTCAACTCTGCCATTCCACGATTCTAGGAAATATTCCTAGACCAACCAGAAAGAGGGCTACCTGCACTTCACAGGGGAAGCTATTCCACAACATGGGTGCAGCCACCAAAAAGGCCCTATCTCTTATTGCCTCAGGTGAGACACAAAGGGCCCCTCCAGATGCCATTTTATTGTTCATTCATGAAGATGTGTTTTATGGTCATTATATGGTCAGGGTCATTATATGTGGTCTTGCTTTAAATACCCTTTGCAGCTGGGAATGTTTCAGGGTAGATATACAAGTTCAGGGCATGGCCCATAGCTTCCAATTAAACACTCTTACTTTTTATACTACTAATGTTGTCCAAATTTTGTCATGCTATATAGGTTTGGAGTGCCTGTCCAGGGAGCAGCGATGCTTCTGCAGAACAAGGAATAAAGCAGAATGGTTTGCCCAAGTCCTTCTCCTTCACCTAGCCAGCAAGAAGCAGCCAGAGAACGCGCTGCTGTTTCAACACAGCTGATCACGGCTGGCCTGCTCTTGCTGAGGGTCATGCAGAGAAACAAGACTCCGAGCTCCGAAATGTTGAAATAGCGAAAGTCATCAGAGCAGAAGCTCCCTTAATTGTTCCAATTAATGAGGAGATTATTTAGTGCCGTCTGTAACTTTAGGGGGAAGGCGGTGCTGTTGCCACCAGCCAAAAATAATATCTCCACCGAGGTATTTATCGCGTTGCTGGTTCATAAAGCCTCGCAGACAATGTCAACATCCTCCTCCTGACCCCTCTGGGAAGGAGACATGAAAATTATTATTGCTCCCATTTCGAAGGTGTTGACTGGGATTGAATGTTGAGTCTGCTTGCATCAAGCCATTGTGGAATGATGTGGAAATGTGCAGACAGGAGGGTATGCGGTGTGCCAACCCTATCTGGCAAAGGGGCACCTTATCAAAGATAACATGGCAGCCACCAGGCGGCAGAAAGATAAGGGAACTGGGAGCAACCAAGAATCTTGCTCTTGCAAGAAGCGGGCCGGTTTAAAACAAGCATTCTGATTGAAGATGAAATATACATTACAGTATACATACCATCTATGTATATTGGGCCCGACAGTTTAGGAAGGATGTTGACCAAGAGGAGAGTGACTAAGATGATCAAGGGTCTGGAAACCAAGCCTTGTGTGAAACGGTTGAGGGAGTTGGGTATGTTTCGCTGGGGAAACAGGAGACTGAGAGCCATCTTCAAATACAGTGGTACTTTGGTTCTCAAACTTAATCCATTCCAGGAGTCCATTCGACTCCCGAAACTGTTCAAAAAGCAAGGCACAGCTTCCGATTGGAGCTTCCTGCACTCAAGCGGAATCCGCCTCAGACATTCAGCTTCTGAAAAAAGTTCGCAAACCGGAACACTTACTGCTGGGTTTGTGGTGTTCAGGAGCTGATTTGTTCGGCAACTAAGCTGTTTGGGGACCAAGGTTCCACAGTATTTGAAGGGCTGTCACACAGAAGGCGGAGCAAGCTTCCTGACGTTCAGTCAGAATCTCCTTTCTTGTAACTTGAATCCATTGGTTCAGGAGAAGGAGAAAACAATCTTGCTCCATGTGACAACCCCTGGAGTCTCTTCATAGAATCATAGAATTGTAGTGTTGGAAGGGATCCTAAGGGTCATCTAGTCCAATCTCAATTCTCTGAATGCCAGTCCTTAGAGTGATGACTGGTGCACATTGGAATGGGTAGGGTGGAAGGCAGGGAGCCCAACAGTAGATGGCGCCGGAGCCAATAACAGGCAGAGCCAACTCATTCTCCTCCTCTTCCCTGCTAAACTCTAGAAGAGCATCACTGAGACCGAGGAGGAAGAAGCTCACAGGCCATGCTGCCCCCTGGGCTGGTTAAAAGCCAGCAGGCAGGCCCATTGATTTTGATGGGACTGCTCTGTGTATGGCTAATATTGAATATCAGCCCTGTTGGAAAATCATCCCCTACCCCAGCGGTTCTCAACCTGTGGGTCCCCAGATGTTGTTGGACTACAATTCCCATCATCCCTGAGCTCTGGCCTTGCTAGCTAGGGGTGATGGGAGTTGTAGTTCAACAACATCTGGGGACCCACAGGTTGAGAAAGGCTGCCCTACCCAATAACCGATGAGGACTAAGCATGCTGCCTGTTCGCCAGTGCAGCCTCTGCAAACTCCTGCACTGCCAGCCCCAGTTTCTGTGGACTCTTGACTTCTCTCTCTTCAAGCACTGCTCCTCATGGGCACCGCCATCTTAGTGCAGCAGCTGTTTTGAATATGGACCATAGGAGCTACTGAGACAACACCAACTACAGGAGGACAAAGGTGCTGCACTTTTAATACAACCACTACAAAAAGAAATCCATTAGGTGAAGCTCGTGTGACCAGGCGCGTTGTGAGGGCATTTAGCAGAGGAGTTTGAGGGGAAAGCCCAGAGTGCCCTCTCACAGTGTACAAAATGAATTTCAATAGGGACAAATGTCAGGTTCTGCACTTACGCAGGAAGAACCAGATGCACCAATATAAGAAGGGGGCACCTGGCTTGCCAAATATTACATGTGAAAAGGGTCTAGGGGTCTTAGTAGACCACAAGCTGAACATGAGTCAACAGTGTGATTACAGCAGTGGGGAAAAGCTAATGCTATTCTAGGCTGTGTCAACAGAAGTATAGTGTCCAGATCAAGGGACATAATACTGCTCCAGACCACATCTGGAGAACATTCTGACGATAAGAGCTGCACTCCCTTGGGAGGTGATGGACTCTCCTTCCTTGGAGGTTTTTAAGCAGAGGTTGGGATGGCCATCTGTCATGGATGCTTTAGTTGAGATTCCGGCATTGCAGAGGGGTTGGACTAGATGACCCTTGGGGTCCCTTCCAACTCTACAATTCTGTAAATCTGAGGGTGGGTGGAATGAGGAACCAGAGGGAGAGGAATGCAATGGAGTGTCTGAAATCTTGAACAGAACAGCCCACTGCAGTAATTTGTATCTTCTGATTTGTATCTTCTAATAGGTTTTCTTGGGCACATTTTGGATATTGTTCTGCTCATTATTTCCCTAATTTTCTTTGATACAAGGTCTGTATAAACAAGCTTTCAGTTGCACCAAATCATGGGCTGTGCAGCCCTCACTGATTGCAATGGGACATTGTCTAGGCATTGAATGTATAGAGTGAATCCCCTAGCCCCAAAAGCTGCATATTCCAGCTGTACGAATGGATCTTTTCCTAACGGCAATGAAAACCAATTCAGAAATTGTCCCTGTGTATAAAAAAACAGTAAATCAAAGCTGAAATGTTGTGAAGACTGATGTTTTCCATTGCCCTGCCGAAGTATTTTAAACACTTTTCCTTATTATAATTTAAATTGACCTTGGAGCCAAGAATGTTATCAAAGCAGGAGCTCAGATTACTCAAGTGATTATCTTGCCACATACTGAGTGATATATTTTTAATCCCTGCTCTTCTTCATCTTTTTTTTGTTTTTTGTTTTTGCGGAGGCAGCAATTCAATAAATAATTAATGTGGTTTAATCCTTTGGCTATTTTCCCTCTTGTAAAAAAAGAAAAAGAAAAATAATTGGTCTTCAATCATCGATTTTACTGCAACCCAATATTATTACCCTTCTAATCATCCCCTTGCCCCTGGTACAAAGCTTGGAGTAGGAGTGAGCTAATGTTATACACTGCCGTCACCTCAAGGAAGGTTTAGTAACGGCAATTTTCCCCATATCAGATAGAAGCACCAACCTAGATTGAAATGATGAGGCCTCACAACCTCCAGTAAGTCTGGGGCGCATAGCCTTGAAGCTTCCAATGGAAGGTTGCTTATTTTAAGTCGTCGGTCCAAACTGAGGTTGGGTAATGTATGTATTAGATATATATGCAGTTCCAGCACCATTGTCTTTATAAGGGAACTAGGGAGACATTCGTAGTGAGTTCCAGCACCTTTTTTTTTTTTTTAAGAAAAATGGCACTGTATGTTCTATTGCAGATTTGGAAAAGGGCAACCAAAATAATCAAGTGGGCTTGGCAACTGCCATATGAGGAATAGTCGCAGCATTTAGGACTTTTGAGCTTGGGGTGGGGGGAGACGAGTAAGAGGCAACATAATAGAAGTTTATAAAATTATGGAGAAGGTGGATAAAGAAGAGTTTTATTTCCTCTCCCATGACACTGGAATTCATGGATATGCAATGGCGCTGAATGTTGAAAGATTCAGGAAAGATAAAAGAAAGTTTTTCTTCACGCAGTGCATAGTTGAACCATGGAGAGCCAGTGTGGTGTAGTGGTTAAGAGCAGTGGACTCGTAATCTGGTGAACTGGGTTTGCTTCCCCGCTCCTCCACATGCAGCTGCTGGGTGACCTTGGACTAGTCACACTTCTCTGAAGTCTCTCAGCCTCATTCACCTCACAGAGTGTCTGTTGTGGGGGAGGAAGGGAAAGGAGATTGTTAGCCGCTTTGAGACTCCTTAGGGTAGTGATAAAGAGGGATATCAAATCCAAACTATGGAACTGGCTTCCACAGGTGGCAGTGATGGCCACCGACTTTAAAAGAGGATTGGGCAAATCATGGAGGTTAAGGCTATCAACGACAACTAGCCACCATGGCTAAGCTCAGCCTCCACAGTCAAAGGCAGCAATGCTTCTGAATACCAGTTGCTGGAAACCACAGGGCAGGATAAATCCTTGCACCGATGGGATGTGTTAGTTGTAGGCTGCCCCTTGGGTTGTGTTGAATGCTAGTCTCACTCTGAGCAGGTCAAATGGAATTGAATGGACATTTCGTAATTTCAGTGGGTCTACTCTGAACCTCCATTGATGAAGCCCTCAGTTCTGCATATGTGTCCTAGTGGGAAACAAGTCAATTGCATATCTCTTCCTTCCTTGTAGATAAACAGATTTGGAGCAGTTCTTAAAAGCCTTAGGGAATTTATGGAACTTGGTTGAGCCAGGACAGGGCAAGTTCCAGTTTTGCCTTGAATTTAAATAATAACCAGTTCCTCAACATTTAAATCGCACAATAGCGTTTATAGATTTCTTGAAAGATGTCCAATTTACTCAGAGATGAAATGGATATATTAAATGTTGCTTTTTGCCATTGGTTTGAATACCTACAGCTGCCGCATTGAGGGGGAGGCATACACTCAAGTGGTGTACAAGTTTTATGAAATAGTAAGTTACAAAAATATCAGAAGAAAAGTAGAAGCCAGGATATTCGTTAAGAGAATCCTCAGCCTTTGAAGAGAAATATTTATCCAGTGATAGAAAACAAATTTGATCAAAATTGCATAAAAACATATAATATGTTGCTTTGCTTTTACTATGACGATGAACAGGTGAAGACATACAACATGAGTTGGGGCTGAGATTTAGGAGAAACCATGAGGTCTGATGTTTGCAAATACGGTTGGGAAACAGGAATTAAAAAATAATAATTCATCAAGTATGTGTAGGGAGGAAAAGGTGTGGGGAACCTAACAAAGGGGAGGGTTTTCAAATGTGTATATCAGGTAACCCCACCCACTTCTGCGGGTGGCAAGATCTAGAACCAATCTAGATTGGAAACAACATGTTGAAGATGATCGTGAATTATTCTGGATTCAGGGGAAACTACATTTTGTCTCCTTGATCCTTGCCCATCCTGGCTAATAAAAGCGAGCCAGGAAGGGCTGGGCGATGAGCTCTGCAGGGTGATGAATGCTTCCCTCTGTGAGGGAGCCTTCCCAGACACACTGAAAGAGGCGGTCATTAAACCGCTTCTTTAAAAAATATCTTTAGACCCAGTTAATGTGGCCCAGTCTCAAATCATCCATTCTTGGGCAAGGTGATTGAGTGGGTGGTTGCTGAAAAACTCCAAGTACGCCTGGAGGATGCGGACCATTTGGATCCCTTCCGATTGGGATTCAGACCTCATCATGGGACTGAAACTGCCTTGGTCGCGCTGGTCAATGATCTCCAGCAGGCTAGGGACAATGGTAAAAGCTGTTTCCTAGTTCTGCTGGATGTCTCAGTGGCCTTAATATTCTACTGGAATGTCTAGGGGAGCTGGGATCTGGGAAAACTGTTATACTGTACAGTGGTTCCGCTCCTTCCTCCAGGGCCATGTCCAGAAAGTGGTATTGGGGGAAGAGTGTTCAGACCCCTGGGCTCTCACTTGTGGGGTGCCTCATTGTTCCATCCTCTCCCCCATGCTTTTTAACATCTACATGAAGCCGCTGGGAGAGATCATCAGGGGGTTTGGGCTGGGTGTTCATCAGTATGCGGATGATACCCAGCTCTACCTCTCTTTCAAATCAGAACCAGTGAAGGCAGTGAAGGTCCTGTGTGAGTGCCTGGAGGCAGTTGGAAGCTGGATGGCGGCTAATGGATTGAGGCTGAATCCTGACAAGACAGAAGTACTGTTTGGGAGAGATAGGGGGCAGGAGGGTGTGCGGGACTCCCTGGTCCTGCATGGGGTAACTGTGCCTCTGAAGGATCAGGTGCGCAGCCTGGGAGTCATTTTGGACTCAGCTGTCCATGGAGGCACAGGTCAAATCTGTGTCCAGGGCAGCTGTCTACCAGCTCCATCTGGTATGCAGGCTGAGACCCTGATGGAGCTGCCCGTGGACTGTCTCGCCAGAGTGGTGCATGCTCTAGTTATCTCTAGCTTGGACTACTGCAACGTGCTCTACGTGGGGCTACCTTTGAATGTGACCCAGAAACTACAAATAATCCAGAATGCAGCAGCTAGACTGGTGACTGGGAGCGGCCGCCGAGACCACATAACACCGGTCTTGAAAGACCTACATTGGCTCCCAGTATGTTTCCGAGCACAACGCAAAGTGTTGGGGCCTCGGCCCAGTGTACCTGAAGCAGTGTCTCGACCCCCATCATTCAACCAGGACACTGAGGTCCACCGCCAAGAGGCTTCTGGCAGTTCCCTCACTGCAAGAAGCAAAGTTACAGGGAACTAGGCAGAGGACCGTCACGGTAGTGGTGCCCCACCCTGTGGAACGCCTTCCCATCAGATGTCAAAGAAATAAACAACTATATGACATTTAGAAGACATCTGAAGGCACCCTGTTTAGGGAAGTTTTTAATGATTGATGTTTTAATGTATTTTTAATCTTTTGTTGGAAGCCACCCAGAGTGGCTGGGGAAACCCAGCCAGATGGGCGGGGTAGAAATAAATTATTATTATTATTATTATTATTATTATTATTATTATTATTAAGTTGGTGTGCTGACAACCTTATAAAATTGTTTTGGAAACAGATACGTGCTGCAATGGAGGGGAGGACAGAAGAAAGTTAGAACATTTTTATTGAAGTGTACAAGGAGTACAATAATTATTTATTGAGACACCATTTCTTACATCATGGGTGCTGCAAAATGGCGTTGTGCAAAAGGCTGTAATCAGATACTAATCCTATTGATTGCAGAATGGGAATCAAAACAGTGTGATTAGGCCATTACAGAACCTGCAGGAGGGGAGAGTGTTCTTGTTTTCGAATCCTGTTTGCAGCTTTCTCACAAGCACCCGGTTGGCCACTGTGAGAGCAGGATGCTGGACTAGACTGGCCAGTGGCCTGATCTAATGTGGCTCAACTTATGTTCTTAAGTCCCACCATCCCTGATCACTGGCTATGCTGGCTGGGGTTTGTGGGAGCTGCATTTGACTATTGTGCCATATTTCCAAATTTTAAAAGGAGCCAAGGCCTTCCTCAGTGTTGCTCCAGTTTTGCCGTCAAAAACAACACCACAGAAATGACATGAGAGGCGAGCACTAAGAGGTGTCCATCTGAAAGCATCTCCTACCGCTACTGTGAGCTACAACTTCAACATGCACCTGGGTTTTGAAGTGTGCTACCAGCAACTGCTGGCACTGAACTGAGGTTAATTCGTTAGTTAATTAATTTATCTAAGTAGCTGACAACACCGTGCTTGGAAAGAGTCAACGGGTGGCGTGTCTGAAGTCTTATCTGCCATGTGGAGCCAGCATTTCCCCAAATGCAAACCCTAGCTTTGTTGAACCAATCTCTGAGGATAGCTTTGGTATGAGCTATCTCTGTGCAGGGCGTCTCCTGAGCAAATTTGTCCCCTGTGATTCCTAATCTGCTACCATCCCTAACAGGCACATCCCACACTTCTCCCCCCCCCCTTTGCACAGAACAGCCTCAATACCTACACAGTCAAATGGGGAGATGATGGTTTGCTCAGCATGGCAGCGGCCTGAACTTCTTGAGAGCTTCAGGTGAGCCCTCGCGTGTGTATATAATCATATTCTGCATTGTTTTCAGCATGCAAACATAAATATCAAACGATTGGGTGCTTGGAAATTGTAATATAGATTGTCACCCGCTCAGCTTACTGTCATTGGTGCAGATGCAATATGAGGCACCCTCTGCCCACCAAAGCAAAGGTCTTCTGTTTGTAGGTTGTACAGTGTACATATGTGTGGTGACTAGATTCTAGCTGCAAAGAAGAAACCAGGCACTGGTGGAGGAGGATGAGCAAGCAGAGTGACTGAATGGATGGGGAGCAACAAGAGAAACTGGAAAAGGGCCTAAACTGTATCAGCTGATGCAAGCAGCAGCTACTACAGTCACCCGGAGGCTCCTTGCTACATGGAGCCTTGTTTGTGGGCTCTTGTGTGAACCAGAACATAACATTGGAAGGAAACTAATGGGCCTTCTAGTTCAACCCATTGCCTCTAGGCAGGATGATCTAATAGCCCCATAACCCATCCCAGTCTCTTCTGTCCTTGAAACTCTCCTGAGCCTTCTTTTCTGTCACTGAACTGATTTTATCTTAATTCCACCCCCTTTTGCTTCTTAATTTACTTCCTTTTTAACATTCATGCCTGTTTTGCTCCTACTGAATTTTTCTTGTCCCTGAAAATGTCAGGGTGGCAAATATTTTGGGGGGAATGATGAAAGAAAAGAGGATTTTAATTTATTTATTTATTTGCAATTAAACGAATGGATGCATACTTTAAAAGGAACATGGCTATTTTTTACGCACCATGTTCTTTCGGTGCCTCCTATGCGATCAGGAGTCCATGTTGCGCATCACAGAGCAGGGCCATTTAGTGCATGCCTGTAAAACTGCTTCCCAAGTCTTCAAGTGGTTTATTAAATTTGCTCCTGGCATTGATGTTAAAAAATACATAGTATCCAGGGCATGTGCATCTGATTACTCTCCTGAATGTTTGCCCGTGTTCACAAGACTAGAAAAGCATGTGCAAAATGTAAATGTGCCTTTAAAAAATTTATTTATTTCATAAATTTTATACGCTGCTTTATTGTAAAAAACAAAACAAACAAACCCAGAAACCTCAAAGCAGTTTAGAAAATAAAATTATCAATAAGAAAAATAAAATTATCAATAAGAAAAATAAAATTATCAATAAGAAAAATAAAATTATCAATAAGAAAAATCAACGACAATAATTTTAAACATCCAAGAAGTTAAAATAACAATAGACTAAGAGCAGATTAAAACTGACATCAACTTTCTAAACATCTGGGTAGGCTTGTCTAAACAAGAATGATTTTAGCAGGCATTAAGAAGAGGGCACTGAAGGCATCTACCTGATGTTAATAGGCAGGGACTTCCAAAGTGTGGGTGCCACTTCACTTTAAGATAAGAGTTATTGCAAATGCGGAACAAGTATTTTAGCATGGCTCATAGGAATGCCTTCACTTTTCCTTTTTTATTGGATTTTTGTTGTTTTAACTTATTACCTGTAGTACCTAGTTTGCACAGGAATCCTAAACAGCACCTCCTCTTTTTTTTTAACCAGAAGCCTCTAGCTGCCTGTAGCAGCAGCTGGTTTTAAGAGGCACTATCAGCGGCCCCAGATCCCTGTTCCTCTGCCTAGAATGCATCACCTGCTCATTCATTCACCCTCAGCTTATGGAGGCATTTTTATTGCAGGATCAGAGTGAAACAGGAAAGTCACACAGCCCTGTTTACCGTATTTGTTTGTTTAGCTTGACAGTCTGCAAAGAACAGGTCCGACGGGTTCAAACTATAATTGGCTTGAGGAGACAACAGAGAAAGGGGCAAGATGGAAACATGGCTTTCCAGGGGGAAAATACATGATTATTTCAATGTTCAAAGCATCATGAATGCACTCTTCTTAAAACACACAGGCACAATTCATTGAGCCACCTTTAGAGCATGAATCCTGGGTCATGTGAATCGACCCTCAGTGTTTCTTATGACTCCACTAGATAACGATTGTTGGTGTTTAGTCGTGTCTGACTCTTCGTGACCCCATGGACCAGAGCACGCCAGGCACTCCTGTCTTCCACTGCCTCCCGCAGTTTGGTCAAACTCATGCTGGTAGCTTCGAGAACACTGTCCAATCATCTCGTCCTCTGTCGTCCCCTTCTCCTTGTGCCCTCCATCTTTCCCAACATCAGGGTCTTTTCCAGGGAGTCATCTCTTCTCATGAGGTGGCCAAAGTATTGGAGCCTCAGCTTCAGGATCTGTCCTTCCAGTGAGCACTCAGGGCTGATTTCCTTAAGAATGGATAGGTTTGATCTTCTTGCAGTCCATGGGACTCTCAAGAGTCTCCTCCAGAACCATAATTCAAAAGCATCAATTCTTCGGCGATCAGCCTTCTTTATGGTCCAGCTCTCACTTCCATACATCACTACTGGGAAAACCATAGCTTTAACTATATGGACCTTTGTTGGCAAAGGTAACGATAGGCATGATTAAAAGGGAATAGTCATGGCTCAGTGGGAGAGCATGCGCTTTGCCTGCAGAAGGTTGCAGAATGAATTCCCAGGGCTGGGAGAGATCACTTGCCCGAAACCCTGGAAAGCAGCTGCTGGTCAGTGTAAACAATACTGAGCTAGTTAAACCAAAGGCCTGACTGGCAGCTTCCTACGTTCCTAAAGGTTGAGATGGTCGCCATCACTGTTTGGGGTTCTTGTGGATTATTCTGCTTTTATCATCCCATCACACTTTTGTCCTCTTCTTCCATTTCTCCAAGACGATGAACCTGTTTTGACAGACATCACTTGTTCATGTGACTACAGACAGAGGCAGCTCAAGGAGAGACACATAGGACAGTAAAAAGAGAGCAGAAACAAATAAGTTTGTTCTTTATTTTCTGTGCCTTTTATTTTTACACCAAAGGATTGAGAAGAGAAAACATCTGAAGGGCCCAGAGGGCACCCAGCTCAATGGTTGCATTCCAAAAACGCTATGTCATGTTTTAAAGATTTTCAAGTGTTTCTCAAAGTGTGCTGTGGCATTTCTCCAGCAATTAAAAGAAAAGGCATTGATGGGGAGAGGGGAAGAATTTTGTAGGGCAGGCAAACAGTGGCTGTTGGCTCCTACCTTTTGTAGAGAGAAGAGCTGTTGCTTAGCTTTGTGGCATTCACTCTCTGTTAAGGAAGGAAGGGAAATGCTAAAGCGATAAGCAAAAGCTTGCGCCTCCAAGGACAATGTCAGTTTCTAACCAGTGGCGTGTGGTGAAATGTTTTGTAGGAGAACGGCTAAGGCCAGAGGCACCAGCTTGCAAGGGCAATTGGGGGGGTGTAACAGTGTATGTGTGACGTTGTGCATGTGAGCATCATGCCTCCCTCCCTAAGCTGAGCAGAGGCTTCCCAGGCTTTGGGAAGGAGATGGCAGGCTTAAATACTTTAATACTCTAATTTACTGGGAACATTTAGGGGACTAGCCTAGTACCCCTAGTCCACTGACTGCATGCCACTGCTTCTAACAAAGGTTTGCACTTGCTCAGCAATTATTATTTTTATTTTTGTTAGATCGTTTTTATTAATTTTCTAATAATTTATTTATTTTATTATTTATTTTATTATTAATAATTTATTATTTTATCTAATAAAATTAATAAAAAATCAATTTTATTAATTTTCTAATAAAAGACATCCAATTAACATATCAAATCATAATCCAATAAAAATAAAAACTAAAATAAAAAGAGGTTTAATTATCTTCCGAATTGTAATTATTAATTTTACGGCTTCCCATAGTCTGAACCTTGAAGCATGTCCAAATCTCAGTCCTGCCTCTCGACGATATTTCCATATTTCTACATCTTGATTTTAACTCTCCTCACTTGCTCAACAATTAACCATGTGCCTTGTGCTTAAAAACTGTAGCCCAGGCATGCAGCTTGACAATGGAGCATCTGCTTTGCATTCAGAAGGTCCTGGCCTCAAGTCCCAAACTGTGGAGAGATTCTGCCAGTCAGTGTAGACAGTAGTGAGCTAGATGGACTGAGGGTCTGACTCTGTAAAAGGGAGCTTTCTATGTTCCTAAAAGCACACAACACACCAGGGCCTTCTTGGTGGCTGCTCCCAGACTTTAGCTCTCCCTTGAGAAGCTAGATTGGCTCCCTCCTTGTCCTTCTGCCGGCAGGCAAAGGCTGTTTTATTCCAACAGGCCTTTGGAAACTTACTTTTATTTAAAGGAAAGGGTTTTTAAAAGGTGCTGTGCTGTTCCTACTATCTGTATTTTTACAGATCTGTTTATATATTGTTTTAATTCATATATATATATATATATATATATATATATATATATATATATATAGCCTCCTGTGTTTTATCAGTGTTGTTTTTATTTGTGTAAGCTGCCTTGAATCCTGGTCTGGGAAGAAGGCAGGATATAAATTTAATAACAAATAACAACAACAATAATAATACAACAAATAATATAATACAACAAATTAATAGCAAATAATAACAACAACAATAATAAGCACCAGACTTAAAGCATATCAAGCACACATTTAAAGGATGTGACTTGCCCAAAGAGTCCTGGAAACTGAAGTTTCTCCCTCCCAGATCTACAATTCCCAGCACCCTGGTCAATTCTTTGAGGGAAGCCATGTGCTTGAGATGTGCATTGGATGCACCTTAAATGAATGTTGTGGGTCCGCACTAGATTGATATTAAGAGCAGTTTGGGAATGGAGCCAATAACCAAGAGGGTTGGGTAGACTGTTCTACACTGGCAGTCGTCCTGCAGAGATTGGACAGCCAACACTCCAGTGCTGGACTAAATGAAGTCTAATTCCATTATTCAATAGGTTGTACCCACCTAAAACCTCCTCAAAGTAAACCCATGTCCGCTCACTCACTTCCATACTCAGAGTAGGATAAGCATTGGATGCAACCCAAAGGGCAGGATCCATCCTGCCCACACAAGGATTTCCACTTGTGCAATGGATCTTCTCATGCACTGATGCCCTACAACCTCCCACAATCTGCTCCGGAGGATTGGAGGATCCCCCAGAACAGATTTAGCTGGGTGGGAGGAGAGGGAGAAGTTGCATTGCACAAGCAGAAATCCTTGCCTGCAGAATGAGTTCCATGGCGTTGCTCTGGACACAACCCTAAGACTCTCAAGTATCTCCTCCTCCTCCTCTAACTGGTCCAGTCGGGACCAATTCTGGGGTTGCTGCGCTCATCTCGCTTTATTGGCCGAGGGAGACGGCATACAGCTTCCAGGTCATGTGGCCAGCATGACCAAGCCACTTCTGGTGAATCAGAGCAGCACACGGAAACGCCGTTTACCTTCCCGCCAGATTGGTACCTATTTATCCACTTGCACTTTGACGTGCTTTCGAACTGCTAGGTTGGCAGGAGCAGGGACCGAGCAACGGGAGCTCACCCCATCATGGGGATTCGAACAGCCGACCTTCTGATCAACAAGTCCTAGGCTCTGTGGTTTAACCCACAGCGCCACCCGTGTCCCAACTGTGCTCTTACACACACAAAAAAGATGCACAGTTTCCTTCTCAACATGTTATCAATGCATTCATGTTCTCGTTGAAATCGCAATCCATCAGCATCTTCCCGCAAATGTCGTGTGAAGGAAAAACCTGTCAAGCATCTCTTCTCCTCTCAGTCTCATCAGGACAACCAGCAGCTCTTTTGGCAGAGCTGGTGAGGTTATTCCAGGGCAGGCCCAGTGTGGATGGGAGGAGAACATGGCCCTAGGTACATCTGATTTGTATTGGATTTGGCTATCAAGTCGTTGTTATGTCTGGCTTGGCTTAGTTTCTGCTGGCATCATGTAAACGGAGGAGAAGTCAGGCTGGATCCACTTCTGCTACTTAAATTAATTACCCTGGCTGGAAATCAGTTGCTTCGTTAGCAGTCACGACAGCAAGGGGGGGGAGGGAAATCATGATGGTAACTGTTAATAAATTGTCGGGCACTTTGTATACAAGGAGCTGATCTGCCAAGACCTGAGGGGAGCACTGCTCAGACACCCCTTTCAGCTGACGGGAGAAAATAACAAATCTATTTTTACATGCAAAGGGATTACAATACAGGGCGATTAAGTGAGTGCTAATATATGTGCTCCAATTGTCCGTTTTTCCAAGGACGGTTCCTGTTTTTTGGCCTGTTCCCAAGGTAAATTTATCATCACCAGTTGATCTGTAATGTTACTTTCTCATGGTAACCAATACTCAAAGAGATCCACAACATCAGAAAAGTTGACATAATAAAATAGAACAGTGGTTCCCAAACTTTTTCAGGTCATTGTCCCCTTGGTTCCATAAACTCATCCCTAGTGCCCCCTGGGCATTATTTGGAATAGTTGTTTGCATGACCCACTAAGGAAGAAAATAATGCAACAGAATTCCAAACAGCAGCAATTAATTGCACATTTATTCAACATCCAATTAGAAGTATTTAGTTTAATTAATTCAAAAAGAAAAAGATGAACTTGTTCCAGGGATATCAGCTTTTTAAAGTCTGATAGTCATTTACACTTCCCGCACACATATGCTGGCATGCCTTTGCCTCTATCTGCCCCTGTAAGTAATCTCTGTTGTTTTTGTCCATGGAGTTTTCTTGGCAGAGATACTGGAGTGGCTTGCCGGTTCCTGCTCCAGGTGGATTATGTTTAGTCAAAACTCTCCACTATGACCTGTCCATCTTGGGTGGCCCTGCACAGCATAGCTCATAACTTCTCTGAGTTATTCAAGCCCCAGAAATCTCTATGTGGGACAAGAAGCTACAGTTAGAAGTGGATATGACCAAATTGCAAACATGCGCTGGATTATGGAGAAAGCTAGAGAGTTCCAGAAAGACATCTACTTCTGCTTCATTGATTATGCAAAAGCCTTTGACTGTGTCGACCACAGCAAACTATGGCAAGTTCTTAAAGAAATGGGAGTGCCTGATCACCTCATCTGACTCCTGAGAAATCTCTATGTGGGACAAGAAGCTACAGTTAGAACTGGATATGGAACAACTGATTGGTTCAAAATTGGGAAAGGAGTACGACAAGGCTGTATATTGTCTCCCTGCTTATTTAACTTATATGCAGAATTCATCATGCGAAAGGCTGGGCTGAATGAATCCCAAGCTGGAATTAAGATTGCCAGAAGAAATATCAACAACCTCAGATATGCAGATGACACAACCTTGATGGAAGAAAGTGAGGAGGAATTAAAGAACCTTTTAATGAGGGTAAAAGAGGAGAGCGCAAAATATGGTCTGAAGCTCAACATCAAAAAAACGAAGATCATGGCCACTGGTCCCATCACCTCCTGGCAAATAGAAGGGGAAGAAATGGAGGCAGTGAGAGGTTTTACTTTCTTGGGCTCCATGATCACTGCAGATGATGACAGCAGTCACAAAATTAAAAAAATGCCTGCTTCTTGGGAGAAAAGCAATGACAAACCTAAACAGCATCTTAAAAAACAGAGACATCACCTTGCCGACAAAGGTCTGTATAGTTAAAGCTATGGTTTTCCCAGTAGTGATGTATGGAAGTGAGAGCTGGACCATAAAGAAGCCTGATCGCCAAAGAATTGATGCTTTTGAATTATGGTGCTGGAGGAGGCTCTTGAGAGTCCCATGGACTGCAAGAAGATCAAACCTATTCAACAAGTAATTCCACCACCTCGCAGGGGGCTGTACCATCCACTTGGGGAATGTGTGAAATAGAGAAGCAACTAAAATAGTAGCAGCTACAGGATACATTAAAAATGTCTACCAGAGGGTGGCAATGTGAGGTTGAGCCTCTTTAGTGGTGGTACTGCAGTTGTGGAATGTGTAGCAAATCTGGCGCCATCATTATAAGCTTCTAGGCATCAGGAGAAGACCTCCATGTTATCCCAGACTTTTTGGTTGCTAATTTTGGACCACACCTTAGTATGATTCTGGCCTCTTAGGTGTTGGTCATCTTTAAATAGGGTGTGTGCTAAGATTTGTCTTTTTCATAGTATTACTGGATGAGCACTTTTGGAAGTTTTGTCAAATTTATTATTGCTGATGTTGTTATTTTTAAAAACTGATTTTAGCTGTTTTTGTGTTTCATTATGTTGTAAGTCACTTTGAGACCTTTCGTCTGCGCAAAGGGACAGATGAATGCAAATAATAATACAAATATTAATAAGCTAATCAAAACACCTCATATATGTTGCACAAAGGTTTGGCAATCCATGGCTAATTCATACTAAGGGCTTACAAGAGAAATACAAGGAAGTTAAATGCTGTCCTGAAGCAAGAAGGCTTAAAAAGAGGATTAGGCAAAGTCATGGAGGAGAAGGCAAGCAATGGCCACAAACCACGCTGGCTGTGCTCTACCTCCACTTTTTGAGGCAGTATGGCAGTTGATGGGAATCACAAATGGGTAAAGCACTATTGCACTCAGGCAGATAAAGATACTATTGCACTCAGGCAGATAAAGGCAAAGGATCCCTGGATGGTTAAATCCAGTCAAAGGCAACTATGGCGTTGCAGCACTCATCTCACTTTCAGGCCAAGGAAGCTGGCATTTGTCCACAGACAGATTTCCAGGTCATGTGGCTAGCATGACTAAACCACTTCTGGTGCAACAGATCACCGTGACGGAAACCAGAGCACATGGAAACGCTGTTTACCTTCTCGCTGCAGTGGTACCTATTTATCTACTTGCACTGGTGTGCTTTTGAATTGCTAGGTTGGCAGGAGCAGGGGCAAAGCAACGGGAGCTCACCCCGTCACAGGGATTTGAACTGCCGACCTTCTGATTGGCAAGCCCAAGAGGCTCAGTGGTTTAGACCATAGCGCCACCCGCGTCCATCCACTGTAAGTGGATTAGATGGGGCTGATCTAGCAGGGCTCTTCTTCTTCTTCTTCTGCTTCATTTTGTTTTTAATTTTTTAAATTTTTAAAATGTTTTTAATTACTGTTGCTCTGGACAAAATAACATTTTATACAAACAAGTCAGCTAGATTACTGTGGATTTAGGAGATACACAAGATGACAACAACACGATTATGGTTCAAGGTGGTGATTTTAACGATCACACAGACTTCTTGCACACACCTATCATTCTCTATGGAAAAATACCTTGACAGAAAAATATAAAAACCGTGATCTCTTTTCTGGAATTCACAAGTTGAAAGGAACAAACTGCCACTCTCGAAGCGCTCACAGACAAACCAAAAATGGGTATATTGTTTTCAGGCAAAGACCACCATGGAATAGAAAGTCCTGTTTTAAAAAAGAAATCTAGCAGGGGATCTTTTCAATGGCCAATTCAGCATCAGAAACTGGAAATGAGGAGGTTCTTAAGACTCCAGTTTGATGGTTTCTAGGTACGGTGAGCAGCATCTGTAGCTGGAGTCAGGCAGGGCTCGCCCATCCTAAGCCTGATGGAAATGATCCAGATAGAGGTCAAGGACCACATCTTGCAGGACTCACAGCTGGCTGGTTTTCAGGTAACCCAAGGAGCAGCTGCAGCAGACGGGCCCCACATTGGGGGTAGGAGAAAAGTTCATCCGGTTTGTATCTTAATGTGAACCTACCTAGCTTCACCTTCTCAATGCAAACACACAAACTGAAGCACAGCTGTCCTTCGGAAATCTGCATTTCCCTTTAGAACAATGGAGTGGTCTGTGAAAAAGACATGATTAGAACTTTCCCAGGTGCTCAAGGGAAAATAGAGAGTCATAGAAATGGACATGGTTTTCTGCTCATCCTTGTACATGTCTCAGTGCACACATGCACAAACTGATTAGTCATTGATTAATGTGCATTACTCATGGGAACCCAAGGAAATGAATACACCTTCTCATAGATCTCCTCAGCCCACAAAGTGTCCTTCATTTAAATCTAAATAAAGCAATTATTCCCCGGTGATTTAATACCGCAGAAATACTTAGCCCATTAAACGTCAGTTAGGTAAGACACTTTCCCATCTTGGTTACAAAAGAGTTAGTCATCGATAGGTGTAGAGAAATAATCATTTGTGGTCGGATTTACAAAGGAGCATCTGCCAGACAAAGGCTTTCCTTCTTCTTAGTCCTATTTGTGCATAAATTGATGGGGAGCCGCAAGCCAGCAGGGTGACAGCCGCTGTCGTAAGTGCAAAGAGAATCTCACGGAACTGGAAGCACATGGGGAGGGAGTGGATTAAGGGCCTCAGCCAAGGCTCTCAAGAGTTTCTGCAGAGGAGAAGAGCAACATGGATCCATGCAGGCAAAGCAAGAGAAAGTTCACTGTAGCGTGACACTTAGCCTCCAGTGGAGGATGTGCAGATTGCAAGCTAAGTGCAAGAATATCTCTTGGCTGCAAGCAGCTGGTAGCTTCACAAGGCACAGCTACACCAGTGGTGGCTGGTGCCCATTGGGGATGGGTAGGATGGGAGGAAGGGAGACCCACAGTAGCCAATGACCAGACGGAGCCAACAAATTCTAGTTTTGTCCTGTGATCCTCCCTGCTGGGTTCTACAAGGGCAACCACAAGACTAAGGAGGAGGAGGAGGTGGAGGAGGAGGAGGAAGAGGAAGAGGAAGCTGGCAGGCAGGGCCACCCCCTAGACTGGTTGGAAGTAGGAAGTCAGGCAAGAGGGGACTGGGTGAGGGCAGGCTGGGATTGGTGGGGCAGTGCCCCTTAGCCCTAATGGACCAACCTCCACTGCTCAGGAATAAGTCCTTCTGAATTCAAGGGTGCTTACTCCCAGGTAAGTGAGGTTAGGATTGCAGCCTAGCGGTCATCTCAACTGCCAGTGCTACCCAGATCAGACACATTGCTATGAATAGACATGGCAAATTTACGTCCATTAATTTGCATGGGTCGACTCTAAGTCAAAGTTAGTTGGCTACAACCAATGAGATCTGATATTAGTCCAGGAGGTGAAGACCAAGTCCGTTCATCTCAGAATACACGAAGATCGGACTCAGCCAACACCCTTTGCTGCTGTTCTTAATGTAAGCGGGTCTCCTATGCTCTGGTTACCTCAAGAATGTAATGTATGGCGTGCGGTTGCCCTTCAAGATGACTTGGAAGCTTTGATCAGCACACAATGTCACTGTCAGAATAGTCACTAGTTCACAAGAGCATAAGAAGAGCCTTCAGCTGGATCAGGTGAAAGACCCACCTAGTCCAGTGTCCTGCTCTCACAGTGGCCAACCAGATGCCGATGGGAAGTCAGTGAGTGGAACCTGACCACAAGAGCATCTTCCCCACCTGCGATTCTGAGCAACAGGAATTCAGAGGTGTAATGCCTCTGACAGCGGAGCTAGAGCATAACCCATTATGGTGTAGCCAGATGGGATCACAAAAACCGATTCTGAAAGAGCTACGTTGCCTACCCATTTGCTTTCAAGCCCAGTTCAGGGCGCTGGGGCTTCCCTCTCAGGACCTAATGCCTGAAGCAGCTCCTGCTAGGGAGGGGAACATCTCTGGCCCTCCAGAAGCTGTTCTAATTGTAGAGTTGGAAGGGACCATGAGGGTCATCTAATCCAACCCCCTGCAATGCACAAATCTTTTTGCCCAATGTGGGACTTGAACCCACGACCCTGAGATTAAGAGTCTCATGCTCTACCAACTGAGCTATCCTTGATCATTGGCCATGCTGGCTGGGAGTGATGGGAGCAGGAGTCCTGGAACTTCTGGAGGGCCCAAGTTTCTGCATCCCTGCTGCTGCAGGGGAGCGTAAACAATGATACTGTAGAAAGTGTTTAGTTATTACAGGCATAGGCAAACTCGGCCCTCCAGATGTTTTGGGACTACAACTCCCATCATCCCTAGCTAACAGGACCAGTGGTCAGGGATGGTGGGAGTTGTAGTCCCAAAACATCTGGAGGGCTGAGTTTGCCTACGCCTGATTTATTACATAGCGCAGAAGTTAAGCCCTAGTGCCTTAACTTGCAATTGCTGTGCTTTCTGATACATAAGTGGATTTTGACGCAGTCTGACTCCTCTCTTAAACTGATTGCTTTTCAGCTTTGGAATACAGAATCAGCCAAAGCAGTTAAATTAATTTGGTCTGGCCAGAATGCACATGGTGCTGCATAAGAACCCAATAGAATCATTTAGAGTCAATGGTTCCCATTCAGAATAGCACAGAGGCAGCCAGAGCTGTTCAAATTGCTTGGAACACATTTCATCCATTTGCGAAACTTTAACATTTGACCCAATGTGGAAAGTGCTCTGACTCTCACTCATGATTGTTGTAATCTCTGGTTTATTCTTATGGTCATAAATCCAAGTTCGGGTTAAAACCCAGAGCACAAACAATGATACAGACAAGGTACCGTTTCTCCAATGTAAGTCTTGCAACCAATCAATTGAACTCTTACGCAAACGACACATAGGAAAAAGTTAGCCACCTGTTCGGTGATTTATGGGACCTTGCCTAATAAATAGGGCACTACAAATCTTCTGGATGCCGTGGCAAACTAGTCAGAAGAGGGTAAATTACATGACAACTCAAGTCAAAATAGAAATTACAGTATAAAAGTTCACGTGTCTGGGTTTCAGGGATTCCCACCTTACATGGGCGCAGCCTATTTGGAAATGTGATTTTCCTGAAGTCCTGCTATTAGTAAAACATTAAATCTTGGAAGTATGAATGCTTTAGAAACTTGTATATTTTAAACAGAAACAAGTTAGGAAAGTGAAGTGCCATAACAGGGCAGAATGCCACATTTCATGGGGGGGGGATATATAGATTTCTCTCTCTCAATATCATACAATTGTTGGATCAAAACTTTAACCCAGAGTGGCTGGGGAAACTCAGCCAGATGGGCGGGATATAAATAAATTATTATTATTATTATTATTATTATTATTATTATTATTATTATTATTATTAACTTTGTTGTTGCTTAGTGCTTGTATGGATGTGTTTCTTTTTTTCTTCCTTTTTTCTCTCTCTCCTTTTCTTATTATTCTGTTCTCTTTAGATATTAGCTTTGTTTGGCTTTTATTGTATTATATGTTGAAAACATTTAATAAAATTGAGTTTAAAAACAGTAACAACTTTGACCCAACTTTGTTGTTGGGTCAGGCATTAAAGGGCATTCAAATGAAATGCCAAATGAAGGATTTTTATGTACAAATTTCACGGAGCCGTTTACTAGAATAGGACTCTGTTAATGTCAGGTGTACAAAGCTAGATACTGACAAAGAAAAACGAAGGTGTAACCGAGATTTTAGTCTGTGTTTTAAATGCCTTTCCATCTGCAACCAACTGGAATGTGCAAAAAGAGCCAGTTCCTACTCTTTGATGAGCAAAGAATGCCTGAACTCCCCCTGAACCAAAGCAGGGTCTCAGCCGGCTAATTCGCTGTCAGATACTTGATTTCCTGAGGATTTGCTGGTTTATTTTCTTGTATCACCTCCTGTTCAAGGAGACACTTGCAGGTGTTTTAAGCTTCCCATAGCCGAGGCTCACTGGTTTCCTATTGTCATCAGTCCTCCCTTCGGAGAGAAATTAAAAAACCAGAAAAACAGGAAGCTTTGTGGCAGCTATTAATGAAACTGTATATTTGGAAAAGATTCTGAAAGCTGCTTTTCTTAGATCCATCAGCAAATGGCAGTTTGCAGTGCCAATCCTTACTGTTAAAGAATTCCAGTGGTGAAGAATGTTTTCGTTCATGCCAATAGAGCTTGTGTTGGGAGCTCCTACAGCCCAAGAAAATGTGCCTTTAATCAGACGGGTTGCGTTCAATGCTACTCTTATTTGAAGAAGACCCATTAAAATTAGACTTTTAAAAAATCTTTATTTGTGTCAGCCACAAACCACAGCAAAGGAATCAAATACAATAAAGTATAGTCAGATATAACTAAGTGGTTGGCTTTACAAAATACATTCTAAGAATTTACGCCTATACAAATGAAAGAGTTAATGACTGCCCTTGACCACAAATAAAGCATATGAGCGAATGAACCCAAGCTGCTCGTGCCCATTAACTTCAGTGGGTCTACTCTGAAGAAAACTAGCGTTGAAAGCTAGGTGGTTCAGTAGCGTTGAAAGCTAGGTGGTTCAGTACCACCTAGCTTGACATTTGAGGCAGGCATTGCAAATACTGATATTTGTATTTCCAAGCTAGGGAATGCACATTTTGGTAACAACCCATGTCACTGAAGAAGCATGATGGAGGGATGACTGCCCTGGCTGGGGAAGAGGCTTTAGCAAGCAGATGCTTCTTTTAACATATGAATCATTTCTCAACCTCAGCCCCTGTCTGCAATACTGATCCACCTTACAAGTTTGTTGTAAAGATTACTAAGGTAGTGACTCACTCTCTCTCTCTCTCTCTCTCTCTCTCTCTCTCTCTCTCTCTCTCTCTCTCTCCTCTGCTGTATTATACCCAGGGTGTGAAATCCCCATTTAGTCTGCAATTCTACACCCACGTAAATGGGAGTGAGCCCCGCTGAACTCAGAGAGGCTCCCTTTTCAGTAGACATGTACAGGCTTGGATAGAAAATAAGAAAACATACATGCATTTCTGCAAAATCCATCCCAGGTTGGTGAACAAACTCAGGATGAAATCAGATGTGAAGCAGGAGATCTGTTGGCAGGATAGATCCCTTTTTTTAAAAAAAAAGTGTAGCAGCTTTTGATGGCAGGCTGATTCAGATTGGAGACATGGCTTGCAGGAGAGGATTTTAACTCTCTCTCAATTTTCCCAATCTGGATCAGCCTTCTGTAGCTGTTGTTTACCCTGCAGGGGGGAAACAGACCCATTATCCAATCTTTTAATTTGCCTGTTATCCCATCTTTTAACAAGAGCATTGTTGTTGGATTCCGACTAGACTTCATAGTTTTTCTCTGCCCAGATCTGCAGAGCTGTTAAGCGCAAAAAAAATTATTATTATTATTTTTACATTTTAACAATGTTCTCTCTGTCTGTCTGTCTGTCTGTCTGTCTGTCTGTCTGTCTGTCTGTCTGTCTTTTAAGGAAAATGAGTTGGGTTCCACCTAAGATAGTAGGAACCTAAGGAAGCTTGCGGCTCCTAACATAAACCGTGCAGATTGAGTTATAAATTAAACGGTGACACCTCATGTATAAAAGTAATTTTAAAGCACAGAATATATTAAGTCATTCGCATTCTCCACAGTTAATTCATCTGTCATCGAGTGACTCATAAACTATTTGACTCCATGACAGCTCCAAAGGAGAGCAAGCCAGGAAGTTTTCCTGCAGGTGTGCATCTGGGCGGAAGGGAAAGAAGTTTTGTACGTGCGTCAAGGCGGGGTGAAGACGATGGCGGGGAGGGGAGGCTGCATGGAACTGTCGAGAGCCCTGGAAGGGAGGGGGAAACTTGGGGGGGAGAACAATTCAATTTTCTTTGCATTTAATAATTTGCACTTCTCAAGCAGCAAACATACCTCTACACAGAAGGGAGTGAGAGAACACCTCTCCCTGTCCAACGGTCCAACCATTAGGTAGGCTGAGGCAGCTGCTTCAGGCGGCACTGACCTGGATTGCCAGAAGTTTCCCCACCATCCCTCCTAAGCTTTGCCTGCTGCTTTCAGGTAAAAGGTAAAGGTAAAGGGACCCCTGACCACTAGGTCCAGTCATGGCCGACTCTGGGGTTGCAGTGCTCATCTCACTTTATTGGCTGAGGGAGCCGATGTACAGCTTCCGGGTCATGTGGCCAGCATGACTAAGCTGCTTCTGGCAAACCAGAGCAGCGCACGGAAACGGCGTTGACCTTCCTGCTGGAGCGGTTCCTATTTATCTACTTGAACTTTGACGTGCTTTCAAACTGCTAGGTTGGCAGGAGCAGGGACCGGGCAACGGGAGCTCACCCCGTTGCGGGGATTCGAACCACCAACCTTCTGATCGGCAAGTCCTAGGCTCTGTGGTTTAGACCACAGCGCCACCCGCGTCCCTCTGCTTTCAGGTACAGTGAGGGAAACTACCTTACCACTGGTACTGAAGGAAGATTTAATGACACAACCGGTCAGATTCTTTCCATGGAATGTCAGAACATTAGAAGAGCCTGCTGGTTCAGTCCAATGACCTATCTACAGGGGTGGATCTTGGGGTCTCAAACGTCAATGGTGCCCTGTACGACGCCAAAATTTGGTGCCCCTCCGCCTCTTGTGCGCCATTCTAAATCGTAGTTGTGGCATCTCCTGCGGTGCTCCCAAGGCTCTGCACTCAGTGTGACCAAATTGGTTGCGCTCTCCTAAATCTGCCTCTACCATCTAGGTCCGCACCCGATTCTCACAGCGGTGGTGTAGTGTGGTGGTGGGGGCACCGGGGGAGTTGCCCCAGGGGCAAAATTGCTAGGGGCACAAAATTTCAACACCCTCAGTATAGCTCTACCTCACAGGGTTGTTGTGAGGAGCCTCATACACTATGGATGAAGGGTGGGACATGGATGTAATTTGCGACTCAGCACTTTTTGTCCTCACGCCGAATCGCTGTCGCATGTTGTCACACAGACAAGTCTAATTGGCAAGGCGGCACTCTGGCATCCTTCTTATCACTGGATCTCTGATTGGGCTGGGATCACTCAAGGACGGAGGACAACCAGGGAGCATCACTGTCAAAGCAGCAGTGGAGAGGGGAAAGAATGAGTGAGAGTAATGCTGGGGTTGG
This sequence comes from Podarcis raffonei, assembly GCF_027172205.1. Lineage (NCBI taxonomy): Eukaryota > Metazoa > Chordata > Lepidosauria > Squamata > Lacertidae > Podarcis > Podarcis raffonei. The sequence goes on from NC_070616.1 coordinate 17,534,252, forward strand.
GAGGAACAATGAAGAGGTTTGAGGAAACGTTTTAAACCAGGCATCCCCAACCTTCCGCCCTCCAGATGTTTTGGACTACAGTTCCCTTCATCCCTGATCACTGGTCCTGTTAGCTAGGGATCATGGGAGTTGTAGGCCAAAACATCTGGAGGGCCGCAGATTGGGGGTGCCTGTTTTAAACCTTAAAATTCTCCTTCCTCCTCCCCACAAATTTTATTTATTTATTATATTTATATCCCACCTTTTCCTCCAAGGAGCTCAACGTGTCATATGCAGTTCTCTCCCTCCTCATCTAATGTCCACAACAACCCTGTGAGGTAGGCAGCAACTGACCCAAGGTCACTCAGTAAGAACCGTGGCCAAGTGGGATTTGAACCCCTGGTTTCTCCCAGATCCTAGTCCTTATTTAATCCCCACAACCCTCTAAGGTAGGTTAGTCTGAGAGAGGCAGTGACTGGGCCTATTGAGCTTCATAGCCGAGTAGGGATTTGAACCTTGATCTCTCCCAGGTCTTAACAGCCTGACGCTCTAACCACTACAACCAGCGTGGTTCTCAGTTTGTCAAATCTCTTTAACTGCCACAGGCACATCGTACCAGGCCAGTCTTCCTCCATTCCTCCTGCAACATTTTCCTCTCTTTTTTTTGCAATGTGTCAACAGCCCACCGTGATTTACTGCTCATTCTGCTTGCTTCCCCCCCCCCATCCCTTCCTCCTGACTTTCCATTTTAAGATACTCAGCTATCATCAGTTCTTGGGGGCCTTTTTTTTCCGACCGCAGAACTCAAGTGCTTTGACCCTTCCAGGGCTCATTAAGCAACAGATGAAACTCTGTACGAGCAAATTGCCCAAGAGGCAGCTCACGGCCTGGCAGCCCCCATTACCAGGGAAATATTTCAAAGCCGGCCTGGCTCTTGGGTTTAAAAGAGGCATTGCTTTGGCTCAAGTAACCCAGCTGTTCTGTTCCGAGATAAAGACAAAAGACCTCCAGTCGGGAGAGGAGCACACAAGGGATCGCTTGTGTGGCTCATCTCCTGGGATACAAAGTCGGGCTCATTATCCAGACAACACGCCCCTTCCGAGTCTACTCATTTGTTTACTGCTCATAAAGATGGTGTTGTGGGGAAAAGCACAGCCTTGTTTGCCTTACATATGTTTGAGGTACTTCAGTGGAAGTGATTCGTAAGTGAAAATAATAGCAATCCCAATCATACTTTCTTACTCAGTTGCGTTATCATGTTACAAGCCTGTACTTTTGCATGTGTTCCCTTCACTTGCCAGCATCCCATCACAGGAGAGCATGACCTGGAAGCAGAACTCAGGACAGAGCCGTGTGGTTCCCAGAGTGGGCAGCACCTGGGAAGGTGCTAAGAGGCAGTGGTGTAGCTTGGGGGCACAGGGGCAGTTGCCCCAGGTGGAAAATTGTTAGGGGTGAAAACACCGGGTGCTGCCTCAAAACAGCTGTACGCTTCCATTGCTGGGCTCCATTGAAAACGGCTTCTCCAAATGTTGAAATATACATTCATTAAGCAACCAGAAGCCTTTCTACTTGGAATAATAGGTTTGGAATTGCCCAAGAAAGATGTCAGATTGTTTTTGTATGCCACAACTGCTGCTAGAATTTTGCTGGCCAAAAATTGGAAATCACAAGAAGTACCAACAGTGGAGGAATGACAGATGAAGATGATGGATTTTTCAGGGCTAGCCGACCTGACTGGAAGAGTCCGCGACCAGAAGGAGGAGAAATATCAAGAAGAATGGAAGAAATTCAAAGATTATTTAGTTAAATATGTTAAGATAAATTAAATAGAATTACTTGCGAGTATCAGATTGGCCTAGGATTTAAATATGTGATGTTGTAGAATACTATGGATAAAAGTTAAAATGATAAGAGGTTAATGGATCAAGTAAATTTTATGTGAAATTAGTTTTGGAAAACTGCTACAATGATTTATATGGAAACTCAGCCAGGGAGACTCGAGGAAGTCACCCAACAATGATAACAAAAGTGGAATTTTTACAGTTAGGGTATATGTTTGTTTGCTTGCTTGTTTTTTGATGTTTTTTGTTTATGTTTGTTATAAATTTGGAAAATTTAATTAAAAAATTGGAAAAAAGAAAAGAAAAGAAAACAGCTTCTCCACGCAAACCAGGAAGCGACCTCTCCGGACAACAGAATGACTCTTCTTTTCTTAACTCTGCAGCTGAGATCTCCTGGGTGACACAGATACCTTTAGGCAGTTGAGTAGTCTGTCCATTTCCCTCCCTCCCCACCACCACTCTGAGCAGCCCTGGGCACCGGCAACCCACACTATGCCACTGCTAAGAAGCAAGGGGGACGCTGACTATCAGACTTTGAAAAGCTGGTATCACTGGATCAAATCCATCCATTTTGCTGAATTAATTAATCTAAACAGTTTAAATTGGATTTGGAATAAATGTGCAATTAATCGTTACTGTTTTGAATTTTGCTGTGTTATCTTCTTTAGTGAGTCGTGCAAACTGAATAATGAATAATGCTTTGTATAGGGTAGGGGCACTGGGGATGAGTTTGTGGAACCAAGGGGCGGTGGCCGGAAAAGGTTTGGGAACCACTGGGATGGAGCAGAAAAGAGCTGATCTTCCCAGGGCCACCCCCAAGGGCACCCCAGTATTTTCTCCCATGTCTTCCTGGTTAGTGGCACCCAGCTTGATCAGTGACACCCAGTCTTGTTGGTGACACCCAGGCTGGGCATGTTACAGGAGATCCAGATGGCTCCTTCTCTTTGTTAATTTAGGCATCAGCTAAAACCAACATCAACACTCTTCAGATATACTGTATTTTTCGCTCTATAAGACGCTTACTTTTTGGGAGGAAAAAAGTGAGTCTTATGGAGCAGAAAATACGGTACTTTTCAGTAAGGGTGTTCTTGGATAGTTAAATATCACTTACGTTCGCTTTTACAAGAGACAGACAAATCTGTTCATTTTGGTTTCTGCGTTTCTCATTTTTCCAGCTTTAGAGTTCACCACGTTACGGACGTTAGTTTGGGATTTAATTGGTTTTTTTAATGTGCTCTTGAAAATTTGTTCAGTTTTAGTGCAGATTTCCTCCGATATGCATTTTCTCTTAATATACATATTGTTTGTTTGTTTGTTTGTTTTAGAAAAAGCTTTTTATTGAATTTTCGTTACATACAAAAACATAGAAACGGGGGGAAACAAGGAGGTGACAAAGAAAAAGGAAAGGCAATACGGAGTTGCAGAATGAAATAACAAGAGCAAACCAGCACACCAAATTACAATCCTGAATATCAGAAAGTATTTAAGTACTCCAACAAGAATGAAGAATAAGAAGCCAGAGGGTAACATACACATTGCCGTATTTCCCTAAATAAGATGCATTTTTGGTGCATTATTTTTACTACATGCCTTGATATACGGTACATTCTTTCCCCTAATATACCTTTTTTGCACATGTCATTTAATTGGAGAAATGCATTGCAAAAGCCAGAAGTGCAACTCTGAAGGAAGTGCATTTCAGGTATTGTTTCAGGAAGTGTGAATGGGGGGAGGGAAGTATTTAAATGCAAACTTAGCTGAATTTCTCCCCTGTCCATAGTTACTTCAGCTGCTGGTTTGATTAGTGTGTGTTGTTCACTGTTTCTTAGGATGGCTGTTAAGCTGCCTTGGGTCTGGGTATAAATATTTCCATCAGCCAAGTTAACCCATGTCTAACTATCTACTGCCTAATTAAGTTAAATGCATTTTTAAAATTAGGCAATATATATACATATATATGTATGTATGTATCTGTTGCCTAATTAAGATATATACCTTTTTGGAGACATGTGTTCACCATGACTCTGAAAAAGGAGGCTCCTAGAGGTGTTAACCTTGCTATGGTTACAAAGAACATGCATGATGAGTCAAGCCAATGTGTGCCTCCTGGAATTCAGAAGAGCTGGAATCATATCCTTTATGTAATAGAAACCATACAATTGAAAGACAGAGGAAACAGCTAGGATTTTATTGATAGCCAATTCATAGGCACAACTCTGAGGTAACCTACAACCTCCTGGCTCAACCCATCTTTCCAAGGATCCAATATGTGTCTTATGCAGTGCTATTTTTCTATAAAAAAATAATAATGTGCTGGAACTCACCATGAACACCTCCCTTGTTCTCTTATAATGGCAATGGTGCCCACCTGAGAGGTGCTACAATGGAGTTCCAATAAGTTCTGGCTGAAAAAAGCCCTAGTCTTGTGTCAGTAAGATGTCAAAGAATTCCTAAGACCAGTCACTATACATAGAGTGAATAAGAAATACATCTTCTTACACGAATGTTCCACCTTTCTTCCATCATGGAGCCCAAGGTGACATCTATAAGTGGTTCTCAGGAGATATTCCATTCAGACACTGATTTCCCACTTAAATTCAGCTGTTGAAAAAAATACCGTATTTTTCGCCCTATAGGACACACTTTTTCCCCTCCAAAAATGAAGGGGAAATGTGTGTGCGTCCTATGGAGCGAATGCAGGCTTTCGCTGAAGCTATCCGCAAGCCGTGGGAGCCCGCGGGAGTTCCCCCCGGGCTCCCCTGGCTTACGCAGAGCTGCCTGCATCCTGAAGCCCTGGCGCGCTGAGCGGTTGCGCCGGGGCTTCAGGTAGCTCTGCGCAAGCCGCGGGATGGCTCCCCCCGCTTGCGCAGCGCTGCCTCTTATCCCAAAGTCCCGGCGCGCTGAGCAGTCGCGCTGGGGCTTCGGGTAGCTCTGCGCAAGCCGCGGGAGAGCTCCCCCGGCTTGCGCAGAGCTGCCTCTTATCCCAAAGCCCCGGCGGGCTCAGCAGTCACGCCGGGGCTTCGGGTAGCTCTGCGCAAGCCGCGGGATGGCTCCCCCGGCTTGTGCAGCGCTGCTTCTTATCCCGAAGCCCCGGCGCGCTCAGCAGTCATGCCGGGGCTTCGGGTAGCTCTGCGCAAGCCGCGGGAGGGCTCCCACGGCTTGCGGAGAGCAGCCTGTTCTGGGGGCTGGGGTCGGGGGAAGCTCAGGCTTCCCCCACCCCAGCCTCGCGCCTTGGGGGGGAAATAATTTTTTTTTCTTTATTTCCGACCCAAAAAACTAGGTGTGCCTTATGGGCCGGTGCACCCTATGGGGCGAAAAATACGGTAAATAATAACCCACCAGCACTGCTGGTGAAAACAAAGTCCTAGGCTCAGAATGTTCTGAGAGGCCCCCTATTCTTTAATTCTACTTATATGTACTTTGTACATGGCTCTGGTTGGTAGATCCTGGGGTTCTAGCGGAATACAAAAGAGATCCAACAAGCCTAAAATCTGCCTGCTCCTGCTTTAGGTCCAGACGAAAATCCTCCATGGAAGAAGTCTCCCCATGGCCACTTCGAGGTGCATTGCCACATTGGACAGCAGTCCCATCTCACACATAATGTTGTTCAACACAGAGATGTTTTCAACTTGCACATCGTAACTTCAGAAAAATAGCATCAGTATTTATCCTGCCACAAACATATGGTTGATGCAGTGAGTGGCTTTATGACCTCTGTAGTTGCCTCACCACTTTCTGCACACTTCTTCTCAAGAACTGTGAATGGTTGTTGTTTTTCCCCTACACAGAGATTCTCACTTGAGCAGGAAAATTGAATCCATGTCCTCTTCTTTCCCCAGTCGCTGTGCCCTAAAAGTGTATTCTGTGAGTGTACAGGTACATCTGGTGGCTGAATGATGTACTGCAGATAAAATACCTGGTCCTTATGGCACATCATCTCCAAAGCCAACATGGTGCCTTCAAGATGTTGTGGGACTCCAACTCTCGTCATCCAAGACTGTTGGCTGAGCTGGTTAAGCCTGATGGTGCTTGGAGCCCAACAACAGCTAGGCATTGGCTACTCCTGGTCTAAAGCCCCCAGAAAGCACAGGAAGTTCCTGAACAGATCCTGGTTGCAAGGAAGGTGGATTTATTTATTTGCTTGGAAACAACATTTATTCCCAAATCTGCAAGGATCTTCCATATCTCAATTTGGATTTGAGTACATAAGATGGAGGGCACAAGGAGAAGGGGACGACAGAGGACGAGATGGTTGGACAGTGTTCTCGAAGCTACAAACATGAGTCTGACCAAACTGCAGGAGGCAGTGGAAGACAGGAGTGCCTGGCGTGCTCTGGTCCATGGGGTCATGAAGAGTCGGACATGACTAAATGACTAAACAACAACAACAAATGTGCAGAGGTCTATGCTCAGACATTCCACTCATTTGGTTTGGAGCTCTCACCAGCAGAACTAGTCAAAAAATCATAAAATTCCAATGCTAAACTACAGGCTAGGCCTCTACAGTTCCATTGGTCAGAAATAATCACAAGACATGCCCAAATGTAATTACCCATGGGGAGAGCACCCCAGATTCCCATCCAGCCTAGTTGGATAAAATACTGGGGTGAGCCAGGCAATGCCCATCAACTTTGAGGGGGCTGGCCCCTCTCAAATATTTTATTGGGGGTCCGAAGGAACCTCAGCCCCTAGGACTTGGCTCCTAAGGCTGGCTTAAGGCATTCTGCAGCCTGAGGTGAAGGAGAAGATAGCACCCCCATTTCAGATACAGAAGCTGATTGGATCGGCAGCTGAATTTTATTTTGACACTGCGACAGCATCATCCTGAGAGCAGCAGGCTAGCTTAGGGGGCCATGGGAAGGCTCTCTTATAACACCTCGCCACCACTCTCATGCAACTGCCACCTGTCTTGTCCTATCAGTGTCCTGGATTCTACTACAGCTGGGATTGATTATTTCGTTGAGGGAATAGTACCACACCCTTCAATACAATTCCCAGGGAAGCTCACAAAATTTAGAAAGACAATAAAATGAATTCAAAGCAGGCAAATATACTAGAAACAGAACACAAGCTCTTGTTTCCTCTCCAAAGAGGACGGCAGAAGCTGCTACGTTCAGAGCTGCAGGAAATGTTTAGCGTGCTTCTACAAGAAGCATGGCAGGTGTACATTGCAGCATGGGAAACCACCTGAGTTGGAGAGCCTTGCTCTGTACGTTCCTGAGCATCATGGTGGCTCCAGCCCTGGGCAGTTCTTTCCTTCAGGATCAGAACTACATCTGACAGATGTAGTTGCCCCTAAATCCTACCAACTTGCCCACTCTGCCGTTTATACTGGGATGTGTGCATCCATGTTCCAAGGTGACCGCACCCATGTGCACCACTGCCAGGAGACTCTTCCAAACATTTCAATATGTCCCCCCCCAAAAAAAACCTACTTCATTTCCATTTAAAGCGAAACAAACAAACACAGGATGTATCCAAGGAGTTTCAACTTTGCAAATATGTAGATGTCTCCAACTTGCCATCAGCGTGTTGCAGCAGACAGGCCAAGCCAAGAGGAAATTCTTTGGCAATGACATCAATTCAGTACTAACTAATGTAATGAGATTTGATTGAAGGGCTCTTTGATAAGCAGAGCGACTGAACTGTGTTGGGAAAACAAGCAATCAACGCTCTTAATGCGAAAGTGAGGCTTCTCCATCCCTCACAGGATTCTTCTCTTCTTCATTCAGCCAATGGGCAGGTGTCATGTTTGGACCCAAATAGCCAAAATAATGACATAGTACCATCACTGTATTGTCCTCCAACATTTCTCCAATGAAAATAGGGACATCCTTTCCAATAATAATAAATGTTGTTGTTGTTTAGTCGTTTAGTCGTGTCCGACTCTTCATGACCCCGTGGACCAGGCACTGCTGTCTTCCACTGCCTCCCGCAGTTTGGTCAAACTCATGTTGGTAGCTTCAAGAACACTGTTCAACCATCTCGTCCTCTGTCGTCCCCTTCTCCTTGTGCCCTCCATCTTTCCCAGCATCAGGGTCTTTTCCAGGGAGTCTTCTCTTCTCATGAGGTGGCCAAAGTATTGGAGCCTCAGCTTCAGGATCTGTCCTTCCAGTGAGCACAAGGCTGATTTCCTTCAGAATGGATAGGTTTGATCCTCTTGCAGTCCATGGGACTCTTAAGCATCTCCTCCAGCACCATAATTCAATAATAACAATAATAATAATACCCTGCCCATCTGATTGGCTTTCCCCAGCCACTGTGGGTGACTTCCAACATTTATAAAAACATGATGGAACATTAAACATTTAAAAACTTCCCTATACAGGGCTGCCTTCAGATGTCTTCTAAAGGTTGCATGGTGACTTATCTCCTTGGCGTTGGGGGGGGGGTCACATATCTCCATACCCTCCAACATATCTCTGATGCAAATAGGAACATCCTAAGGAAAAGCGGGACCTTCTGGGATCAACTCAGAAACCGGGATAGCTTCTGTAAATCCAGGACTGTTCCTGGAAAACAGGGACACTTGGAGGGTCTGGTGTATATGAAGTATCACAAGCAAAAGAGAGAAGGGGGGAGAGGATAGGTCAGAAGAGCTCAGTTTTGACAGTGGGGAGAGAGCAAAGGGAGAGATAGCTAGCCAGGAACCTGGGAAGTGGCTTTATACAAAGTCAGAGCCATTGGGCGATCTAGCTGTGCACTAGAGATGCCAGCAGAGATTGAGCCTGGGACCTTCTGTTGGCAAAACAGGTGTTATCCCGCTCAGCCCTTTCAAGGGACAGATGTGAGCAAACTTCAGCTTGGTTTAAGTTGGGGGTGAGAGCTGAGGGATCAGGAGTCAAGCAAACAATCAAATATTTGTTTTCAGAATAAGGTCCCTTTGGACCCCGTTGTATGTCTTTTTTGCTACAGCCTCATCAGCCTCAAAAGTTCCATCAGTCTCAATGGTTTCTAGAGAAAGGGCCAAGGTGAGCTCTATCCAAACCTTCCCCATCTTTGCAGATCTGTGGTTGGATTGCACTGTAAATCTCTGCCTCTTGAAATGGAGATAACACGGTGTCAGTTGCCATGATGTCTATTTGTCAAATTAAATTAAAGTCTCCAGAATAAATAGCATTTCCCCTCTCTCTCTTTCTCATCCCTCCGGTCATGGGCGCTTCATGAATTCATACATGCCAGAACATTATTATTTATGAGTATCCTTCTTTCTGGGGAAGTTGTTTGCTTAAAAAAGTGCACATTTCATATCCCAGGCTGCCGAGCCCCAGGCCTTGATCAAGTCTGGCTTCATCCTCTCCCATGAACGAAAGCCAGTTGCTCCTGATTCTCTTCCTTCCTGGCCCGACATCCTGTTCCTAGCCTCTTCCTCTCCTCCTCTGGTCTCTGCTAAGTATTTCCTTCGTTTGATTACCCATAGGCCTACATTCTTAAAAATGTATGAATGAATGAGTGAGTGAGTGAGTGAATCTTTATTTGCATCAGCCACCAGCCATAGCAATAAAACAAAATGCAGTATACGTGGGATAAAGGTAAAAAGTTAATTATATAAAATACATTTTGGGGGTTTGGATCAATAGTCAAATAATGGATCTTATTCTAAATGCCCCGGTTAAAAACCTTGCAGCTTCTGCTGTCACCTGTTCATCTTGATCTGCCAAGAGAAAGGACACTGTGACCCTCTTAAAAATGTCATTTTTACAATGCCATTATTTCAATGGGTGTAGGACGTGGAGGTGGGGATTGGTGGGGCGATTTGATTCAGTTCACATTTAAAGGCAAACCCACTTTGAAATTTGCACTTCCCTGAATTTTGCCATGCAAGCCTCCAGCCAAGCGATACCTACAAAACTGTGTGCACTAGGGCAAAGTTTGCACCCACTGAGGGATGTAGCAAACCGTACATAAATGCATTACATTAGGAGAAATAGCTTTTCAAAAAAATGTGTATATTGGACCAAAATGTGCCTGTTAGAAGAAATTTGCACTAAAATGCTGATGAATGAGGATTTTTTTAAAATTCGCAAATTCAACGTCTGGCAAAGGCCGGGGGGGTTTCAGTTGTTTAGTCTATTGGCATTGGGTTAATCCTATTTTTAGGTGCTGCAGTTGATTGGAAGGAATTCTAGTGGTCTTGTTGTTGCATATTATGTGAATTTGTGGGTGTGTCTTTGTGTTGCTTTCCACCCTGGTATCTGCTCAGATCAATAAAATGAAGATTTCGGTGAGAGGGCTAGATTTCAATGTAAAATGATTTTTTTTAACGGACGAACTTTTAGCTAAATTAGTTCCCCCACCTCCATCGTGGGCTCAGGTTGTATGTATGTGTAAATAAACTCTGTATCCTGAAGACACCACAGTTTCCTCTGTCCCTCATTCTGAGGAAACCAGAGATTGGTAGCGCTCAGAGACTGGGGTAGCATGTGACAATATAGTAGAAGAGGATGTTTTGTTTTGTTTTCTGTCTGCACTTTCAGAGATTATTTATTATTATTATTATTGTTGTTATTATTATTATTATTATTATTCAGCAACTTATAGTTTTTTTCACAAATGAAAAAATAAACGAAGAAAACAAACCCCAAAATAAGAGAAAAAACCCCAAAGCCTTCAACATTTGTTCTTGGCTGACCGAATCCACTTCCCGTGAGAGTCCCCTTTCACAGCTCTTCCCTAATCCTCTAGAAATCGCCTGCTCTCTCTCTCTCTACAGCTGTCGATTCTCCCTGATAAAACTATTTGTTCAATTATTCTTGGCAGAGATATCACGGCCAGCCTCAAAGGGCTCCAAGCCCCAGAACTCGGCCAACTTCAATCGCCCAGACCCATGACAAGGCGGCCTGTTGGGACTCAGGCCTGTTTGAAGCCTGCTCTGTCCATCTCAGGCTGGGCACTCTGCTGCTGCCCTTTACCTTTGCTAACACACCCAAATGCCCCGAGGGGCATTTGTGGTCGTGTGGGGTGGGCAGCATTGGCGAGAGGGGGGTGGGTGGGAGAGGAAGAAAGGAAATGCCGTGATAGCACCGCGAGAATGCTTGTGTGATAAGATAATTACAAATGAAAGAGAGATTAGCAGAGGCTGTCGGGACAAATGCTTCCAAAATGGTTTCTGAGGCGCTGGCGGTTTGTTCTAACAGGGAGAGTCAGCTGCAGCTGCCGTCTCCATGGTGACCCCAGGCAACAAAGGCCCCGCCGGGATCCCCACATGAAAATGGAAGGCTAGTCGGGGGGTGGGGGGGAGAAGAGATGACAGACTGGGCCAGACCTGCGTCACACAAATGGACTGGTAATTAACACATTTTCCCCCCTTCCCCACACTTGTCTCTCTCCAGCCTCTGCCCACCCAATGGGGCTTTTTCGGAAACATTAAAACCCAACTAATAAATGGCTTACAGCTGCTGAAAGACGAGCCCTGTCTGGCTGAGACTCCGGTGGTCACCTGCTTCCCACCCCCCACCCCTCGCCGACACCCTCCATTGATCTTCCAAGGGGTCCTGCCTGAACTTTTTCCTAGACGGAGACCAGCATTTCAACATGGCACAGAAATCCACAAATGGCCCAGATTCCAGGCAGGCACACCACGGCCCAGAGCCCAGACAGCACAGCCGCCGGGCTTAGCAACAGGGCAACCAAACTCCGGCCACAGCTTCGCTAATAGCTCACCTGCTTTCTGTGAGCCATATTTCACCTGGGCTGTTTGCATTGCACCTGGAACCCTGGATAAGGTCACTCATTTAGAAGCATGTCAAAAACTAATATGTTGACCTGGTTCATGCCTGGGGGGAAGGCAGTTGAGGGAGAGAGGCTGCAGAAGGGGCCAAGCGCTTGTAAGGCTGTAGCAGACCTTCCAAGTGCCCCTATTTTCCAGGGACAGTCCAAGATTTACAGAAGCCATCCTGGTTTCTGATTGGATCCTGGAATGTTTTCCTTAAAGATAAAGGGACCCCTGACCATTAGGTCCAGTCGTGGCTGACTCTGGGGTTGCGGCGCTCATCTCGCTTTATTGGCCGAGGGAGCCGGCGCACAGCTTCCGGGTCACGTGGCCAGCATGACTAAGCCGCTTCTGACAAACCAGAGCAGCACACAGAAACGCCGAGAAAGGGAGAAAAACGTATCTCCATGCCACACATAATTTCATAAACGTCTACCATGTCTCCTGTCGCTCACCTTTTCCCTAAACGAAGAGGTCCCAGATGCTGCAATCCTCCTTCATAGAGGAATTGCTCTGTCCTCTTGACTGGGATAGCTCAGTCAGCAGAGTCTGAGACTCTTAATCTCACTGTTGTGGGTTCGAGAGAGCCCCACGTTGGGCAAAAGATTCCTGCATTGCAGAGGCTTGAACTAGATGGCCCTCAAGGTGCCTTCAAACTCTTCAGTTCTATGATTTTGATTGCCCTTGGTTGTTGTGCTCAAGTCTTGCTTCCCAGCTTTCCATGCAGGCATCTGATTGGCCACTGTGAGTACAGGATGCTGGGCCAGATGCTTCATTAGAGTCCTTCTGATGCAGCTCAGGGTCCTCCTTACATACTTAACGTGGATTTCGAGGCAACTCTTCTCCATGACTTTATGACCTTGAACCCTTCCTCCATTCATCAACTCAGAAGACGTATGGATGTTAACACATTCCATGTTTGTCTGAGGAAGACCCAGCAGGAGCAAAGCCAGCGATCTGGTTTCCTTCTCCTCTTGCTGAGCTCCGTGCTCAAACGGCCCATTTCTTGTGGGGAGGGGGGGGGACACTCTTGATTCAGAGGCTCCTTTTTTCCAACAGGTTCTGCATCTCTCTGTGTGTTTGTAACATCAACAGCCGCCCAGCCAAGCTTGTGGCATTTGCCGATGGGGAAAACAGGCTGAGATCGGGATGTTGTGCGTTGACGCCAAGGGGCTGCGCATTGCAGATTGTTCCACCTGGCGAGGCGAGCGGCTGAACGGGACTTCAACTCTCAATGACCTCCTGGGAGCACAAGCAGATCCAAAGCCACCCCCCTTTCTCCCTTGTTGTAATGCAAAGTGGGGAGTGATATTCCTTCATTTGTCGCAGGCCTGTATAAATTGCCGCTTTCCTCGCCAGAACTACATGCAGAACCACTGGGGGGGGGGAGGAATATAGATCCTTTCTAGAGGCTTTTGAAAAGCAGAGATGGCATTAAGTGGAGGGCTCCACCCCTCCCATGCCCAAGCTGCCTAAGGGATATACAGACCCAGCTCCCATTAAAATTAATAGTCCAGATCTTCCCCTTAATGTTCTAAAAGGTTTTCCTCCTTTCAACTGGTCTTGAGCGAGAACATTATAGCAGATAAATAGAAACTCTTTCCTCCGCTTCGGAAGAGGTAAAATTCAGCTCCTATTAAAATCAAAAGAGCAACCCGCAATTTGGGGACTGTGAGCTTAGAACAAAGGCACACGGCAATTTCAACCCTGATTTCGCACATGGCCCAGGCAAACCAAAAAAACACAAAAGCAACACAAATGTGTACACCAACCTCTACCAAGCTGGCTGGGACTGATGGAAATTGTAGTCCATAACTTCTGGAGGGCACTAGGTTGATGAAGGCTGAAACAACCTTTGCTCATATTTTTATCTTAGCTCTTTCGCTTCTACATATGCACAGATGGGGTGATCAGATATTGGTGGTTGGACTGTGAGCAAAGGCATTAAAACAGTGTGGCTGCCAGATGTCCACAGCTGCCAAATGTAACTACTAGGGATGTAAGAAGGCACCTTTCCCCACTCCAGCCAGTACTCTTTGCATGCAGCACTGTTTGCATTCCACTGCAGGCCAACTTCCACCAAAAATGAAATTTTTGCTGGGGCAAAATTATGTAACTTACGTAAGTGACATAAATCACTTTGTTGCTGCATTGTTGCACCCTGTTCATGTCTGTGCAAAGGAAATGCAGTGCTGATGAGGGGTGGGTGTAATAAAGCATGTATGGCTTGCAGGCTGAAAGCAGCAACAGTAGCGAATGCGGATTGCATTCCCCGGATTGATTTCCAACACCACCCAATTACCACTCCCCTTTCCAATTTTGTCAGCATTCTCCAACGTCCCTGACAAACACATATTGCAGACTGAAGGAGACTCAAATAATGTCCCTCTTCCTTGTCTTCAAAGATAGATGGTTCCAGGGATGCAGCCACCAACGCCATTCCAATCAGTTTTCTTGATGATAAGATTAACCTTATGGATGATGGCACAGGGTGGGGGTGGGGACCTTTAGAAAAGAGAATTGTACAGAAAGCCCTCCTGCCATTTCTTTTCACAGGGCAATCCATCACCAAGAGCCCTTCCCATGCTGCCTCTGCTCTGAGCTCTGGCTGGAACAAAACTTCCTTTCTCTCTGTGCCACCTGCACAAACGGGGTCCTGACCCAACCAAGCTGGAACTCTTCCTCGTCATGTCATCGCCGGCCTCTGCATTTTTACAGCGTGCAGTTGGTTGCCTGAAATCTGGCCGCTTTCTTGGCATCGGGGCAAGAAGTCTGCATAGTTCAGCATCACATTCTCCGCATGTGTGGACCCCAAACGCACAAAACGGCTCATGGGAGTCAAAAGCTGAGATGGGAGCTCTCTCTACAGTTGATGGACAAACCCCACAGGTCTGGCTATGCCTGCAAAACAAACTTGGTAGGGGCGCATGTCATGGAGAAGAGGGATAGATTTAAGAAAGATTTTCTCCCTCTCTACAAGTCATGGGCATCCAATGAAGCCGAACGTTGGAAGATGCAGGGCAGACAAAAACAAGAAAGGAACTCACTTTCACAAGAGGCAGTGATGGCCATCGACTGGAATGGCTTTTAAAGAAGGTAAGGCAAATTCATGGAGGATAAGATTATGGATGGCTATGTTTTGCCTCCGCAGTTGGAGGTGTAGTTATGGACTCGATCCATTCCAGGGTGCTGTTCGCACCCCAAAAAGTCCACAACTAGAGTGCCGCTTCTGCGCACATGCGCGGTGCACTAGAGCGCTTCTGCGCATGCTCGTGCAGCGAAACCCAGAGGTATACACTTCCAGGTTTGCCATGTTCGTATCCTGAAAAAACGCAACCAGAGACTGACGTAACAAGAGGTACCACTGTACTAATACTTCTGAATACCTGTAAGTGAAGTCAGTAGTGTGAGGAGGGCTCTTGTGCTCGGGGGTCCTGCTTTTGAGGGATCTGAGTGCCCACTGTGAGAACAGGATGCTGGACTGAGTGGGCCACTGACCTGATCCAGAAGGCTGCTTCTTATGCTCTTAATCAGGATGAGTGCTCAATTCAACTGGAAGCCACACCATATTCCAACATTAAACAGTTTCCTGAGAAAGAGGAGTGCAGTAACAGAAAAGCCCATCTTTGTGGTGGCAAAGTTTGAGGAGTGCATTTCTGGCATTAAGGACTTTCTGGAAGCCTCTTTGAAATCAGCCACTTGGCATGATTTGCCTCTCTTCCTCTTAACAGCATCTCATCACGTACTGCCTGAGGATATATAAACCGTTCACCCATAGCTTTAAAAACTGACATCTTCCTGTACTGCACATTCAGGGAGCCTGTGAATTTCAAGCTGGGCTGTGGAGGAATGATTTGGCTCAGAAAATGGAATTAAAGATGGATTATGTGAGGGGGAGAAATGAGCAGGAAAGTTAATGCCTCGCTTTTTTCCTGGAGTAGGTTTTGCCTCACCATACCGATGTTTAAAGCAGTCTTATACTGCTTCAACAGACATGGTATTCCCCACAGCATCCTAGGAAATGCAGTTCGTTCAGGGTGCTATGCAATATTATGAGACCCCATTCCTCCCCCCCCCCCAAGCTACAATGCTTAGAATTCCCTAGGAAGAGGGATGGATGGTTAAACCACTCTGAGAATTGTAGCTCCATGAGGAGAATAGGGGTCTCTGCACAAACTACATTTCCCAGGATGCTTTGGGGGGGGGAACCATGACTGTTTAAAGTGGTATCATAATACTCTCAAACATGCTGCACATGTCTTTTGGGGCCAGGAACACAGGACATCCCGGGGTTCAGGATGGCTTCTGTAATTACGGGATGTCTCACTTAAAACAGGACAGTTGAGAGGTATGCGTCATAGTGCTTTAAAGGTATGATGTGAATGTAGCTTAGGACTGCAGCCTAGGAGGACTTACGGGGGTGCTGATCCTGATATGAGTACCTCTTTTAACACTGTGCCCCCCCCCCCCGCTTTTGCAGTAGTAGTGTGGAGTAAAAGAGCCTTACTTGTAAGTTTAAGGTGACTATGTGTGCCCCATCTGTACCATACATCCAACGACTCAAAGAATGACCTGCCATCTCTTATCTCTCATTAGTTTAGCCTGCTCCACCCAATCACAACCGACCCATTGCTTTGAACAGTAAACATTGTTCCCTGTGGGTGAAAACGTGGCAGGGGGGTTGCTGGGGGGCAATGCTGACTGGGAAAATGCCAAGAAGGGAAATCTTGACGTGTCCCCATCCTCAGTGCTGCTTCTATGCTCGTTTTCTCACCTGCCGAGGCTGCTTATTTGCATCCCGGTGCCGCATCTGCTAACCACAGCCCTGCCTCCCACATTTCTAAACCACAGAGCCTAGGGCTTGCCGATCAGAAGGTCGGCAGTTCGAATCCCTGCGACAGGTTGAGCTTCTGTTGCTCGGTCCCTGCTCCTGCCAATCTAGCAGTTCGAAAGCACATCAAAGTGCAAGTAGATAAATAGGTACCACTCCGGCAGCAAAGTAAACTGCATTTCCGTGCACTGCTCTGGTTTGCCAGAAGCGGCTTAGTCATGCTGGCCACATGACCCAGAAGCTGTACGCCAGCTCCCTCGGCCAATAAAGCAAGATGAGCGCCGCAACTCCAGAGTCATCCACGACTGGACCTAATGGTCAGGGGTCCCTTTACCTTTACCTTTTCATTCCGTACCCTCTAGCGAAAATAGAGACGTCCTAAGGAATGACGACCATCCCAGGATCAAATCAGAAACTGGGATGGCTTCTGCAAATCCAGGACGGTCTCCCTGGAAAACAAGAGTACTTGAAGGGTCTGTAATGCTGTATTTTGCATTATTTTGTATCACACACACACACACACACACGAAAAAGGTTAGACCTCCCATTAATTTCCACCTCCAACCTCCGTCTCACCCTCCTCTCTTCCATCATCCAGCATCGGGTTCTGAGCAGCTGTTTCTGAGCGGCGCAGATTGTGCTTGAAGTGATACGTCAAAACACCATTAGCAAGGCCTGCCTGCTCTTCTCAGCCTCCCTGCTCTCCCAGCCAGGACAGTCTGGCGCTGAGACACCCAGCCTGGTGCTTTGAAGAGCCCAGTTTGTGCTGCACTCAGACAGCTGGGCCTTGCCAGAAACTGCCCTGCCCTCCCTCCCGAACCTTGGGGCTAAACTGGCGTTTTAAAATAGAGCTCTGCTCAATGATGGGGGTGACAACTGCGCAATTATTTCCAACACTTGTTTACCGACTTGCTTGGGAAGTTGAACTTCCATCTGGTGCAAGCAAATGCAGTGGAGCGTTGACACGGCTGGCAAGCAGAAACTATCTGAAGAACTATCTGAAGAACTATCTGAAGAAGTGTGCACGCACACGAAAGCTTATACCTAAAACTACTCAGTTGGTCTCTAAGGGGCTACTTTTTAATTTTTCAGTTCTTCTGGGAGGATTCTTTTAAAGACTTTCTTAGATTATATAACTTTTTTTAAGACTTGATTTTTTTAAGGGAGTTCTTATGTTTTTAAGAAGAGTCTTTTTAACTATCTTTTTAAAAAATCGTTTTAATTTATTTTGACTACGGCAGACCTACTTGAATCAAGCAGAAACTATGTATTCATTGTTTTATTTATTATTATTTTTTAAGTATCTGTATACTGCTGTGTCTCACAATTTACAGCGATTTACAGCCATGAGAACCATACAATAAAAAAGCATGCAAAGTATATATATAAAAAAACCAGACATCAGTTAACCATGGTGAAAGGGTGTATTCTTAATTGCCTGCATAGGCCTGGTGGAATCAAAGTTTTTCGGCAGGCATTTAAAAGTTCACCTAGAAGGCACCTGCTGAATCTCAAGTGGCAGAGAGTTCCACAGGACTGGGCTGATGACCATAAAGGCTTGGTGTTTTTTTTTTGTTTTTTTTTGTCAAATGAGCCTCGCCAACTTGGGGAATGACTGACAGTGTCCTAGCAAATGATATCAGTGATCAAGCTGGAATAGAAGGGTTCGGGCAGTCCCTGACCTCAGTTGTCCAGGGCTTTTAATATTAATACAAGGACCTTGAACCCGGCTCGGTAATCAGGGGCTAGCTACTGCAAAGGCCATCTCTTCCTGATGGGTGCCTCTTCTGCTTTTTCAGGTTAACTGCCTTTAGACACAATTTAAAAATCTAAAAACAAAAATGCTCCCACTTGTGGACACAGCACTCAAACTCTTGGCTCAATTGCTGCCAAAGTTTTCATTCCAAAATTTACCTGTGAGATTGATTTACCCTATTCAAGCCCACTGGACCACACTGATCGGCAGACCTGATGCTGCCTAAACCTCTCCTGTGTTTATCTTTGGTTGGTTCATGCCAACCCAGATCAGGAATTGGGGGGATCTGTGGCCCTCATTGCTGGATCCAGCTCCCATCCAAGGGCAGACAGCAGGGAAGGAGCTGCCCCTTTGGCTCAGCAGCATTGCCACCAAGTACCAGGGAAGAGAATGGGCAGCGATGGGGCAGAGGGAGCACTAGATTGAATCTGCCAGTGCATTGCCCAAACCTCACAGCTGCAGTCCCAAAGTGCCACCCCCTCCCCCATGGATTAGATAGATAGATAGTCAGGGATGATGGGAGTTGTAGACAAGCAGCTGTCAAGCACAGTTTCCCCATGGATTAGATTGGTAGAAAAATAGATAGATGATAGATAGATGATAGATGATAGATAGATAGATGATAGATAGATAGATAGATAGATAGATAGATAGATAGATGATAGATAGATGATAGATAGATAGATAGATGATAGATAGATAGATGATAGATAGATAGATGATAGATAGATAGATGATAGATAGATGATAGATAGATAGATAGATAGATAGATGATAGATAGATGATAGATAGATAGATAGATAGATGATAGATAGATAGATAGATAGATAGATAGATAGATAGATAGATAGATGATAGATAGATGATAGATAGATAGATAGATAGATGATAGATAGATAGATGATAGATAGATAGATGATAGATAGATAGATGATAGATAGATAGATAGATAGATAGATAGATAGATAGATGATAGATAGATGATAGATAGATAGATAGATAGATAGATAGATAGATGATAGATAGATAGATAGATAGATAGATAGATGATAGATAGATGATAGATAGATAGATAGATAGATAGATGATATAGATAATAGATAGATATAGATAATAGATAGATATAGATAATAGATAGATATAGATAGATGATAGATAGATGATAGATAGATAGATAGATAGATGATAGATAGATAGATGATAGATAGATAACCTATATGTTGTTGTTGTTGTTTAGTCATTTAGTCGTATCCGACTCTTCGTGACCCCATGGAGCAGAGCACGCCAGGCACTCCTGTCTTCCACCGCCTCCCGCAGTTTGGTCAAACTCATGCTGGTAGCTTCGAGAACACTATCCAACCATCTCGTCCTCTGTCGTCCCCTTCTCCTTGCGCCCTCCATCTTTCCCAACATCAGGGTCTTTTCCAGGGAGTCTTCTCTTCTCATGAGGTGGCCAAAGTATTGGAGTCTCAGCTTTAGGATCTGTCCTTCCAGTGAGCAGTCAGGGCTGATTTCCTTCAGAATGGAGAGGTTTGATCTTCTTGCAGTCCATGGGACTCTCAAGAGTCTCCTCCAGCACCATAATTCAAAAGCATCAATTCTTCGGTGATCAGCCTTCTTTATGGTCCAGCTCTCACTTCCATACATCACTACGATAACCTATATAGGAAGCCTGAAATCAAGAATTGAGCACAACAACCAAGGGCAATCAAAACCATAGAATTGTAAAGTTGGAGGGGACCACAGGGGCCATTGGGAATCTTTTGCCCAATGTGGGGCTCGAACCAAGAAACCTGAGATTAAGAGTCTCATGCTCTGTCAAGTGAGCTATCCCAGTTCAACAGACAGGAGTTACATTCTTCCCTCTTTCCCTACTGTTGAGACTTTCCCAAGGCACAGCATTTGACCAGGTTTCATTTTCTTTGGAAAGAAGCCACAGGAGGCTGTTGCATTTTATATACAAATATACAGGCTGAGCATGGGTAGAGGACCGATACACTCCAACAGCAATATGTGCATTTCTGTGCACATTGATTAGTTGGAGAACTGCATCGTAACATTCAAAGGTAACTGCAAATTTTGGAAGATTTCGCTTCATCTATTGCTTCGAAGAGTGCTAATTAGGTAACTTTGTCGTCCATCCCCCCCCCCCGGTTGCTTTCCAGAAGAAAGTCCTTGATCTCTTCCCTTGCCACATTCAAAAATGGACTGGAGTAGCTCCTTTCAGCTCCTCTGGGGGTTTCTGAAGGCATTTGTGAATTCAAAGCCCCCTCTAGTGTTAATCTCAATACCAGCAATTGCATATTCGCAAATTTCTTAGGGAAAATGAGCATGAAGGTTTGGTGCTGTTGCTTATATTGTGAGTGGCATCAAAAGAATCATTTTATGTTTTTGGTATCTGTATGGTTATGATGTTGCTCTTATGGTGAAGGTTTCGTACATAAATAAATAAATACTATATCATTGTTTTCTGCCCTTTCAAATGTGTCACAATAACTTTCTAGGTTCATATCCTGCCCTCTCTATCTCATCACAACCCTGTTTCATGTGTTCTGTTTCACAGTGTTCCCAGTAAATCACAAGACAGAACCTCACCCGACACTGTACTGCTCTAAAGCATAACAGAAATGGTCCATTACTCAACAAAGCTTTTGTTTCCCAATCTAACTTCAGCGATTGCAATAGTATTTGCAAAGTTTCCACACAAGCAGCAGATCCCAGATTCTCATCATCCATTTCGTCAATGAGATGCCTTTGAATGAGTTTGTAACTCATTGCAATTCTAGCACCTGCTAATTAATCGCTGTGGCTTACAATAAATACATAAATGTTTTGCCAAACGCAAGAGCTCTTCTGGAGTCGGTAGCAACAGCAACACTAGTGGAAAGAATTTCAGTGCTGTTATCAGGCTTGAATACAGACTAAAAAGCAGTGAAACAATCTTTAAGCAGAATAATATAGCATAAGGTCTTGGCGGCAAGGGAAAAGTATAAAATGAGAATTCCTGGATGCTAAGATCTAGGTTTGTGGCAAATATTCTTTGGTGAGAGAACCGCAGCAGAGATTTAAAATCACAAAACATGCAGCAAAGTAAAGCATGGAAATACAGACCGTTAGACCTTTAAAATTGCTCTATCAAGTTCCTTTCAAAGTTCCCCTCTTTCCCTAAAAGGCCACATGTTTGGTAAGTTAAAATCTGGTTTGCTTACAAGCTCTTCAAAGGTCAGGTTCATGTGCCTCTCCACACATCAGTCAGAAAGCACAGGCTGTAAAACTTGACTTAGTTACAGTGGGGCAAAGATCAAAACAAGAGTGTGCCCTGCCTGGCGTGTTCACCTGAGAGAGACTTATGGAGACCATGAAGTCTCGAGGTGGCCCAAGAGCAGGCTCTGTGCAGATATTGAAGTCACCCTCTTGGAAATATATTTTCTTCTTCAGCCATCTAGAGGGCCACAGGTCTCCCATCCCAGCATACACCCTTCCCACTTTCACCACTGCTTAAAGATTTTGGATACTGTTTCAAAAATTTAGCAAAGCTCATTTAACTAGGGGTGATAGGCAGTGAGATGAGAGTGTCGCATGCATGCACACTTCTTGGGATCATCTCTCAAGCCTCTTAAAAACTATTGCCCATCTCTAGCCTTCATGACATGTTTTGCACCCCCTCAACCTACACTTTTTCCTGCACATCCAAATTAAACATCTTTATAGGTGGCATATTTCAGTAACTCGTAAGTAACTTCAACGTTGAGAACGGGGCAAGAACCTCTGTCTTAGCTATGGACAGCAGGCCAGGTCAGGTAGTCCAGGAGGCGGCTGCTCCGTTCTGCCAAATGGAAAGGGTTGGCACCGTGTTCATACTTTCGACATCTGGGGACCCAAGATTGAGAAAGGCTGCTCTAAACTGATGCAGTGATGTAAAGTTCAGCTCTGACACTAGGGTCCAGCTCCAAGGGCCTTCTGGTAGTTCCCTCACTGTGAGAAGTGAGGTTGCGGGAAACCAGGCAGAGGGTCTTCTCGGTAGTTTCACCTGCCCTGTGGAACGCCCTCCCATCAGACGTCAAGGAAATAAACAGCTATCTGACTTTTAGAAGACATCTGAAGGCAGCCCTGTTTAGGGAAGTTTTTAATGTTTGATGTTTTATTGTGTTTTTAATATTCTGTTGGGAGCTGCCCAGATGGGTGGGGTATAAATAAATTATTATTATTATTATTATTATTATTATTATTATTATTATTATTATGTGTTTGGTTCACTGTGCTGGGGAGTAAAATTAGAGATATAGCAGAGGTAAAGGGGTAGATTTAAGACTAGGACCTGGGAGACTAGAATTCAAATCCCCACTCAGCCACAAAGTGTGCTGGGTGACCTCGAGGGCCAGTCACTGCCTCTCAGCCTAACCTACCTCACATGGTTGTTGGGGGCCACCCAGGGGACGGGACCACTTGCACCACCCTAATTCAGGCTCACAGGATCTACGGTACTTTGTTTTTTCACTAGAACACCGAGATCCACAAACCAGAGCCTGGTGTGAAAGATGTACACTTACGGTTGAAAAATTCTGAGCCAGGGAAATTTGGTTGGCATACCAGAGCTGAACTGAGCTCATCATATTCCTTCCACACACAAAATCCGCTCCTGGCGACACCTAAGCCATTCACCTGCACCAGCTTCCTTCATGTTACTAGTACTACAGTGGTACCTCAGGTTACATACGCTTCAGGTTACATATGCTTCAGGTTACACACTCCCCTAACCCAGAAATAGTGCTTCAGGTTAAGAACTTTGCTTCAGGATAAGAACAGAAATCGGGCTCCGGCGGCGCTGCAGCAGCAGAACGCCCCATTAGCTAAAGTGGTGCTTCAGGTTAAGAACAGTTTCAGGTTAAACTGATAAGAACAGATACTACACTTGATCTTAGCCAAAAGGCCGAGAAGCGAATTAATAATTAAAGAAGGAGGAAAATGGAAAATGAAACCATATGAACAAGTAAAAGAATATGTGTTTGATTGGTTGCATTATTTTCAGGTAAATGAAATGTTTAAAAAGGATTTTAAAGAGAGTGGATATGCAGAAAAAGAATCGAAATTTCAAACAGAGATAATAAATAATGATTATAAGATATTGTCAAAAATGTATAAAATGTTATTGGAATGGCATACGATGGATGAGGAAGTAAAGTCGGTCATGATATATTGGGCCAGAGATTTTGGATATAATATACAATTGGACAACTGGGAAAAAGTATGGAATGGAAATATAAAATTTACAGCATGTACTGCATTAAAAGAGAACATTATGAAAATGGTATATAGATGGCATATTACACCGGTTAAGTTAGCAAAAATGTTTAAAACATGTAATAAGTGTTGGAAATGTAAAGAAAAAGAAGGATCATTTTATCATATGTGGTGGGAATGTAAGAAGGTGAAGGGTTTCTGGGAAATGATATATAATGAGTTGAAGAAGATGTTTAAATATACATTTGTAAAGAAACCAGAAGCCTTTCTGTTAGGAATAACAGGAAGTGAGATAAATAGAAGGGACTACAAACTTTTCCAATACGCAGTGACAGCAGCAAGAATACTAATGGCCCAAAAATGGAAACAGGAGGAACTACCGACCATTGAAGAGTGGAGAATGAAGCTGATGGACTATGCAGAATTGGATAAACTAACTGGGAAGATTAGATACCAATGGGATCACAAGTTCATCGAGGACTGGGGAAAATTTACAGAATATCTGAAAAGTATATGTGATGAACAAACAACGCTAGTGGGATTTAAAGAAGCTTTGTGAAAGTTAGAGGAGTATTGTTAAAAAGGAATAGGATTGTAAGGGTATACTAAAAGGCAATATTAAATTTAGAGAATGCGAAAAATTAAAAAAAATGGAAGATTGGCAGAGAAGCTGATGGAAGTCTAAAAAGTTGAAATTTGTGAAAATTGTTTGATATGATGAATTTGTATAATAGAAAATTTAATTAAAATTATTATATAAAAAAAGAACAGTTTCAGGTTAAGAACGGACCTCCGGAACGAATTAAGTACTTAACCCGAGGTACCACTGTAATTTGGTATGTGTGTGCAATTTTGTTGTTATTATCATAAAACCCAGAGATCTGTCACATCGACCTTCTGCCTCTCCCTTGCTCCAGTTTCTGCTTTTGAAAAGCATTGCTATTTTAATGTGATGAACATGACTCAAAAGGTTCTCTGAGTGCAAAAAAATTTTACAGGACCAAAAGAGGGCAGCAGAGCCTCAGTAAAGACATAGATTGCTGTACCATGCCATACATTGAAAGCATATGACATGCAGTCCTAGGAACTCTAGTTTCCCCTTTCACAGAGCTACAATTCCCAGAACCATCAAGAAAAGACCTGGAAAGAGGATTATGTGGCACCTGCAGCTGTAGACATTCCACTGACCCAAATGGTCGAGTGGGCACAGATGGGATGAGGAGATCTCGTAGGTTAACCTAGTTCCGAAGTTGCTAAAGGCTTTTTATACTAATGGTAATAACCGTGTTCTTGGCCCAGTAGCAAATCGGCACAAACAGCGCAGACCAGTGAGCTCTAGTGTCACCAACTGCACTGCAGCGTTCTGCACCAACTGCAGCTCAAGTGCGAGGGAAGCCCCCCATAGAGCACACAGCAACAATCCAGTCTTGAGGTAACCAACGTATGAGCTACTGCAGCAAGGTTTTCGTGGTCCAGGAGTGGCTGCAGCTGTAGAATCAGCTGCAGTTGATAAAAGGCACTTCTAGCAACTGAGACTCCAGCCACAGAGATGTACCAAGAAGCCCCCACAAACTGTGAACCTGCTTCTTCAGGGGGCGTGAAACCCCATCCAGGGTAGGCAACTGACCCATTTCTTGGACGTGGGAGCTACAGACCCACAGCGCCTCCATCTTAGCAGTATTCAAGCTCAGTGTCCTATACTGGCTTGGATGAAGAGGAGGGGTGGGAGGCATCAGGTGGAGAAACCCCCCAAGTAGAAGAAGGCTCAGAGCCAGGGGATTGGTGGGGGGACAGCAATGAGTGGTCAAAGGGAGAAGAGGGAGCAGAGTGGGAGGAGAAAGAGGTGTCAGTGTTGGGATGCGTCCAGGGAGACAGGGGTATTTGGCAGGCCCCCAGCTGGCTCCAGCCACCGGCCAGCAGCCAGGCGAACTCCGGTTCTCGGAACAGCATCAAAAACTGTGACTCAAGCCTCAGAGACCTTTAGAGACTGAGCACAAGCCAGCAGAGATAAGACCTCTTTGCAACGGAAGTAGCAGACAGAGGCATATGTAAGCATATTTACAAGTGTTTATTCAGCATCAGGACAAAAGAAAAACATGTCTGCTTCCTTTCATATCCAAGCAAAACAGCAGCATAGGCAAAAGCTATATACAACGGAAGTTTCCAGCAGACTGTGCTGGAAGTAAACAGACATGTGACATACAACAAGTCCACATACCTGTTCTAAAGGTGGAATGGAACTATATCCTAACAGTCAGGACAGGGGTGCTGACTTACACACACACACCCCACTATGTCAGAAGCTGAAGAAGCAACAGGGTTTAGTGAGCAGGAAGAGGCTGTGGAAGAGAGCAGTTCAGAATTGGAGGCAGAAGCAGGAGCTGGAGAAAAGGGGGGGGCAAGAGGCAGAGATGAGTCAGGCTGCTGAAGAAGCCAAGGGGTCTCTGCCTCTTGCAGCGACCAGCTTCCCTCCCCCCAGTCTCCCAGGAACAAGAGAGGTATGAAGAGGGCAGAGCAAAGGAAGGCAAGGTGACACAGCCTTAGGCTGCTAGGGAAGGAACCAGGGGAGGAACCTTAGAAAGTGGTGGGAAGGTAAAGGTAAAGGGACCCCTGACCATTAGGTCCAGTCGTGGCCGACTCTGGGGTTGCTGCCCTCATTTCGCTTTATTGGCCGAGGGAGCTTCCAGGTCATGTGGCCAGCATGACTAAGCCGCTTCTGGCAAACCAGAGCAGCACACGGAAATGCCGTTTACCTTCCCGCTGGAGCGGTACCTATTTATCTACTTGCACTTTGATGTGCTTTCAAACTGCTAGGTTGGCAGGACCAGGGACCGAGCAACAGGAGCTCACCCCGTTGCAGGGATTCGAACAGCCGACCTTCTGATCCTAGGCTCTGTGGTTTAACCCACAGCGCCACCCGCGTCCTGGTGGGATGGTGAAGACCTTCAATTCTCACAACTGCCTCATTGGGACAAGACCTACTGGGAAGAGTTGCTGTGATCACTAGGCCTGAGCTGTTTGGGTTTCTTTGAATAAAGAGTTAACTCTGACTCCTGACACATAGCAGGTTTTTCCTCCTCCTCCTAACCTTCCTACCGAACTCTTACCTTCCTACTGGTTCCTCCACTTCAAAGCAAGATGTTTTGCAAGACGGGATAATATGATTCAGAACCAGCCCTGCCCACGCACAGGTCCCCTGCCTCCCTCTGGATTATCTTGCAGATTAATAATGGCCATTGCCAACAAACAACAGAACCCCTAAATCTGCTGCTTGACAAAACTTTAATTAAATGCATGTGCTCACACAACTACCTCTACCGCATCCTTCTCTGCAGGAGGAAAATGCCATTAGCAATGCAGGATCGCTGCCAAAAAAAAAGCAGAAGAGTGTTACAACCGGAAGCAGAGATTTCCCCATGGTTGGGATACCAGGCAGTCGTTTGAATCAGAGCAATTAATTGGGCTCCTGGGTTTATTATCTGCATCATCTGATGGCACTGAAGTGAATGCAGGCAGCCATTTGCCAAGTGGGAGCAGGAACTTCCAGCAACGAGGGTTGCTAATTGGGATTGAGGGACTCCATCACAACCAAAACTGTGGGGTGGCTAGGGAGGGAATCCCTGTTCTTATTGGTAACTACCAGGAGAGGATGGTGAATACAGCGTGATGATTATTGCTGCTGCTGCTGCTGTTGCTGCTCTTCCTGTTATTCCACTATTCTGAAAAATCACTCAAAAACACACACGGGACACATTCCCATCTGGGAGAAGGAAAACAGCAGCTTGATGCAGCTCAGAGAGGGATGGAAATTGCAGGAGGAAGGGCAGGTGAGAACCTTATTGGAACCATGCCTGTTTTCCAGGACTTGGGTGCTGCTATGCCATGTTGCACAGTGTGTAAAATGTTAGAGGAAGTCATCTAAACAACAAAAATGCTGGGGTGACTGTGTGCTTGGAATGTGCCTGTAATCTCCTGGGAAGTTGACCACTTGGCTTCCAGAAGGCATATCCAATTACAAATGTGTGCCGACTGGTTTAAATGATGTATAGGGTGGAGAGCTCAGCAGGGCAGCCTCCTCCCTGCCCTGCTCCTCCCCTTGCCTGCTGTGATTTACTCCAACACAGACCTGCTTGCCACAGTTCACACTTGAGAGCCTGAATTTGGCAGGATCTGCCGGGGCCTAAGCAAAAGAAGCACCCACCACACCCGTAAGTACCACACTGTGCCCTCCTGAAAGGGACGCTTTTGATTATGTACATACATCCTTACGGAGCAAGTATTTCTGAAACAGAATCCGGTAGAGAAAAGTAGGGGAGTGCGTAGGGAGGACTGAGGTGATGGGGGGTTTTTTCCTGGAAAAAGAAGTGCTGGAACTTACCCTGAACACCTCCCTTGTTCTCTTATAGTGGTACCTTGGGTTAAGAACTTAATTCATTCCAGAGGTCCGTTCTTAACCTGAAACTGTTCTTAACCTGAGGTACCACTTTAGCTAATGGGGCCTTCTGCCACCGCACCGCCGCTGTGCGATTTCTGTTCTCATCTTGAAGCAAAGTTCTTAACCCGAGGTACTATTTCTGGGTTAGCAGAGTCTGTAACCTGAAGCATCTGTAACTGGAGATACCACTTTAATGGCAATGGCACACACCTGAGAAGTGCCGGAACTGGGCTCCGGCAAGTTCCAGCTGAAAAAAGGGGTTTCTGTGGGAGACCCAGGTTCAAAACCACCAGCAGTTTTATGCACAAGTTCAGGAAGCTTCAGCTTGGAGCCTCTAAATACAAAATGAATGACTAAATTTAAAGTTTTGCATAACTCGGTAAAGGAAACAGAAAACAACCGTCAAGGGTTGCCCCAAGCAGAGCGTCCTGCAGTAGTCCATAATGTTACAGAGGCTAAATCAGACATTATTATTCTGATGTGGAAGAAATAGTTACTTTATTATTTCTATTTTCATTGTCCATTCCTTTAGAATAAATGTTTTTTGGTGCTGCTATGGGGGATCTTTAGCTTGGCATAGCTTGGGACCTCAGGGTGTCTTAATCCAGCCCTGTTGAAACACTACTCAGCCGTGAAGCCCACTAGACCAATCTATCTCCCTCTTCTTCTCTAGGAGGGAGACCATTGCATGCCACCTTGAGCTCCCTGGAGGAAACTAGTGGGACCTGCAATAGAACGTTGCAGCATGGAATGATAGAAGTTTATAAAATTATGTGTGATTTGGAGAAGGTGGCTAGAAAAGTTTTTCTCCCTCTCTCATAACACTGTTTGTTGTGGTTGTTGTTGTGGTTGTTGTTACACCCACCCACTTTAAAATGTCATAGATTAACAACCAAACGCCTAGTTAAAAAGGAATGTATTCCTGGCACCAAAAGATATGCAATGAAGGTGCTTGGGCAAGCCTCCCTGGGGAGAGCATTCCACAAACGAGCTGCAATTATTCATGCTCATCAACTTGAATAGGTCTACTCTGATTAGGGCCATCACTGGCTGGGCTTTTGACTCTACAGCTCACTGGTGATAAAGACTGAAGACGTTAAATGGGGTTTTCAAAGCTCTGACAAAGCTACATGCAGCCTGGCTCTGGTACAGGTCTGCCAAATTAATTGCCATGTTGGAAAGGAAGTTTGCTGTCCTCCTTGCACAACAGGGTTATTTTCTTCCTGTTGGGAAATGTGTTGTAGACTCCCTATGCACTTCAAAACCATGGCAATTTTCCTTCAGCACTGCCTTCATACTTTGCCAAATTTTGTTGATGCTATGTGTTAGAGAGCTTTCATGTGTATAAATTGGCTTAGCGTTTTGGGTGCATGAAACCAGAGGAAGTGACATTTCAGGGCAGGCAAGCAAATTTATGCAGGGAAGGAACAAGGTTCTTTCAGAAAGGGTTAAAGCCTCCCCACTCCCTTGAGTGGGGCTGAGCAGATGGAAAACATGCAGACCTTGTTGTGGAAGTACTTATCCACCTGGCAGGCAGGCAGATATATACAGTTAGGCTTAAATTGCAGAGAGAAGCAGAGTGAAAGATGGTGTTGCAATTATGCTTATAATAACTGCAGTTCAAACAAAAATGAAATAAAAGCTCAAAGCATAAAATTCAGGGTACGAAATTGCAGCTTTCCAGAGACAAATGGTCTCTGGAAAAACACCAATGTGCCTTATTTTTGCCTCTGCATCTATATTGTTTTGAGTTTGTGGGTGCAAGACCTCTCTAATCCCTGGATCCAGTAAATGTGGGAATTTAAGATGGGTGCCAGACTTGGATTCAACAGGTGTTAAAAGCTAATCAAGCTAGGCTAGCTTCTAGGTGAGGCGAAAGGAGACCAAAGGAAGGGGCTTTGTGGGAGACGCAAATCTCTCAGCTCGCAGTGAGAATGAATGAAGGCAGTGTTGAGAGTTAGGAGTTATGTGGCTGAGAAGCAAGGTAGCAAGCGGAAAAGCCAGAGAGGTAGAGAAATGGTGGATCTCTGCTTGAATACAAAGCTGTGGCTATGGGAGAAACGAGACCCTTTTGGGGTGTTGATACTGCAAATCCCTCCACTGTAAGCTTGGCTTGTACATATGTGTAAATAAACCATATATGCTAAAGACACTACAGTCTCCCCTGTGCCTCATTCCCAAAATAAAACATGAGCATTGGGGAAGCACCTGGAGCTCCTGGAGACTTGTACCGCTCAGAGATTGGGGTGTTGTGCAAATAAGTGTGTGTGTTTATTATAAGGACAATACAAAAAGAAAACCAGGAACGTATTTCTTTTCTAGCATCTCATTATACATAAGAGGGGTGTACAACAGCATGTAAACAATGAAAAGTGAAAAACCATTAAAAATGGGACAAAATAATCATTAGAATGCCTGGCTAATCAAGATGCTTTTAAAGAGCAGCATAGGCCTATCGGCATTTTTAAAAGTTTCCCCAAAGTGCCTGTAAATCCAAAGGGATGATATCTAGTATGTAACATTCTTCAGAGTTCCAAATTTCATGCGCTGGTTTTGGTAGCCAACAGCTTCCATTCTCCCGACATTTCCCTGTTAATTTCTGCATAATATTTGAACCGTCACATGACATAAGAGCCACTTCCATAAATATAGCAGAATATAGCACAAATAAAGCGCCTGTTTCTGTGTTGTTTGCAGACAGACTTTTTCCACTGGAAACAAATCTTCTTCTTTGGCGATCACTCGTAGCTGAGTAAGATTGTCTTCCATAAACACGGTTTTAACAATGAGTCTGTAAGTGACTGTGGAGGCCGGTTCTGGATCCACACATCCTTCCACAGTGGGGACATTGGTTTCTGGGCAGGAGTTGATCATGGTGAGAGTTTGCTAAGCGTGCCTTCCTCTTAGCACGTTTCTCCCTTGCATCCTGAGTTCGAGTGTCTTCAAAGCCCATGACACCTTTGGTAAAGGCACTCAAGTCAAGCTATATTCCACTACAGTGGTACCTCGGGTTAAGTACTTGATTCGTGCCGGAGGTCCATACTTAACCTGAAACTGTTTTTAACCTGAAGCACCACTTTAACTAATGGGGCCTCCTGCTGCTGCCGTGCCGCCGGAGCACAATTTCTGTTCTCATCCTGAAGCAAAGTTCTTAACGTGAAGCACTATTTCTCGGTTAGCAGAGTCTGTAACCTGAAGCGTATATAACCTGAAGCGTATAAAACCCGAGGTACCACTGTATATTTACAGAAGTGGCTTTTGCAGTGTGTGGAAGCTCAAACATAATATGGGAATTGACAGTGAGGGAAATGGAATAAACGGTCGTATGAATGCAGCCGAGGTCAGCATTGCGACCTCAATGTGTCACTAAATCAGATGTGAGCCAGCCACAGCACTCTTGACGTAGTTCGTCCCCCGTCCCCCCCGGGTCTCTGCATTCACTGTTGTCCAGAAATAAGGACATAGAACCATAGAACTGTAGAGTTGGAAGGGTTATCTAGTCCAACCCCCTGCAATGCAGGAATCTTTTGCCCAACGTGGGACTTGAACCCACAGCCCTGAGATTAAGAATCTCATGCTCAACTGACTGTGCTGTTTCACTGGGCAGAAGAATGGTTTCACAACCACATAGCACATGCAGTCACTGACATTCTCTGTGGGTTTCCTCTTCTTGTTTTGAAGGGTCAAGCAACGATGCCAAGCTTTATTGGCAGTGCTCTTCGCGGGAACTTCTTCCTGATGCTCGGCCTGTGGTGGTCCATCAAATACCCCATAAAGTACATTCTTCTAAAGCTGGATTCAGGCAACCCGCACAGCCATTGGATCCAATCTATGGATATTATCGAAGGAACAGTGAAAGCTTTCTTTGCTCTAGGAGGTACTATACTCCAACGTCATGTTCCTTCTGCAGGAGAGATGATGTACCATTATGAAGCATCTTTTTTACATCTATGTCTCGGCACTGGCAGACGAGCGGGGGGGCAGGGGGGAGAGACATGCACCAGACACGCCCCCGCCTGTTCGCCACTCCGCCACTGTGTCTCAGGGAAATTTACAGTCCTACCATAGAAACGACTGGAAATAAGTTTGAAAACAGTACAAAATGAACCCTTAAGGGCAGAGACATTTTCATCTTCCTGGAAAGGCTAGTTGCAACAAAAAATGACTTCAGTTGTTTTCAGAGTGCACATACACTGAAAGCCCTGCTCTGAGTTACTGGGTAGCAAAGCTTCTGATACTTTAGGGACTTTGTAGAGTTGGAAGGGACCCAAGGGTCATCTAGTCTGACCCCCTGCAGTGCAGCTAAAGAGTCTCTGACAGATGGCCACCCAACCTCTAAACAAAGCCTCCAGTGAAGGAGAAACTCTCCTGTAGAATGCAGCAACCTAATGGGTATATAAGGTCTCTCAAGGAAGCTGGTCCTGAGCTGCACAGGGCCTTATATGCTGACACCAAAACCTTGGGTTTGGGCCCGTGGCAGAATGGCAGGCAGTGCAAATACTGCAAACACGGTGCTATACGCGGGTGGCAATTTGCTTCCAAAGCAACCTGGCCGCTACCTTCTGCGCCAGCTTTCTGACTGCAAGCCAGAGAGCAGAGCCTTAATGCTGGCGACTTTTCAGACAACCTGGTCCCACACCGTTTAGGGCACCAGGGGGAAAGACCAGCACTTTTAATGGAGCCCAGAACTGAAATGGCAGCCAATATAACTGGCACCAGAGTGAGTGTAGTGGGATCTTCTGCCCATTTTTGCAGACTAGCCACAAGTGTCCTGCTGGGCACATTCTGTACCAGCTGCCGTTTCCAAACCATCTCTAAGGGCAGCCCCATACAGTAGCCTGGATGTAAAAGAAGCATGTGTCATTTGCTCGGCTTTCTCTAGGCAGGGCCACACATCTCAAATCAGCCTGAGCTGGAGTTGCCAAAGGCCCATCTAGTCCAGCATCCTGTTGTCACAGCGGCCAACCAGATGCCTGTAGGAATCCTGAAAGCAAGACATGAGCACAACAGCACCCTCCCCACCTGCAATTCTCAGCAGTGGATATTCAGAGACAGATTGCCTCCCATGGCGGAGACAGAGCATAGACATTGTGGCTAGTCTTCTAGGTCTTCTAGGTCTTAGAAAGTCCGCTCAGTTGAATAACTGCCTCATATCAAACAGTTGGAAAAACAGAATTGCTGAGTTTGTGTGTATGTAAAAAAAATAAGTCATGCTATTGAAATAGCAAGTTTTAGTGTGAAAATCAGCAAACATATGGCTCATCCTTAGCCTGTGCGTAACTCAGGCATCCCCAGATTCGGCCCTCCAGATGTTTTGGGACTACCCATCATCCCTGACCACTGGTCCTGTTAGCTAGGGGTGATGGGAGTTGTATTCCCAAAACATCTGGAGAGCCGAGTTTGGGGGTGTCTGTCGTAACTTGTAAAGAACCCCAATGAGACACATTATTACTTGCTAAGCCAAGGTCAGGAGGCTTCCTTAATACTTGCACTTACTGAGCTCTTTCTGCTGTGTGTTCTTCCTTGCCACCCTATCATGTACACCTGCCTTCAAATTTTGCCCAGTCCTTCACTCTACTAAGGAAGCAAAATGACTTGTGTCCTGCCTTACAGGAATACTGGC
Organism: Podarcis raffonei; assembly: GCF_027172205.1. Taxonomy (NCBI): domain Eukaryota; kingdom Metazoa; phylum Chordata; class Lepidosauria; order Squamata; family Lacertidae; genus Podarcis; species Podarcis raffonei. The sequence goes on from NC_070616.1 coordinate 17,567,671, forward strand.
TGAGCAGCTGGTCCCGGGTGGACCTCACCTTTCTCTCTATGACAGCGAGACCCAAGACTGGGTCCAGCTGATGAGCTGGCAGCACATGACCATGTACCTCTTCTATGGCTTTTCTGGAGTGGCGGATGTCCTCGTCCATACGTCGCTCAAGTTGCCAGTGGGGCTGGATCGCCTCCTGCTGGCTCTGGCTTTGTTTGCAGAAGGTGAGCAATGAACAGAGGCTAACGGTCCGAAGCATTAAGATGGACAAGTCAAAAGGGTCGTGATGGGAAATGGCAGCTGCCCCCAACTAAAGACCCTGTTCAGGGATTGTTCTTCAAGCCCTGGAGCCTTGGGGCAGGGTGAACACAAGACATTCTGCTAGCTAGGAGGCAGTGATGGCCAACAACCTAGATGGATTTAAAATTCAGGGAGGGGAAGGCTATGAATGGCTATTAGCCAGGATGGCTGTGCTCTGCCTCGGTGGTCAAAGGCAATAATGCTTTAAAATACCAGTTTTGGGAAGCCAGAGTGCTCTTCTGAAATAAAAAGTTCTGACTAGGCATCTGAAACTCAGTAAAGTGTCTGCCTAACTTCTTGTGGCAGGGAGTTCCATGGAGTTGGGCCCACGAAACTGAAGGCACGGTTCATGGTTGCTATGAGCTGTGCTTCTGCAAACCACAGTTTCCCCAACTCCTGCTGATACCTCTTCTCCTGCAGGAGGTTGATGCCATTTGGACTACGTAAGAAATGGCACTCCCACCCTGAGCACCAGAGCACAAAAGCCTGTGGGCTATGACCATTGTGATTTATTGACGAGTAACTGTCTTTTGTATACATAATTAGGGACATGGGGGGGAAAGGCTTTATTCCTCCGTCTTTTTAGCATGCGCTCAAGTGTGGAGCGGTAATTCTAATGTTCACTAGCCATTATAAGCACAGAATCATGGGGCGTTAAGTACTTGAGGCTTAGCAAGACTGTATTATGTGATCTTGAATATACATGCAGATCACCTAATCGCAGCAAATAGGCAACTGGAGAATTGGCAAGTAGTTTATTTACATAAAATGGCCACTAGGGGGCAATTACGGTTTATGGAAGAGGCTAGTTTATTTTCCATTATAGTTTCCTACCCCAGCTTTAAAAAAAATATTTTGAATGTACCCTGATGTATTAATTTAGCAATAACCAGACACACAAAGCTGCCTTATAGTGAGTCACACTGTTGTGTTTATCTAGATCAGTACTGTCTGCTCTTAGCAGCACCTTTCCAACACTTTTCAGGGGGTATTTCTCCCCACTTCTCCCCGCAATCAGCCCAGCTGCTCTACATCCTTTTATAATTTAAGGGTCCAAGAACCAGATGAGGTCTCTTCTGCGTGCAAAGCTGGTGATCCCCCACTGCATAGGGTCCCACCTTCAGTGACTGCTTTTTTCCAAAGGCTGTCGAAACAAAAAGCCTCCTGTGTTGCAAATGAAGTCCACCTTAATCAGCTGCTATCGAATGAAAATGTTAGCAGGGGGGCAAGAAACAATCCTGCTTTTAAGGGGCGGAATCTGTTCAGCTCGCAATGTGATGTGAACCTACCTCTTTCGTACTTCCTGAATCCGTACGTGAACCACAACACAGCTATTATTCATCTTTCACACTTCTCTGAAGCACCAGAACCCTCTCCCTTATTGTGATTTCCAGCGACTGCTTCTGACCGTGTAGACCAAGCACAGCCGCCATGAAGAAGAGCCACTGATAGTCCTCGCCTCCATTAACTTGTGCAATCCTAATTGAAAGCCAAGTTGGTGGACATCACTGCCTACCAAGGAAATGAGTTGCATGCTTTAACTATGCTCTGTGTGAAGAGATTGCTTTCTTTTATCTGCCCCGAATCTTACAGCATTCAGCTTCGCTAGACATGCCCTAGTCGTACTGTTAAAGGTAAAGGGACCCCTGACCATTAGGTCCAGTTGTGGCTGACTCTGGGGTTGCGGCACTCATCTAGCTTTATTGGCCGAGGGAGCCGGCGTACAGCTTCTGAGTCATGTGGCCAGCATGACTAAGCCGCTGTTTACCTTCCCGCTGGAGTGGTACCTGTTTATCTACTTGCACTTTGACGTGCTTTCGAACTGCTAGGTTGGCAGGAGCAGGGACCGAGCAACGGGAGCTCATCCCGTCGTGGGGATTCGAACAGCCGACCTTCTGATCAGCAAGTCCTAGGGTCTGTGGTTTAACCCACAGCGCCACCCGCGTCCCTCTTAGTCGTACTGTTAGGAGGGAGAAAAAGGTTTCTCTGTCCACCTTTCTCCATGCCATGAATAATTTTACAAATTTTCCATCATGTTGCCTCTTCCTTGCCTTTTCTCTAAACTAATAAGCCCCGAATCGCTTTGAGAATTATCCAAAGCACACATCAACAAGTGACTGCCCTACTACAGCTGTTTGGTGCTAGAGACACCATGATTCACAAATGCCCACATTCTGCAGCCAAGATCATCTCAAAGCCCAAAGAGCTGCAGTGCAATGAGCAATGCTCATTGAGTAAAAACGCCACATCCGTTTAGAGTGCAGCAACCTCAGAATATATGGAATGAGGAGCTTGGGAGGCATGATCAAAATATATTCCACTGCCAGCCAGGGACAAAATGGGCCAAAGCTTGAAATGGCCTCTGACTGCCCACACATAGAAAGCAGAGGGAAACACCTACTTAACATGCAGGCAGGCTTCCCAACACGTATTGATTTAAGAATCCTTGAAGGTCCAATTTTGCTAATGCTCTTGAGTAATCGTCCCCTGTGGTTTGGATTTGGCAGGCTTCCTGTTCCATTTCCATGACTACAAGGACGCCACGTTGACGGAACATCTCTATCATCTCATGAGCATCGCTGTGTTTGGAGCTGCCCTCTGTGCCTCGCTGGAGGTCTTCCAGCGAGATCACACTCTCCTGGAGCTCTCCAGGGCCAGCCTCTTCATCCTCCAAGGATCCTGGTTCTGGCAGGTTAGTAGCGGGGGGAGTGGCAGGAGATGCCTGTGCTTCAGATTTAATGTCCAGGTCTGTGAAATCTTTAAATCAATACCCCCCCCCAACATGTGCTGGAGTGCAAGTGTGTGCCAAGAGAAAAGTGTTGCCATGAGCAATGCACTGGAATAAAAAAAGGTGGCTGTGAGCCAGTGGCACCATCGGGGCAGGACCTTAGGGCAGAAGTCCAGGGACCCACTCAGCAAAATGACCAGGAGGTGCCTCAGTTGCGGCAAGGCAGGCTTATCACATTTTGAAGTCAGTGAAGTGGTACACATTGCCATCTAAAAAGAGCAGGGAGGAGACCATTTACCCCATCCTTTTAAAGCCCTATGGGAGAACTTTAAATTAAGAGTCGTGGATTCTTCCCCAAAGCATTCTGGAAGCTGTGTTAAGAGTGCTGGGAGTTGTCTCCTATTTCTGTCCCAATCCTACATTTCCCAGAGTTTGCTGTGGAGAGGGACTGACTGTTAAACCACTCTGGGAAATGTGGCTCTGAGAAAGGAATAAAGGACTTCTAACAACTCCCAACACTCTTAAAATACATCTTAAAAAAAAATGGAGGGGAAGTCTTGACTGTTTAATGTAGCATCATCACAGAGCTTTAGAGGTTTGGTGTGAACACAGCCTAAGATTAGCTAACAGCACCACTTCTGTGAACCAAAGTACCTTTCTGAGTTTAAGGGTTCAATTGCAAACTGGAGAAACATTCTTGGGCACCACACACACACACCCAATTTAACTGGCTGCAACAAAACGCTTCATCTGAATTTCAGCAGAGATGGGGAAGAAGAGGGGATTCTGAGGGTACCAGGGAAAGCCTCTGTTGGGCACCTGTACGCCAGTGGGTGCTATCCTGGAAACTCCTATATTATACTCCTGTAGCTCTGGATATGACATCTCTCTTTGCAACCCTCAGATTGGCTTTGTTCTGTATCCACCATGGGGAGGTCCAGGCTGGAAACAAGAGGAGCATGGAAACAAGAACTTCCTGACCATGTGCTTCTTTTGGCACTATGCTGTTAGCCTTCTTGTGATGGCAGCCAATGGTTTCATCAGTCAGCGGTGAGTGTTGGTCATTAGGTAGGCAGTGGGTGAACCCAAAATGATCCAGTGGAATGCTTCATGTGGGAACAGGTAGCCATGGTTGGCTAGTGGTAGTCCAAGGATGGACATTGCTTATGTCTTGGCCATGTTCATTCTTTTCTACTTAGGGCAGGGATGAGCAATCTGTGGGCCTTCCAGGTGTTGCTGGAATATATTAGTGGCCCATCATCCCTGACCATTAGTCATGGTGGCAGGGGCTGGCAGGAGTTGGGAGTCCCCAACAACAAGTTGTGGGAAGAGGAGAGAAGCAAGTAACTTCTCTCCTTTTGTCACTCCTGAAATATACTCCCTCCCCGCTTCAGGCCTGTGATAGCCAATAGTAAGGTAAAAAAGGTAAAGGACCCCTGGACGGTTAAGTCCAGTCAAAGGTGACTATGGGGTTGTGGCACTCGCCTCGCTTTCAGGCCGAAGGAGCCGGAGTTTGTCCACAGACAGCTTTCCGGTTCATATGGCCAGCATGACTAAATTGCTTCTGGTGCAATGGGACACTATGACGGAAACCAGAGCACATGGAAACATCATTTACCTTCCCGCCGCAGTGGTACCTATTTATCTACTTGCACTGGCGTGCTTTCGAGCTGCTAGGTTGGCAGAAGCTGGGACAGAGCAATGGGAGCTCACCCTGTCGCGGGGATTCAAGTTGCCGACCTTCTGATCGGCAAGCCCAAGAGGCTGAGTGGTTTAGACCACAGCATCACCCACGTAACTGATCTCATACCAATACTGATGCGTCATGCACATCAAGCCAGTGCATTGCTCCACACTGACAACGTATGTGGCACATTGTTCCTGTAGCAGTTTGAAAAGGAGTAACATCCATTCTTTTACACAGTGTGTGGCTCAAAAATACGCTCCCCGCCTGCCAAAACTGTATTTTTAAAATCCTTCCTTCTTATCCACCCTTCTTCACACTCTTTGAGAAGCTCACGTCAATATAAAACAGTTCAATATTTTTAAGAAAGCTGTTGTAAAAACTTAACGGAATAACTGCCAAGAACAAATAAAAAAATGGATCAGGTGGTAGGCAGAGAAATGCAGACAAAGGAACCCCGTGGAGTAACAGCAGCCAGACGTCAAGCAATGCTCAACAGCTGGCGTCATGATTGCACAGTGTGCCAGCCTGTGTGGCTTGACCATTGCTTTGCAACCTCCATGGGAACAGGGCGTGAGGTCAACAATTATGCTGCTGTCAATTCCTTAGCACTTGCTGAACTGGGTTTTGTTTCTCCCCCTTGCTTATATCAATGTATTTGGGGGTTTGCATTTCTGCAGCTGCAGTAATGGATGTGGAGTAAACTATGGAAACGTCGAAGTGGAACTGGATGTGGAGCTGGACTTGGCATGTTGTCTATGGAGGAAAAACAGAACCCCGGATCCTGTCCTCCTACCAGAGAACATCTCAGATGAAAAATGAAGGGTCGCATTTTCCCCTATTCTTCAAGATTTTTTAAAAAACTGTGAAGTTTCTAGTTCCCATCTGACATAAAGGGTCTCTTTATATTAAAAACAAGCATAGTAGTCAACAGCAAAAGGGGAGAAGCTGTACCCTCTTATATAAGTGTTCAAAGCCTTCAGCTGCAAGCACACTCACCTCAGCAACTTCCCAAAAAATTATATCCGAGGGCCAAAGTGTGCACTGGAAAATGTCCTGCTAATGAACTTTGTGGCTTTTTAAAAAAAAATACATCAAATCTGATGACCTTTTGAGGACTTTGTGTTTACACTGCATGGGACATGCAATTTGTAATTAGATTTAGTTGTAAGCAATGGGTTGGATGTCAAGCTGCCCAGTTAAATGAGTGGCAAAACCCTTTAGGCATGATCATTATAAAAACCACTCTGGAGTCCATTAGAGCTACAGCCACATCTGTAATGCGAGTTGGCCAGATTGTGGTTCTGACTGGTACATTTGGCACCGTATTGAAATTTCTGCATGCAGTTTAATTCATCTATATGCATATGTGTACATATGTGTATTGCCAATAAAGGGTGGTTTTCTGCAGAGACTTTTCAAGGGAGCAATCTATATGATGTCTATTGAACATTGATACCTCACTCACCTTCCACACATGTATTGGAAACATAACAACAGTGTGATATATACAGCTCCCTAGAACATCAACATAACCAAGTATATTCTAGGCCACATCGGCACTATCCATTTAAAGCAGTATCATGACATTTTAAACTGTTGTGGCTTCCCCCAAAGGATACTGGAAGTTTAAGGATGTGGAGCTATAATTTTCAGAGTGGTTTCGTTGCAGGAATTTATGTATTGGGGGTGGGGTTGCCCCTCCAGCAGATATCATGCACATGCAGCCCACTACCAAAATCAGCACAATCACTTTTGTGACTTTTGTGATTTGTCCCCATAAAACACTTCATCAGTTTCTTCCTATCTATTCAAAGGGTCTTTGCTGCACAATACCAAATGCAACAATTCGCTGACAAATTTATCTATGTACTGGCTCACTGGGGAAACTTCAGAAATTCAGAGACATGTGAGCTCAGCTACTCAGCAGCCCCTCTGCCTGAGTGATAATCCCTGGCATCCTGATACCTGAGTGCCAGACAGGTAGCCATTCCAGAAATAAACGCGGATAAAGACAAAAGGGTGTGATTAACTTGGCTGGGAAACGGAAATGTAAATGCCTCTTTTGTTTCACTTGATAGATGTTTGGTGGAGGGCAAGGGGAGCATTGGGGCAGGGTCCAGGATGCTCAGCACCAGACCTCCCCTCTCATGATGTAATGATGATGTATTAGTGATGTAGTTTAGGGGGGGTGTAACATGGGGATTAGCAGCTAATAAAAGTTTGGGTTCTCTTTTGTACGGGGGCTTCAATCTTGTTTCACCTTGTGGCAAGGTGGGAGTCCTGTCGCGACAGTCTTCAATAAAGACCAACCCTACTGGCTGCTGTTTTGCTCTGGTATTCCTGGCTGGTGTCCTTGTTTTTTGTCCAAGGGAGCCTTCAGATTTCTCCGTTAACAGTTTTAAAAATAAGCCCTTTCCCCAGGGAATTCTAGGAACTGTAGCTCGGGTGGGGGGGATAGGGGGGGGTCTCCCGACACTTCTCAGCACGCTGAACAAGCAAGCAAGGGCAAGGAGCAAAAACGGGAGCTGCATCACTCCTTCCCAAGTCCTGCTGCCACCCCAAGTGAAAATGTGGGCTGGAATGAGAGAAACCACAAGCACAGATTCAAGCACAATGGTTAGTCCAAGTATGGCTTCACTCCCGGTGGTGAAGTAGCAGAGGGAGAAGTGACATATGGTCCACAATGTTTGCTCCAAGCACTTGCACACTTGCTTGGCCACACCTAGCCGCAGTTCAGCTTGCAAACCAGGCCTCTGTGTGTAAGTGCAAGCATAGAATCTCCATAACAACTTTGGCAGAACCACATAGAAATCCACAGACAAATAGCTTCACTATTAATTTCACAGGACTTCCAGAGGTACAACATCCTTCTCTTTGGATATTGAGAAGTTTATTTGGGGACATTTTAGTCTTGTTATAGTTTTGGGTAAGCTTGTGGTTACATTCTTTGGATCCACATTTGAACACAGTGTTTTCAGGTATGTTTAATCTATCCTAATCCCCTGGATAATAATACAGTTTAGTCGCACATGCAGCTTTGACATTCAGTTCAAATTTGCCTCTTGGGCATCTACAGCATTAATCAAACTCCCCCAGAATTGCAGTTAAAGATGCTTAATCTTGGGTGTTTCCAACTGCTCTGTGTCATTCCACCGCTCACGGGAAAGAATAACCCGAGATCAAAAATGCCAGGGTGACCCAATGGGTCTTGGTGGCCTCTTGTCACTTTTTTATCCCTTACCAAGCATTAAATTTTGTATTTCTGATCGGTCTAGCAAAGTACAGTGCCTTCTGGGAGCAAATCAATTCACAACAGAGCAGCTGCAACTTGGCAACACAGCCATTACAATAAACCCAACAACTTCAGCACTGTCATTGCTCTGTAAGGTAATGTTAATGAAAAGCTAGGGGAGGCCAAGGCAAAGAGCCTCCTCACTCAGTAGCAAGAGACCCTTAAGAGTCCTTGAGGTTTATGGCAAACCCAATTTAAAGCTATGGGTTACATTTACAACTTCCCAGAGTTCCAGCTAGAAAATATGGGAGACCACCAGGCGCCTTTATGGATAGACACAGGAACCGATCTGGAAGTTAAAGTGTTTATTGATGTGATTCCAACTTTTTACATTCCCCACAGACCACACTAAGGAGTTTGCAGGTTAAGTAAATCTGTGCATAGTGGGAAGAGACATGGTAAGGGATGGAGGGGAAAAGAAAGGTCACAGAAAATAGAAAATAAAATAATACACCACAGGTTACCAGAACCTCCAGAATTTTAAAAAAAGCTGTGAGCATTAACACCAACTATACAAGCATTACAAAGACATGGTGGTGAATGGATCAGTGTCCGTGACGCTTCACAAATTCCCTTCCCTTCTCCATCGCTCGGACATTATCCCCTCTACCCTCCCTAACCCCACCCATATTGGAGAGCAAAGTGGCAATAATTCATGGGCTCCCCCAAATGCCTGGGCTATTTGCAACTGTATCAGGTGTCTCCCATTAGGAAGGCACCCCAGTGTCAACTCCAGCTTCCTTGGGAAGACACAGCAGCCTCCCTAATCTGTAACGGTCATGATTAACCATGAAAGGAGTGGGCCTGGGTACATTAACAAAGAAGGGGGTCTCTTAGAATAGTGGCTGCTGAGGGAGGCTGGCTTAGGCTGCAGGGAAAGGATTTGAAGTCGAACGTTGCAGGCTTCCAATTCTATAAGGACCAGGTTCAGAAAAGTGGACAAAGTGTGCAATCCCCATCTGCACAAACCAGGTCCCAATATTTCACTAAGGCAGAAGCATTTCCTCTCCTTACCTCTATAGGATCTAGGATTTTTGAAAACCAAGCCACATAGCAGCAGAAGATGATGTGCACAGGTCACTGGAATCTGAGAATTTATATAAGGTTTCCATTATTGTGAATTTGCTTCCCTGGTTATTTATTTGTCTCCCAAAGACCCTAAACCCCAATATTTCAATTTTTTGGTGACTTTGGTGAAAACTTTATTTTAAAAAAGGAATACTGCTTATATATATATGTGTGTATATATAAAAGCCAGAATGACCAAAGAGCCACAAATGTCTTGTTTATACAATGTGGTTGGTACATGACCTTGAATATACAAGTGGTGTATCAGAAATAAAACAACATATCTCATTTATACAGAGAGTTTGTTATCAGACAATACGACAGCACTGGGATTTTCTCTCATTAGATTAAGTTTCTTAAAAAAAGAAAAAAAACTACATCTCAAATATCTGCAATAGATCCATTTTCCCATTTAAGGTTTATATATCATATATTGTTATATTATCATTTCCTCACCCATTTAAAAGAATGGAATTTGCAACTCTACAGTAGTAATTAAGTCTTAAATGATCCAGGAGTTCTGAATGTAATATGAAGTCCTCTTCAAGCAAAAGTTGGTCAACAGCTGATCCAAAATACTGGACCATTTTTGGCCCTTCCTACCCTGATCCTTTGCTGGTCAGGGCTGCGGTGGTTTCAACAACTTTTAAATCTGCATCTGCTCCAAGTATTTGTAAGTTGGATTCTCGTATCCATGGTTTTGCATCTTATTCAGATGCCGCTCCTCTGGCGTGAGCATCGGGTCAACCTTCAAAGAAGAGAACCAACAGTTAGCGAGTGAAGAGGAGGTATGCAAGCATCTTGGGCTAAACACATTTGTGGGGCCTGCTCCCTGGATAGAATTTAAGGGTATTAATCTCTTAAAGCTGAGGTCTTCGTTGCAAGAGATTCAACTTCCATCATCTCCCTAAGAAAAGCAGCCTCAACTCCCGTCTGAATGCTCTTTCCCACATGCCTTATTGCACATGATCAAGCCAATAGCTAAAATGACAGTGATTTCCAGTCACTGCTCTGAACCTGATGATTTGTACGTTCTGTGCATGTGTGAACTGAGAGGATAATAGAAGTTCTCTCTCTCTTTTTAAAGCTATACCTTCAGCTTTGAACCACATAAGGCCACTGACTGCCAAACGCTCAAATCAGCAGAGAGCAACTGCTGCAACCCCATGCTGCAACCCCATTCCCCCACCCAGCAGGCTGATCCAATCCCCCCTCTCTCAGAGGTGATGAATCTCGAGGCCCCTCTCACCTCTACGATCCCATGGCTGATGGTTCCATATTGCCTCTTCCTCAGCATCACCAAGCTGATGACGATGACTGTGGCTATGGCAACAGCGATCACCAGGAGACCAATGAGAGCGCTGCTGCTGAAGCTGAAGTCATCACGGAGCGCATTGTCGTTTTCCTGGACAGGAAGAAAGTGATGTGGAGGGGCTGAGAGCTGGAAATGAACATGACTAAACTAGCTTGGGAGGCACCTTCCTTTGACCAACTGCCATAGCAAGCATGAGATGTGCCTGGTCATGGTCTCTCCCTGATCCCTCTCACTGTGATCTGGCTGGCAGGGGGCACCTTGCAAAACACCTTCTCAGATACGTGACACACACATGGGACCTCTTCTGCTTACGTGTCTCCTACGTGGCCAATAACAAAACGTTTCTTCCAGCAAACTCTGGGTCTACTGCTCTTTGCAACGCTCATGGCAGATTCAGAACTAGAAGAGGCATACACAGTGCTACTTAACACCCAGGTCAGGGCATGAAGTCCCCTAACAGCAAGCCTGGGGTGGTGGCTATATACATACCGGCTCATCCACCAGTCCACCGACTCGCTCAGGATTGAAAATCATTTCCTTCACATCAAGGGTTTCATCAATTACCTGAAAACAGTCATGAAGGAATTTTACACAAGGAGCTAATGACAGAAAGGAGGAATACTGGGCAGGGGTGTGCATAAAAAAATCACCTTGGGTTTGCAAAAAGGAGCAGCTTCTAAACTAAACAAATAGCAAAACTCTGCTAAGTCATTACACCCGTCTCTCTGGCTCAGGTTTCATGTGCTGAGCAAAACCCCAATAGCTTCCAGGGCTAAAAAGGTAGGGCTTTTGCAAAACCAGTAAAAGAAGGCATCAAACACACAAACGCAAGAGAAAGGAATCTGGTGCACTAACTATGGTAACTATGCACCACATATTCAGTGTAAAGGAGGTGCACATACATACAACTGCACATACACAGGGACTCCTCCACTCAAGCAGGAATCCTGGCTAATCAGGCCTCCTGTTCCCAAATGGAAGGCCCGACGTGTGTGCATTTATGTGCATGCAGGGCTCCTTCGGACTAAATATGAATGGCTGCCAGGGATGCCCAGCAAGATGCTGGAACAGCAGCCAGCAAGATGTAGGAAGGTTCAAGTGACTATCTCTATCTATCTATCTATCTATCTATCTATCTATCTATCTATCTATCTCTATCTTGTTAGGTTATATTTAAAGCTTTCCCTTGTGGTGGTGAATGCTTGTGATGCGACACAGATGTCAGCTGGCTACATTTTAATAGAATAAGCCTGGTTTGCATTCCATCAACCAGATAAAGTAATTTGCCTCCGAACAAGCTCCTATTTACAGTTTTCAGCAAGGATGTAGACAGGAGGTGCAAACACAGAGTACATTTCAGCATCAGCTCTAAACACTACAGCCTGCTACACTTGACAGAAGATGCTGCCACTCAAAATAGCTGACAAATCTGTCGGTGGAGCCTGTGCCAGAGCACCAAAGGGTTCTGTTCCGCCTCCCACATCCATAAAGCTGTCCAGGCCGAGGATGCTAGCTCTGCTTCCCTCACACTCCTACCCTTCCGTCTCTGACACATGCGGGAAGCCTGCGGGAGCTGCAAGTCAGTAATCTGCGCCTCCCCTGCACCATATGGAATGAGTCTAGTGACTATCAAGCAAGCAGCGGGCGACATGAAAGCAAGCCACATCTCAGGCTCTGTGTTTTCTGCAAAAAATAAAAATAAAAATGCAAAAGGACGTACCACATTCTCGTCCAGCTTGTTCTTGCTGTTGATTACTTTCTCTTCTGCCCCAATCAGTCCATCCAGGTCAGCCATGCCAGATCCTGTGCAGAAGAAACAAAGGAGGAGATCAGATAATGGAAAAGGCCATTTTGTCCTGTCTGTATGGCACCCAGTCTGTATCGCACACTACGATTCCTAGCTTCTCATATTTATACATATTATTAGATTTCCTTATTATGCACTTGTTAGGACACCAAAGTGTTATGCTAGCAAGACAAACAATGAGAAGGGGGCTGGCAAATGGGGGAAACATGATGGAAGTTTTTCCAGAAGGTTCAAGCACACACCCATTCTACAGTCAGCTAGTATGATATGGCACAAAGCAATGGGAGTCCAGGGGAGATGTCCCTAGAGGCTGCTATAAATGCCCCATGAAACCAGGATGTGAGCCAGCATGCAAGAGATATTCTTGCCACAGCAAAGTCAGCACTGTCCCTTTAGAAAGCCTGCACATCAGCAACTAACTAGGGAACGAGCCTCAAAGTCATTCCAAACAGCTCACCCACTGAGCAAACTTAATGAGTTCCTGTCCTGTGTCTGGCTAAAGTCCAGAATCAATTTCAAGGGAGGAGCAAATGAAGTTCCAAATATCAGTCAGCCTGTTCCCAATGAAACACTGCATGTGATAATGGAGGAGGATATCAACAAGCCCGCTCTGCATTTCCATTAAGACCTGAGCTTTCATACATTGATCGGGAGGAATAGCAGAAGAGACTGATGCAACAGTCAAACCACTCAAGTCACAAAGAGCATCTGATATCTGAATATTGCAAAATGTCGGCAGGCATTATGGATTTGCAGAAGGATCCAAGGTAGCCACTGGATTCCTGAAATGCTCCACATATCCAAATTTTGCTTCGTATGGTGCAAAGGTAATATAATATACACCAGTTAAACACTTCATAACTGATTGCACGTCTTGCCCTACCATTTGTTGTGCTCAGGGACCAGTTCATGTATTCTGTTAGCAAGGTTCTTTGAGGGCACGTGAATGATTAATTGTGTTTTGGGGCATCTGTCACAGTGACTTTCTTTTGTTTTCACTGCCTGAAAATGCCAAATAGTGGTGCAGTCACATTTTGCCTAGAGCATGTGGGCAGGTTAGACATCGTATAGGATGCCGACACCAAAGGAAGTCTAAAAACAGCAAGCAGAAAGAGATGAAGCATTGTGGTGGGGGACTGATCCTGCATCAAGGGTGCCAAGTAAACTGACCCAGCTCCCTTTGTGCCTATGAAATGAAAGCTGATCTATTCCATCTGCTGATGACACGTTAGCTCATTTTAAAAGGCAAACACCTTCGTGGTTCAAGTACAGTAAGCCTGCAAACTTACATGGTGGTTACATTCTGGGAAGCGCACCTAAAGCCAAAGTCACGTACTGTATAGTGAAAACACATTGGATTCAATAGTGGGTGGGATTGCAAAAGTTGTTTTCCCCCCTTTCCAGTTTTTGTTATTTTTAGCTATGCACATAAAGCTGAATGTGTACGAGTTAAGTGTGTGTAAGTTGCAGGATCACTGTATTCTGCTCACCAGGCAGGCGTAGGACAATAGGCACACTGAGGTATGCTCAAACGAGGAAGCCAATACACGTCAAGATGCAGAACATGGCAGCTGGCAAAAGATCATAGTCACGAAAGCCAGCACAGATGTGGCACTCGGCGTCAATGCATCTTGCCTGTAACATATCCCTATGACTGAGGTGTGGACAACCAGATCATTCCTGGCCAAGCTTGGGAAAGGCTATCTGTAAGAGGGGACGCAGAGACCTATGCAGGTGCTACAAAGGTAGCCTTAATTGACTGCAGCTCTTTGCCACTGTGAAGGAAACTGTTTTAGAAAAATCCATCTGGGCCAACTGTTGTGACGTACTTCACAAAGTGAATGTAAGCCATGTTAGCTTCCAAACCAATATATAAATATAGTACACAGCTATATTCGTGTCACATAATACATTGTCAATTTGCAGACGTGATCAAGAAGTTTGCAGGTTTATCTGGCTGATTATGAATGGTTGGCTTTAATGTCACACCATTGATTAATATAAAATTATTTTCCAAAAACAGTATCGTTGTTGACATTTCTATCCTCCCTTTCCTCCAAGGAACTCAAAAGTGGCATGCATAATTCTCCTCCCCATTTATGGCTGAGCAAGGATTTACACTGTGTGACCTTTTCAAGTGAACTACTTATGTACATTTATTTAAAGAGATGCTAAAGGATTTCAAATTACACTGTGGACATGCATGTGCCTTGTTCTGTCTCTATTGTCTATATGCATCCATTTTATATTTACATTTGCCATCTATTTCTACAGGGACCTCACCAACACCTTTAGGAGCATTTTCTTGAAACTGAGAATATTAGTTTTTAAGGAAACAGTGCAAATATTAAAACCCATTTATTTAAAGCTGGAGTACATGTGAGGGGATATTTATTTATTTTTTCTTTTTCTTTTTCTTTTGCATAAGCACTGAATTGGTTGCAGAAAATTGGTTGCATTTAAACCAAAGTGCTTGATTTGGTCAAAGAACCCAGCTCACCTGTTCCACTAAAAGCAATCCATGACAAAGTGTCTGATTTTACTGCCTCCGCCTAAGTTGCTCAGGAAATGCCATTTCGAATTCCAGTCACGCTCCAGGAAGTCCACCTTGCTCACTAAGCCTGGTAGCTTTTTTGGTGTGAAAGTCAATCATTGATATTTTCTAAAGACTTTCAGCCTAACCATTCCAGGTTAGTCAACCTCAGGCCTTTATAGGCCTTTCTCTGACACTTCCAGTTCTCAGGAGCCAGTACAGCAAAGGCTTCGGGCAGGGAATTCGGCAGCTAAGACAGGTGCCATTAGATAGTTCTGCACCATTTAACAGCCTTAAGTGGAATAGTTGTTGGAGGGAAAGCTCTTTATATCTCACATACATCTCTGGGTAAAAAGCAGCGCTAGCTGGCAGGCACTGTGCTTAAAAAAAAAAAACAACCAACAAAACAGGAAAGGAAGGCAGAAACAAATGCACCACAGTTCACAGCTGCCTCAACTCAGCTGAGAATGGACTGCAAAATGTTCTGTTTCCTCTTGGTTTGGGTCAGCCGTGTTTACCTAGTGAGGTGAAGCTCACTCCAGGGCAGTTATGAAGACAGAACAAATCAATTTCAATGGACAAGAGCTTCAATTGTGTTCCGGGTTTGGAGGTGGCGATGGGCTGGATGTGGGCCAATAAATTGAGGCTGGATTCAGGTAAGACAGAGGTGTTATGTTTGCAAGGAAATGGCTTGATCCGTACATGGTTGCTGCCCACAAGGAGGAGCAGGTGCATAGCCTGCAAGAACTCCTCAATCCATCATTTGTTGCTGGAGGCTCGGGTGGCCTTGTTGGAGAGGAGAGTCTATTTCTAGCTCCAGCTGATACACCAGCTCCAGCTCTTTCTGCACAGGAATGACTTGGCCACTGGATTCCATGCTCTGGTGACCTCCAGATTAGACTATTACAATGCATTTTATGTGGGACTGCCCTTGAAGTTGGTCTGCAGCAGAAGATCAGTGCTAGCTAAGGCAGCTCTCAGAATTAGCATAACCCTTTTCCTGAAGCAGCTACACCGGTTGCTTATTCGTGTTGAAACTTGATTCAAGAAGCATGAGACTTGCTAAGATTTTTCTAGTAGCTTCAGAGTCAGTAATTATAAAACAAAGCCTGATGCACTGTGGAAAAGAGTAAAGAGTGTCAGTCCTTAATACCACTATGAGGTGCTGAAATGCAAAACAGCCCACATTGAGAAGAGGACAACTTCTAAGCAGTTGTTGCACCCTTTGTTCAAAAAGAAGCTTTTGCTACAAAGCAGGACTTGGAACATAAGCCAGCAAAAATAAACACACCAGAAGAGAAACTGAGGAAAGGATCCTGCACATGGGTCTCCAACCACAATGAAGGAAGGCTTATGGAATTTGCAGCTGTGTGCATTTTGGCAAATATGCCTTGTCCATTGGAAACACTGTGGGTCAACACGCCTTGCAAGGGATTTCATACAGAATAGCAGTGTTCTGTCTTTCTGTACATTCAAAATGTAAGGTAACATATTTTAACCTGTAGAATTCCAAAAGATCTGCCCAACTCAAGCTTTGTCATTGTCATTCCATATAATGTTTATGATGCAGAACAGATGGGAAAGGGCTATTAAAATAAAACTGATATTTCACCCAAGTAGCTCTAAAAACAAACTGATTAGCAATCACAGCACTATGCTACTACCAATGCTAGAGAACACCAAACTCTCATATCTAAAGCCAGTATTACAATGTTACCAACACTGTATGTATACCATTTACCATGATTGGAACAATAGTCAACTAATCAGAGGCAGCCAAACTGACTTGTTCTACACAGGGGGTGGCTACTTTAATCTCTGAAGCTTTATATCAGCAGAAGGGAGGGAGGTGGAAGTTGATGTTATGAAACTAAAAGCAAAAGCTATCAGAACACACTGGAAAGGCAGGGGGCATGACAGAAGGCGTTTTGAGGGATCAGCTTAGAACCAACCTTTTTTCACTGGATGGTACAAATCCGGCTGAGAATCTATAGCAGGCGGGAAAACACAAGAACAAAAAAAAAAATAGCAGAGAAAGGAGATTAAGAGGAGAGAAAAGAAAAAGGCTTGTGTACGATTTCTAACTCAGATCCTGGGCAACATTTAGATTAGCGATTAATAGCAAGTTCTAGCTTCTTTTGTTTTATTCCAACTTTTGAACAGCAGAAAGCAAGCAACAGGTGCAATGAAACTGAGCTTGGGCTAAGGGCCCTATGAAAGAAAATGGGAATTAATTCACAGCCAAGCTTCAAAATAAAATAAGCATCCAGGGAAGAAAGCAAAGCTAGATCATTATTGCATTGTCATGTGCTCAAATTAAAATCGGAATACTAAACTTAAAAAGGAATATAGAATTGGAGGCGCCTCAACATGACAACGTCTGACACAATTAGAAACCAGTTGCTTCCTTTCTCTTTTGTCAGCAGCTACTTTTAAAGCAGCTCTGGCAAGAAAAATATCCAGAATAAAAGTGAGGACAAGTATGTTAACCTGGGTAGCTGATCTATGGCGTCAGCTGAGGCCAGATACAGCAGCACTTTCACAATTCTACATACCTTCATTTTCCAGTGAGGCTGGGAAAGTTTTCACCTGGAATGGACGGAAGGGCTTGCCATCAAAAAGGGGAGACTCTTCACTCTCTTCGGAGCTCACATGGACGTCCACGGGGGATTCGGAGATGGAAGATGTAAACTGGTCCATGTCAGCCCGCTGCTCTTGAAGGAGCTCATCTGTAAGCAGTAGTGCTCAGTTAGTTAGAAAGCGTTGTCCTATGAAGATGTTTCCAAGAAACTCAACACAACTTCTTGGATTCGAGTCAGGATTATTTTTATTCGTCTATGGAGGAAATAATTTGCTAGATACTCGGGGTGGAACTTTTCACAAGTATATATTTGGTTTGTACTGCTATTTTGTTGTTGTTGTTGTTGTTGATCTCAGGTGCCAAAATGCTTTGGTGCTTTTGGCAAACTAGCTTAGGGATCGTAAAAAGAGGTCAAAGGTACTAACCAATCTCACTTTGGATTTCTTCTGCCACATAAGGTACCTTGTAGAGCAGGGACAGACTTTGGTTCATTCTCTCTTCAATCACATGGAGATGCGTCATCACCTACCAAGAAAGAGGGCAGAGTTCACAAAGAGTATCAATTCTATTTTTACTTAAACAAGTAAGTCTGCTCTAGAGATAAAGAGTTTTAGAATCCTCACATTTGCTGCCACTGGCTACTAGCCATGATGGCTATATTCCACCTCCACTGTCAGAGGCAGCTTCTGGGATTCACAAGCGAGGAGAGTGCTCTTGCACTCAAATCCTGCATTTGGACTCTCCAGAAGTATCTGGTTTACTGCATTCTGCATGGTAGATGTTTTAGTTTACTGTATTCTGCTGGACTAGGTAGGCCTTTGTCCTGATCCAGGAGGGCTGTTCTTAATCTTTACATAGAAAGATACAATCTAAGCTAGTGTTCATCACCACATACTGTGACTGAGGAACCCATAAGATAACTATGCGCTGTGCGAAGCAATGCTATCACCTGTAGGTCACCTTAACTGGGCAACCCAGGCATTGGGTTTTACCCTAATATAGGATGTAAGAAAACTTTTGTTGTTGCTGCTAAAGCAATGGTGAGGAAAAGGAAAAGGGGAACAATAGCAGGTTCTCCACAGTGAGAAAAGACCCAGTTTCCCTGTAATTTAAGCCATAACCCTGAGAACCTCAGAAGTTTGTCCAGATGGGTGCCTGGCAAAGGAAGACTCCTTCCAGACCCAGCAATAATTTCTATTATGTAGCAGAAGAAAAATCTGCATGAATCTATGTATAGCTCTATATACATCTGAAGAGTCATGCTTATGTTTCCAATACAACTAGCATAAAATAATGCTCCCCCCATAGTACATTACCCTAAGCAACAGCTTTCTCAGGAGAGGTTACGTAGCTTAACAGCACTTTGTTCAAAGCAGAGGCAGTAACATTCTCTTACAATGCTGGCCTTTGTTCAGGGAGGCTTGCCTGGACAAAATGGCCGGGTGTGGTTTCATATCTACAACCCAGGTTCCTGTTTCTGTACACAGGCACCTTTCCCACTGGCTTCTTGGATATATGGCTACCATGTATTTGACCTGCAGAGGGTGCTGCACATTAATGGATTCGATGGAGCTGATATGGAATGCATTAATATGGATAACCAAGCTGGAACACTAATGAACTGCTTCTTATGGTCTGAAGTGTATCTGACTTTTAAAGAGAAGAAGGAAAGCAATTTAATTTTCCACGTGGCAGCCTGTCAATCTCCTGGATCGATTGAGGAGCTTGACGTGAATCCAAAATGTAAGGAATCGATGTCCCTTGCATGTCAATTGGTCAACGACACAGCCTGCCCATTGTGGCCTAAGCCTCCAGTTTACAAGCAGGGTCACTGCTCAGTCAAGTGAGCTGGCTGTGTGAAGACAGGACTCCATCCCCTAGGAAGACATGTTTGCATGACGCACTACTTGGATATGAATAGGATGGGCCAAAACTAAAGAATAGGGAAACATTTGTCAGTCAAATGACTAAAGGGAAAACATTCAGAAAACTCCCCAGCACTGGAGAGTACAAATGTGAATACACTTAGATCTGCAGCATGGATTTCAGCATTACCAAACTAAGCAATCTAAGCAAATGGGAAAGCATTTTCCACTGCTGCTGGGTGAAATTGGGTTCATGCTCCAGTCCTGCTTCTCAAGCAGACAATGTAAGTTACTGAATTCAACGCAAAATAACCACTTATCACCTTTGGCAGTTCTTTTCTTTGAAAGAACATCACTTGGCAGAGCTCAGAAGCAGCGCTGTCTAGCAGGAAGGCACCCATCTTACAGAAAACTGGCTTCCAGCTCTGCTAGTGACCTTGTTTGACCTTGGCAAGGCCTTCTAATGCCTTCCCTTTTTTTCCTTCTCACCCTCTCAGTCACAAAGACAACAATCCTGGCTATGAAACAAAATTTAAAACAGGAACGCAAAATTGCTCAGAGAGGTAGCTTGGTGGATAATGCATGAGAGAGCTGTTGCAATTTCCTTTCCATATATTGAAAAGAATGAGGAAAATTTGCTCCTCAAAAACGAAGCCTTGGGTAAGTGATCAAATGCTTCTATGCTTTGCCCCAAGACTCAAGCTATACTTCTGCTAAGAAGGGGAGAAGGTTTTGGCAAGTAGTAAAAGCAAAAGATGGATGAGAAATCCAAGAAAGTGATTACAGTCAACAAGCCGGCAGGACAAGCGCAGAGTCAGTATGGGCACAACAAAATAAATGATGCGTCAGGGATGGGTGCTGTCAGTTCAAGAAGTGGCCATGTTTCATATATGTTCCAGCTGGCACCCAAAAGTAACCCACCCCAGCTGTGTAACTCTGGTTAATATAAATAGGCACTATTTTTGTTTAACAGGCACATCCCAGGTTAATACCAAAAATGCACAGAAGGACTATGGTTCATTGTGATGTCCAAACCAGCTCAAAGTCTGCACATTTAGGCAGAAGAGATAAACTGCAACACCCAGCTAGGAGTGGGTCTTAAAACGTGGGACAAAATATTTCCCAGAGATTATTCTGTACCTGCGATTTCATCTGCGCTGCCTTTTCTGGATCAACAGCCAAAACGTGCTGGTAATGGCGGATCGTGTGCAGGCGGTCTTTGTTCTCTGCCCGGACGTAACGCTTCAGGGCTTGGAGGATACGGTGAGGCTGTAGGAAGTTAAACCAAACTGGTGAGCCAATAGAGAATGGAAGACTGTCCAGTGATTTCAACTGTGCCCCTTAAGGTCCAAAAATATTGTGATATAGCAAGCACAAGACACATGAGCTGCTGCTGCAGCAGCACAGGCAAGAAGCTGGAGCTAGGCCAGGCAAAACATATCTGGACAGGATTCAGATTTATAGGAAAATTCAGCAGCCATTATACTAATGCTATACACCCAGAATGCCTACCTTACAGCTGCTCAATCAATTATTGCCTCTCCTCCCTCCCACCCACCCACCCTATTCTTCCACTAGCTGTCAATGTTTGCACTTCTTCCAGACGCTCCTGGCCTTCCCTTTAATGCATGTACTTGAAACATCCCAAGGGGAACGTACCCGCGGAGAATCGGTCTGCAGAGCAACTAGGTAATTTTCCAGGGCAATGCGACGGCGGTCATCCAGCATGGCTTCCACACGAGCGAGATGAGTCTCCACCAGCTGCTGCTTCTCACTGGCTGCTTCCTTCTCTAGAGATTTAGCCATTGCCTGGAATCGCTGCAGAAGGAAAATGGTGCAGTTAACAGGTGGCAAAGAGATTAATTACTGCTATTCTGATTAGCTACTTTCAGATGCATTTAGTCAGACAGCACCTGAAAGATGCCTGGGAGACAGATTTGGCATCTATATCATGGTAGGTGTATTCTGCAGGTGGAGCAGCAGTCTTTGCAACTTAGTCCAAAACTGTTTTGGAGCAGAAAATGCAAAAAACCTTGCAGTCAGTGGATAATCTAACCCTGCAGTCACTCTCAGGATACAGAGTTGAATAACTATTTTAGTACTGGTGACCATTTGCCTATTTAGTGACAGCAATCAGGTTGAGGGCTTGCCAAAAGCCTGCCAATGGCTCAATTCAAATGTAGTCCGAAGCCAAACCATGGCTTAGTGTGAATGTACAGCCTCTCAGAGAGGAGGTGGTGGTCACAACATTGGAGAAGCAGAACAGCCACTTTCTCCTCTCCAGGAACCCATGCATTTCTGCTAAGGCGCTGTTTTCAAGACCCTGTCTCTACCAGCTGGTAAGGAGAAGAAAGATGGGGTAGGCCAGAAAATCCATCCGAATATCACTACCTGGCAGCCCTGCTAACCTTGAGGTCCATATTTTGTTAAATTGGAAATGTTAATTTATGTTGCTGTAAGTTTGTTTGTTTGCCTTATAACTGAATTGTTTAGTTGCTTATGTGTCCTGTTTATACGATTTTGTGATTTTTGTATACTGTTTCTCTCTGTTCATTTTTATTAATGTGTTCTCTGCTCTGGGATTGAGAACATTGAATGAAGAGTGGGCCATAAATACTGTAAATAAATAATGTCTGAACTGAGGGTCCAGCGCCTTAACTACTTCCTAAGGTTCCAAACCTCAACCTTACAATCCTCCAGGATGAAGTGACTGAGCAGTTTAATTTCAGAAGAATAGGAGGCTGGTGGTTTTTTGCTAGTAGCTTGTATGAAACTTTGCATTTTTTTGCTACTAGCTTGTATGAAACTTTGCATTTTTATAAGGCTAAATTAGAAAAAATGGCATTTTGTGATTTTCTGCCATGAAGAGAAAACAAATTTGCTTATGCCACTGCAAACCAATTTAAAGGCAATAAAGGCAAACACAATTTTAAAAAGATAATAGAAGAAAATCAATTTGGAATTGTTCATTTGCAAACCATTCTGTTCTCTACATGTTTCTCGGCTGGTATGAACCAACTTCCAGAACACAACCAACGAAAAGCCACAGCAGATTTTATTCTCAAAACTATTTTACCAGGAAGGTGGTTTCCTCATCCTCATGGGTTTTCACCAGTTTTGAACAAATAAGATCTGTGGGTTCTTCAAATGAGCCACATCTGAGCACTCTCAGCTGAAGCAAACATGGCTGGTTTTCTACAGTTCTATTTTCACAAGCCACCAACATGCTCAGTGGCTGATTTCATCTTCTCCTACCATCCAGAAGAGCAGTGGGTACTAAGGAGCACTGAATCCAAGAACGGAAAAATAACCCCATGAATGAGAAATGAGACATCCCTAGGTCAACAGCTAGATGGCAAAAACAGTTTAAGTTAGTGGTCTTATTCTGACTGTTGGGAAACTAAAAGCCACCCATCCATTCATGCTCTAGGAGAGAACAACCAACTTCACTCTGATAGTTTACCTGCATGAGAGTTTGCCTCTCGGCCTTCGGGAGATTCTTGGCCTGCCGCTCTGCTTCTTCCCATTCCTTCTTCACCTAAACAGGTCAGAAAGAGACACAAATCTGGTCCGTGAGGACAAGCGTGACTGATCCACATGTAACACACTAAGTTCATTTAGGTTATTTAATACACGACTCAATACAATTTCCACAGCTGCTTCCAATATAAACATATTTTTTAAAAACAAAACAAAAACAAAAATACCAAAAACTATTTGTTAAAGGTTTAACAGAAAGCTGCAGAGAAAAATTCCTGTTGTGGAAAGACAATTCTAATTTAGGCTCTCAAGGGAGCAATTTGGCTTGGAGGGTTTATTGCTTTTACTATCCAAAAAGATAACTTAAAAAAAAAATACTTGGCCCAACTAAAAAGCAAAAGCCTGAAGTCGATGGCTTGGAGACAGCTGGCTAGCCACAACGAGGTTGCAGAGTTGAATTTCGAGAATAAGGGCAGCCATGCTACAGTTTAAGAGGAGGCTCACCCGATCCATGCGGTTGTGATGTCGAACCTCTAGCTGTTCTTTTGCTTTCTGGAAACGGGCATGCTCATTGTCGTCGGCTGGTGTTTCAAAGTAGACATCCACATCATCAGTAGGCACAGGAGTAGGAGGAACTGGGGAGATGACAGAAGACAGGACCTGTTCTGTCAATGGCCCTGGATCAGTCAGCTGCTGCTGTACCTAAGGGTGCCAGGGCAGGGGAACATGCTGCCAGTGGTTCCCCTCTCAGAAAAAGGCTTTAACAATCCCTTCCAGAACTCCTTTCTCGCTTCTATCAATTGCCAGTTTTCTACAGCACCTCACACAGTATTACGGGAAGACAAGTAACATACCGGGATATCTCTAAAACCACCCCATTCTCCAACAGTGGGCAAGTATTATGCAGGATCAGTAACCAAACCGTTGCTTAGAATGCTGCTTTTAATCTCGCAAGAGGTTTATGCAAGGCTGCATACATTTGTTGCTCAGTGAAACTACCCACAGATCGTTAGTGCAGAAATGTCCAGATTTTTCAGATATTCAGTCCCCAAGGAGAGATTTACACACTTCAAACTTCATTTACCCCCAATAGCTTTATCAAGTGATATGGCATCTCTCTCTCTCACTCACTCACTCACTTACACACACACACACACACAGAGAGAGAGAGAGAGAGAGAGAGAGAGAGAGAGAGAGCGCTATGCAGCACAAAGAGGCACAGTAAAAACATTGACTTGTGCAGCAAATTGGACAGCTTTCCAAAGTGGAAAGGATAAGACTAGACCATATTTGTGCCATCAGGACTTTCCTAACAGTTGTTCATGCTACAGTATTATCTTTAAATGACAGGTTGTTGTTTATGCCTTTTCCAGCTTATCGCTGGGGCATGGTCTGCATCCTGACCCATTCTGAAGGAAAGAGGAATTAGTGTTAGGAATCATCAAACCATCTAGGACCAGGATATCTGAAGGACTGCGGTCTCTCATATAAACCTGCTTCTGTGCAGAGATCTATGGTCCTGCTCCTGGTACCCATGCTATCTGAACCAATACTGTGACCGGGGAAAGGACTTTTTCCTGTTGTTGCAACCAATGCTTGCATTCCAGAGTTTGAATTCCGATATCCCCCCCCTCCCCCCAGATGACAAACAGAATTATATCTACTTGGGCTTCTATCTTCTTCCTCCAGAAGCATTTTAAGCTATTCTAAAAATATTGTTCTTGTTCAATTATTTGGTTAGTTCCTTGCATACATTTGGTAAAAAGATGGGGTACTAATGTTTTATGGAAATAAAAATATACTTTAAGTAAATGAGAGCCATCACTCAATATCTATGCAAGAATGAGTTCATCACAAATCCTGATCACCTGGATCAATCCATTTTGAAGTCAATAAATCTCATATCAAATTGAACTGCTTTCAGGCAGAAAGGTTTTGTTCACAGAACTGCACATTTCATCCAATACCTTGTATAAAGCCCTGAGCGGGGTCGCAACACAGCACTTGAACCCACAACATTTTTAGTTCAACATGGTAAGCATTAAGTGAAACAGTGGCAAGACAGCACACATTGCACATGTAAAAAAGCATTCTCTCTCTCTGCAGATGGAAGCCAAGACTGGATGTGTCGCATACTGTTTAGTGTTTCTGAATCAGGCTTTGATATGGAGGCTCCAATTTCCACCCCCAAATCCTTCTCGGATGGGATGAACTTTTGTCCAAAAAGCTCCTGACATCCGCATCTTTTATTCCACCACTTCAATCAGATCAACCTAATCAAAAGCATTTGCATGGAACCCATTTTGTAAACAGGATTACTGCTGTATAGACAGACTGCCAAGCCCTAGAAAGCACAAAAAAGCCTTTCAAAAGGCCTCTGCAACAGCCAAAAAGGAAAGTGCTGGAATTTAACAATAACTTAATTTTGGGGGGGATATTTTATTGTGAGAGCAGGCAAAAGCCTCAAGCTATCAAATAGAGTCATCAAGCTGTAGCTCATATTTCTAATGGTGCAGAAAATGAAGCAGTTATCTTCCATTCAAAAAAAGGGTGGGGGGAGAGGGAGAGTACCAGTGTGTATCTCATACCAGTAGCTACATATGGAGGAAGTGTTTGAAAGGATGCAGGATTCCATGGGAAGGGAGTAAGAAAGGAGGTCAGCTGAGGTGAACAAGGGCAGCAGTTTTAAGAAACAAAAATGTTCAATTCCAACTGCAAAAAGTAGAAAGGGATCAATTGAGCCTTCATTGACCTTGCAAAGGTGAGATGCATTTAGAAAAGCAGACCAGTGTGTGAAGGGGAAGCCAGTCTTCCCAAGCTGCAGAAACATAAGCTGGACCTAAAACCTAAAGCAGCACAGACAATAAAGACTACTGCAGGACAGACAGCGTTTCAGCAGACACCAGGATTCATAGAACAAGGCTACACACGGCTCTTTCCTTGACCTGGTCAAGGATGAGAAGACAGACAGGACAACAGCTTGCTGCAAGAGGGCAGGTGGGAGGCAGGACTTACTCATCTTTTTACACACAGCCATACAATAGTCCTCTGACTCAAAATTGTTCCTGTTTCCTCCGCAGCCTCCATATATAAAGCGAATGCACTTTTTCTTGTACATGTCGAAGTACCAACGAGGCATCACAGACCGGCAGGGACCTGTCATCGCCTCCTGGGAGCAGACAGCTGTGTGGGAGATGGTTAAAGCATCAGCTGGTGACAAGCACAGCTTAGCTAAGCTATTACAACAGCAGCGATGGCTCTAGGTTAGTCTTAGCTGAAGAACTGACATTTGCCTGGGGTGCTACAGATCCATTATCCACAAGCTTCCAGTTTTCCCATCACTGAAAAGAAAAATCTGTTTACCAGGGCCAAAAGTAGGCCCAATGATGATAACGCTATCCCGCTCAACTTCATCTGTGCCACTTCCACAAAGGGGAAGTAGGAAGAAAAGCATATTTTGCAGCATAGAAACATCTAGGCCACATTGCACCATGCAAACAACTGTCCCAAAGCTTCCATTCAGTTCATGCAAAAGACGTTCTGTGGTTAGCAACCAGGTTAGGCAGGTTATGTGGCGAAAGATTTTATTCTTCCTGCTTCCCAGAAAGGATAATATTGGTGGACGAGGAATTTCCTTTGCTGCCTCAGTTCCTTCAGCTTAGCCTTTCCGTTTCTCAACCATAGCTAATGCTTTGTGTCTGCCACCTTTCAGCACCTTTCTTTGGAAACTAGGTAAATTGTGCAACTTGGAAAACTGACTGTCTGAAGAATCCACAAATACTAATTTGAGCATATGAAATGGTCATCTACTGTGGAAAGTAAGCCCATAACCTCATTCAGGGGTGTGTGTGTGTGTGTGTGTGTGTGTGTGTGTGTGTGTCCTAAATGGCCAGGCCACACTGGTTAAAAGCCTAGAACATTGTAAGAAAAAGACCTTCAATATGGTAGCAGATTTGGTAGCTTCAACCACTCCCACCGCCAGGGGATCAAGGAACCTCAGAAGAGTGGAATCATTCATGTCTTATTGGGTTAGAAGTTCCTAAAAGCTGAGGCTCTGCCCTAGTTCTCACTTATGGTGATAAACTTGGAACGCACACAGTAAATTTAGGAGGGGAGTGTGAATTTGAGACCATTTCTTTCAAGCATTGAAATACATCCACATAGTATGGATGGCATTCTGTACTTCAAAATACTTGAATGGAAACTTAGAAACAACTTGACTATTAATGCTACGCACGTGGAAGAAAGTTACTTTTGGATTTAAAGCCTACTTGCTGATAATGTTATAAATTTAAGATTGAAAATTTGCTCTTCTACATAGCAAAAGTGTATTTGTCATAAAGTGTATTTTGTCATCTGAGGAACAATTACCGAAGGCAGAAGCAAGGAGGCTAAAGCATTTCATCATTCCTCAAGAGCACTTCCTACTGCATGGCTTCCTCTTGGCTATATATTTGCACCATGTTGAGAAGTCCAAAATTTGGAGCTGACATACATCAGTCACAAAAACTGGTGCACCTTAATCCCATTTGCTTCACATTAGAGAGGCTTTAGGAGACACTGACTAACTAACAGCTGTTTGAGTCAGAAAAATTACGTGTGTGCGTGTGTGTTTGTTTTCCCCAAACCCTGCCCCCCCACCACCAAAAAAAGTCTGACTACTCAATTGTAGTTTTCAGGTTGTTGTTCTTTGAGGAAGAGTGCTTACTTGGTGCAATTTGAAATCTTGAAGGTATCATACTGAAGGGGGAAAGCGTAACCAGCTAGGAAAGCATGCAGATCCCAGGTGGCCCTTCCACACGTACTAAGCTTTACTTCCAGCAAGTGAAATCATAGTATTCTGGAAGCTTACCAAAGAGTTTGTACCTGCAAGGTTACAGGAGTTGCTGGCATCTGTTTGACAATCTGAATTTATCTACATTTTATGCCGATACCGTTAACTGGCTGCTGTAAATGTCACTATAGGAGCATGTAGCCAAAAGCAGAACTGCTTATACTAAGCTTGCCCCACTTTGGGATAGATGGGCTGACTGATGGATAAACTGTAGCATACATAGAAATGTATAAATGACAAACCATTTGATCATTTTTGATAGTATTCTTCCTAGTTTTTCTATGAAGGAGAAAATCTGAATAACTTTTCACCCAAGTAACGTTTTCCAAAATTAGATAGCAGAAAGCTATTTCAAAGTAGTCCCAAGGGAGAGTGCCAGAGGTAAGAGCTGCCAGTGATACACTTGGCAAGTAGGCACTGTATGTCCCACAATTTGGGGGAAGGAAGAGACTAGTCTCTAATGAATGGCATACAAGCTCTTCTCCACTGACCTATTTGGCAATTAAAACATCCAAATAGGAAAAAGGCTACTAGACTAGAAGTGGAACATTCAACATATGGATTGGCAAGATCAATTTGACAGCTACTGGAATAAAGAAGAGCTGAGTGAAGCTGTGATGTGGCTGTTTACCTTTCACATCACTCATTATTTCCTTCTCAGCAAGCGATTTCTCATTGCTTGGTTCTGTCGGAGGCTCTTCATTGTAATCTTTATAGCCATCATAATAGTAATCCCGATCTACCACCACCTCTTCTTCCTCATCTTCTTCCTGTTCCTCCTCTTCGTCATCCATTGTTGCTATTGCCGCTGTGAACTCTTCTGTATTTGCCTCGGTGGGGAACTCACTAAAAAGATACATACAATTAGAATGCAAACCAACTGCTGTTTGCAGGCATGAATGTGCAGAGTGATTTGGCTTTGGGTCTCCTCACCTCAACTTTAAAAGAATTGGAAGAAAAGAATGGATGCACAACCAACTTCAATTCTGGAAACTACCCTATTGCATCTACACAAGCTATTGTAGAAGTGGCTCCAAGATGGGCTCTTAAGTTTTATTATATGGATCTATTTCCAAAGACTCACAGCACCTCAGTAGTCCATGACCTTCAACCAGCCCACCCACACTTACGAGACCCAGGAGGAGGCAGGGGGAGAAGCAAAGAGAGAGGAGCACAGAATTTCAAAACATTGAGCTCAACAAAAATAAAACCCATTTCTTGAACCAGGCAAGACACCCCATGCAGCAATGCTAATGATCTATGGATCGTAAGAAGCTAGCATGATCCCAGCCCATGTTTATGCTCTTAAGGTGGCCCTAAGGCCTCCCAATGATCCTCACAAAGCTTTTCTCTGCCCAACCAATGGGAAGAAAACATTGCAATAAAATGCGAAGAAAAGAGCTTGTAACAATTACCTTTTGTAACTGTCATAGTCTTCATCCTCCTCCTCCTCTTCCTCCTCCTCCTCTTCTTCCTCTTCCTTGGAAAGAGCTTCATCAACAATTTTGGCCTGAGGGCAGCACACATACTCTGTGCCATGGAACTGGTCTACCCCGCAAGGAAGCAGCATGCCATAGCTGTGCAGGATCATTCCCTCAGTCAAACAGGCCTGGAGTAAGTATTAAAAGCAATGAATCTCTTGACTGTTTTAATGTGTGAACCTCTTACATCATCCCCCCCCCACACAATTAAAGGATAATATACAGATTTTGTATAGCATTGCATCTTAGCCTAGGTTGCAAAGGGTCACTAGAATCATCTGCCATAAAATTGCTGATTGTTTAGAAGTGGTACTCAGGATAGGGCAGTGAATGTCAACAGACGACGAAGGTCCATGCCTGGAAGCTGAAACTGCACATTACATCTAAGAAGTAAGATACCAACTTGTTGCTGACTCAAACCTTCCAGCAGGGGTTGGGGCTTTATAACTTCAACAGCCTTGGTGCAAAGTTACATATCAATGCAATGCACAATTTAGCTTGAAACCAAAGTTGTGCAATTCAAAGTAATTTTATGAAGAGCACATACTACTTCTGCACTTTAAACCAAGGAAGTGAAAGGGTGAATATTCCTTATCATTCTAGGAATCACATTTTAGAAGCATGTTAAGATGATGCTCAAATAAAAATCTGAAAATAGATCTGCCTTCCAAAAACTTGGACCAAAATCTCCAGTGTTCCAAAATAAGAACCCTGAAGCCCCAATTAGGCTACTATGTCCTAGTAGCAAGGGAGTCAAATGTCAACAGAACTCCACAGTTATAACAAACAAAGACTGCATGGAACCGGCACAAACTGGAGTTCTCAAACTGTTAACTTAGTGAAATCATGACTCTGTGGAAAACAGGTTGTTGTTTTGCTTAGTAAATCAGGCTGAACAATGATTTACACCCAGGATCTCAATTGCTTCATTTTGGTGGCTCAGTATTAGTCAAAAACTTTGTAACTTGAAGATATTCTTCAAATTCGTTGCAAGCTGACCTTGCCTCTATTACTCCTTGAAAGAAAAAAGGCATTTCTAATTCTGTGTTTCAAGCTTTCTCTCAAATACCACTTTATGGCATCTTATGGGAGAAGGCCAGGGCATTCCTTCTCTTGCAGCCAAGTTACCTCTTTTGATATAGTGTGCCAGTACTGGTGGCTTTTACACACATCCATCCGCTCCCTGTGGAAGAACCGGCACTTTTCTGGAACCAAGAGGACATCACTGACAAACTCCCCCACTGTGAAGAAGGAAAGAGCACAAGTCAACTGCAAAATCATATCTCACACACAAGTCCCAAGCTTTACTTTCTAGTTAGAGACATTTACTTGCATCTGATGAAGTAGACCATCAACCTTAAAAACTTATGCTACATTAAATTTGTTAGCTTATAAGGTACCACGGGATGCCTTGTTGATGCTACTAAAGTTTCATGTCTCAGAAAAAGATGCAACTGGATCCATAGGAATGATAAAATATCTCTATATTTAGAAGGCCTCTCAACTGCAAGAATTTTCATTTTTATCTAGGAGCTCAGGATATTAAATTAATTCAAACAGGGAGAAAACATGACAAAGGCTTTTAAAACATGCATTTGGAGATAATTGGAAACTTGAGATTGACATCAAAATCCAATATGTCTCCTCAGAAGTAAGTCACACAAATAGGACTTACCTGTGAGTAAGCCCAGTATGAATAGGTCTGCACCATAAGCTATTTCAACTTTTTCTTTGAACACCCAATACTATAAGAAAGTTAACCAGAAAGGAACAACCAGTACTCTGTTCTCCAATAAAGGCTACAGCCATTGGCCATGTTCACATGCCACACTAAGCCACAGTCCATCTTAAACAATGAACATTCTTCTGCTCCCATCGCCATCTCGCAAGTGCTGCATGGGCAGTACAACCAAGCCATATTATGGCCCGTCATGTTGTACAAACACACATTGTTTAAAGTCAGAAATAAACCACAGTTTGTTCTTGATTGTGCCACATTCGCATTTAAGCCAGGGGTCAGTAACTTCTTGGGGCATGCAGGTATATGTACAAACTGGAGAAACTGTTGCCAGAACCACACACACACTACATACATACACAATGACTCTTCCCCCCTCCCCACTCAGACTCATGTCATTAATTTGAAAATGATATTTTTGCTTTTATTTCCAAGCCTAGTTTGGCGGGGGGACCTTCCTGGAGTGTGCAGCTGGGGAGGAAAGAGTTAACTTTCCGTTGCCAGCTTGCAGACTCCAGCAAGCTTGTACCACCCCCAATAATTAGGCTTGAAAAAGTCTTGTTGGAGCCATTATGACTTAGCCTGACATGTGAACCACTTCACTGTCCAGTATCCAAGATGGACATGGATATTATTATTACTAATGCTATTTTTTAACACTTGTTTAGTGCTAACAGCATGCCAAGTCCTACGCGGAACATTATGTCATCTGGACACTAAAAGTCTACGCAAATAGTATTACACCAACTTTGTACATGCAGGGAGATTCTGAGTTGAGGCCCATTCAAGTGTACTACTCAACCTCATGCATTTGGGAGTCCCAATGTTGCATGGGGCCTATATCATATGTGTCCCAGTAATCTTCTAAGCTGGGTTTTAGATGAATCAAGGGGAAGGGAAAGGGAAGAGTGACAAAAGTTAGGAGAAGCTGAGACTAAATAAAGAAGCTGCAGAACAGATGAGGCAATAAGCAGTTGAATAAATGTTTGAATAAAAAGCAAATATAGCAGTCAGTTTATTTATATATGACATTTTTCACAAATTCACTGGGTTGCATCCAACAAAGTTCTATTTAGAGCAGGCCAATTAAAACTAAAAGGTCTAAGCTAGTCAAATTTATTGATTTCAGCGGGCCTACTCTGAGTAGGTCTAACATTGGACACATTTCAATGTTTTCTGTGGGTCACAGAAAACAGACAATTAAAACACAGTAGCATAAACACCTTAATAAACAGCATAATAGGTTGTAATTTAGCATTGACAAATGAATTAACAGTTTATTCAAATCATATAAAAAGTTCAAATAAGCATAAAGCATACTAATATGTCAATTAAGAGCATCTAATACTAATAATATCAACAGCATTATAACCATATCAAGCAATCTGTTCAGGAGTTCATTTAACAGCTCAAATCAAGTAACAAGATGAAAAGATACAGCAGTCTCCAACCAAGGCAGCTGAAGCATTATTTATTTATAAAGTTTTTATACCACTTAATAAAAATCTAAGCAGTTCAAATAAAAAATACAGGTTTCAATAAAGTGCAATAAAAGCTAGATAAATTAGATAGATGCAAAATACAACTGTGTATCACAAATAAAACTGAGCAGGGTACAAAACAAAAGCAAAATGAAAAACCAGCTTGGTCCAGGAGAGGCAATCCTGCTTAGGTATCCTGGTCCCAATTTGCTTTAAGGAAACATTGAATTTGGCTCAGTAGCTAATAGGAAGCCAGTTGTTGAATTACAGGTGTTTGCTGGGCTACAGCTCCCATCATCCCTGGCCAGGGGACATGCTGGCTGAGTCCAGCAACATCTGGAGGGTTTTCCCTTGTGCGTTGTGGGTTTTTGTTTTGGTTTGTTTTTTTAAGTGTAAGCTTATGAGTAGGTATTGTCTTGTTTTGATGGTATGTAAGATGTTGTTAGAGACTTTTTGGCTGAAGAGTAGGATATAAAAATGTTCTAAAGAAATATAAAGTAAAATAATTAAAAGTCCTGCTTTCGTTTGAGGTAAGACTCCCACCCACACTGGGATTCCAGCTATACCCCCAAACAGCAAGATGAACCACAAGGCTCTTTAGGCATGCTAAAGGGTGGCAAGGTTGGCCCTCACCAAGAGCCCAGGCTCAGGGGAGCACAAAAATGGCACCTCTCCACTCTGGCTCTTCTAGGAGCCTTGGTGGAGCTCCTTGCCAAGAGCATGGGGGGCACCAATACAGCTCCTTGCCAAGGGTGCAAAGCAGCCTAGGTACACCTCTACATGCTACCCTCCAGTGACAGAATGAGATCCTCCTCTCACTGTGATCGCCAGCCAATAAACGGTGTCCTCACTACAACCTCTCCTCCCTCCCATGCCCATCTCTAGGCAGAAAAGCTCTGCGAGAGGCAAGATGGGAAAGGCCTCTGCCTGGGGTGATGCCCTCATTGCTAGTTCTGTTCTCATTAAAGCATACAGTGCTCAAGGTAGCACAACAAACCTGAGGTCGAAGAAATGAGCCCCCTGTGAATCCCCCACAAGCTTCTGTAGCTGCTGAAAAAGTTAAAGTTTCTGTGCAGTTTCATCTCACAGCACTTCACTTCAGGTGGGACAAGGGAAGTGGAATCAGGAGTCCCCTGATAACAAATACCATCTCCATCACCACCCTGTATCAGAAGTGGCATGAAAAGGGCCAGAGAAGCTATGCCACATGTAGACGTGTGGCAGAAAGCACAGCAGTGAGGGGTGGGACTAAGGAGCAAGGGTGTGGGGATCAATGGGTATTTCCTGCCATAAGCAGAAGCAATTCTGAAACCAACAGTATTAGGCAAGTGTTCCTATATTATTCCACAGCACCAGAATGACGCAGCCTGCTTGGATGAGCTAGTGTGATGATAGAAGGGAATTCACCCTTGGCTTCCTTGAAATGGAGAAGTGCAACAACAGAGCGCAGAGAAGGAAGCACGTCACCACCAAGTAGCCAAAAGACAAGCACAGCCTAGGAAATATTTATTTATTATTGCATTTATAGTCCAACTTTTTTTCCTAAGGAGCTCAAGGTAGGGTACATGGCATCTTCATTTAATCACCACAACAACCCTGTGAAGTAGGCTAGGCTGAGAAGCAGTGACTGGTCCAAGGTCACCAAGCTTCATGGTCAAGTGGGGATTCAAACCCTGGTCTCTCTCTCTAGCCCAGCAGACTAACCACGACATCACACTGGCTCTGTAGCAGCTGCTTGTGGCTCTCAGCCTCCTGGTCTTGAACCATGACACAGATGTTCACAGTGCAACATGCAACACTGATTTCTTATTTATAATGTTCTTCTGAAGAAGAAAAAACCTGCAAGGAGGAGTCCTTTTTAAAGGAAAGGTGGGATATAAATGCAATAAAAAGAAACTTATAGATTCCAGTGCAGTGTTTCTCAAGCTTGGATCTCCAGCTGTTGTTGGATTACAACTTCCATCATCCCTGACAACTGGTCCTGCTAGGTAAGGATCATGGGAGTTGTAGTACAAGAGCTGGGGATCCAAGCTTGAGAAACACTGCACTAGCATTTCTCACCTGCTTCAATGTACAGTAAAGGCATCCATGCCCAAAAGCCCAACAATATTTGCCACTACATTTTCATTTAACTTGCTGCCAACTCTAAACTGTTCCAAAGTCTGCTTTGACTTTGACTTGGTATCAGAGCCAAGAACAAGGGCTTGCACATCTCCTCAGTGAGGACAATGAACCTGGAAAGAAATATGTCTCCAGAATATCATCTTATGGAAGCCAGAATACAATGGGAATGAAGTTAATTTTAGAAAGGGCACACGTGAATTCCAACTCAGCTGTGCAACTAAAGAGGTTTCTCATTCCTGTTAAAATTATCTCCTATATTGAAGGATCAGTAGTTTTAAAGGAAGTAACCCAAGCTGCGGTATGCATGTCTATCCTTCAAGAACACTGCTAATAGAGCTAACACTTCACATTTAAGCCAGACATATGAGGCATTTCTAGTCCACACAGCAGCTTAACCAAACAGTCTACGTATAGTCTGCTTTTTCTTCTTCACCAAGCCTAGCTCTGCTCCCACTCCCATCAACCTATTGTCTCACATATTTACAGTTCAACAAGAGTGCCAACTGCGCCTCATTCTCCACTGCCATAGGAAAAGGGAAACCAGAGGAAAAGCAAAGCAAATTATCTACAAGGAGTATGAGGTTAAGTTTCCACCTGCAGCTGAAATTCTGTAAAAAAACAAAACAAAACTGAGGCTGAACAGAAAATAGAGAAGGAGCACAATCACAGTAGTGGCCTATTTTCATTGAAAACTAAACCTTTCACAGACCAAGTTCATCTGTTTAGCACTCTAGAAGCACATCTTATGCTTACTGACTCTGCAGAGAATTTCAGAAATCTCCCACAATCTGAGCTCACTTTAATTTTTTTTAAAAAGAAGGATATTGGTACATGTGACTGACTTAGGAAACTGGAAAAAGCCTCTCACAATATGGCCATGCAGAGACAGACTGTTTCCATGACATGCTCCAGTGGCAAACCATTGTGTTGCTTGTCAGGGGTCACCAGGTAGAGTCCCCACTCTGCCAGTCTTGCTTTTAACTGCAGAAAAACTCTTCCCCCCTCGGACGCCATAGAAATGATGGCCACTACCTGCCTGCACTGGCACAGGGGAAAGCTCAAGCTAGGAGTTGATACAATGCATTGCCCCATTTTGTTCATTTTCACCTTTAAACCACATTTCACAACCTAGGGCATCAATCTGAATAAACTATGATCAGGTATGAGACATAAAAGAGCAGCAAAACAAATACCGCACTAAAAGGTGCAGTCTTAACACAGCCATTCATTCAGCTGGCAATTTGTGAGAGGTACTTCTCATGAGACTCCAGAGCCGGGGTTAGGCAACCTAAGGCCTGTGGGCCGAATGTGGCCCAATCGTCTTCTCAATCCGGCTTGAGGACAGTCTGGGAATCAGCGCATTTTTACATGAGTAGAATGTGTGCTTTTATTTAAAATGCATCTCTGGGTTATTTGTGGGGCCTGCCTGGTGTTTTTATATGAGTAGAATGTGTGCTGTTATTTAAAATGCATCTCTGGGTTATCTGTGGGGCATAGGAATTCGTTCATTTTTTTTTAAAAAAAATTCAAAATATAGTCCAGCCCACCACATGGCCCACGGCTGAAAAAGGTTGCTGACCCCCTGCTCCAGAACAACTGAGACAGGACTTTTCATGCTTATAAGGCAAAGGACATTCTACTGGCAAGACTTGAGCCATCCAGCTTAAGGAAGTAGGAAATGGCCTTATACTAACTCAGACTGGTGGGCTCTTCAGCATTATATACTGACTGGAAGTGGCTTTCTGGAATTTCAGACCAGGGTTCATAGCAAGCTGGTACACTATTCCTTAATTCTAACAATTTGCCCATCCCACCATCTCTCTCTATTCTGTACTTGGCCCCAAACTAGTGGACCTCAGAGTTCAAGGGAAAAGTGAAGGAGAATTCCTAAGCTTGAAATATGCCCACCCTGACAAATAGGAACAACCAAAACTCCTTTCTTGGGTAGCTCTTGAGTTTATGAAAGATCCACTGTGTTTTCTTAAAATTTCAAGTTTAATCTTATGCCCAAAGACTCCATGCAAGTAACAATCAACTAAACAAATCATAGTTAAATCAACGACAGATATGAACCTTACCATATTAATTCCATTAATTAAAACCAGCCAGAATAAAAAAATAGAAAAGGTGTTCTATGCACTCTCTGCATAAATATTTTTAACATTTGCTACTGAAAGAAACACCATTGGCATAATCAATATGCACAGTCAATGTTGATATGAAGTTTCTACATGCAAATAAGGGGTGGGGCGGTAATAACTAAAGGAAATAGAGACTAACAAAAGTCAGGCATGTCAATGGAAGTACTTACCAAGACACTTGAAGGGAACAACAATGTGGGTGTGGCCTTTGCACTGCTTCTTGCCTGTTTTACACCAGTTTTCAATGCTGACTGGCTCATTGGCTTCCACCACATTTGTAATCTGAAGCTCTGGATAAATCTATTTTAAAAGTGAAAAGAAATACTATACACATGGAGAATTGATAGACTCTTGGCAGGAGACAGGGAAAAAACAACATTTTAAGAAGGAAAGATAACTCCTTAAGGGACACAAAATGTGCAAAAAGCCTGTTATGTTTATCAAAATAAGAAACTAGGTCAACAACAGGCCAGTTCACATGTAATGCCAAATCCCCATTTGGCATTACATGAACAACCCTTTTTCTCGCACATTCCGTTTGCCTCCTCCTTCCCCCTTTACTTCACATATTCTGCTTTCCTAAGTAATTGTTTATTTAACAGAAACCATAACTTACTTCTACACTTGAATAAGCAAACTATAGTTTGCATGAGTGAATTCTGGCTGTGCCTTGTGGTGTTATATTAAACACATAGATATTTAAATTGAACACCACTCAGACCTACCAATGCAGCACCTTAAAGAAACCGAAACATGCTGCTGTTGTAACACCAATCACCTAGCACAGCCATGATGGTGGCTTTGGGGTTAGTATCCTGGTTGACACGGCCAGGTCAAACACAGGAAATGCGATTGCATCAGGTGCACCTGCAACCTTAAGGCCAGAACCTGCAGCTTACAGTCATTCTTTGTCACTTCTGCTCATTGATACACTATCACTGAAGTTAACAATCATCAGGATCTAAATGATGGTTGAACTATCACTACTTACCTCAGGTAACAACTCAACTAGTGATATGCTGTGTGTGTGTGTGTGTGTGTGTGTGTGTGTGTGTACATACGCGTGCACACACACAGAGAGAGAGAGAATGTATGTCATTGCAAATACTTCAGAATAGCTAGACAGAGAAAGGAATGCAATTCCCAAACCTTTTACAATGGAAGCCTTTGCAAAATGCTGAACAGACAGGGTAACACAAATCCAGTGCATATGAGTTTTCATGCACAGGGGAACTACGTCACAAGTGGGACTTCCTCATGATCTCTATGTTGTGGCAAAGTGCTTTGCGGAAGGGACTGCACTGCAGTTGGGAAATTTAGCTGAAGTTATGAGTCATCAGGATCTAAACAAAGGTTGCACCAGCTACAAAGAATGATTGCTTACCTCCTGGCAGTACTGCAGAATCTCTTCTTTCCTTTCAAAACAGCTATTTGTCCCAAAAGTATCAGGTTCCCATTTTCCAGTCTGGATATTGACATGCATATTAAGCTTTCCACAGAACATGGCAATCTGAGGCTCAGCCACAGCAAATCCTGTGCCGGCATTGGCAGCAAGTGCCTATGGAGAAAAAGAAGTTAATGTTACACACAAGTAGCTTTTTCATATTTTTATTTAAGATATTTATATCCCACCTTTCAGGGCAAAGATCTCCCAAGGAGGTTATAAACATAACAGAAGTATAAAACATGTGTTAAAATACATATAAAACAATCCAATTACAAAACTAAAAACAGCAGCAGTTAAAAGCCCACCACACTTTCACCATGAGTTGAGGAAAAGAACTCTGGAAAGAAAAGAACTGAGGAAAGAACTTTGTACTTCATAAAAACAACCCTCTCTTGCACCATGAATATGGTGAGCCTTCAGAACTTGAAAACTTCCTCTCACTGCAATGCAGCATGACAGACCAATGCAAACCTACTACTGGTCCTGATAAGCTAAGCTGCATGACCACACTTCCAGGGGGCTGTTGCTCCTTCTGCCCACTGGAAGGAGAATACAAGGCAAATTGGTCCTTAAAGCCACCTATTAATTCCTTCCATTGGTGTGTGTGTCATGCATGTCTTTCTTTACTGATAAAAGTGACCCTTCTTCAGCATTTCAAAACAGACAAAGGAATTCAAACACATTTCCTTAATTAGGAAGGTGGTGTGTGAATACATCCAAGTATGTGTATATAACAGCCACATTTGGACCATCATATCTCAGATTGGTGGCACTGTGGTCTAAACCACTGAGCCTCTTGGCTTGCCGATCGGAAGGTCAGCGGTTCGAATCCCCGCAATGGGGTGAGCTCCCGTTGCTCGGTCCCTGCTCCTGCCAACCTAGCAGTTCGAAAGCACGTCAAAGTGCAAGTAGATAAATAGGTACCGCTCCAGCGGGAAGGTAAACGGAGGCACAGGTCAAATCTGTATCCAGGGCAGCTGTTTACCAGCTCCATCTGGTACGTAGGCTGAGACCCTATCTGCCTGCAGACTGTCTCACCAGAGTGGTGCATGCTCTGGTTATCTCCCGCTTGGACTACTGCAATGCGCACCTTTGAAGGTGACCCGGAAACTACAACTAATCCAGAACGTGGCAGCTAGACTGGTGACTGGGAGCGGCCGCCGAGACCATATAACACCGGTCTTGAAAGACCTACGTTGGCTCCCAGTACGTTTCCGAGCACAATTCAAAGTGTTGGTGCTGACCTTTAAAGCCCTAAACAGCCTCGGTCCAGTATACCTGAAGGAGCGTCTCCACCCCCGTCATTCTGCCTGGACACTGAGGTCCAGCACTGAGGGCCTTCTGGCGGTTCCCTCACTGCGAGAGGCCAAGTTACGGGGAACCAGGCAGAGGGCCTTCTCGGTAGTGGCGCCCGCCCTGTGGAACGCCCTCCCATCAGATGTCAAAGCGATAAACAACTACCTGACATTCAGAAGACATCTGAAGGCAGCCCTGTTCAGGGAAGTTTTTAATATGTGACATTTTAGTGTATTTTTCATCTTTGTTGGAAGCCGCCCAGAGTGGCTGGGGAAACCCAGCCAGATGGGCGGGGTACAAATGATAAATTATTATTATTATTATTATTATTATTATTATTATTATTATTATTAAACTATAACTATTTAACTATTTCTGAAATAGGTTACAGCTTCAGAACAAGTGAATATACTAAACTGTGGTTTGAATCTCGTTTAACATCTTGGCTTGTACTGAAGCTAGCAGTCTTGTTTTCCCACTTTGGATGAAATGTAAAACTACAGTTAAAAGGCTCCCTGGTTTAACTGCAGCTGACAAAAAAGCAAGGAACCAAGGGGCTCCATGCACAAGCAAGACTTGCTGCCTATCTCAGCTTAACAAGGCAAGACATGATTGCCTGAACCAGTTTAAAAAAGACAAGATAATTTCAGGCTAAACTAAGCTGCCCCTGGAGAAAGAGGAATCTATCAGTAATGATGCAACAGCATTCACTGTCAATGCCAGAAGTTATGAATTAGCAGAGCTGAATAGCTTCACTATAGCAGCTTTGCTCTGCTGCTGTTCCCCAAATAGGATCAACTTGAGGGGTACAATTTTAGACGGTGAAACAGAATCTTGATCATTACTGTTTGCTATTTTCAACCTTCATTACAATTTTCTGTTCCCTCTGAGAATCTAATATGAGGGGACAGAAAGAAAATAAGCAGGGTTTTATCAGGAGAGACTAGTTCATCTCCAAGATCAAGCATAGCGATGGTTCACAATCTGCGAATAGGAAATATGCCTATTGACTTAAATATTTTGTGTGTGTGTATACATATACATACATACACACCAACACTAGCACCTATATCAATAAACCTAGTATACTTGGTGACTAATCATTTAATAATGTATCCCATGATGGTTTCAGTGTTATCCATAACGCATTATAAAGTAGATGACAAATATTTAGTAAGACCAACAAATTATTCTCTGCCTGATGCAAGGAAAGCCAAAGGTTTTGGCATATACAACACACTACAGGTGTGGAAGTTTGGAAACTCAGCCTAAACCAGGCATCAATACACCAGTACTGGACCAGTGACCCAAATGGAGAATTTGTGATTTACTACTTTGTTCTCTCAGAGGAGGATTCCTTCCAATACTTTGCCTAAATTAGGAAGAAAGTTTTTTGGCCCCAACACCAGGAATATTCTTAATACTTCTAGAAAACAGCCTCACATCCTCTTTGGGAAGGGAGGGACAGCATTAGCACAGGAAGGAAAGAAGAAAACACAATGGCATAGAGAGATTCGTTTATAAAGGCTCAATATTTGGGATAAGAGACTTCTTTCAGGGGCAGCTTGACAAATTTATTGAGAGGAATGACTTCTGTCCTAAACAATCTTGCACATTAACTGATAAATGGTTGGCTTTAGCCTCAATAACTAGCCTGTTATGAGTGTGCTCATAACACATTGTTAAGTCACTGTAGAATCAAGTCAAGGGAGCCTGATCCCTTGAATTGAATTCTTGCAGGCAAGTCTGAGAATCCATACCATAAACCTCTTGTTCTCCACACTTGTGTAGCTTCTCATTCGTACTAACAAACAATGCCAAGCACCAACTCCCTATGCCCATGTCCTCTGGAGACCCTTCCACCTTTCTCCTCCTTATCACTTTGGGCTCAAAGGCAGTCTTCCATCTACTGTATTGGGAAGCCAAATATTTTTTCTAGCCTTGAGCTATGGTATCCCACTTTCAAAGTACCTGCTATAGACCTGGAACGTTCAGTCTTAATTGCCTTCCTAGACTACAGAATCCATTTACTACAGAAAAGTAAAGGGAGTCTGAAATGAATATAAAATAAAGGCCGTACTCCCTTCTTTGCCTTCATGTAGCTTCTCCATTAAGCAAAATCTGTTTACAACTGACAAAAGTTGCATGCCTGGCACTGATTTCTAGTCTGTAGGCTGATTAAAACAAGCCTTTCTACCACACACTATGGTATTCACATACAGGTCTTGAACAACCTGGAATTACTCAAATATCAGGGGAGCACAAATGCAAATGTCTGTCGTTTGAAGACCATATTAGCAAGCAAATGAAACGTTTCAGAAAGAGAGGGTGGAACAGTGTTCAGTGCCAGGAGAAACAGGAGACAGGGCGTGTCTGGAATGTTAACCTTGGGTGTTCACATGCTGCATTGTGCAAAAATAGTCCTGGACTTTGACTTATAACATGCAAAGGATTTATAAGGTCTATCCTACTGTGAGCCACTGTAATTTTCTTTCTTAGAATGGTACTAACAAATGTATACAGCAAAACCAAGTGCAAGAAGCTGCAAGGTCAGCTATGCCTATTAGAAATTCATCCAAAATTTGTTCTGAACCAGCATGAACCTTGTTCAAACAGAGATCTTTAAGTCAAGAGGATGCGGTGTTTAAACATTAATGCTGAAGTGTTTATTTTAGCCATCCTTTCAGCTTATCGCCACATTACTAAGGGAAGCTTATCCCATTACTAAGGGAAAGGTATCGCTCCTCCTTGGATTGTTCAAATAGTTTGCATATCACTGGAGACAGGTTGCCATAGAGACATTTAAAATACTTATTCGCAAGTGAATAAGCTAAATGAGTCACTCACCCTCAAGATGTTCCTGTTACCTAAAGCAAGTTCAGGTAGATATACGAACCATAGAAAAGAACATTTCATGTCCAGCAGTACAGGTCAGTGCTTAGCCAATATCATGTACACAACATTTTGAACATCAGAGTCCAATCAGGCTGCTTAAAGCATTCAATTGTCTTATGCTAATCATCCAAGCATATGGACATTACGCATGGGGCAGCACACAAATGTCCTAAATAAAAAACTATATAAATAAATAAGTCACCAACATCAGCTAAGGGTTGTACATCCTTTCATAAGCCTAGCCTAAGTGTTCAAGTCAAGACCAACCCACATCACACACATCAGTTGTATGAAACAAAATTACAGTTGTTCATAAACCCAGAGACACACACACGTTCCAACTGAATGTGAGACATGTTAGACCTTCTAATTAAACAGAAGTTACAACAAGGATTTAAAGATCACGTACATTACACAAAACAATAAGTGGCAATCCCAGGATTGTGGGAAAGAGTAGAGACTGAATTTCCTTCCTTTCTGCCAGAAGTTTTGATCTGAGGACAAAAAAGTCCTTTCTTAACCCAATAGCAGGTTTCACTCTCATATGTGACTGAAAAACCTCCTACTAGGTTCATCTGTGGCATCCCACTAGTATGTGCTCTCCCACAACCACTGCAAAAAGCCTTCGAGGCTTTTCTTTAGAAGTTCTGGACATTTTCTGCCAAATTCTGCTGCAAATTTGCTTTCCACAAAGACATATTCTGCTCTGTAGTAACTTCACTGAAATGGACAGTTTGTTCATTTTCCCAATCCAGGGCAAACCTGGTGAAGCTTGCTTTTTTTCCCCTGAACAAAGCCAATTTCAAAAATTTCCACTGAGCTGCAAAATAAATGATCAAGAATCAACATTAATCTGAAGGCTGGAAGGGGGCACAGATAGGAGGAAAATTCCAGGATGCGGGTTGTTGTTTTTTTCAATGTCTTCACCTCCAACCACAATATTGATTTATTTTTCATTTTTAATGTCTAGCTTCTTTAATTGCTCCGCTTTACAACTGTTTCCATGCCACCAGCAGCCAG
Source organism: Podarcis raffonei (assembly GCF_027172205.1). Taxonomy (NCBI): domain Eukaryota; kingdom Metazoa; phylum Chordata; class Lepidosauria; order Squamata; family Lacertidae; genus Podarcis; species Podarcis raffonei. The sequence continues at coordinate 17,610,763 of NC_070616.1, forward strand.
TGGAGATGAAAAGACTTTTAATCATGTTGCCTGGAATGGAGGGAATTGCAATCCAGCCAATAGGCTGCTAAACTATGTGTTTCCTTCAAAACAGCAGCAGGTTCTACAATGGCATTTGCACAGCTGAGGCAGGTCTCTGAAATTTTCATTGTCCTGGGGGGTGGCCTAACTGCTCTTTGTTTTACTTTATGCAGGATGCAAAATTTGTCATGAGTGCTTGCTTAAGTATTTATGGTGATTAGTGGTGCAATCTAAGTACATATGGAAAGAATGTTTACTTAAAAGCACATTAGTCCTAATCATTTAGCCTCAAAATCAATCAATACTGAGACCAGAGTTTTTACACCAGCAATGATAGCTTTTAACCAGCCCCACCCCCGTGTGGTGGTTCATGAGGCAAGTGATGTGAAATCTCAATTTTTTTTAATTGGAAAAGGTTCTGATGCCCTGAGTGGATCTTATTTAGTATGTTTGCTTGACTTATTTAGTACAGCGGTACCTCTGGATGCAAACGGGATCCGTTCTGGAGCCCCGTTCGCATCCTGAAGCAAACGCAACCCGCGTCTGCGTGTGCGCAGGTTGCAATTCGCCGCATCTGCACATCCGTGTGACATCATTTTGAGCATCTGCGCATACGTGAGCGGCGAAACTTCTGTTACTTTCGGGTCGCCACAGAGCGTAACCTGAAAACGCTCAACCTGAAGCATATTTAACCCAATGTATGACTGTACTGTAAACCGAACAGGGAAAAATGCATAATTTACATATTGTGCATGGCAACCCATGCCGGTAGTGTAGATTTTGGCTCAACTCTGTCACCCCCCCCCCCAAAGCTCAACAACTTTTGAAATATGGTAACCCTAGAGTTAGAAGCTAAGTTTTTGGAAGGGGGCTTAATGAAGGAACAAGAGAACAGCAGTTTGAATTCTCCCCAAAAATCATCCTGATTCCCATCTGCATTTGACTTTATTAGTCAGCAGGCCCCAGACTCCACTACAACAAAAACTAAGTTGAGAGACTAATGGAAGACCTCTGAATGCAGGATGCTGTGTGAACAAGTTTTTATGTTAGACAATAGCAATAAACTCCTGAGATTAGTATGCATTGTCACTCTGCAGAGCACTTCTAACAAAACTTAGATTCAAGTTCACCCATGAGACACCAAAGAGGATTTGTCAAAGCAAACACTTGGTGTCACATCTTGTAATTGCAGCATGAACTAACTGGAAGAGTGAGACTATTGGTTCTAATATTTAAGAAGGCACACAGCAGCATCACAGACTTGTGCACATTAACTTGGGTTGGAATCAACTGAAATAGATTAACCCAAGCCACTAAAACTGGGACAATTTATATAAGGCTATTCAGAACAGAAAGACTTTGGTACAAACAACTGCAATCTTGGAGGCAGGGGGAGATTTGTTTACTTGCAATTCTACCAACATATTTACATTATTTATAGGCTACCCTAAAACAAGAAATTATCTGGATGGCTCACATAATAAAGCCACAGACTTCTAAAAAGATTTAAATCAGATCTAAAAACTGGAGAGCGAAGAATAATCAACAAGGTCACACTCCCACCTCGCCCCCCAAAGGCTATCCAACAGAGCGATCAAGGCAATTTCATTATTAAAAGCAGAACTAAACCTCAATTTAAATGGATCTACTTCATCCAAGAGTGCTTAGATTTGGCTAGCAGCCACCCACTCCAGCACTTTGCCCAAGGAAGGGATGTTACCCAGCACCCTGTTGCTGCTCGGATCTTCTGGGTTTCACGGAGTGACAATCTGAACAGCCTAATCCTGTTCCCATTTCAGCCTTATGAAATTCAATCATAGGTCCCATTCTGTCCCATTTTGTGGAAAGACAAGTTCACATTTAAACTGTACACATTGTGAACATATGTGTGTAAAATTAACCCTTTTCAGTGTACTCATCCATACAATACATATTAAATAATACATGTGTACATACTTCTTGTTCACCAAATGCTACAGCACAAATTTCATGAAATGTGTAATGTGACTTGGAGTTTCACTCTGATCCATAACCAATTTCTGGTTATCAGATTACTCCTTTGTAAAATGTGGACCAAACAAATTCCTCTTCTATTGCTAGTTCAAGGTAAGCTTTTCCAGCAGCTGTATCAATTTTCTATAATGAAGCTGGGATCACTTCCCAGACCCAGCCAGCCAGCCATCTAATCTTTGCTAGAGATAATAACCTAAGCTGGAAACTGATTTTACCAGGCTGGGGAGACAGTAGATATGTGTAAATAAAATAAGACGTGTTCCACAAAGCACGATGTCACTGAATGTAAACTTCTAGTTTGTTTGCATCTAGACAAACCAGAAAGGCTCGATGTGGACACAGGAGTTGTCCTAACTACTACTAATAATTCAGCTGTGGCTCCTTGTATTGAATTGTATTTAAACCTCATGTCTGGCAAGAACGCAAACAAAAGGGCTCCTGTCCTGCGGTTCTCAGTCAAGTATGAGCTGTCAGAGTGAGAGAGGCTGGCCAGTAAGATGTCAACTGAGCATGTCAATGTACTGGTTGCAAAGGAGAGAGTGACCACTGGTTAGCTGCAATAGTTATCTCCTAAAATAACACTAGGTGCTGGGACTTAAGAATTGAACTATTTCATGGGAAGAATTTAGTCCTTAAAGGAAGTGGGGGGAAATCATTCACTGAGTTTGTAGGTATCCTATCAATTTCCTCCAATGATGTCATGAAAGGACTACATGAGGCTGCCATATTTGTCCATCCAGTCCAGCATTGCCTTCACTGTTAGTGACTCTCTAGGGTTGTGGGTCACTATGCCTTTTCTTCAAAGCGTTGTAACAGCCTACAGGCATAATTTCAGCACTTCTTCTTTTAACGTTGTGCCTAATTTTTTCCAGGATATTTAGTGTATTTTGCTGTTATGTATCGATTCACTACTTGTGGTTTCAATTGTAATTTGTGTAACCACTTAGATTTTTTAATACTAAACGAAACAAAAACAAATGAGCGAAATGAAACAAATTGAACAACAATGACTTCCGCCTTAATTAGACTGAGAATCGTCATAGAAGCAAACTCCTACATGTGAAGAACTTTGATGGACTCCAAATTCAACCAGCATGGCCAATGGTCAGGGATGTTCTGAGTTTAAGCCCAGCAACAACTGAAGAGTCACAGGTTCTCTGCCCTGTTTTAAAGTCACAACCACTTCATTACATCAAGAGCTTTGACCAATCAGCTTTTATGATCCATCTTCATTTAAGCTAGATGTAACAAGAATTAATCACTACCATTACTTTTGATTTAGCCATGAAAAGCTTAGTTACATGAAGCAATGCTGCAAATAAACCAGCCAAGTGTAGTTTGAGCCAATCTGTAGTATAAAGTACGCTGACATTTTTCTTTAGATCTTATGCAGAATTAGCCATAAATTTCAGAGTACTCAACCCATGGGAATGTCTGTTCTAGAACCATTCAGAGGTTGAATAACCTTTCAGTAATGCATTAGCTCTCACTTTACTTCAATGTACTGGAAATTCCAGCAGTTTCTTTGGAGCACTGATGAAATTCACTCTCTTCAGCAAGGACAAAGAATTTGTTCCTAGGAAATTGATCCTTAGAGATTGTATGTGTTCAGGAGCTAGCCTCAAGTATTCCCTTCTGCACCAACTCCCCAGCACTTGAAAAAACACTGGGAGGCAGAAAGAACACACAAGACTACAAACCTTTCCTGGCTGTAGACTTTAATCTCTGAGGTCACAGTCATACATTCACTGGATATTGATTTATTATTATTATTATTATTATTATTATTATTATTATTATTATTTACACAAATACAGTAGATCAAGTTCACATTATGTTTCAGGTTCATATATGGTTCAACTGCGATGTGCATGCCTTTTAGGATGAGACTAAGGAGGTAGATGTAGAAGGTTTTTAATCCATCAGTCTTCTGAAATTATTGTTGGCATGGAAAGAATTTTGCATTGTGCTTCAAACTGTTTTTTCCTAGTTGCTCTTCCTGCCTTTATTCAGCGGCTAGATGGCTTGAGCTCAGGAAGACTAATTAATGCCTAACATAGCAAGCCATAGATCTAAAGATGAGCAATTCTTTTAAGCTTTAGTATTTTTTATTTTTTAAAAAAGCTAGTATATGCAACAACACACTCAGGCAAGAGGGGAATAATTATTGTTTGTAGTCAGATCTGGTGCACCTAGATAATACCAGCCACTGTCTGACTTTGAATTTAAATAGTGCATAACAACGTACTTCTCTGGTTTTCTGGAATTTGTTTCACCCGATTTCTATAGGAAGCCCTAGTGCACAGATCCACTCTATGGCCAACATCAAGGTTCAAGGGAATATGCTACCATCACCCAATCTTAATGCCTTTTAGGAGGCAGCACAGTCATGTGTAAGCAACTCAGCTGTACTCCATTTTATTTTGTAGTCTTAGACAGAAAAATACCTTGGAAGAATGCATTAGTCTTTTGGATTTTTACATTTCAGAAGTGGATGTTGGGAACATCATGGCTGCATTTTTCTTCAATATAGTTTTTCAATATGGAAATCTATTAGTACTTCTCATTATAATTGTTATAATAAAGTTTCTGTGGATATATACTGCAATGTTAAAATAAGTTTTGCTTCCTCAGCATGGACACTGTACATTAGGGCACATTGAATTTTTCAAATTCCCAAAATGAGGGGTGCTAAAAAGTTGCAACATGACTTGGGAATTCAAAAGATATTGTGTTTAAATTAATTTAGTTTAGTTTTGCTTGGTAAATAACTATTTACTTTTGAATGTTTTTGTGACATTTCCAATAATTTTAAACTTGATTTGACTTAAACTTGACTAAAAAAAACTGATGAAACTTGTTTATTTTTCTTATTAACTGATGTAATTACTTCCTAATGTTGTTTTATGATTACAAGGTAATGTTGTATGCTTATCAGGACATGTTTTATGCAGAGAAACTATTTTTTAAAGAACATTACCTGACATTTTTAGAAGGTAAAGTAAAAATTCTTTGGTTTTTCTATAGCAGTTTATGCGCTTTTTAATCAAACATAGATTTACCAAGCTAAATGTTGTCCAACCACAAAAGTAATAGCAGTTTTGAATTCCTCACATCCAAAAACATATTTTGAAGACCTGTCACTGAATAAATTTGCAAAAATTAAGTTTGACCCATAAAATGACAATCTAATCATGTATATCATTGACATGTTTATATTTTGTTTCTCTTGCCTGTGTGAATGAGTGTAACATCTGATGAGGTGGGCCCTTGTTCACAACAACTTATGCTACCATAAACCAGTAATTTGTAGGTATTCAAAAACAGTCTGGTACATTACTTACTTAAATGTAAGCAAAAATATATTTTTCTTTGAATTCCTCAATCTTCTTGGATATCCAAGGAATATGACAGTACCAGGACATCAGATACAAGATTTGTCCCAACACGAATAATCAAACAAATTAACTGTCAAGCCATGGTATTTTTTATGTAGTATCAAAGTTAGTGATACTCCTTTAAATGTGCATGTTGCTACTGGAGTTTATTTTCTTTTTGCATGCATTTAGATGATTCCTGTTTGACTGAAGCAATGTCAAATCTTGATACATATGTGCATTAGATAAACAGATCAGTTTTACTAGTAGAATTTAGTGCAAAGCCAAAGGACTCATTCAAGGTCATGGTAATTACTCTGACTGGATTAGTACCTATTCCTCCTCCTCCCACTAACCTCTGTAATTAGTCTTATAGGATGATAAATTACCGCTTTCCCACAGGAATTATGAAAGTTTAATCCACAAAGAAAGCTAAAGAAGTTGCCTTTCTTTTAGAGTTATGCACTTTTCGGAAGGAGTCAGCTCCCTGCTCCCCCTGCAATGTAATAAAACATTTAACAATCGTTCAGCATCCCCAGAAACATTTTTTTACAAGGAGTTCATAACTTCCTTTAAAAAGGTGAGTACCAGGAACAGTCTTTAGACTCCTGGGTATTCCTTGCTTCTGACCTAGATTATTTCAACTGTGGGCAACCTGCTTCAAAAGTAGGACTTCTCTTTTGCAATGAGAACTGTTAAAAGAACGTGACTAAGATATGCTGCAGTTCTGCTTGATCTATGTGGATAATATGAGTCTGTCTGTTGTTGACACAGCAGGCACTGCAAATATAACCATACAAATTAATAATAATAATAATAATAATAATAATAATAATAACCATTATTGTTATTGTTACTGTTACTACAGTGGTACCTTGGGTTAAGAACTTAATTTGTTCTGGAGGTCTGTTCTTAACCTGAAACTGTTCTTAATCTGAAGCACCACTTTAGCTAATGGGGCCTCCTGCTGCCGCCGTGCCACCGGAGCACAATTTCTGTTCTCATCCTGAAGCAAAGCTCTTAACCCGAGGTACTATTTCTGGGTTAGCGGAGTCTGTAACCTGAAGCACCTGTAACCCAAGGTACCACTGTATGTACCACTACTACCATCACATTACGCAACAACAACAATTATTGTTATTGTTTTTATTACTATTGCTACTACCATCACATTATGCACACAAACATTCATCAATTGGGAAAGATCTTGGGACTATCTTTCTCCCAACAGCCAAGGCCAAACCATGATTTTCAACATCTTCGCCCTCACCAAGTACTCAGAAATATTTGTTCATCCATTGGTTCTCTCATTCTCACACACCTGTCATCCTACCAGTGACTATGCCCCCTCAATTCACCCCAACTTTTAAAACTCTACTCTTGAATACTTTAGGGTTCCCCGTCCGCACTCACCTCTGAACTTCAGAAATTTGGAGGAATAGTGCAATGAAATATAAAGGCAGCAGAAAAATACACATAATGCTGCACCATCATAGAAACAATAGAATGTCAGTATCTAGAACATGGGTAGGCAAACTAAGGCCTGGGGACCGGATCCACCCCAATCGCCTTCTAAATCAAGCCTGCAGATGGTCCGGGAATCAGCGTGTTTTTACATGAGTAGAATGTGTCCTTTTATGTAAAATGCATCTCTGGGTTATTTGTGGGGCATAGGAATCTGTTCATTTCCCCCCAAAAAATATAGCCCAGCCCCCCACAAGGTCTGAGGGACATTGGACTGGCCCCCTGCTGAAAAAGTTTGCTGCCCCCCCCCCCGGTTTTAGAAGCTTGCTTTAAAGGCTAGGGAAAAGCAAGCAGGACAAGGCAGGCTCCCTCAGGAAGAAATTCCAAAAACACAATGCTACAACTGAAAAGAACCTGTCTCATGTTCCCCCAGTTCACTTCTAAAGGTGGGAGAATAAATAAAAGACAACCTTCTTTAATTAAAATGCCCAGCACCCCAGGATTTCAGCAAACTCTTAGCCTTAACAGGAACCTAAAGGCAAACACTATAACTGTGCAGCCACATCACCTCCAAACTAACAAATTCAGTGGTCACAAAGTAGTGAGATCAAGCTATGATGGAAGAGTAAAAAAGCTATCCAGAACTTAATATAGCCATAAACACACACACACACACACCCGCTCAAAACCAATGAAAAACTATGGGTGGCCAACTCTATTCAACAATTATACATATTCAGTGCTGGAATTAACATCTCTGAATATTTACATGTTTAATTACTGATTAGAGGTCATATCCTCTTTGAAACTATGTCCAGGTACATGAGGCAGTTAATGTGGAAACACAAAATGAGATATCTGATCTGCAAAATGGTGCTGAATTCACATTTCAGTCTTTCAAAGATAATTGTAACTGGCACAGGCCTATAGAAAGTCATCACCCAGTATACCATAGCAAGGGATTCTCTTTTATTATGGTAAGCATTGTTTGCATTTCAGAGATAACACATTAAAACCATGACCTAGAGAACCATGACCTTTTTTTTCCTAGCCAAAGGTGTGTTTGCCAACCACTGCTCCAGACTATAGATGTCTCTTTTTTACTACATGAAAAAGTACTAGAAACAGTAACTCAAAGTCATGGAGCAGATATTGTTTAGGACTTTATAGCATGGATTGATAAACCCTAGACTGAATGACATACTTGCCATTGCATCAACAAGGTGAATCTTTGTTCAATTCACTTTGATAATGCTTTTGAAAGCTTGGCAACTTCAATTGAAATGTCTTTTGTTACAAAATGAGACTTATGAGTCAATATATTCATATGTTTGCTGGCATCACCACCTACATTACACAGGAACAAGTTACCTTGGTATCATATAAGGCTTAACTCTTGCTTTGAATGGATTAATAGAACGATGAGCCTGTGACTCAGTATTTACTTGCTAGCACAAAGCACTGTCCCTACGTTCAGTGAAAATGCCATTCATTTATACTTAAACTGAGGGAGGGAGGGCAGGAGCACCTTATAAAGTGTGTTATGCTTATTTTGCCTTGAGCGCAGGGGTCATGAATCAACCAGCTGCTTGCTGACCCATGCATTCCTGGCAAAATGAAGGCAACACATTTCACAAATGAAAAGGAACTTATTATTTCCTATACTGCAAACTCCATGGACAACATTTATAAAGTATGAAGCAGCCCATACAGCTGATTTTAGTGTAGACCCTCCAGGTGCCAGAGTTTTCGGAATATATCCACAGGGGCAAATCAGTGTGCTTTCACACATACAAAATCTGGAAAACCCTTGTGCATGTGTTACACTGGGAGTATCTGCTTTGTTCTCCTGAGGAATATGTTTCATTTTTAAAAAACAGGGCTTCCCAAACTTGGGTCTTCAGCTGTTTTTTGAATTGCAGTTCCCATCATCCCTGACCACTGGTCCTGAAAGTTAGGGATGATGGGAGTTGTAGTCCAAAAACAGCTGGAAACCCAAGTTTGGGAAACACCATTTTGAAATCTTGCCCACAATGTCAGAGGAAGAAGTTGTGAAAAGGGGAAGCTCTAAAGAGCAGTGATTCACTACAGTACTTCCCAATTCCTGGGGAACCACTTTCTGGTTCTTTCCCACAACCCTCACTATGAAATTTCTCTCTGCAATTATAAAGGGCTTCTAGATAAAAAAAATATATTTAAATTTAACACAGATTATATGAAAGTTATGGATGAAACTTTAAATATCATGCTAACAACCACAAAGACAAGAGGAACAAATACAGCCCGGATTGCAACTTTGTATTTAAAGAAATAATGCAAGTACGTAGAGGAGAAAAGGAAGACAGTGACAGGTTTACTTCCGCAAAGAGAAACATCTCAGAAAGAACAGCAACTTTATTAAAATATATCAGATTTGCAGTTATTTGAATAGCTTGGCTGTAAAATTGCATTGCCACCTGAACAGGAAGACTGCAGTCAGGAGAGCCTTCAATTAGTGGTTTTATAGGCTCCAAGGTCAAGATACGACCTTAATATCTATTGAAATGCAGAGTCCTATAACCTCTGCATCTCCTTCCACCACTAATAAATTTGCTGATAACAAGAATTAACCTCTCATTTACACCTGTATGACCAAAGTAAAAAGTGAAGAGGATTTGTTTCTTCCCCCAGACCCACTTCTGTTGATGTTGAGGGGAAGTAGCTGAGGGAAAGGGAAGTCTCAACAGCTTGATGGTATTAACATCATCACTAAGCAAGCCAATCCTTTAACAAGTTTCTGAATCACGTATTGGTATCCATACTTAGTTATGAGAAGTGTGTACTAGGGCAACAATGTAACAAAACTTAAAGGATGGTTCAGCTAAGGGCAACGCAAATCTATGCTTAGAAAAAAGCTTAACGGCAATATAAAATTAAGAAGTAAATTACAGTGCTTGGCAAAGAGAATTTGCCAGTTTAACTGGCTTTGTTTGATCCTGAAAAATAGTCTATACATCTTCAACAGGCACTCTTGTAATCATTACAAGAAACTGCCAAGTGCATGTGCTGTGAGCAAATTTGTTGAACTTTTAAACTCTAGATGTGCATGCCTTCTTTGATGTCTCTTAATTCTTTCCACCATTGCAGATTATGGTTTGTTGTTAAAGAAACTCTAAAATGTGAGGTTTACATTCTACAAGAAGAGTTCAAGAATGCTGTACACTCTGCCCTACTGCTTCCTGGTTCAAGTGGAAAAACATGACATTTTCTTTGAAGAATTTTACCTCTGGATTGCTGTTCTATCCTGACTGCAGTAGGCCTACTGCAGTCTGTATGGTTAACCACAGAAGCTGTTAGCTCCCTTACAAATTGTTAGATTTAAGTCACTAATTTAAGAGACTGGTTATTTACATGGCAGAAGTCAGACTAGGGCTCAAGTTCACCAGAAAGAGGCAAAAGCAGGATAATGGCTTTCCAAGATCACCCCACCCATCTAACTAGCCACTATTGTGCCTACATGTGGACATGAACTTATTTCCAGCTGAACATGCAGGAAGTGATGCCATGGTAGGAAAGAATACTGTGCATGCTAGCCCTCAGTATCTTAACAGTCAGGTATTTCTAAATTAGCAAATAGAAAACAAAAACTGCCACAAGCTTACAAGCAGACTTTCCTGGACATCTTGCCAAAAATACACTTTCCCCAAAATGCAGGCAACAGAATTAATTGTAAACCGATTTTTAAAAAATGAAAAAGCATACCACCAGTCTTAGCTTCCTTCCACTATGAAAGAGACTCAGACATCAACCAGTGTGCTGTCACCATGCATTTTTATCCCATCAATGATGAGCTGGTCTGAAGGGCAAATTGATTATAGCACTGATGATCTTGAGGCCTTGTAGCCCATGGCTAGGAAAATGATGAATAATTTTAAAGATTTCCCCCCTGAGCAAAAGCATGAAGACACTGTACTAAACTGGACTGTTTTCCAGTTTAAGATCAGGGATGGGGGATATTCATGTCAGATTTGATTAGTTTAGACATGGACCACTGAGGAACTCAAATGTATACATGCCAACCACAAAAATAAACTGTCTCCAATGAATTAGACATGAATTATGCCCAATAGTTACACTTGCCAGTTATCAAACGTAGCAAATTAATTTCAACACAAAAAATACATAAAGCTTGATTACAGTTGCCCAAAAGACTGCACATATTGCCACTGCATTCCCAGTGTCCACAAATTTAACAGACCATAGCCTTGTTGACAAATGAAGATACTAAATGCTAACGGATTATAGTTTTGGATAACAAAACTAAGACATGGGGGTGGGGTGGGAGCTTTGCAAATCTAAAGTAAAATTGCCATATCTAGATCCTGGTGGCCATGTGTCAACTTCTGCTATCAAATCCAACATACTGTCTCCAATAATACCATAATTGATCAAAATAAATCAAATGTGTAAATACCAAGAACAGGGACATGGACAATACTGGATTAAATACATACCTTTTCAAAGGAGAAACATAAAATATTTGGTAGCTAAGTATTAACTGTAAACTGATAGTCTTTTGAAGCACATCTAAAATTGATGTTCAGTGCATTCTGTCTGTGATTGAACTTAATTGGGAACCAGGTCTCCAACTGCAATTTCTAGTACCTTTTTGTCTGCCAGGCATTTAGGGGTTTGTGTTATATAAACCATACAGTGATTTGCAATACCCTGGGACTGTATCTTGAAGCAGGGTTAAGAAAAATTAACACACTTCCATTGCCACATAGGAAAAACATCCTATAGCATTTTACATAACAGTTTGGGAAAAAACAGATGATTTTGTCGAAATAGATTTTACACTCATTTTTATTGTGTTTTGCTGTTCGCAAGCTATGCTGTATCAATATAAGAATAGACAAGGTGTACTTTGCTGTAGACTAAAGATAATAGCAAGCAGCATAAAATGTAATACATCAGTGAAACAATGCCAACAGACCAAAAACAAAATCATCGTCCAGAAAATATACCACCTGAACAGGATAAAACAGCATAAATCATCCATACCAGGGTTACAGAAGCAAGCACCCAGCCTGGAGGCTGCAGTTCTGTCTCCACTAGAGGTAGGTATGTGGCTTTTGGCTTTTTCAAAAAAAAATCAGAGCTTTACCAGTCTACCAAACATAGATCTCAACTCTTCCCATTTCCCCTCTACAGGCCACATTTTAGAAGATAGCAGGGTTATTCTTTCACCACTTGACCTCCACAGATAGTATCTTAAGCTGTCATCACCCGTGCCAGAACCACAGCTGTTAGCAAGTATTACATGCTGGCCTACAATTTGCACTACTGCAATCATGGAGGAAAATGTGGTGGACCTACTACTGATAACCCATCACCATATGTCAAGTCTGATTTCAGCTTTTAGCTTGCAACTCTGGTCAGCAAGTACAGTGGTTCTCCAAAAAAACCTGCAATTCAGTGAAGGGTTGTGGGCAGCACCTAAAAAATGTTCTAAAGCAGCGTGTCAGTAAGCTCTGCTACAATAAGAGTCATTGCTACTAGATCTGCTAGCTACTGGATCTGCTTGCTATTCTGTGCACAATCCATTTCACAGGCACATACAGTTTTAAACAGATGACTTTAATCGAGCCAACCAGCCAAAGTTAGCAATGACTATACATGCTAGAATACAACTCAGTCATACAACAAACATGGACTAGACTGTGCCCATAGTCTTCAACTGTGCATTTAAGCAATTAGAGATCCGTTAGTTTTGCCTTCTAATTCCTACAGAGAAAAACATATCAAGACATAATTTCAACCTCATCAATTCTTGTATCTGCTAAGATTTAAACAGTTACAGAAAGGTGTAATAAGGACTCTAGCTTTTGCAGACCTGCAGTACTAGTAATAAGAGTTTTGCCATAATGCTACACCAAAGCAGAATGAAGTATATGAGAAAAGGTAAGCAAACAAAAACATTTAGAGCAGATCGCCTGTTCAAGACCTCTTCTGTTTCATGACCTGAGAAAGCTGTGTAGGGAACAAAAGATGTGAAAGGGAATATTTTAAGAACAGGGGCTAAAGTTAATGCACATTTGAAAATGGAACTAATGAAGCAGTACATAGAAGCTATATATGCTGCTTATAAGACTTCAAGGGTAAAGTTACTAGCTCAAAACGTATTGAGCAATTGAGCACAATGAGCTGTGTACTATAAAAAGGTTGAATGCATAGAGTGTATAGCTGAAGGCTATAAACAAATTGCAAGTTCTGATTTAGAAGACACTATTAAAGCTGGAAGTTGCCATTTCTAGAGGATACCATAGTTCCTCAAAACTAGATTTTTGTGTGACATCCATCTTCTGTCCTTATATGTACAATACCTTTCAGAAGGCAACTCATCCATAACAACAAAAATTCCAACTGTAAGAATTTTATTGGAATGAGTAACAACTAGAAGTGTAAATGTGCAAAAGCAATTCCAAAATGAAACAGGGTCAGAATATTAATTCAAATTACTCCAACTACTACTCAGAATTGAGTGCAACAGGTTCTATTTCTTTCATGTAACTTGATCTGCAGTGAAGTCAAGCAATGGACAAAGTTGTATTATAATCTTTAATTTTGTTTAAAGTTTATTGTTATGACTTGTTTTAAAAACCATTTTTTTAAAGTTATCCACCTGCTGCAGCAAAGAATGTCAAGGTAAGCTATATGAAGCATAGCTTCTATGTTCTCTCTCTCTATATATATATGATTCATGAGCTGCTATATGCAATTTGGAACCTGACATAATTTTGTTCTTTAATGTGTAGGTGACCTTACAGATCAGAAACCATGTGCTAAATTAAATGAAACAGATAGTTTCAAAAAGCGTGTATACAGAATGCATTCACAGAGCTGCAGCTCATAGTCAACAATCTTAATTTGACCCCTTCAAAGGCACACTAATAGAGTGATTTGTTTCAGTGCAGCCAGTTTCCACTTCAGGACAGCTCTAAATATATTAGTAGTCCAGCAGGTAAACATCCAGTTTGAGTTCATTTCATCTCTTCCTGCATGCCAGTGTGCAAAAATACCATTTCGTGCTAATAAGATCATTTAAAAGAGGAAAACAGATTGTCTCTTGCCGTATGAAAGTTGGTGGTTCCTGACCTTGATTCCAGGTGATTTGAAGAACCATTTTCTCCTTTAAGCACCTGCCCACCCACTCTGTTCAGAGACTTTGCGCCACACCTGTTTGCCTTCAGAGGTTGAGCTAACTGGGACATGGACAGGGCCTTCATCATAGTGGCACCAAGACAGTTCAACTGTCTACCTCAGGAAGCATGCCTAGTTTTCTCTCTTTTGACGCTTAGATAAATTGTCAAGAAGTTTATTCCACCAAGCCCTTAGCAAAATTTCCTCCTTGCTATAGATATTTTTTATAGATTGGGTCTCTAATAATGGCTTTTTTTATTCATTGTAAACTACCTTAGGAACCTTTGTGGCCAAAATGTAGGGCAGAAGTGTCTTAGTAAGTAGAACCCAGCAAATCAGCCCTGTCTGGGAAGAGGCAATTAAGAAGTAGTGGTTAATTTTCTTTTGCCATTCCATTTAACGACCTATGAAGAATGCCTTACTCAACACTGAGCTTCACATACATGCACTTCCAAACATGAGGCACAAACTGAAAACAGACATGTCGTAGATGTTAAACAGATTAATGGGTGTCCTGGGGACAGGGACTGGTTATCTGAGATAATTGAGTGAAAGAAAATCCACCTGACAGATGCCAAATCTACTGTTGCGTTGTTTTTTCTGTGATAGAACTAAACTTAATTAAGCACTATTAAGGCCACCTTTAACCTCTTATGGAAGTCAAATGGCCATAAACCATATTTCTGGTCAATACGTTTTCAGACCCAAAGTACCCCAATTTCTCTCTTTATTCTCATGATTAAAATAGCAATACACAAGTCCAGAACTTAGACAGCATAGTCCGTTGCTAACCTACCACACAAAGCTGTAAGCTTAGATGGCAGCCTTCTGTCTAGCTACAGCCTCCACTTCAATGGCTGCTACGTAATCAATACATAGTTGGGATTTTGCTTTGCATATATAGCTCTATACTGGAAGGAAATAGGGCAGGCCTTTGCCACTAATTCCTGCACATGATACAGCTTCCAGACAGGATACAAACAAGCAGCTGAAGTTGTCTCGGATATGAGAGAGGAAGTGCCACACAGTTGGAAGAGATTTTAACAGGTGTAGGGGATTAATTCCATAATCAGGAAGCCCCCCTCCACGCCAAGTAATCCGAGAGGGGCTTTAGTCGGAATCCCACACCCCGGCCTCATTGAGTCTTGTTATCAACCTGGCAGAAAAACTTCAGGCAGGTTTTTCAAGATCAGTTATTGTCACTGAACTGCCATTACATTGCAAACAATTGTTGAGGAATCTGAAGAATTCTCATATAAGCAAAACTTGAGAAGACGATGAATTTGGGTAGCCTCATAGTAAATTCTGAAGGGCAAAATATATGAGATACAAGTCAACCTTTTTTGCTCAAGAACATATTCTGTAGAATTTAGCAATGTGAACAAGGCAATTCCCATGCAAACAGTATGATCTTATAAAAATAATCCATGTATTATATGAAAAATTCTCCCTGCAGGGCTGCTTTGAAGGCTGAGTTAATGTCTGAAATATGTTTTTGAACACTTTTGAATAACTATGTTACTGATGGGTATATACATCTCTATTTGTGTAAGGTAGACTTAGTTCTATTGAACTACCTATGTGCTATATCCTGCTTCTCTAGCTAAATTCTGCCAAAAAACATCCTACAGTGCAGAAATTTCTGTATTATGTTTTAATGTGGACCTTGAGAATTAAAGTAATGTTGATGGGAAGGCAGGTCTTCCATGTCATCTAAGAAGAGCAAGTATTTAAATGTTTCATAAATACCCATTATGCTCTGATAAAGCTGTAATCTGAAAGACAATGAAATAGGCAGTTGAAACCAGAAGATTTAGCAAGGATCTATTGAGCGGATAACACAAAACAAATGATTTTTTCCCCTACAAAGTTGTCCTCTAAGCTTCTAGACCAATCTGACACTCACATTTCTTGTTACTGTGCCAAGAATGCAGAGGTCAGTTCTCATGCATTTGCAAGCACACATCCAGGGTAAAACAAAGACTCAGAAGATAGGTTTCAGACTCAATCTTAAGATAGCAATCCAAATTCTTAGCATACCACTGCAGCATCCCTTCTTGAACTCCTACAGAAAACCATTTGTGTTTATCCCAGAAAGGTTTGGCAAAAACCCATATTCATTTAAGCCCCCAATGCCAACCCTTTACCAGATAAGTAGAAAGAAGCCTTACATATCAAGAGCCCTGAAATGCTTTCACAAACACAGGCAAAATCCTGTTATGAAATGGAACCAGAAGAAGTAAGAGCTTGCTAGATTTAGAATATAAAATACGGGCAACATCATAAATTACTTTTGCAGCACTGTTTTCTACCAAGTCGTTATCTTTGGATAAGAATACTTAAAATGCTGGAGAAAACTGGACACACTGATCAGCTTCATATCCAACACAGCAAGACTGTCAAAGCAAGCAGGGAAGGAACACCTCAGCTTGCAGAACAACAGACTGGAGATCACTAGGCTTCAAGGAAAGTGGAAAACTACAGTATCCAAGGAGGCTCAGGAAGGGGCTAAGTATGACACACCCTCTAGCACAGCAGTGTTTCCCCCCCAGGTTGAGAAAGAACTGAGAACACCACAAATACTGCAGAAGCAAGGTACTTTCCACACACAAAATATACAATGCAAATCCGAAACCAATGCTGGAAATGGTTAAGTGAGACATTTTGACATCACACTGCAGAAATCTCAGCAAGGGTTCTTTCTGGGCCTTTCCCTCCTTATCTCATCATGAGAGCCAGGTATGCCAGGAGAAGGGATAGATTAAGGACAGGGGAAAATGAGGCACAATCTTCTCCCCCTGCAGCTCTTTTCTCTTCCTTTGGGAGGGGTGGGGAAGAGAGAAAAAAACCTCCAGAACACTAAAATCTCTGATTGAAGGGGGTGTTGCTTAAGGCAGATTGTACAGAAAGAGACAGGATTGCTCAGTGTGGGAGTGTTGAAGTGGCGGGGTGGGGGAAGAGAGAAAGGAAATGGCTGTAAGCAAATGGAGGACACAGAGGTGGAAGTAGGAAAGCAGGGCGGGCAAGAGAAATTCCTGGAAGACTGGGGGGGGGGAGAGAAAGCCATAGACACTGGAGGACAAGGTAAGTTACAGAATCTGAAGGAGGAAGAAGCAGAGTCGCAGAATTGTAGAGTTGGGAGGGACCCTGAGGGTCATCAAGTCCAACTCCCTGCAAGGGAGGGGGGAAGCAAGGGGATATTATTATTACTGAAATGTTTAGTTCAAGCATCCTAATTGGAAACAACCCAGTCCTTTGAAGTCTTCAGATTTAAAGGGCATGAATGCTACACTGGAGGAACTGTCCTAATGAAACCGTGATGAACCCGTACACAGCAGTACCAACAGGCACCGCTGCCTTGTTTTTACCCGTCAACATATTATACAAGGTGAAATCCCGTATTAAAGACAAGCCCTGTTGGATCAAAGTGGAGCAGAGCCCTACTTTGCAAGGGTGTTGTAAGGCGAGTCCTGGAGAGCTCTGGCGACACACAGAAGCACTCCATATACACTGAATACTACGTTGTAGCACCGATCCCCTATTTACCCTGGCTTCTAACACTGGAGGTGTATATCTTTCGGACTCACCTAACTGTTGGGGGCTGTAGGTTGTTTTAAACCATTACTAATACCTGTTTCAATGTTGCAACCCTGGGACTTTATAGTGAAGGGCAGATAAATAATAATTACAACGACAATGATAGTGATAATCACTCGCTCTCATGACTACTGTGAGGAACATCACTGATGATGATGATGATGATAAAACAGCAATTATGCTACGATACTACGGGCAGTGGTCAGTGGCTTAGACTCGGAATAAACCTGGGAGTCCAAATCCCCGTACCCATCTCAGCAAGCATGAAGCTCACTGGATGCGACCTTTGCTGGTGGTGGCGATGTGTGTGTGGAGGAGGGGAGCCAGTCACTGCCCCTCTCAGCCTGACCTACCTCGCAGGGTTGTTGTTGCGGGCATGGGAGCAACAAGAAAAAGGTGCAATAAATAAAATAAACGCCAATAAACCTAGTTTAAGCACTCACCCTAGGATTACACAATGAATCAATAGATAATAAGGAGGATTTCTGGAAGGTGGGGGAATTAAGGCTAAAAATAAAAGAGATCTGAGGGGAGGACGAGGCTGAGGCGAGCGTGGTCGGTGCGGAGGAGGCGCGTGGTGAGGAGAGCCATGGAAGCGCTCTCGGCTCCCTCAGCGGGTGCTCTCCTCCTCCTCCTCCTCTTCCTTACCTCGATGTAGCCGGCCAGCGTCGCCGCGGGGCCGGTGAGCCCCAAGAGCAGCAGCAGGGACCATCCCAGCCGCTCGGTGGTGCCCGTCGCGGTGCCCGTCCTGCCTCCCGCCGTCAACGTCGCCATCCTCTACTTCTGAGGCGAGCCTTCTCCGCCGCCGCTTGGAAGCAACTGCCGCGGCGGCAGCCTCAGCACCGCCTTCGTCACCCGCGTGGGAGGAGCAACAGCCCCCTGCGTGGGCGGGGCTTGGAGAAGGGAAATAACTTCTCCAAGCTCCGCCCAGCTCTGGCGTAACTTGCCAAGCAATTCCCCCTCCCCCCGCCCCGCTTTGAATAGACTGCTCTCTTAGCCAATAAGAGGGATAGAGGCGCTCGCGTTTTTGTTTGCTTTTTTCATTTTCCTCCGCTCCAGTTCCGCCCCGCCAGTGTCGGCCAATCGAAGGCAAGAGCCAGCACAATGCGGTGTTCGGAGGAGGCGGGGCTTGCGCAACCTGGCGCCGCCCTCCCGGGAGGCTCGTTAGACTACGACTCCCAGAAGCCTAAGTGGCGTTGGTCCACTCTCGAAGGCTGATGGGAGTTGTAGTTCCAACTGTACCTGGAGGGTGTCTTTGCGTTGAGAAAAAATGAGAGGCATAAATTCAGTCAGGGCGGGTGGGTCTATGGGGGGGGGGGTTGCTAAGCGTCGGAGCACGGCAAATGCTGCTTTTCATACTGTCTCAATTGAAATCTCCATTCGAAATAGAAACAAAATGGCAATTAACACGCTAGAACTCATGGACATCCAATGAAGCTGAATGTTGAGAGATTCAAGACGAGATACGTGAAAGTCCTTCACGCAGCTCATCGTTAAACTATGGAACTCCCTCCCACAGGAGGCAGTGATGGCCACCAACTTTGAAAAAGGAATAGATAAATTAATGAAGGAGAAGGCTATTCATGGCTACTAGCTCTGTTTCCACAGGTGGAGGCAGCAATCTTTCTGAATACAGTGGTACCTCTGGTTAAGAACTTAATTCGTTCTGGAGCTCCGTTCTTAACCTGAAACTGTTCTTAACCTGAGGTACCACTTTAGCTAATGGGGCCTGCCGCTGCCACCGCGTGATTTCTGTTCTCATCCTGAAGCAAACTTCTTAACCCAAGGTACTATTTCTGGCTTAGCGGAGTCTGTAACCTGAAGCGTCTGTAACCCGAGGTACCACTGTACCAGTTTCTGCAAACCACATATTAAGAGCGATCTCTTGTGCTCTGGTCCTGCTTGCAGGCTCCAGAGGTATTGTTCAGCCACTGTTAAGAGCACAATCCTGGACCAGGTGGGCCGCTGACCTCATCCAGCAGGTGCTTTTTATGTTATGTTCTTGTGACAACCTAGCTCATAGGGTTCTCAGGAGGATGGCTTAGTTAAGACCTGCAGCTCTTTGGGGTTGCAACTGCCATTAGCCCTGGCCAGGCCGCCTACCCCATTAAAGGGCAGCAACACAGCTGCGTGATTCCTGATCTGAGGATGAATGGAGACCCTGCCTTAGGGCTGCTGCGTGACACTAAACACGCTTACTAGGGGAGCAGGCCTCACTGGAAACAGTGGCGCTCCTGAACAAAAAAGGGCAATGGGACCACTAAAGAATCACCTTTCTAATCCAGACAATGGAACAGAAGAAGCTGCCTTATACAGTGGTACCTCGGGTTAAGAACTTAATTCGTTCTGGAGGTCTGTTCTTAACTTGAAACCGTTCTTAACCTGAGGTACCACTTTAGCTAATGGGGCCTCCCGCTGCCACTGCACCACTGGAGCACAATTTCTGTTCTCATCCTGAAGCAAAGTTCTTAAACCGAGGTACTATTTCTGGGTTAGTGGAGTCTGTAACCTGAAGCGTATGTAACCTGAAGCGTATGTAACCCGAGGTACCACTGTATAGTGTCAGCTTATTGGTTTATCTTTTTTGTTGTTGTTGTTTAATTCTCAAAGCTTTATTTGTTTTTGCGTATCTTGGCCAGTAGGAATAACGTAGCATTGATTAAAATCACATTTTGCTTAAGGTAATTTATGCCATTGACGGCAAAGCATAATCTTCCAAGTACTGCTTTTCCACGTAGATATGGCCTCTGCGTATGTGTGTCTTCTTCTTAAGGGAAGATGGCAGCCAGCAGTGCTCCACCAGCTGTCACTGCAGCTGTGGTAGCAGTGGACAGCCCAGCAGCACCAACTGACTGAAGCGCGGCAACAGCGCTCCCAGCTGCTACTCCTCCACCATTGGCGATGGCCGCTGCCGACATCATTTTTGCAGCCAGAGAGCCAGCTGCAATTCCAGCTCCAGTGAAGCCTGCTGCTCCCAGTGCTACTGGGACATCAATTGTGGCCACTGCAAAGCCGGCTGCACCTCCCAAAACTGCAGTTACTGGCTCAACCATGCTGGCTTCCTAAAGACCCACTCCGCTTCTTGTGTCAGCTTATTGGTTTATCTGAGCTCAGTATTGTTCCACACTGGCTGGCAGCAGCTCTTCCAGTCCTCAGATAGGGGTTTTTCCCCAGCCCCCACCCCAGAGATGCTGCAAGAGATAGAATCATACAATTGTAGACTTGGAAGGGGCTACAGGAATATTTTGCCCAATGTGGGCCCCAATTCCATGAACCCGAGATAAAGAGTTTCATGTTCTAGCAACAGAGCTGTCCCAGCACTAGGGACCTTCTGCATGGAAAAGAGATGCTCTACCACTCCGCTATGCTTCTTCCCCATTGCTATCGTCCTTCTAGGCTAGAGGAATTGTGTGTGGTCTAGGACACGCTTTCTAACTGTAAAAGCCGTTTGGTAATAATAAAAAAGCTGTCAAAGGAGGCCGGAGGATCTTTTTCATTGGAGATTTCCAGGGCACCTGCTTTCGGAACAAACTATTTTGCTACAACCAGCAGTTGGGAGTAAATGGACCATTGTGTCTCTTCCAGCTCTGCAGCTCTATTATACGAGCCACTGGCACCCTAATCCTCAGCGTTTATGCCAGCGTGCCAGCCTGCAGCACCACTAGAATGTCGCTCAAATGCCAGGCTCTCGTCATGCTTTGCAACACTGCCCTGGCACAGCCCTTGGTACACCCAAAACTAGACATTAATTTCTTGGTGATTAATTTCTTGGTTTGAAAGGTGCAGGTTTGCATCTGAGCAGCACACTGGCCTGCAAATGCACCTGTAACAGCAACTTGATTTGCAAACATTAGCAAGCAAAAGCACTTGCCTTCCTGCAATGACTAGGCAATGCCTGCAGATTCAGCTGTTATGAAAAGCACAGGAGCAAGGTTTGCTAAAAAGTTGGCCACCCTCTTTCCGCCTCAGTCCGTCACTTGTTGCAACAGCCTTATGCTTCTGGAGGGATGTCGCTTTTAGCTGTAAACCCATTAAGGCGTATCTAGAATTTTACAGCAGGTATGATAAGCTGGTGCTTAATAGTATTTACATGCTTTATATATAGCACATTTGAAATTTAAAAGCATTTGAGACTCATTATGCCAGTAATCATCACAGCATTTGTGGTTTGAGGAAGGCCTGCAGTTATTATCCACACTGGCTGCATACCCAATTTGTGGTTGTTGTGAGATGTAATGCAGGAAGTTTGCAGGTGAAAAAGTCACATTGCTAAGGCCGCAGTCCTGGGCACCTTTACTTGGGGGTAAGAGCCTATGATCTTAAGTGGAACTTATTTTTAAGTAAGCATGCATAGGATAAGGGTTCATGCGTCCCTGTGAAGGAGATTGTACAGTCATACCTTGGCTGTCGAACGCCTTGGTACTCGGATCTTTTTGCTCCCAAATGCCACAAACCTGGAAGTGAGTGTTCCGGTTTGCGACCGTTTTTCGGAAACTGAACGTCCGACGCGGCTTCTGCAGCTTCCAGTTGAGTGCAGGAAGCTCCTGCAGTCAATCGGAAGCCATGCCTTGGTTTTCAAACCATTTTGGGAGTCGAACGGACTCCCAGAATGGATTAAGTTAGACAACCAAGGTACCACTGTATAAAGACACTGTATAAAGAAATTATATATAAAGTGCAGACTCTCCAATGTCCCTGTTTTCCAGGGAGAGTCCCAGATTTACAGAAGCCAGCCTGGTTTCTGATTTGATCCAGGAATGTCCCACTTTTTCTTAAAGGTAAAGGTAAAGGGACCCCTGACCATTAGGTCCAGTCGTGACCAACTCTGGGGTTGCGGCGCTCATCTCGTTTTATTGGCCGAGGGAACCGGTGTACAGCTTCCGGGTCATGTGGCCAGCATGACTAAGCCGCTTCTGGCGAACCAGAGCAGCGCACGGAAATGCCATTTACCTTCCCGCCAGAGCAGTACCTATTTATCTACTTGCACTTTGACATGCTTTCAAACTGCTAGGTTGGCAGAAGCAGGGACTGAGCAATGGGAGCTCACTCCGTCGCGGGGATTCGAACCGCCGACCTTCTGATTGGCAAGTCCTAGGCTCTGTGGTTTAACCCACAGCGCTACCTGCGTTTTTCTTAGGACATCCCTATTTTCATCAGGAAAAAAAGTTGGAGAGGATGGATAGAATGTCCCTATTTCTGTTGGAGAAATGTTGGGAGGGCATGATAGTGTCAAGTGCTTAAGGTTGCAATCCTACACACAATTGGGGTAAACACCCTTGAACCAAGTGGAACTTATTTGTGAGCAAACATGCTATATAGTACTATAGAGCTGTAGTGTAAAAATGCTGTTTGGAATTCACAGAAGACCAGGGCCCATTATGAAAGTAAAGGAAAAATGAAGCTGTTGCTTAAGAACATTGATCCAAAGTGAGGAAGGCATTTGGTTTTCCCAAGCAACTTGTAATATAATTATCCATGGATTTTTCTCCAGATGCAGTTTTCAAGATGATCTTTGCCGAGTTAATCAATAACTAACTGATGGTGCTGGTTACTTAAAACTCAGAATGGCTCCCTTTATGATCATGGCAGCCAAATTTCAAGGAGGAGCCCTTGGTATGATGCAGACAGGAAACAGCTATGACCACAATTGTTTGCATTTCAGAGTCAAGACTGCAAAGGTGGAGTTGGAACAGAGAAGCTAGGGGTGTTTCCAAAGGGTGTCGTGTGTAAGTAGCTCAGGCGCGACTTGTTTGAGAGCCAACATCTGACAGCGAATCAAGTTTTTGCTAATAAGGCAACATGGGGTCGTTGTGCTGGGCAGCATCTGTTCCCAACATCTTCCGAAGCAGAAGGAGTGCTGATCTTTAAAGCCATAAGGCAGGGCTGGTTGCTGAACTACAACTCCCATCATCCTTGACCATAGGCCATGCTGGCTGGGGCTGGTGGGAGTTGGAGTCCAGCAACATCTGGAGGTCCAGAAGTTCCCCGCCACTGCGTTAAACTGGGTAGGACCAGATTCTCTGAATGAATAGCAGAACCCATGTGCATCTCCCTGAGTGTTAAGATCTGCCTCAGAGTTCCTAATCTTTGGCCCACCATTGGTGAAGATGACCAGGATGGAGTCTTCTCGGTGGTGGCTCCTCAATTGTGAATTTTTCTTCCCAGTCAGCACCAGCGATGCTTCTGAATACCAGTTGCTGGAAACCACAAACTACCAATCCTACTTGCTAGTTTCCCACAGGCAGTTGTTCAGAACAGGATGTTGGACCACTCACCTGATCCAGCAGGCTCTTCTTATGTTCTTTTCAGACTCAGGCTGCTGCTTGTAGGGAGGTCTGTGAGTGCGAAATTAAAAAAATAAAATAAAATCCCTCCATTCTCTTTTTAAGCACTTCAGTTGAAAGGATGTAATCAGGTCAGCCTTCAGTACATTTTTTTTTAAAAGTAGGAGCACTTTAATTAGGCCCCTGATTGAATATTGAAACGGAAGGTGAGATCATTTGTAATAATCCGTGCAGGCGAGACAGTTCAGAGATGGAGCCAAAATTGACTTCAGGAGTTTGAAAGCAACCTGGGGGGGGGGGCGGCGCAGGAGTAACGGGAGGCTTATCTGCGAGGCTTGAGAACAAAGTTGACTTTGCTGACAATGGGAGGATATGACCTAAGCAGGGAGATGGTTGCTGAATCTTCCATTTGGATATAGACAAGAAAACAAAAACAGTCTGTATGCAGAATGGCTTTGCTTGCCACGACTAATACGTAAATCTGAAGCTTTTCTTCCTACCAGACTCTTTTCTTTTCGTACTCAACTGCAATATATTTACCAAACTCCAACATCCTATGATGCAGCCATGAAGAATTGCCATGTTATATCATTGGTCACTTCCAATGAGAAGTGAGAACCAACTGTGAGATCTGCTCTTGGGAAAGGTGCCCCCTTGGAGCAGATATTTGGACAGGATCCTGACCACCTGAATTACCCTTGAAAGCTTAATTTCAGCTCTGGTTCTGGGGGATAATTTGAAGATAAGGACACTTGGTTCATAGGAGACAGGCCACTGACTGCGAGGCCAGAAGGATAATTCTAATTAAAAGTGATGATTCAATGGCAAGGCAAGCTAATAAAAGGAATCCAACTATATGCAAGGTTGTAATAAAAGTGTAAGGCGTTGAGCGGAAAGTTTCCACACCAGAACTGTCCCTCACAGCAGTCATGAAGCCCGGTTTCATCAGAGGGAGAGGTGAGGCAGCGGAACCTTTCCATCACAGAATCATAGAGTTGGATGGGTCACCAGTGGTCATCTAGTCCAACCCCCTGCAATGCAGGAAACACAGCGGAAGGAGTCTGGGCAGATGGACGCCCAACCTCTGATGAAAAACCTCCAATGTAGGAGAGCCCACCACCTTTTGAGGCAATCTGTTCCACTGGGGGGAAGCTATTTTTGGAAGCTGCCTTCCTCTGAGTCCATCTTGGTCCATCTTGCTTACTATTATCTAAGACGCTGTGGCTCTCCAGGGTTTCAGACGGGGGTCTTTCCCAACCCTACCTGCAGATGCCATGGGGGACTGAACCTGAGACCTTCTGCATGTGGAGAAGATGCTCTGCCATTGAGCTATGGCCAGCCAGCTGCCTACCAACCCGGCTGGCCTCAGTCCAACTGGGAACAAAAACCTAAGAAAAGTCCTGCAGTTCAGACCAGAGCCCTCTCTAGTCCAGCAGCCATCTTCCTACGGTAGCCAAGCAGATGCCCCTGGGAAGTCTGCAAGCAGGATGTCAGGGCAGTGAGAGACCCTCTCCCACTGCAACTGAAGACGCACAATACCTCTGGATCTGGCAGATTAACCCACAGCCATTGCAACAAGTAGACTTTGCTTTCTAAGTAGTTCTGCTTGCTGGAGAACAAGCCCGACGGAGCCCAGCAGGGCAGTTCTAAGTAGGGTCCTTTGAGGAAAGTAAGCCTCGCCACCGGAAATGTGTGTGGACCCCTACCCACATTTGATGATGAGATATTTGTAAAGGGGGAACTGATGGAGGAATCCAGGGAACCTGTGGCCCTCCCATGTTATTGCTTGCATTTATATCTTACCTTTCCTCCAGGATGCACAAAGTGGCATACTTTGTTCCATTCCTCCCCATTTTATCCTCACAACAACCCTGTTTGGTAGGTTTGGTGAAGTGCCCAAAGCTTCGAGGCTGAGTGCAAGAGGTTTGAACCCTGTTTTCCAAGATCCCTAGTCCAGCACTCTAACCACTGTACCACACCGCCTCTCATCTCTTCCAGATGTTGCTGGACTTTGTTATAGGAATTTTGAGGTCTTCGATATATGTTAAATGTTCATAAGTGTACCAACCAAGCACATACATAGATCAGCCCAGGAAGACCGACCTGGAACCATTTTGATTCCTAAACTGAGCAAATGTTTTCTCTGCAAGGTCAAAGTGGGAAACCTCCCCATTGTCTCTTTCCTCACAAATCCTGTCTTAAGGGCACGTTTAAGATATGAATAGGGTGTGAGCCTGTGACCTGGCACAGGAACTAAGTATTTATCATTACAAAAGACTGGCCAGGCTCCCCAGGCAATCCAATCAAGTAATCTGCCAGACAGGAGATGACGACAGGTGAAAAACAACATTCAAATTTCTGTTTTAGACCGCCTTTTCTGTGATGTAGGTATGATGTTTCTGGGGGTGGTCTTGATCTACAGGGTGTCAATTTCAAAAGTCTTTATAAGGCCTTGCGCGCCATTGTTCTGGGTTCCTCTTCCTTTCCTGCGTGTGAGGGGAGCACCCTGTTGCAACAGATCAATAAAGATCAAGCTTACTAGCTGCTTTGCTTCTCAATATTCTCTGGTTGGCCTCTGTTATTTTCTCCTACCAATAGGGAACCTATGTAAGGACTCTATATGGGCTCTTGGATACCCCATAAGGGAAAAGGGCAATTTTTTATTTACAACAACTTCCAAGGCTCATCATCCCTGACCCACTGGCCATGCTGCCTGGCCACATCTGGAGAGCTGCAGTACATAACAGACTCCCTGTCTGCCATCCAATGTGGGGGGCACAGTTTCAAAGCAGCCCATTTGCAGAAGATAATTGGCAGGGGAAGGGGTCTTAACACTTCCCTCTCCCTCCTGCCTGTTGATTATCCCTTAAAAGAGCATGACCTGCCTACAATGTCCTAAGGATTACAGGATCCAGCCTGAGATGGGTGGGTGGGAGGCAGCTTTAAAGCAGCCCCAGGGATATTTACAGAGAACCACAAGATGGTGAGGAAGCCTCAAGCCCTGCCCAGCTCCCAATTTTCCTCTGTCAAACCTCCTCGTGTGTTTTCCTTAGAAGGAACATGCAGCATTGGGAACCCTGGGTATATTTTTTTTCCTGGGTGCAGTTAAATTTTGAAGAGCAGGCTCTCACCATGACAACCCACACCACCGTGTCCCCAGGGAGAGTCAGAAATGCAGGCGGCCGTGTTGAGCCATTATTATTTTTTACATGCACACATCAAATAGCACCACACAGTGTAATAACAGATTTCTGAAGATCAGGGTGACTGTGATCCAGGGCATAACTTCCATAGAACTCAGCGGAGCTGGCGTCTGGCTGCACAGGACCCGGGTTCAAATCTCAGCATCTTCAGGTAGGACTAGGAAGGATCCCCGAGTGCCACGGCC
Source organism: Podarcis raffonei (assembly GCF_027172205.1). NCBI lineage: Eukaryota > Metazoa > Chordata > Lepidosauria > Squamata > Lacertidae > Podarcis > Podarcis raffonei. Next base: position 17,638,089 of record NC_070616.1, read on the forward strand.
GGTCAGTGTGGACAAGACTAAGCTGGGTGGGCGAGTGGTCGGACTCTGCACGAGGCAGCTTCCTTTGTCCCTGTTGTAATAAAGCCTATGGACCTTTAACGAAAGGTCTTCAGCCACCTTTAAGGCAATCTTGAGTATTTAATTAGACATGTAAGGCATCTTGCACAGAAGTGTTACCATTTCAGCTGCTTGGAACCCCATCAAAGGAAAGAAGAAGTATTCAGCCTCTCTTGGATTCTTTTCCCCATTCTCTGACTTCCTGTATGCTAATCTGTAGCAAACGATAGTAAAACTTGAAAGACTCATTATCGCCTCATTCACTTGCCAGAGTAAGGAAGAACCATCAATTTCCCTGGTGCTACAGCAGATGATAGCATTTGCTTTTGCTCTGAAAAATAGTTCTGTAGCTGTTCCTTCCTACATTCCCCCTCCACGTCACCACTGTTTCATTTTATAGCCAATATGGCATAGTAGGTAGAGCAGTCTATATCTCAACCATAGCTCCCCTATGTTCTCAAACTACAACTCCCATCATCCCTGACCACTGCCCATACTGGCTAGGAATGATGGGAGCTGTAGCCCAACAGCATCAGACTAGAACCCAGAAGGCCAGAGTCCAAATCCCCATTCAGCCATGGAGCTCACTGGGTGACTTTGGGCCAGTTGCTTCCTCTCACCTTCACCTACCTCACAGGGTTGTTGTGCGGATTAAATGAGCAGGGGAAGAACTGTGTGCACTACCTTGGGCTCCTTGGATAAAAAGGTCAATAAATCCATTCTCCATGTAGCACTGCCCTAGGCAATGGTGTCTTGCGCCCGTTGCAACTGGTAGGATGGAAGGCAGGGAGCCCAACTGTAGGGGGCGCCAGAGCCAATGGCAAGCAGAGCCAACTGAGTCTAGTTTTGTCCCTGTTCTCTGGCCTGATGGGTTTTGCAAAAGCATCATTGAGACCGAAGAGGAAGCTTACAGGCAGGAGTGACACCCCCTGGCCAGTTTGCAAATAAGAAGGCAGATGTGCCTGGAATTTTGGGGTTGGTGTGGCAGCTCCCCATTTGCCCTGTAGGGCAGGTCTGTAAGTGAAAAACGGGGCGCGGTGCTGAGAATCCTCTGGGCCCCCTGACATCTGAAGACCTCTTTCCTTCTGTTTTGCATTCTCACTCTAAGGCGCACCATTAATCTGGCTTTCAAGCTAGCAACGCCAGGCAGGTATTTTAATTAAAATATTTTTTTAAAGGCTAATAGTGGCTTATGTTATCTATTATGCTGATGGATTACGATGATCCTGTCGCGGGGAGCAGGCTCCTTAAAGCCGACGAGTGCTGCCTCCTTATTTTCTACATATCGCTTCCCGAGCGGAATCTGTGATACTTTTGCAGAAGCACAAAGAGCTCACCAACGACGACGGACGCATGAGGGGGAGAAGGGAAATTGAGTCTGGGCCAGCTCCCTAGCAGAAGCGACCGTGGTCTGGCCTTCAAAGTGGGCCGTAATGTATGCCACATGAAAAATAGCACTTAGCCAGCAAAATCATGACTCGCTTCTTAATGAGACGGGAGGAATTCTCTTTGTTCGGCCTGGTTTTCTCCGTGAGGCCACTCTTCTCGCTGCCTGGCAGTTCAGCAGCCCTGCTCACGAGGAATACAATGCATGGAAGTAACCGAAGGAGTAATAGTACAGTGGTACCTCTGGTTACGTACTTAATTCGTTCTGGAGGTCCGTTCTTAACCTGAAATTGTTCTTAACCTGAGGTACCACTTTAGCTAATGGGGCCTCCCGCTGCTGCCCGGCGATTTCTGTTCTCACCCTGAAGCAAAGTTCTTAACCTGAGGTATTATTTCTGGGTTAGCGGAGTCTGTAACCTGAAGTGTATGTAACCTGAAGCGTATGTAACCCGAGATACCACTGTACGTGGAACAGCAACGGACACACCTGTGGAAAGAGCTCACCCTCGCAGCCTCTGCCTTTCCCCACCCTTCCCTCTATCCTCTTATCTCTTCCCTACCCTGCTGACACACACACACATCAGAACAAATGCTCGCTGGATCAGGCCAATGGCCCCTCTGGTCTAGCAACCTGTTCTGACACTGTCCAACCAGATGCCTGTGGCAAACCCGCAAGCAGGATTCGAGCACAAGAGCCCTCTCCCCTCCCGTGGAAGCAGGGCGTAGCCATTGTGGCTAGTTGCCCTCGATAGCTCTCTCCTGCCAGAATTTGTCCAGTGGCCTTTTAAAGTCATCTAGGTTTGGTGGCCATCACTGCCTCCTGTAGGAAGGAGTTCCATAGTTCAACTAGGAGCTGCACGTAGAGGTCCTTGCGTTTATCTGCCCCAAATCTTCTAACGTTCAGCTTCATTGGATGTCCATGAGTGTTCTGAGACAGGGAGAAAAAACATTCCTCTGTCAACTTTCTTCATGCCGTGCGTAATTTTGCTTCCCGCATTGTCAAAAATTTTAATTGTAAGCTCCTGGGGGCAAAGCCTTGCCTTCCTGTTTGTGTCATCCTGCAGAGAACAATGTGAATTGGCAGCTCTATCCAAATCAAGTGGGAGGCTTTGCTCAGGGGGTGGGGCCGGGCCGGGCCCTACTATTGGGCAGAGTGAGCTGGCTGCCTCAGGTGGCAGAATCTAGGAAGCGGCTGTGAGGGGTTGGAGACCAGAGGTGTCTGTGCCACACAAGGACTGAACCTCCGCCTCCTGAACTAGCCTGCTGATCTCAGGTGCAATGGGAGATTTATTTATTTCTTTATCCAGTTTATGTGCCTCCCTCCCTCCAAAAGGAGTCCAGGGTGGCAAGATGATGCCCTGTCACTGTCTCCAGCCAGTCTAGTCAGCTTCTGAACATGGGAAGGTGAGGGACACCATCTTGGTTTTTGCAGCCCTCCGAAAGAGGGCACAGATTCCTATAACATTTCCCTGTGCTGATTTATATGCATAGATGCATGTTTAGAAAGCTTGGGAGAAATTCAGTATGGCATCATGGAATCATTCCATCAATTTCTGCTTGCCAAACAGAATGATCTCCCTTGCGTGCTGTTCTGGGGGTTCTCCTGGCACTCCAGAGCAGTTTTGGGGGGTTGTGCATGAGGGGAGCAGAGGAAATCCCTGCTGCTTTAGCAGCATCCTTGCTCTGGCTTCTGCTCGTGCGCCGGATTAGTTGAATCTAGCCCTATTACTATAAACAAGGTAAAGGTAAAGGGACCCCTGACCATTAGGTCCAGTCGTGACCAACTCTGGGGTTGTGGCGCTCATCTCGCTTTATTGGCCGATGGAGCCGGCGTTTGTCCGCAGACAGCTTCCGGGTCATGTGGCCAGCATGACTAAGCCGCTTCTGGCGAACCAGAGCAGCACACGGAAACACCGTTTACCTTCCCGCCGGAGCGGTACCTATTTATCTACTTGCACTTTGACGTGCTTTCGAACTGCTAGGTTGACAGGAGCAGGGACCGAACAATGGGCGCTCACCCCGTCGCGGGGATTCAAACCGCCGACCTTCTGATCGGCAAGTCCTAGGCTCTGTGGTTTAACCCACAGCGCCACCCGCGTCCCCTATTACTATAAACAAACAAACAAATAAATAAAATACACTGCATCTCACCAAAGTGGAGGTGCCTGCAACCCATTGAGCTGTTTGCCAGCCCTTACTCTCTTTTCTCAAGGTTCTTTTTGCTGAAACAGGACGTGGGACCAGGCAGCCCTACAAACAGAGGTCCTCTGCAAAGATGGCCCCCTACCTCAAGCTGCAAAATACATTAGGGCAGTCCTCTCCTCTAAGGAACGCAGTAAGCACTGCAAACTTCTCACGATCAGGGTGAGGGGCAGAGAGCTCAATGGAGCTATGCAAGATGTCTGGGGTGTCTGGTTTACGCTGTGAGCCTCCACCCACGCTCAGCCTGTAAACTTGTAAATAAATGCAAATATTGCCAGAGATTAGCCAGTCTGCAGTGAGTGCATTCTGCAAGAAACTGAACCCTGGTAATACAGCACTGGAATCCCTGGGCCATCGCTTGCTGGGGTCTTGAGCCATGCATTGTGATAGATCAATAAAACCCAAGGTTCCTGCACACAGAAAGTTACCCCATAGGCCACAGAACTTGGAGGTGCAGTCGTAGAAGCCCAGGTTTGGGGGGAGTTTGTTTTGTTCTCTTTCTACCCGCTTTCCGGAAAACCAAGTCCTTTGGGGCCTGATTCACCGGCTGTTCATCCAGACACTATGAAATGAACCTGTGCCGACAGGCCTTTTTCTTAAGGCATCCTGAAGTCACCTTTTTAATTGTTCCTCATCGCTTGTTTGTTGTGGTTACTCATTTCATGAGCGGCAAGGCTGTGATAACTGAGAATGTATGACGCACAAACGTTGCCTCCTGAAGAAACCTAATCGTTGCCACCCATCCAGTAGGCAGCGTTTGTAAGGCAGTTTTTATCGTAGATACAAGGGATTCATCTCTTTATGTAGGCCATATCATCAAAAGCATTTTTTCCTCCTTGCTTTCCCTGATCTTCCTCTGCTACTGTTCCCTAAACCGTTCCATTTATAAGTATTTTTTAAACCACCTAATATTTTAATACCTCCAAGTCACCATCATCCATTAATAGCCCTATTTGCAGTTGACCCATTGAAATTAATAGACATGGCTAGCTTACATCCATTAATTTCAGTGGGATGCAACATATTATTATTGTTGTTGTTGTTGTTTGTTTGTTTGTTTTGATTTCCAACATGAGGTCCTGGGGCAATTTAAGAACACAGTATTAAAAACAGCTTAAAACAAATTACCGTTACAAGAAGAGGCAGAGGGCCATAAAAACAGCCTGCAGACAAAAAAAACCAGCAAAACCTTATTATAAACACAGAGATTTGGTAGTAGCAAGGTCTGATCTTATGGGTCATGGAGAGCCTTCACAAAAAGGGATGTCTTTACAAGACCTCTGAAACAACTGATGGATGATGTTTCACAGAAGGCAGAGGGAACAGCATTCTAGAATGCCACCCAGGCAACGGCAGAAAACATCCATTTTCAGGGCACCACCCTGATGTTTATAAAAATATCTGTATACTGTTGCATCATTAAAAATATATATCAAACTGGTTTACAGCAATAAAAACTTAAAACCGTACAATACAAATTCATATTAAAAGGCTAAAAGCAGACATCAGTTAACCACTGTGGGCGATGTGTTCTTAATTGCCTGGCAGAACAGTAAAGTTTTCAGCGGGTGTTTAAATGCGGGTGCTTGCTTAATCTCTAGTGGCAGAGAGTTCCACAGGGCTGGGCCAATGACATCAAAGGCTTGGTTCCTTTTCGTTGTCAAATGAGCCTTGCTAACTCAGAGGACACCCAGCGACGCTCTTGCAGATTATCTCAGTGCTTGAGCGACGATAGAAGGGTTCAAGCGATCTGTGAGATACCTTGTACCCACGTTGTTCAGGACTTTGTAAATTAATTCAAGAACCTTGAACCTGGCTCAGCAGCAAGTGGGCTTTGTAAGGTATAGAGTGCTGGGAGTAAAAACTTCCCCCAAAGATGATCTAAGTCCATCAGGGAACAACAGTGTCACATCAGGGCCAACCCATTCCTGGGACAGATGCCGAGAAGAATGACTACCTGAGGATTTTGTGGCCAGACGCCAACCACCCCTGTAGTTCAGGCCACAAATCCACCAGTTATATGGACCCCATTCCTGTGGTCTCGTGGGGCCACAAGAATCTGCCTTATCCTGAGTCATAGGTTGGTTGATTTGACTCAGGGTTGCCTACAGGAACTGCAGCACCTCTCCAGGGGTTCAGGCAAGGGGCAATCCTAGCCCTACCTGGAGATGTTGCCAGTGGTTGAACCTAGGACTTTATGCATGTGCAGCAGGTTCTCTGCCACTGAGCTATACAGCTATACAGAAAGAGAGACTGAGGATCTGGCAAGGAGGACGTTTTTCATGTCTCTAGGCTGAAGGTTGTCGGTGGTGCGGTGGAACTCCTTTGTAATAAATGTTAATCTGCCCTTATTCCCTTATGGGGGACACAAAAGCCCTTATAGAGTCCTTTGCAGGTTCTCCATTGGTCGGAGAAAATAACAGAGGCCAACCAGAGAATATTGAGAAGCAAAGCAGCTCGTAAGCCTGATCTTTATTGAACTGTTGCAACATGTAGGAGGAGGACCCAGAACAAAGCTGTGTCTGCCCTTATATAGACATTTTAAATTGCCCACCTTGGAGTCCAAGACCACCCCCAGAAACATCATACCTACATCACAGAAGTGGTGTAGCTCAAGACCACCCCCACCCCCCAGATACATCATACCTACATCACAGAAAGGGCGGTCTACAACAGAAATCTGAGTGCGTTGTTTACCTCCTGTCTGGCAGGTTACCTGTTAACGCTTACCTGATTGGATACCCTGGGGAGCCTGGCCAGTCTTTTGTAATGACAAATATTTAGTTTCTGAACCAGGTCACAGGCTCACTCTATTCATACACAGACATACCCTTAAGACAGGATTTGTGAACAAAAAGACAATGGGGAGGCTCCCCCACCTCCTCCCTCCTTGCAGAGGAAACATTTGAAAATGGTTTCAGGGTGGTCCTCCTGTGCTGCTCCAGACATGTGGTCCACACATCTATGTATGTACTTGATTGGTACATTTATGAACATTTATTATATATATATGTGTGTGTGTGTGTGTGTGTGTGTGTATAAAAGACCTTAAATTTTTTATTTCACTTTCCACAAAGGAGCTTTTCTCCAATGGAAAACAAGGCCTTCTTCTTCTTCTTCTTCTTCTTCTTCTTCTTCTTCTTCTTCTTCTTATTATTATTATTATTATTATTATTATTATTCCTGTTCTCCAGCAATGCAAAGGTCCTCAAAAGACAGCACCTGAGCTCTGCCAGAGTGCACAAGACCTTCTCTAGCATCCGCTCCCCGCTGCTGCAACATCTGCTTTGAAACCGCTTGCGTTAAAAAATATAAGCCGTGTGTGTGTGTGTGTGTGTGTGTGTGTGTGTGTTGTGTGCAGTCTGAGTGCTTTGCAGCTCAGCGCTTCCAATTATGAAAGAAGCTTCTGCCTTGGGGTCTTCAGGAACAATTCACTACTAGATATCTGGGCACCAGTTAGAGCAGCAGCAACAGCAGCAGGGGATATAGCAGGACACAGAAACAAACCAGGAAGGAGAAGCCACAGCTCAAAGAGGCCCATGTGGTGTCAGTGAGATGACTCTCTTTTTTTAAGGAAGGAATGACAAGGCAGCTGATTCTAAATTTCACAGGCTTGTTTCAGTCATTTGTCAGCACCCCAAAGGTTTACAAGCAGAGATGGAGATAGCTGCTGGGTATATATAGAGGCCTGTGGAGATGTTCAAGTTTCCTTTAGAATGCAAATTGCTGGTAGTTAATTCTTCATTGGAGTTTGAAGGGAGGAGACAGTTCTGCAAAAGAATAAACCATGTGTGGGAATGAAAGTGTCAAGGTACTTTACCAGTGACTGCCACACCATAGTCCTGGCTTCAACTAACTATCATCATCATCATCACCATCACCATTATCTATATCCCTCCCTTTCTCCCAAAGGAGCCCAGAGTTGCAAACTGATGCACATTTTGAAAACAAAGCAAAAACATTCTAGAGCAGTTAAAATATTCTGGGCAAAGGAAAACCAGTTACAACGTTCTAAACATATTATGAATGGGGCGGCAGCAGCTCCACCACCATGCAATATTAGAGACAGTGGAAAGTTCGGATTTGGTGTGGTGGGTGATGTCTGGGCTGAAGACTGGAGAGGTCTAAACCCCATCTCAGCCACATCGTTTCCTGGGTGATCTTGGTCCGCTTATTTGTCTCTCAGCATTGAGCTACCTTACAGGGTTATTGGGAAGATAAGGGGAAAGACACTGCTGTACACACCAACCTACTGCTCTCTAGGTCTTTTGGGGAAATACAGTTCCCACAAGCCCCAGCAGCATGGTTCAGGATGAGGGCACACTGATTGCACATTATCCTGAGCAACGCTTCAGTCTTGACAGGAGCGCATGTTTACTTGGCAGGAAGACCTACAATTTTCTGTGCATACAATTGGGTTGGACAGAGGTGAGTCCTATTGAGCAGAGTGGGATTTCCTTCAAAGTAAACATGCGCTGCACTGCACATCGGTTAGATCAGGGCTGGGCGACATTTTTCAGCCCGAGGGTTGGATTCTTTCATGGGGGGCCTTTGTAGGGGAGGGGGGTGTCATGCCAGTGGTGGGAGGGGCCAGAGGCAAATGTGGTTGGAGCAAGGAGCACAGCTCTTTCCCTCTGTACAGCAGCTTTCACATGTAGTCAGAGGTTTCTGTAGTGGTGGATCTTGGACTCTCAAATTTCAGCAGCGGCCTGTGCAACACTAAATTTGTGTACCCACCGCATCTCTCGCTCCGTTCTATAGCATGCTTTTGCTGTCCCCTGTAACTACGCCACCCTAAAACCGCCTCTGGTTTCTACACACACACACCCTCCTGCCAGGCTTGCAAGAGGCATTTGATGCAGCTCAGCGGCATATTCCAGCCAGGCAAAAGTACTTGAGTTGGGGACGGGGGCCAGGCCAGCGAGAGGTGTGGCTGGGGGTGTCCTGGGGAGAATCCCAAGGGCCAGATGGCAATGCCTGTTGGGCCACATTTGCCCCCTGTCTGGTTTCAAGTTCCTCACCCCCTGAGTCAGATCAGTTGATTAAAAACCTATGCAATTCATTTAAAGAAACCTCACATGGTTGTTGTGAGGATAAAATGGGGACGAAGAGAACCATGTACAGTACCTCAAGCTCCTTGGAGGGAGGCAGGTGGGCTGGAAATGCAATAAGGTCCCCATAATGTTATGTAGTGAAGTTCTCACCCTGGGCCAGCAGGGGGATACTGTAGATAGTTATGCAAATAAGGGATCAAAAGTGACGTTCAGTGATTGGATAGTTTTAGAAAATTGTTACAGTTACGTTGTACTGGAGCTCTATATAAGCAGGCTGACTGAACCCTTCAGTTCAGTTCTGTTCTGGCCTGTGAATAAACAAGAGCTGTTTGAAGAATCGCTGTGTCGTCTGATATGTTCACCCACAACTTAACACATAGGATACTCAAGTATTCTGTGGGCTAGATGGGAAGATTAAAAACAATTTTGGAACACCAATGCAAGACCTCCAACGCCCTGAAGAACCCACTTACACTTCTGCTGTGGTCTCTCTCGCACACTTTATTAACGTGACTACATTCAAATATGGCACAGTCACTTCTAGAAAGGCCCAGGGGTGCTTTTTGCCCTAAGGTGTTCATCCACCATTTTTTAAAAAAACCCTATTATAAACGGATGAAAAATTCATATTGTTCTCACATGGGGAGAGCTTGAAAAATTGCTGGACGGCAAGGAAAAGGAAATTGTTTTGTCTGCTTTTATTGCCGCGCCGAACTGTCTCCTCAGAACACAAACGGGCTCTCCCACTGGAGACAGAGAGTTCCTGGAGGCAAAGGCAAGTCACTTGCAACGTGATCCCTGGAGAGATGGAGAGGGCAGGGATTTTAACCGCTTTCGCAACTTCTCTGTAGCTTCAATTGGTCAAAAGACCCCACAAACGCTGTCAGGTCAAGACATCTTTGTTGTGGAGGAAAAGAAAAGAACAAATGGGATTCCAGCTTGCTGATTCTCACAGAACCGCATCTACTCTTCTTTCAAGAAGGGTGTGTGCAGAATTTTTTCCACCTGCAGTTACTGAAAGGAAGATCTAACACTAATTGAAAAGTAAGCAAGAAGGAAGTAAAGGCTGAGAGAAAAGCAGCCTACAGGTTGTTCCTAAAAATGAATCAGTGAGAGAAGAATAGGCTGCCTTTCTCTCTGTCGCCCCCACTAGGACAGGTAACTTATTACAAGCATTGTTACTTTACTTCCATTGCCATGAAGGGTGCCTTACCCCAAACATTTGAGCTCTCATTTTGCCCAAACACTGTAATTCCCTCCCTGAGACGATTTGCCTGGAGCCATTATTGCCATCTTAAAGGCACTGAGCTAAGTCTGTCTTGTTCTCCTGACCTTTTAATAGCAACTGAAGAAAAGGAGAAGATGGTAACTGTTCGTGTCCTGAACTGCCGAGTCGCTGGTTCGGCTTAGGCAGCCAAGAGGCTACTGGCTCCTCCTGGCTCTGGGTCGCTCTCATCGCCAGGCTTGCGTTTCATAACAAACCCATTAAAAAGCTTTTTTTTAAAAAAAAGAAGTAATGAATTCCACACCTGCTGTGCAAGTGAATGATTCACCCAGGCCCTTTTAGCTGGCGAATGTCAGATACTTCGTGACTATTTACGGTGTGTTCTTTGGGCGTCATTTATGGAAAGATTATTTCTATCTGACAGATGAGACAAAAGATATGAAGAGGGCATCAGGCACCACAACCCCAAATGAACCCATGGTTCTTGTTGAGAGACACACAGAAAAAGTCCAGGGCTGTATGTAAAGCTCTGGAACACCGCCCCCCCCCAAATCCTAGGAATTGTAGTTTATCCCTCCAGAACTATTATTCCCACGGCCCTTACCAAAGTACAGTCCCCAGGGTTATTGGGGTGTGTGTGATTTAAATATGTGGTGTGAACCATCGAGAAGGATTCATGGTTAAACCACTTTGGAAGGAGAACAGGTGCCTCATGAAAACTCTCAGCACCCTTAAAAAAATAACCACAGCTCCCAGAATTCTTTGTGGGAAGCAATAACTGTTTAAAGCAGTATCATAGCACTTTACATTCAGGGTGTGAATGTGGCCCTCGTCTTGCTTCAGTCTGATCTATACCACGCCTGAACTTTGCTTTGGACCCAACTTGAGTGTTGCATCACCTCACACCAGATCCTGACAGGAGAATTCTTGACCAAGTTGCAGATGGTGGTTATATTTTTCTCCCACTAGACTCCAGGGGTGCTGCATTACAACATCAGTATTTAGTCTGGGAAAGATATGCATGGAAAGAACTGCCCATGATAACAGAGGAGGAGGAATATGTTTCAAATGAATTTATACATAGGATTTGGCAGCTCTGAACCTGTTGGAGCTTTCCTTGCACTGGTCTGCCTTTTCTTGCAAGGAATCACTTGCGTTCAAGACTCTCATGCGTTCTTGCTGATAAAAAAATTCTTGACTAATTGTTTGCACTTCAAATTACACCCCAGCATCGCTTTTACACGTCACTGATAGCTCTTCTCCACCTTCCCCTTGCTCTGATCATCAGACATGTGCTAGGAAAACACAGTTGCTCTGAAGCTGGTTATCAGAGATACCTGCCCAGTTGCAGTGTATGATGCCCATGCACCGGATGCCTTAATGCCCATGCACCGGATGCTACCTTAGTGCTCCTGCGCATGCACTGACAATGGAGACAAAGTGTTGGCTCCAATGCTTGTCCTACTCCCTAGGAGACCTATTGAAATTAATGGACACTTCAGTGAATTGACTAAATTTATTACATTATTTCTTCGTGTGCCTCATCCGCGAGAGGTCTGGAGGGTGGCAACATGAAAATAGGCCTTTTCTTCAGTGGCTCCCCATTTGTGGACTGCTCTCCCCAGGGAGGTTCGACTGGCGCCTTCATTGTATACCTTTAGGCGCCAGGCAAAAACATTCCTCTTTGACCAGGGCTTTGGCTGATTGACATCTGATGCCCTTTTAAATGTGTTGTGGGAGGCAGTTATTGGTTGGTTGTTCTTACTTCTATTATGTATTGTGGTTTTTATGTTGTGATTTTATGATGTGAACCATTCTGAGATCTATGGGTATAGGGCAGTTTACTTACTTACTTACTTCATCCATCCCACTTTTTTCCTCTAAGGAGCTCAAGGGGGCATCCATGGTTCTCCCCTTCCTCATTTAATCCCCACAGCAACTCTGTGAGGGAGGCTAGGCTGAGAGGCAGTGAGCGGCCCCCAATGACACCCAGTGAAGTTCATGGCTGAGTGAGCATTTGAATCCTGGTCTCCTAGCTCCTAATCCGACACGCTAACCTCTACAAACGTCTTGTTGTTTAGTCATTTAGTCGTGTCCGACTCTTCGTGACCCCATGGACCAGAGCACGCCAGGCACTCCTGTCTTCCACTGCCTCCTGCAGCTTGGTCAAACTCATGTTCATAGCTTCAAGAACACTGTCCAACCATCTTGTCCTCCGTCGACCCCTTCTCCTTGTGCCCTCCATCTTTCCCAACATCAGGGTCTTTCCCAGGGAGTCTTCTCTTCTCATGAGGTGGCCAAAGTATTGGAGCCTCATCTTCAGATCTGTCCTTCCAGTGAGCACTCAGGGCTGATTTCCTTCAGAATGGATAGGTTTGATCTTCTTGCAGTCCATGGGACTCTCAAGAGTCTCCTCCAGCACCATAATTCAAAAGCATCTACAAACATAAGGAAAATCAACTTTGTGAAACAATCCCTGAAGCAAAACACAGCCAATTTTGCAGTGCAGTACTCCAGCCAAGTAGTGTGTACTAGCATCAAGTGTGGGTGGGTCTACTTGGAATCAGACTTAGTTGCATGCCACCCCATGCATTTACAGCGAGTCCCCATGTCTGTTGAAGTGGTATAAAGGTGCTTTGTGTGTATGGTGTGAATGAGACCTAAGAGTGTGTGTATATCTGCATGTCCCTAGAAGAGCCACCTCTTCTGCCGACAGCAGCCTTCTAAAGACCATAACTAACTGACTTAACAAAGAAGAGAAGTAATCTGAATATAATAGAAAATGAAAACCTTCTAGTGAGAGCTAAAGCTGGGATTTTTTAAAGCACCTAAGCCACTCAGAAGCCCAAATCCCATTTACTTTGCACGGCACGTACATGTCAAACAGGGAAGGCCTGAATGTGCAAGTGTACATTTTGTTTGCTTCAGTCAGTCTGAGTGCAGCCCTCTTCCAACCAAATGCGACTGTATTTATAAATAGGGTTGTTGTCTGATCTCAAAAATCTGTGTTGCTTGAGTTTTAATTGATTATATCTGCATACATTTGCATATTAATAGAACGAACGGGCCTTCTTGCCACAAAACGCTGCAGTGTGCCCTTTTCAAGTTACGTCCTTTCATCCTATTCCAGTTTTCCTGTTCTGCTCTAGTAGGGCGTGTCAAAATTTTTCTAAATTCTAAAAATGAGAGGTGCTAAAAAGTTGCAACATGACTTGAGAATTCAAAAAGGTATTTTGGTTAAATAAATATAATTTAGTTTTGCTTGGTAAGTAAATTGTGTTTAAAGTTGTATCTACTATACAGCATCAATTCAGTCAGTCAGTCAGTCAGTCAAGACATCATCTTAGAAGATGCATCCCTTTCTGTGTGAAAAGCAGGAATGCAGACACTCCTAGTGTCCCTATTTTCCAGGGACAGTCCCAGATTTGCACAAGCCATTCCAGTTTCTGATTTGATCGTGGAATGTCCCGCTTTTCCTTAGGACATCCCTATTTTCATCAGACAAATATTAGAGGGTATGAAGTTATGCAACAGCCGAGCCATCTGAAAGCAGCCCTGTATAGGGAAGTGGTTTTTAAAAAAATGTTTAATGTTTTATTCTGTTTTTATATATGTTGGAAGCTGCCCAAAGTGGCTTGGGCAACACAGTCATATGGGTGGGGTATAAATGTTGTTCTTGTTGTTGTTGTTATGGGATAGGACGTCCCTATTTTCGTTGGAGAAATGTTGGAAGGTATGGGAATGCCTCTCCGAAGATGGCTCCTGCCTGCCGTGTTTGTTGTGAGTGCTCATATTGAAAATACGGTTACAAAAGCCCATTGTCTGCCCCCTCTCTCTGCCATGGGGTCTCAGGCGCCCACACAGGGTCTGTGTCCCTTTGGAGAATAGAAGACGCAGCAGAAAAAGTCGTAGCTTTAAGAAATAGGTTTTATTCACCTATTTACACCCTCAGTCTGCATGGAGGGAGTCCAGATCTTAACAGCACGGCCCGAAGCATTGCAGGCAGTTCTTCCTGCTCCCTTGTCAAAATGGATCTCCCCCCTTTCTTCTTCCCAGTGTTATAAGAAAAAACTGCTCCCTTTCCCTTATGGGGTATTCCGGAGCCCGTATAGAGGCTTTGACGGTTCCCTATTGGTTGGGGGAAATAACAAGGGCCAACCAGAGTATATTTGGGAAGCAAAGCGGCTAGTAAGCCTGATCTTTATTAAAGGAAAACAAACTGTTTGCAACAGGGTCCCCACTCACTGCATGTAGGAGGGAGGAGCACCCTGAATAATGGCGCACAAGCCCTTATATAGACTCTTGAAATTGCCCACCCTGTAGCTGAAGACCCCCCCCCCAAAAAAAAATCATACATACATCACAGAAGGAGGCGGTCTACAGTAGAAATCCTTTCTGCCAGGATACGTGATAATGGTCACTGATTGCATTACCTGGGCAGCCTGGCCATTCTTTTGTGAGGGTTAATACGTTAGTTCCTGAATCCAGGTCACAGGCTCACCCTATTCATACACAAATACGCCCTTAAGACAGGATTTGCAAGCAAAAATACAATGGGAAATCTTTCTCCATTTGCCTCCCTTACTGCAGAGGTCATTGGGAGAGTCAAAATGGCTTCAGGATTGCTCTCCCATACTATTTCAGACACATGGTTCATATATTTAGATAGGTGTGTATTTATGAATATTTATTCTATATTTGAGACCTTAACAGTCTTATAACACCAGAAGCCTCTTGCCCTCCCCCAGAGCAGTTAGCCGGGCAGCCTTCCAAATCTCCAGTCTCTGGTCACACCTGGGCAAGAGGTTACCTTTGTCTTGTTGACTACCCTGAATGGTTTTCTACTGTAATGCTAACAGGTTCGCTCTTCCCTAAGCCAGCCAGGCTGGTTTGCATAAGGCAGCCCAGGAGTTCCCTGCCTGGCACAGCCCTGCAGTTCATGTTTTAATCCATTCCCCAATGAATCAAAACCCTGGGATTTGTTCATTTCAAGGGTTTGCCCCGAATCTCTAACAATACTTTAAAAAAAATAAGAAGAAAAAAAGAAACCTGAGTTGAGAGCATCTTTTAAAATTGATTAATAGGGTTTTAACTGATTAATGGAACCAATTCATCAGCTAAACGTTGCTGCCTTGTTCACAAGCTATGAGTGAAATTCAGTGTAGCACTAAAGAGATTGTTTCATCAGCACAAGAATTGGTGCTTGCAACTGAACAACCTTCCTTCTCTGTGTCCCTTCCAGAGCAATTTTGGGGGGCCCGTGTGGGGAGGAGAGGCAGGAACACCCCACTGGGCTGGTGGGAGTCCTTGCGCTGTAGCTGAATCTGACCCTGTGCATCCAGAATATATGTAGCAAGTGACAAGCCTTATTTGGGGCAGTATTCTGATGTGGGCGACTTTTTTATGGCTCCCACCTCTGCACATAATTTTGTCAGCTTTTAAAAACAAAGTTCATTATAAATAAATGTTGCACCATCTGAGGGTTTATGGCAAAGAAAAATGAACTGATTGGAATGCAGTTATTTCCCCAAACTGACTTTTCGTATGTAAACCTAGAGGGACTTTTGTTTAAGCAAGGTAAGAGTTTTGAGGGAATTAGCTGGGGACTATTAAACTGCACATTCAGCCGTAACTCCTTTAATGATGTTTTCTGATTGATAACACTAATATAATTAATATTCCTTGCCAAGAGGAAAGATAAGTACTTTAGAGAAAATTTGAGAACCGATCTAGGAGAAAGGCTTCATTTGTTTTTATAGTCTTTTGTCATAATGTTCTTTTTATTTGAAAAGTATGATGAACCTCTCTCTCCAGCTGAAGTTCCTGGCACTGCAACAAAGAGAGTGGGGAGGTGCAAGCAAGCCTTTCGCTGCAACAGCTTGTTTCCAATTCATTCCTCTAATATCTTGATAATATTTCTCACTTATAAAGCTGAAATATACTCGGACTCGGGAGTGGATATTCAGCTCATAGTGGTGAGGAGGAATGGAAGTTCCCCCAGAATGTCTGCTTTATATACATTATTTACACAATGGGCCCCACGTGATTGGCTAATTCCGGGATTCACCAGTAGGCCAATCAGGTTGCGGATTCACTTCCACCTGGAGCTGGATTGGGTGGCTCCTATGGACCAATCAGACTGCTGCATTCTGAATCCTATTGTTCTAGGACCAATCAGACTGCTGCATTCTGAATCCTATTGTTCTAGGACCAATCAGAGCACCTGCTTTGCATGCAGGATGTCCCAGGTTCAGTCACTAATGGCATCTCCATCTTCTAGTAGCAAAATGGAATTTCACCCCCCTCTCCCTTCCAACTCAACAATTCTATGATTTCTCCGCACACCCCCTACATCTATTCTGGGGTTTCCCAAGCCCTCATAGGAATTTTTCTTTATTAGATATTCTAGAATGTGACCCCCAACATGCTCGCACTGGGATCCTGCTACCCTCCTTAAAGATACAAACCTGGAGCTAATTGGAGTCTCCAAACCTTCTGAACTAAGCAGTGATGGGTCGGAAAAGCTCAAATGATTTTAAAGATTTGTTAAGCTAAAACTGTAATGGAATATAAAGTACAATTCAAAGGTTCTTGCATGTCTGAGGCCAAGTCCTTCTTGCTTACTTAGTTCCTCCATTTCAGATATTTCTTGCATCTATCTGACCATAGCCTTACTCTATTTCCATCCAACTTGGGGTGTCTCTTTCTGATCCCAAACCTGCCATTCGTCTCCTCAACACAGTTCATTGCTTATTACAGTCCTGGGCAAGAACATCACTTCATCCTGTCTTGTAATACACATGATCTGGCCTCGTTCCACTATTCTCTCTGAGATAGTCATCAAGCTAGAACGCCTTAGCTAAGCAGTTTATTGCTGAAATCTGTAATGTAAGCATATTAGCTATTGAAATCCTGCGTTCATCAGTTTATACAACTGTAATGTCAGAAAAATGTTTTGCATGTTCCTTGGTATACTTCTGCTTTTGTCCTAAATTCCTATTTGCTTTTAGCTGAAACTTGATGCTAATTTCATGATTCCCTGTCCCCATAATCTTGAACCCTCTTGATTTTCCCTTAATCATAAAATTATCCATCACGTATATCAGTGTTTCCCAAACTTGAGTCTCCAGCTGCCTTTAGGCTGCAATTGTCATCATCCCTGACCACTGGTCTTGCTAACTAGGAATGATGGGAGTTGTAGTCCAAAAACAGCTGGAGATTCAAGTTTGGGAAACACTGACCTAGATTAATATGCACATTGATTTTCTCTTATACCAGCTATGGGGCGGGTGTGTGGGGAGACGAGAAGGAAAGGAAGTTCCATTGTGCAAGCCCTTGTGCTAATGGAGCTGCTTGGTTGGATATCGCACCATGTTTCCTGGTATAAGGCACCCTCTTGTGTCGCTGTCTAAACTCTAAATTATAACTGGTGCACTGATGACTACAGCTGAGATGGCATGAAGGAGATGAAGCTATAACAGTTTAATTATTAAGGGAGGAAAGGCTACAACACGGGTGTTTTTTTAATTTAGAAAAAAGGCAAAACAAGGGGTGGCATGACAGAGGAGTATCAAATTATGCATGGTTCAGAGAAAGTGGATAGATCTTCCCTTTTCCTCCATTTTCTCTTTTTGGACTTGAACTCTACAGCTCCTGGCTCTTAGCCAACCCCTGGGCTCATCCATTACAGAGGAGGCAAGCCACATGTCTTGTGAGTCTGAGATTTGGCTCAGACTTGTTTTCTCTACATGTTTTACCCTACAAATGTAACTGTAACCACGAGATGAAGCCTGCCTTCAGATTACTGCTGTGAACTGAGTAAAAGGGGAAATAAAGGGGAAATGGCCAGGAAGAATCCCAGTCTGCACAAAGGCATCCTGGGTTGCTTAATTAAAAGACTGAAACCATCAACAGCTTCCTACAAGCTGCAAGGGAATGTGCTCTGCTGTTTGCTCACGAGCTGAGCGAGAAGGGATCATATTTAATCAATATATCCTCTCCTACCTTCCTAAACATTCCCACATTATTAATATTTTTTGGGGGGGGTTGTCTACTTGGGTCGGGGTGGTTTAAAATTGCTCTTAAGTGTTATGCTAATTTGTATTTTGAATTTGTATTTCAATTTTTGTCTTGTTTTTAAGGCTGATTTAATATTCTACAGCCTTTTAAATAGGTTGGGGGGGGTTATTTTGTTGTTTTGAACTATTTACTGGTGTTTCAACCTTGTATTTTCAACTTGTAAACCGTCCTGAGGTCTTGCGATGAAGGGCCGTAGATAAATCTAAATAAAAATAAATAAAATACTAGAAGCTGGGGGTGACCCAGGACAGACAAAAGGAAACACTTTTTTCCACGCAGTACAGAGCTACACTACAGAATTTGCTACTACAAGTTTTAGTGCTGGCCACCAATTGGGTTGGCTTTCAAAGGGGATTATACAAATTCATGGAGGGATAGGGCTATTGGTGGCTACTGGTCATGATGGCTGTGCACCAGCTCCAGCATCAAAGGTGGCATGTCTCCAAACATTGGTTGCTGTGGAACACAAGTGAAACATGTTCCGATTGCTTGCTGCCCATAGGCATCTGGTTGGCACTGTAGGAACAGCATTATGGTTGAATGGGCCTTTGGCCACATACAGGTCTGATCAAAACTCATGGTCTTAATGGAAACAAGTTTTGGAGTCAGTATGCCAGTGAACAGGGATGCGGGTGGCGCTGTGGGTTAAACCACAGAGCCTAGGGCTTGCCGATCAGAAGGTCATCAGTTCGAATACCCTTGATGGGATGAGCTCCCGTTGCTCTGTCCCAGCAACTGCCAACCTAGCAGTTCGAAAGCATGTCAGAGTGCAAGTAGATAAATAGGTACCACTGCGGCGGGAAGGTAAACGGCATTTCCGTGCGCTGCTCTGGTTCGCCAGAAGTGGCTTAGTCATGCTGGCCACATGACCCGGAAGCTGTACGCCGGCTCCCTCAGCCAATAAAGTGAGATGAGCGCCGCAACCCCAGAGTCGGTCACAACTGGACCTAATGGTCAGGGGTCCCTTTACCTTTACCTTATGCCAGTGAACATCAGTCACTTGGCGGCGACAGCAGGAAAAGGCAACTGCCTTAAGTCCGGCTTCCTCAGAACTGCTAGTCAGTCACTGCAGGAAACAGAATACTGGGCTAAATGGAAGTTGGGTCTGATTTAGTTTGTTCCCTGTTGTCTATAAGATGATCAAATAGAAAGTCATTTGCTTACGACACCAGAAAGCCTTGGCTAGTCAAGGGTAGACAATACTGGACTAAACAGACAAAGTGTGCATCATGTGACCTTAGAGTGCCCCATCTCCACTTTGGTTGTAACAGAGATGAAGTGTATTTAACTGAACCCAGAGGGCAAGTGCAGCAAGCGAGATGGTTCTGGCAGAGTTAAATATGTTTTTTGTTTCAAATGTTAAGAAACAAGACTGAACGTCACCGAAGGAAAATGACAAACCGATGATGGATTATACAATTTTAATGCTCAAACTCCAGAACTTCCTTCATACAAATAGCCATTACGTACATGAATAGTCCCAGTAAAGTTAAATTTTTCATTGTGCAATTATTCATTTAAGGACCTGCAGGATCAGACATACCATTTCTTTCAGGAAATATTTACCCCACCCACCCACTCCACTTACAAATTCAAGGCCAGGATTCTGCTAGAACTCATGCTGGGGTTTCATTATATACAATTCCCAGTACAGAAAAAGAAGCGGTTTTTAATATCAAATCCGTATCCTTGCCAAGGTGTTTGTTTTCTGCTTAGTGCTCTCTAATTGATAAAAGCATGTGAGCAGATGGTAGACCCAAGAAATCACTGACACACATATCATCTGATACCAAGACAGAAATACGTTATTAAATGCTGGTAAATTCAGCTTACATTTTGCAAGCATAGATGGATGTTCCTAGCTGCTGTTAGAAATGCAACGGTTCCCAGTGCAAACAGAAGAGGGATAATGGAACTCCCAACAGCCCAAATTCCTCTCCATATGTGACTTCATTTATTCTGCATTGGAGCACTGACTTCTATGTTAGTGGGAAGAAGCTGACTGAGTGGATATGGAGAATGGTTTATGCTTCTTTGGGGGAGAAATATGTGGTATAGGTTGTCATGGATGAGGTGATGCAGCTGCTTCTTAAGAAGCCCTTCCCAGATCCAGTGTGAGACAGCTACCACCCATTTCACAAATATTCCTTTCAGGTGCAATGGTCATGAAAGGGTGGTGGTTGTCCAACTTGAGATGTGCATGGAGGAAACATTGGCTTGACCCATTTCAGCTGGGCTTCAGCAGACATGCCACAGCTGGTTGATTTTTAGCAGGACCAACAGAAACTGAATGGAACAAGGTGGAAGGGTGGGTGTGTCTTCTGTTTGGGAACTGGGAGTGGGCCACCTCTTTGTGATAGGGTTGCAATGGCCTTGAAGCAGGACGTGCGTAGCTTGGTGGTAATCCTGAATCCAGTGTTGTCGATAGAAGTTCAAGTGGCTAGAAGTACTTACCTCCAGCTCTAGCTGGTTCACTAGCTACTCCTGGACCAGGATAGCCCAGCCACAGTAATCCATGCCCTGACAACCTCCCAGTTTACTCTAATGCACATTATATGGAGTTACCCTTGAAGATGGTCTGGACCAAAGGGAAGCAGTTATGCCAGAATGATTAACGCAACCCTCAAGTTTTTCTGCACGATAGCAGCAACATCTGTGACAGCCTACGTAACTCATAGCTGCGTTTGCTAAACCAGAGATAACTGTTCACACGAATGTGGTGGCCTGGGGTGTTGCTTTCCTGAATCCTGGTGATACCGCTTGCAGCAGAAAAGGATGGGCAAAGGAGCATCCTCTGCTTCCAGTTCTGAGCAAAACCAGAGATGTGTAAAGTGCTGCTTTAGCACACGCACATACACACAGCACTATTCCCCTCACCACTGGAGTCCCAAGATTCACAGCAACATTTAAAGGCCTGCTCTTCAATTGTTACTTGCAAAGGAAGAAATTTCCTTTCCCTTTTTAAAAGCATTAGTTGCAGGTTCTCTTTGGGATTGCCAGTGTGGCACCCTTCAGATATAATCCCTGACAACTGGACATGCTGGCTGGGGCTGGTGGGAGTTGCAGTTCTAGGCTATGTGCCTCTGACAAGTGTACTGAGTATGTGAGCTCATTCAGTTACCTAGAACATTAGTCAGTGTGCATGACTAGTGCGCTGCCGACAGGTATAGGTGCTCCTAAATATCACATGGGGAGGGGGATGAGACTACGCCCCCTTATTAGGGTGGCCACTTAGGCATTGCTGAAAAAAAGGCACAACCAAAAGAGGAAATGAGCTAAATGAGCTAAAACATGCAAATTTAGAAATGTAATTTAAATAGGACTACATCTCTGTGTGGAAC
Source organism: Podarcis raffonei (assembly GCF_027172205.1). Lineage (NCBI taxonomy): Eukaryota > Metazoa > Chordata > Lepidosauria > Squamata > Lacertidae > Podarcis > Podarcis raffonei. The sequence continues at coordinate 17,659,433 of NC_070616.1, forward strand.
AAGACTCTGAACAAGTGACTTGTGTATCTGCTCAGTCTGCTGCCCATGTGCTATTTATTGATGTGCACCTTCAGAGCCCCTGCTGCTCTCTCTTCTTAAGGTTTTATAGGTTTGGATAGGACTTGGGTGTGAGAGCCTTTCAAATAGAAGAGGTAAGGCCATAGCAACAGCCTGCTGGATCAGGCCTATGGCCCATCTAGACCAGCATCCTTGTTTTCACAGTGCCCAACGAGATGCCTCTGTAAAACCCTGCCATCATGTCTAGTAGTCGCCGATAGCCCTCTCCTCCCTTAATGCGCCTAATCCTCTTTTAATGTCTTCTAGGTTAGATCCCAATGGGAATCATCATTCGGGAAGCAAGGAGAGTTTTCTTACTCCTCTCCAGCAGGCGTCGCTTCTCATCCCCTGCAAGCAGCTATAACCCTCTTTTCGCCACCCCACCTGCAGGGGGCGCTGCTAAACGCGCTCCCGTCGCTCTCTTCTTCCTAGAGGGGGCGCTAGCCCGTGTCACGTTTACCGCCCTGCTAAAAACGCTCGAATTAAGACGACGTTCGCGATTGGTGGGCGGCCCCCTTGCAACGATGCGGCAGGATGAGAGCTTTGCCGTGATTGGCAGACCGAGGTCCCCGAGTTCTGCTGGCCCAAAGGCATATAGAGAGTGTGGGGTCTCTCTCCCCACAGATTTGAAGCCCCTCTCCCTGAATTTTCCGTTTTATTATGTAGCCTGCGTAGTCATCCCGGAGATGTTTTCGGCGTCATCCCTTAATATAAGCGTGGCGGCGTACCAATCAGCTCGCGGCCCCGGCTGCGGTTGCTAGGCAGATTATGGTAATAAGTCTGGGCAACCTCTCCCCCCCTCCCGCTCTGCAGCTACCATTGTGAGGTGAGGACAGGTGGGCGGGTTTGGTTTGCGGCGGGCCCTGGGAGACGGTCCGGACACGACACCGCCACTGAACCCCCTCAGGTAATGCGATGGGACGGCCCGAGTAGGGAGCGCGTGCCGGGGCTCCCGCAGGGCTCCGGCAAGGGTTTTGGGGGTTGTTGTTTTAGTCGCACCCAAGATGGCGCCGGGACCGGGACAAACCGTTCGCTCCCGCGGGTGGGGGATAAGGGTTAGGTCGCTGCCATTCCCCCCTCCCTGCAGGAGAGGTACAGTCCGCTCCCCCCTCCCCGCCCTGATCGGGATACCCCATCCGCCCCGGACGGGGGGAGAAAGGGCTGCCCCCGTCTGTGCCTCTCCCCCCTCCGCGCTTGGTATAGTCCGGGCCCCAGCACCTCACTGGAGCAGGGGGGGTGTCGAAGCCATTTTAATGCCCCCTTCCCTCCCCAACACTTCCACCCACCCCACCCGAGGCAGCTCTTTTCCCCTCCCCCGCGGTTGGATCATTCTTCTCAGGCTTGTGCAACTCGTCCCCCACTTAAACACCTCCGCACGGTGCAGGCTCGATCTCCTCTCTATTTATCTCCCCTCCTATCGCCCAGAGTGGTTGGGACGGCCGCGGGTGGCCGTTGGGCGCGAGCGGATGGGCCTTACTGACGCCCTCGCGCTGGGGGCAGGCGAGGGGGGTAGCCGGAGGCGCCCGAGGCGCGAAACTGATTCTTCCCTTTGATTGGCTGCAGAGTTTTGCGCGTCTCTCGCGCCTCGGGCTGCGCGGGGCAAGGGCGGGGGGAGAATGGGCTTGCACGAGGGGCCAAAAGGCCTCTCGCTCAGTGTCCTCTTCCCGCCTTTTTTTTGCCACTCGTTGGCTGTTGATGTGTGGTAAAAAAAAAAATGCACCTCACGTTTAATACTGGTTGAATGACGACGTCCATTTCGTCTCTGTATGACAGAGGTGGTGTTGGTGTTAAAAAGTGGTCAGCTATATGGCTAGTAAAGGCACCCATTTTACCACAGTTCTAAGCAATTGTTGGAGGCTGGGTTGTGGTAAAAAGTTTCCCTGCCACCTGTGTGGTTGGTAAATCTGCCCATTAAAACCTTTTCTTGCTATCTGATAGGGTTGAAAGTGATGGCTATTTTACCACACATCTCTTCACACACATTGGCCACGGTCATACCATCTGACAGAATTGATACAAATCCCATTCTAGTGTTCCATTGGTTTCACACTCTGGCAGTAGGCACGTGGTAAAAACTTCCCTTTCCATTGTGAATTTGAATGAGAACCATTTTACCACACATTTCCACTGCACGTGGGCAGTTGGTGTGTGGCAACAAATTTTCTTCCCATTTGTTAAGGATGAATTGGATGTCTGACTTGCTCCCATTCTTTTATTTGTTTATTTTAAAGTGTTTACACAATACAAGTCTCTTAGGGTAGCTCACACAACATGCCATGCTTGTTGTTCCATGGTATAAATTAGCTGTTCTTCAACAACTCCTTTGGCTTTCATCTGATGTGGCAGTTGGTATGTGTTTTTAAAGGATGGTGCAGATGACCAAACCTTTGAATTGCATAAAGGCATTTTATTTGGAAAAAATGTCCTTACCATTCAGCCAGGGTTAATGCAGGTGGTCAAACTTTCCTCAGTATTTTACTACACTTTACCCCACATTGCCTATTATCATACGAGTTTCCTACTGCTTCAGCTGCTTGTTTCCATCTCTCATTGCCAATGGTTCTCAGTGTTTCTGCAGAAGACCTGCTTCCCGTGGTGCTATGCGATGAATGCTGTAAAATCTGAATGGGGGACGCATGTATGTAAATACATTAGTCATACATGTTCCTATAGAATACTTAAATTCTTCCCTATAGCCCCAAGATGCACTTAAAAGAACATAAAAGCCTGCTGGTTCAATTCAAATGCCTGTCTAGTTCAGCATCTTGTTCTCATAGGGGCCAGACACAGATGCCTATGGGAAACCCACAAGCAGAACCTGAGTGAAACAAGTACTCTTGAACCCACAGTTCCAGCAACTAATGGAGCTGTACTTCCTCCAACTGTGGAGGTTAAAAAAAAGTAAAATCAGGTGGGAAGGGCGGTGCAGCAATAAGCCTAAGCCTTAAACGTTTAAAATCATTTTAAAAAATGGAGCTAAAACCATAAAACTTAACTAAAAGCTAGTGGTCGCCATCTTGTCTTCTGACTGTGGAGGTAGAACATAGCTATCATGGTTAGTAGCCACTGATAGCCTTCTCCTCCATGAATTTGTCTAATCTTTTAAAACCACCCAGTTTGATAGCCATCACTACTTGTGGGAGCAAATTCTGTAGTTTTGATTGTGTGCTGCATGAAGAAGAAACTGCTCAAAGCAGCACCCAAAACTTTCCCAAAATCTCACTCAAATCTAGGACAGGAACAGAATTGACATGGTGTCCAATTCATATAGAACCAGGATAATTCACTCAGCATTTATTGTTTTCATCCTTGTTCATGCCAGGAAGCAGCTCCCACCAAAACTGAGTGGGGCTGAGTACTGTACTGTACGTATCTGGATCTCACTCCACCTGTGCTGAAAGCCATCATACCTTGATGGTAGTTGGCAGGCAATTTAGTAATCCTCTCTTTGACACAGGAAGCAGGGAGTATAAAACAAAACATTGGCATGCAGAGCTTAGTCACTCACTGTGTATAAATATAACCTGTTGATAATGAACAGGTTGATTTTTTGACCAAATGATGTCAGCTTCTGTGATGTATGGTTGCTACAGCAACTGTGCTACCCCATGGCAACCACCTGACAACTTCCACAGCAGAAATGGGGGCATTCAAGTCAATGGCAGTATGGAATTGCTAACATGAGCTATTTTGTTCAAATATTCCAATACCGTAATTCATTATCGGCTCGTTAGTACTTGCACATTTTACTGCAGTCCCTGTAGTATTGACATAAACTGGGTGTGTCACAAAGGGATACAAGTCATCTTGGGAAGTGGGGGAGCAGGTGATCCTTAGAAGCTGCAGCAGGGTGGCATGAGTTGTGGCTCTTCCATGCAAGCGTGTGATTCAGTTGCACAATGTAATTTGGGGAGTCGGGGAAGAGCTTATGATAAAAAGGCAGAGCTAAGATGGCAGATACAACAGGCCAGTTTTTTAAAACATAAACCATGTTTGCAATGCAAGATGCAGTTTTACCCAAGGGGTCCATTCTGAATGTCATTGTGATTGACACTGAATTTGTTTTCTACTTTGATTCCAATACTAGCTGTATATGGCTGGTGCCAAAGAACTGTACAGTGGTGAGTTATAACTTCATCCATAGATCATCATAGCCAATGATTGCTTTCTGTTCAGTACCTGAAGCCCAGGTTATGTGTCACTGGAGTGGTGTTAGTCACATGATTTACCAGTTTGTGTTGGGCTGTAGCCATACGTGGTATGTTTTTACCATAAGTTCCTCCACCACCCCTGATTTGTTCATGTCCTACCCCTGCCATTGCCCCAGTGGGCTTATCTTTCTTATTCCAAACAAAATAAAAAAATTCCTTCCAGTAGCACTTTAGAGACCAACTAAGTTTGTTATTGGTATGAGCTTTCATGTGCATGCACGCTTCTTCATACCAATAACAAACATAGTAGGTCTCTAAGGTGCTACGGGAAGGATTTTTTTAAATTTTGTTTCAACTGCAGCAGACCAGCATGGCTACCTACCTGTAACTTTCTCATTCTAGTTTCCTTTATTTTAAAGTGATATGATGCTTTCTAAACACCTGGCTATTAAAGAATTTTATAAGTGCATTCAGAAAGTGAGTGATGGCCTATGCCATCTATCCATGTTAAGTACCCCATTATGTTCTTAGTTCCAAGTCTCTTTAATGGAAAGAGAAATTACATTGATTTCAGCATCTCAGTTTCAATCACTAGCTGCCACCACGTATTAACCTGCACATAGTGGATATACTCAGAATTGTTCTGTGTCATTTTACTTTTTGGATATTTTTGTTCATTTGGGGAAAATAAAGCCATTATTGGATCTGCTGTCTTTTGGGATAGGTTGAATGCTTTTTATAGAATTATCTTGAGAGAGGGAAAGTGAACCATAAATTGCCACAATTGAAACATATAGATAGGACATTTCTCCCCGGGTGCTGAATGCGGAAGATGCATCACGATTAATACTGTACAAAAAAGTACATGTTCGCTACAGTTGGTTTCGTTTAGTTACAAAAAAAAGTATCTGTTTGCTACAAATGGCAGTGATCAAGGTTCTTGCTCATTCTAATCCCCTCTTATGTAGGATTACATGAATTTGTACCAATACACTGCAAGAAGCAAGACTCTGTGTACTAAATTATGCATCAATGTAACAGAAATTGAGTCAAGCAAACCCATGTGTCACATCTATGGTCCCTGGGGACCCCCAGGATATTCCAAGGGGGCCAAAGGTGAAAATCACGTAAATGGGAGGCCACAGCACAAGGCTAGGGGGCCACAGAGGGAAGTGACCGGGTGGGGGGAATCATTTTTTTAATTAAAAGATATCCTGACTGACTGGCTATCCGCTTAGCCAGTCACAAGTGGGTAAGGGGGTGGCCCACCAGGGCCTAGCGCTCCTTTTTGCCACGTGCATTTTATTTGAGGTCCTGGTTTGTTTCCGGAGGGAGTGGGCAATTGCTGAGACTGCCATTTTGACCAGTAGAGCCCACGATCCAGAACCCCTAAGTCAAGTAAGTGTGGTGGTGGTGGTGTGGCAAGGGGTAGGGCTGGGTGAGCCAGAGCTGCTTGTTGCTGCCGCAAAAGCTGGGCCTGGTGGGAGCCTGGACCTGGCTCGCTAGGCACTGCAATCCACCCCAGCGCCCAGTGGATCAGGCCCCTTGGATGTTGCCAGGGGGCAGAGGGCCCGTCAGTAGCGTCAGCTCGGCTCTGCAAGGCGCGGGGTGAAATCCACCCCAGCGTCTAGCCGAGTGGGGTTGTCAGGTGCTGCTGACTTGCATCTAGTAACTAACTATTCAGAAGAAAGTCGCACTGAGTTCTGTGGATCTTACGCCTAGGTAAGGGTGCATGGGACTATAGTGTTTTATCTAGGCAGCCAGGGCTCCTCTGGATGACAAGATCTTTTAGTACCAGGTCAGTGAGGGTCACTTGTTTTTTAAAATTCTCCCATATATGCAGAACTCCCTGTGAGCCTTTTGGACTGTATCTGTAGGTTTCCCCCTCTGTGTGAAATAAATGGGGTCAATTAAGTGGTATTTACTTTTTATAATACATGGAAGATAGATCTCCCTTGGGAGGTTCTGGACACTCCTTCCTTGGAGGTTTCTAAGCAGAGGTTGGATGGCCATCTGTCATGGCTGCTTTAGCTGAGTTTCCTACGTTGCAAGGGGGGTGCACTAGAAAGATGACCCTTGCGGCTCTATGATTCTATGTTTTTCTGCTTCAACAATATTTCAGTATGTTCCTATCATTTTATGTAATTGTATTTTGTATAAATGATAAAAATTATGAATAAAACATGTTCCGTTTACAAACAAAACATTTAAATAGTTTCCTTTTTACCAGTATGACTGAGTGGGGGGCCACAGGAAGGAAACAAGGTCGGAAGGGGGCCAGGGTAGGAAAAAGGTTGGGAAACGCTGATCTAGAGTATATTGTTATTAGTGGGGGGTAGGGTGGAAGATAGGACAAAGCTTGAGTTTAGAGTTGAGTTGCAGTGACGTGACATAGAAGTAAAGTAGCAAGCTAGAGAGTGTCAGAACAACATTTGAGAGTAATGTTTGATTTTGGTTTTAATCCAAGACTACAGCTGTGGGAGAAACAAGACGCTTTCAGGGTGTTAACCCCTCCATCACAGGCACAGGTTGTATATATTTGTAAATAAACCATGTCATAAAGACACCCCACAGTCTCCGCTGTGCCTCATTCCTAAAGTAAACACAAATGCCTGTTAAGCACCTGGAAGCCCTGGAATCTCACACTGTGCAGAGATTCTGGTGGTGTGCAACAATATTATAGAATTAAGCAAACAAATAGCTATGAATACTGCATCATTTATTTTGCTATCAAGATTCTAGATTTTTCAAGAATTTGGAATAGTGATTAGTACTATAGGAAGTACAATGGGGGAATGCAATAGGAGAGCTGTAGGAACAGAAGTCAATGTAAAAAGGTAAAGGTACCCCTGACCAGGTCCAGTCGCAGACGACTCTGGAGAAACAGCTATACAGTATTTGAGGCACTGAGTGTTCAGGAGTGATTTGGCACCTCTGGCTGAAAGACTTCAGCAGAACAGGGAAAGACGTCTACCTAAGACCCTAAAGAACTACACCCAGTCTAGTACCACATAGATCTTTGGTCTAATTGGAAATAAGGCAGCTGATGATGATTTTTTTTTTCCTTTATGGGCTGTGTTCAGGCTAATATGTACTCAGTGAGCACATACAGTTTTTAAAAAAGTTATATATAAGCAAACAGAGCAGTACTTACTGTCAAGACAGTGGCTATAACATAGCAGAGATTTGGGCCCTGAAATTTTAGCTTAACCTGAGGCCTTCCTTTCCTTCAATAGTTTATCTCTGGATAGAATGTAAGGATGGGTAGGTCTAGATGAAGGGCAATGATCTGTTCAAGACACGGAGGAACTAATTTCTCACCACTGGAAGTCCCCCTTAGCCCTTCTTTGTGTTTCTTGGATTTTACTAGTCACTTGCTGCTTGATTTGGATTTCTGCAGCCATAATGTGTAGAAGTGTACTAAAAAGAAAAGGACAGCAAACATAACTGTCCACATGCCATATACTGTGATGCAGTTATACATATGAATGGAATTTACAAAAACCTGGATAAAAAGGGGTGCTTAGCAAGTGTATAGGATCCTATGGGAAAGCCATTGAATGGCCAACACTTATAAATGAAAATATTTTTGTCAGGGGCTTTTATGTTGCTGCTATTACACACACACACACAGAGATTTTTTTGCTATTGTGCTGTTGCTATGTAGTTTTACCCTGAGTTGGGCTGCAGTCCTATCCACACATGCTTCAAAACTCATACCTGGTTGCAAACATACTGAACTCCGTGGGGATAACCTCTGAATTGACACCTATAGATTGCACCGTTAAGCACTGATTTGCTGTTGTAGCAGGTTTGAAAACAGAATGACTAGGGCAAAAATATATGTCATTTACATAACGCAGGTGGGTGGTGACATGTCTGTATTTCCCCAGGTATATGCTTTATATTAAATTGTGTAAACCTGCTGGCTGTTGTTTGGATCCATGCAAAATAAACCCATTATGATTTCCTTCACATTAACTTACCCGGTAGTAGTCAAGCACATTTCTAATGTGTTTCTGGCCACCTGCAGTCATTGCCAGCTGTGCAAACCAAATTGTAACGAACTTGCAAAGGCAGCTGCAGTGCAAGGCACTTTTAAGACCAGGGGTTTATTTATTTTTATCTGTGGAGAATGTTAATAGATCTGCTTACCAATTTTGTGTGCTGAATAAGTAATAAAAGAAGAAAGAAATTGTTGGAGAGTAAATTAAAAATGTAGCTTTCTGTACTAAATAGTTACCTTTCTTCTTTGGAAAATCCTGTGCAAATGAGATAGTTTAGCAGATGTAATTATTTTGGAATCATTGAGTGTGTCTGCTTCTTGAAGGGAAATTGTTCCCATCATTGCCTGTTCTAGATGTTCAAATGACATGAGCTGAATCTCTTGCAATCATGAAATTGTGTGAAAGTAATGAGGGGATTGGAGAGGTGGGAAGAAGTGACTAGCAATTTGCTTTTCAATGGAACTGAGCAGAGCAGAAGTATGAATGTCCTAATCATGCATTGCATTATTGGATTTGAAGGCTTTTATTGTATAATATATTGTTATATAACTCTAGCAGCAGTCCTAAAGTTTGCTCGGATAGAAAAATGGACTTCCCTCTTTCTTCATTGATTTTAAGGGAAGCTCAACAGAAGTTGGTACCTTTTCCTTGTCATCTTGAAGTGAATTAGAGAAAACAAGTGAGACCTACAACAATAAAAGAAATTTTGTGGTGCAGTCTGTACAGAGCTTGGAAAATCTTAGTCATTTGGTCCATCTTATGTAATGATAACACCAGTATTTCAAAATACCGTATTTTTTGCTCTATAAGACTCACTTTTTCCCTCCTAAAAAGTAAGGGGAAATATGTGTGCGTCTTATGGAGCGAATGCAGGCTGCACAGCTATCCCAGAAGCCAGAACAGCAAGAGGGATTGCTGCTTTCACTGCGCAGTGATCCCTCTTGCTGTTCTGGCTTCTGGGATTCAGAATATTTTTTTCTTGTTTTCCTCCTCCAAAAACTAGGTGCGTCTTATGGTCTGATGCGTCTTATAGAGCGAAAAATACGGCACTTCATTCCATCTCACCAAAGATACTCAACATTCTATAGCCACTGAGCATGCTCAGACATGACTGTACTATTTGGGGATGATTTCCACCCCCACTTAGACTTTCATTCTTAAATATTTTCTTCTTCTTCTGCAAACTTTGGCTTTCCCCTGGGCACACTGATACATTCCTCTCTTTTTTTCTTCAGGAGCCCCATTTTGATTACATAGAAGTCATAGCACCTGAGTTTGCTATTAGTGTAGATGCTTCTCTCCCCTCCTGTAGAATAATAATTTAGGCACTTTTATAATACTGATATGAGCAATATGCTTCAACATCATAGTAGTGCTCTGCATCTATAATTGCCAGTTCCCTAGCATTCCATCCCAACAGAATGCAAGTCGGACTATGCAGATCTGATCTGATTGGCGTGGAATATCTTTTAGGACAGCGGACCATCTCCTGATGATTCAAATGCATACTTTATTTATGACATATAAATTAATAGCTGCCAATTGTTCTTACGCAGAAATGCAAAGTTCTGCATTGGGTGACAATAGCAATGGGTCTGAAACCTGCCCACCACACCTGATACTGAATGGCCTGGACACTTAAGCAAGGAAGTTGCCTGGGAAGTTTCAGTGCAAATTGGTACGCAGTTCACATATTGCTCCTTCAAATACGTACACTATACACTATAAATATATGTACTATATAGTGCTCTCTGCAAGTATGTACACTATGAACACCCATCCTGTGACAGCACCAGAAAAAAAAAGGGAGGCACAGAAGGGGCAAAGTACATTTCTAGGTGCACAAGTTGTGTCCCACATGTTAAGATCTCAGAAAGAAAATAATCTATCAGTAATGAGTCCAGCAATGGGTGGGCAGGGTGAGTGTGAGCTCCTTGTTTGGGGAAGTGTTTGCCCCCCTCTGGTGCCACCAACGACTCTTATTTGTACCTTACCTGGCATAATTTTGCTAGTAACTGTTAGTATTTGAGGGGTGGGATGGGAAAAGAATTTTGCTAATGGTTAATAGATCAAAAATAATCTCTGCATGACAAAGGAGGGTTTTGTCCCACTAATCTGCTAAACACATATGGATAACAATTGGCTTAACTACCTGAAGCCATTTCCTGCTACAGCCAGCCTCCCCTGTTTCAATCTTGTGTCCAAATTCTCTTTCTGCCCCACTAATGATATATAATTTCTGTGGTCGTAAATGCCTGATTTCAGCTATCCAGCCAAAAACCACCACCGTCAGTTTCTTGAAATAATAGGTGTGCTTGATGAATGACAATGCAGAAAGGAGACAGCAGTCATGACCCAGTAGTCAATGAGGCTATAAACCTATAGCACTTTGCTGCCATATCCTTGTCAAAGGCTCTCAGGAAGTACACTGACTTCCCCTCCTGTACATACTGTGATAATTAAGCTAAGTGTGGGATGTAGCTTTTTGCAGGCGTTCGTGGTGCTGCTTCTAAGAACAATGAACCACTTTGATCTGAAAGTCTGCACAACGACCTGGAGCATAATTCTATACAAAACTTGCCTCTCGCGGTAATCTTGCAGCCTTTGCATATGGCTTGTGGTGAAAGAGCATTCAGGGCTTGGCAGCAGCGACATAAAACGAATAGCAATTGCTGAAGTTGCTTCAGGGAGCTCCAACCTGGGTGCCTGCTCCTCTGTATCCCTGGGCTAAATCAAGTACGGTAAATCCTTCACTGTGCGGATATTGTGAACAGGCTTTGACATAAAACAGTGGCTTTATGACATTGGGCAGAAGACTTGATGATCTGCATTGTAAAGTGTTTTTCCAAACGTATCTGCATGCACCAGATGTACCAACATGATTTTCATATATGGTGATGTGCAGAGGTGCAAATTGCTTTCCCTCATACAGATAGCCCATGCCTTTAATATTCCATATGCTTTCTTGTTAATGTTCTTTACTGAGACTCTCTGTGTCCTGGGAATACCCAATTTAGGGCTACGTGGTTACATGTCTTGTCTTTTCTATGATTAATGCAAAGGAAATTATATTTTCTTAGGGAATTGCCTAGGAAAATATTCCAAAAACATTTCCAGACAAATTGTGAAGCAGGTCTTCATATATTACACCTAGCTACCAAAAGTGGTTTTGCCAAGGGCTACCCACTGTGGGATTGCATCAAGGCCTAGACTAGAGGCAGAAACCTCCACCTCGTGGCCAACTTGGAAGGCATGATAAGGGATCAGTGCCCAGATTCTTATGATGGTTATGGAATCTTCATGGCCCTTATTGACTGAGAGCCCCTAATAGCATTCTCTCTGTGAGTAGAACTAGCTAGCACGCTAGAAAATAAATCCTGCGACAATTTGATTGCCCTCTCTAGCCCTATCCTCCCTTGTTTATTCTTCACCATACCACTGGACTGCCTCATCATCATTGTGTGGATCCCACAGAGACCACCCCAACTGCCAACTGCTGAATCTTTGGGGAGTTCTTGGTTGTTGGCCCAGCTTCTGAAAGGTTCCTTCTTTGATACTTGTATGGCATCAGAACAAAGTCACCAACAACGCTATAAAAGTAATTTCCAGGTAGGGAAATTAAGTGGATATATGTATACTGGGGAGTCCATTGGCTGTGGCCCCATGAACATGCCCACTTCATGTACTAGCATGCAATATCATACCATACTGCTGCATACAGAATTCTGAATTATCCCTAAGTTGTAATAGAAGACACAGTTTTCTATTAAGGATAGCGGGATTTTTAATTTATTTTTTACTGTATCATCCTTATCCCTGTGCAAAGCATTACATCCTTTCAATTACAGATTTATTTATTTTTTAAAAGCCGAATTATCCACTCAAGAATATTTTAACATGAATCAAATAGACTCACCACAGTACTGGTTTTCTAGTTCCCACTGAGATTAGGTTTAGAGATCTAAGCTCACAGTGAAGGTTTCTTTATTTATCACTTGTGAGCTGTGACTCTTTGAAATAGAAATGGTGTTTCTGTATAATTGCTATTTGGTGTGGCAAAAGGTTCATTTTTCATTCTCCAATTCAGACTCTCATCAGTTCAATATATGTCTGAGCAGATTTATTTTCCAACAAAATTTCACAAAAATAGAAGATTGGTTAAGCCTGCACCTGAATCGCTATAAAAGCAGTTTATTGCCTAGTAGGTGCTTTTGAAAAGGAGCTCCCTAATGCATTTATCAGTTCACCAGTATCTGCACTGGAGAGAGAGGTCTTTTCTTTCAGTGGTCCTAGTTTATTTATCACTGAAACAGATAGTACACTTCAGTTTTTGAAGACATAGACGGATCTTTGTTTACTACATCAAAAGAGAACTGTAGGACTTCATTGTCATCCACTGCGATGTAGCAAAGCTTCTGCTGTTCCTTAATTTCAGTGTTCTGTAATAGACCAACTTCAAAAGCCAACCTGTCTTGCCATTCACAATGTAAGTTGACACTGAAAGAAGTCATCTTGAAAAGGGAGGGGCAACATCTTTTGCCTCCCAATAGTACCTTTGGGACAGGTATTTTAGGAGAACATGGCAGCCTACCTGGCCATTTGTAGAAGGTGTTCTATACCACTGGAAATGCCAGGAAAAGTGGTTAAACCCAAGGAAGGGAGATATTGCTGCTTTTACCACCCTCGCACTACTATTAACTTTTTCCTACCACCCTAACGCAGCTTTCCACCCCCCCCCCACTTGTATAATCAATTTTTATTAAAAGTTTTCCACATAAGATACAATAAAAATCACACTAATCTAAAAAAGAAAAATAGAAAAAAGATGAAGAAAGGAAGACAATAAATAAAGAAAGAGGAAAACGAAATTGCAAAGTCCTGTATCAAAATTAAGTCTTAACGCTTATTCCACACTCTTTCAGTCCCAGCATCCACATCCCATTTGCTGGGTAGGTTTCCAATGATAATTAAAGCTTTGGATTAGCACGACACAAAACAGACAACTGCTGGTAATTTTACAGTACAAGGCCTAGAACTCTACAGAGATTTTCTGCCAGAGCTAGACTAGGGCTGTGGGTGGCTGTGTCTTACTCATAGAATCATAGAATCATAGAGTTGGAAGAGACCACAAGGGCCATCGAGTCCAACCCCCTGCCAAGCAGGAAACACCATCAGAGCACTCCTGACATATGGTTGTCAAGCCTTTGCTTAAAGACCTCCAAAGAAGGAGACTCCACCACACTCCTTGGCAGCAAATTCCACTGTCGAACAGCTCTTACTGTCAGGAAGTTCTTCCTAATGTTTAGGTGGAATCTTCTTTCCTGCAGTTTGGATCCATTGCTCCGTGTCCGCTTCTCTGGAGCAGCAGAAAACAACATTTCTCCCTCCTCTATGTGACATCCTTTTATATATTTGAACATGGCTATCATATCACCCCTTAACCTCCTCTTCTCCAGGCTAAACATGCCCAGCTCCCTTAGCCGTTCCTCATAAGGCATCGTTTCCAGGCCTTTGACCATTTTGGTTGCCCTCCTCTGGACACGTTCCAGTTTGTCAGTGTCCTTCTTGAACTGTGGTGCCCAGAACTGGACACAGTACTCCAGGTGAGGTCTGACCAGAGCAGAATACAGTGGCACTATTACTTCCCTTGATCTAGATGCTATACTCCTATTGATGCAGCCCAGAATTGCATTGGCTTTTTTAGCTGCCGCGTCACACTGTTGGCTCATGTCTAGTTTGTGGTCAACCAAGACTCCTAGATCCTTTTCACATGTAGTGCTCTCAAGCCAGGTGTCACCCATCTTGTATTTGTGCCTCTCATTTTTTTTTGCCCAAGTGCAATACTTTACATTTCTCCCTGTTAAAATTCATCTTGTTTGTTTTGGCCCAGTTCTCTAATCTGTCAAGGTCGTTTTGAAGTGTGATCCTGTCCTCTGGGGTGTTAGCCACCCCTCCCAGTTTGGTGTCATCTGCAAATTTGATCAGGATGCCCTTGAGTCCATCATCCAAGTTGTTGATAAAGATGTTGAATAAGACCGGGCCCAAGACAGAACCCTGTGGCACCCCACTAGTCACTCTTCTCCAGGATGAAGAGGAACCATTGATGAGCACCCTTTGGGTTCGGACAGTCAGCCAGTTACAAATCCACTGAGTGGTAGCATAGTCAAGACCGCATTTTACCAGCTTCTTTACAAGAATATCATGGGGCACCTTGTCAAATGCCTTGCTGAAATCAAGGTAGGCTACATCCACTGCGTTCCCTTCATCTACCAGGCTTGTAATTCTGTCAAAAAACGAGATCAGGTTAGTCTGACATGACTTATTTTTCAGAAATCCATGCTGACTATTGGTGATCACAGCATTCCTTTCTAGGTGCTCACAGACTGTTTGCTTAATGATCTGCTCCAGAATCTTCCCTGGTATTGATGTCAGACTGACTGGGCGGTAATTATTTGGGTCCTCTCTTTTCCCCTTTTTGAAAAACATTTGCCCTCCTCCAGTCTGCCGGGACTTCACCTGTTCTCCAGGAATTCTCAAAGATGACTGCCAGTGGTTCTGAAATCACATCTGCCAGTTCTCTTAATACTCTTGGATGCAGTTCATCTGGCCCTGGAGACTTGAATACATCTAGACTAGCCAAGTATTCTTGTACTATCTCCTTAGTTATTCTGGGCTGTGTTTCCTCTGCTGAATCATTTGCTCCAAATTCTTCAGGTCGGGCATTGTTTTCTTTATCGGAGAAGACTGAGGCAAAGAAGGCATTGAGGAGTTCAGCCCTTTCTGTGTCCCCTGTTTGCATTTTACCATCTTCTCCTCTGAGTGACCCCACTGTTTCTTTGTTCTTCCTTTTGCTACGAACATACCCATAAAAGCCTTTTTTGTTGCTTTTAACCTCTCTAGCAAGCCTGAGTTCATTCTGTGCTTTAGCTTTCTGACTTTGTGTCTACACGTGCTGGTTATTTGTTTGAATTACTCTTTGGTGGTTTCCCCCCTTTTCCATTTTTTGTACACATCCTTTTTTAATCTTAACTCAGTTAAAAGTTCTTTAGATAGCTACCCTGGCTTCTTTAGGCACCTTCCATGTTTCCGTCTCATTGGTATTGCCTGAAGTTGTGCTTTTACTATCCCTCTTAACAAACTCCCAGCCATCATGAACTCCCTTTCCTTTTAGTATTACTGTCCATGGGATCTCACCCAGCACTTCCCTAAGTTTTATGAAGTCGGCTTTCTTAAAGTCGAGAAATTGAGTCCTAGTATGCTTGGCTGCTCCTTTCCGCTGTATAGTAAACTTCAGAAGAGCATGATCACTCGCGCCTAATGATCCTTCCACTTCTACCCCACTAACCAGGTCATCAACATTGGTTAGGACCAGATCTAAAATGGCTGTTCCTCTTGTTGCTTCTCCCACTTTCTGGACAATGAAGTTGTCTGCAAGGCCAGTGAGGAATCTGTTTGACCTTATGCTCTTGGCTGAGTTTGACATCCAACAAATATCCGGGTAATTGAAGTCCCCCATTACTACTATCTCCCTTCCTTTTGCATGCTTGGCCATCTGTTCCAGGAAGGCATCATCTATGTCCTCCGTTTGGCTTGGGGATCTATAGTAAACTCCCACAATGAGGTCACTGTTATTCTTCTCTCCCTTAATTTTGACCCAAATGCTCTCACTTTGGCTTTGAGGTTCTAAATCTTGGATCTCTTCACAGGTATACACATCCCTGACATATAACGCCTCCTTTCTTGTCTGGTCTGTTTCTCTGAAAAAGATTGTATCCCTCTATTATTATGTTCCAATCGTGGGACTTATCCCACCAGGTTTCAGTGATTCCTATTATGTCATATTTAGTTTGTTGTACCAAGAGCTCAAGCTCATCTTGTTTATTTCTCATGCTTTGCGCATTAGTGTACAGACATTGAAGTCCATTAATCATTCCCCCGTGTCTCTTATTCTTATTCTCTTACTCTAGGGTCCTAAGCTTACACCTGCAGTGCAATAGGCAGAAGCTGTTCCACAAGGCAAAGGCAAAGACAAACTCCTATTACTCTATGAAACCTGGCCAAATCAAGATGACACACATCTTCTGTTCCTGAAGAAGGGCCCGAGGGCAGAGCACACACAGTCTGAGATGGCTCACAAAGCTAGGCCCAAGCCCCAGATCAGTTCAAGCACTGCCTCACCGGTACTTCCCAGCTTTGAGATGCTCTTTTGGGAAAGACGAGGAGAAATTTCTATTCACTTTTTGTGTCTTTGGATGCAACTAGTTTTGGGCAGTATATCATGTTGAGATGTTTGTACCTAGTGCTAGAGTTTGTCTGGAAGGGTGATTTTGTATGCTTCTATTGGGTGTAGAATCTTGAATTACTCGCAGTTCAGTTAATGAGGGCCATGTCACATATGTCCAATATCTTGCACATGTGTCATCTCCAGAGTAGAAACTGCATCTCACATGTAAACTGTGAGATACATGTGTCATTTTGCAGCAGGAAGCCCTGACTGGTGGAGGTCTCCTATGGTGTGAAGCTGTGATGAAACACTTGGGTGTGTTGGTTGATCAGGACATATGTTGCTTCCCATATGGAAATTAATGCTCGTGTTGGAATTTTGTCATATGTGAGGTGGCCCAGAGATAGCAGTGTAAACTATGTAGGATCATTGGCGATGAACATGGAGATGCCCGTGTTGTTTCTGGAAACGGGTAGCTGTATCTCCACTGTGCTTGACTTCTTGGTCTGTTTTTGCATTGTGATACTGGAATACAGGGGCAGAAAACCTTTTTCAGCCTGAGGGCCACATTTCCTTCTGAGCAACTATCTGAAGGCAGAGTGGTAGTAGTAGTACATTCTGTATTTTGCACTTCAATTTTTCAAGTTTGGAATCTTGGTATTATTACGCATGCTTCTTCCTTTTAAGCGAATTTGAAGAATTTAGTAACATGGTTTTTCCTTAAGCAAGCCCTTGGAGCTGGTAATATGGGATCTGGTTAAAAGTAGAATCACAGCACAGACAGTGTGTGTGAAAATAGAAGATGGGGAAACATCAAAAGAGAAAAGATGACCTTCTCGCATAATTTGGAAGGAGAAGGGAGGATAGATTAAAGAGAGCTTTATAGGGGAGAACATTCTGCCAACATTTTTTTAAAAAAGTGGGTGGGAGGTTAGAGTGTGAGAATAATAATTATTTTAATCCTTGGGTTGGTTTAAGAAAGAAGCATAGTTTGCTCTATATTCTGACACAACAGAGAGCCAGTGATTACATGTTCTCATATTACAACATCATGTACAGTATTGAATGTTGATGATGATATCTGTTTCAAATGGGTTTCTCCCACGTAAGTGCTCCAAAATTTTTCATATATATACTACCTTAGTAGCTATTAACAATATAGCCCTGTAAGGCAGACCAGTATTCAGACTTGGGGCTCTCTAAGTCGATCTAGTGAGTTAATGACTGAGGTGAGATTTGAAGTGTTCCTGCTCTTAACCCCTGCATCACACCATATTTCATTTAGTGAAGCTTACTCTTGTGTGAGAGATCATTAGGCTTAAAGCCAAGGGCAAGAATATTAAGCCGTAACATAATAATGCGAATACTGTACTGTGCTTGCATATTGCATTACACACAATATAGTGCAACGACAAGAGTTTTAGATTTGGATGGGGAAAACATATATTTAGTTCCCCCCTTTCTTCTCTTTCCTTTGGCTATGAAGCTCATTCTGTGGGTTTTGGGAAAGTCACTACAGTGGTACTTCGGGTTACATACGCTTCAGGTTACATATGCTTCAGGTTACAGACTCCGCTAACCCAGAAATAGTACCTCAGGTTAAGAACTTTGCTTCAGGATGAGAACAGAAATTGTGCTCCGGCGGCGCGGCCGCAGCGGGAGGCCCCATTAGCTAAAGTGGTGCTTCAGGTTAAGAACAGTTTCAGGTTAAGAATGGACCTCCGGAACAAATTAAGTACTTAACCTGAGGTACCACTGTACCTACATCGCACTGCGAGGCCAAAAATACTACTCTGAATTCTTTGGCAGAAGGGCTGGATACAAATGCCATTAATCACTGAAAGGGATGTTAGGGAACGGTCCCGATATGGCATTCCGTTGAATTTAAAACAAAGATTTTTCTTGACGCAAGGGAACTGTGTGGGCTTCCTCTGGTGCCCTGATGTACTGTTTGCACTGCCTTCTGTCAGCGTTGCATTGCTTTCCCACTCTAGGATGATGACACAATGCATTTATATCCTCCTGCCACTCGCCTGGCTTTCTTTGCAGCTGCTCTTAGTGGCATAGCCTCCTTTCATTCCGGCATAGCTGCTTGCTCTCGTCACACCCACACTGCTACCTTGCCGTAAGATGCTAGCCTGGGGGATGCTGCAGACATGCAAGGGATTGGCTGATGTCCTTGCATCAGCCTCGCAATGCAGCAGACTGCATTCACTCCCTCCACCCCTCCAACACAGGCTGCCACAGACACGCTGTTGGCATCCCTTGTTTTGCAGTGGTAGCTGTCAAGTGTCTGTATGCTATGTGAAAATAACAAGGGAAAGAAACACAAATGTTCTATACAGGGGCAGTGTGGTGATGGGGAGGGGGGAATTCATCCACTGTGCCCGCTGTGGGGAGGAAGAGACAAATTCTAACGATTTTAGAAGCCCAAGGGAATTATATTTTTTTTTGGCATAATAATAATAATAATAATAATAATAATAATAATAATAGTAAGGTGTTTTGGCTTATGAAGAAATAATGTAATTATTAATTTCTTCTAATAATTGTTGTTTGCGTGGACTTCCCTTCAGCTCTATGGGGTCATGTCACAGAATGAAAACAAGGCTGAGATCAATGTCCCTCCTTAACACTATCATTCTGTGAAATTAATTTTGTTTCTGTGTGCTGTCATCTCCCTGGAAACCTACAATGGGTAGGTGGCAGTGGGGGGAAGAGCCACACTCTGGTAGCTACGTATGAGATGAGTAGAACTAGCACACCAGTCATTTAAAAAAGAAAAAACAACGGAAATGACTGGCAGAATCCGAGACCAGGGAGAAGAGTTGGTGGAAGAAGATTGGAAGAAATTTAAAGACTATCTGCAGAAACATTGTAAAATTAATGAATGTTAAAATGATGCTGGATTGAAATTAAGCGGCATTAGCAACAAGGTTAATAAGAATATGTAAAAATGGATTGATAACGGATGAAAATATATAGATATAATATGTCGAGATATAGAGTTAAGATAAATGAAAGAGGGTAAGGACTTGCTGAACTGACTATGTGAACGGGAATACAAAAAAGGGAGGTGTGAGGAGGTCAGGGAAATAAGCAAACGAAATTCAAGATATGAAAAAAAATGGATTTGTTTTTAATTTTTCTTATGTATTTTTTCTGTGTTCTGTATTTTCTTTTTTCTGTGTGTTTTTGTATTTTTTGTATTTTTCTTTTCTCTTTTTGTTTTTATTTTGTAATTTTTTGTTTCTTGTAAAATCTAATAAATATTTTATTAAAAAAAATAAAAAAGAAAAAAAAGAAAAAAGAAAAAACAAGAACACCAGAATCGTGTGCACAAAAATCATCCATATTCTAGAGGCTGTATTGTATCCTGTGCTAAACTTACACAAAGTAGGTCCATTGAAATAGATGGACACGACTAACTTAAGTTCATTTATTTAGATGGGTACAATCTGAATAGAACTTAGTTGGATACAACCCTGGATGTTTCAGCTTGAACAGAGTATGCACATTTAGTTAGTGCTTGTAAGTTTATGCCGCTTGTCCATTATAAAAATACAGAAGGTGGCTAACAATAGAATTTGCAATTCAAAATAACCAATCCATATAAGATAATAAGGAATAATATAATAAAACTTTATAAAAATCACTTGCGAACACACACACACACACACACACACACACACTTTTGGCTTGTTTGGCATAATTAATTCTGGTTCTGTGCCAGAGCTCCATGCGGTGTCCAGTGCTGTGTGTTCTGCACAGCCTTTTTTTTAAAAAAAAAATCATTTCCAGTCTTTATCAATACATTTCTAAGCTTATTGGCTCAGTGTTGCAGTAGAAGAGCTTGCATTATGAAGATGTTTCTCTCATAGCTTTGCTGAGATGCAGTCAGAGGTGGAGACCCAGGGGCAAGGAGGTGGTTCAGCAGGCAGCTCTGTCTGCACCAGCCTGACAGGTTGTTCAGATGGAAGAGCCAGATCAGACATGGAAGTTTTATAGGATCCAAGAGGGCACTCTATTGGCTCCGTGTGTCATCTGAGCCTTCTTGGGCTAGTAGTGGCAGTGCCAGCCTCCAGCCACGTGAAGTGGTTCTGCAGCACCAGCAGAGATCAGGTGAGCTGCTTCCTCCATACTACCTGCAAGCTGCCAAAGTGACAGAGGAAATAACATGCCTGGAACAGGTTTGAGAAACCTGGGGACATCTTGTTGCTGGACTCCAACTCCCATTTTCCATGACCATTGGCCAGGTTGGCTGGAGCTGGTGGGAGCTGAAGTCCAACAACATCTGGAAGGCACAGGTTCCCCATCCACAGCTGAAACTCTTGAACTTCCTCTGTTTAGGACCCCAGCACCTCAAAGATGCCCCTGAAATAACAGTCCTAACATAATTGCTGCATTGAGCAGAGCTCAGCTCAGATACTGAACAAAGTAGTAGCCGCTGTTATTATTATTATTGCTTGTTTTGCATCCAACATAGGGACACGGGTGGTGCTGTGGGTTAAACCACAGAGCCTAGGACTTGCCGATAAGAAGGTCAGCAGTTCGAATCCCTGCGACGGGGTGAGCTCCCGTTGCTCGGTCCCTGCTCCTGCCAACCTAGCAGTTCGAAAGCACGAAGTGCAAGTAGATAAATAGGTACTGCTCCAGCGGGAAGGTAAATGGCGTTTCCGTGCGCTGCTCTGGTTCGCCAGAAGTGGCTTAGTCATGCTGGCCACATGACCCGGAAGCTGTACGCCGGCTCCCTTGGCCAATAAAACGGGATGAGCGCTGCAACCCCAGAGTCGGTCACGACTGGACCTAATGATCTTTATGCATTCAACATAGTTTTTTGTCGTTTTCTCCTCTCAATGTTTGGTTGTGTATTTGGCTGTTGGACTGTTTTCTGGATGTATAAATGGAATACTGTAACACCCCAAAGACTCAGTTGGGAAGACAACACTTCCTGACTTAGCCTTTGATCTTCTTCCCTATAGAATCATAGACTTGTAGAATTGGAAGGGACCATGAGCGCCATCTAGTCCAACCCCCCTGAACTGCAGGAATCTTTTGCCCAATGTGGGGCTTGAACCCACGACCCTGCAATTAAGAGCCTCATGCTCTACTGACTGAGCTATTCCTTCTTTTTTAACACACACACACACACACACACACCTTACTTGGACAAGCCACATGCCTTAGAAACAATTCTATCTGAGGGATCTTAAAACTATCCCCTTAGTCCTCTTCATTCCCCCTCACACAATTGCATGGCTGGAAAAGCAGGGTTGCGCCTGGTATTTCCAACATTGCACACCTGTCAGGTGTCCATGCGCAGGAAGCGGGATGCATAGAGAGCACCTGCTCTACGCAGATGAGCTCTGCAACATGCTGCTGGAGCCTACATACAGAGAACAGGCTTGCAGACTTGTCCGTTTATTGCATTTCTATCCCACCACTTTCTCCAAGGAGCTCAAGGGGGCATACATGGTTCTTCCCCGTCCTCATTTAACCCCCACAACAACCCTGTGAGGTAGGTTAGGCTGAGAAGCATTGACTGTCCCAAGGCCACCCACCCAGGGAGTTTCATGGCTGAGTAGGGATTTGAATCCTGGTCTCTCAGCTCCTAGCTAGACACTGTAACCATTACATCTGACGGGCTGTAGATGGCTGGGTAGAGCTGGCAGTGGTGTGGGATGGGACCCTATCCTCACCTTAATGCTATTTTTTGCCATGGGGCGGGTGGGGGGGGGGAAAATGACTGAATTGGGTTCTTGGCATACATTGCTCGGTTGAAATCCCAGCTGCGTTAGTGAGGAAGGCAGGAGTCGAAACATTTAACTTGCTAAAGAGTGTTAAATGTATCTCTGTTTCATCATTCACTTATCAATAAATGCCCATGGAGACTGTTTCTCAGCTGCTGTATAAAAAAAATTGGTTTGGAAACTCAAGAGCATTCTCATGTAGTCTGTGATACAACACAGGGGGCTTTTGGTCAGAGGATTAAAGTAAACATTCTCGAGGGTATGTGGAGTTCCTTAGGCACACGTAAAGTAGTTCTTTGGATCCCAGCCATAGGAACACTTGCGGATGTTTCCTCCTCGCCATGTAATCATAATGTATTGGCATATTAGGATCGGTTATCCTGGGGTTTGCTTCTGATGCATGTAAACTTGCCAGATGTTCCTTGTTTCAAGGGGGTGTTCCAACTGCAATAAATTACAACGGATGTTTCTTATTTACCACTGCTGCAGCTCTCCTGAACTTCATAGCACAGAGTGCCCTATTTTTGCAGTGTCTCTTTATTGTCATGGTGTGGTGGTAGGGGCGAGAGAGAGATTTGGCAGGCTGGGATCTTGCACTAAGCCTGAGAGGGAGGCACTGTTTGGCATCTAGAGCGTTATACGCAGTCCGATAAATGTAGAGAAGGCAGTGTCGTGTTGCGTTCAGATGCTGCTACTGTGTTGATTTTTCTGCTGTTCCACTGAGGGACATTATTGTTCGCCTTTCCTGTATTATTGATTTGAGTCGTCTGTAAAAAGTCACGCGGCGGGGGGGGGGGGAGGAATGTATCGACTCAGAGCCTGCAAGAGTTCTAAAATGCTAGCAAGCAAGGTGAATGGAAGGGGTGGTATTCGCCCCCCCCCCGTGCTTCATTTACAAGCCAAATGCCATTATATGGGCATAAATTATGTCTAAAAATGATTTGCATTTAAAATTGAAATGGGTGGAGCAGTCACCCAGGAGCCTTTTGCTTTCTTTCTTGTGCATTGGCAAGGGTTGCTAACTATTAGATCAGATCAGCCAGCCAGTCAGTATAAAATAAAGTTAATTGGACTTGCCGAAAATCAAATGGCCTCAGCATTGCACTAATTCCTAAGTCTGTGATTTAATAATTACACTGGAGACGAAGGACTGGAAAGGTGCTGAATGACTGTCTAAACCAATCAGCAGAGCTGTAAATTACACTTCTGAGATTCCCAGTGGCAGATTGAGACGTGTGGTTGAAATCGCAAGGGGTGGATAAAGCCGTACATGGAAGCAATTTGTCAAGATTCCCGAGCTTACGTAAATTGGAATTTAAGCTTCATTTTTAATTCTCTCTCTTTCTCAGCATTTCAGCTGCCAAGAGAGACTGAACAATTGGGATCAGGAGGAAGAGCAGCCCCTGAGCGGAGGGGCTGGTTAAACGCTGAACTAGAAAAATAAAAACAAGTCAATTAGGGACTGAAGGGTGTGTTTTTTTAAAAAAATAACAACAACAAACAACAACAACAACAACAACAACAGGCCAGTTTCAATGTAACATTTCATGCTTACATGATGACTCTTCAGCATCATCTAATGAGCACATACGAGAGGCAGTTATTTTGGAACGGTAATCTGCATAACTTCCAAATGTCATTCATGAATGTGAAATGTTGCATCGAATGAGCTCATTTGAAACAGGATAATGCTAGTTATAATCAGATAATTTGCTCAGTGAAATAGCACCAAGTGTGTGAACAACTCCACTGGTTGTTTCCTCCCTGCAAATAAGCTGCAAACTTTGTTGCTATGGAGCACCCCCTCCTGGACAGCATGAAAGCAAGTATAGTACTGCGTCTTGACTTTCCATGCAAATCTGGCTTTCAGTCTGCTGGAGATTCGCTTTGATTTGGGGAATGCAAATGGGTAGGAACAACTTATTTGTAAACTCTATTTGCCTCCCTGTTAGGGGAATGCAGCATCAATCAGGGCAAATAATTGAATCGGGTGTCTGTCTCTGCCAGGCCTAACATCACTGTTCAATACAACAGTTTGTGCTCCTCTTAAATGTATGCTGCATTCTAAATGCTTTAGGATTGAATAACGGAGTATACTTTCACAAGTGACACCAGGGATGTATTTTTGTTTCTGTTCTTGGGACTAGCCAGCGTTGGATGCTTGCTGTCAATTGCCAATCATCATAACTGGCCACAGGAAAACAGCACTGTGGCCTTCACATACCGGAAGGTGGTTGATATTTCCAGACCCTTCAAGTGTCACTATTTCCCAGGGACATCCCTGATTTAGATAAGCTGTCCTGGTTTCTGATTTGATCCTTGAATGTCCCCATTTTCTTTAGGGTGCCCCTATTTTCATTGGAGAAATGTTGGAGGGTATGGAGCTATCCAACCCCCGAGCCGTCTAAAGGCAATCCTGTACAGTACAGTGGTACCTCGGGATAAGTACTTAATTCGTTCTGGAGGTCCGTTCTTAACCTGAAACTGTTCTTAACCTGAAGCGCCACTTTAGCTAATGGGGCCTCCTGCTGCCACCGTGCCGCTGGAGCATGATTTCTGTTCTCATCCTGAAGCAAAGTTCTTAACCCGAGGTACTATTTCTGAGTCTGTAAACTGAAGTGTCTGTAACCTGAAGCGAATGTAACCCAAAGTATCACTGTATAGGGAAGGTTTTTAAAAATGTTTTATTATGGTTTTATATATGCTGGAAGCCGCCCAGAGTGGTTGGGGCAATCCAGTAAGATGTGTGGGGGTATAAATAGTAAAATTATCATTATGGGATGAGAGGTCTCTATTTTCATCAGAGAAATGTTGGAGGGTATGTATTTCTAAGAACACAAAAACATGAACATTAGAACATGTTCAGCTTGGGTTTGCGTGACACCGTATTCGAGATCTAGGACAGGGATGGGCAGACATCAGGCTTGAAGGATCTGCTTTAGTTTTCTCTCATTCATTACACAAACACACACACTCGGAGTCCATTACCTAGTGCCAGGTGCAAAATACATACAAAATACATACACACACACACACACACACACACACACACACATCTTAAACCCAGGCTTTTGTTCTGAGTACCAGAACTGAATGGAGCTCACAGTCCTTACATTCAAAACCCTACTCCCAAGTTACCCCAGGATTTCTTTCTTTCAGCAAAATTTGGTGGTGTCAAGTTATTTTGTTGCTGTTATTATTGAATGTTTGAAAGTCAAAACCCTTGCTGATCAAATCACCCAGAGATGTACTACAGATCTATCCTGCTCCCTGCCCACTACTGATATAGGAAACTGACACTGGTATGAGCATCTCTTGGGAAAGGTGCCAAAGCTCTGATTATATTTACATAAATAAGGATTTGTATTGTTATGGTAGAAGCAAGATGCCCATCACTGGGCCCGCCAAAGGTTGTGTGTGTGGAAAAGTGTTTGTATATTTCAGAAATTCTCAGGGTGAACTTGGAGACACTACTGCAGTGGCAGCTAAACCTGCCCAGCTGCTCATGGTGACTGATTGCAGCGTCTAGTTTTGTTCTCTCTCTCTCTCTCTCTCTCTCTCTCTCTCTCTCTCTCTCTCTGCTGTGACCCAGATTGCATGTTCATTTTGTCCCATAGAAATAAATGGGAATAAATGGCAACTGAGCTATTCCCTTTCTGTATAGCTCCACACTAGAGCCCAATGAAGCCTAGGGAGCTGGATTTTTTATTTGTATAGTGGGTGGTCAAGTTTCATGGTTCCCTTTGTATTACTGTAAAGTATGCAGTTCTTTGATATATATATATATTCTCTTCCCCTCTCTTTCTGTATAGCTATGGTACAGAAGGTTACCTTGTCTCGAGACAAAACAGCCAGATGAATCTTTTCAGCCAAGCTCAGTTTCGATAATTAGTTATCACACTATGGAGCCCGACAGCAGGGACGACATCGACTTGAAAGAGGAAGCGGCACAGGTGTGGTCTGAATCAGCTGAGCAGGAACAGAATACTGCTCAGGTGACTAGTGCTTATTGCATTTTCTAACTGCTGATGTTCATGCAGTCTGTGTATATGAATAGGGCATCCTTGCAGTAGCTCAGCCTGCTTCTTAAAGGGATTTGTGTGTGTAGATTGTTATTGGATATATGTGAAGCTGTCTTGAGAGTTCGATTTTTGCATGATACAGAAATTTCCCTGGCTATAGATTTTGTTCTATGTAGTTCTCCTAAGGTTTCAGATACACCAAATAAAATATGTTGGGGGTTTTTTAATTATTATTTTTTTAAGTGGCTACAACACAAGAAAGAAAAGAGACATTATCATTTGTGTTCCAGCTTATTAGAAATATCCCCTTTCCCATGAATCTTAGCAGTCTACATTACTTTAAAAAAGTTACGTTGTATTTCTTATACATATATAAAATAATACTGTACATACTTAGATAAGAGAGGAACCGGAGGGTTTGAGGATAGCACATTCTGTCATTTATAACTTAATAGCTGTACTTCACAAAATAGTTGTTGAGGACTGTTTTGTATTGGTAGAGCCATTGAAGATTAACAATTAGGCTCAAATTTCATTTGGTCCAGGTGTCCTTAGGGTTGTCCCCTTTTCCCTTGATACAGGATTTGTGCTTTTAACAGCTGCATAACAGGTAGATATCCAACAGGCCTAGTTTCTTTCCCTTCACCTACATGCCTGCAAGTATTATATGTATTGGATTTTTATGTACTATGAAGCTGATAGAGGTGCACAGCCTTTTAGGAAACAAGACAGCTGTAATTGACCTCAATGGTACTAAACTGATTTCGTTCAAAATATCCCAGTTGAACTGGGTCTTGGACTGAACTGTTAGTGATTTCAGTGCCCAATTTCCAACAAAAGTGGCATTTTTTAGGTTAGGCTTTCTTATTCACCTAGTTTTGGTTTTTTTCTGAGCTGATTCTGTATGAGTTGCCAATGTAGTCTGGAATATTACTAGGGATACACAGGCAACTCCCCATTTATGTGCATGCAGTTGACACGGAACCACACAAGCGTGCATTGTGCTGAACCAAGAAGTGAATATAAAGTGCAAAAACAGCACTAGAAGAGCCCAGAAGGGGCAAAAAAGGCGCACAAACAGTGCCTAGCAAAACCAGGAGCCCTTGCACTGACTGTTGAGGCCTCTGGAGAGTTGCTGTTTGAACAGGGAGGTTTGGAAGGAGTGATTGTGGAGTTTGACCAGTTTGGTAAGTGCTACTGGTTTTTAAGGTTGTTTTTTTTCAGGGGTTTTCAGAGGTTTAGTGTGTGTTTGCAGGCTTTTTCAATGGTGTTTCAGATATACATGATTGCACTGACACACACAGTGCCTTGAAATGTAACCCCCACATGAGCTGGGAGTAGCCTGTACATATGTAAGTGTTACAGTACATTCTTATGCACAGCTTTGTGTCTGGACACTTCCTGACATTTCTTCTCTGCCCCTGTTCACCTTCCCTTTCTCCAGGTCCACTTTGTCCCTGAAGGTGGAACTGTGGCTCAGATTGTGTACAGTGATGATCAGGACCGTCCTTCACAGCAGGTGGTCTACACTGCCGACGGCACATCTTACACCTCTGTGGACACCTCGGAGCATACACTGGTGTACATCCACCCTGTGGAAGCCACTCAGGCATGTGACATCTCACATCCCCTGTCTCTTGTCTACTCGTGGCTGCAAAGAGCAATAATTTCATTCAGAACTTGGGCCAGCTGCCTGCAAAGCTGTGTGAATGCCTAATAGCCCTCAGCTGTGCATAATCATCTAGCCATTGGCGAAGGGGGAGTTTGGACTTTTCATGCTAAATGAGAGTGCAGATGTTTTAATCAAAAAATGCTGGGAGGCTATTGAGTATGAAGCCCTGTCCATTTCGCTTCTCTGAAACTGAATAATTTAGCCTTTTTTTCCCCTTCAAAAGATGACATGAGTAATCAGCGCAACAATATTAGCCATCACAGTGTTCTGTAAAACAAGGGGGTTCCTAATCCATTCTTTTCAGATTCCTTATTTGCATAGCCAAGTTTAGGAAACTACTAATAATTCGGGCATTGAAACTTGTATTTTTCTAACAATTGTACTAGTCCGTAGACTTGAACTGGACAAATCTATTGATAGGTTTTCCAACTTTGTGCCTTTAGGAAATATTTGAAACAATGATTTGTTTGCATGCTGTATGCATTACTTGTGCATTGCGGAGGACCTTGGACCCTGTTCTAGGGTGCACATTTATAGGGGGGGAACACAGGGAGCTAGCTGCCTTGACAACAAGTCAGACCACTGGTTAGCTAATTCAGTACTGCCTACACTGACTGGCAGCAGCTCTGCAGGGTTTCAGATGGCGGTCTTGCCTAGAGATGCCACCAATCGAACCTTGGACCTTTTGCATGCAAGGCATTGCAGTGCTGCTGAGCAACAGCACTTTGCATCTTTACTGATCAGACTTGTTTGGATTCTCCAGTGGCTCACGTGAGTGAGAAACTGCAAACAACTTGGTACACTTTGGAATTTGTGTTAGTACTTTCTAGATGGAAATGCAACATCACACTCAACCCTTCTGTGTTTGCACATTGCTGAGGAAGATCAGTAGTGGTTGGAAAGCTGTCTTTCAGGAGAGCGTATCTCTTGTTACTGATCTTCTCATTGGGAGACCTCTAAAAAGCTGTTAACGAACCCCAGGAACATGGTTTGAGAACCACTGTTCTAATTTAGACAAACCATATAGCTGCTGGTAACAGTAGCCTACTAAATTCCCAAATCCCAGTATATCCTTACGCTGCCCGTTCCTATTTCTCCCCCCCCCCATCTTAATTGCACTTCATTTGGGTGCTTTACTGTTCCTGTTTTAATCAGGTCCTTCTACTTCTTTACCCCTTGGCTTAAATTGTCAAGCAGGATTTTGCTTTTAAGCTTTAATGTGAGCGCTCTTGAGTCTTGACGTAGAGAGAGAGAGCGAAAGCACATGCAAACAACCTGCTACAATTTGGAATTTGTGTTAAGTGCTTTCGAGATGGAAGCTGCTCTGTCAATGTAACACCACCACTATTGGGATTTCAGCTCCGGTCGTCCGAGCTGATAATGCTCATCTTCCTCCGAGCCCTCTCAGCAGAGCATTAAAACAACAAATTCCACAACGATAGGATGAGATAGTATGGGCTACATTGCCATACTTCATTACTAAGCTATACAGAGAGCAAAGAAATATATATCTCCTATCTGTGAGAAGCAGAGAGCAACTGAACAAAGAAAGCAAAGGAACAAAGGAAACAGGAAACCAGTAATGTCACATCCCATCTCCCTTTCCTGTGAGAATCCAACAGTATCCGGACCCTGTGGAATGTAAACAGAGTCCTGGGGGGCCACTAGGGGGCGCATCGGAAGATGGCTGACAATAACATCTCTCCGACCCACACGAGGTAATTTGGAGGCTATGATGGGGGTAATTAGCCTCCTTAACCCCCCAGGATGGTGGTGGGGGGGACGGCCCTTGCCTGCTGTGCCTTATACCGCCCCCGAATTTGTGGGGATGGGGGCACTAGGCACAAAGCCCTCCTGTGGGATTTCGGCACTCCTGGACGCCGTCCCTGATTCGCGCCACTAGTTGCAAGAACTTCAAAAGAAACAATTTGGACAAGACGAATTGCACATACTTCAAGGAAGAAGGGGGAGTAAAGACTGCTAACAGAAGAGATCTCTGATAAAACAAGACAAGAATAAAACATGAGAAGATACGCCAAGACATGGTACAGCAAATGACTGATGGGGGAGGGGAAAAAAAACACCTTTCCTTTCTTTTCTTATGTGATTAAACAAGAATCCCCTCCCCTTAAGAGTCAGAAATGTCGTTTTAAGGACTTAAGCTGTGGATTTAAGGCTGTGTGGAGATAAACTTTCGAACCAAAGCATGTTTCAAGAAGAGCCTGGAAGGTATAAGAGCTTTGAAATGACGCAGTTAAAAATGCCGTCGCCATATTGGGAAGCTCTGTCGGAGGTCTTGAGTCTGGGAGGAGAAAGAGAGAAACAAGCTGTTTATATATTGTGGATTAAATTCCTCAGTGGGACTTAAGAGCGACAGTTTCGCAAGATTATGATGGAAAGAGCGATGTTATCTATGAAGAAGATGATATATGGAAACCATCTTGATTTGAGGATTGGAAGAACGGAAAATTCACACAGGATTATTATTACTATTGGTGTTTATCGGTTTAAGGAGACTATCAGAAGAGATCATAAAGAAAAAAGAGAAATTATATGAACAAGATGTGATGTGGAAACAGCAAGATAAGATGGGATAGAATTATGAACTTTGTCTGGACGATTTGGACTGATTTGGACATTAACGCAGTAGCAAGAAGATGATCAGAATTCCCCTTCGGATCTTAAAGTATGGGTCCCCCCAACAAAATTTAAAATTTGGCTTTGTAATTCGGAATTTATGTGATGTGATTTAATCTGATGTGATTAGCCAGTTAATAAAAATTATTTTTTAAAAAAGGAATGTAAACAGAGTCCTGTGACTGCAAGCAGCTGCACAGTGAGGAAACAGAAACTAACACCCTCCTCCTTTCTGTGAACACCACTGGGCAGCGTGTTAGTACAATCTCAGTACAAACCCAACTTCTGTATATAGGTACAGTGTTGACCCCTTGGAACAACCTTGGACAATAAATCAGCAGGAATTTCATTACCTGGCATGTAGGACACCGTTACGAGTCCTTTCTGAACACATTCCCTAGCATGTTGCAGCTTCAATTGCAAGTGCTTTGTGCTTTGCTTACACCCTTCAGAAGTCCACCTCACACTTTATAGGTGGACTGTTGGCATTAAGACTGCATTTCATAAATACACTGTAGTGGCCAAGGTAACTGGCCTTATGGAAATTGAATGAAATCAGCCATTTGTCCAATGCCACTTTCCTTTCAGCAAGTTTGTTCTGTCACTGTGAGTTTCGCATAACCAAGCGTTACCGAGACCCTCTTAATCATTCTTTATTATTTTGTTCAGACTTTGTTTACAGACCCGTCCCAAGTGGCATACGTCCAGCAGGATGCAGCGACACAGCAGGTAAGGTTCAGGCTTTTCGGTTGAGCTTTACATTATGCATTTATTTTGTCCTGTTCTTGTCTCTGCAAAACCTGTTCAACGAGAGATTATAGTGGGATTGGCGTGAATGTACATTCACTTTTCTGAAGGGACTCATTTGTTTCCTACCATAGTCATGCAGTTCTAGCACAGTGGCAATCACAGAGAAACCTAAATTTTCAGTTTAGAAAAATGGTAAGTGAGTGGATAGCTCAGGTGGTTAGAGCATGGTGCTGATAATGCCAAGGTTGCAGGTTTGATCCCCTTCTGGGACAACTGCATATTCCTGCACTGCAGGGGGGTGGACTTAGATGATCCTCAGTGTCCCTCCCAACTCTGCAGTTCTATGATAGCTCTGTAGAGAAGGTGTGCAGAAAGCTAGTGGAGCTGAATGTTGGAAGTTTCAGGACAAAAAAATAATAAAAGTACAGTGGTACCTTGGGTTATGAACTTAATTTGTTCCAGAGGTCCGTTCTTAACGCGAAACCGTTCTTAACCTGAGGTGCGCTTTCGCTAATGGGGCCTCCTGCTGCTGCCATGCCGCCAGTGCGTAATTTCCGTTCTCATCCTGGGGCAAAGTTTGCAACCCGAGGAACTACTTCTGGGTTAGCGGAGTTTGTAAGCCGAAGCGTTTGTAACCCGAAGTGTTTGTAATCCGAGGTACCACTGTACTTCTTCACATAGGGCACAGCTAAACTACGAATTTCACTCCCTCCTGCAAGATTAGAGGTGGCCACCAACTTGGGTGGCTTTAAAAGGTTGGACCAATTCATAGAGGATAAGGCTATCAATGGCTGTCATATGCCTCTGAATGCCAGTTACTGGCAATCCTAAGTGGGAAGAGTTGCTGCTGCGCTTAGGTCCTGCTCATGGACTTCCCACAGGCATCAGGTTGGCTACTGTGAGAACAGGATCCTGGGTTAATAGGTGGGCCTTTGGCTTAATTCAGCAGGCGTCTTCTTAAATTGTTAAGGTGCTCTTCCTTGGGCCAGCTAACATGACGAAAGGCCACCTAGTGTCTAAAGCAGGGGTAGTCAACCTTTTTATACCTACCGCCCATATAGCATCTTTCTGGATGGTAAAATTTCCTTACCGCCCACCAGTGCTCGATGGAAGGAGGATTCAGCTCGTGCCCTAGAACCCCCTACCGCCCACCTAGAATCCTGAAACACCCACTAGTGGGCAGTAGGGACCAGCTTGACAACCCCTGGTCTAAAGAATGTCCTGTAAGGTCAGTTTTAAGAATGTTAAGAGGACTGCTTAACTAAGATTTCCTGTTCTGAAAAAATACTACTATATCTTTCATTTAAGTTATCAAAAAACAAACAAACCCCCAACCTGTTTTATTGTTTTGTTTGTACACCCACATAATTGGGAGATAACAGCATTTCCTCGTTTATACAGGCAGAAGCTTTTTCGAGTTTTTATTTGGGATATAACTGTAAAAGCTAAAAATTCCAATTACTTGCTGCTGTGTCTGATGTATATAGTCCTAGTTTTGTGCTTGATGTGCTCACCAGTGTGAAATTGACTAGGAGTAGCATGAAATTGAGGACTGGGGATGTGAGGATTCGAGGATGCAAAAGGGAGGGGGGGACCCTGTATTTGAAAAGGACTAGCTTCTCATTTAATCTGCCATGGCACAGGAAACGGGATGGTTAAGGTCCAAGGCTTGAGATCCTTTCAGTCCTAAACCACTATGTACAACACAGGTTTGTGGAAGTAGCACTTGAAATGATTTGATAGCTGTGTTAGCGACATAAAGTAAGACGATACATTTCAGTTAATATTCTAGAAACCTCTGGTACTATAGGTGTGAACCCACCATTGATTAGAAGACACTAGGGTGTTTTTTTGGATGGGATTTCCCCAAATAAATGGTTTGATGCTTTAGTGCTTGGCCTCATGCTACCCTCACCAAGCAAAAAGCAGCCGGATTTTGGTGGCTCTGAATTTTCCAGCCTCCCTCCTGACAGTTAAGGGAGGGTTTTTAGCTTATACGTATTCATACTGAGAGAGAAAGAGAGGTAGCTACCAGGTGGGCTTTTGTGCTTCTTTCTCATCTCTCTCATCTAATCTCCCCTGCTCCCCAACCAGCTGGGGTGATTAGCTGAATGAGATAACTAGAATGTCTCTTTCCTTTTTAGTATGACTTCAAGTGAGGTGCCTTCAGCTTTCCTTGACTGCCAGCTGTTGGGAGGAAGCCTTCAGAGCTCTCTATAGCCTGGCAGTTTTCTATTTGGTGAGTGTAATGTGTAGCCAGGCTGTTGGTCCAAAGACAAAAATATGAGAAGCACAGGCATTTTTTTATTTTTAATGGAATATTGTATCTCTACCTCATATCCAGTAAAGCCCAGAGCTCACTTGTGGGCAGTGAACAAGACCTTTGGTAAATTGAATGGACCCAGTCTCTGTTTCAGATCAGGTTCACATTGTCATGAGCCCTGCAGGGAGTGGCCCGTCAGGGTGGAGAAAGGGAGTGGTTAGCCAATGATTCTGGGAGAGATCTAGTGGGCTGGGAAGTTCCTTGCCTGGGTTAGGGGAGTCCGGGATTAGGATCCCAGAGAGGGTTTGTGTGTGTGTGTTCATTCCTGTCATCCTGTCCCATCTCCCTGCTAGTCCCAGGTGGTTCTTTTGATTTCCAAAGTAGTTTCTAGCAAAAGCTTCAAGTATACCCTAAATAGCATCTTAAGTGCTACTGGTGCTGTGGGGCTTCTGCCAGAGCCCATCAGCAAGCAGATCTCAAGTACTGTACAGGATTGCATCCTAAGAAACATATAATGCAAGGTTAGCTATAAAAACAATAGGAAAATCCCAGCAGTGAAGAAGAGAGGATGTACGTTAGCAAACTGTTTAGGAGCATAGTAAAACAAACAAACAAAAAATACAGGTTTATTTTGGAAAAAGAACAACAAAGAAAAGCACGCTTAACAGATGCGTGTTCATTGAGCAGAAATAAGAAAGACAAATTCAGAGAATTGCAGCATGACAGGGTTTATTAAGGCAAGCGTCATGAAGAATCATTTTGAATTCGAATCCTTTTTGCTTCAAACACTAAAAAGGCAAATGGAAGCAGTGGAAGGACTGAACAATAAGCTGAAAACTATGAATGATGTTTTAAAGGAAGAAAAGATGGTGGGAAGGAATACATGTGAATTACTGGCAACATACACCTGTTATATCAATGTTTGATAAAGCTTGCATTTCTTAAAAATGTTAATGTAAGTTTGGAATGTTATTTTGGTCAAAAATAGAAGAATTAATTTATGGAAAAAGAGAAAGGGGGCATGTAATAAACACCTGGCCTCGACATGGAAAGGATTGACAGATTGATAGCTCTTTCTTCTGTTAACCAGAAGGTTGGTGGTTTGAGCTCATACAGGGATAGCTGTGAGCAGGAGTCCTGCATTGCAGGGGGTTGCACTAGATGACCCTTGAGAGTGGCTGGGGAAACCCAGCCAGATGGGTGGGGTATAAATAAAATTTATTATTATTATTATTATTATTATTATTATTATTATTATTATCCCTTCAAACTCTATGCTTCTATGAAGCTTTTTTAAAAAAAAATTGCATAGAATGTTCACTATAAACAAGAATAAAAAACAATATTCAGGATCAAAAGAATGTTGCATTTAATTTGTAGTAAATAGTTATGGGGGGCAGATTCAACACAAACGGTAGGGACAGAATATACAAACAGGCCCATTTTTCCACATTTTTCCTAAACCTATTATTATTAGTATCATCGTTATATATGGTGCTTTACAGAGCAGTATAACCAAAAGAACTTGGTACAATACAATAATTTCACTGTGGAAAGCGAGATGCATAATGAGTGGGCCAAAGGAATGAACATCTCTCAAACCTTTCAAAGTCAAGACACAGGAGTCCACAGACTACAGAGTCCAATGTCATATATTTGACATTAACCAGCATGAAGTGAAGGCTGCAACATGCTACATTCCCGTTCTGTGGTAAAAACAGGATGGCATCCAAGTCTTTCCATCAGTCCCTTTTCTTGAGGCCAGAAGAAACAAATTGCACCCTGCCTCTTTCTTGTTGTGCGCGTGTGTTATTTCAGCAGGCTTTCAGTGGTCAAGAGTAGCAACAGCCTAAACACACATATCCCATCGTATGCGATGCAGGTCATGTATATTTAACACTGGTGCATGCATTCCTTACGCTGACTGATGATAATAGGAAAAGCATGCAAGTGTCACGAGTGCGTTATCGCTGTATCCTCAGTCCTCTTGCTGAAGGCCCTGTGCAGCTTAGACAGCAGCACTCTTGGCAAACCAAATGTTCCCATGGAGAGATTTCCAGTTTGTTTGCGAGTGGTTATCATTTTATTAGAGCAGCTGCTAGCCCTGCAGGTGTTGCATGTACCCTCTTCCTGTGAGAATTCCCTGAACTACTCTAGCTGATAAAATAATAATCGAGGTCCCTGCTGTTTTTTTGGAAAGACCTATTGAAATCTTAGCGCTGCTTCAAAAGCCTTTGTGTATTCGTCTCTTGATTTCTCCCAACATATGTAACCGGGATGAAACAAGAGTTCACTAAGAGTGTTTTTGCTTGTAAGCTGTTTTGATACCCTGCAGTGGCAGGTTTTGTGCTGACTCCTCCCTGCCAGCACACCTGGAAGTGTGCTAATGATGCCTTGTGGGTGTGTGCCTGGCAACAGGGGAAAATCACTCTGTTCACGTCAGCCCCTTTCTACTTTGCTCCCCCCCCCCCCTATTTGTGGTCACTTTATTCCATAAAGCCTTTTGCGGCCATGATTTCCAGCTATGCTGGAGATAAAGCTGAAAAGGCTAAGGGAGAACAGCTATTTGACGCTTTAAGGGTTGGCATGTTGGAAAGATTAAATATATATCTTGCAATAACAATTTTCCAGGGGAGGCACACTGGTACCGTCTTCTCGAATGGGGTTCAACAGCAGCACAAGGTTTCTTCTAGTCGAAATCAGGCTCTTTGAGGGGGGTGTTGCCATCCCCCTTCCCCAGTTAGCAACCCAGAGGGAAAGGAGGATTTGTGGAATATGAGATTTGGCAACATGCCATTGTGCACGCCTCGGGCAACTCCCTCGCCCTTCTCAAACTGGCATCTCCTACAAAGCATGCCACCCTGGGCTGCTTTGGGAAGAAAAGCGGGGCACACATTTAATAAAATAAATAAATAAAACTTGTTTCTGACCTGTACTGGATCATTTGAAAAGGCCCACATTAACTTGGGGAAGGGCTGTATCTCAGTGGTAGAGCATCTTCTCTGCGTACAGTAGGTCGCAGGTTCGATCCCTGGTATCTCCAGGTAGTGATGGAGAGCCACTGTCAGTGCCAACAGTTCTGAGCTAGATGGACCAGAGGAATGACTCAGGATAAGGCCACTTCCTCTAGTTCCTAACTTACAGCAGTTACACAGGCAGCTCCACTATTTTTTTATAGCAGAAAGGAAACTCACATAGGGATGGGGGGGTGGGGTGTTATATCTGCATTGTTTTAAATAATTACTGACACCTACCTCTACCCATTCAGACACCTTTCGGATACTGTATTTTGCAACCTAAAAGACCTGGCTTGCAGGACTTGCTGTAGCCAGACAAATCTGAATGATGGAGATGCCACAGGACTAAAACGAGTGCCTGTGATTTTAGGTAACTGTGCTCTTGCCTGCTACTCCTCCTCCTCCTCCTCCTCCTGATGCTGCTGCTGCTGCTCAGAGCATGAATCCCACCCACCTCTCTGTGCTTGGCAGCGTTGCCGACCCCTCAGCGGCTCTGGAGCAGGACCCTCAAGCAGACAGAGTAAGTTGCCAGGTGCCCCATTGCTTTTACATTTGAACTCTCCATTTCATGCCCCCATTAAAAGAAACCAGGACACAACTAAACCAATAGAAATTTGAGCGTTGGCTTTTGTTGTGTTCATTCAGAAGCCGCCTGGAGCCAGATGTAAAATAGCAGGGGGAAGAGGGTTAGCTCAGAGGTAAAATGATGGCTGCAAGGGCAGCACCAGTTACACACTGCATCGCATCAGCAGTGAACCATATATTAGGATAACCCACATCACCCTATCTTAATATTACTATCTGCCTCAATGGCTCTGCTCTCTTACCTACTACTGGTGGAGATTAGATTAGCAGGGATTAGAATGTGGCTTCCTCTGTGGTGGCTCCAGCATTGCAAAATCCCTTTCCCAGTGCCCTGTAAGTCCCCTTTTTATCAGCTTTTGGATATGACTTGAAAACTGTTTTATTTCACAAGGTCTTTGTGGTTTGGTTTTAATTTGACTCTCCTTTTAAAAAAACTGTCTGCTGCATCTTTTGTGTGCGGTATTATTGTTTTATTTCTTTCCTTTTTTGTAGTTAGCCCCCTCGGGGGAACTTGTTCGTAAAGGTGGATATACTTTAAAAACAATCAAACGTGTAATTCATAGGACTAGATAAAATAAGCTGCATATACAGTAAAAAATCTACCTCTGAGTGGCTACAGATCAGGGAATTTAGCAGAAACTCTAAAACTGCTCAGCAGAGTTACACTAAGATCAGGTCAAAAGCAACCAAGTAATATTAATATTTTACAATTAAATAATAATGAGGCTAAGAGATAACTGATTCATTCATGGCAAGTCATGGTAGATTATTATTATTTTAAAAAAAACACAACTGATAATTTAGCCAGAAACTCTCACCCGGTAAATTATGCTCAACTGTCTTTTGAACATTTACCTGTGTCAGTACAGAAAGGATTGACAGTGGTGGGCAAGCTGGATTATAGATTGGCTATCTGTCATTGAGGAATTGCTATAAGCATTCTCAGAACATGGTTTGGAAAATGCTGATGTGCATTCTATACTTTTGCAGTCATGCCACACCCTCAGGGAGTTCTGTTATTTAGTGCAAAATTGAGCATTCCAATAAGCTGTTATAAAAAGCAATAAGAGCAAACCCCTCCAGGTTTCTAGTCCTTATTGTTTTTTTTAAAAAATGTATTTTTATTAAAGATTTTCTTGATTTACAAAAGTCTAGTCCTTATTGTTGACTGTGAAGATAAGCTTAAATAGACATCTGGCAATGCCTTGTGGAATCTCAGAAGCCAGCATTCCTAAAAAGAAAGAAAGAAAGAAAGAAAGAAAGAAAGAAAGAAAAGAAAAGAAGCCAGCATTCCTGCAGCTAGTCTGTGGGGACTTCATTCATCTGCGTTCCACTTTATTCTCCAGCTAGGCCTAGAAGAAGTATAATAAACCAGCATAGTCAGATTTTTATTTGCACCATGTATTCGGATTGAAGAATTTAGCATAATTTATTCAGCTCACAAATTTATTTGTTTGTTTATTTGAAAAAGCAGCATTTTGGCTACATTGACCCAGAATTTGGGTTCATTTTATTTAAATGCCAAATATACATAGCTCTAAGCATGCCTAGCACTGAGGTTTCACTTCTAACTTATTGAAAGACTGTAATGCTTTGTGACGTTTGTGTGTTTGTGTGTGTGTGTGTAGCCTGTTCCTTAAGCTCTCTTACAGCAATTCCCTTCCCCCCTCCACACACACCTATTATACTGATTTCTGCCTCATCTGCAGTGCACTATGGGCATTTAACTCTTCTCTTCATAGAAAATAAAATATAACACTCTTTAAAATTAGAGCACCCATTGCCCTTAAGCAGTTAGGAGGTTGCTTTTTGTTACAAAGGTTTTAGATTTTAATTAGCTAGTCTCTTAACCGAACCCTGTGTTTGAGTGCATTGGTGTTGTTTTCTCTGGCTTTCATGGAGTGAGAAAATTATAGCCAGGATCATTTTGAGGGCATATTTTAATGTCAAACTAATTAAAGCAGAAAATGGAGACCCTGGGTGGCTTCACTTGGAGATGGAATAAGGAAAGGGGTAAGCTGAGTTGCAAAAAGCCTTTCTGGGGAGCCAAAGGTTTTTCTGATTTAATGCCGCCTTCTTGCCAGTCTCCATCATTATTAGTGAGCTGAATACTTTTTGCAAGGCTTAATAAGACGTTGGTCTCGTGAAAGCAGGTTCTTGATATTCTCTCACTTTACAGCAAATAGACCTGAGATGGTGGCTTGGCTCAAGATGCCTACTGTGTACATGGTTGCAAAAGCATTTGAAGCCAGCTGTTCTAGAATCAAGTTCACCAGACCCTTAATAGTTCTGAGATATATTTTCACACACTTAGTAAAGTTCCCCACCTGGCAATTGTCTCCTATGCCTGAACAATGTGGAGAGTGAACTACATGAGATTTGAGCCCACCTGTAGTCAAAAATTTGGCAGTGTCCAACGGCAGCAGGGCAGCTTAGGGAGTAAACAGAAGCCTGTGTGATCCACCCTGCGCTATCCTCCAACACTTCTCTTCTTCCCCTAGTGTCCACTCCCCAAGGCAGCTGCCTCCATCGGCCTGATGGTAGGGCCGGCCCAGCGTGCATCCATTTCAACATTCAACGTGGCAGTAGAGGATTTAGCTGCCATGCTGCCTGCCACCCATCTCTCATACCACCCAGTTGTCCTACTTGCTCTAGGCAAAAATTGAAGCCCTGCTTAGGTATACCTCATCTTCTCCAATCTTGAGTCATCTCCAAATAACTTCTACTGAGAACAGACCCATTTAAATGAATGAACCTAAGTTAGCTTGTTTATTTATTTATTTCATAAATTTAGCACACCGCTTGATTGTAAAAACAAACAAAACAAAACAAAACCCAAAGCAGTTTGACTTCACTGGGTCTATTCTGAGCAGGGCTATCAAGGGGTACAACCCAAGATGCCACTGGTATTAGCTGAGATATGATCATTATTATTTTCTGGTTTGCTGTTCTGGATCACAGCACATTTTTGCTGATTTCCCCTCCCTAGGTATCAATACCAGTGCACAGCCAAGTTTTGCCTCCTATGGAGGCTGTGGATGAGTCTGGTCCTCTAGAACCTTTGCACAACCCAATAAGTGATACAGAAGCGAAAGAGGAAAACGATGAGGATGATGAGGATGATGACGACGACGAGGATGAGGAAGATGAGGAAGAAGAGGGAGAAGATACCGACATGGATGAATGGGATCCAGATCCACCTCATCCCTTTGACCCAAATGACCTGTGTAAGCATTCAAGTGTGTCTTGTTTTTGCTACGCCTCTTCTCCCTTTCATTGGCTTACCACTGCAATATGGGAATGAACCCAAAGCCATTTCATTTGAATTGCACTCCAGGAATTGGTACTTGGAAGCAAGCGGAGTGTTGAAACTAGCACCGCTGAGCCAGAGAAGTAGGGTCACTCTTGTCGGATTTACTTTGTTTTTAGTTGAACCCTGAAATCTTATCAACCAGTGCCGGGCACCAAAGACAAACATTTGGAATTAGAGAATATGGGAAGGGCCATAGCTCCATGGCAGGGCATCTGCAGAAGTCCCAGGTTCATTTTCTGACATCTTCAGGTAGGACTGGACACAGATCCATGTCAGAGACCTTCCAAGAAACACTGCCAATCAGTGCAGACAACTGCCAATCAGTGCAGACTGAGCTTGGTGGACTAATGATCTGATTTGGTGTGAGACATCTAATGTTCACATGGCAAGTTGTTTCTGAGCACCTTCTGACTCTAGAAATAGATTTTCGGTACTGGAACCGAGCTCACAGTCCAGTCGACTTACTCCTGGTTAGCTTTCTGCATTTTAGCAGCCCAATAAAGATGGGGATGGTTGTTTAGTTGCTACTGTTGTTAAACTATTGGGAGTCAAGAAAACCTTGGCAATCTACTACAAATTACCCAGAGATCTACAAATAGATCGTGTCTACTTAGTCAGCTGCTCGCAGTGGCCTAAGTCAGGATCTAGTGCAATGCTACTAGTGCTGGCACAAGTTGCCTCCTCAGTACCAGTGGGTGGGTGAGCCAAGAACCATTTATTCAACTGAATTGTGCAGGGGGGTTGTGGAGGGCAGAGGGGAGTGGAAGGCAGTGGAACAAGCCAAGTGGACTGGGGTACTTTCCCCTGAGCTTTTCTACAACCTTTCCCTGTTGGAATCTTTAGGGCAAAGCTCTCTGCATGAAAAGTCAACAACCAAGTGCTGCTGCTTCTCAGGAGAGGAGGAGAATCTTTCCTCCACTATCCCATAGATCCAACTGATCTGGACATGGAATGATTCCAACTAAGCCCATGAGGTTGAGGATTTGTGCAGTAGGGACAACCCTTTCAAACAATAGGTGTCCTTTAGCTACTCTGAATGTGGAGGCCTTCGTTGCTAGAATTTGGTTGAGAGTTTCCAGGTTCTGTGCCTCCGGCTTCTAGTATATAAATTAAGGTTACCAGACGTCCCCGTTTCCCATTGACAGTCCCCAGATTTACAAATCAGTCCCCATACAGAACCCATTGAGGCTGAGAAGTGTCTCTGGATTCATTGAAAAAAATCTGGTAACCTTAATATAAATGGGATGTGGGACTGTGTCATGTATTCCTGTCCTTTCCAATTATGTCTTTCAGGGTGTGAAGAGTGTAATAATGCACACCCCTCAGTTTGCCCAAAGCATGGACCCTTGCACCCGATCCCAAACCGGCCTGTACTGACCAGAGCAAGAGCCAGCCTTCCTTTAGTGCTTCACATAGACCGATTCCTGGGAGGAGTGTTTTCCAAGCGGCGCATTCCCAAGCGCACACAGTTTGGCCCTGTGGAAGGACCCCTGGTCAGGCAGTCAGAGCTTAAAGACTGCTATATCCATCTAAAGGTAAAGAGGCACCATGCATTTGCTGTGCGACCTACACGTTTCGAGACACACATTTTGTGCAGTATAGTAATTTCCCTGGAAGGAACTCCAGGGACTCACAAGAAATGGGATCAACGTGACTATGTGATCATACACATCCAGTACGCAGTGCAAATAGAGGAGAGGCAAGACATTTCATGTAGTGCCAGAAGCATCTTGGCGTTCAGTATGCAGGAATCCCACTTCCTTATGGAGAACTAGCTCATAACGATCAGGAGCAACAATAAGTCTTGTGCTAAATAAAAGACTGATTGTTGTGGCATGAGCTTTAGAAGACAAGAGCCTACTTCATGAGATACACAAAGTGAAAACAATGGGCATAAATTTCTGTCTATATGTAGATGCATGGGTCACTGACTCACAGAGGTATTGAAATCACTCTGGTACTTGGAAGTGAGAGTTCTACAGCCTCTTTGGGTTTCAATTTTCAGGAGGGGGAGGACTCGCAGTGACAGCAGGAAGCATAGATCTCTGCAGACAGAGTTCAAGTTTCATTTAACAGCAAATCAAGGGGCTTCAAATTCCAGCTGTTCAAAAACACCTTGCAAAGCTTATGTCAGGTCAGGATGAGCTCCTTCCAGAATTAGGGGCCACCTCAACTCTCATTCATTTTTGCCTCCTCACCACAGCTGACCCCATCCATGACTTAAATTTGGGGAGGACTGGTCAAGCAGCCTCCATCAGGCCTTCCATGGTTATCCCTTGGGTCATGGCACCATTGAAAGTGTTTGTGTGTTGTGTGTGTGTAAATACACATACATATTAGTATTATTTATTTGTATGTGC
Organism: Podarcis raffonei; assembly: GCF_027172205.1. NCBI lineage: Eukaryota > Metazoa > Chordata > Lepidosauria > Squamata > Lacertidae > Podarcis > Podarcis raffonei. The sequence continues at coordinate 17,702,241 of NC_070616.1, forward strand.
TAACTTGCCAAAATTGTGTATTTGTGTGTGGATAGATGGATAGATGGATAAATAGATGGATAGATAGATGGATAGATAGATGGATGGATAGATGGATAGATAGATAGACAGACAGACAGACAGACAGACAGACAGACAGACAGACAGACAGATACACACACATATATGCATGTGTGCTCACACAAGCAGAGGTCCAGTGCACTTAAAAATGACTGTTTTGCAAGATGACTTCAAAAAGGTGAAAGCATAGATTGCATTCTTGAATCAATCAGCTGAAATAAATGACTTGAGATAAAGTAATCTATGCTAAGCCCACAGATGTAAATGGGTTCAGGTATACTCAGTCTTGCAGGTTAACACAACTTCACCTGTGAGATAATAACTCTTTGTAATGACTTCACCAACCTAGACTATGATGCAAGCTAACAAAAGCTGCTGACAAATCTGCCAGTCTTCAGCAGCTTCATGCTCTGTCTGCCCCGTAAACCTTTTTTCTTCTTCTAATTACCTGGATTCATGATGCAAACTATTTCTTCCATTGTGGACACAGCAGCCACATCTCACCGACATCCTCTGTTTGTGTGTGTACGTTTATAGATAATATATTTTATCTTGCCTTAGGTGTCCCTTGACAAAGGTGACAGAAAAGACCGGGGTCTGCAGGAAGATCTCTGGTTTGAACTGTCTAGCGAGGCTCTTTGCAACTGGATGATGTTTGTGCGGCCAGCCCAGAATCACCTGGAGCAGAATCTGGTCGCCTACCAGTATGGCCACCATATTTATTACACAACGATTAAGAACGTGGAACCCAAACAGGAACTCAAGGTATGGGGCAACCTGCATTATATAGCTTCTTTTTGCTGAGTCAAACGGCACAGCTTCGCAACCTGCTAGAAGGGTTCCCTACTGCTCAGCAGAGAGATAAAGCCTTAGGGGTTGATTCATTCATTCATAATTCCCATGGTTCTTGTTCTGAGATGTCTACCCTATCTGTACAACCATGGCATTCCAGGGTGTATGGGTGACATGTTTTGTTGTCTGTATTGAATCACTATAGGATAATGAACCTACCAGAAATAACAGCCCATTTGATCACTTATGCTGGAAATGTGGGTCAAGAATTCTTGATCTTGCTTGGGTCTGTTGACTCTCTGTTCACTCCAACCACTGATTCACCTTGAATGTGTAAGCAAATTGGAGGTTGAGATGAGCCTGATATCATGCACCTCCTGTATGCACTGAAGCATCTTGGTTTACTTTTAATTCTCTCTCTCTCTTTCCCCCTTTGTGGCACTTTCCCCTGCCCGCCCATGAATGGGATTGGCTTTTCTCAACTAATGAGGCACCATTTACTTCAATCAGCGTACCTCCGAGGTTTGCAGTTTGGCCTGTGCGTGTGATAATCTGACTTTTCTGCTTGTGATTCCAATCACCACAAAGTTATTTTTATCCCATGCTTAAAACAAATCAAGTGGAACTTGGAACAGTTGGGAGAATAGCTTTTTATATTAAGCTTACAGCTTGAGATCTGGAGGGCAGTCAAAAGATGAGTGCTGCCATCTGGGCTTTTCCTGTTTCTTGCCTTCTCCACTTCCTTTTCTGCCTTGCTCCCTAATCCTGCAAGTCCTTGAAATGTGCAAGATTTTGATAGGACCGAGAAGGAATCTGTAGTGTGTGATCCAGCATCGGCTCTTGACTTGCCCACCCCCTCCCTCTGTCCACAGAATACGAGCCAACTCCTAGGGGCTGAGGTCCCTTTGCCCCCAAATGAAATATTTGAGGGCCCTGTACCCCCCAAAAAAGTTAATGGTCATTGCCATTCAAATAGTTCGCATGTGTCATGTCATGTGACCTATTATGTGGGGCAGGGTTTACCTGCCTCCCCCCTCCCAATATTTTATTCAAGTTGGCACCCCTGGTCCACAGGATGGTGGAGATGATGCTGTGGACTACACACACACACACACACACACACACACACACCTCATTTGAATTGTCCTTCTGGACGTGTTCTGGACATGCCTTTATCTAGTTTTGAACCCTATAATGCATTCCACAAGCGCAGCCGCTAGAATTACAGTTTTATTGTTCAACTGTTTTTAATGGTTTTACTGGAGAACACATGAAAGATGTAATCCAAGACACAAAAGAGAGTCATGTATTCTCCCCCTTCCTCCACACAGTATAACTTATGGCATTTTGGAAAGTGCTCATCCCTCCTGCCGTACTTTCACTATTGTGACAATCAGTGAATGAGGATTTGTGATTAGAGTTGAACCACTCAGCCACACTGTCTGTGCAATAAGATGAAATAAATTGCTATAGTAACAGCCTCTTCAGAATATTCATGGCTCGGCACACTTAAAAGGCCTCTTGACACTTGTACAAAAAAAAAAAAAATCACTTTTGGAGCTACTAAAGACATGTGTACTTGAATTTATCTCTTTCTCTTTCATGTCAGTGTCACCCATGTATAAAATGAATAATAAAATGCTAGCTGATTCAAGTGAGAGCCAGTGTGGTGTAGTGGGTAGACTTTGTTTGTTACTAGAACTCCCTAAGATCCACTCACTGGAGCCTAGTGCAAACAGCATATTTGGAATTATATAATCTTGAGCCTGTGGATTTTCTTTGAGTACCAGAATTGAACTCGCAGTCCTTCTGCACAAAAAAAAATACTCTTGCTTACCCTCATCCCAGCTTTGCATTTTATCTCAGCTGTATAATTTGGGCAGCAGGGGTGGGTGGAATCATTTTGTTGTTGTCACTGTTAAACAATTGGGAGTCTGAAATCTTTGCAGATCTACCAGTAGATCCTATTCCACCGTCTGCCCAGATGTGTTGTAGTGAATTGAGGTGGGACACAGGTGGTGCTGTGGTCTCTTGGGCTTGTCGATCGGAAGGTTGGCAGTTCAAATCTCTGCGAAGGATGAGCTCCTGTTGCTCTGTCCCACCTCCTGCCAACCTAGCAGTTCGAAAGCATGCCAGCGCAAGTAGATAAATAGGTACCGCTGTGGCAGGAAGGTAAATGGCATTTCCGTGCCATCTGGCACTCGTCACAGTGTTTCATGTGCCAGAAGCGGTTTAGTCATGCTGGCCACAGGACCCAGAAAGCTGTCTGTGGACAGACACTGGCTCCCTCGGCCTGTAAAGCGAGATGAGTGCCACACCCCATAATCACCTTTGACTGGACTTAACTGTCCAGGGGTCCTTTACCTTAGTGATTTGAGTGTCAGACTTGGACCAGGATGGCATGGCTTCGAGTCACAGCTCACCCAAGAAGCTTTCTTAGCAATGCTGGGAGGTCACTATCTCCCGGACAGGATGGCCTCTGTGTATGCTGCCCTCAGTTCCTTGGTGGAAGGGCAGGATATAGCTGCAATAGACTAGCAGTTAATTTTTTTTATTCTCCAGTGAAAATTCTAATTAATCCCATGTGAATTTGCTGCAGGTGTGGTATGCTGCTTCATATGCTGAATTTGTCAATCAGAAAATCCATGATGTATCCGAAGAGGAAAGGAAAGGTATTTATCTCCTTTACTTTTCCAGTTGATTGTTTAAATCATAGGGTATATTGCAGCACTGAATTAGCACTAGCAGGTGGAATTTTGCATGCCTAGCTCCAGATAGACTCAAATAATAATTGGATCTAGGTTAAGGCTGCATTGCCAAATTTTGTTTGTTGTTAAATATGCTTCTACATAATTAGTGGTACACATTAAAAGAGGCTGTCTTTTATTGATGCACATGGTAATAGCTGCTGTTGGCAAACATGGCCTGCAATTGAAGTACCCCCCCAAATCCCCCTTTTCGTTCCCATCACTATGATGGATGGTGCACAGACACTATCAGATCGAGTCCTTATGCAAAAACGGAGCTTGAAAACAAATATAAGTTCTAGTTGCTTCATGGAAAGATTGATAGAAACGAAACCTCAGAAATCTAGTCTGATCTACAGACTGAGCTTTTCACTGTCTGTGATTCACTGTGGTGCAGAATTTGCACTTATTTTAAAACAAAAATTCAAGCATCTAGTTCTCATGATTGAGATAGGTTTGAAAATGTGCTGATCCTGGGTTCAATCTATGCAGTTCATGTATTATTCAAGCAATTTGTGCAGTAACCATATTCAATTGGCTGCTAGTATTTTCCAAAGCTGCAATAGACAGGAGCAAAGACCCTGCTTGATTTCCTAACTTTCCTTCTTTCATTCCAGGCATGTCCTCCCACCCATTCCCATCCCTCCTGCCCTTGGTAGTCTTATACATTTAATTCCTGTCCTCTCCTGGCCAAAAATCCCATGTTATGCAAAAAAAAAAACCCCCAAACCACCATTGAATTCAGAGTAAAATATTCAAACTGAGTTTATGCAAAATAAATGTTGTAGAAGTGAATAATTTATTTGGAGTGCAGAATTTAAGTTATAGCAACAGCCAGAAAGGCTTTTTCCAGTAGGTAAACTACAGAGCAGCTGAGCACTTCTGTAAGGTGTAAGAACAAGAGGGAATGTAGATGTAGTATTCCCTGTCTTCTTATAATCTTCTCTGTCCTTCTGTGTGCCTAACCCATGTTTAAAGGGGAATAAAATACAGACTGTGAGCAAAAGGTGTGTAGAGCATATTCCTTAGTCATTCTGATCTCTGTGGCCCCCTGAAAGTACAGAGGATGGAGGGGGGAGTCTTTGGTAGAAATCTGAAAAGCTTGGTGGCGTCTGAAGTTTTCCTTATCGATTGGTCTAACTTGAAAATGCAGTTCTCCGAGAGCAAGAAAAAAACTGGCCATGTTATGAGTGCAACCGACGGTTCATGAGCTCAGAGCAGCTCCAGCAGCACCTGAACTCCCATGATGAAAAGCTGGATTTCTTCAGCAGGTATTTATAAGTGTGCAGAAGCTCAGCTTTTCAAAGCTGAGTTGTTCCCTGCAGGTTCTTGTTTGAAAGCACAGAGAGAGAGAGAGAGAGAGAGAGAGAGAGAGAGAGAGAGAGATTTCCTAAGAAGAATGTACAGAGACTATTTTCTCCTGAAGGTTGTGTGCCACAATCTCCTGAGCTCAAAGGTGAGAGCCCCTTTCTCCAGTAATGGGCTGGATTGCTCTTGTGCCACGTAGAAGCGAGTGGGGCACATTTATGTATTGCAGAAGTTCAAAAGGTCAGGACCCCAACCAGTTAACTAAACGGCAGAATGGCCTTTAATGTCCACATGGAGTGTGTGCCCTCCTTGACTGCAGGAGTGCTATTGTATTTGTTTCCTTCTTTCAGGCCTCTCCCCTTTGCCCAAGGTCCATTTGGGACTGGGAGGCTAGTAGGTTGCCGCTCACCTCTGGAATCTCCCATGCTGCATAGCGGGAGATAGAGGATGTGCTCAGGGATCATTCTAGGGTTTCATAAGTCGACCCATGTCCCGAACGATCGAAACCCAGAAGTGAGTGTTCCGGCTTTCGAACGTTCTTTTGGAAGCTGAATGTTCAACGGGGCTTCCACGACTTCTTATTGGCTGCAGGAAGCTCCACTTTGGTTTTCGAACATTTTGGAAGTCGAATAGACTTCCAGAACGGATTCCGTTCGACTTTTGAGGTACGACTGTATAGCCTCCAGTTGCCTCCAGTGCTGGTCATATTCAGAGTAGCCCCCTTGAAATAAATGAACATAGCTAAGTTAGGCACATTCATTCCAGTGGGACTACTCTGAGTAAAGCCAAATTGGATACAACCCTTTGATGGAATGAAAGAATGGGGCAATTTCAGGAGATATTTGGGGCCACATTAAATGAGGATGTGACCCTGGGGCTGCAAGTTGCTCACCCGTGATCTAAACTGACATTTTCATGTTTACAACAGTGATCTGGACTATGTTCCAGGGCATATCCCTGGATACCAGATGCTGAGGGCAAACAGGAAGGGAGGGTTATTGTCTTTGTGGCATGCTACCTGGAAGCCTCTGGCTGTTCATTTCTGAAAGCCCCATTGTACAGCCTGTTCCCATGTTTCACCACAGGAATATGTATCTTTGGCACCTGATAGAAGTCTGAAAGACTTTTGCTAAATTGACTGGACCCATGAGACTTAGGAATACAGATTGCTCCCCTCTCTAACTCAGTTTCCTATATATTTTGCAGAGCAAGAGGCAGAGGTCGTGGAAGAGGAAAACGAAGATTTGGACCAGGCAGGCGACCGGGTCGCCCTCCTAAATTTATGCGCTTAGAAGTAACAAGTGAAAATGGAGGAAAATGTGCGGAAGGGACACAGGTATCGTTTGGTAGCAGCAGGCAAAGGAGTTTCCAATGAAATTGGGAGCATGAGTTTGCTTAACTGCTTTCCTGATCATTCCCCCAGTCCATATAAAGTTGACTCAGAACTAGCCTGGGAAGGGGTATCTCAGTAGCCTCTGTCATCAATGAATTTCCAGTGCTGAACACATACAAGGGATGTTGAAGTTGCATCAGAAATATCCTCAGCAGCATTTGCCCATCGGCAATTCTGTGCTGCAAAAAATTAGCAAAACAAGGAGAACTATCTTAAATTGTCACGCAGTATACAAATTTAATAAATAAAATAAAAAACCATGCCCCTTCTTTTTCTGATATGAAATGGACCTTCTTCTGCAAAACCAGCATAGCCTAACCATCATTGCTGTACCAGCAGCAGCTAGACTGGTGACGGGGCGGCCGCCGAGACCACATAACACCGGTCTTGAAAGACCTACATTGGCTCCCAGTATGTTTCCGAGCACAATTCAAAGTGTTGGTGTTGACCTTTAAAGCCCTAAACGGCCTCGGCCCAGTATACCTGAAGGAGCGTCTCCACCTGCAACGTTCTGCCCGGATGCTGAGGTCCAGCACCGAGGGCCTTCTGGCGGTTCCCTCATTGCGAGAAGCAAAGCTACAGGGAACCAGGCAGAGGGCCTTCTAGGTAGTGGCGCCCGCCCCGTGGAACGCCATCCCATCAGATGTCAAAGAGATAAACAACAACCTGACATTCAGAAGACATCTTAAGGCAGCCCTGTTCAGGGAAGTTTTTAATGTGTGACATCTTAGTGTATTCTTGGTCTTTGTGGAAGCCGCCCAGAGTGGCTGGGGAAACCCAGCCAGATGGGCGCGGTACAAATTAATAATAATAATAATAATAATAATAATAATAATAATTATTATTATTATTATTATTATTATTATTATTATTATTACCATAATACGGCGGGCAGCGATATGACCACCATCCATTTGATTTGCAATTTCAGGACTTGCTGCATTTCTCCAGCAAGGGGCAGTTTGATGAGGCTGGGCAAGCCACGCTGAACGGATTGGACCAACAGGAACAAACACCGGTGCCACAAGAGACGCCATCATCCTTGGATCAGCAGCCTGAGAGCCACCCTTTACAGCTCCAGCCGCATGAACAGACTGTGGTGGCTACCCAGAGCACAATGACAGCAGACGACATGCGGAGAGCTAAGCGTATCCGGGTAAGCGAAGAACTCAGCAGCTGGCTGGGGCTGTGTGTGCTCCCTGCGTGTCTGTGGGTTTACTGTTAAGGTCATCACCATTTTTACTGGCTCTGTTCGAACCCCTTTAGACAGCAGACTGATATGCAGAAGTTAAGCCGGCAATGTCCCCCACACCCCACCCCATAATTATATTTCCAGGCTTAAAAGGTTTTGTCTCCTTAATTAATGCATGTCAGGCTAATCTCTTAAAGAAAGGGTTGCCAATGTGCTGTGCTCCAGATGTTGCTGGACTTCAGCTCTCATCATCTGTGCTGATGATTTATTTATTTAGATCATTTGTACACCACTCTTCAGCCAAAAAAGTTTCCCAGAACGGCATACATACAGTCTGTTAAAACCAGACAGCCCCTTCCTGCAGGCTTGCAATCTAATAAACACCATGGCCATTCTGGCTGGGGCTGATGGGAGTTGTAGTCCGACAACATCTGTAGGGCACCATATTGACTACCCCTGCTCTAAGGCTCAGAAGCAGGGCTAGTAAGAATAATTGGTAGCCTTATTCGTAAGTGTGGAGTCCGGCATTTTGTGGAAAAACTGTTGCCCCGAGAATCTCAGATTTCACGTTGTAAAACAAAGAGCTTTAGCCATTTTGGGGCACAGACTCAGACACCAGAAGGTAGCAACTGATAGACCTAGCAGTCAGTGGCTGGAATTTCAGTGCCCCAAATAACTTCCATAGCCATCTATGTTGGTTTATTTACCATACCTTTCCTCCCTATTCCTTTCATTATTTGCCTTCTCTTGCTCTCCTGCATCAAAAAGAAATTGTATGAAAATCTGTGTCTTCTAAACAGTAACTTTTGCCGGATAAGACATACATATTTAAAATTCATACTTAATTTATATTTAGTATAGAATTAGTGTCCTTTGTTCAAAACTGGGGAAGGGTGGTTTGCTGTAAAGTATTCACAGCCCCTCATTTGCTATTTTCCACTCAAAGTTTGATTTGCCTCTTAGTTACTGCTGACCTTTTACCCGAAATTGGTGTCAGCTTCTAAACTTCCTACACCCGACATTTCAGGCAGAGAACATCTCATCGCTCATAAAAAGAAGACAGACTTCGCGCTAAGAGATGGTTGCCTCTTTGCGGATGCTTGATTTGCCTGCTGGTTACTGCTGACCTTTTTACCTTAAATTGGTGTCAATCTCTAAACTTCTTGCATGACATTTCAGGCTGAGCACATCCCACTGCTGCTGCAAAGACAAACTTCACACAAATTGCTCAGTGCCTCTCCTGATGCTAGGAGGAACTGGGCAGCAATTGAAGTTGATTAGATTCATGATGCTCAGCTAGTCCTTCCTGGGAATCTAGTGCATCCAGTCTGGCAGGCAGACGTATTCCAATCTGCTGCATGAAGTGGGGTGGACTAGCAGGCTGCTCGCAGCACCATCTGTGTCTATGTCGCTGTGCTCTTGCTGTTGGAAGACATTGGCAAAGAGGCACCATGACCTTGGCCCATATCCATTTTTCCTTCGAAGGCAAAGATTTCATTTAATGATAAAGTTCTTTTGCGGGGGGCTGCAGACCTTTGCGATATTAAAGCCTGCATTGAGAACTCTGTATACCAAAAACAAATACTCTGAGCCCATGCTTTCTGGCAGCTGTGTGCTAATCTTCTGTCAAGTTTAAGAGGGAAATTATTCAGACAAGTAAACCTCCAAACTGTTCAGTTGGAAGATCAGTTTGTGTAGCTTAAATACTTCTTTCCCCATCCTTCTTTCTGTGCGAAAGATTTTGGTTGCAAAAAGAAACAGCTGCAAACAGGTTGAACTTTCATTTGCTTGTAGCTTCAGAGGGCTGGCTTTTCTTTCTTTTTCAAAAAGTGTGTGGATGCCTTAAAGAAAGAGATTGAGCAAGATCTAAGTTAATTGCACCGGGGTGAATTCAACACCATCAAAGAACTTGCTCCACATGCAAGTTGGCATGTTAAGAGTACACCTTGGCAATGCTTCCTAATTGGCTGAAGAACATTAACCTCCCCCAATACAGAAATAGCAATGCATATCAAATAGGTTTTTAAAATAAAATTTGTTTTACAAGAAGCTTTCTCGCATACTAAAGTGTATTTTTTAAAAATCACTTGCTTTTTTTGCATAGCAAGTTTATCAACTGTTTATCAACATTCCCTGAAAATCTTTTGACTTCACCTTCAAATGCATTGGGTTAGAATCTCTAATGGAATGTTGTGAGAAGTATCTGAGTATTCAAGGCCGGGTGTCGTTTTTAAATGCATCATTTATGTGAAAACATTTTGGAGGACTATATTATATAGGCATCTGTAGTCTGCTTGTGTATTTCGCATTGCAGCATGATTACGCTTTGCTGTCTGCAGTTTCCATCTTCTGCTGTGTTAGTTGAGGCTCATTTGCTTGAGCCTCTGCTGAGTTTTTTCCTTGGCAGTTTTGGCATGCCACATCTCGCTGTCTTCTTGCTGAATCCTGGCCATGCTTCCTCGTCATTCATGTTAGAAGATTCAGAGCAGACAAAAGAAAGCATTATCCACGCAGTGCATAGTCTAAACTATGGAATTTGCTCCCACAAGATGTTGTGATGGGTACCAACTTGGGTGGTGTTATAAGAGGATTAGACAAATTAAAGGAGGAGAAGGCTAGCAAGGTCCACCAACCCTGACGGACAAATTCTTCCTCCATTGTATGTATGCTTCTGAATACCTTTTGCTGGAAACTTCAGGAGGGGAGAGTGCTGCTGTACCCTGCCAAGGCTCTTCGGGATGAAATTACAGACATATCTATGGGACACAGCAGAGGCACAGAAAAACAACAGCAGCCACCTGCTCCTTAGTTCTGAAAGGCCCCATTCTAGGAAAACACTTCTCTTGGGGCCCTATTGGGTTGCATTCGGCTAACCTTTACCTAGAGTAGACCCAGCGCAGTCTTTAGCATATGCGCCACCGGGGTGCAAAGATCCGCCCAGCACCCCCAAATTTAGTTTTGCCCCCAAATTAACTTTTATTATGCTTATGTCAGACACCACACTTACACCTTATCTCTTGTTTACAAGTCAAGCGCCGCCATTGTGAATGGCTAGCGCAGCGTGTCTTTGGTAAATGAGCGCACAAAGTTGAAAGTCCTTTAGTGAAACAGTAGGTATACATTTCAGTATACCTAGGTATGTATGTATTTTGTTTTTCTAGCTTGATCAAAATTATTTATTATTTCATAACAGGTAGATAGTTAAGAGCTTAGGCGGCTTCAGCAGTGGGCGCTTGGCGCCCCCCAGAATTTGGCACCCAGGTGCCCCACACCCCTTGCACCCCCGGGTAAAGATGGCCCTGAGTAGATCCACTGAAATGAATGACCATGACTAACTTTAGTGCGTCTGCTCTGAGTAAAAGTTTGTTGAATGCAACCCTTAGTGTCTTAATTCTAGAATATCAGGCTACAAAAGGCCTTTTGTAATGGTTCCCTGCATAAGCTTCTGTTTTACAGTCTGATTTGTAACGGATATTTCTCCAATCTCACCCCGCCCCCCCCCCCAGTGCTTTCTGCTCAGTTGGAAGTGCAGGCCTGTTTGCTTGGTGTGTGTTTTTACTCCCTCTGCCCTGCATAACTTCATAAAACTGCCTACCATGTCACTTCCTGTTAGCTTCCAATGGATTTGCTAGTCCCATTTTTCCTCCTGCTATTAGGTAACAGATTTCATCAGTCATTTTGTGGCTTGTATCATAGAAAACTAGGATGTTGGGCTAGAGCCCTTCTCCCTGACATTATGGCTTTCTGTTTGCAGGGAAGGTATGTTGTTATTTTTTCACACACGGAAGCATTCAAATATGTGCTTCCCCACATATGGCCTTAAATAGTAATAGTCCTTGGGGAGAGTAGGCTGCATCACCTTATGTTTCCAAGTGTGTAAGAACTTTTTCTCCAATTATTAGGCTTCTGAGGCAAATAATGAGCTGCCAGAATCTTTCCCAGAACAGCTATTTATAGCAGTACAGTGGTACCTCGGGTTACATACGCTTCAGGTCACATACGCTTCAGGTTACAGACTTCGCTAACCCAGAAATAGTACCTCAGGTTAAGAAGTTTGCTTCAGGATGAGAACAGAAATTGTGCTCGGGTGGCGTGGCAGCAGCGGGAGGCCCCATTGGCTAAAGTGGTGCTTCAGGTTATGAACAGTTTCAGGTTAAGAACGGACCTCCAGAATGAATTAAGTACTTAACCTGAGGTACCACTGTATAGCTTTATACCCTTTCTCATATCCACCTGCTCAACAACCCTTTGAGGTAGGTTGCTTATTATTCCCCTTTCCTTTCAGGAGATAAAAGCTGAGGGGGGTAGTGACTGGCTTAAAGACACACAGGACTGGTTTACACAAGTTATGTCTACGAATGAGCTTCCTGACTATTCTGGATATGCATTTCCATGGGGGAGGTTTTTAGCAAGCAAACTGAGCAATCACAGATACAGCTGGCAGCAATTCCTGCGATTGCAGTGGCAGAAAAAAAATGCTGCTGGGATTCCAAGAACCTGCCAGATATAGTTGTGATTGCTGTATTCAACATTTTTCCACGCAAGCAAGTGGCTGTGGAACATTAGGATTATTTGTAATTAGGCGGAAAAAGCCATATTTGACTCAGGCACCATCTGCACTACACACTACACATTTAAAGCACTTTTGAACCATTTTAAACTAATGGTTTCCCCCAAGGAATTCTGGGAATGGTTGTTTCTTAAGGGTGTTGAGAGTTGCTGGGAGCCACCTATTTCCCTCATGGAACTATCGTTCCCAGAGTTCCCTTGGAAGAGGAATTGTTCGTTTGACCCAGTGATGGCCAAACTCAGCCCTCCAGCTCTTTTGGGACTACAATTCCCATCATCCCTGACCACTGGTCCTGCTAGCTAGGGATCTTGGGAGTTGGAGTCCCAAAACAGATGGAGGGCCAAGTTTGACCATCACTGGTTTAACCAGCCTGGAAATTGTAGCCTTGGAAGGGAAGCAGGGGTCTCCTAACGACTCTCAATACACTTGAAAAACTACGGTTCCCAGGATTCTTTGGGGAAAGACACAGCTGCTGAAAGCAGCATCACGGGGCTTAAATACATAGTGCAGATGGGACCATGAGCTCATAGACTCCCTTGTGTACGGCTTGGGTGCTTCTATTGGTAACCCAAAGGGAGTCTAAATTCTCCTTCTGACCATATCCCCTTGGGCTACTCTGGACGGTGCTCTAACCATTGAGAGCAGTGCGAGGAGACAGATGTGTAAGAATGAGAGGGGGGAAACCAGTTTCCATGTAGCCCTTTGGATTGCAGCTATAGTATGCTGTGCAACAGCTGTCCCTCATACAGTGGTACCTCGGGTTAAGTACTTAATTCGTTCTGGAGGTCCGTACTTAACCTGAAACTGTTCTTAACCTGAAGCACCACTTTAGCTAATGGGGCCTCCTGCTGCTGCCGTGCTGCCGGAGCACGATTTCTGTTCTCATCCTGAAGCAAAGTTCTTAACCTGAAGCACTATTTCTGGGTTAGCGGAGTCTGTAATCTGAAGCGTATGTAACCTGAAGCGTATGCAACCCGAGGTACCACTGTATAGCAGCAGTGGTAAATACTCTCTCTCTTTTATAGCCAGAACTGAAGGAGCCTAAACAGATTTCAACAAACATTTATGACCATGGGGAATGTTGCAGTGCCCTGCGCTGCCCTGCACCTTCTTTAAGAGGCTGAGTAGGACACCTGAAGGAGAGACCCTGGCAGGTGTTTCTCAAGCCCCAGCTCTACGCACCTGACAGGCACTTTCCAATTCCAAGCAGAGCTTCTGTCCATGTGGCATTAAACTTTCCTTCGCCACAGTTCAGTTGCACTGCTAACTTGGGAATGTGAAAGTGTTTCCACAAGCCTGATGTGTGGGGATGTGCGGTGCATGCTAATAACTTACATGGTTAAATACAGTTGCCTCCTCTGTCTCGCCCTGCGATTCCCCACCCCCTCCTTGTTGGTATGGATCAGAATTAATATTTAATGTCTGAGAAGTAGAGTGGAAAACAGACAATGGTTAATAATAGAAGAGAAATTGCAGCCCGAGAGTGCAAATTTTCTTGGCTGTTTTCTCCCACTCGGTGGGGGTATATGGAGTCCTGCTGCCTTTTCAATCTTTTGCTGGGCTGGTGTCTTGTAATTGGAGATCGCATGTACAAAAACATAGAAATGGCTCCCACGCCAGCTACCTGCCAGCATCAAAATTCCTCTTTAATTACTGAAGCACGCAGGACACTTGGAAGCAAGGCTGCAAAACCAGCTGTGAACTGTTCCCACTGAAGCCAAAGCAGAGATTAAGAGAGATGACTCTGTTGCAATGGGTTAATCTGGAAGGACATAAGTGTGTGTGTGTTGGGTTTTTTTTTTAGTGCTATTTAACATGAACGTAAGTGAATACTAAGAGTGAAGGTACACATAGCATTTGAAGAGCAACAGAGGTGGTGTGATAGCATCTTCACTGCCCTTCAAACACATGCTTTATTATTATTTTTGTCCTAGACTGAGCTGTGTAGAAATAATGAAATGGTTCTACACGTTTTGGGTATAGGAAAGGTTGAATCAAGTGAAAGTCATTTCCTTTGTTTTAGGGAAACAAATGCTAATTGTGGTGGGTGCCTATTGGTTTGCACCCATGACATCACAAATACGCTTCTCTCCCTTTCCCTTCCTGCATCTCAGAAAAGTCAGCCATTCTTGAAATTATTCTGATAATCTTTGGAATGCAAAAGACAGACACATGTGCCTCTCAATTAAACAAACAAAAAACTTGCAAGGTTGTGTGCTTGCCCACACAGAATTGCCCTGTGATATAGAAAGTGACTTGTTTTCTTCTTCCATCTAAAAAAAAACCCCACCAACCTTTTGCAGTGGATGGAGTGCATTTCTGTTTTCCACCATGTAGCAAACATCTGAATATTATTTTATTAAAAGAGCACTGAGGCTTTTATTGCAGCAACAAAGCTAACACCTTAGCAGCAAGGTTCCAATTTACCTTTTGGTTGGCTGTTTCAGTTTTGAGACTGAATAGGAGCCATGGTAACCGGAAGACTTTAGAAGAATTAACGTTGACTATCCTAATGTTACATCTATCTTTTCTGAAGAGTGCATAATTAAGATCTTGCACTAGCAGAAAACAAGATGCATTTCTCCCCAGTGTGGATAAATGGTTAAGTCCAAATCTGCAGTGTTGTTTGTGAGCATAGATAAAGTAGAGGTTAGTTGTTCTAGATTAACTCATTTGTGATGTGAAATCATGCAGGTACCCTAAAAATTTCTTCACAGGGTGGGAAGAAGACTATTGTGGCTCAGTTCAATCTATATCCCATTAAGTTCATGCAAAAATTCCCCTTGCGTTTAGTGACTCTAAATCAACCCTGAATATTATACTGGAGGCATTAATTTTTACCTGTTGCCCTTTTTTAATTGTGATTCAAGGCTTGGTACAGTAAAATCTCCCTTTATTGCTATAATGAAGAGTAGATGTTACAACCTGCATACAGATTAAGTATAGCATGTATTTGTAATTGTATTTAAAGAGAAAGAAAAGGGACAAAATGGCTCCAAGAAAGGAGAAAGCTACAGACAAAAAACTCCATAATTACTTAAATGAGTTTTTGTCACATGTATTAATGACAGCCAATTATTGTTAGTTTCTCTACTACTAAACACATTTTGTTCTCTGTGACTAAGTTTGATTAGCCTGTGTTTTCCCAAGTCTGAATAAGTAATGTTTTGTTTGTGGTTAATATTTTGCCTCACACTATCGTTGTTAAGATTCATTTGGTTTCCAAAGATCATGAGTCATACTTAAAAGAAAATGATGGGTTTTCTAATGTACGTCTAATTAACAGAATGAAAACTGAATTTTTCTTTTTGCTCAGCTATACAAAACATTGAGAAGGAAAGAAGCAGTCCCAGAGCATTCAAGTTAGCATCTAAGGAGCTGCAGCTCTAGTGCCTAATCTATTGGATGCCTCAGATTTTGAATAATCTGGGAGACGAGTGCTTTCCCCCCTAGAAAAATAGGTACCAGTACTCACCATTAAGTTGTTACAATAAGTGCCACACTTTTTAACAACAAAAAAGAGGTTCCGGTACTGCGTATCCTTGAGTACCCCATGGGGGGGGAAAGCACTGTGGGGGAGGCAAGCATTTAATTCTCAACATGATCCTTTGTTAGATTCAGCTGGAGTCTTGTGAAACCTTCATAAGTTAGCTGAAGCATTGCTTTCATTGTTTAGCAAAAAGGATGAGTAACCTGCTTGCCTCTTGCAATTCTTGGACCAGAAGCTGTCAAGCTTGGGGTGGGGTGGCTTTGGGTCTCCAGATATCGTTGTCCTACAACTCCTACCAGCCGTGATCACTAGGACCCTCATACTTACAGGACTGCCTCTCCTGGTATGTCCCACAGAGGTCCCTAAGGTCCATGAAAATAATAGTTTAAAGGTCCCCGGGCCCTAAGGAAGCCAGACTATCCTCCCCAAAAAAAAGACTCCTGGATTTTTGAATTTTATTGATATTGATGCTGCATTTTATGTTGGTGTTTTATGCTGTTTTAAAGTCGCATTTTAATCAATGCTTTATATCTGCTGTTAGCCGCCCTGAACCTGGTTTTCAAACTGGGAAGGGCAGGGTATAAATATAAAATTATGATTATTTTATTATTAGCCACGTGGACTAGGGCTGATGGGAACTCAGAAGTATCAGAAGAGCCACAGTTTCCCCATCCCTGTGCTAGGCCAACTTGTGTTGGTTGGAGAGCCTCTCCTCCACTCCTGTTAATCTGTAGTTAAGGAGACTATAGCTCAAGTGGTAGCAATGCTCATAGAAGGTCACAGATTCAGTCCCTGGCAGCTCATAGGGAATAGGAGTCACCATGCATTTGCTGAGAATTACTGCCATTTGTTTTTCCGCCATGGAAGGCTTTCTTCCATAATGCAATGGGCCTGGAATAAATTGCATTTCAAACACCTGGGGGGGGGGTTCTTTCTTTCTTTCTTTTGATTGAGATCCTCGAGTGTCACTGCCAGTCAGAGCAGAAGCTATTGGGCTAGATGGACAAATTAATCTGACCTGGCATAAAGTCTTCCTCTGATGTGATGTCTTCACGCATCTGGGGTTTCCCTTACCCAGTTTCACATTATTGCTTGCAAGCAGGTGGGTTGCTAGGTGAGGAGGAAACGTTGAACATGACGATGCCCTGTCATGTGTTTCCTTAACAGAAATAGGAGGGGGAACCTGACACAGGAGAGTCGCTTTGGGCAGCAACCCAGTGATCTATGTGTGGTGCCACAAACTGCTAGATCAGGGCAAGAATCTGTCAAAATGTGTCTTGGTGCAAATGATGGGAAGTCATAATTCAAGCACTAGAGCCCTGTGTCTTCCTAGGCTCTGCTGCCGACTCACCGTTGTGTCCTTAGGCAAATCCATTTACCTCTCTTTCTGTTTCTCCGTGTGCAGACTGCAGATAGGTCCTAGGTGCTTTTTATGGAAACACAGCTAGCTAAAATCTTAGCTAGTTGACACGGCTTGTTGTTTTTTTAATGTATCTTTTCAGAACGCAGCTCTCCAGCACTTGTTCATTCGAAAGTCATTCCGTCCCTTCAAATGCTTGCACTGTGGGAAGGCGTTCCGCGATAAGGAAAAGTTAGATCAGCACTTACGGTTCCACGGGCGGGAAGGAAATTGTCCTCTGACCTGTGACATCTGCAACAAAGGCTTCATTAATACCAGTGCCCTGGAGAGTCACATGAAGTTCCACTTGGACCAGAAGACCTATTCTTGCATTTTCTGCCCTGAGTCCTTTGACCGCTTGGATCTGTTGAAAGATCACGTGGCGATCCACGTTAACGATGGTTGTTTCACCTGCCCTACCTGTAAAAAGCGCTTTCCAGATTTTATCCAGGTGAGTAGTAGGTGAATCAAAAGCACTGACTTCTAAAGCTTTTGCCAGCTTTGTTCTTAGCTGAGCCTCTTTGTTGTTTTGTTTTCTCACAACTGAGAGTTCGTGAGGAGTCCCAAGCTGCAAGATTAATTGAGATCTTTGCTTTGCACAGTAATTTCTGTATAGGAAAAAATGTGCACACAGTCATTTATGAAATGCATTTTGAGAGTTTACTCTGCTTTCGGTGCTAGGGTTTGACAGCTTGACTTACTAATTAAAACAATGGCTCGAAACCAGTTACAACATTTTAACTGATTAATCATCTGCCTTCATAGCAATTAATTGAATAACAAATTGAATGCATTTAGGGATATTTACAAAAATGCGAAAACACAATTTAACAGACAGAAGCTATTCTTTGTTACTGGAAAGGAAGTCTTTAATTCCTGCACTGAAGGGGTTGGACTGGATGGCCTTTGGGCTCCCTTCCACCTCTGCAGTTCTCTGATTCTGATACTTTTATTTTATTCTTCATTACAGTAGCACTTTAGAAACAAAATAGCTTCAAAAACAGACAAACTGTGCCCTTCACTCCATCTTGCAAATTAAAATTTGATCCTGGAGAGAGTGACTGGCCCAAGGTCATGCAGTGAGCTTTGTGGCCAAGGGGGGTTTCGAACCCTGGTCTTCCAAGTCCATAGTCTGACACTCTGACCATTACACCATGCTGGCTGTCACAAGTAGACACTTGCCATCACTGCCAGATGTTTACAAAGTGGGCACAGAAGAAACTGAGCCTCATTGTTGGAGAAGGCCCTTCAGGTGTCTGACAGGGTCCAGTCTAAGATCTCAAAAGGGTTTAAGACATATTCCAAGACAGGTCTGGCTTCAGTTGTGTTGAAGGCTGAGCCTTCAGCTCCTGTTGTTGTGCCATCATTGAAGGAAGAGGGTTCCTCTTTGGAGGCCCATGGATCCAAGGACCAGGAATCTGCTCCCCACCCAACTGGTGGCTAGTCTAAGCCAGCCTCCCCCACAACGAGGCAACCGTTTCTTTGGTATTGAAGCTAGAGAGAGCCTTGGATTCAAAACAGCCAGCATCTTCAGACTCTTTTGGCCTAAGAAACTGGTTAATGATAAGCTAATTTTCAAGACATGCCTACACATCCTCCACATGTTGCTGGTTTGCTGTGGGAACGTTTATGGTGCTACAGCGCTGTTAATATATGATCTGAGCCGCTTTATTTCTTGTTTCTGTTTTGGAATTTTTTACTACCCCATTCCATGCAGTTTTGTGTGCATAATTAAATATGTTTTATCTGCGAAGTGGCTATTACTTTTCAACTCCCTAAGTGCTTGCTTTGAAAAGATAAAGTAACAAAATCCCTCTGCGGTGTCATTAGCGCTGGAAAAAAAAGTAGGATCTGTTTTATCTTTAGTGCTCAGATGTTGAGGTTTCACTGGATGTTTTATCAGCGATCCTGTTGCTACTCAGATGAAACAAAGGCAGGATTATTTCTTGGTACCACTTAGTACTTTTTTGGGGGAGAGAGGTGTGGGGGAGACTTCTCTACCCCCCAAACGCTGAACAGAGCTGGATACAATTCTCAATCACAGCTCTGTTATGTAGTTCTTTGCATATTGCATTCACTTGAGAGGACCCTGGATGAATGTGATAATCTTGCACCTGAGCGCCCAGGGGGAGGGGCAGGGAAGTTCCCTGGGGCAGAATGTGCACTGGCAAAGGCAAGGTCAGCCTCTGTTCCCCACAGCCCCAGGCTCTCGAGTATATATGGTATCTCAGGCATATTTCCAATGTCTGGGCCATTGTCTGGCAAACAAAGTAGGAAGAAAGTACACAGGTAAGCCGATTTCTTTATTCTGGAAAGCACTCGATATGAATGAATGCCACTCTTGATTTGTGTAGTTAAGTACATAAGAAGAGCTCTCCTGGATCAGGCCAATGGCTCCTCTAGTCTGGCCCAGATGCCTGTGGGAAACTTGCGAGCAGGATTTGAGTACAAGAGCACTCTCTCCGCCTGTGGTTTCCAGCAAACTGGTATTCCAAATCATTGCTTCCTCCCAACTGTGGAGGCAGAGGACAGCTATCAGTGACTCAGGCGTGGGGCAGCATTAAGACAATAAAGCACCTGACAAAACAGCTCAGTCCTAGTGGTCACAGCAACCATTGGTCTTGCCCCAATGAAAGAGCTGCAAGGACTGAATGTTCCCACCTTCCCACTGCTCCCCAGTTCCTTCCCCAGCAGTCTAAGGCTTCACTGTCTTGCCTCTCATTGCTCCACCTGCTTCATTGCTCTGTGAGTTCTGGGAGACCAGGGGGGAGAGGAACTGGTCACAGCAGGAGGGGGAGACAGCCTGGCTTCCTCACCAGCCTGCCTCTTCTCTGCCTCTTGGCCCCCTTCCTCTCCAGCTTCTGCTCCTGCCTCTGATTCTAGACTGCTCTCTGCCAAAACATCTTCCTGCTCACTAAACCCCGTTGCCTCTTCAGCTTCCGACACCTCCTCCCAGTCTGCTCCCTCTTCTCCCTCTCACTACTCATCATCACCCTACCACCTGGCTCTGAGCCTGCTTCCCTGGGGGGTTCCAACTGGTGCCTCCCCCCCCCACTCCTCTGCATCCAGCCAGTCCATGACATCAGTCATCATGGCCAGCCGTTCAGATCAAGACCTCTTGCAAGTGACAGGAAGGGGAACAAATGAACACATTCAAATTATTTTATTTCAGTGACCAAAGATCACAGACACAATTACTTCTGTCATCATACAAAATAAATATTCTTTCTACTTCCCATTTCTCTCAAATAGCTCATCACTCGTTTTGTCCATTCTCTGAATCATAAACTCTTGATAGATCTCTGGATCCGATTATAGTTCCCTAATCGTTGTATCTTTTTAAAAAGACAACTCAGTCATGCAATGTCATCAATCCCAATAATTACTGACGAAAGTGCGATGGAGGATCATTTCCCCAAAGCTTCAAAACTCGGTCTTTTGGCCAGTAATGCAGCTATCCACAGCCAGCATTTTTCATGCTCATCAGTGGCCCAGATTAACTGGATATAGCCTAGATAGCAGCATTTGCCAATTGCCAGTTCCTCTCTTCCTAAGATCACAGTATTATCTACTACTCTGTGGGCCAGAATAATCCATGCCACTAACAGATGATCAAGTTGTATACTATTACTGCTACTTATAATAATCATAAACCACCTAAAATCACTAACCATGGTACTAAATTTAAAATAAAACAGGTCATGCCTGCAGACTTAACTGTTTTTAAAAATGGCATCACCTAGCAGACAGGACTTAATAGGAAGAGAACTTGTGCATTGAGATGGTATGAGGTCATCAGTGGGGATGGGATTGAGGAGCAATTATGTATGCGAAAAGAGCCCCTCAGGAATTTGATTTGCTCTGTGCCTTTCCAACAATGTTCAAAGAATAAGTTGCAGTATACTAGTTGTATGAAGTACACAGTGTCTCACTTGTTTTCATAATAAATGAAAGTTTGAGAAGCGGCGGAAGAAGAATGGAAAAAGTTTAAGGACTATTTAAAGAAATACTACAAAATTAATGACAGTTAAAATGATGTTGGATTAAAATAAATGGTTACTATTAGTAATGGTTAAGACAAAGAGAATAAGGATGATTAACATAAATTTATAGTAAAATAAGGGAAGATTCGCTGAATAATTATAAGAATTTGGAATACAGAAACGGGAGGCAAGAGGAAGTCGAGGAAGAAAGGTTTAAGAAATTAGGATATGAAATGGTACCTGTTTTTTTTGTTCTGTTATTGTTTGTTGTTTGTTTATGTATGTTTTGTTTGTATTAATATAAAAATTGTTTAATAAAAATATTATAAAAAAAAAATGAAAGTTTGAGCACTTTTTTTAACACATCTTGATTAAAATGTGGTGGGGACCATATTTGGGTATTCCTGTTCTGTTAATTATGATAATTCCAAGATGCTGGTTTGGTAAAATGCTTTCCTTTTATTGGATGGTGTTCTGCTTACAGTAGTAGACACAACACTTTGGATGTTGTCAAAAACTATTCTGAGCAAGGCCACATTGTTTCCCAAATAAACAGGTGAATATTCATTCACATTGCTCCTTTCCCTTCCCTGTGGGTGCTGTGAGCAACCCCTACCCTGCCACTTAAAGATACAGTGTTTTGCCGGAAAAGGCCAAAGAGCTCTTCACAGTTGTCCTTCTTTGTATCTTGGATGCTTAGAATTGTTTAGAACTGGATTGCAAAGAAATCAATTGGCATTGTGTTTTCTTGAATGGTTCAAGGTTTCTTTTACAATACTATGTGCAGCTGGATACTCAGCAAAGGAAGAAACTTGAGCAATAACAGCAGTAGAGTCTCCCACTAGTGCCACTAAGTGGAATTGCCTGTTGGTCCATTTGCTGTTATGTTTGAGGGATAACGTTTTGGTTTTCCCCATTGATAATCTCTCGCAGGTGAAGAAACATGTACGCAGCTTCCATTCAGAAAAGATTTACCAGTGCACCGAATGCGACAAGGCTTTCTGCCGCCCTGACAAGTTGCGACTCCACATGCTGCGGCACTCGGACCGCAAAGACTTCCTGTGCTCTACGTGTGGCAAGCAGTTCAAGGTAATGTGGTCAACAGGTTTGGCATGTGCTGTTACAGGCAGGGACAGAGCGACAGCTTTCTCTCTCTCCTCGCCAGAACTGATTTTTCACAAACAGACATAATCTGCCAGCACACAGAGTCATGCTGAATTTGGCACACACCAACCCACACTGTGAACATTTTTTTGCAATGTGCACATATGAAAGCATGTGGGTAGTGCTTTACCTCAGCAACTTGTGAGCAAGTGGCTCCTCATGAAAAGTCACATTAGAAATATATTGCAAACTAATGAGTCACAAATGCCTTCCTTTTTATTCCAGCATAGTACACAAGTCCACATAATATTTCTGTTACAATTTCTGCTTATGAGATCAGACCAGCCTTCCAAACAAATCTGTAGCAATCACTATACCACACAAATTTTTATTATGCTCTCATGCCATCGCGTGCCTATGCTAGGAAAGAAAAAGAACCAAGTTTTGTAAATCTTTTTTGCCCTGTAACTTGGAGGTTTTTCTTAAATGCCACAAGTGACCGGGTAAGTGGCTGTTTACAACCCAGGATGAGATTTTCTGGTGTGAAATTAGGCCTGCTGGCAGTGAACTGAAATCTGGAATGTGTCCATTTGTTATCAACATTAAATTGTAAATTCCTTGGGCCTGGAATGTGTCTTTTCAGCTTGTGGCACTCTGCAAAGCACCCTATACCTTGATTTGTTTAGTCATCTTAGTTGTGTTCAACTCTCTGTGACACCATGAACCAGAGCATGCTTTGGAAACTCTCACTTACTTCTCAAAGCTTCTCCTTTTTTATGTCCATGGAGTTTTCTTGGCAAAATACTGGAGTGGATTGCCAGTTCCTTCTCCAGGTGGATCAGATTTAGTCTAAACTCTTGGCTATGACCTGTCCGTCTTGGGTGGCCCTGCACGGCATAACTCATAGCTTCTTGGAGTTATTCAAGCCCCTTCGCCACGACAAGGCAGTGATCCATGAAGGGGATACCTTGATAGAGCTGTGTAATAACAGTAAGAATCTCAGTTTGCACTTACTAGTGCTCAGCCACACAAGTAACATGGAAGAAAAATATTAATTTAATGTACATGATGCATCAGGTTGACCTATTGTAATGGGCCTAAATGCTGGTAGGACCACAGTGGTGAAGAATTCTTTCTCTTTCGTTGTGAGCAGTGCTGTTAACAAGCAACTTCAGTGACTCCCGAAAAGGTTTTCCATTTTCTGCATTAGAAAACCTTCCCTCAAGTGCCAAAGTGCTTTCTCTGCTTTGCCGACCTTATTTTTTGACCCTGTGATTTGCCCAACATTCTGTCGTCTTACAGTAAAGTGAAGGTAACTCGGAAGCGTAAGTATTTCGCCCATCTGATTATTGTGATTTTCCTTTTCCACCCCACACCTCTCAGAGAAAGGACAAACTTCGGGAGCACATGCAGAGAATGCACAATCCGGAAAGAGAAGCAAAGAAAGCCGACCGAATTAGCCGCTCCAAAACATTCAAGCCCCGGATAGCCTCCACAGACTACGAGAGCTTCATGTTCAAGTGCCGCCTGTGCATGATGGGGTTCCGGAGGCGAGGCATGCTGGTTAGTGTGAGGATGCTGGAAGGGCTGCATGGATAGCTCAGTTGGTTAGAGCAGAGGTTTTCAAACTTTTTCAGTCCACGGTTCCCTTGGTCAACTGCATTCTTTCTGCAGCCACCCCTGTGGGGCTCGGGAGCCCAGTTATGTCACCCCTTCCCTGCAGAGCTAGCAGCCTCTCACACCTTGGGGAGTGTTCCCTCAGCCTCCTCTCCTCTTCCCTCTCCCTGGGAGTCCTCTGTGCATCCGCTGCTTCCACCCCTGGTCTCTTGAGCTGCACCCCCAGCGTCAAAGAGAGGTACCTCCCCACACTGCCCCACGGGGGCCTGGGACTTGTATGTCTATTCCCAACAGCAAGGGCTGGTGGACTGGCTGGCTGGGCTTTCTTGCCCACTTGCTTGCTTACTCCGAGGCTGCCTCAGCTCCTGGCAACCAGCACCCCCTGGCCAGCCCCAGAGGCACCATTTGCCTGCAGAGTTTGTAGCCAGGGCTGCTGCAACAAACAGCTGCACAAGGCTTTGGAAGGCAGAGATGTGAAAGGGCATCAGAGGACGGAGAGAAGGAAAGAGAGATAGAGGCCAGTGTTGCCCACGGCACCCCTGACCAGCATTCAAGGCACCCCAAGGTGCCAATGCACACTGGTTGAAAAGCATGGTTGCAGGTTTGAACCTTGTATGGGACAGCTGCATGTTCCTGCATTGTAGGGGAATGGACTAGATCAGGCTTTCTCAAACTCGGCCCTCCAGATGTTTTGAGACTACAACTCCCATCATCCCTGACCACTGGTCCTGCTAGTTAGGGATCATGGGAGTTGTAGGCCAAAAACATCTGGAGGGCTGAGTTTGAAGAAGCCTGGACTAGATGATGGTTAGGGTCCCTTCCAACACTACAATTCTATAATACTATGCTCCAGCTTCCCTTGAGATCTTAGCCCAGGCTTCCACAAACTTGGTCCTCCAGATGTTTTTGGCCTACAACTCCCATGATCCCTAGCTAGCAGGACCAGTGGTCAGGGATGATGAGAATTGTAGTCTCAAAACATCTGGAGGGCCAAGTTTGAGGAAGTCTGTCTTAGCCAGTCAATCTCTGCCTATTGGGAATTGGTTTCACTAGGCAAGAAACCTCTGTGAGCTTGTGTTATTTATTAAGATACACATGCAAATTTAGAGCAGGGAACACAGTGGTGCAGACACAGCAGACACAGCACCCACTCTTCACTGTTGCACCGTCAATGAAAGTTCTTTTGTTCTTTCACTTCTTCAGTCTTGTCCATATCATTTATCACATTCCTATCCTCCAAGGAACTCAGGGCACTACCAAATAACCTTTTTATTGAGCAACCATCTTGATTTGTTTTCAGGGACCTTAGGCAACACCAGCTATTTAACAAGCATTCATTCTGATTTGTTTGTGTGGCGCTTAGATGATGTGCCCAAGCAAGTGCTTTTATTCCAAGCTTTCCAATGCATTTTCCTGCCACTTCCCTTATCACAAAAAGTCTGATCTTTTGGGGAAATGGTTTTGTTGCGCTATAGCACCAGATCACCTTTCATTGCGCAACCTAAATTTGCTGTAAATAGCAACCGTCTGGAAGTACTCTCAGTTTAGCATGTGTGATTCTATGCTATGTTATCCTGTGAAACGGTGGGTGGCTGCTCAAAGACTTATCCATTCAGCTGAGTAGGATCTGGTCTCCCAGATTCAGGTGCTACACTCTCCCCATTCATCAGAGCAGCTGTCAAATCTAGGGCCTCTTTGCACGAATACCAGGCAGCAAATTCAGCATGCAGTGGTCTGTAAAGCTACTATTAGTAGTAGCAGCAGCAGCAAGTGAGTGATATGAGCCCCCAGAGTTTGCAGAGAAGAATATAGCAGCTGCCACAAGTCCAGGAAAAGTATTTGCCCTCTCTGGACAGGCCGATACTGTTTTATGGCCCTGTAAATTTTGCCAGCACGTGCTTAGCTTATTAGCCAGTTTGGAATTATTTGGAAATGCTGCCAGGGAACTTGTGTTTCCCTAACTCAGTGGATTTGATATGGCTGAGCAGCGTGTAGACATTACATTACACCTGTGTGGACAAGCTGGAGCAGTGTGAATCTGTCTTGTGTGGCTCTGGTAGGTGCCTGAAGCAGATCTATGGCTGCATCAGCAGGCACCCACCTGACAGCTCAGCTCGTACGACTTACTGTGCCAGCACCCACTTGCTTTCAGACGCTTTGCAGTGGCACAGTGCAGGATGATTTACAAGCTGAGCACATGTTGGAAAAAAAACCACACAGCTGCTTGGGCATGTGCTAAGCATACTGATTCACTCAAGTTCTATTCACAACGCTCCTGTTTGGTGGTGTGAGTTGGCCCTGCAGCACACGACATCTTTCTTAGGCACTTAAGTAAATCAGACTAGGCTTTCAGCATTTTCCAGTCCCCATACTAGTGACAATAACACTTAGCTTTTATACAGTTCCTTCCAAGGAGTTAACAGTGATTCACATGCATAATCACAATGATCTTTACAAGAGCCTTGGAAATCAGGTCAGGAGGGAGACTGAAGATGAGAGAGGGCTGCTTGGCTTCAGGGTTTCTTGCAAGGGAGGTGAGATTTAAACCAGGGACTCCCAGTTTTACAATTTAAGACTCCAAAAAATAAAACATGATCATTCACCACAGCACACATCTTCTAGTGCCATTTTGTTTGCCTTTCCATAACCTGCTAATATAGAAATAGGTCTATTAAATGGCTGGTTGATAGCTCGGTTTCATTGCTGATATTATCTGCAAATG
Source organism: Podarcis raffonei (assembly GCF_027172205.1). Taxonomy (NCBI): domain Eukaryota; kingdom Metazoa; phylum Chordata; class Lepidosauria; order Squamata; family Lacertidae; genus Podarcis; species Podarcis raffonei. The sequence goes on from NC_070616.1 coordinate 17,728,618, forward strand.
AATGCTAACCATCTTAAACAACAGATAGATCTCGCACAGTATTTCCCAAACTTGGGTCTTCAGTTTGGGAGACCCAAGTTTGGGAAACACACTGATATAGCACTTCTGAATAGGTCTGTAGCACTGAGCCAAATGTATTTATTCATGTCATTGTTGCTCTGCTTTGCCTCCAGAAAGCTTAACAGTGATGTGCATTGTTCTACACACACGCATTTTATCTTTATAACAGTAGATTAAGCTGGGAGGTGCTTGGCCCAAGTCACACAGGGAGCTTCATGACCCGAGTGGGGTTTTGAACCTGGGACTCCTTGGTCTAGTCTGACCCTCTGGCCACACTTGTTCTCAACATTTCAGTGACTTGAAGCACAGGCGTTCCTGTTTCTCACGGCCACATGAGCCAGCTGTTTAGCTGTTTGCTGTAACATATTTTTTATTCTGCTGCTTTTTCATCCTAGGTGAATCATTTATCAAAGAGACATCCAGACATGAAAATAGAGGAGGTGCCAGAGCTAACATTGCCCATCATCAAGCCCAACAGAGATTATTTCTGTCAGTACTGTGATAAGGTATGAAATGAACCCATCTATCCCTTGGTGCGTGCATGGAATCATACTCCATGTATAAATCTGTAACAGATCTTGCAATTTCCCCCTTTTCTGATTCATTTCTTTTCCTGTTGAGGACCAAAAAATATTTCTGCCACTCTAATAAATTAAATGGAAAGCACTTGAAGAAGAGAAGTTTGGGTCTGAGCTCACAGCCTACTTCCAGGGATCTAAATAGCACATTTCCATAGAAGAGGTTCCAATGTGCTTTACAAATTGGGAGGTTTGTTGTATTGTGCTGTTAGGTGGTATAAAAGGGTCTCGCTCTTAACAAGCAACAAGTCATTTTCCCACTTGGAATTTGTACGATTTGAATGAGCTATAGTTTCACACTGAATGCCTATGTTTGTCAAAGTCAATCCATGTTAATCAGAAAGATTGACCTAGTGTCAGGCAGGGGAGCACAATCAGGAAAACTGAGAGAACTAAGGAGAAAATATTTACCTAGCATAGTATTTCCTAAAACTGAACTGAATTCAAATAAGCTCAGAATACCAGTCACGGACCTAAGCTCTGTTCTGTAAGGTACTCCATAAAGTTTGTATCAGTAAATATTGTGTAGGATCCTAGAACTAAAGTCTGCATCGGTGCATACTAGAGATTTATCAAATATGTTATTTAACTGTTGTATTTAGAATCTGGATGGTGAAAGAATAGTAAATGGGTAGATTGATGATTATGATCATCTATATGCCGCCCATCTGACTGGGTTCCCCCAGCCATTCTGGGTGGCGTCCAACAAATCAAAACACAATACAATATTAAAAACTTCCCTGAGCAGGGCTTGAACACTAGATTTCAAGTGCTTGCTTACTGACTTTTTCATGCTGATGTGGCAGTTGTTCTATATTCATTAATATGGCATAGAAATGTGTGATCTTGCATAGTGATGCAGAACGCCAGACGAAAGGCTCAGTGATGGGACACCTGTGGCCCTTGGATGTTGCTGGACTTCAGCTCCCATCAGCCCCAGCCAGCACGGCCAATGGTCAGGAATGGTGGGAGTTGTAGTCCAGCAACATCTAGAGAGCCTCCACAGGTTTTCCATCCCTGGGCTTTATAGCTCTGTAACACAGTTAACAATCAAAGCCTGCATATGTGAGTTGTATGCATATAAGAAAACCATGCATCTGATACGGCACTCAGCTGCTGAGGATGTTTATTACAGAGGATTGCATATTGTGTGGTTGGAGATAGATGCCTGCTTTCAGCAAAGCACTATTTATTCATGGTCCAAGTCTTCATCTTACAGGTTTACAAGAGCGCCAGCAAACGCAAAGCCCACATCCTGAAAAACCATCCAGGTGCTGAACTCCCTCCGAGCATCCGAAAGCTACGTCCAGCAGGCCCAGGAGAGCCAGATCCCATGCTAAGCACACACACCCAGCTGACGGGCACAATAGCAACGCCGCCAGTTTGCTGTCCTCACTGTTCCAAGCAGTACAGCAGTAAGGTACTGTGGGACTATCACTCCATTCAAATGTGTGTCCTGTTCGTGGATACTTTCAGCAATAACAGGTTTTAATGTATAGATGCAATATGTCTATTCTCGTATCACATGTTATCAAGCAACAGAGATGCCTAAATGTACCTCATTCATTAAATGGCAGACTAGACTAGGGGACTGATAGTCATGACTCTCAGATCAGATACTTCCTTGGTTTTGCGTGGCGATTGTGATGCTCACCTCACTAACTAGTGCTTTTACTACTAAGGATCCTTTTTAGGCATTAGCTTGCTATACAAGTGCCCTCCTTAGATAGCTACCTCTTAAGGCCATCCCATTTGCATCCTTCCAGAGCAAGTCGTGCATCCAGGCACTAAGGAAGAGTAGATATCACCAGTTGTCACACACATAGCTGTTCTATGCAATGATGCACCTGCAATTAGTAGGTTGCGGTGCAACCGTATTGTTCCTTTTCAGGAATGGTTTAATGGCTAGATTATAGAGACTGGCCTTGTACCTAAGTGCCATAGCTTTTTATTCACAGTGCTGAATAGCTAATCATTTTCAGTTGTATGCCACCCAGGTACCATCTGGCAAAGAGCGGGTTTATAAATCCCATAAATCCCATAAATAAAAAACAATGGAAGGCGTGCTACTAACCAAGCCACTTGTGCAAAGTGACCACTCAGTGGTCAGTACTGATTTGAAGGTGGTATAGGAATTTAATTCTTCATCATCACCATCATCAAACTATCCTGTCCCTATCTACTTTCCACCTCTCCATAGACCAAGATGGTGCAACACATTCGCAAGAAACACCCTGAGTTTGCCCAGATTCCAACTAACACGATACATGTTCCGTTGACAACAGCTGTAATCAGTGCTACCCCTGCAGTATTAACTTCTGACAGCACTGCTGGGGAGACAGTTGTGGTAAGTATTTGAAGGTACATAACAAAATTATGTAAAGAAGTAGAGCTATCATAGAACCATTGGGAAATTCCAGAAGATTATGGCCCAGTTCCGACCAAATGACAAACCATGGTTCTTTGTGACTAGTTAAAACAAACCAAGGTATCATATCACAGTGTGGCATCCTGGTTTGCTTTAATTAAGCACAGTCAGAACAAACCACAGTTCCCTGAGTCTGACATAATGGGAAACCATAGGTACTTCAAAAATGAAAGTTGACGCTTTCAGCCTCCTCTCATGCATGAAGAAGGGGGAGCAGGGGAGTGCACAAGTCCCATGTTGGGTTTTCTGAGAACTCTAAAGGCTGCCTGAAGTGGAGTGTGACACAGTAATCCAGTCTCCCACAAAGTATGAATTAGGCTCTCCCACATCAGATGAATGTGAAAAGTGGTTCCTTGAGAGCAGGAAATTTGGAAACCATTGTCCTGCAGATGGAACTTTACTTGCATTCCCTTCTGGGCAGCCTTCTGAGTGCCACCTGCTAGTGGAGGGCAGGACCAGGTGCGAAAGCAGGCAGAGCAACAGATGTAAAATTAACCTTTGTACAGGAAGCTTGTTTCTACCCACGCACCCCTCTCTGTTTTCCATCCAGACAAGCAAATGTCTTAAGAGTGCGAGAAGCTGGGACTGTAAGGGGGTAGCCTGTGGAGAGTGTAAAGTGTAAAGGATTTAGATCTGTGGTTCCCAACGTGGGGCATCCCCCCACAGGGGGGGCAATTTGATTTTTAAGGGGGGCAATTCAAGAATGAGTTATTAACAGTTAATAGCCTTTTTGGCTTCCTCCACATGAATAGGAATTCACTTTTTGAATAATAAGAATTATATGTCATGGGGGGAGGGAGGACATCAGGATTTTAGAGAAGCTTAGGTGGGGCATGGCCAAAAAAGGCTGGGAACCACTGATTTAGACAAAGGCCTGGAAGGCCATATTTGACCCACAGGCCTGAGGTTCCTCACCCATGCCCTACAGAATGTGGCTTAGGGTCTTTTGCAGAAGACACCTGGAATTGTTTGCTGAGTAGGCTCATTTTTCTAGCATACCTCTTCTGATTGTGGCACACTGTCATCCGCATAGCCTAGGCCTCACCATTGGGGTAGAGGGAAGCTGTGTGTAAGGTTTTCTTTTAACTATTCAGTTATAGGTTTCTGTTAGTTATGTCCTGGGCAATGAAATAATTACCAGGTTGCCAAGTGTTCACCTGCCTATCCCTCTGCCTATCTTCCCCTTCTTCAGACAACAGATTTACTGACCCAAGCCATGACAGAACTGTCGCAGACACTGACCACCGACTACAGAACTCCGCAGGGCGATTTCCAGCGAATCCAGTACATCCCCGGCTTGCAGCAGCCTCAACACATACTACAGGTTGTGCAAGTGGCTCCGGTGAGTGTTCTGTCTGGTTTGCTTTTGTCTTTCTCAGTGTCATGGACGCCTCTACTGTGCCTCTGTCTCAGAGGCACTCTTGAGAAAACTGACCATCACCTGAAGATGAACTAGGGAAGAAAGGTCCACCAGAGGGTTGGGGAAGATGCATGAATTGCCCACCAGTTGGGTGTAATGGATACCGTATTGGACTTGGGCCAGGGAGATCTGGATTCAAATATTTGCTCAGTCATGAAACTCCCCAAGTGTACTTGAACCTATCGCTCTCTCTCGGCCTAACAGGCTTCTAGTGAAGATTTTTTTTAAATGCAAGGAAAATGCCATGCACAAGCTCCTTGGTAAAAGGGTGGGAGACAGATCAGATTAGATTAATGGTGGCAGTGAGCACTGGGCATAGTGCACGTTAGGAGGTAAAGTTTGGCCTCTGCTTTGGAGGGATGGAATTGACAATGTAAAAACAAAATACTCAGTGACTATTAGGCAGGGGAGAAATCACCTTGCATGGTTAATGGGAGAGTGAACTATGAAATAAATTATAATTACTTGTCAGCCTTTCAGGTAGGCTGCAAAAGGCATGAGATGTATAGATTTACAAATGCAGAGCAAACAATATTTTCAGCACTATAATTTTAGTTGCCGCTGATAACTGGCTAAACAGTGCTATTGTTGAATCAATCTGAACATTGATTGAGTCCATCTTATTGCAGTCTTGCATTTCCTTTGTGGTTATTTCTCATTAAATGGCTAAAATTAATTAGGCTTTGTTTAGCAAGTAATATTCTAGAAATGTTTTCTGTTTCCCTGGTGTAAGATTCTACACCTAATCAAAATGTTAAAAGCATTTTCAGATACATGAACAAATCAAGATAATTACCTCCTGTTGGTGGTAAATTTCTTGTTTAGCTTTAAGTGGAGAGTTTGATTTTTTTAAAAATTGTTTATTAATCAGCAACCCTGCCCTGCTAGACCAGTGATGGCTCATTATTACTTGATATATTCGTATCATGTTAGCCTCTAGAGGCACTATGTCCAAGGCATTAGGCCTGACATTAGTTACATTATGGTAGCAGTGTGGTTGCTGCTGCCTCAAGACAAGATTGCACACTGTTCCCATAACAGATGAATGAGAAAGCACATGAGAATCACAAGAGGACAGTAAGGGCAGCCCTAGCATTAGGCAGGGCAATGTGGCCTGCTTAGGTGGCTGGTTTCAGAAGTACTCTCAAGGTCAGCAAATTGTTATTTAGTTTATTTTTGCCATCATTTGGATTTTCAGCCCCAGGCACTACAATCTTGGGGGCCGTTTGTGAGATACTCAGTGGCTTGTCAGCCTGGGTTATACTGAAGCAGGCCATCTATCCCAGCACTGTCCGCTCTGATTGGTAACGACTCTCCAAGGTCTCAAGCAGAAGTTTCCCAGTCCTGCTATGCAGTATTACACCCTTCTAAACAGAGATGCCAGGGATTGGACCTCAGCCCTTCTGCAGGCAAAGGGTGTGCTCTGCCATTACGCTGTAGTTCCTTCCCATCTTGCTGACTACTTTTGGGAAACAAGACTAAATATTACCATCTGGAAGGCTTTTATTTCATTCGTTTCGGCTACCTGCCATGGCGGGCCAATAGACTTATGCAGAAGGAACCCTAATCCTCAATGTACAGTGGTACCTCGAGTTGCATACGCTTCAGGTTACAGACGCTTCAGGTTACAGACTCCGCTAACCCAGCAATAGTACCTCGGGTTAAGAACTTTGCTTCAGGATGAGAACATAAATTGCGTGGTGGCGGCAGTGGGAGGCCCCATTAGCTAAAGTGGTACCTCAGGTTAAGAACGGACCTCCAGAACGAATTAAGTTCTTAACCTGAGGTACCACTGTATTGTTCACTCCTGCATCTTTCAAATAGTTTCTGTGTTCTTACATTACCAGACCAGTGTGGGATAAAGCTACAGGGAAGCTATAATTGTGCCCCAGCCCCAATAACATGTGAATCCAGACCCTGGAGTAAAAGGAGTAACAATTCTGAACTAAATGCAGCCATAGTCCCATCATATATGATGATGACAATGATGCCACTCATCTGGCTGGGTTACCCCAGCCACTCTGGGCGGCTTCCAACAAATTAGAACACAATAGGACATCAAACATTTACAGGACGGAGTTGTGCTTTTATGTTTCTTTCCTCCCAGGCTACCTCACCCCACCAGTCTCAACATTCCACAGTGGACGTCGGGCAGTTGCAGGACACTCAGACATACGCCCAGCATGCCATCCAAGTGCAGCATATCCAGGTCACAGAATCAAGCCCAACAGCCCCAGCATCTTCACAGGTCAGCCATATATACATTATTTCTTACAGTGACTAACAAAACAGAAATGTTAAAATTCTTTATTTTAGCTTCTGCCTTCGTCGGTCTGTCTGATGAAAATGGGGGGGGGGGGCAGCTGTTATAGAGGTTTGAGGATGTAATAATGCTCAGAGGGGCTCCATTCACTGAAGCAAAGCAGCGCTGGTCCTATCCTCCAGGCTGAAGCCATGCTGTGTTAATGCGTTCAGTGTGTACATACAGACACTCTCCCTTTTTGCTAAATCTGTTGCAATTATTGGTAAGTAGGACAGGCTGTGTAGGGACGTGGGTGGCACTGTGGGTTAAACCAAAGAGCCTAGGACTTGCCGATCAGAAGGTCGGCAGTTCGAATCCCTGCGATGGGGTGAGCTCCTGTTGCTCAGTCTTTGCTCCTGCCAACCTAGCAGTTTGAAAGCACGTCAAAGTACAAGTAGATAAATAGGTACCGCTCTGGCGGGAAGGTAAACGGCATTTCCGTGCGCTGCTCTGCTTCGCCAGGAGCGGCTTAGTCATGCTGGCCACATGACCCGGAAGCTGTACGCTGCCTCCCTCGGCCAATAAAGCGAGATGAGCGCCGCAACCCCAGAGCCGGCCACGACTGGACCTAATGGTCAGGGGTACCTTTACCTTTAGGACAGGCTGTAGTTGCTTTTTATCACCCTTTTTGTGAGAAAACAATGAAAAGCTCTTAAATTCTGCTTTGGCTGAGGGTTTTTTGTTTTGCTTTACACCCCAAACCAGTGTTTATAAATTAGAACTGTGTAAAGGCATACCTCGGAGATATTGCAGGCTCAGTTCCAGACCACCGCAATAAAGCAAGTATTGCAATAAAGCGAGCCACCCTTTTTAAATTTTTGCTTCCCAGTTCATATAAAAGGCACACTATACTGTAGTCTATTAAGCCAGCACCCCCTGGCTGCAGAGGTGGGAGCGGAAAAACCCATCTCCAGCCCTAGCGAGCTCTATTCTTATGGCCAGAAGAGGGGCAGTGGTGGTAGCAGGGGGCCAGGCTGCCTACAGCTACACCTGCGCCCTTGTAAGGGACAGCACCTGTGAAGTGTGGTAAAGCAAAGCACAATATGAGGTATGCATGTATTGGCCTAAATTGTGTTTATTAGTTCCAAGGCAAAAGCACTGAAACAACAGGTGGTGTTCGTAGTTCAGTTGTGAAAGTAGATTTAGTCACCGCTTATGGGAAAGTTGTTGCTGTAACTTGCTGTAGGTGAAAAGTGCGATATTCATAACTTTTGTCTTGCCTTGTGTTGTTGCTTTTCACTGATTGAAAAGATCAGTGACAGGACCTTTCAAGTGGAGGTAGTGTAACTAATACAGTATTGAGATCCTGAAGATCTATGCTGCAACTGACACTTCTGTTACTCCAGGTGGGAAGTCAGCCCTTAAGTCCTTCATCCCAACCATCTCAGCAGGAGCTCAGCCCTTCCCAGATGCAGGCAACCAGCTCGTCACAAAGCCAAACTCTCCAATCACAGCAAGGTTCTTCGGTCCAGCAAGCATATCTTCCCAGTTCATGGAACTCATTCCGCAGCTATCGTAAGTATGCAAAAAGACTCTGCTACCGCTTGCTCTCAGAGGTGTTGGAAAAGCGCCTGCACCTCATTCGCAGTTTCCAAGCTGTGATTTAATAAATAATGGTTGAGAAGCCCCTTCAAGAAGAACAACAGCTGTAAGGCTTCTTTGTATTACATATCCAAGTCTTTTATTTTCCAGGTTGAGCTACAAGCCATACATTTTCTGACGTCTTATACAAGCAGGCCAACTTCTTGTTCTAATTGCATTGCTTTGAGTAGGGTGTTGTGTAAACTGAAAACAATGTTCATAGCATCACGCAGCTGATAAAATTTTGTAAGCATCACAAGATGCTTATGTTAATACACCACTACAAGAGAGGGTGGGGAGGCACATTTTCCTTGCTTCCTTTATTAGAAGGCCAATGATACTTCAATTTCATCCATAAATTGTAAAAAAATCACAATTAGGGCTGGAGGGGTTAAGCTAGGCGGTCCCAGGTTTAGCTCTGACAAGTCACAAAAAGAGTTTACAGAGATCTCAGAAGGCACCTTTTGTTTTTTAAATGTACTTGTAGCATACAGATGCTAGGGCCATGTGTTTTCAGACTTGATATTCTCAATATATTTATATTTAAAAGCCACAGGCTGAAATGTAGACTTCAGCGAGCTTCAGGTAAACCCACAAGGCTTACTTTGACCTTCTGAATGTTTTTTTGTATTGATGGTGTTTAAGTGAGAGTCCTGCCCTCCTTATATGGGAGCAGGCCTGGGGCTAAATTCAGTGGGGTTAGGACTACATCTTAACTCTATTTCTTTATCTTCTGCATTTTTCCCTCTAGCCTCTGATATTCAGATGATGACCCTCCCACAGGGCCAGTATGTGATTGCAGAGGCAGCCGTAGGAACTCCTGTCACTACAGTGAACACAGGGCAAGTGAAAACAGTCGCCCAGGTAAGATGACTGAGGAAATATAAGGAAAGCACTTTGAACATTTGAAATATGTTGCATACATCCTAAGCAGCATTATTATGGGTGGTCAAAGAAACATTCAAAATTCTTGGTAATAATAACTGGAAGCTATTGCACAGGGCTTTTTCTAAATGTTCCAGGATTAATCCCATATTATGGATGTGGGGACTGAGAGTGCCTAAGAGTAAAATTGCATCTTATTCTGGCAAAGTCAGATCACATATATGCTTAGCAGAATGAGTCAGTTATTTTAGAAATCTGCTATTTTAGAAATATTAATTCGTCCCTTTATATATGCTAATCCCTCATCTTGGTTCAAAGGTTTATGTGTTTGTGAAAATGGCGTATAGTTAAAACATCCCCGGCACTCCCAGAGCTGGCGCACCAAGCAGACCTTGCCCAGCAAACAAGGTCAAGAACTTAACAGTTCTTTTAGCACCAGGTGTGCTTTTTAGCTCTTGGGTTTGTTTGCGGGCAAGGCCCTCTCAGCACACTGCCCCTGGAAGGCTAGGGATGCTCACATTAACTTGTGAGAGCGTCCCAGAGCCTTCACAGTCATTGTGCTGAGTGGGCCTTGCCCAGCAAGCAAGGTGGAGCACTTAAAAACCATTTTCACACCAGGTAGCCCCTAGTGGACCTGGTGCGAAACAAGCTTTTCGGCTCTCCGCCTTGCTTGGGACTTGTGCAGTTTCAGCCAGCCCACCTTCAGCTACTTATGGTTGAAATCAGGCAAGTTGGATGCACGTAAGATGAGGGATTACTGTATCAAGGAACATTTAAGGAATAACTAACCCAGCTCGAAGACCTGCTCTAAATAATAAATCACCTGTGTGCCACAGGGTGCAGCAAACACCAGGTTATTTAACAGTTCCTACTTTTATTGACTTAACCTATATTTTTTGTGTATTCATAACATACAACAACCAAAGTTGAGGCAAAAATAAGTTATTGAGGATATGAGAGAAAAAATATTAAAAACAGGATAATCTATGTTGGTTTTTTTTCCTGTAGACACATTACGTATTAGCTGAAGGTCAATCTGACATGGATGTAAAGCCAAACCTCTCACTTTCGAGTAGCATAGAAGTGGGTCTGTCTCAGCCATCGACACATTCTGACTCCCTGGAATCACAAACGGCGAATCAGCAGCAAACGACGCAATACATCATAACCACCACAACCAATGGCAATGGAAGCAGTGATGTGCACACGGAAAAGCCGTGAATTCTCCTTTGTGGCAGAGAAAGGAGGAGATCCAGCGGAATCTGCTGACTTTTTAGATTCATAATCCTGAATATTTGAGGCACTAAGAGATGTTTTAACAAGTTTGTTTGTATAACTTGAAGTTCCTCGTCTCATGCTGAATTCGCAGAATTTCAGGTCTAAATGATACCTAAAGCTGCTCACAGCCCTGTTAGGATGCCAGCAATTCCCGGAGCTCTTGAACAAAGAATGGTGTAAAACAAAATGGAAACTAAGATTCTTCTGGACCCCCCCCCCCTTTTTTAATTTATTCCAGGGGTACCCTTATTTTTCATTTGTTGAAGCCTACACAACAATGAAAGGTTTGCTGAACACGTAACTGCTGGCAGAATATGTCTCATATATGTGTTTTATACCTGCAATTTTAAAAAGCAGTCTGTCTCAGTAGCTAATTACATTTCTTTTGGCTTAATTTCTTAAGTAGCCATGGACGAAATGAATATACCAGCATAGGAAGGGGCGGGGGGGGGGAGAGAAATAAATAGGAAAATTGCCTGAAAGGAAAGGAGCAATTACTGACCATTGTTTCCCACAGCATTTGGGACAGTTGGGACAGTGAAACTGTGAAGCTGTGCAGAAGCAGTTAAGTTATTTTTCTTTTCTTTTTTTAAAATTTTATTTTTGGAACCTTGTGAACTGTTTACATGCCGTCTGCACTGTCCTGGTACTCAGTTCTGGAGAGTATGAAGGAAGCTATCTTGGAGCCCTCCAAAGTCTCAAACCTATTCAAATCACAGGAGCATTTAAGGTAACACTGAGTTTCAACCTTCACCTTGTTGACTGTGTTCCTTCTGTACGAGGGGGAAGATTCCTTTCCCCTAGTAAACAAGAATAAAAAGGCTCAGTGATGTTTTAATGTGTCCAGCAGCTTTCATTGTATACGTTACTATCAGGGCTGGGGTTTGAAACCTATGTGCATTTTATTAAAAGAACTGCTTTGAACTTTGTTCCTTTTATACAGTTACTGTTGGAGGGACCCCTTTACTTCACAGTATTGGATGATAAATCCCCAACCTTCAGTTCAGAGTAGCTGGGAGATATTGTATTTCTGCTGCCTGAAATATTTCATTCATTCATCTCCCACCCTGTATAAAAACTGCAAATAACTGAGCTGTTTCATAAAATGAACACGAAGACAGCAAACCGCTATTTCAGGGCAGCAACAAAAGACATTAAAAACAACAATAGCTGCCTGACTGAATACGCCTGGGGCATCCAATGGGAACATCCCTTGTGAAAGGCATATTATTGAGATTCATGGGGTTGTGCAAGAGAGCTGTTCTGATCTTGTGGGTCGCCCCCCCTTCATTTCACTGCAGCTTATTGCTACAAGAGGCATTCCAGGTGAGACAAGGATAAAGTTTGGGACCAGATAAAGGAGAAGCAGTTTCTTTAAGGCACTTTATTTGCGTGCTGGCCCCATTCAGGAGTCTGTCTGCTTTTGAAACCAGTTGGGAGGTATCATTTCAACAGCAATATTAGAAGCTACAGATTTCTTTTTACTACTGTTGGGAGATATATACTACCCTGGAGTGCCGCTGGTAATACACTGCTTTTATTCCAGGCCTCTTCAACCCTCTGGTGCTGTGATGAATTGTATATGGAGCACCTTCATCCTTTCGTTTTGAAGTGTTAAGTCGTTTAAATAGGAACAGAAGTTGTTCGGGCCATCTCAGGCATCACAAAATCAGCCTGGCACCTTAGTCATAAACCTATTACCTGGAAGAAAATCCAATTAATTCCAGTGAAATGGACATACATATAATGCAGACAGGAGCAGGGAAGGAGGGAGATGCCTTCCTCAATAAATGGCAAATGCTCCACACCTTGATTCCATGAAACACAATATTGTTGTCTTAAAAAACCCCACATGGCTACCTTTATTAGTTCGAGTTAGCCACCCTGGAAAGATGTACAGCAATCGCCACATCAATCAAGTAGGTGCTCTGTGATTTGGCAAAGCAGAATGCGTTCACTAGAGCTCACAAACGTACAAAATTATAAATCCTAAACAGAAAGGGAACGCAAGGCTCTTCAAAGTTGTTGCTAAAAGCAGAACAATGTTACATTACCGCAGGGCAGAAGCTTCTTGCTCTTTGTCTTCTCGCCTACACCACTAGGCCACCAAGTAACAAGGATGGTGGTGACCAATGTAACAGATATGTTATGAACAGATATGTGAATCAGATCTGCAAGGGGCAAACAGAGGAGAGGTGGGGGATCCATTGCACGAGTGGAAATTCTTGTACAAACAGGGACCAACTTTGTTAGATACAACCCAAAGTCCTTTTCTTATTTAAAACTGCTAAAAGCTGGGCAGTAAAATCACAACATTTAATGAAAGAAGAACCTAGCACAAGTTACTACAATGTGCTGGTCTAGTCTTGTTTAGTAGTGTTATGTTCGTTGTACACTCAGTGACTGATGTAGCATGCTAATATTCTTGCACTACCTTCCCAGGTGTAAAAAGAAATCCCCGCCCCTTTACATATAAACTATACTGATTTGTTGCTAGTGTTACTTTGCAGGGCTAGCATAACCCACACTCTCACCAGTCACGCCTGCTGCAATATGGTTATAATAACGAACTTCATCTGCCCTGGGTTAACAGTGTGATTTTTTAAATCCTCATCTCTTTGTGATATACCTGGGAATCTGGGGGTTATAGTTTGGGGATGCCCCATGCACTGCAGGCATCGATGCTCACTCTTCATGAGACTGGAGTCCTGCACTTGATTTTTGGAAGTAAGCCCCAGCTGAACTCAGTAGGACTTACTTCTAAGTAAACAGAGGATCCGTCCGCACGGTCTTTTCGCTTATTTTGCTCATGCATACATTCCCTCATGACAGGAATTAGAACAGCTACCATTTTATGCATGGGAAATGTGTTAAAGCAGTCTAGTAGTTTCAGAGCTGTGTTTGAACCTGTGTATTTCAGAGTAGAATTTAATAGGAGGATCCCTGTGCCTTTATTGGCACAGCCGCATAAATCAGCAGAATCAGCAGGCAAAACTTGTTTCAGTATAAACAATCAGGGATGTGACAAGCCTTAACTGCTGCTTTTCTCAGTGCTCTGCAGTTGTCAAAAAGCGCAAGAGCCGTGCCAGAAAAGAAAAATCAGCCTTGGCTCCTGTTTATTTGTATGCATTGTAATTTCCTGATAGGGCTATACAAATAATAAATTGTGTGTTGGGGAGGAAACAGTCAGGAGCCCCTCCACCATTTTACTTGATGCAAATATATATAGAGTTGTTTGTTCCACTCAGTTGATCTACTGAAGTTACAACGCAGAGTACTAACCACTATACGATCACGGCTCTCCACATCAGTTCGAATCCGAGTCACGGCAAAAGTTTTCTAGGGACGCGGGTGGCGCTGTGGTCTAAACCACTGAGCCCCTTGGGCTCGCCGATCAGAAGGTCATTGGTTTGAATCCCTGCAATGCGGTAAGCTCCTGTTGCTCTGTCCCAGCTCCTGCCAGCCTAGCAGTTCGAAAGCACATCAGTGCAAGTAGATAAATAGGCACCGCTGCAGCGGGAAGGTAAGCGGTGTTTCCGTGTGCTCTGGTTTCCATCATGGTGTTCCATTGCTTCAGAAACGGTTTAGTCATGCTGGCTACATGACCCGGAAAGCTGTCTGTGGACAAACATCAGCTCCCTCAGCCTGAAAGCGAGATGAGTGCCGCAACCCCATAGTCGCCTTTGACTGGACTTAACCGTTCAGGGGTCCTTTACCTTTTTTAAAAAAAACTGGAGTTAATGGGCTTAGTTAGTTTCATTAATTTCAATGGGTCTACACTGAACTCTGTGGGACTTAATTTTATTACATTCATATCCAACCTTTCCTTCAGGTCCTAGTCCAGCACTCTAACCACTATACCACATACTCTTAACAACACAATGCTGCTTACAAGGCTAGAATACACATAAAAATAAAACTACAACTTCTGTTCCCTCATCCCACCCTCCAGAAAGCAAAACATACTAAATACATCTTCAGAGTTACACCTGTTTGGAACCTCCATTTTCAGAACCATTCTACTGCTGAATATCAGCTACCCAGATAGAGAAATGAGCCTTACTTCTAAATATGTAGAAGGAAGCTCCATCAAGCTCCAAAGAGCCTTGTAGCATGTTAACAAATTCATTACATAGCACAGCCATCAGCTTTTAGACTGGAGCCCGACTTCAAGGTGCTACAAGCTGCTTTTGCTGTTAAGACCAGCAGCACTTGACTAAACCCCTCTGCAAGGTGTTCATCAGACTTCCCATCATAGGACTGGCTGGCCAGCTCCATGAGGCCTCCTTTCCTTCAACTGTCACCTGGCAGCAGCCATCCCACCAGCCTACTGCAGTGGGGGAGATGGGAAGCAAGGCTCATTCCAACAGGCACCTCCTGCCTCTGAACTATGCAAGCTAGTCATTTTTAGAACTGTTGAAGAACTAGCATCTGAGTTTGATTCCACCCCCCAGGACCATTTTGTTCTAATTGATGTCAGCCACTCTGGGAGCCTTTTTGGCTGAAGAGCAGTGTGTATATATAGTGCTTCCCCCCCAAAAAAATGTTTAGGGGTACTCTCATTTTGACTCAAGAAAATCACCATTTTATAGTTCAAATCAGGAAAAATATAGTAAATGAACAAAAGTACAAAGATTCACAAAATGTTTAGGGGTATGCATACGCTGCGTACCTCAGGAAAAAAGCACTGTGTGTGTATATATATTCATAAGCGTATAAAATTTTACAATCATAAAATTGACTGTAAAAACAGAAACCTCAAAGCGGTTTACAACAAAATAATAAATTTATCAGTTAAAACACTAAAAACAACTGTTTAAAACAAAAATTAAAATAATAAATGCACTAAGAATTATACATGCCCTAAAAGAAATGCTCGAAATAAAATAGCCAAATAGATCATATATGCTGCAACCTGACACGCTGACCCAGAAATAGCCCCCTGCCGTCAATCAATCAGTCGGCTCTCAATCATTCCAGCCGCTGGAGACACAAACAGGGAACACGAGGCGCGCCGTACCGCCGCCGCGCATGCGAAGAAGACGACGACGAGTGCGGCTGCGCGCTTTCGCCCTTCTGGAGGAGGAGGAGGAGGAGGCGCGCATGCGCGACGTTTTGTTTCTTCGTTCCTTTCCTTCCTTCCGCGGGATCCAGGGAAGGCTCAAGCTTGGGCGCGCCCACGGCGCGCGCGCCTGGAAAGGGAGGCCTCGCGTGCGTCGGCGCATGCGCTCTCAACCACCACTACCACCACCTCGACCTGGAAACGGAATGCCTGAGCCGGGTGCAGGTGAGCGGGGGTTCGAGGGGGGGGTTGCGTCTGTTTGGAACGCGGAGGGGCCGGATCCTCTTACCTCAGAGGCTTCTGAGGTAACAAACGGGGCAGGGGCGTGTGGTGCTGAAGGTCTCCTGTGGGTCAAAGTTTGAGGGGGGCATTGAGAACTTTGGGGAGGGGGCGCGAATAGATATACCTGGGGGGATGTGGGGAAGGTAGGGGCAGGATAGGGAGGCGGGTTTGTGGGGGGCAAGAATGAGGTGCATGGGGGGGACTGTCTTTGCTCGTGGGCCCTCCCCTTGCCTCCCCTCCTCGCCTTTTTTAAGAGTGTAAGTTCCTCGGGGGCAGGGGGCTGCCTCTGCTCTTGCCTGTGCAAGCCTGTAAGGTGCACAGCCTAATCTGGCTGTGCAGACAATAAAGACTGTTGCTTCATCAAATTGTTGGCAGTGGGAATGGATTAACAGTGTAGCTGACAGGCTAAGCTTGTATCATGAGGGAAATTCTCCCAAAGGTGGGTAGGTGAGGAAGCATGTGTTTTAGGGGGTTGGCCACAATTATTATTTTTATTTTTTTGCGCTGGCTGAAGACGCATCTATTTGTGCAAAATTGGGATGCCCGCTTCCCACTGTCCAGCCATGCAGCTCCCAAAAGCTGCTCCTATGAGAGTCAGGTGACCTTCCAAAACAGGATGGGGATATAACATAGATGAAGGATTGTTGTTGTTATTATTTATAGCCTGACTTTTTCCTAGACCGGTGCTCAAGTTGGTTTATACAAATTAAAGCAGGGCAGGTGAAATATGGAAAGCTAAAAATACATAAAAGGTAACAGTTCAAAAGTGATTAAACTATAGGAGAATTAAAACAATATAAAACCAAGTTTGTTAAAATGCACGTGAAAGTTGGCCTCTAAGGTGCTACTGGACAATTTTTTAATATATTAAAATGCAGATTGTCGAAACAGTACTACTAAAAGCCCTTTCCTTTAAAAACAGTCTGTTCCCAAGAGCCTGCCAGAATAAAGCAATCTTCAACTGCTGGTGGAAGGGTTGCAGTAGAATCAGTGGAAGTGGGGTGCCTTGTACGATGCATGCATGTAGATCTTCCTAGCATCATCTTGGAAGTTCTCTCTCCCATGAAGGAGGGAATGCCTCTTCTAAAATGAAATTTGCAGTGGTGACTGTTTTCCAGACAAAAATTATGACAAAATTGGGGTAATTTTTTCATCAGAACATTTTGGAATGTTTTGAAGAGTGATCTAATTTAGCATTTCTGTTTTATTTGTATTAAATAAACAAAGCTCCATTCATTGTTACTAATGAACTTAAGAAGTGGAAAGCATTATTTGGAGAAATACAGCTCTGAAAAAATTTCCACCCCAGATTGTGTGACGTTTAGAGTGTTGGACTAGGACATGGGAGCCTAGGGTTTGAATCTCCACTTGGCCATGCAGTTCATTGAGTGACCTTGGGCCTGTTACTGTCTCGCAGCCTAACCTAGCACACAGGGATTTTGTGAGCATAAAATGGGAAGGGGGAGAACCATGCACACAATCTCGAGCTCATTGAAGGAAAAGGTGGCACATAAATGTAATAAATAAATTACCAGAAATTTACCACGTACAGTTCTTATAAGTATTTGTGCTAAACACAACTCTTAAAATCTGTTCCTTAGTAACTTGGCAGCATATTATATTAGAAGATTGCAATGCTTAAAATTGGTTACAGATTGATCTAGATTTTGGAGATGCATTATTTTTGCTTCTCTGTATTTTATTTTTGTATTTTATTGTGGCGCCTTATGAATTATCACTTGGTTGTTTAATTTGATTATAGTGTATGTTGCTCATCGTAATCCTCTGTTTATTTGTGTGCTGCTTTCCTGATGAAATTATTTCCAAAATATGCAGACTGGTCAAACTAGCCATGCTTTGCTTTTTGGCAGCAAACCAAAATGTGAAACCAAGATTTGTTGGTGCTTTATGAACTGTGGCTTGTTTTAACCATCATTTGGTGTCATGTGTGAACCAAACAGCCTTATTGAACCTTGGTTTGTTTCGCCACTGCAATGCTTACCAAGCTGCACGAGGTACGAACAGCTGGAAAACAAGCTAGTGAAATGAGCTGTAGGTTATGTGCTTGACTATGAGACAACTCTTGATTTGTTGAGCAAACCATGGTTTAGATAGAGCCAGTGACTCTTCCTAATAAAAGTAGAAAGATGCATGACCACAGAAACAGAAACACAGAAACTGAATGCCTTGTTCTCATTGAGTTCCCAAGTTAATGAACGTTAACCTAGACTGACCAATGTTACCCAAGACTAGCCAAATGGCAACAAGAACCCCAGCAATGTGGGAAACCAAATGTTCTTCTGGAGCTTAAGTGCAAATTCTCTGTTTGACTAGAAGTGTGTTGCAATTTTTATTGCTGGCATAGCAGATAAATTTCTGGTTCCCCCTCCCTTTTTTCTTGGGAGAAAAATTTGGTGAAGTGAATACAGACTTCATTTTTTATTGTCTGAATTTCTATCAAAAGATAAGTGAGGTATACTCATTTTGATAAATTGTTTTTGTAACGGGGCACTAAAAAAACCCACCACTCAGTGGAAATTTGTTTGGTTTGGCAGTATTCAATTAATAAAATACACTGTTTTAAATGTTACTCTTGTTCATTTGAGAATAAATATTTTTCTCAGGACCAGTATATTTCAGATGGCAGCTATATGTCTGCTTCCATCCTCTGTAACTGATGTTCCAAGTCCCTAGCTGGAGAAGCTGTGTGTTCTTCAAATAAAAGGTAAATATCACCAGTTGCAAGTAATGAACTTTCCTTTTTAGTAATTCCTCAAGACATGATACTATAATTATTTTCGAACATGAATTACATTCTTTTGCCAAATAGTAATGTATTTTTATTATTTCTGTTAAATGTTGTTGTGACACAGAAATTGTTCTGTATGCATAGACGTAATTCTTTAGAAGCTGTTCTATAATAAATAGTTACACCTTTTATTTACTCAATCATAGAACAGGCTTGCAAAAAACACATCTCCCTTGGTTACCTGTAACCTCCTGTTGACCAGGCATTCTCTGGCAGCAGTTCACACTTTGTCTATTATGTTTTTACTTTCCTTCCACCACACACAAATCCTGAGGAATTCAGCAAGGCTTCTTTTTCTACTGCCTGGTAAGCACATCTGAGCTTTTTTTTGCAAGAGCTTTTGTAGAGAGGGACAGAGAACGAACTATACTATACTGTAGTAGAACAGTATGTTTTAAAGTGTGAAGTGTTAAACTGGGCTATCTTTTCCAAGAGCAGTAAGAGCTACACACACAAACATGATTTTCAAATAGGTGCCAACTGAGTTGGTCTGTAACAATAATTAAATATATTTTGTTTAATATTAAATCTGCTTATAGTGGAATTGTGAAAATAGCTTCTTGGTTACAGTAAGTTTCTTTTTGTTCTAGGGTTTCATTAGGGCATGAACAATGGATTCTTTAGATCACATGCTCACCGACCCATTAGAGTTGGGGCCATCTGGAGAAGGAAATGGCACACAGATTATGGAGGATTGCATGCTGGGATCCATTCGAATTAGCTTGCCAGAAGATCTATTGGAAGATGTAAGTAGAACTGGAGTAACCTTTTTTCTTTCATATAGTGTAAAACAACAGTGTGAGCTGAGAAGGAACCATTGTTAACTTTTGAAGGAATAATTCAAAAGTGGTGGCATCTCAGCAAACATTTGATAACTAAATTAGACAGAAACAGATACCTCTGAAAAGCTCGCAAGTAGGGCATGAGGGAGGCAGCAGGGTTTTGTTACTTGGGCAGCATCCAGTCCTTGGGTATATGGCAACTGATGTGAAGACTTTGTGAAGGAAACCCAAATAATGTTTCTTTGCTTTCATTGTCTGTAAGAAACACATTAAGTAACCCAATTTGCATGTCCTGATAAGCCAAAGTTAATTGTGCATCTCAGTTCTCATCATCCTTGACCATTGGTTGTGTTGGCTGGGGCTGATGGTAGTTGGAGTGCAACAACATTTAGAGGGCCAAGGTTCCTGACCCTGGACATAACAGTGATTGAGTGACATGTTAGTGCATGCTACCTGATCACTGCCTGCTTAGTTCCTCCCTTGCAGCAAGCAGGAGCAACAAGTTATGAAACATGGATTATCATTACATCTATACCTGGGATCATGGTATTTTCTCCCAAGCAAACAACGCTCGTGAAGCCTTGTTCATCATAGTTTGTTCAGGAGAATCATAGATCTTAGGTTCAGATCTAATGACAAGCCAAGCTTCAATGAAGCATGAGTGATTGTCCAGCATGCATAAGATGCTGCCTGTTCACAGTAAGTCATTATACACAGCTAACCTTGATGTGCAAACTACACCATTGGGTCTATAAACTCCTCAGAGCCTTTCAACAGTGTTTAATGGAACATACTGTAACTTAACAGCTTTTTCTGCTAAAGAACAGGTTTTCTTAGTTTATCTTATTAGTCCATAACAATTTTCATTTTGTTCTTTTTTGTATAAATACAAAATTGAGGATCTTTATATGATACTGTTGCATTTCTCAAAAGTGGAATTTTTGGATCACATTTGAAGGATTTTATTTCATTCATATCTCTCTCCCTCTCTCCCTCTCCCCCCACCCTTCTGTAGCCTGAAATCTTTTTTGAAGTTGTCAGTCTTTCAACATGGCAGGAAGTGCTGACGGACTCGCAACGAGAACACCTGAAAAAGTTTTTGCCTCACTTCCCAGAAAGCAACACTGAACATCAGAATAATCTTATCCTGTCCCTGTTCAGTGGAGAGAATTTTCGGTTTGGAAACCCCCTGCACATTGCCCAGAAACTCTTCCGCGGTCAGTGGCAGATTTGTCTGTATTTTAACCTGGCTTCTTGACTTTGCTATGTAAGGTGACAAGTTGTAGGTCCTGAAAGTTGAAGTCACCTTTTTTTTTCTAATTATGTGCTGCACATTTGTAAGTGCTCCCATATGCAATACATTCACACTCTGTGTCTCATCCAATCTCTGCACTGTCCTGAGGTTTGAGGGGGGCAGGGAGAAGGGAAGGGAAGGGGAAGTCTATCCCATTTCCTTCTTTCATTGTGTGTGTTGAAATTATTCATTCGTAAGTCCAACATCAGCAATTTGCATTATCCCAGTTCCCCTTTCTATGTGGTCAGGGTCCCATTGACAGGGTAAAAGTTAGATATTCAATTTCTTCTTGATCCTTAGTAAAGTGCCTTCTACTCTACCCCAGTACACATGATTATTGCATAACCGTTTTTTTAGGTGGGGTAAGTGCCTGCCTTCTCTTGAGATCTGACATGTGACAGCTTTTGGATAAAAAATAGCTTTCAGGCAGCAGGTTTCAAAACAGCAGTAACCATGGTACATGTTCTTGTTACAGATGGACACTTCAATCCTGAAGTGGTGAAGTATCGACAGCTTTGCTTCAAGTCTCAGTACAAGCGCTACCTCAGTTCCCAACAGCAGTACTTCTACCGGTTGTTGAAACAGATCCTTTCCTCCCGGAATGTAAGCATTTGAATAAACTAAATGTTCCGTAGAATATAAGATTTAGTGCAGTATTTGTCACTAAGACTGGAGAAATCTCTCATTTGGTTGCCCAGGTGTCTTCACACAAGGCTGGGATTCGAAGAACTATGAAACTAGCTCTCAGCGCTTAAGGGGTCTGTATGCTTGAGGTTTCTTAAAGAGCACCATTGTAACTATGAAAATAGAAGCTGCCTTTAATGCACATGGTCATTCTGCCATCTAGCTTGGCGCGGTTTCCTTTGATGGCAGCTGTCTTGGGGTACAGACCACTCTGAGAACCATTTCATTGGAGGTGATGCCAAGAGTTAAAGCATGTGCATGCAAACCATATGTTCCAAGTCTGAGCAGTGACCCCTCGCCTATGCCACATACCAAAGTAAATAATATTAGAAAATGAAGGGACTTCTGAAAGCCGTTTATGATGCAGCATGGGAGTCTCCTTTTAAAAGTTTTGATTTGCTTAAACCTTTTGGGAATGTTCACTCCTTTCTGCATACAATTATTAGCTTTTTGGATCCCAGCCTTTGTAGTGGCATGCATCGTGCAGGGACCAGTGCCTAAATGAAGTCATGTTGGTTCCTAAGGCTTTGGTTTTGGTTCCTGAATATTAGAACTCCTCCATCCTTGCATATTACTCATTACGAAGATGTGTTTCTTGCCCCATCCACTTGGCTGTCAGGGTGACTTACATGGTGGGCTTTTGTTTAAATGTTACAAAATTAATGTATATGTTTCTTGTAAGTCACAGGAGCTTAGATGGAATTCAGTATGTTGCTATGCATATGTCTGTTTCAGCATCTGTTGGAGCTTGCTAGGAAAGGTGGTCCAGATCTGGCCCTGAAGAGGAAATACTCAGCAGCTGCTTGTGCTGCTGAGGAACGGGACCGGCGAACACATCGACGGTTCCTGAAAATCCTCAGGGAAGTGAAAGAGGAATGTGGAGACACCACCTTATCCTCAGATGAAGAAGGTAATGGCAGGGTATTCTTTAGAATAAACAAAAGCTTCTTAAGTGAAGAGTGGTTGGAGAAGTCCTTAATGCTGTATCAGCTAAAAACCTGAACGTGGAAATCAGTGATGATATACACTTGCATATATACCAGTTGATGGGAACCATGGGAGGGGAGAGTGCTCATGGTTTCCCACAGGAATCTTGTTGGCCACTGTGAGAACAGGATGCCGGACTAGATGGGCCGTTGACTTGATCCAAGAGACTGTTACTGTGTCCTTAACAGTGGGGTACCCCAGACATGTGCCCCTATAAAGATAGTACAATGTCATGGATATTTTTATTTGTACCATATAATACTGTAGCATGACTTTAATGGAAGATGGGTTATAAATGCTAGGCTGAATGTGCATTTGCTAATACAGGGAAAACTTCATGCTCTAAGCATATTCATGTTTAAGATTAGGCTAATAGTACTTTTTAACATCTGTAGGACTAATGTCCTTCTAAGTATATGTGTGTATCTTCTGGATGATCTTTTCTATCAACGTAGTCCTCCTCTTGATTCCCCTCTGGTGCCCTCTTCTTAAACCTTTTCTGCTTGAGAAGTGAGCAGATCTTATTTCCAGTTTGCCTTTCTCAACATTTTTACTATCCTTTAATTAAAATTGTGCTCTCAGAGCTCTTTATTTTGGGTGCTTTCTAATAAACCTAAATATTTTTCTCAGTCAGATTAACATACTAAAACATCACGGCTGGCTTTATAAGTTTTAGAGCTACAATTAGGAAAATATCCTGATTAACAGTACTTCCCCTTTCTATGGCCTTTCAAAAGAGCCATACTTTTTCAACTCAGTTGATTGAAAAAGCAAAATTACTAAATAACTTGGATGTATGAGTGCATCTGCTGCCTAGAAAAATGAGCCTTGTGCTCAGGTTTGTTGCTTCTGTTCTGCTACTATCCCTGTAGAAACCTCACTATTGTGTTGCATTTCAGATCTGAGCTCCTGGATTCCAAATTCTCCAGCCCATTGCCCAAGCCCCACTGTTCCTCTCAGAGTAATCCCCACATTATCAACCCAAGACATGAAAACAGCAGGTAAGCTCAAGTGGTATCTCAGTCTGAATTATCTTGAAAACTTTATACATTAAAAAGATGTTACAGGATTTTCCTTCTTAGTTTTAGAATTTAGAGACCACTTCCTTCCATTTTTTAAAGACTGTTAAAGGCCATTTTCTTTTCCTCCTATGTTGGGCATTATTGCTCTCAATCCATGATCCAACCGAGTTTTCCAGCCAGGTTTATTGCTTGTTAGCCAGTCAGGCCTTTCACATACACAAACAATAAAGAGAGCAACAAAAGAGGTACATATAAAATACATTAAACCATACTAAAATACAATTAAATTTGTACTGTTACAACTGATTGACGTATTCACATAAATTGCCAACAATACACAAATGTATTGGCATTTTTCATGTAGTAGCTGCCACTATATTAATGCACATTGACATACTTTTTTTTTTGAAGTGTCAAGGCTCGTTTTATATCTTCTTAATTAACCATTCATCTGCATTATGCCACCAAGTGAAAATGACTTTGTTTTACAAAATAAAATGTATTTTAAATTAGATTTATGACGGTCTAATGTGAGATGCTGATTTATAAAGGCTTTTTGCTTTGAAAGAAAAAGTATAAGACCCTGTTTCCCCCCTTGATCTTATAGTAGAAGCTTTCGCAAGCCATAGGCTGTAGCTGACGGGAATTTATAGTCAATTGAGAAAAATTGGTTGTAAGCACCTAAAGCTTGTTGAAGATGGAAGCATTTCAGTTAAATGTGTCATGTAAATAGATTTACAGCAAACTTTTGATAGCATTTACTTCGTTTTCCCCTAGATAAACTGGAGTTTGGTGAGAATGACCTGAAGATGATACTGAAAAAACATCATGAAAAACGCAAGCGCCAGCCTGTAAGCAAACCATAAGGAGGCCACTACTTCTTAGTACTCTTTTGCCTAGTGCCTCTTTCTGCAGCAAGGGACCTAGAGAATAAGGCCCTCCTCCTTCCTTGCTAGCAGTCCTATCCTAAAGCATGTTTACTTGGAAGTACATTCCACTGTGTGTAGTGGGGCGTACTTCCAGGTAAGTGTGCATTTGATCACAGCATGAATATGTCATGAGAAGCAGATTTTCAGTTTTAAAAAACAAAGTCCAGGGAGCTTGAGAGAAAACTTGATCCTCTTTCCCCTGCAGCCACATTAATATTTGCAAGCTGATCTTACACTGCAGACTCAGTACAGTATGGGAGCAAAAGGATTCTGTTGAGATTTCAGTTGCTTTTCATTTGTAGGTTAAGTTTGGGGTGTTCAGGTGGAAGAGGTTGTAGTGGCAAGTTGGGAATCCAGCCTATATCCTGGACAGGGCTTGGGATGCTTGAGGCAATTTGGAACCTGCTGGAATGATGTACCTTAGCTGCATGATGGTGTAATTTGGTTTTTATTCTGCCTTACAGAAAGCAAGACTGAAAGTTTAAGCAAGGGGTGGGGAACCTGTGGCACACCAGTTGTTGTTGGAATCCAGTTCCCATCAGCCCCAACCAATATGGCCAGTGGTCAAGGAAGATTAAGGAGTTGTAATTCAACAACATCTGGGGGGCCAAAGTTTCCCCATCCCTGGCTTAAATAAGATGTCGCACAAGCCTAAGCATGTTTACTTAGAAGTAAGTTTCATTGACTTAAATGAGGCTTACTCCCACTGAAGAGAGTTCGGGATTATAGCCCAAAGACACTTGGTATTGTGATTTCTGAGTACAGGGGAATCTCTGCTTATGTTTGGGTTCCATTCTGGATCGCTGTGCACATCAGTGGGATGTGTGCAGGTCCATTCTGGCCCACCCTGCCCCCTTTCAACACCAAAAGCAATGCATGTGTCAATGGTCGCACACGAGTGGGGAGGTGCTTGTGTTCAATTTTGCTTGAACTGTAATTTTAAGTGGAGATTTTCTCTAGGTATATCTGATATAAATAATATTTTTTATTGGCAAACAACAGGAAAAGCAGTGTATGATAGTTCAGTCTCAACAGGTGTCTTTCATTCTCCAGTTTTGCTTTATGGTTGTCGTTCTCCTTGTTGAATGTCTCTTTGTCCTGTATAGAGCCATCCTGACCTCATGACTGGGGATCTGACTCTGAATGATATCATGACACGTGTGAATGCTGGTAGGAAGGGATCCTTGGCAGGTATGTGAATCAAGTTCAAGGCTGCTACATGACGGCATTTTTACTATTTTCTTTAGCTGGAGTTGTTAGCAGATGAACACCTGTCACTGTATCATTCAGGTTTTACTACCAATGGGAGCTAAAACTATAAGCAAATAAAATATGGCAAGATTTGCAGTGTCACTTGGTGATAATCAGGAAGAGTCCACAATAACATGATGCTTTCCATGTTGGGGATGCCCTTTGCTTTTAAGCAACCATTTCTCAGACAAAATAAATTTGGTTGAAATATTATTCCTGCATTGCAGAGGGTTGAACTAGATGACCCTTGGGGTCCCTTTTTTTGAGCTCTCCATATCTCATTTTTGTTTCAAATGGAGGCTTGCTTGCACATCTCTTGAAAATGTGTCTAGGAATCAAAATACTATGTTTGTGTTTATGTAAATGCAAAGAACATTGGGTTGGCTTGATCATATTTGCTCTTTTGGTTAATTATACTTGCCTGCCACATCCTACAACTGGGTTCTATTTCATTTCAATTCATGCAAGAAATGCTCTGATTCTAAATGATATTGGCTGTGATTCACAGAGGTATATGTTTTTAAAACTGTGTGCTTAGTTTGGTTTTTAGCTATTTTCTGTAATGTGACCAAGCCATTTCTGAATTCCTTCAGCAACAGCTCTTGAAACAGTGTCAGCAGCTGTAAGTGTCGTAAAATGGGGTATTACATCTTTTGCACCGAGAGTTTTTTGTTACTCTGACATGGCGGAAGAGGCAGTCACACTTGCACTTCTGCATTCTTCCATAAGCTAAAGTCTGGGCAACTGTACCTCTTGGCTGATATTTGACACCCTGCTTAATTTGTAATGTGCAACTTACAAATTCTTCCTCTCTTTTTAAACTGAAGCTTTGTTTGACCTTGCTGTCCTTAAAAAGAAAGTGAAGGAAAAGGAAGAGAAGAAGAAGAAGAAGCTAAAAGTGATTAAATCAGAAGCAGAGGATTTCTCTGAGTCCCTTGGCAACACTGAAGGGATGCCTTCAATGTCTCAGAATCCATCCCCCATCCCACCTATCTGGGATCCCCCATCTCTCTCATCTGTTAAAGAAGAGTAAGTTCCTTCCAGAAGAGAATGCACACAATGAATATGGTCCACAAATTACATAATGAGGCATATTTACAACAAAGCCAGTTCTAGTCACACTGGAACGAATCAAAATAGAAAAGTTCAGCACAATGAAGCTTTTTTGTCCTGGTAGAAGTGATGCAGCATAGTTCATACAGCCCATATAAATTGCATGTATGAATAAGGTGTCTGTCTATATTCTGTGTTGCATAGTGGTTGAAAAGAAAATGCATGGCATGCAGTAATGCAGCAATGTAATTTAAAGTCAGCCTCTAGGGCACACTGGCACATGAAAGATGGTAGGAGGAGAGAGTGTAATTTGAAAACACAGTGCTGCCTCTGGATACGAACGGGATCCGTTCCGGAGCCCTGTTCGCATGCAGAAGTGAACGCAATCTGCGCATGCGCGGGTCGCGATTTGCCGCTTCTGCACATCGCGTGATGTCATTTTGACCGTCTGTGCATGTGCGAGTGGCGAAACCCGGAAGAAATGCGTTCCGTTACTTCTGGGTCGCCGCGGAGCGCAACCCGAAAGCGCTCAACCTGAAGCACATTTAACCTGAGGTATGACTGTATACATGTAAATAGATTCCAGGTGAGGAATAATGATGTTATACATTCCTCTTGTCAAAAAGTTGAAGATCCATCAGCGTTTAATGCCTTTTTGTTGCCTTCTGGTGGCAAGATAGAGTCATAACTTGCCTAAGCTGTAAATACATTAGATAACCTTAAGCTAATCAACTCCATATTGGGTTTAAACCTCCCCTTTAAAAAATTGTTTCATCAAAATAGGTCAGTATTACTATCTTACAGCAGGCATTAGGGAACCTGTGGCCCTCCAAATGTTGTTGGACTCCAACTCCCATCAGCTCCAGCCACCATGGCCAGTGGTCAGGGATGATAGGAATTCAGCAACATCTGGAGGCAGGCCACAGGTTCCCTACTCTTGTATTACTGGTTTGTTTGTAAGATTGCTGAAATATTGTACATGAAAGTACTTTGAATACAAAGAAAGAAACAGGTAGATATGCTAAGCCTCCTCATTCTCAAAATTCAGTTAAGCCAATTCAGCTAAAGCCAATTCATCTTCTATCAAAGGCCTCTTGAAGATATCAAGCCGTGTCTTGGAGTAAATGAAATATCCTTCAGCTTCTTTTCTCTGCTTCTGGAGATTCTGCTTCTAGAAGGCCCTGCTAGTCTCTCAGTGGTAAGAGTTTTTCCTGGACATCTTTCTTGAGCTGGGAGTTGGATAGATTAGGATGTAACCCTATTTATACACTTAAGTGGGAGTAAGTCCCATCAAATTCAGTGGGCCTTACTTCTAAGTTGACACGTTTAGCCTAAGAGTGTTTAGATTGGTGCCTATTCATTTGTTAATACAATCCGTTGTTTCTTTTTTGTATTTATTGTCCTTCCTTTTGTCCCCACCAAGAGATCCTTCCAAAACTATGGTTTTCAACCATCATTAGATAGTTCATTTCTGTGGATTTGCAGTCTTTTTGATTCCATCTGCTGTGCTTTGATTTGGAAGTGCTATATTTATATTTATTGATTAAAGTATTTCTGTCTCAGTTGTGATTTCCAAGATGGTTTGGGATTTCACTATTAATTCTCATTATCACCATCCCTCCCTTCTTTTGCTCAGCTTGAGGATAAAGTCATGGATTGGCAGTCTTCCCCTGCTAGCACATTAAACAGTTGGTTCTCCTTCGCCCCCAACTGGTCAGAACTTGTTTTGCCTGCACTGCAGTATCTCACAGGTGACAGCAGAGGTAAGTCCCGCTTTTTTTCAGGGTTTTTTCTTCTTGAGCTGTGCCAAGAATGAAGTAAGTTAGCTATATGTCATGGCCTGTGAACAGCTATTGCTTATAAAATTGCATTGTGTCATAGATGGCTTAGATCCAGCCCTTTCTTCCTGTTCTCCTTATTTATGATGGTAGCCACTTGATGTGAAATGATAATTTTTTGCAGAAGGGATATACATTTCTTGATATCCAAATTGTTATCTTCCAAATTTGTTCCCTTTAACCTTGAAGCAACATCTGATCCTGTTCCTGAAAAACTTAATTCAAAACCGCTTAGTAAGCAAAGATAGCCAACAACCTGTTGTATCTTTGAGTTGAATCCAGTAAAGTAATTCCTTGAACGGAATGAGTTCTGCTTGCACAACAGAATTTCTTCCCACCACCTGCTCTAAATGGTATGGGGAGCCCTCTGAACAGATTGTGTGGGTGCATGGGGGAAGGAGAGGGGAAAGTTCCATTGCACAAGTGAAAGTTGTTCCACTTGCACAGTGACTACATTGATTGCAGCCCCACATCCTTTGTACTGTCATGGCAAGGTGGCTCTTGGAGACGATAGCTTGGGTTCAGATATGCCCAGCCACTTCTGTACATGGAAGGGCTATTTCCATCTTAGCAAAAGAGCACTGCATAAGAAAAGTGAACTGAAATCTAGAGGTGATGATTTCATGCAAACCCTTGTACAAAGCTTTGCACAAAAGCATTTGCTCTCCCATGCCCTGACTGCTTCTGCAGAGGGGAATGCAGACACCTCATGGATGGATGTGACAGAGCTCTAGGTACCTAGCTGCACAGAGCCTTCTGGTGGTGTTTATCACCAGCACTAATGAACAAACTTGATTCCACTGAAACTTCTTGAGTCCTGTCTCATACTTTAGAATAAGGTGTACCAATAGCCAACAGTTGATTATCTCATCCTACAGGAGACAATTAGAGACAAAGGGTATCCCAGTAATGTCTAAACATATGAAACATTACGATATATTTTATTACAGATGCTCCTTCCAGTTTTTCTCCATTTGTTGAATTCAAAGAGAAAACTCAGCAGTGGAAACTGATAGGTAAAGTAACTTTGCTTCTCTGTCCCCTCCTGTTAATAAGTCTTGCCTGCTGTTCTCTTGAGGCATTTAGCTTTCATTTGGAGCTGGAGTGGCTGAACATCTTCTGCTTCATCCTCTATTACTACCTTTATAGCTGTATAGTCCTATGTGTATAGTAGACTTTTGACTATGTAAAATCACTGTGTGTGTGTGTGTGTGTGTTTTTAAAAAAACTTTTCTTGCATGGATCTTGCATTATGTTACCATCCCAGTTGTCTACTAAGAGGCAAATAAATGTTGCTTTCCCTATTTTTTCACCTCCTTCTTGGTCACAGCCGAGGCTTTAAATAAGCTTCAAGGACTGGAAGACTTCTTTGAGATGTATCAATGCAATCCCAATTCCAGTTCCAATTGTATGACAAGGGAGAGCGAAGACACACTTGCTGACCACTCCACTGTGCTCCTGGCTGCCTCAGTGCACTGGAGTTGAATGACTGTGCTGGGATATCAGTTCTACTGGTGGAGGCTCCCTGTGCAGTTTAGGACTCTGTGCAGTACAGGGGTCTTCCAGGAGTCAAACAAACTCTATGCTGCAGACATTCAGCCCTCCAATAAGTGGAAGGCAGCTGGGATGCAGCACAGCATGTGAGTCAGCAACTGTAGTCACACTATGCCCCCCGTCACAATTGGAACATTGCAAGGGGGAATGCATTGAAAGGCTTTTGCTTCATGTCCTTTTGCATAAAGGCCCTGGCTAAGGTGGGTGCACCCGACGTCATCCTTAGTACCACTACTGTAGCGCAGATATCAGCAGTTGATAACAACTCTCCTTTCCTCTTTTTCGGTTCTCACCTTAGGCTCTTCACAAGACCATGAGAAGGAGCTGGCAGCACTCTTCCAGCTCTGGCTGGAGACAAAAGACCAAATCTTCTTCAAGGTGAGAGAGAATATTTGTAGGAATGTGGCAGCATCCCAGCTGGCTTGTCCAATGTGCTGACAAAAATCTTTCTTTCATTGGTAGGACAACGAAGACAGCTCAGATGCCACCACACCTAATCCCCGAGTGTAAGTATATATTCAGTTCAGAAATCTGCTCAAGTGTTAGTTAGGGTTACACTTATTTTTTTCTATTTTGAATTTTATTACAAAGATTATTATATCAGTTAATGTGAAACAAACAAGTTGTCTAAAAAGAAAGCTCAACATTAACTGCTACTCAAATGTGTGAATTACATTGTTCTGAAGTGTGGTTCGTTTTTCAAGTCAATAAATATTGAGAAATGAGCTGGATTCTGCTCCTTTCTCTTGCATCTGTCTTAGTTTATTTCTGACTGTAAAATCTTGGCTTGCACTGATCATGCCAGAGGCAGGAGGAAGTTGGCAGGAATACTGAGTGTGCATTGGACAAATTACACTCTTCCCATATATTCTCCCTATAATTTCAGTGTTGGGCTGCCTTTTACTTCCAAATATTAACTGCTGCATAGGGTAGCCAGCTGTACTTTGCTTTAAAAAGCTTTCACCAAAAGAATTTCAGCATTTAGCAGCAAATGAATGCCTACTCGCCAAGAAGTATTAACCTCCTTTCTACATTACATTTTATCTTGGTCAGGTTTGAATAACATGCTGCTCCTTGCATCATGACCTTTTGTCTTATAATGACAAAAAGTAAATCCTAGAAAGGTAATTTTTTTAAGAAGTGCTGCAAAAATTCTCTAGCAGAACTTGTGAGGTAATCCAGGTTGCTAGATTCTCTTTTTCTTCTTCTGTTACTTGGACAGCGCCAACACTCAAAAGTATGTACCTTCTGGATACAGTTTTCCTTCCTTCCCCCTTCTCTCTCACAACCGTCTTTTTAGTTGGTTTGGGGATCTGACTCTGGAGGGTTCTGATCAGGTTTGGAGTGAACCATGTTGGGGAAGGTGGATGTATGCACTCCAACCTCATGCTGTTGTTTGTTTCAGAAGGACTGACTATGTAGTCCGGCCTAGCACTGGGGAAGAGAAACGTGTTTTCCAGGAACAGGTGAGGATGATGCACATTTTGTCCCATGCATTGCCTATGCTTTGCCAGGATTGGATGGGGAAGTTTTATTTTATTATTTATTTAAACCATTGATACACTGCTTAACTGCAACAGTCTCTAAGTAGTTTACAAAGATACAACGGGGTGGGTGGAAAACATTTAAACCTATAAAATTATTTAAAATGCCTGCCTTCCAATTTATACATATTTTGCTTTTCAGCTTAAGTAGTCCATTTTCTGAGTAAAATATTCACCTGCATCAGTAACAGTCAGAAGAAACAGAAATTCCTAATGACAAATAACTTTATTTCATTTCAGTTTCTCTCCTTATTTCAACCTGTCTTCTTAAATGTTCAAAAAAAAAAAAAGGAACTAGCACATCATTTGACAAGAGGGTGCTTAAAAATTAGCTAGCAGAAAAGCATGTAAACATTTAGACAACCCTAAAGACAGACAGAGATTGTGTTTTATGTTCTCGTGTACATTGTTTTGCTTCGTAGCCTTAAGGTCTCAATACTAATGTCCCAGTAGTTGCATTGTATATGCTGGCTACATTACATCACCTAGCTGAGTCTTGCTCTTTACTGTAGGCTAAGCCCTGATCTTTGCAGCAATAAGAGATTCCACATGAGCTGTTGGGCTTTATAACTTCTTATGCAGACATTAGATAATACTGGCTTGTAACTAGACATGTGGAGGCTCGGTGGGGGGGGGGGATAATAATAATTGGGGGGAAAGATATATACATTTCTCCTCCATTTGTCTTTACCAATATTATCAGTATTACATCTAACCAGCATTAATCTTTGAAAATGCAAAACTGAGAGATGCTTGAAACTAAGGGATTAATGCTTAGTATAAAGAGGTTTGCTGTCTATATGCTCCTCAGTATACATGACTGAAATATAAGCAGTTGCCCTTCCTAATCTTTGCCTTCCCCTAAGCATTTGTTATTAACTCAGTTCACATTAAGTGTTAGCCATAGATGCTTATCTAGAAACCTGCTCTGTTTTTTTGCCCTTTCAATCTCTTGCTCATCTGAGCACTTCTCTTTCTCCGACATGTGCAGGAACGTTACAGGTACAGCCAGCCCCACAAGGCCTTCACCTTCCGCATGCATGGCTTTGAGTCAGTGGTCGGCCCTGTGAAGGGTGTGTTTGACAAGGAAACTTCTCTGAACAAAGCCCGAGAACATTCTCTGTTGCGATCAGACAGGCCTGCATATGTCACCATCTTGTCTCTTGGTAAGTTGACATTCATTCATTCATTCATTCTCTCTCTCTCTCTCTCTCTCTCTCTCTCTCTCTGTGTGTGTGTGTGTGTGTGTGTGAGAGAGAGAGAGAGAGAGAGAGAGATAGATAGAGAGAGAGATTTCAACACGTTACAGTCTTTTTTAGGTTCGCAGTGACAATAGATTGTAAGAAGAGAGGAAACAGTAGTGCATGTTATGTTAGTCACCTTGAGAATTAGACACTGACGAGGGGGAAAAACTATCCTAAATAAAGGAAGGTCCCAGGTTCAATTAATGGTGTTTCCATTTAAAAGACCCTTGGAAGTAGGACTAGGAAGACTTCCACCCAAGACCTTTGTGGCCGCTGCTGGCAATAGTGACCAAGACAGGTAATAGCACTCTGATCCCTGGCAACTGGTATACAAAGGCATGTTGCCTCTGATACTGGAGGTAATTAAGACATAGCCACCATGTTCAATGGGTGCTAATCACGATGACTATATATATCCCTAGTATTGGGCGAGATGCCTCTGACTGCCAGGTGCTTGCAGAAGGATATTGTTGCACTCATGTGTTGCTCTGTGCTTCTCATAGGCATCTGGACACTGAGAACAGAATGCTAGATAGGTCTTTGGTCTGATCCAGCAGGGCTCTTCTTATGTTCTGACACTGCATAGGGCAGCTTCACGGTTTAGAGAAAAAGATTGCAGTGAAAAAGCTGAAGATACGAAGCTCCCTTATACCAGATCAGAACATTTGTCCCTGTAACCTGGTATTGCCTACTTTGAATGCCAGTGGCTTCTTGGAGGCCTGTCCCCTTTCCTGCTGCCTTTTTGGAATGGGAGATGCCAGGGGTTCAGCCTGGTTGTTCCATGTAGGAAGCACAGTCCATGAGGAATTTCTGTAGCCAGGATTAACAGGGACCGAGTTACAGCATAACACAAGAAGGAAACAGAGGGAGGAACAACCTGTGGTATGGAATAAGCATGTCCTTGGAAAGCCTGCTAGTAAGAAAAGTTTGTTAAACTTGCTTAAAATAGGCAGAAACCTTTCAGTCTGTTTGAGGGAACGATTACACACAGTGTGTGTGCCCTCCCATCAGATGTCAAGGAGATAAAGAACTACACAACTTTTAGAAGACCTCTGAAGGCAGCCCTATATCAGGAAGTTTTTAATGTTTGATGTTTTACTATGTTTTTATATGTACTATAAGCTGCCCAGAGTGGTTGGGGAAAACTAGCCAGATGGGTGGGGTAATAATAATAATAATAATAATAATAATAATAATAATAATAATAAAAAAAAATGTGGAAGAAAGAGAGAGAGAGAGAGGAAGAAAAACAGAAACAGGAGACATTCGTATTGTTCTGGTAGAGAGCTATATTGCAGGGTTTGGGGCTGTAGCCCAAGATGAAATGAGAACACTGGCAGAAGATGAGCAGCAAGGAAGCCCAGATTTATTCTTAAATCCACCTTTTTTTCTATGTGATAAGTAGCCAATGACCTTGATGATTTCTTCAGGGTGTGGGACTGCTATCCAGAGCAAGTGTTCAATTGGTATAAAGCCCTAAGTTAAAGTTAGGAACCCACACAGTGAGTGGAACCTGAATGGTTCAAGTGTTACTTCAGTCTTTGTGTCAGTTGAGGTCTTCACAATGCTTTGATCTTTTTTGCTGTCTCAGTTAGGGATGCTGCTGCCCGTCTTCCTAATGGAGAGGGAACTCGTGCTGAGATTTGTGAGCTGCTTAAAGACTCTCAATTCCTCGCTCCTGATGTCACCAGTGCTCAGGTAAACTGGGAGAGCACAGAAGCATTTTCTTTTCAGCGTTCCTCTCTGATGTGAATTGCTCCTATTGAATGGAGAAGCACCTTGTGATTGATTTTTAAGGTCTACAGTTCCATAGCTTACGAGAGTGATAAAGCTGTAGCCCAACTTATGGAGTTGGCGGTGCTTTTTTTTGTAATGACATCTGAACACTGAAACAACAGTTTTGGTAGTGATGTGTATAATACACTCCAGCTTGCAGGTGCTGTCATCTTGGTTGTAGAACTTACAGCACTCGAGGAAGCTATATATGGTAACGAGTGGAGGTCTGTTTTGATCTAGATAGCCTGAGAGCTTGATGTATGTTTCTCAGACGATTTACCATCTCAGTATGGGGCTATTTTAGACATCCATTTTGCTTCTAATTGTGATGCCCCTTTTCTTCCTTCCTGCGTGTGCAAAATATATTTGCTATGATGATTCTGAGCTGATCAGTTTTGCATCCTCTGTTTAATTGTGAATTCTGTTCTCAGGTTAACACTGTGGTGAGTGGTGCACTGGATCGATTGCATTATGAGAAGGATCCCTGTGTGAAATATGACATTGGACGTAAGCTATGGATATACCTACATCGAGACAGGAGCGAAGAGGAGTTTGGTGGGTGTTCGCTGGAGGGCCTTACAGCAACCTGATTGCAATATAATGGATAGAGGTGGCGTTGCCTTAAATGAAGAAGAAAACTGGTGCTGAATTTTTTAAATCCCATTTCAAAAACTCAGCATTCTACAAATTCAGGGACAGGGTGGGGGTGAGGTGTAGTTCCAACTCCCAGTCCTGGAGAAGGATCCTATATCCCCACATTGTTACTTGGGCTAACCTGATTGTGCAAGGATATAGGGTGTTGTTCATGCCTTAAGGTACCCACATATACACACACACAGATATATATCCAATTTTAGTATGTATTTCCCCCCCAAAGGCGTATTTAACTAAAATCCTTTCCAGCTAGTAAAAATGAGATATAAACAAGTTTTGTCCTGTTTACTGTAAATTTTGCCATTATGGAGCTGGAACATGTAATTTGCCTCTTGTTCCTGAGTGAACAGCAATCACTTTCTCTTATTCATCATTAAAATTGAAAGGCATAAAAGCCTCCTTCAGGGGACACATTTACAGAAAATGTCATAAACATGCATTTCATGCAAGACCTGCCTCTTCCTGGCTGGCAAATTTTCTAGTTTGGTATGTTTTCTATTGATCACAGAGTAGGAATTCTTGGAAGAAGAAGTGTACTTCAAGGAAAAAGAGAAGCTGGCTATGTAGGTGGGCAGTCTCACTCTTAGCATCTGTTTGAGAACCCTTCCTTATTCTTCCTTGCAGAGCTGATTCATCAGGCTCAGGCGGCTGCAGCTAAAGCTAGAAAAGCCCTTCAGCAGAAGTCTAAACCTCCTGCAAAGATAGTAAGTTGCTCAATGTAAATACATGGGGCACAGATTTTTAGACTGTCCCCTGTTTTGGTTGAATAGGCTTGCTGCCCAATGTCATCTCAAGGGCTTATTTAATTATCACCAATAGACTCAAGGATAGCTCTGGTCTATCCCTAAACAGCCCTCTTCCTACTCACACAGGGTTGTCCGGGCTTAGTGCATTTCCACCCCCACCCCACCCCCATTGATGTCCACTATTTTGTTGCCTTTGCAGAAGTCCAGTAGCAAGGAGAGTTCAGTGAAAGTGGCTACTAGTGGCACCTCTGAGCCTAGCCAGCTGAGCCTTAGTGATTCCAGCATGCCACCAACCCCTGTGACTCCAGTGACACCCACTGCCCCTCCACTGCCAGCAATGCCCATCTCACCACCGCCAGTCTCCGTGGTTAACAAGAGTTTGCCAAACGTTGCATCAGAGCAAGCTAAACCCAACCAAAGGTAAGTCCTTTCCCTGTCTTTTCAAAAAGCAGGGGTGCAACTGTTCACAGGATTTGGGTGATAGATATCTCTAGTTAGAAGGGGAAATACAGTTGGGGGTAGCTTTAGGACCATCGAGTTAAGAAAGAAATTCAGCCAGTCTGCTGTCCTAAGCAGAATCTTCCACAAGTGAACCTTCCCCCAAGTGGTACAAAAAAGGAAGACTATATTAGCAAAACCATTCAACTTGGATTACTTGCCTGAGTGGGGCAGGGAAGGTGAAAATCACATAGATATTGCAAATCAGTTGTAAAAATCTGTTTATGTAGTCTTGCAATGAATTATCTGTTCAGTGAGCTATTTATTGTTTGGTTGCAGCTAAAATTATTACCTGTCAATACACGTTTTAAATCCTTGATTGATTTTGGTAGCTTAAAGCAAAATAGTGAAAACTTTGCTGATTGCTGGCCTTTTCTAGAACAAACTTGTGCTTTTAAGTTAATCAACTTACTCTTTTCAACTTATTCACAGCATCCTTCTGGTGTCGTCTCCCACCATGCCGCAGCTGGGGACTTTGCTCTCCACGGCACAGAGTACCCAAGCACAAACTGGGCCTCAGCAAACCCCCCCTCCTCGTGTGGCCAGCCACACATCTTCCTCAGGACTCCCACAGGTTCGAGTGGTTACAACACAGTCCAGCCTCCCACCTGTGTCTCAGCCAGCCCCACCAGTGATCCAGCAGCAGCAACAGCCCCCACCAGCACCTGTTCCTCAGGTCCATGCCCCTTCCACTTCTGCACAAACCAAAGCACTGCCTCAGGTAAGGGATATCTCTGTGGAGTTAGCCAGAAGTAAGGATTAGCAGTCTTCTTCCCCAATTGTCATCTGAATTATGGCCTATGGTCATCTCTTAAGACACAGCATACTTTTTGCAAGCAAGTATATCCCATAGGCAGTTTAGAACTGAAGGAAAGCCATGCAAGTGTACAGAGAGAGTATGATTGGAAGAGAGAGCATTCCTGAATAAAATAAATTTTAAAGGGCATTTGGAAGAGAAGCGTTTGGAAAGAGTATCTCCAGTAGTTAATTCTGCAATGGTGAGGACTGTTGCCTCAGGATTTCTAATAATGTTAGGACATCATGAAACTGAATAGAAGGGTGTTGCACCGGATAGGCAAAAAGACAACCACCTTGACGACATCTACTTTTTCTTGTCCATAGGCTGTCAACACTGTCACGGTGAAAGCTCAGACCAGCCCAGTCCAGGTGCAAAGGCCAACAGTTTCTGTCACAGGACCAGTCAGTGTTGCTGGGACAGGGATCTCGGCAGCCCTCAGCCCTGCCCCAAAGCCAGTGACCAGTTCTCCAGGCAGCTCTGCCCCCAACTCCTC
Source organism: Podarcis raffonei (assembly GCF_027172205.1). NCBI lineage: Eukaryota > Metazoa > Chordata > Lepidosauria > Squamata > Lacertidae > Podarcis > Podarcis raffonei. Next base: position 17,766,451 of record NC_070616.1, read on the forward strand.
CTCTGTGTCTCTGTCGTCGTCATCCTCCTCCTCCTCGACTTCCTCCTCTTCATCCACCACAGTCCTCCAGAACGTAGCTGGCCAAAATATCATCAAACAGGTGAGGAGCTGTACCATACTGAGAAATGGCTTTGATCAGATTTGAGTCCAGTGAGTTCAGTGTTCTGGCTCCAGCTGTGGCCAGCCAGATGCCCTTGAGAAGCTGACGAGCTGAGCACGATGACTTTGTGCTTATAAAATACCAACGGGTCCCTGCCCAAAATGCTATGGCTGGCAAAATATACATGGGCATGTGAGCACCTGCTGAAAATCTTGCCCTTTCCTAGTAGCTTAGTTCGGCGTGCCTTGTCTCTCTTTAATGGAGCACGGCATTCATCCATGCACCCAGTGCTGTATAGCATTCTGCCTCGGAAATGTGCAAGAGAAATATTCAGCACAATCCATTTTTCCTTACAGGTGGCTATTACCGGACAGCTAGGGATGAAAAGCCAGCCTGGGAGCAGCATCCCGCTTACCGCCTCCAATTTCCGCATCCAAGGCAAGGACGTTCTGCGCCTGCCTCCCTCCTCGATCACCACTGATGCAAAGGGACAGACAGTTCTCCGCATTACTCCTGACATGATGGCCACCTTGGCCAAGTCCCAAGTCACCACTGTCAAACTGACGCAAGACCTCTTCACTGCTGCAGCCACTGGCAACACTTCTGCCGGCAAGGGCATCTCGGCCACTCTGCGTGTGACTTCCAGCCCCATCCAGTCTTCTGACTCTCCCGCCAAGACCAGCACGCCCACCTCTGCCTCACCAGGCCCAACTGGGCCCACAGTGGTCAAAGTTACTCCTGACTTGAAGACTGTGGAGTCCACTGGCTCTGCGTTCCGGCTGATGCCTGCTCTGGGCATGACTGTGGCAGACCAGAAGGGCAAGGCCATCACTACGGTAGCATCCACTGAAGCCAAGCCAGCTGCCACGATAAGGATTGTGCAGGGGATGGGGGTGATGCCACCAAAAGCTGGGCAGACCATTACAGTGGCCACTCATGCCAAGCAGATGACCGCTGCCTCGTCTGTGAGCATCCCTGGCACAGTCCACACCTCTGCTGTTTCTCTGCCAACCATGACTGCTTCTGTGTCCAAGGCTGTTGCTGTTGTGTCAGGGGGGGCAGGGACACCCATAACAATAGGAACAGGGACCACGACTATGCGACAGGTTCCAGTGAGCACCACAGTCGTCTCCACCTCTCAGGCAGTAAGTCATCCCTGCAGGGGATATATAACCCTTTGGGTCCCTTCCAATGCTACAATTCTATGATTCATGTTGTTTTTTGGTCGGATAAGCTTGATTGACAAGCATCCGTTTCTAAGTGGGGATGCCACCTTGTTTGTCTTAAGCAGGCTCTGACTTATGGAAGAGCATTGAATGCCATTAGCAACAACTGTGTATGTGTTTTGGGAATCCCTCAGCATCCTGAAAACTTTAATTTGGGGGAGGGCCTTTCCCCCTGTTCTTGGTAACTGTGTGGCAGAGAGGTGGCTGCTGAACCTTTATAATTTCTGTGTCTGATGCTTCTTTTCCCAGGGGAAGCTGCCTGCCCGTATCACAGTGCCCCTCTCCGTCATAAGCCAGCCTGTGAAAGGCAAGAGTGTAATGACGACCCCCATTATCAAAGGCAACCTTGGGGCCAAGTGAGTAACACAGGAGGATTCTGTTCAATCTTCAGGACTGCATTTGTGTATGATGAGCGACTATTGCAGATCACAATTAGATTAATGGAAGGCCTAGCCAAAAGGACTTGAAAGCACTCAAATTTGAAAATTTCCTTAGTCACAGAAAATGATTCAAACAAATTCTGCCTTAGGAAGTGCTAATGGACACTACTGAGTCTTGCTTCCCAAATCCAACTAGTGTTGGATGAGTTTACCAGTGTTGGTGGTGTTTTGATTTGGATACCTCACATACCCACCTTCTGGGGTTGCCCTTTTAGCTGTGGCTTTGACAGTTTGGTTTACAGATGTTGGCAGGTGGGAGCATTTTGTTTTTAAGCATGGAAAATCTGTCCCTGCTGGTTTTTTACACAAATTCAAGCTGCCCTTTTAAAAGCTCAAAAGAAGGCTTGGTTGTTTTTCCTGCTCTCTGCAGCCACCCCTTGGAAGGGGGAGGGTAAAAAGTGCAACTGGTGGTTAATCCTGAGCACAGGATTGCATTTAGACACATTCTTGTAGCATATTCAGAGCCTGAGGCTTGTTCTGACCAGTACTGAAAGGCCAATGTGGTACAAACACACTTTCTAAGTTCTGCTATTATGCAAGAGGCACCTCAGCAAGATCCAGCCCCACTGTGTCACCACTAACTTCTTAATGGGTTTCTTCCAATAGTATCAGCGGACTGGGTAGAAACATCATTCTCACCACCATGCCAGCTGGGACGAAACTGATTGCTGGGAACAAGCCAGTGAGCTTCCTGACCGCACAGCAGCTACAACAGCTGCAGCAACAAGGCCAGGCCACACAGGTAAGGCCTGTATCTCATTTCCCCCTTATCCTCTGTTGCATCAGGACTTTGCCTTGACATGGCACCGTCCCAACATCATTGTACCACACAAATGTTCTGATTATTTTTCATTTTTGAAATTCAAGTAAGCAGCTGAAATTTGTTGTGGGGTGTGTGTGGGTCCTATGAGTACACTTGCTGAAACATTGGAACTGGTAACTTGAAGACAAGGGCAAGATGGGAGTGGAGGGCTTTGCTTGATTACAGTTCCATTCCCAGTAGTATTTATGTTTCTGCAACATGGCAGAGGCTGAACTGAATGATTAAATGTATTTTCTTTCCTTCTGCATTCCGTTTTGCACAGGTGCGAATTCAGACACTCCCAGCCTCCCATCTCCAGCAGGGAACAGTGTCTGGCTCTACAAAAGCAGTCTCCACTGTTGTCGTGACAGCAGCGCCATCTCCAAAACAGCCACCAGATCAGTAAATTCAACGGCAAGCTGTAATTTTGCAAGAGTTACTCCAGCCCTCTTATTCTTTTTCCACCCAACTAGGGCTTGCTAGAGTCAGACTCTACTTACCCACAAGTTGGTTCCTGATATTTTGGAAGCACTTGTGGGAAATGCCCGTCGTTTGGTTTCTGTTAGAATAAGCAGAACCCCTAACACAAGCCTCCTGGAGTGTTGCATTTTAATAACCTTAACACCTTCATGTTAAGTTGCTGGACCCAGCCATCCTCTCAGAAAGGCTGGTCTCTTTTAATTTTCAACCTAACAGAACGTAAGTTTCAAAGAAACCTGCTGAATTAAGGCAAGAAGGTCTTAGAAGAAATGGACAAGCTATATTACGCCGGACTTCAGTTTTATCATTTCCAGGGTGGTTCTTATGGACGTTCTGATGCTGGATTTTTAATATTTGGTGTCTAAGCTTTCACCTGTTTATTTGATAATTTCATTCAGTTTTTTTAAAAAAACAAAGAGTTTCTTGACAACTTTCCTTCCTTCTCTGTGCATAAACTTCACCTATACTGCTTTATCCTCATCAAACTAAGCATTTATATAAGGTGGTATAAAATTGACCTTATGTGACATGCTCAACATTATGTGAGATACTCGGAAGAAGGCCTAGAGAGAAAGAGAAGAGGGTATTCTAAACTGGTTGTGAAAAAGAGCCAAAAGCAAACCCCTCCCCCGGAGAAGCTTAACACCTTGGACTTTATGGGATGGGGTAGTCACCTTTTGGAATGAAAAGCTAAAGAAAGCTTGACACCGTGTACCAAGCTCTCTTCATATAAATTCATTTTACTGATGTTGATTATCACTATTGTCTTTTCTATTGTTAACTGAATCTCTTATCAAAATGCATTTTATCCAATTAGGAACATTTACACACTAACGGGGAAAAAATTATTGCTCAACACACCCACACATATGCACATACTTTTTATATGCTATCTCTACAGCATTGGAATAATAAACAGATTGTCAGTTTCAGTTTTTCCCTTTTTAAAAGTGAGCAAATTGTGCTTATTAGAACAAAGTAGAGGCAAGATTCCAGGGCTGCTATTCATGCACAAAATGATCATTTTGAGACAACGGGGGCAAAATACAGAATAATATTAAAGGAGATTAAACCCGTTATTTGGTAAGGCCTTTCAGTTGTTGAGGTAGCTACTCTTGGGTGTCCGCCCCCCCCCCCCCCGATAAATTTGACAAACACCTGCCACTTATTGTTTTTAAGGCCAGCTACGTTTATAGCCCTCTTGATTAACAGCATCTGCTACATTCAGAATCAAAGAAGAGACTGTGCCGACTGCTGCTCACATGCTGTGACTTACCATTTCCTCTTCCTATTTTACGAAAAAGCAGTGTAACGATAGAATGCTGCAAGTTACTTTACTCAGTTTCCAGGATTGCAAAATACTGATTGTTGTCTAGTTCAGGAGTGTTCTGTCTTGAAGTAACATGGCACAGCTACTTTGGGACTTGACAGAGGGAAGTTTTGGCCAGTAGAGGCTGAAATTGTGTGTGTTTGAATTGACCCTGATTCCCTGGTTAACTAATTAAAGGATATTTTTCACTGGAACCTGACTGGGCATTTAACTTGGCCTATCCCTTCCAGTCCAACTGCCTAAAGCAAAAGTGGACAAACTTAGTCCTTTCCTCTGTGGTTTTTTGCTGTCTTTTTAAACCCACATTTACTTGTCAGGTGCATTTAAACCCCTGCCTTTCAACTGTTCTTAAGTGTTGTGGGTAACTTAAAAAAATAATAATCAAACAGAGAACAGTTGGCAGGTAAAATTAGAAGTGGATCAGTGCAGTAAAACTCTCATCAGCCCAATGAGGTAAATGCTTCTTGGGATGAAAACTGTCTTCCAGCAGGTGGCAGAAAACTAAAAGAGAAAGTGTCAACTCTGTACCTCCCAAGAGGCAGGGTTCTAGGAGTTGCCAAGGAACAGGCCTTCTCCCACTTTCTAGCTGCTCACCTTCAGGATGTGGATAAGAGCCTCTCCTGCAAATCTGGGGAAGTGGGCAGGGAAAGTCCTCCAGATATCCTGGACCTAAGCCCTGTAGGGCTGCAAAGGTAAATCGCTAGCACCTTGATGGAAATGGACTGGAAGTTCATGCAGTGGATGTAGAAAGGGAGCTCTGCTACCAAGGATATGCACCTGCCCAAAGCCCAGCTGCTGCATTCTGGACCAATAGAATGTTCCTAGAGACACTTTGAAGGCAGTCCCGCACAGAGGACTTGGTGGTAGTCTAGTCCAGAACATTGATTACTGGAAAACTGCTTTTGTGAATAAACGGTAACTATTGTTTGGAGGGCACTGACAGAGAGAAGTTTTGAGTTTTTCCCACTTTCAGTGAGGTACTACAAACTTCTTACTTTATATACGCTGAATAAATAATAGTGTGGGAAGAGGCCTTTATTTCTAGATTACATTGATGAAAACTGAATTGTTTTCTTGTTTGAAACCAAAATTAACTTCCTGTGTGTATGTCTGCTTTGGAGCCTTCACAATTGCTTCTGTTGATAATATGATCACCTCTCTACAACATTGATGTTCCTTTTTATACAAAATGTTTCCCGTTTCCTGGTACCCTTCATGTAAATTCCCCCGCCTCCCTCAATTTTTTCTATGCTTTCACCCACCTACCTCACCCGTGGCTTCCAAGTGTGTAGGTATTTCTTCTCCCCACTGACAAAGCAGTGCATACAAACATTTTCTCGTAAATGTCCCATATGTAAATCAGTTGTGTGAGATCTGTTGAAGGCTGCAACTTCCTTTGCTACATGGTATACACATAATATCAGGAAGGCACTTCTGTCCGGTTGCTTGGAAGAAAAATCTGATGGTTGAGGTGCAGAATGAGACTGGAATCCCCTCTTTCCACGATGTATTTCAGGCTACAATACTTGACTGGACCAGGCCCCCGATTGAACCCTGTATACTGCCTAGCTGGTTACTTGCAAGGACACACACATATTATAATGGGGGTTGCATCTAGTGCTAATCCTACTCAAGGTAGACCCTTGACATGATGTAATTTATTAATTCCCATGTGTCTACTCTAGATGGGACTTAGTTGGATACAGCCCTTAATATTTAAGCTGCCTGAAGTGGAAAAGGGGGAGTGAAAATACTGCAAGTAAGTGACCTTGTGGAATGGGATCGAAATATATTAAAAAATAAAAAAATTCTCCAGTAGCACCTTAGAGACCAACTAAGTTTATTCTTGGTATAAGCTTTTGTGTGCATGAAGAAGTGTGCATGCACACAAAAGCTTAGTTGGTCTCTAAGGTGCTACTGGACAATTTTTTTATTTTTTAACATATTTCAACTGCGTCAGACCAACACGGCTACCTACCTGATTGTGGAATGGGATGTGTGGGGGGAGAGTTTTGCAGCCCCATCTGCAGAGGTTTTCAATGGTTTAGCTTCTAGGAACCACTTTGCACACTTGCTTATGGTTAGATGTCTCGCTCCTTCCTGTCTCCTCCCACAGTTTGTGGCTTGTGTAGTCTTGCAGCTTCTGACTTGCTAGCTTTTTTTACTGCCCTTTTCCTTCATTAAATTCCTATTGCCCATCTCCAAAGCAGGCTTTCTTTTCCTCTTTCTCTGCTCCTTTGATTTCGTACAGAAACAGGACACAGGCCCCTAAAGCTGATTTTAAACCTCACGCAGCTGCATAGGGGGCGAGGGCAGCCTTCTATTAGGCATCCCACCATCATTTCCTTAAACTTCTAAGGGTTAAAGCTTGAAATACAAGCTGTCCCCAACACATCTGTCAAATGATGTCCCTCCTCTCCTTTAATTCCTCTGCTAATTGCTAGTTTCTTAGTCTTTGTGTTCCTCACCAGTTGAGAGGTATATTGTTCGGTTACCGTTAGCCAAGACTTTGTGTAGCCTGTTCTGGGGTATAACTCCAACCCCTGGCCAGTAGTAGCAAGACATACCCAGGCACATGCCAGTAGATGGAGCAGGAAAACTGCCCCTGAGCACTGCCAGCTCCTAGGCTGTCACAGTGAAGAGGCCTGAGTCAGGATGGTTGCTGTCACCTTATTGCAGTGGGACATTCACAGAATCCAGTGAATTCTGTGCTGACCTGATTCTGCTGGCTACTGCCAATTGGATTGATGCCTGTGGAAGCTCCTGCAGTATGGACAAGCCTAGTGGGACTCTGATGGCGGAAGCTGGCAGAGCTGGGTGGATGGGTGCCTTGGCTCTATTTAAGCCCCTCACAGCATGGTGGATTGGGGGTTTGAATTGCTCTGCCCCAGGTGCTTTTGTATTGGGATTCCTAAGTCGCAGTACATCTGTACTCGCATACATGCAGGTCGCTCCAGTGCACGGCTCAGGCATGCAACTGGTAATTGACTCCATCCCCGAGCCATCGTTACGCATTGGACTTCAACATCTAGTCATTATTTGCTACCTGGCTCTGGTATTATTATCCATCATCATCATCCATCATCATCAATTTTATTTGTATGCTGCCTTTCCAAAGTTAAAACCATGTACAAGATGGCTTTACAGCATAAAAAATTACATAACTACAAACATAAAGCAGTCATAGAAAATAAACATCAAAAGTATGCAACCAAACTGAAAATTTTCTACATAAATCATAAGTGCCAAATAAAGATCCAAGAAATTAATAGCAATACTCCATCCCAGTATTCTGTTCAGCAGCCTCAGTTTTTGTAGCTGGAGTCAGGGCCCTGCCCTCCCAGGCCAGGTGGGAAATGTTTGCAATGCAGAGAGCAGGTCTTCCAGGACTCTCAGCCAAGTGACTCTCAGCCAAGTGACTCTCAGCCAAGTGACTCTCAGCCAAGTCCAGTGACCTCAGTTTCCTAGTGAAAAGGAACCAAAACCCAAGGAAGACCTTGTAAACCTGAAATGCAGCCGCAATCACATGCTGTTAATAGTATCCAGCATCTGATAGAGAATATTTCAAGTGTTCAAAGAACTTCCCATGGTTTCAGTGATCTGCACAACCATTCTGGAAGCCAGGCCAGATCTTCATTTTATTTTTTCTTCAGTATTGCAGAAGGGAGGCTGAGAGAATCTATAGAAGCTTATCTAAATTTATCTGTTGCGTGTTTGCATGGCAGAGATCAGAACTGGCCACTTTTTCTTAGCTACAGCTGTTTATATATCACTATTTGCTGTGGGGGTGGGACTGTATTAATTCAGATATGGTTAACGAGAACGATACGTGGGCGAACTAAGATAACTTAACTTGGCCCTTGTGATGGCTGTTGACTTCAGACAATTAAAAAAAATCTGACTCACTAATTTGGCTTGTGATTGGAAGTTGTGATTGACTTTCACTGCTAGTGAGCGGCACTTCCATTTGTGCCACCCCAAAACACCATTTGCACTTAATATCTACAAAACACAGGGGAGGTTTACAGGCTCTACAGGTGAAAATGGCCACTCTCAGTCATCCCACTCTGCTGTGCACATAAGCAAAGCCATTATATATAGCAGGGAGCAGGAACTGGATGCCTTTAATAGCACTTTGTCTGTACAAATTTTCCTGTGTCTCCTAGCTGTTATGGAGGCCGGAGAAGGAATGAACTGGGCCTAGCAGTGTGTTGCTCTGTAACACATTTCTTTGTTGCGTATTCTCACTGTGCAGGGCAATTCTTGATTGTTGTTGTTTGGGGCTGCCGCTCCCAATGATTCACTCTTTCGTGTGCTCTTTGAACCTGAAGCCAACTTGCTGGCTAGCACACTGCCTCGCTAAGATCCCACTGGGATTTTGACACTGTTGTGGAATTACTCTTTGCAAGAGGCACGCGGTCATAGGTGGGCTGTGGGGTTGGTCCCATCAACAGACATCTGAGATCTGCACTGAGAATGTGGGGCCTTTATTCTGAAGTGCGTGCCACATAAGCCACATCTGCACTATAAACATCTAAAGCAGTTTCATACCACTTTGAACAGTCATGGCTTCCCCCAAAGAATCCTGGGAAACTAGCTTGCAAAAGCCCTGAAAGGCAGCAAGATACATCGGTCACAGTCTTTATTGCAGGCCAAGTTCAGGAACAAAACCTATTTAGGTGCTGGTGTGAGCAAAGCCAGAAGAAACTGTCCCCATATGCACTATATATTTAAAGCGCTTTAAACAGCCATGGCTTCTCCCAAAGCATCCTGGGAACTGAGAGCTGTTAGGAGACTCCCTTGTCTCCTTGCAGAGCTACAGTTCCCAGAGTTCTCCGAGAAGAGGGGATTTACTATTGAACTGCAGCAGTAGGACCTTTGCTCTGATCCAGAAAGGCTCTCCTCAGGGCTGGATTGAGGTTTGATGAGGCCCTAAGCTACTGAAGGTAATGGGGCCCTTTATATGTCCAGCTGTCCTTTGTCAACAACAAATTGTCACTGTTTTGGGTGGCGCTGTGGGTTAAACCACAGAGCCTAGGACTTGCCGATTAGAAGGTCGGCGGTTCGAATCCCCGCGACGGGGTGAGCTCCCGTTGCTCGGTCCCTGCTCCTGCCAACCTAGCAGTTCGAAAGCACGTCAAAGTGCAAGGAGATAAATAGGTACTGCTCCAGCGGGAAGGTAAATGGCGTTTCCGTGCACTGCTCTGGTTCACCAGAAGCAGCTTAGTCCTGCTGGCCACATGACCCGGAAGCTGTACGCCGGCTCCCTCGGCCAATAAGGCGAGATGAGCACCGCAACCCCAGAGTCGGTCACGACTGGACCTAATGGTCAGGGGTCCCTTTACCTTATATGCTATATGCGGGGCCCATTACTTACATCATAAGAGCCTACACAACACAAAACATATGTAGGTTTATTTTATTTTGTTTGTTTTTTATCTATATTTTGGAAATGTACATCCAGTTTTTCCCCCTTTAAATTTTTTGGGGCCCCCAAGAGACTGGGGCCCTAAGCTATAGCTTGTTTAGCTTATATGTAGCACTGGCTCTCCTGCGTAGGATCAGGCAGCAGGCCTGCCACTGTTGGCACCAAGTTGTAAAACGGACTTTCTCCCCAGCATACCTGCTTTACCCCGAGCCAGACCCCACTGGCCCATCTCGGTTGCCTACACTGGCTGGCAGCGCCTCTGCACAGTTCCAGGCGGGGAATGGAGATGCTGCTTGGGGGCTTGAACCCGGAGCCTTCTGCATGCCAAACAGGTGCGCTTCCTCACGCCGCCAGCCAATCGCCTGCCCCGCAAGGATGCCGAGAGAAACCGGGGGGCGGGAGAGGGAGAGAGACACTGACTTCCTGCTCAGTTCACCTGCTGGGAAGGCGGGGCCAAGAGGCCCAGGTAAACCTGGAGCGCGCGTGCGAGCGAGTGCGCGCTCTCCCTGCGGCCCCACCCTTGAAACTGGCTACCTGCGGCGGAAGGGGCGCCCCACAAGGAAGTTGCAGAGCGGGAGAGGAGGAGGAGGGGAAGCGAGTCGCCCAGCGCCCGGGAGAAAAGCCCCAGCTCTCAGGGGAGAAGGAGTCGCCCTCGAGGCTGCAAGGGAGGAAGAAGAACACGACGCCTTCTCTTTTCCAAGAAAGTTGCTCGTTGCTCGCTGCTTTCGACTCGCCGACGAGGATTGCTCCGGCCATGGCTTCTGGCTAAAGCCCCCCCCCTTCCCGCCGCGATTCTTCTTTTCTGTTTCCCTGATCTAGCCAGGAATTGCTTTGAACATCTCCAAAGTGGGGATTCTCTGGAAACTTTTCCTGCCTTGCTTTCCTCTCGCTCTCTTCTCCCTTCCCGTCCCCCCCTCCATCGCACTTCTTCATAAACTTTCTGTAAAAAAGAGAGAATAAAGCGGGGGGAAATTAAATATGAAGGATTACCGGCTTCCCAGCGAAGGAAAAATGAACATTTATCACCCACCTTCCGGGGCTACATCGAAGGCGTATGTTTCAGGCCTAAAGTACAGCAATAAATTGGAGGTAAGTGCTTGTTTGGGAGATTTCGGGAGGGGGCGGGGGAGAGATTGGAGTGGATCATCTGCGCTCCCTTTCCAGATCTTGTGGATCATTCCCGGAAAATTGTCCGGGACAGGAGTCTTTGGTGGCCAATCTCTTTGCTGCTGTTCTTACCTTTTCCCCAAGCTGTATCATGAAAAGTGAGGACGTTTAAGAGTTAATGACCGGGTCAGGATCGGGGCCCTTAAACTCTGGTTTAAGGCGCGCGCGTTTCAGTGTGGCTTACTTGCGAGGAGGGGTGCGCGTGTGTGTTAGGATGGCAGCGTTTCACTAGGAAGGAAGAAAAGAAAGATTCCTCCTTTAGGGCTAGGCTTGTATCAAGTTCGGAAGATGAACTGCCTTGAGCCTGCATGGCAGGAGTCAGCTGGAAGGGACCGGCCATTTCTGTGTCTGTCCCTCAGCCTTGAAATCACCTCTCCAAGAACTGTTAAAGCCTCAGCCTATGCATGTTTTGGAACAGAGTAAGGCAATTGCGTTCATCCCAGCTGGCTTTTGGTGGCCAGGGAACGGGCAGAACAACTTTTATGATGAAGAAAGAAAGCCATTCTATGGCCTTGCAAAAGATGCTGAGGTGCCACACTTTGAGCTCATCCTGGTACCTGACATCTTGTTTTGAAATAAGCAGTTTGGCAGTGGACCATCTTGGGTTCCCCCATGTTGGGTGGCCAAATTTCACCAAATGCAAAGAGGTGTTTTGTTTTTGTGCTGGAGATTTTGAAAGGCAAAACTTGACGTCAGAGGCTGTGTGCTCAGCCTTGGATTCCATTTTAGTGGAGTGTCAAAAGCAGATTGTCCTCCTTTCTTGGTCAGTGTTTCACGGTGGTTTTAAAGTGTAGGTGCTGTAGATTAAAAGTCAAGGTCTCTGCTGCGGATTTCTTTCCTGTTTTGCTCTTTTGTGTAGCGCCGATTTCACAGTCTCTTGTTAAGGTCAGAGGCCTGGCTGTTCTTATTCAAGTAGACTTTCCAGTTGAGCCAGTGAACTGAGGACACCTGGCTGGGTAGCTGCTGCCTCCCCCTGGGTGAGGTCTGCGGAGGCCTCTCTATTATGTGGGAAGCGTGTGGGCTTTCCTTAATTAAAGCCAATCCTGTTTTTAAATGTGTAATTTTTTAAAATTAAAACTTGAACTTGGCTCCATTCGACCTTGCTCTTAAAATGTGCTGCGATGATCTGGAGGAGATGAAATCTCTTCTTTCCGTTGATCAGACTTTTCAAGATTATTGTGGATGATAAATGTGGAAGCTCATATCTCTCCTCCTCGCTTAGAACTGCAAGACAAGCATGCAGGGCCAGTTCCAGGTGGGTTTTTTCTTTGAGGGGGTGGGGCTCAGTAAAAGCGCCCACTTCTGGATGCCATGTTATGTAAGGGCCCCCGTCTTTCAGGCTTTCCTGGGGACAACGGCTGGGTTGATAAACCACCATTTAAAATTTCCCACAGTCCCATGGAGAGAAGCTACATTGGGGAAAATCCACATACATATTATTATTTAGCTGTGATTCCTGCATTGCAAGAGTCAGAATACATGACCCTTGGAAATCCCTTACAACCTCACAATTCTATCATCATCATCGTTCTAGATTATATTCTTCCTTCTCTTCATTGCACCGTCCCAGGCCCAGTTTCAACTATTTTAATCACTTTTAAGACTGTATGTTTAAACAAATTGCAGCCAATATACATGGTAGGTCCTTATATATACACTGTGTCAAGGCCAGAAGAAAGGGTTGTATCATTAGGGAGGAGATTGCAAAGCCCAGGGGCAGCTATAAATAGTGCCTCCCCCCCCCCCCCCCATTTCTGATGCCTGAGAAAATACCAAGCAGAAACTACCATCTGCTGATCTTAACACCTGTGAGGGGCTGCTGGGGGAACTCAAAATGGCAGCTGCCCAACTTAATGGTGTGAGGTGGTGGCAGCAGCAGCAGCAGTGAATATGCCTTTCAAACATGGGGAGCTGCCATCTTGGCATCACCATGATCACTATCCCTTTACACTGGATAATCTTTGCTGAAGCCTCACTGGATGCCTCTGGTTTCCTTTCTCCTCTCCCTTCCTCAAAACTCCTATTGCTGTTGGCAAACCTCCCCTCCAATACATAAAAGCATCCCAGAGGACTGCAGCAGCTGAGGGCACATCATCTCTGTTTCTTCTTTCTTAAAAGCAAGCGACATACCTCTCCAAATAAAGTCAATCCCTGTGGCCTGAATGAATTGTATACCTGAAGCAAACTTGTGTCGATGGCTTGCTATTTTGGCATAACCTACACAATCAAATGCTATGCATATTTATGCAGTAGTAAACCCTACAGTATTCTAGGGGGCTTGCTCCCAGATAAGTGGGCAGCATTACTGCACAATCCTAACTGTGTTTTACTCAGACGTAAGCCCTGCTAAGGTGGGTGGCGCTGTGGGTTAAACCACAGAGCCCAGGACTTGCTGATCAGGTTGGCGGTTCGAATCCCCGCGACGGGGTGAGCTCCCGTTGCTCGGTCCCTGCTCCTGCCAACCTAGCAGTTCGAAAGCACAAAGTGCAAGTAGATAAATAGGTACCGCTCCGGCAGGAAGGTAAATGGCGTTTTCTGGTTCACCAGAAGCGGCTTAGCCATGCTGGCCACATGACCCGGAACCTGTATGCCAGCTCCCTCGGCCAATAAAGCGAGATGAGCACCGCAACCCCAGAGTCGGTCACGACTGGGTCTAATGGTCAGGGGTCCCTTTACCTTTACATTTATAAGCCCTGCTGAGCTCAGTGAAGCTTACTGCCAGGCAAGCAGGTTTAGGATTGCATATGTAATGTATGAAGTGGCTTTATACCGAATCAGACCAGTGGTTAATCTAGCTCAGTAGTGTCTGCACTGACTGGCAGTGGCCCACCAGGGTATCAGGCAAGGGAGTCTTTTCCCAGCCTTAACTGTAGTTGCTAGGGATTGAACCTGGGGGATTCTGCATGCAGGACAGATGCTCTACCACTGAGCTACCCTTCCCCCTTAGCTATAGCCCTTCCTCCAATAGGAATACATGCTTATTTTCCGTGCTACTTCCCCCCATACTTTAGGAAGAGGCTAGAAGCTGTTCCTTTGCTTTGATCTTATTTCCTGTCGCATTCCTGACTCCGCTTTCATTATAAACTTGGAATTAGGTTCAGTTCTTTTTAAAAAAAGATGTAACATTAACTGCAGCTCAAAATGTTGTTCTGCATTCCAGCATAAAACCAGGAAGGGTCTCCTCTCTACAGCACAATTTATATTATAACATGATGAACAAATTCAGCATGAGATTTTGCTGAAGCCTGAAAAAGCCACCTGATGAATTTCCGGGTGCTGTGGCCAGTCGATTTTTAAAAAGAAAAACTTGGTAAAAATATCCTTCAGGCTTCAGTATATTTTGAGAGATCTCTCTGCCTCTCTTTAACCCCCTCTCCAGTTGGTGCTCTGTGATGGTGAGTCACTGAAGAAGCAGTGATGTAGATCCTTCAGCTTAATGACTAGGGATGTTGACACTTTCTTTTTTCCTAACTGGGTTCATACAAAATTCCCCTTCCCTTACGAAAGCCGGCAGGCAATTTTAGTTTTCAACAGTATCTAAGATCTCATTTTACTTTACCTAGTGATGCTCAAGGGATTTGATCTTTGCAAATCCCTGTGCAGAAATTACCTGATTCGCTCACTTCTGAATGGGGTAAGGATTAGGATTTGGCTATCCATCCTAAAGTCTCAAAACACATATTTTGAGGGGCATTTTAGATTGGTGGATCATGGTGAAAACAGAACAGAATGATGGGGTTAAAACAGGCCAAGGTTGCGTATGCATCATGCATTTAAAATATGCCCACTCCAAGAATCCTGGGAACTGTGATTTGCCCCCTGCAGTGCTACAGTTCCCAGCACTTTTAACAAGCTACAGTTCCCAGAAGTCTTTGGGAGGAAGAAATGTGTCATGGAACAGAAAAGGACAGATTTCACCTCTTCCCAAGTTTACTATGCTTATTTGAATGTTTTAAAAGATTTTATTTCTTTTTTTTTTACTCTGCCTTTACATTTGAAAATTGCTTAGTTATTGCAAATGAGCAGTAACTAAGGAGAAGTCTTTTAAAATAGCCACACTGTTCTTTGCCACTTACCTGAGTGAGCATCTCCCACCCCCACCCCAAAAAAACCCACCAAGTGGCATATAACGTGAAGCACTTTCCTTCTGTGTTTTTTACATTGCCCTGTGTTGTTAATTATTCACCATTATATCCTTTCCTTCTTCCAAGACACACAAGCTATATACATAGGAGCCAGTGTGGTGTAGTGGTTAGAGAGCTGGACTAGGACCTCTGAGCCTGGGGTTCGAATCCTCACTCAACCACAAAGCTCACTGGGTGAACTTGGGCCACCCACCCACTCTTAGCCTAACCTATCTCACCTGGGGGCGTGGTGAGGATAAAATTGAGAGGAAGAGATATATGTATGCCACCTTGAGCTCCTTGAAGGAAAGGTGAGATATAAATGCAATAATTAAATAAATACAGATTGCCCTCCTCGTCTTCTCAACAATCCTGGGAGGTAGCCTAGGCTGAGATGAGGGGATGGTCCAAGGCTACCCAGTGAACATCACGCCCAGGCCAGAGATTCTGGGTCTCATCCTGGGCAGGGCTGTGACCCAGCTGCACAAACTCTGCCTTTTTCAAAGCTGAAAGAACCGGCTGGCCAAAGTGGTGCCGCGGTTGTGGTTGTTACTTAAATGCAAAATACTTTACAATGCTACTGAGCATCTGTCTTCTCAGAAATTCTTATAGCCACCCTGTAAGGAAGGCCAGTATTATTACTGGGCTTGTGTTGCAAATGCAGAGCTGTGTCTGCAAACTAGCAGCACGTTGGTGACCACCTAATCAATGGAGACCTTAGGCAGCAGTCTAACCAGGGACTTTGTGGCCAGTGGAAGCACATTATTTACAGCTGTAGCCCTGTGCCCCGCTACCTGGAAGTAAACCTCACTGGACTAAGTGGGATTTCCGAAGAGAAGAAGAAGAAGAAGATGATGATCTTCTTCTTCTTCTTCTTCTTCTTCTTCTTCTTCTTCTTCTTCAACAACAACAACAACAACAACAACAACAACAACAACAACAACAGCAGCAGCAGCAGCAGCAGCAGCAGCAGCAGCAGCAGCAGCAGCAACAACTTGTTATTTATACCCCACCCATCTGGCTGGGTTTAAGATCACTCTGCGTGCAGCACACAGCCCTCCAGATCTCCCCGCACACTCTTACAGTGCATTCTGCAGAGTCCTTTGACCTCCTACACACTGTCCAAAAACCCAGCGCTTCCCTGGAAGGGAAGAGCTTTCAGATGCATAGATGGAGAGCCTTGATGGTGTTATTTTTGTTCCTCCCTGACCTGCCTCATCTTGTCTGCCATGGGGAAGGGAGGCTGGCCTTTGCTTAGTTCCGCATTGTAATTTGCACACCCAGAATGTAAACAGACTCTGCTGCAAAGTAGGGGGGCGGGGAGGACTGTTTGTTTGCAGAAGATGGATATGGATTGCCATCAGGTTTGTTTGGGGCTCTTTAACCCTTTATTTACAAATATACAGTATATATATAATCTCATTGGGTTTGGGTTAAGTAATAATAATAATAATAATAATAATAATAATAATAATTGCATTAACTACTGGTTAGGATCAAAATCTCCTGTTGGTGCCTGGACATCTTTTAATGTGTTGTTGTGTTAAAGTGTACACCATGGGCAAACTAAGGCCTGGGGGCCAGATCCGGCCCAGTTGCCTTCTAAATCTGGCCCACGGACGGTCCGGGAATCAGTGTGTTTTTACATGAGTAGAATGTGTCCTTTTATTTAAAATGCATCTCTGGGTTATTTGTTGGGCATAGGAATTTGTTCATTCCCCCCCAAAAAAAATATATAGTCCGCGTCCGCCCCCCACAAGGTCTGAAGGACAGTGGACTGGCCCCCTGCTGAAAAAGTTTGCTGACCCCTGGTGTACACCATCAAATATAATGTGTGACTGTGACAAATGGGTGTTTAAAAAGCCATGAGTTGATTTGCATGCTTGCCAGAGAGCCAGGACTGGCCCCTGACTTCCTGTTGAGTGTACTTGCAGTGGTAAACCCGGGTTAGTTGCTGTGTAAAGTGTGAAATGGCCCTGATCCACTGACCATAAATCTTTGGGTGCTTCCTGTTTCAAAATCGGACCATAGCCCTTCGTAACCTGCCACTAGCAGCCATCGCTTGTGACATAGTCAGAAGATTTAAGGAGCATTTGATGGAACAAGGGATCGCCCCCCCCCCCGCCGACTTGCTTTGGGTGCAGTGGTTGGAAAGCTGCTATAAAACTAATTCTGTTTGGCTTAGTCTTGTTTCTTTAAAGAAAATAGAGGATTTTTTTTAAGGATAAAAAAATGAAAATGAATAATAATAGTAATAATAATTTTATTATTTATACTCTGCTCATCTAGCTGGGTTTCCCCATGAAGTGTTGAGAGTGGGCAAACCCACATGCTATGTGCAGCAAAGAATTGGAGGAAGGACTTTATTCATAGGCACCTGTCTCTAAGGTCTGATCGCCCTTATCTAGAACGAATGTGCATGCTCTACTTCCCATGAGATAACAGCTCCACCAGGCTGTTCCCATCCTTCCCATCAGGCTGCAGAGAAGAGGGAGAGAAGGGGAGCAGGGCCACTCCATTGGTCCTATAGACATATTAGCTCCTTTATGGCTTCTCCTCTGCTTGAACTACTCCCACCCCAGCTGGTTGTTTGTGGGCAGTGCTTTTTTCTGGGGGGGACGCAGGGGTACACATACCCCCTACCAGGCATGGCCAAACTTGACCCTTCAGCTGTTTTGGGACTACACTTCCCATCATCCCTGACCACTGGTCCTGTTAGCTAGGGATGATGGGAGTTGTAGTCCCAAAACAGCTGGAGGGCCAAGTTTGGCCATGCCTGCGCCTAAACATTTTGTGAATCTAAGTTCGGTCTCGTTGAGGGCAGTATTTCAATATGAGTAGGAAAATGAGAGTACCCCTAAACATTTTTTTTAGAAAAAAAGCACTGTTTGTAGGAATTCTGACTCGGAACCTGCCTGTTTGCTTCTCCTCTCTGTCTTTATATTTGTTATCCAATCTGGGAATCCTTTTGGCTGAACAGTACAAATGCATTCATTTTTTAAAACCAAAAACAATTTCAACAATCCTTGGAATAAACCAGGCAGATCAGTGTTTTATGGCTACAGGGAGAGGGCTCTGAGACTAACACAGCTTCCCTGACAATTCAGTTCTATACATGTTTACATAGAAAGTAAGCCCTGCCACGCTCAGTGGGGCTTACTCCCAGGTAAGTGTACATAGGGAGCTGCAGGCCTGATGAGCTCCTGTTGGAGGTGAGGACTTCCTGGTCCAGAGTACAGCAAGCCTTTTGCTGCTGGCACAGTCCCTGAAGTAGGATTATTTTGGTTAATCTTTACAACAAACCCGGTTTATGATCGATCAAGATTGCACTCTTTGTATTGCAGGCTGGGTGGTGCAGACTCTGACAGTAATCAATTTATTTATTCAATTTCCAGAACTTCACTTCTTTACTGCCCAATAATAACCGAATCTCTGTTGACAGATTCCAGTAAAGTTTAAAAATATTAGAATCGTAAGAGATGGAAGGGACCACGTAGGTCATCTAGTCCAACCCCCTGCAATGCAGGAACCTTGCCCAAGGTGGAGCTTGAACTCACAGCCCTGTGATTAAGAGCACCGTTATCTGCTGACTAAGCTGTCCATTTTAGCATGGAATAAAAACAGAGCAATGCAAAACCAGAATAAAAACAACATGGCGGGTCATAAACCTGCAGTGAGATTTGAACTGGACAGCTGGCTTTTTTACTCTCTTTCTGTCCCCCTGTCCTCCCCCCCCCCCCCCGCCAAAAAAACTCTAAATTCCTGGCATGATAATCCAATGCTGCCATGGGGATTTCTATGAAAAGGTGATGGACAAACTTTCGTTTCTCTGAACTTGCTCTGTTCCTTCTCCCTCCCAACTCCTTTTCCTTTTGTGTCGTGCCTTTTTAGATTGTCTTCCCAAGGGCAGGGACTCCTTTATGATTGTCATAATACTCGAAATAAACTTGCTGACTGCATATAGAAACAGTGATGTCAGCATTCCTCATGGTGTGTGTATCGATTGCGACACCCCCTGCCCCTTGGTTCGTGATGCCTGCAAAGAGGCTGGCACAGTCACACGCTGGATAGATCCGAAACTGACTTCTGCTTGTGCCGGTTCTCTTTTCCCCTTTAGGAAGGAGTTGAGCAAACTTTACTCCTCAGTTTGCTTGAGAAGGACTAGTCCAGCCCGAAAATGTTATGCAGATGATCTGTCCTCTTCACCCCTCTCTGACTGTAGTTAGAATCTCCTAAATTCTTTGGTTCCTTCCTCCTCTGGCCTCTTCCCCCCAGCACAAATAAAAAGCAAATAGAAAGTTTTTCTCCCTTTCTACTCATGGTCATCCAGTGAAGCTGAATGGTGAGATATTCAGAACAGGCAAGAGAAAATACTTACTTATTCAGCACATAGTCAAATTATCGAATTAGCTACTGCACAATGTGGTGATGGTCACCAACTCAGACAGCTTTGGAAAGGGCTTAAGACGAATTCATGGGGGATAAGGTGACCAGTGGCTGCTAGTCATGCTGGTTGTACATACAGGTGAAACTCAAAAAATTAGAATATTGTGGACAATATTCTATTGCTCTCAGAGTCTGTTGCTCTCAGAGTCCTGCTTATTGGATTTGATATCCCGCTTTATCACTACCCTAAGGAGTCTCAAAGCGGCTAAGATTCTCCTTCCCCTTCCTTCCCCACAACAAACACTCTGTGAGGTGAGTGGGGCTGAGAGACTTCAGAGAAGTGTGACTGGCCCAAGGTCACCCAGCAGCTGCATGTGGAGGAGTGGAGACGCGAACCCGGTTCCCCAGATTACGAGTCCACCGCTCTTAACCACTATACAACATTGGCTCCCCATCAGCACCTAGTTGAGCAGGAGGATGCGAGAGGGGATAATACTAGCCACAGTGACAAAGCAGGATGTAGGGCAGGGTCTTCCATCCCTTATGCATCATTCAAATGATCTGAAAAGTCAGAATTAAAGAGCCTTTGTTCTATCCCAGGACCTAGAGAAATGAGAGCAGGGATAGCCAAAATGGTTCCCTCCAGGTGTGGTTGGCCTGCATCTCCCATCGTCCCTGGCCATTGGCTATGCTGGCTGGGGCTGATGGGAGTTGTAGTTCATCAGCATGCACCATGTAGATTATTTTGACTCTCACCCCTCTAGGTACTGAGTTGCCATTCTGGCTAGCCCTTTGTGGGCGGCTACCCAAGGGGCGTAGCATGGCGGGGTACCAGGGGGGTTGTGGCCTCGGGCTCCGACAACAGGTGTTACACCACTGAGCTACTCTCATGCTTTTTTCTAAGCTGGAGGATTCGAAACTGTTGTCTGTGGACCACGAGTGGCCTCTGAGCTCCATTCACTTAGCCCATGACATAAAATCCTAGAATTGTTGGGTCATCTAGTCCAACCCCTGCAATGCAGGAATCTTATTTGCCTAATGTGGAACTTGAACCCACAACCCTGAGATTAAGAGCCTCATGCTCTGCCGAGCGAGCTATCCCTGTCTGTGCATTTGTGGCTGAGTACGGGAGACAGCTCGCCCGTCTTATTCAATGTTCCTAATGATTTTTAGCGGTCTTCTCATTGCATCTTTTATTTCTTACGTTGCATTTCATTGTATTACAGTTTGAATTCTTCGGAATGCAAATTGTCCTGCAGCATAAGGAACAAAAGATGCGGCTACACAATTTAAAATCTTGCTGCACCTAGTGCGGCACGTTGCAATCACTACAGCTGACAGGAAACCTGTCTGTCAAGACCTCCAGTTGTTTTCATGATTATTAATGATTTTTATTTATTTATTAACATATAAAACACATACATTTACATTTGTTTTACATTTGTGTGTGTAGACCTCCAGTTGTTTTCAAGTGGTCCATGGGGTGGGGGGAAAAGGTTTGGGAGACCCTGTTCTAATTCAAGCAATATCAGCTGGGTGACTCTCTATGGCCGGAGACCTTCATTTGGCCTTGGGGAGGGGGGTCACTGAATCAGATCCTGGGAGCAGCTTGGAAGAAGGAAAGGGCAGTTTCTCCCTTCTGGCTAAGCCTCTAAACTTGTCTGGAATGGCTCTCGCTGACCAACTACTTCACATATGGCCTAACTTGGACATATTTCCTCTGTGTTTCATTTGAGGTCTGAGTCATCAAAGGGATAAGTAACAAACAGGGTTGAATGAAACCAGACTTACGCAACAGCGGCGTGAGAGGACTCTCTCTCTCTTGGAGAAGGAAGTGAGCCCTGAGTAAATGATTACAGGCAGTGAAAGAGGAGAAGAGGCAGCTGCCTTACGTCAAGTTAAACCCTCTGTCCCCATCTAGCTTAGTGTTGTCTGCTCTGATTGGCAGCAGCCAGCCAGGATTTCAGGCAGGCTTTTTATCCCAGCACCTCCTGCAGGTGTCAGGGATTGAACCTGGGACTTTACTTCATGCAAAGCCCTTCCTTGATACTTTGATTTAGGCAGGGGATATAGTCTCCCAGTGGACTCAGAGCAGAGACCAGGCCCTGTTTCCCTTCTGCTTTCCTGCCGACAGGAAGATGTCTTACACCGAATGAGTCCATTGATGCACCTAGCCAAGTACAGTATTGTCTTTCCCCACATATAAATTGTGATGGTTCCCAGGTGGATTATATTCTCTCTAAGCCAAATCCAACCTTACAGGCCGGTAGTGCTTTCAATAAATAATTAAAAATAATAATTGGCTGTGCTTCCAGGATATTTTGTACAATGTAGTGAAGGCTGAAACAAAGGATGTTGGTAAAGTCAAAAATCAACCATTTGGCAGAAACTGAATAAATTCAGTATTGCAAGATAAGTAGAAAAATTTAGGCTCAAGTATATAAACAACAAAGCAAACCGAGAGTTCTGGTTTGCTCTCTTGCAACTTTCCCAAGCCTGGTTCCTTCCAGCTGTTGTGGACCGCATTTCCCATCAGCTTCAGGCAGCACAGCTGGGCTGATGGGCGATGCAGTACAAAACATCTGGAGGACACCAGGTGTGTGTGGAGGGGGAAGGCTGCTCTCCCCTTTCAGGGGGTCCCAAGAGCGGTTCTGTGCTCGGAATGGCTTTGCCACAGAGGACAGTTACGCAGCTGTGGTTTGGATGCCCAGTTCCTCCTTGATTCCTGCATGCTTCCTCCTCTGGTATGGCCCTCCGTATGCTTTTGAACCGCAACCCACACCACCCCCAGTGACTGATCATGCTGCCTTGGGCTGCTGGGGGAGTCCAACCACATTATTATTATTTATAGCCTGTCTTTTTCAGGGACTTGAGGCAGCTTACGGATCAGATAGAAAGAGTTAAAAACATAGGAAAACAACAGCAATACCTTTATAGAACTAAAACAATATCTAAGTATAAATGATTGATTAAAAGCGTACAGATGATTACAGTAAAAACAGCATGGTGAAGCATCTGGTGGGCCGAAGATTGACCTCTAAATCAACCATTTCCTGTAGCAATGCTTGGCCACGGCTGCAGAACCCTGGCAGTTTGCCTTGTATTCAAGTCTGTCGGTCACAAGCTGCGGACAGACAGACAGAGCAGCCGAAAATAAAGTCATTGTGCAAGGCCCGGCTGCCGTTCTTGCTCATCCGGCGCCGAATGTCTTGGTTTTGCGTGAGCAGCAGAGATCTCAGTTCACTAAGGCACTATGTTCTGAAAGAAGAGGCTGTGGTGGGGAGAGACCAGGGTGACGAGAGGCGGATGTGAGCCACGTTTCTAGTCCTTCGGCTCAGACACAGAGCTCCGAGTGAGGATTAAGGCCTTCGAATCCAAGTCCTCGGAGGAAAAAGGTGGGATTTTAGAACGGATTTAAAAGAAGAGAGAGAAATGGGAACCTGCCATGAGAGCTATGTTCTGCCTCCACGGCCAGAAGCAGTAAATAACTTTGAATGCTGGAACCACAGGTGGATGAGTGGGGAAAAGGCTCTTGTGTTTGAATTCTGCTTGTGGGTTTCCCCTGGAGGCTTCTGGTTTGGCCTCTGTGAGAGCAGGGATGCTGGACTCGATGGGCCATGGACTTGTTCCAGCAGGCTGTTTGGATGTTCTTAGAAAGGAGGATGTAGGGTTGTGTCTTGCTTCTAAGAAAGTGTACCCGGCTAAAGGGGGGGGGGGGAGAGACACTCTGATCTTTTCCAGTCAGCTGAAAGTTGCTGACTTCACAGGCGGAAGTCTGTCACCTTGGAGCTGTGGACGCCAAAAGCGCAAACCATGAGTGAGGCGTGGCCTGGCTGAGCCGGCCTGGCTTGGTTCTGCTCCGCAGGTGCTGCCTGAGCAGGGATGGGCAGCCCAGAAAGGAACACGGAAGTCCCCGAAACTCTTGCAGAAAGTGTGTGAGCAACACGTTTTGTTCCACTGCACTTTCTGGGGATGAGTGTGTGTGTTTGTGCCTTCTGGGGGCAGATCCTTTGTTCACAGTTTCAGGGTTGTTGAGGTGAGAGGGAAGTGGCTTCCCCTCTCCCCTCATTTGACGGCTGTTTTCCTGTAGGGTTGCTGCTTTTTAAGCTGGTACAGTGGTACCTCGGGTTAAGAACTTAATTCATTCTGGAGGTCCGTTCTTAACCTGAAATTGTTCTTAACTTGAGGTACCACTTTAGCTAATGGGGCCTCCCGCTGCTGCTGTGCCGCCGCTGCATGATTTCTGTCCTCATCCTGAGGTAAAGTTCTTAACCCGAGGTACTATTTCTGGGTTAGCGGAGTCTGTAACCTGAAGCGTCTGTAACCCGAGGTACCACTGTATGGCCTAAAGGGAGGAATGAAGAATTGGCAAGCCCCCAGTTTGGTTTTTGCTTATTTCTCACGAGTTTAATGTGGCCTTGGACAAACAGATGGGGTCTCTCTCTGTGCTTCTCCCCTATGCGACAGGTATGGGGTGGGGTGGTCTTTGCAGCTTGAGGGCCACATTCCCTTCTGGGAACCTCTTGGGGGCCACATGGCAGTGGTAGGCAGGGCCAGGGGCAAAAATGGATGGAGCAATTGGTGTGCATTTTTTCCTTTTGTGCTGTGGGCTGGCTTCTACTCTCTCGAACACATTTTTCTCTGGCACAAGCCAGAGGTTCAGCGACACATTCCAGCTGGTGTGGTTGAACAATCAATCCCTCTTTCCAGGGACTTAGGTCTGGGAGAGGAATAGGGGATAGCAGTTTCTAGTTTTCTAGTAGTGTTCCCTGAAAAGGGTCCCCTCCTCTCAGGCTGGTTGTAAAAAAGGCAGGCAGGTAAAGCTTGGCTTATAGCAGACTGAGCACTCTAATGGAGCAACCTTGGTTATTTCTAATGCTTATCAAAAAATTGAACTCTTTTTCAGCTTCCTATTCACTATACAGAGGTTGCATTACTTCCTCTTTATCTGCCTTCTCTCTGTTGTAAAGCTAGAACTTCAGCCGGTTTGAGGGCTGGCTTTAGCTTTAGGGCAGACAAAAGGGAGGAAGTCATTTTTCAAGCAGCGCATGAATAACCTGTGGAACTCCCTGCCATTTGATGTGATGGGTGCTATCTTACATCGTTTTCTATTTCTTGTTTTAATTATTTTGGGGGGGGGATTAAAGGAAAATAGATTTGTCACTGTTTGTATGATAGCTAGATGTAATTGTTCTTTTACAATTTTTTACTCTGACATGTCTCCTAGGAATTCTGTGGGCAACGATTCATGAATCGAATCGAATTCAATTAAAAAAAAATTGGAACTTCCATGGGCAAGGGCTGTATACCTTCTGGTTTTCTCCCTGCCCCACTTCAAGGACTTTTGTTGCTTTCTTGCCTTGTTTGGGAGCCTCAAGAATCGTGCTAGGAAAAGGAATTTTGACTAGTCCCTGGCCCTCTCCCAAAGCTCCAGATGTTTTGTCTGGGTCTGCTGGGAGCTGTGGTTCAAAACAACTGGATGGCTCTGGATTTGGGGAGAGATCTTTTAGCCTGATGCCACAAGGCAGTGTATAGCAGAGGACTCCAATATTGTCATGCTGATCCACGGAACAGAATCCACACTGTGGGAGAGGCCAGTCCTCCCATTGGGCATGGTGAGGCAGCTGCCTCCAACACGGCTAATTTTGGGGCGCTGTGAAAAGAGCTGCACCGGCCGTTTCAATTTCTGTTTTTAAAGAGGTGCTTGTGGGCTTTCTTTCCTTAGCTGCGGGAACAGATTCTCTTGGATATTCCTTGCATGTTGAGAGATTCATAAATTCAATAAACAGTAGTAATTGGCTGAGCTCTCCTGTTCAAGCAGTGAAATATCTTGGGCCGGCCCTGTCATTGGGGTTGGGGATCTGCAGGAGGGAGGAGTACATGAGCGCCTTGTTGGGATGGCAGCCTGATTCCGTGTTTGCTTCGCCCTAGGATATGAACGGCCTGGAAGAAGGGTTGGAGTTCCTCCCCACCATGAACGCCAAGAAGGTGGAGAAGAGGGGTCCCAAGCGCTGCATAGCGGCGATAGCCATCGTCCTGGTCTGTCTCCTCCTTTCCCTGCTTGCTGGGTTCCTGGTTTGGCACTTTAGATGTAAGTGAGCCTTGGTTTGCAAGGTGTGGGGTTGCCGCATGGTATTATGATTATATTTATTTAGATCTCGCCTTTCTGCCCAGACTGGGATTCAAGGCAGGCTTACACAGATTAAGCAAGACAGCTAAAATGCAGACAGCTAAAAGCATATAAAAGATCATCATTAAGAAAAAAAACAATTCGACGCTGATAGAATCAAAACAATATAAAAAAACTAATATACTGAAATACAGGTCATAATAAAAAAACAAACCAGTGCAGCGCTATTAAAAGCCCTTTCCTTGGAAAAACCATCAGTTATGAAAACCTCCTGCCTTTTAAAGATATTGGAAGAAGCAGGGGAGAAACCGCAGTTCAATAAACAAAGTTTTTTGCCACCTTTAAAATTTTTATTCTCTGTTACAAGGACACATCGGAGCAGGCTGGGAATATCATCTGTCCTCAATAGGCAACCCCACCAATTAAAACATTTCCCTTGGTGGATCAGTTGGCCAAAGCTTTAGTTTATTGACCTGCTGACTAAGCCAATTTAAACTTAAAATCCAGCCAAATCACTGCGTGAGCGGAATAACAACTGCTCATGCTGTGGAACCTTCACCCCCTTGTGTGACCCCCAAGCCTGCTATGGAGTTTTCCCCAACCCTTCAGAGTGGGATTCAGGTTTATACGTCCATTGTCTATCTGATATACAGTTAGTTCTAAAAACAATTACAGTTGTAAAAACAAGTAAAACCATACCAGCCAAAACAGAAGAATGTAGATTCAATCACCAGGCGTGTGTGTGTGTTGCACAAAATTAAATAACTGTTGGCTGCATGTGGCAGAAGTTGTATAACCAAGATGCTAAACACACCACAACTTGAAGAAGACTATTGATTTTATTATTCATAAGCACCAGCAATGTGCATAAGCTAATAGTGGTCTTCGCCCCAAGGAGCTTACACTTTAGATTAGTGTTTCCCAACCTTTTCCAGGGCCCTGCCCCCTGGGTTTCAGAAATTCATCCCCAATGCCCTCTACTCTACCCTATCAAAAGCATGATTCAGAATACAGTGATACCTTGGAAGTCGAACAGAATCCGTTCCGGAAGACCGCTCGACTTCCAAAACGTTTGGAAACCAAGGCACGGCTTCCGATTGGCTGCAGGAAGCTCCTTTAGCCAATCTGAAGCTGCGTTGGACATTTGGGTTCCAAAAAACGTTCACAAACTGGAACAGTCACTTCCTGGTTTGCAGCGTTCGGGAGCCAAAACGTTTGACTCACAAGGCGTTCAGGATCCAAGGTACGACTGTAGTGGTTTGCGTGACCCACTAAAAAAGAGAATAGCGCATTGAAATTAAAAACAGTAGCAATTAATTGCACATTTATTTGAAATCCCATGGTTTAATCAATTCACCAAAAGGGGTGAACTTGATCCAGTGGGGACTTTGGGGAAGAATGATAATAAAAACGTAGAACCCTGAGTGCAGATCTCTATATATTGGGAACCACTCACAAAACCTGCCGGATAGTATGTGTTGAAAATGCCTCCTTGAAAACCAGATTGCAGAGCTGCAAGAACGGAAGTCAAAGGAGTGTGTTGCTTATTTTCTAAAGCTTGATGGAAGGTCGCTTGGTTCTGTTAATGGGCACCCAGGAAATAAAGGCTTCTCTGGATTTGGAGCAATTGGACTGGGGCAGAACTGTCCAAATAAAAATAATAATAACTGGAGCCCATTTGTTCCAGGCACCTCTAGACCTGTAGGTGTAGAGCAGGCTCCATTAAACACTGTTCTTATCTTTCACCCGCAATATGGCTTCTCTTAGACAGGAATGCCCCTGTGCAGAAAGTCTACAATGGCCACCTGAGACTCGTGGGGCGCAACTTCATCGATGCTTACGAGAATTCCAACTCTCCTGAATTCGCTGCCTTGGCCAGGGAGGTGAAGAAAATGGTAAGCAGCTCCTGAACTCAGCGCAAACTTGGCGAAGTGTCATTGATTGTGTAGCATAATAATAATATTTATTATTTATACCCCGCCCAGCTGCATGGGCGTCTCTGGTGTGTTGGGCTGGAGACACAGGACTGAACTAAATGACGCCAGCTCCCATCAGCCCCACCCAGCATGGCCAGGGGCCGAGGAGTTGTAGTTTGACAATGTTTGGAGGGCCGCAGGGTTTGCATGCTTCTGGGCTCAAGTGAGGTGAACCCCACCCTCCCTCTTTTCAACCTTAAATCTTACTTCTGTATACATCCTTTCAAACCCATAGATGGTTCTGGTTTGATTCTTTCTCACTTGAACTGCTTTACTGTGAGACTTACCCAAGGGAAGCTCAATTGACTTAAATGCTCTTATTACTTAAATGTAATAAAGCCACCCCCCCATTTGCTTTTCCAATCAGTGGATTCCATGTTTTGGAATCCGCTGAGATGATGACCCTCAGATTCCTAGAGACAAGCTCAACTTGCAGCCCAAAGCAACTTCCTGGAAGGGCAATATAAAAACACCCCGAGAACAGCGCCTCTGCATCTGTATGTCTGTCAGTTGAGGACACTATTCATTATATGTTGTACTGTATATGAAATTCCGAGGGCTAAATACTTAAAGAAATCCCTCAAGTTGATTGCTAGCTTTAGTGACATCAATAGAATCAATTACCTGTTGTTTAGCTCAAACAAACCGTTATGTTTAACACAGTGAAGTTTGCGCTAAAAGCCTCTCAACTCAGGAAAACCCTAGAGTCTTGCGTCCAGAGTTTCTCGCCATTTTCCTCCTTTTGTGTATTTCTGTGAAGTGTTTTATAATGTTTTAATCATATGTGCTATGATATGTTTTTGAGACTTGTCCGTTTTTGTCTGTTTTGAGCTATAGCCTGTATTTGGTTGACCTATAGAATCTGACGACGATGACAAAATGGTTATAGCCAGAAAGTGTAGTTCCCTTCTGACCTCTGAATTTGCTAGTCATCTACCTGTTCCTTTATTTACACTAAACTGTAACCTCTTTTCTCATCTTTAGCTTATAAACATCTATAAAAATAATCAGGATGTCAGTCCTTTTCACAAGGAAACTCAGATCGTCGCATTCAGGTGGGTAATGACCAAGTTGAGAAAAATCACTCAGAATTATTGTTTAAAATGTCATTCTAGTAAGGCAGGAAAAAAACCCCAGCTGTGTGGAAAAAAGCCGGTGTCTGCAAACGATGAGATGTGCAAACTCATACTTGCTCTTCTGAACATGGGTTTGCACAGTAATGGTGCAAAAATCCCTTAAATGATACTCATTTGTAACATGGCCTCTGTTGTCCTGCTAGTATGTTTGAGAGACCCAGGCCTTAAGGAAACCAATATTCACAATAGATTATAGCAGAGCTTTTGGATGTGCATCATTTCGTGACATAGTGATTCAGTTTTCCTAGCAAACCGGAGGTCAAACTAACCCCTTTCCAGCCCTGGGAGGAGTGTGGGGAGCGTTTGCGCGACACACCTACACACTGCAGCAGACACACTGATGTGTCGCGACGCACAGTTTGGAAAGCTCTGGATTATAGTGATTGGGGCAGTCAGGGTTGGCCAAGGCTTTCTGCAACCCTTTGGGTCCCTTCCGACTCTACAATTCTGTGATTTTCTTTGCAACCCTGATGGTTTGGTCCAGATTCCTAATCTGCCTCTTTTTCCTCCTCTCCGAGCAGCGAGGGCAGCATTATAGCCTACTACTGGTCAGAGTTCAGTGTCCCTAAACACAATGTGGAAGCGCTTGACAGGGCCATGGCCAACATCCAGGCTTCAAATGAGGCGGGGATGAAACAGAGGGGCAGCTATGAAATGCGAGTTGAGACGGTCGTCGCTTTCCGTAAGTCTCTCTTCTCTTCTCCCCACCTCCTGTTCAGTCACCTCAGCCTTGATTGTGAGAACCTGAGTGTTTCATCCCATAGGAAATTTCAGCTGCCTATTTGGCTTTGGAAAATGAGAGCCAAATATGTGTGGGGAAGACATAGTGGCTGACTAGGGCTAGATCTGCACGGCTATCAAACAAACGCTCTGAAAACGATCTGCTAAAAACCATTGTAAAGCTCACAATTGAAAAGGTCATTTCAGCTCTACACCGCCATCTGGTGTCACAGTGTTATAACGCATTTATAACGCTGTATTTTGACTAATGTAGCTGAGTCCTTGGGCTGTTATGGGTTGGGGACTCAGCCATTTGGAAGGCCCAATTCACCCATGCCCTAAGTCCTAACGTTCTGCAGTTGCTGAGTGGTTAGGAACAGTTTGGAGAACTTTCCCTTTTAAAAGATCGGTTCTCCAAACTTTCCCTAACTGCTCAACATCTGCAAAAAGTTAGGACTCAGGGCAAGGGTTTATTGGGGCTTCCGACAGATTTGGTCAATGGTCAGGTACAAAACGGCCGAGGTGCTTGTGCATTTCAGAGCTTTATCAGGGAACTTTAAGAGGTTTCTTTTATTTAGGGTAAGACACAAAGGCTTTTCTTTTGTTTCCAAAATGTTGTTTTGTTTAAAGGCTACACTATTATAGGTGCCCCATAATACCTGTTCCATGTTTGTAAGAACTCATTCTTTCTGTGTGGTGGCACCCGCACTTTGGAACTCCCTCCCTATTGATTCAGGCAGGCGCCTTTGCAGTCCTCTTTCTGGCGTCTGCTAAAAACATTCTTCTTTAGACAACCCTACCCACATGTTAAGAAAGTTGATGTGAGTTTTAATCTGTTTTTAGTCTTATTTTTATTTTAAGTCACTTTTCTTATTGATAATGTTATTGTTTTATCTTTTTCTGTAAACCCCTTTGAGGAGGAGTTGTTGTTTTTTAACAATCAAGCAGCGTATACATTTTAGGAAATGAGTAAATTTAAACATTGCACCCTTATAATGAGGGGTTCCGGTGGGGGAGAGAGGCCTGGGGCTGGCATATTAAAGGTCCAGAAGACATTTGAATTTTCTCTTCAGAAAAAGGAATGTAAAGATTGCCTCCCCTACACCCCCTGCCCCCCACCCTGTGCTCCGATTCTGATGGTAATATCTCCCTGCTCCCTGCCAAAACCATCCTAATTAAAAATGTTCCTGCAGCAAAACTTGCTAACCGAGGAACTATAAGAATGCTACTTCATTCGTACTTCAGAAGTTTATTTATGGGTCTGCAGTACAGACTGCGGCGTCGGGTGGATTTTTTGGGAGGGAAATCCACGACAAAGAAATGAAATACATCTTTTTGGCTGAGTCATGGTGACTCATCCACTTCTGGATTCTCACGAAGGATTCTTGCATTGGAGACCATCAAAGTAGGGAGAGGGATGGGCTAACCTTTGTGTCTCCAGGGAATGCAGACTGGCTGAGTTCCCCCTACAACGGGGCCTGCACAATTAATGTATTTCTCTCTCTCTCTTTAACTCCTAGCTTCTGATCCAGATATCATTAAGGCAAAACGGGACAGTAAGTACTCGGTTTGGTTTTGTAGCCATACAAGACTCATTGGGTCATCTGTACAAGGGGGCCTGTTCCTTCTCTACGTTTGGGAGAGATAGGAGCGTCCAAGTCTGGGGAACAAGGGTCTGCTAAGTTACGAAGGACAACCCACCCAGAACAGCCCCTGCAGAGTCCAAATCAGTTTTGTGGCTGGGTTGGTTTCCTCAAGTGAAGCTTCCTAAGATGAATTTGCTTTGGAGACAGAGAAGCTGCTTCTTAATGCCTTGTTTTTGACATTTGGGGGTTTTAGAGGTGCAACAGAGCTGGACAGACTTCAGCCTTGCATGACTGACTCTTACCTATTCTTCCTTGCCCGCCCAACCTGGTTTATTTAGCAAGCAAAAATTGGGGAGGGGGGAACCAAAAGCATACCCCAAGCATTGTGAAAATGTCCTCTTCTTAACATGAGGGGAAAGAGTTTTAAATTTCGTGCCCCCCCCAAAAAATCATGTTTTAGGAGCGTTTATTTCCCCCTATAATAGCCAAGGATATTGGTGAACATGGTGGGGTTTTTTAAACTATTTGGCCTCAACTTAGTATCCTGCCTTGTTGGACTCTTTCTTGGGACTTTCTTTGAAATGCACCGCCTGGTCCTTCATTGCTTTTGCACTCTCCTTATTGAGACCCCCTCCTCCTCGTCCTCCCTCCCTCTCCCCCCACCTTTTCAGACAGCTGCAGCTATGCCTTGCACGCGAAAGAGGGCGTGGTCACCAGCTTCACCACGCCCGGGTTCCCAAACAGCGCCTACCCGTCCAACGCGCGATGCCTCTGGGTCCTGAGAGCCGACGCCGATTCCGTAATCAGCCTGACCTTCACGACGTTCGACTTGGAGCCCTGCAATGTGGGGAACGACTTTGTCAAGGTGTACGACACGCTGAGCCCCGTCGAAGCCCATGCGCTGGTGAAGTAAGTCGGCTGCCCTTCCCTGTTGAATGAATCCTCTGAAGCGCAGGGGCAGCAAGCGTTCGCGGCATGCCTGGAAGGAGACGGTGGCTCAACCTCTGTTCTTAAAACAGAAACTCTTTTAAGTTTCAAAGGCTCTTCATGGTACAGAGAGAAGGGCCACAGCTCAGGAGCAGAGAAGGTACAAGGTTCAAAAGCAGAGCAGTACTAGCCTGGCACCAGCTTGGCTGCAGGAAATGCCTGAAGGAAGGGTACAAGACGCCATCCAACCATCTTAGGGACTCCACTCTGGATTTGTATAGGGTTTACTCCTTGGCCTTATCTTCTGAAGGCAGCCCTGTTTAGGGAAGTTTTAATGTTTGATCTTTTATTGTGTTTTTAATATTCTGTTGGAAGCCGCCCAGAATGGCTGGGGAGGCCCGGCCAGGTGGGCAGGGTATAGGTCAATCAATCAATCAATCTTTATTACGGTCCAGAGACCCAACAAATCGTTACAAAGCAATGCACAATTCAGACAGCCTACCTCCAGGTTAAACAAGCATTTTGTTCAGACTTAAAGATAGGGATCATTGGTTCTTGCAACCACCGATAAAAACTTTGCCACTGCTAATGTTCTAGCGTTTGTCCGGTCTTCCAATAGGAACCTGACTTAGTGAGGCTCTGATTTTCCCAGGAAAGGTACCAGCAAGGTTATTATTATTATTATTATTATTATTATTATTATAACTATTATTCCGAAGATGTCCCGCAAGGCAGTGGAGGTTTTCATTTCTCCTTGCAAACAGATTACAATGCAATGTGCCAATGGCTCGATTAAAATCAGCTAACATTAAAACAGTGGAGTCTTTGTTTTTTTTTTATGCGGCATCCTTCTAATAGTTAAAATGCAAATGGTTGAAATGCTAAAGAGCAGCTTTTTCCTGGTGCCCCCCAGATCCAGTGTCAAGAGGTGGAGGAGCCAATCGCAAGGATATGGTACTGTGGTGGGCTTTGGATTCATTGGGAGCAACCGTAGCTCTCGTTGCTTGTCTCCCGAATGAACTTTGTGGTTCTTAAGCCCACTTCCAATATGGCGGAAGAGAAACTGCTGCAAAGAGTGGCTGTTGGGTGGTTGACTCTCTTTTCTCTTCCCCTCACTCACCACTTGGCATTTTCCTCTCTCCCAGGCTGTGTGGCAGCTATGGACCATCCTACAACCTGACCTTTGTCTCCTCTACAAATGTTCTCCTGGTCATGCTGATCACAGATGCCACAGAGCGGTATCCCGGGTTCAAGGCAGAGTTCTTCCAGATGCCAAAGAAAAAAAGTAAGAGTCACTTCTTGTCTGTCTGTCTGTCTATCCATTCATAACATTGTAGAGTTGGAAGGAACCCTAAGGATCCTCTAGTTCAGTTTTCCCAAACTTGGGTCTCCGGCTGTTTTTGGACTACAGCTCCCATCATCCCTAGCTAGCAAGTCCAGTTGTCAGGGATGATGGGAACTGTAGTCCAAAAACAACCGGAGACCCAAGTTTGGGAAAAGCTGAACTACTCCAACCCCCTGCAATGCAGGAATCCCTGCTAAAAAGCAAAGGCCACTTACATTCACGAATATATAGTATTTTTCTAACCTAAGGGCCACATTCCCATCTGGGAAACTTAGCAAGGGCCGCATGCTGTTGCAGGCAGAGCAATGAATGTGAATTTTACCTTTGTGCAGTAGGCATGTTTCTGCGCTCCCACATCTCTCTGTCCTTGAGCAAGAGTCACGCTCTGAGGGCACAGTCCTGCCAGGTGAAAACTCCTGGTGTGTGCAGGGGCAGTGAGGGGTTTGACCTGGGGAAACTTCAGGGGGCCGGATGCAGAAGCCTGGAGGGGCCACATTCTGCCCCCGGGGCCTGAGGCTCCCCACCCCTGATTATGGAAGATTGAGTTACAGCAGAAGAGGAGAAGGTTGGGTTAAAAAGCATCTACGGCCGAAAATCACTTTGTGGGTAATCCATCCTTTTGTAAGAGGGAAGAAACGGGGGCATAATTTTCCCTTTTTTTGTCTTGGAACAACTGGGCAATAAATAGCATCCTTCTCGATGCTGCTCTAACGATGCCTTCTAACAAGAGATGCGCATGGGGCTGAGTCAGAGGACAGATGTGAACAGGTGAGGTGTAATTGGTCTCCTGAGTCCAATCCAGGCCTCAGAGTCCGCCTGGTACCTCCGGAGACCGGCTTACCCTCATTAAGGACGTTCTGCCCACGTCTCTCTTCCTGTCGGCTTGTCCTTGCAGCCTCAGAAGTAGGGCTCACTTCCTTTGTTTGCTTCCACCCCCCTTATTCTAGATTGTGGCGCAGATTTGACGGCAGTATCCGGAACCTTCTCCTCTCCTTATTACCCAGCCCACTATCCTCCTGGAACGGATTGTGTCTGGAATATAGTGGTAAGAGCGGCTCCTTTCTTACTTGGACCTGACTTAGTTTAACTGCTGCCTTTGCACAGCGAGCTGGGACCAAAGCATCTTGCAACACGCAGCTGTGTGTGCGCGTGTGTTGGGGGAAGAAAGCAGTTTGCACGCCGTATCAATAAATTTTGAAAACCACCCAAAACAATTTAACAAACAGAAGACGGCTGCATTCCCATGGGCAGCCCATTCTATTACCCCAACGTTTCGCTTACTGTTGATTTCCATGATTTCCGCTAACCCAGAAATAGTGCTTCAGGTTAAGAACTTTGCTTCAGGATGAGAACAGAATTTGTGCTCCGACAGCGCGGCAGCAGCAGGAGGCCCCATTAGCTAAAGTGGTGCTTCAGGTTAAGAACAGTTTCAGGTTAAGTACGGACTTCTGGAACGAATTAAGTACTTAACCCGAGGTACCACTGTATATTTGAGCTCCCATATGACGTAAAAGCCACTTCCGGAAATACAGTGGAATTCCATGCTGTGTTAGCACTTGTTTCCGTATTACTGGCTTCCAGTTTTCAAAGCATGTGCTCAGGTTGGCTGCTGTGGGGAAACGAGGAGTTTGTGCACCATTGTCCTGGTCTGTCAGGCTGCTCTTAGGTTCTGGTTGCTCCCAAGAAAGATACATGCTGGTGGTTGTTCTTTTTAATCTGATGCTCTGTTACCAAAGTAGCTTGGAGGTATGTTTCCCAGCACAATTCAAAGTGTTGGTGCTGACTTTAAAGCCCTAAACCAGGCCCTCCAGATGTTTTGAGACTATAGTTCCCATCATCGCTCACCACTGGTCCTGCTAGATAGGGATCATGGGAGTTGTAGGCCAAAAACATCTGGAGGGCCGAGGTTGAGGCTCCCTTCTACAATTGCAGCTTCCTTCTACAATTGGATCAAAGACATATAAACTCGCAACATATCAACAACTTGCATAATAACACAAACTTGCCATGGACAAATTCAACGATATCTGGAATCCGTTCTTACAAATACTGTAATAGGTTAAGATCTGGTGAAGTACAATAACAACTTTGTAAAGTTAAAATAGAAAGAAAAAAAATGTGTTCTAAAGCTCATAATAGGCGAATTGGGCTGCTCTACAGCGCCCTCTGGTGTCACATGTTTATAATGCAGTTACAATGACATTATTAACTGGGTGTAGCTGAGTCCCTCATCTCTTTTCCCACCACCCACATCTTGTCCTCAGGTCCCCACAGATAAGAGAGCGAAGGTGCGCTTCAACAACTTCTTCCTTGCCGAGCCTGGCATCCCACTCAATTCCTGCCCCAAAGACTATGTGGAAGTCAACAACGTCAAGTAAGAGAGCTAAGTGCCAAAACTGGCCATGAGAGAAGGGGTGAAACTAAAATCTGGGACATGGCTAGGTTTACATAGATGGTGAGAAATAGAGAGGGCAGACAACAAGGCGATGCCTTTATGGAGAAACAGAGCCTTTATATAATGTTTTGGGGTGGGGGGAAAAAAGGATAATGTAAACCCAATTTGCAATTTATTGTATTAATTTATCACATTGGATTTTAGTATGGAAATTTGTTCCGCTGTGCTTAGGTCTAGTTTCTGCTTTTGTTTTATTTGGCAGCTGTTGTTATACTTGGTTATGTTATAAATAAGCTCAAGTGTTTGGGGTTTTTTTAAAGTTAGAGCTAACTATTGGACCTGGCGACCCCCCAACCCACTGAGGCTGTGATTTCTTAGAAGGAGCTGGAATGTGAATGTTGGCAGGAAAGAGACCTGTCTTCCTGCCCAAAGGCATCAGGGTCCCATCCTAGGCCAGGGCAGGGTCAAGGTCAGCGTGGCTCAGGGGCACCACATGGCCTTGGCATCCCCTGGGATGCTGTAGTGGCACCTCTCTTGCCAGCTGCTGCTGCTGCTGGCAGTGGGGCTGGACTGGGTTTGCGGCCCTGAATTGGAAAATATCTGCAGAGTACTGCAGCTCTGAAATAAATGGGCATTGAAGACACCAGTTCCAAAAAGGACTCTTATGAACTGAAAGCAGAGACGCTGTGTGTGCTTTTGTAACCCAAGAAAGTGTTTGATAAAAGCAATTAGAAAACCAAACCAAAACAAAATGTACAGTTTTAAAGAGGAATGGCAAACAGTGTATTAAAACAGCTGAAAACGGCAAATTGTTTAACATAAAGAGCACTGCTTTCATTTTAAAAGCCCCAGACGGCATAGCTCTCAGGGATGATGGGAGTCATAGTGAGAGTTGGCAAAGGCATATATACAAATAGGTTTTCAGAAAACCTGGCTGTGGTGCTACCACTAAAAAGCTCCCGTCTGCTATGCTCTCCAT
The DNA here is from genome assembly GCF_027172205.1 of Podarcis raffonei. Lineage (NCBI taxonomy): Eukaryota > Metazoa > Chordata > Lepidosauria > Squamata > Lacertidae > Podarcis > Podarcis raffonei. Next base: position 17,803,128 of record NC_070616.1, read on the forward strand.
TGAACGTCTAATGGCGACAGGGTGGAAAGCAGAGCATCTGAGGCTGAGCTCAATGCACAAGCAGGCTCAGATGGGACAAGGAGGTTCTGGAGAGAGCTTTAGGTTCCCACACTGTTCAGGGAAACCAGCTCCTTAGTGGAGCAATTCAGTCACTGGTCTTGTATATACTGTATTGTGCAATGGGCTTGCTCTCTTACGGTGGGGAGGAATGGGGAGACCCCTGTCCACCTCAGTGTCTGTGTTTGGAATGATGTTGTCTTTAAAAAAGGACCGCCTCTCCTCTCACTGGCTCTCTTGCCTCCGTGTGATCCCTTCAGGTACTGCGGCGAGAAGAAGCAATTTGTAATATTGAGCAAAACCAACAAGATTTCTGTCCGTTTCCATTCGGATCTTTCATTGGTAGACAGCGGCTTTTCGGCAGAGTTCATGTCCTACCAAACCAACGACCGTAAGTGGGAATGCTGTGAGGTTGGGGGTGAGGTGCTGGGAGTGGGTCGGATGTGGGGGAGAGACTTAAAGCATTTGGACCTTTTAAACGATGAAGGAGGGCATGGAAGAGGTTCATCGCATGGTACACTGCTTGGAGGAAGGAGAAAAGAAATGTTATTGACCGCATTCCCTTTGCACGTTCAGAAGTAACTTCTGAGATTCCTTTTCCGGCCTCTTGCATCCAAAGGCGGCCTTAGCAGTTGCAAGGGGAAGAGACTTTTCCCAGGGGAAAGAGACTTCCCGTGGGGCAGACAGAATACACCCCTTTGAAAAAGGAGGCAGGGAATTGGTACTCTGCACTGTTTGCAAGACTTAACATACCTCTCCTCTCTCCCCTCACCCCAATTTCTGACTTGCAGCCTGTCCAGGCAAATTCGCCTGCAACACCGGCCGCTGTATTGCCAAGACCCTGCGCTGCGATGGCTACAATGACTGCACGGATGCCAGCGACGAGAAAAACTGCAGTGAGTCCTTCTCCTCTGCTCAGTTCCCTTGAGAGAATTTGGAAATGTGGATATGGAACGGGGCTACGTATGTTTTGTGCCTTGATCTTGCATTATAGCGGATCTGGTTTCTGCCACCAAGTGAAAGTGTGCAAATTTGACTATGCCTCATACGGTTTGCAAAACCGTTCCAAAGATGAGCTGTTGGGAGTGCCAAAAAAAAAAAAAAAAAGTTTCTGTATAAAACTCCTGGAAATCCCAATTTCCACACCCCAACCCACCCACCGACCTAGGAGGTTTTGGCAGGCAATGTCTTCTACATCCTTTGATGCATATGTTTGCCATCATATGGTCTAGAAACTTGCTTTAAAAAAAAACACGCAAATTAAAGCCATGATTCTCTGGGTGGTGAATTCTGTGGCCAGCACCAAACTCAATTGTTGTGGCGAAGGGTAGTTTCCAGACCTTTTGGCACAAAAGACGAATGGCATAGCTTCACTGAAGGGCAAGTCCTGATCTGTCATAGAAAGAGCATAGAGAGGGCACTGCCTTTCATCTAGGACCTGGGAGACCAGGGTTTGAATCTCCACTCAGCCATGAAGCTCACTGAGTGTGATCTTGTGCCTGTCACTGCCTCTCAGCCTAACCTCCCTCACAAGTTCATTGTGGGGAATTAAATGTAGGGAGGAACCACGTATGCCACCTCGAGCTCCTTGGAGGAAAAGGTGGGATAAATATGTGATAAATAACTTAAAAGGCTCCAGAAACCTGTTCCTGTTGAGGAAAAAACCCAAGAGCATTGTCTCCAATGCTGGTCCTGCTCAGAGTAGACCCACTGGTCAATGGATTTTTTTTCTAAAAAAGCAAGCTATACAAAATTCTGCAAAACAGGACCTGAGGACAGTCTACATAGTCCATATACAATTGTAGATTATTGTAAAAACAAAACAACAGACATAAAATCTCATGTTCATAGATTTCAATGGGACTACTCTGAGTAGGACAAGCACTGGACCAGCACCAGTGTATTTTTCCTGCTTTTTGCACACTTCCTTTCATGACTCGCAGATTCCAGGTCAGGATCGGTGCCTCTCTGTGGAAGCGTTGGGTTCTCCCAAACTCTGCTTCAGCCATCCCATATCTGACGCTCTGTGGGGCCCTGTTGCTCTGTAAATCACCAGGTTGCGCTGCCTCTCTTAACTGCTTCTCTGCCTCCTTCCTCCCAGCTTGCACCGAGAAGCAGTTCAGATGCCGGAACGGTTATTGCAAGCCGAAATTGTGGTTCTGCGATGGCATGGACGACTGCGGGGACGGCAGCGATGAGGCCGAGTGCAGTGAGTGTGGACTGGGAAAGGCGGTCTTGGTGAAAGCGATGTGGGGCCGGGGAGGTGGGGCTGTCCCCTCCCGCTGCCTCTGCTGTGCTAGGGATCTGTGTGGGTGCCTTTTTGCTGTTGCTTTTTTTGCAATTTTGACCTGTGGCTTCTCTTTCCGTTGGGCAGAATGTCCAGCAAATAACATCCGGTGCAGCAATGGCAACTGCATCCCAGAGAGCAAGAAATGCGACGGCAAGGATGACTGCGGCGACGGCAGCGACGAGGGGAGCTGTGGCCGTGGTACGACTCTTAGCACCAAGGGGGAGCCGTAGGAAATCACTGGGTTGGGAGGGTCTGTTGCCCTGTCTGCCCCTTTCTGCCCTCTGCCAGCCCCCAGATGCCTTCCTTCTCCAGGGTGCGAGTCCCTGCCTGTCAGCTTCACTCTTGCCCTTGTAGAACTCGGCAGGGAGGAGAAGGAGGGAGACAAAACTCAAATTAGTTGGCCCTGCCCATCATCAGCTCTGTTGGCTTCTTTGCCTTCCACTCTGCCAGTCTCAGGGGGCACCAGCAACCCCTGCTACGCCAAGGCCCTGAGAACGGGACTTGCAGTCAGTTGCTAGGGACGGCACCGCCGTGGGGTAATGGTTGGAGTGTCAGGCTACGGCCTGGGAGGGAGCAGGGTTCAAATCTCCCCCACTTGGCCATGAAGCTCCCTGGGTGTGACCTTGGGCCATTCAGCATCTCTCAGCCTAACCTACCTCCCAGGGTTTTTGTGGGGATACAAGGGGGAGGGGGAAAGAACTGTGCACACCACCTTGAGTCCCTCAGAGGAAAAGCTAGTAAATAAATGAAAGGAAATAACCAGAAAACTGGGAGGAACTCGCTTTGTGCACTTGCATAGTTCAGGTCTGGTTTTAGAATCCAGAGGCAGAGCACAGCCTTCCTGCAATTTGAGGAGGGGGTTTCATTGGCAGCAGGGGAGACAGATAGACGACCCCCCCTCCACCAGTGTTCCAGTATTTGTTCTGGTTTCCTGAAATCTCAGTGCCTTAGCTGTGTTAGGGGGCAGCACTTACCCTTGGAACTCCCTGCCTATTGATATCAAGCAGGTGCCTTCACTGTGCTCTTTCCGGTGCTTGCTAAAAACATTCTTGTTTAAACAAGCCTATGCAGATATGCTTATAAAGTTGGCATAATCTGTTATAGCATTTCAATGTTTGTATGTTTCAAACTAGGGCTGTAAATTTTTCTATCCTTTTTTTTTTTTAAATCGCTTTGAGGGTGTTTAAAAACAAAACAGTCGAGCATTGCATAAATTTTGTGAAACGAATAACAATAGAGACATGCGTAGCAGCAAACAGCCTTTCCCCACGAGGATGATAGTTTCCAGGGGCACCAATGTGCAGAGGTCCTGGAATCCCTCTCTGCTCTGCTCTGAATTTCCCAGCAGGGAAATTCATACTGGAAGCAAGCAAGATCTTCTATGGACTTGGATTTCTCTGTGCTTAGCTCAGGGAATGCTGCTGTGCTAAATGTTTCCTGGCACTGAGCCTCCTTGCCTGTGATTTGCTTGCAGTGGACACCGTCTCCTGCAAAGCGTACACCTACAAGTGCCGCAACAACCAGTGCTTGAGCAAGAAGAACCCAGAATGCGATGGGAATAAGGACTGCAGTGATAACTCGGACGAGGACAATTGCAGTGAGTTATGGTTCTAGCTGTCACCTTTTGGGAAGCCGATGACCTGAGATGCACTCTTGCACAGCTAGCAGAGGGTCAGCAGCCCAAGAAAACTTGACCGAAATGTCACTCACGTCACAAACGTAAAAGAGAACAAGAACAATAATTTTACTATTTATACCCCGCCCATCTGGCTGGGTTTCCCCAGCCACTCTGGGCGACTCCCAACAGAATATTAAAAACACGATAAAACTTCAAACATTAAAAACTTCCCTAAACAGGGCTGCCTTCAGATGACTTCTAAAAGTCAGGTAGTTGTTTATTTCCTTGACATCAGATGGGAGGGCATTCCACTACCGAGAAAGCGCTCTGTCTGGTTCTCTGTAACCTCACTTCTTGCAATGAGGGAACTGCCAGAAGGCCCTCGGAGCTGGACCTCAGTGTCAGGGCTGAATGGTGGGGGTGGAGACGCTCCTTCAGGAGCAACAATAGGCTGCCTTCTGGGGTTGTTGTAACAGTATGAGAATGCATGTGAAACCCTTTCAAGGGTTCAAGCAGTATATAAATGCTAGGCGTTCCTACTGCAAGCCTATTTCGCCTGTTTTGCAAATGCCTGCAATGACACCCCTCTCCAGCTGCCAGTTAATTTTGCAGAAGCATTTGGAGGCAGGGCTGGGAAACCTGTGGCCTTCTGGATATTGCTGGGTTACAGCTCCCAACCAGTGTGGCCAATGAGCAGGGATGCTGGGAGTTTTAGTTCAGCAGCACCAGGAAGGGGCCAAGGACTCCCTGCCCCTTCTATAAGGATCTAGAAGCAGGAGTGATGTTGCTTGGGGATCGCAGGAGGCAAATTTACTCATGCATTGGTGTTCTGACTCTTGCTCCTTCCAGACTGCGGCAAGCGCTTCTACAGCAAGCAGTCCCGGATTGTCGGTGGGGAGGACTCCGACGAGGGCGAGTGGCCGTGGCAGGTCAGCTTCCACACCAAGGACACCGGTCACTTCTGCGGGGCCACCTTGATATCTCAGAATTGGGTGGTGTCTGCAGCGCATTGCTTCCAGGATGACTGGAGGAGGTGGGTAGAGATCTAGGATTTATCCAGTAATGGACTGGCTTATGTTCTGCATATATGCTTGAACCTGAGGGTGAGGCTTCTGGGTCCATTGCGCGGCGTGCTGGGAGTGCATTGAGTCCAGTGGAGCATGGGATGGTGCCGTTTTAAGGTTTTGTCTCTGTTCAGATTTCGCATAAACCAGAACAGGAGCTGTCTTGTGCCCAAGATTGGAGGGGGGGCAGTGTGCATTGAGGCACATGTGCCGTTATGAGTGTAACACATGTTGCACGCACACAATGTCATGCACCTGGTCATGTTGCACATGTGTGACAACATGCACATGTTGCTCTCCTGACACTGGGAGGAGGCGGAACGTGGAGCTCAGCGCAGCTTCCTCTCTCGCGCTCAGGAGGAGCCAGCCACTGAAGCACACTGCCCCACATCCTCTGCCCCTTCAACATCAAGGGGTCCCAGCCTCTTGCTAGCACATACTGAGGGGGCTGAAGACACCTGCACCCTAGGAGCTGGCACACCTGAACCAAAACAAACTGTGAACCCAGGAAATTGTCTGGTTCCAGTTTCTCCTCCATCGTGGGCTTTGCAAATAATTTTGGGAAGCTACCATTCTCTTAAGACAAAGCTTCTTCTGCAATGCATCACGGGTGCATCTTATGCAGGGCTTTGGTTCGAAGGGTTCAGCATGGACACGAAATTCATGTATACCCAAATAATTGGAGCCACCCCCTCCCCTGCAATCGATAGAGGGGGAGAGAAAATTCTCAGCACACCAAGAACCCCTGTGCTGAGGGGACCTTGCCCAGCAAGCAAGGCAAAGAGCTTCTAAGCTCTTTTCACACTTGGCAACCCAAGAAGACCCAGCATAGATTGAGCTTCTAAGATCTCCGCCTTCCTTGGATCAAATTTCTGCGACTTCAACCAGCCGTGTATAGTTGAAGTCGCACAAGTTAATGGCGTGCAAGATGAGATTGTGCTTTACCAGACTGACTATACTTTTTACCCTTGGCATTGTAGGAATTACCAAAAGGCCGTAGGTGAGGTGCTAGGGTAGGGGTAGGCAAATTAAGACCCAGGGGCCGGATCCAGCCCAATCGCCTTCTAAATCCAGCCCATGGACAGTCCGGGAATCAGAGTGTTTTTACATGAGTGCCCTTTTATTTAAAATGCATCTCTGGGTTATTTGTGGGGCATAGGAATTCGTTCATTTCCCCCCCCCTTCAAAATATAATCCAGCCCCCCACAAGGTCTGAGGGACAGTGGACCGGCCCCCTGCTGAAAAAGTTTGCTGACCCCTGTGCTAGGGATTCTTTAGATGAGTTTTAGCGCTGCTTGCCAACCTTTTGGGGCCAGTGGGCACATTTGGGGGGAGGGAGCCATTGGCAGCAGTCCCCAAAACGACTTTCCTTGGGACTCAGGGGTATAACACAAACTTGAGTGCTGCAGGGTGCATGGTGCAATGATTACCCCCTCTAAAAGAACAGAGCATCCTCTGATCTTCTTACCTGCCCATTCCTCCGCAGGCATTTGGACCACAGGACGATAACAGCCTACATGGGGCTTCTCGACCAGGGGGACAGGAGCAACAGCAACGTTCAGCAGCGGGGCCTGAAGAGGGTCATCCGCCACCCGTATTTCAATGATGCCAGCTACGACAACGACATTGCTGTGGCAGAGCTGTCCAGCCCGGTCGAGTTCAACAAATACATCCAGCCTATCTGCCTGCCTGATGTCACCCATGACTTCCCTGTTGGCAAATCCCTCTGGGTGACAGGATGGGGAGCCACTCAAGAATCAGGTGAGTTGGGTGGGGATGTGAAGGTCCTGGGCCTTTGGTCTAGACGACTCTTGGTGTCCTAGAGTTCTGTGATTCCGACTCAGAGGCGGTGACGAGGGAAGTAAAACAAGGGCAGATCTGCAGTTTGGTGGAAGGAGGCAACATTTAAAATATATATCACAAAGATAAAACGAGAGAGTCGTCTCTGAATCCACCACAGGACTTTATCAAGAGTGTATATGCTAAAATCATGACAATCTGTTGTCTGTCTGTCCTAATTGTTTCTGTTTCTTATATAAGTTGTCTTGCAATAAAAAGTTTTATATATAGATATATAAAAAGGACAATCTTAACAAGCACAAAACGATAACCTCTGTCACTTTGACTGTTGTCCACTAATGAAAATATATATTGTGTCAGCAGCAGTACTGGTCTTGCAGGGTTTATGTAAGGAAGGAAGGAAAGGGGGAGGAAAGAAGAACCAAACACTAATTAAAATATGTGTTTTGTGCTTGCCAAACTATGCTGTGGACCAGAGTTCCCCCAAAACTTGGGTCCGCAGCTGTTTTCGGACTACAGTCCCCATCATCTCTGACCGCTGGTCTTTGCTAGCTAGGGATGATGGGAGTTGTAGCCCGAAAACAGCTGAAGATCCTGCTGGAGACCATAGGCACCATTATGTCGTATGCCTCATTGTTTGTATAATCTTATAAAGTTGCTCCAGACGATGTAAAAGTTATCATAGGCAACATTTTGGATTAAAGGGAGCAGCAGCTTCTGAGTTCTTCTACCCTGATGCAACTAGAGGGCAGGAACCAATGACATCTCTTAAGGCGTTTAAGAGTTTTTGTGGGGGTTGTGCATCTGGGTGACTTGTAATTGGAGAATCCATTCCACGCTTAGCAGGGCTGGTTTTTATTTATTTATTTAATGCTTAAAAGAGCACCCTGAATAAACTATATCCCTACTCCCATTAAACTCCTCTGTGGTCCTCTGCAGGAAACGGTGCCAGCATCTTGCAGAAGCTCGAAATCCGTGTGATCAACCAGACCGTGTGCAGGTCCCTGATGGTGCCCAATGATGTGACGGACCGCATGATGTGTGTCGGGGTCCTCACAGGCGGGAAAGATGCCTGTCAGGTAGGAATTGTCCACAGGGAGAGAGGGGGGCCGTGGCTGTGGAGAGCTCAGAATACAGCCCTGCCGACTTCTTACTTACTTCATTAACTAATTGAGGGGGGTTGCAGTGAAAAGTTTCAAGGCGACTCGACGAAACAAAATGCATCACTGTATAAAACCAGAAAAGCTTAAAAACAGGGGCAACACAAAACATGCAGTGTGCTGCACTGGCAACATATTAGCTAGCCAGTGTGGTGTAGTGGTTAAGAGCGGTAGACTCGTAATCTGGTGAACGGGGTTCGCTTCCCTGCTCCTCCACATGCAGCTGCTGGGTGACCTTGGGCTAGTCACACTTCTCTGAAGTCTCTCAGCCTCACTCACCTCACAGAGTGTTTGTTGTGAGGGAGGAAGGGAAAGGAGATTGTTAGCTGCTTTGAGACTCCTTAGGGTAGTGATAAAGCGGGATATCAAATCTAAATCCGAACTCTTCTTAATAAGAAGAACTGCACTATGATATCAGTGCATCTACTCTTGAGTAGAACTTGGTTGTCTGCAGCCCACAGGCTCTGCTGCTCGCGGTGACGTTCCTGCATCATTGCCTCACCTTGCAATCCCAGCTTCTTCCCTTGGAGGTGCCCAAACCCAACTGAAGGGCACGGGAACCCCACCAGAGCCACAGTGCACCAGGGAGGCCATTTGGTGCAAATGCTGGTCTCTCCTGAGAACGAAACGGCTCATTGGGCTGGTGGACAAAGGGTCACGAAAACAGGTCCCCTTTCTGAGCATGTGTGCTCTTGTCTCTTTGCAGGGAGACTCTGGTGGGCCACTGGTCAGCTTGGAGGCCAACAACACATTGTTCCTGGCTGGCGTGGTCAGCTGGGGGGAAGGCTGTGCCCAGAGGAACAAGCCAGGAATGTACACTCGTGTTTCGGCGCTGCGGGCCTGGATCAATGAGCAAACCGGCGTGTAGGCGGCTGCGGCGACTGGGACGGTTCATACGACTCTCCCTTCTTCTGTCTCTGGGTCTATCAAGCTTGCAGCTGAAGACATTCCCCTGTGATAGGAAGGGGGTTCTGCAAATCTTGTTTGCTCCTCTAATTCCTTCTCGGTTTTTTTTCCTCCAAAAATGAAACCAGCGACACTCCTGGATTCATTGTATGCGGCCGATTGGATGGGCAGTTGCCCCTTTGAGAGCGCCCCTCTGCTGCTCATGTTCTCTGTCTCCAGAGGCTTTCTGAAATAAGTTCAATGTGAACCTGCTTTAAATCTGCAAGGGAGCTGGTACCTCCTGTGCAGGCCGCCTGAGGCAGGGGCCCGGTAGGTGCGGTACCCCTAAATGACCACTAGTTGGCAGCATGAGGGCCAAGTAGCCTTAAGTGAACACCAAGTGGCCACTTGTGTGTGTGTGTGTGTGAGAGAGAGAGAGAGAGAGAGAGAGAAAGAGAGAGAGAGAGAGGATGAAATGACACATTGTTCTGTGTTTTTAGGACTCATCTGGTCTGCTGTAGCATGTGTGACGTCTTCTATTTTCTCCTCTTCTCATCCCCCCTTCCAAAACCCCCCCAGGATTTCCCCTGTGAATAGGATAGTTCCCAGAGCGTTGTTTGTTTTTCAAAGCAGCTCATTGATCGGAGAGGTTGCCTGTCTCCTGTGCTCTTTTCCCAGACTGCGATATTAATATTGCAGGCAGGTGTCTTTATCCATCACCCCTTGCCAGATAATACATTTGCTAACAACACCCCCCCCCAAAAAAGGTGGATGGGTTGATGGAAATGCCTTGGCTAAAGGATCAAATCTCCTATTTCATCTTGGTATTGTGTCACCTCCCCCGAAAAGGTGTGCTTGATATTACGGCATTAAATGCAGAGTTAACCGCAAATTTCTGCAGTTATAAAGGTAACCGGATTATAAACGGGTGCTCTTGCCTCCATCCAGCCCTTTCCCATCTGCCAAGTTTTAATTTCCTTGTTGCAGCAGGTTGTCTATCCAGGCAGGCTGCCTTCAGCCCCTGAAGCTCCATCACAGGTTCCATAAAATGTGTTTAGGGGGTTAGGATTAGGGTTAGGGTATCCAGCATCTGCCCCATTAAACTTTGCCTACCTGGGGCACACCTTAGACTTCATTCCCTGCCTCCCTTCCTTGAGCTCATTGTGTCTCTTTCCTCACCTGGGATAATGGCTCTGGCTGCAGATGTCTCTGCCCATGGGCTAGTTAAAAGGTGTATATCCTCGGGTCAGTACTATATTTTCCCAACATCCTGCAATACTGTTGCTTCTCCTTGCAAGTTTATGTAACTGACACCGCCTTGACTTCTACCTTGTCTAAACCTGCACTGATGACTTTGACGCGGAAAGCCTAAAACGAAAGATGAGGCTCTTGGGCTCCTACAGAAGACCTGTTGGAACATCTGTGGCCTGTGCACACCTAAGTGGCTTCAGGATTTCACTCTTTTGGGCAGCAATAGCTCTGAAAATATCATAAGGGGAATCCTCTCTTGCAAAGCAGTTGCTTTTGCAAAGGTTAAAGATATCTCCATTCCGACTGAGGGTACAGGTGTTGAGAACGAATAGAAAGGAGTCTCAGACCTCAATATTTCAGATCCTGGCTTTTTTAAGAACCGAAGGGCACTGTAGCTAAGTCTGTGTCTCAGAATCCTGTATCTCCCCTTGAGCAAGGAGGATTCTAAACTAGGTGGCGGCTGGGAAGAACAAAACGACATGCAGCAACTTCCAGGTGTCCTGATCCTGCACTTCTGGATCCCAAGAATGGCCTTCTGGGACTTGTAGTCTCCTTCCACTGGGTTATTCTCAAGGATCCAGCTGGTGTAATACACTCAGACACTACAGTTTTGTGGGGAAGCTGTGGCCTTCCAGATGTTGTTGAAGGACTCCAACTCAGCCCCAGCAGGGCCAGTGGTTGGGGATGGTGGGAGTTGATCCACTAGCACCCCAGAGAGACATCCCTTCTCCACCTCTGCCTTAGGAGAACATTCTGGGTCAGGGTTTTATGAAGGGGGGGGGGATACTGGCTTCACTTTTGAGTTCACCCCCCTGCTCTGTTTTCCTTTTAAAATAGGGTAGATGTCGGTAGAGCCATAGAGTGTGTGCAAAAGTGAGAGAGAGAACCCATTTGTATGTGTGCATGAATGAGATTTTTCTGGCCCGTTATGGGTCAGATTGGCATTGCCAATATGTGCCTTAATTGTGTATCCTTGTTTAATGTATGGATCTCGGCATGTGATGCTGAAGTTTTGTTTCTGTTTTCGGTGTCAGTGGTGGGTGACTATAAGGGGTCCCTTTTTCTGTCTGGGGGTGCTGTATAGGAATGCAGAGGACACCTTTTAACACAGTGGAACCCATGATTGTGTAGCGGCAGTACGGAGCAAAGGATGCTGGTGAGCATATTGGGGGGGGGGCATGTGCCCTGCACATTTAAAGCAGCGTCTTTCCACTTTGAACATTCATGGCTCCCCGCAAAGAATCCTGGGAGCTGTAGTTTGTTAAGGGGGCAGCGAGCTGTTGGGAGACCCCCTGTTCTCCCTCCAGAACGACATCCCTTGGGGAATAACAGCTTCGCCCCCTGAACAAATGGCAGTTCCCAATTTTTATGGGGAAGAAGCCATGACTGTTTAAAGTGGTACATAGTTCCTTGAATGTATGGGGCAGGTGGGGCCTTGGGTAATAAGCACACCAAAGTAGAGATACATAACGGGAGGGGAATATGGAGGACGCTATAGGGAGAGACCCTCTTTCTCTAGACTCCCCAGGCAGAGTTCCTGTTTTTTGTGCCTAATTGTGTTTTTGTTTTGTTTTTATAACGATAAAATGTTTTCTTTATGAACCTCTGCTACACTTGCTCCAGATATCTGCTATTTCCCCCGTTGTTGGTCTAGTTTATAGATGTGGAAAAAAATAAGCAGGGAACAAAAAAGTAGTAGTTTTCTAAAACAGGAAAAGTGTCTATTTGCATTTTCAAAAGGGTATTTAATCATCTAGGAAATGCGCCGGTGATTTCCATTTTTGCAAAATGAAGCCACAAGAAGGGACAGATAAGGGGACCCCCCCCAGTAATTTATCTTTTTTATTTTTTTAAAAGAAAATGTTGCAAAATTATTTTTAAATGAGTTGACTTTCAACTTTCTGTTGTTTATGTATATATTGTACCTTTTAAAAAGAAAATAACACTGTAAATACATCTAAATGGAAACCGTGACACCCATTTTTGCTGTTGAAGGTCTGAATTGAGATTGTTATGTCTGGTGATTTTTAATCTGCATTAAAACCGATTTTTTTGTACAGAATGTTAGTCTCGTTTGATAACATTGAAAGGTGCTGAACTGTTTGTAACAAAAATGATCTCAATACGTTGTCTTTTCCTTTCCTTTTTTTTAAAGCAGAACTTTTGCTTGTGTGAGAATGGGAATCAGAGAGGTGGGAGAGAAACCCCCTGATATAATGTAGGGACCTATATTTGTTGAACATGCTGGTTTGTCACTGTGAGGACAGAGTGCTGGACCAGATGGGGATTTGGCCTGATCCAGCAGGCTATTTTTATGATCATACAAGAGTAATGATTAAACGTTAAGGGGGAAAAGCAATAATATATGCTGCTGGTGCTTCCCCCTCCAGCAGATGGCGCTGTGGCCTTGCACAAAGCTAGAAAACCACCACAGTTTCTTATAACAAGGATAGTAATTCAAGCAGAGAGTTTCTGCATGAGAGACCCATCATGGAGTTAGCTGAGCTGGCCTGTGAATTAGCGGGTGGTGGAGAACCTACAACTGCTGTGGTAGTCCCAGCAGACCCAGCCAGCATGGCCCAATGGCCAGGGAGGTTGGGAGCTGTAGTTCAGCAGTGCCTGGAAGATGACATGCTCACCGCCGCTGCAAATGGAGAAAAATGGCAGGTACCTGTGTGCAGTCTTCACTAGAGCGGTGCTCCAAAGGGGCAACACGCTAAAAGCTTTATTAGGGCCCAAGTAAAATGTCAAACGCAAATGAATGAGCTTTTTAAGATCCTCAAAGCTCTTTAGCTGGCTAGATGTTAAAAATGTTTAAGGGGTGGGGAGGGAAGAATAGAGGCAGATTTAAAGCAGTAGTGTGCCACTTTAAACAGAAGACTCCTGGGAATTTTAGTGCAGGTAAAGTTGCAGAGAGTAAGTAAAGGTAAAGGTAAAGGTACCCCTGCCCGTACGGGCCAGTCTTGACAGACTCTGGGGTTGTGCGCCCATCTCACTCAAGAGGCCGGGGGCCAGTGCTGTCCGGAGACACTTCCGGGTCACGTGGCCAGCGTGACAAGCTGCATCTGGCGAGCCAGCACAGCACACGGAAATGCCGTTTACCTTCCCGCCAGTAAGCGGTCCCTATTTATCTACTTGCACCCAGGAGTGCTTTCGAACTGCTAGGTTGGCAGGCGCTGGGACCGAGCAGCGGGAGCGCACCCCGCCACGGGGATTCGAACCGCCGACCTTTCGATCGGCAAGCCCTAGGCGCTGAGGCTTTTACCCACAGCGCCACCCGCGTAATTAGGTGGCCCCTATTCCTCTCCCAGAGCTACAGCTCCCAGTGGTTTAACAACCGGGTCCTGTGTACGAGAAAACTGGAAAATGCCAGAAAATCATTGTTGTGTTGTGTTCCGATTATGCAGAGTACAAAACGAGCCACGGTTGCTGCAGCAGGTGAAATGGAAGGCTGTGGATTGTGTTTGAAATGGAAGGCTGTGGGTTGTGTTGTGCTTTAGGGTTCAGGTGCATCAGTTTAGAACCATGTTCTCAAAAGATGCATGTGTGTGCATGCATGACACACACATCCCACGCATACATGTACATATACACAGGCACACATTTTAAGAGGGCCAGAGGCAGGCTCAGGAAGCTTGAAAATGACACCATGCTACTTTGTATTCTTAAAAGGCACCCCTCAAATTACCCCAAAGAGACAAGTCAGGGACAAAACGGACTGAATTTAATGGGGGTGGATGACCAAAAACATTTAGAGCATTTTTTGTAACCTGCTCTCCAGGCAAAAAGGCTCCAGGAGTGGCTTACGTATAATCAATTTAAAACAAGGCAGCCCCATTGTGCGCTGGATTACAATCTTTAAAAAGACACACAAAGGGAAAGGGACAGGGAGGGAAGAGGAAAAACCAAAACTCAGACACCAATTTCTAAGCAATTGTTTTTTTATAATGACCAGCTGGCACAGTTCAGGGGCAGGAGGTGCCTGATGGAACTGGATCGCCAGCAAAGCTGATGGACTGCACCCGGCTTCCTATTTGTCCTACTGAGGCAGTCTGATGGAATGGCTGGTAGCCAATGTTGCTCTAATATAAGCAGCAGTGGTTCCCCCACCCCTGGTGGAAATTCTCCCTCATTTCTTCCTCCTTAACCTGCTTGGAACGAGGCCGCGAGAGCTGCTGCCTTAATCTCTCCATGCCTTGCAGGCTTCCCCTACTCGGGTCTTTCCCCCATACTCTCGGTCACCAAAAAGAAAGCAGCGGATCTCATGATTGGCACAAGAGAATCAAGCTAATCTTAGGTAAAGTTTTAACAACAACCCCTCCCCCCCCGGTCCACCCGCCAAGGTCCCACAAATCTGATGCAGCAGCAATTAAATGTAGACAAATCCAAATGCAATCCATCCCCTTTAATTGGCTCGGAGTAATGGAGGTCCTGCCACTGCTAGGAAGGATTATTGGAGCTGCTTAGCCCTTGGAGGCAATTTTGCTTAAGACAGCCAAGTGCTGGTGTGCCTTGCACCTAGGCTGAAAGCTGGAGCTGTCCTGACCATAAAGCAGGTGTGGGGAAGGTTTTTTGCAGCCTAGGGGGCCAAATTCCCTTCTGGGCAACATTCCAGAGGCCATGTGCCCAGTGGCGGGCGAGGGCAGAGGGAAAAGCACACATGTAAATTCCACCTTTGCATAATATACTGGTTCTCTCTTATGCCGATTTTAATTTATGTACGGTATCTGTTTGCTTTTACTTGCAAGTTGCCTGACTTGCAAATAAGCTACTTACAAGTTTAGGTAAAGGTAAAGGGACCCCTGACCATTAGGTCCAGTCGTGGCCTACTCTGGGGTTGCGGCGCTCATCTCGCTTTATTGGCCGAGGGAGCCAGCGTACAGCTTCCGGGTCATGTGGCCAGCATGACTAAGCTGCTTCTGGCGAACCAGAGCAGTGCACAGAAACACCGTTTACCTTCCCGCTGGAGTGGTACCTATTTATCTACTTGTACTTTGACATGCTTTCGAACTGCTAGGTTGGCAGGAACAGGGACCGAGCAACGGGAGCTCACCCCGTCGCGGGGATTCGAACCGCCGACATTTCTGATCGGCAAGTCCTAGTCTCTGTGGTTTAACCCACAGCGCCAACAGCGTCCCTTACTTACAAGTTTAATTAGTAATAATTGATAGTACTTTATACATGCACTCACATGCTGCTCTTTAGTGTCCATTCAAATAAGCAGGAGGCATTGTCAGTGTTCAGGCACGCAGTCCAGCCAGGCACAAATTCTTGGGGCGCAAAGAGGGCCCATGTGGGATGTGGCCTGGGCAAAGGGTGTGTGGCCTGGGCAGCATTCTGAGGGCCACAGAGAGAGGACTGGAGGGCTGAATTTGGCCTCCATGTGTGCGGTTCTGTGTCCTAGAAGCTGTATCTTTCAACTTTGAAACTGGACGTTCCCAGAAGCATTGCAGGAACCTGCATCTTCCATTGCCAAAAAAAAAAATAGCCCTATGCTGGAGGTTCTACGATGTGGGTATGAATGTGCTGTCCCCATAGATAATCACACATTGACACATCTTTGATAGAGTGAGCTGCTCTGATTTACTCTACCCATTTTCCTATGTTACGCCGGGTCTTAAATTGCATCGCTTTCTGGGATTTTGCAAGGTTAACCGCACAATCTTCAGAGCCGCTGGCCTCTGGAGCGTCACGGCGAAGGCCATTAAGGTTTCAGTGAGTACCTTGCTGTCCCTGAGAGGAAGCTGTAAACACAGAGAAGCCCTTAAAGGCAAGTGGAGATTTATTCCTTTCACTGCCAAGCTTGCTCTTTCACCACCTGCAACATCCCCTTCTCACTTAAAGCAAGCTCTAGATGCTTGGAGGGGGTTGGGAATTAGCAAAGGGTAGCAGATGCTGCCAGGAAAACAGACCTTAAGCATAACTGACAGTCCAGAAGGGAAATTCAGGTCTTGAATCATGAGTCGCATACATGAAAGCCGGTCCCTGCATTCCATCACATTCTAGTGTGACCAAGAAACAGTCCTGACAGTGGGGTCACGTGGGTGAGAGAGCAGGTTGGATGCTCAGAAGCTCCCAAGTTGTCTATGGGAGACTGTGCTTGGGACAGGCCCTTCCAGACTGGGGCTTTGTATTTTATTTTTGCAGGGGGCAGGTGTACGTATTATTCTGCAACGTGTCATGGATGCAATAATAGCGCATTAGTGATGGTTTTGTACTGGGCCGTCCACACATAATTTCCTTTTTCCGTTGTTGTGTGATGCTTCTCTGGTGTTACTGTATTATTGGCGTCTCGAGGGGCACACACAAAAATACTCTGAAAGCTTTGTAGTAAGAAAAACACAGCTTTCCTCAGGAAATTACAAGACCTGCATGGATTGGAAATGGAGCTACGTATCAGCCGTGAATGCTTTGCAGATGCAGACAGTATTGAAATCGGGATAGTGCCTGCCCAGATAATATCATAAGTACTAATAATAATGAATGTACAATAAAAAAAAGATTCTGCAGGGCCTCTAGGGCTATTTAGGAGGGGGTGAAAACACCACTCAGCTGAGGTGCAGTAAGGTATGTTTGGACAGAACTTAATGGCTTAACAAGGCCCTTTCCTTGTGTGAGTCAGTGGTTAGTGCCAGACTAGAGAGACCAAGGTTGAAACACTCACTTGACCATGAAGCTCTCACTGGGTGTGACTTTGGGCCCATCACTGCCTCTCAGTCTTACCTACCTCACAGGGTTGTTGTTGTTGGGGATTACATGAGGAGAGGAAGAACCATAGATGCCATCCTGAGGTCCTTGGAGGAGAAAAAAGTGGGGTTTAAATGAAATTAAATATATATATTTACATACAGAAATGTGCAGAGCTGGCACCAGGTTTTTGTAGGTCCTTGGGAAGCAAAAATATGTTTGCCTCCCCTTCAGATTCTTTTAAATCTCTCACTCCCAGTTCATTTGCTCTGATAAATGAGACCCCAGACTCCCTTCCGTTCCACACAAATCCTGCCCTGAAGGAACCACAGCTCAGCACCACTAAGGCTGTGGTCACCAGGAGCAGATTCGTCACCCACTTAGTGTTTCTCAAACAGTTTTTGAAAACCAGCACACCAGCGACCTGTTGCTTCATGCTGGACACTGGGATATGAGGGCCCAGACACAGTCTTTGTATTTTGCGTTAGTATTGGAGAAAAGGGTAACTTGCAAATCCAGTTCCAAGTTCAGATAGGTGCAGGAACACAACAGGGCAGTGCCCCCCATGAATGCCAAATGCATTCTGGGAAATGTCCCAGAATGCTCTGCAAACATGCAAGTGCTCCATGGTCAAGGCAAGCTAAAGAATGCAGAGAGGACCCCAGAAGCCCTGATCTGGCTCAAGGCAATGAAATATACCCAGGTTCTCTTGGGACAGAGCTGAAATCCAGGCCTGGGAATTGTTGTTTATCCCACATATCCTGCAGACTCTTCGTCCTGCAGCTCCGTTGAGGAGAAAAGAATGTCTCCCCCCGCACCCCCTTGGCCATATAGCCCTTGCTCTGCGAATCAGCCTGTGTGCAGTTTGTTGGCGAAGGGGTTTGCTATGCCAAGAGTGGGATTTCAGCAACAGACAAACATTAAATCTAAAGATTAGTCTCTGCCTCTGGAGAGCCAGGAGATTACAGGTGGGGGTCTGTGCTGGTACTTGTGTCAAACAAGCAGGGTCTGTGTATTATCATAAGCTGCTTCTAATATCACAAATCACAGACACCCCCGCATCGCCCCAAGTAGACGTATCAATTCCCTCTCTTACAGAATAGCCCCATTTTAAAATAAGAGTATAACGAAATCTATTGGCAATCATAATAAACAAATGTTAATAGACACTTTTGACTTGGAACTAGGGATGGGTGACTCTCCCAATTTCTCTGCTTCTCTTTTTTCAGTTCTCTGCATCTCCACATCAGTTAACAAATTGTTTTTGTTTTTTAAAGAAGTCCTCTTCAGAATTTTTGCCGAATTTCTCCATTATAGGTACAGTGGTACCTCGGGTTACATATGCTTCAGGTTACAGACTCCGCTAATCCAGAAATAGTACCTCGGGTTAAGAACTTTACTTCAGGATGAGAACAGAAATCACGCAGTGGCAGTGGGATGCCCCATTAGCTAAAGTGGTACCTCAGGTTAAGAACAGTTTCAGGTTAAGAACGGACCTCCAGAACTAATTAAGTACTTAACCCGAGGTACCATTGTACAACTTTTTGCCCTCAATTTTGCTCAACGTGCATGTTTTTGCACAGTGGTTTCCCCAACTATAAAATGCATCTCTGTACCTTATTTTAGCTTATGTGTGCATTTTAAAAAATGCACGCTAGGATATACATGTTTGTACCATTCCTTGGTTGGAGGGCTGCATTGCAAAATTCAGAGAAGTGTGCATTTCAAAGGATGGCTGTGTGCCTTGTTTCCAGAAGTGCGAATCTGCCTTTAAATGCAAACTGAATTGAATTTATTCCCCACCTCTTCCTGGAACTCATTTTCCACTTAAAATTGTGGCCTTGTTTTGGTGGCTACAGTAAAGGGCTCAGCACTATTTTCAGTAATCTTAAAGTCAGAGTCTGCCATTAAAATTGAGACATAGAGTTCATCTGAGTTCCCCAAGTGTAGAGAGAGCACTGGGCAGATAAATGGGATATTATAACCATATAAAACCTACAGTATAAAAGAACATGAGCTAGTGGTTTGGTTGAATCCCTTTCACAAGCACAAACTCTCAAGTACTGATGGCATAGCATTGGGCCTAGCTATTATAAATCCTCTCCTGTATCTAGGAATATGTAATACAGTCGTACTTTGGAAGTTGAATGGAATCCATTCTGGAAGTCTGTTCGACTTCCAAAACGTTCGGAAACCAAAGCGCGGCTTCTGATTGGCTGCAGGAATCTCCTTCAGCCAATTGGAAGCCGTGGGACGTTTGGCTTCCAAAAATAGTTCGCAAACTGGAACAGTTTGCGGCGTTCAGGAGCCACAACGTTTGAGAACTAAGCTGTTCGAAAACCAAGGTGCAACCGTATTGCTAAATACTTAGCAGGCTGATAATCGCTACTCAATTGTAGCCCCAAGTTTTGCAACTCACTTTTTGCAAAAGCTAATGAATATTGCAAGATCCAGACGCCTCTGTTTAGTGCAACCAGTGGCACGTATAAAATGGTCCAGCACCCTCCAGGCGCCACTAGATGTCACCCTTTGATAGGTGATGGTGGTCTCCTGTCTTCCAGCTGCAGAACATCTGGAGCAAAAGAGTTAGCCTGCCTATTACTGCTCATGCTTCCATTCCCCCAAACCAAGCAGGCTTATTAGTGGCCTGTAGGGTCAAACTTCAACAAATTAAATTAGGGGCCTCCCAGTAGCATGCTGGACCCCTGGTACAGTTCAGAACATGTGGTGGCTGGAGGGATTTCCCTGCAAAGTAGGAGGCGAGGCAGTGGCGAGAGCCCTCTCCTCTTTTGCGGTTTCCAGCAACTGGTATTCAAGAGCATTGCTGCCTCCAACTGTGGCTAGTTGCCATTGATAGCCCCTGAGATGGATTTAGGGCAGCGTGAACATTCCCCCACACTGGGCGCTGAGCCTTAGCGGGTGCCGCAGGGCGTTGCAACTATGACGTAGTGAATTGAGAAGAACAGAACGCAAGAGGCAGGGGTGGGACGAATTTTGGCCTCATGCTGGGCGCCGCTGAAATTGGATAGCCCCAAATCTGCTCCTGAATAGCCCTCTCCTCCAAGAATTTGTCTAGTCCTTTTCAAAAAGCCATCCAAGTTGGTGGTCATCTCTGCTTCCTGGGGGGAGTGAATCTACATTCCAAAACCACGGAGGGGTCATGGCCAGGTAACTTCTGCATAGAGCAGACCCACTGAAATCAATGGATCTAAGTGAGGGGGTCTACTCTGAGTAGGGCTAGGACTGGGTGCAACCTAGCGAGCCTTGCGGCACACACACACACACATTAGTGCCAGAAGACTGACACCTTCACTGTGGCAACAAATGCACATTTCCATATTTCGATGCAGGAGTGGGAGAAATTCTAGAGAACTGATTTCTCAGTTTATCCAGGAAAGGACAATCCCATTCCAGGATTCCAGACTCCTGTCTCCATTTCCCAGGTCACTGCAAATTGCTTCCAAATGCAAAGTCACATGTTGGGTACTCGACGCTATTTGAGTCATTGTGTGTCATTGTGCCAGAGGCCCTGAGTGTGTGTGTTTCTTGCCATCTCCTGCAATCCATTTGGGGTTGATTTGGGGTTTGGATGGCAGGGGTCCATATTCTCCGCTCCCCTCCCAATCAAAAACATGGCATAACGAAAAGTTCTGGAACTCTGCACTAGGAAATTTGAAATATTTTCACCAGAAGAATCCCCTAAACATTCTCCTTTTGAAATGAGCTATTTTGAGAAATGGTTGTGTTTCTATTTTAAAGAACAACAATAACAAGGTTATTTGGATCGCTTTGGGGGAAATGTTTCTTCTTGTCTGTTCCAAGGCTTCCTGTAAATCAGAAAGATTCGTAACAGGACAATAGATGTATATAGAGGCACAGAGAGTGTTGGTGGCCCTGGGAAAAGACTAATTTACATGGCCCAATGAATCCTCTTTACCTTCATGTGTTAGAATCGTAGAATTGGAAAGGGCTCCCCAAGGGCCATCTAGTCCAACCCCCTGAAATACAGCTAAAGAATTCCTGACAAACGGCCATTTAAAACCTCTGCTTAAAAACCTCCAAGGGAGGAGAGTCCACCACCTTCCAAGGCAGTCAGTTCCACTGTCGAACAGCTCTTACTGTCAGAAAGTTATTCCTAATGTTTAGTCAGAATATCCTTTGTTGTAATTTGTATTCGTTGGTTTGGATCCTACCGTCCTGAGCAGGAGAAAACGACCTTGTTCCATCTTTCACATGACAGCCCTTGAGATATCTGAAGACAACTCTCATGTCACCTTTCCAACTCCTTACTTCCAAGCTAAACATATCCACAACGTTCATTTATTTTAAAAACAGTTTTAAAAAGTGGGCGGTCATCTGAATTATGCAATTCTAACAATGTACACATTTTTACATGCAAAGAACTATGATATAATGCTGTTTCGTATGTTATTTTACACTCACATTTTCACTTTCTTTCATGCTTTCCTCCATCTATCTGCTTTTGTAAACAGTGGTTGGAGAACCTGCTTTGCAAAATTCAGAGGGGTGCGAATTTCAAAGGCTGGCTGTGCTTCAGTCGTTGTATTATTCCAGAAAGTGCAAATTGGATAGGCTCACCTTTTAAATGCAAATGGAATTGAATCTCTCCCCCAGCCCTACTCAAGGCCTGCCCACCTCCGGGCTTGTTCATCTTGTGAAAGTTCACAAGCAGGGGAACAGGGCCCAGTTCCCTCCCAGCCCCCCCCCCACTGCTGCCTTCTGGGAAGACGTATTTCAGGCTCCCTCGGGTGCACTCCGACCTGAGGTCTGGGGAGCCTGTGGAGGTGGAATGCGCAAGGAGTCTCCAGCCTCCTCTCCTTCTCTCTCCCTTACATGGGCATGTGAGCCACGGCACAATCAAGAGATCGCTGGGCAGCTGCACAGGGAACAGATAATAGAATACCTGAAATAAATAATATCTGAAATAAATCCCATTCCGCCCCTCAGAACAGAATGGTCAGGCAAAGCTGCAGCTGCCAGTTTCAGCAGCTCCCTTTGACTTCCAAAATTCCAAAATAGGGCAGCGTTTCAAGCTTGCAAGATTTGCTGAAGACAGAGAGGGTGGCTGTTGAAGGTGCTTGTGTGCATGGATACTGGCTTAGCAATGTGTCTGTCTGTCTGTCTGTCTGTCTATATCTATCATTATCTATCTATCTATCTATCTATCTATCATCTATCTATCTATCTATCTATCTATCTATCTATCTATCTATCATCTATCTATCTATCTATCTATCTATCTATCTATCTATCTATCATCTATCATCTATCTATCTATCTATCTATCTATCTATCTATCTATCATCTATCATCATCTATCTATCATCTATCATCATCTATCTATCTATCTATCTATCTATCTATCTATCTATCTATCATCTATCTATCTATCTATCTATCATCTATCTATCTATCTATCATCTATCTATCTATCTATCATCTATCTATCTATCTATCATCTATCATCATCTGTCTATCTATTTGTCTGTCTATCATCTGCCATTGCTGCTCATTTCTTGCCAACCCCTTCTACCCTTTCCCCAAAGCTGACCAACTCCTCTCCCTTTATACTTCGCCCACCCCCTCGCCTATCTGCCCTCAGATCGCCTGCCTGCTGTTCGCCATGCTGCAGTTGGCGTGTGGACCTGTGGACAGTATATGAATTTGCTCCTCTCCTTAGGAGATGATAGCCCTAACTTCCAAATGACTTCAGCTTATGCTCCTCCAGACAACCTGTTTATTGAGCATTCACCATGATTCACTTGCACAAAGCTTATCCAGAAGTCAAACTACGTCCAGGTCTTTTTTGCCCATTTGTTCAGATTTGTTTGCGGGGTGGTTGTGTGTTAAAGAGCATTCATCCTGCCTCCATCCTGATTTCTTTGTGCTCTGTTTACATGTATTCTGATTAATAATTTCTTCACCCCCCGTTTTTCAGTGTATTTCCCCATCACTTTCCTAACTGCAAATGTCTTTTAAATAAATAAATAAATAAATGGGGGGGGAGAGTGGATTTGTTGTGTTAGGGTGACACAGCTCTTTAATTTTGCACCCCCTCCCACAAATATTGACAGTCTAGACTCTGGAGGTGATTGTAGATTCTTTCTTTCTTTCTTTCTTTCTTTCTTTCTTTCTTTCTTTCTTTCTTTCTTTCTTTCTTTCTTTCTTTCTTTCTTTCTTTCCATTGCATATCTCTTGTGCAACCGTCTACCCCTGGCCTCTTGCCCAAGCATGAACTCTGCAAGCCCAACATTCCTCGATCACGCAAGATGAGGTTACGAGCTACTTCTGTCAAGGATGGGGACTCCCCTCCTTCGCATTCCTGTCTGGCTGTCTATCCACCTTCCTTCTCCCTCCCATTCCCGCACTGCTCATCTCCTCCTCTTCCTGCTGACAGGTGGGAACAATCGAGGCCCGAGGCTGTCGTCCCAGTGGCTCAGATTGTTTTCTAATCTTGGAGGGAATAAATGGGCTTGAATTCACAACCCAGGCTTGAACTATACCGCTATTGACGTCCCTAGTAGTGGCAGGAGCGATATGTTGATTACGGGAAGGCGGGGGGTGCTGTTGACAGTATGTACAGTGGGATTAAGCATGTGCCAAGGTAGAAACAGTTGATGGAGTCCGATTTAGAAGGCAGCCTATTTATACTGATGCTGTTGAGAGGCTGGTATCTCTCTATAAACTCACAGCGGTGCAAAAGGTCAGTGGTCTTTTTCAGGATCTCTCGGGCGGCCAGAGCAGTCTCTCTCCCTCCTGTCTCAGTGGCGCTTTTGGAGTGTGTGTATAATGCCACACAGGAGCAGAAGGGCAATCGGAGGACCTGATGCTCTAGATTGAACAAAACTTCCCCAAGCCCTGGCTTTCAGAGGAATCCTTTCTCTTGTGTCTCATTTATATATGCACACCTCTTGGACCTCTTGGACAGAGGATAGAGAGGTGTGCATAGAAGCTAGCCTAATGTACACAGGTAAAATTTGCATCAATTGCTCCACCCACTTTTGCCTCTGGCCCCGCCCACCACTAGCATGAAGCCCTGGAGAGGATGCTCATTGGGTAAGGCAAAGCAGCACAGGAAAGGGTGCACGGGGTCAGGGTGGAGAAGGCGAAGGGTCCTAGTTGGTGACGCAGTGGCAATGTCATGAGCTGGCTGAGGATTTTGCATGGTTGGGGGGGGGGGATGACCCGAGATGCACACCACGTTTTATGTGCAGTGGCACCACTCTGTATAAAGTAGGGACGACTGACTATGTCAATGCCTAATTTTTGCAATCTTACATTCAGTTCTCTACATCTCTGCATCAATCTGCAAGTTAGGTTTGAAAGCCCATGTGCTAAAACCTGTCCCCGGAGCCTACCCCCCCCCCCGAAATAAGACATGACAACAATGTATGGGTTTAAATTAGGCCACAACTTTATTGAAATTCAGGTGCAGGATTAGGCCTTGGAAGGTATCCCTCTCCTTCCAACAGGGACTGAGGATGTGCAGGGCAGTCGGGTGCAGTGGGAGGGGATTGTAAAGCATGAACTTACACAGCGTGCCCTCCCACCTCAACAAAACTGGGAGTTTGACCTACTTGCCGCCACTCCAGGGCCAGTGACTTCCGAAATCAACCCTTTAAAGGGCCCTGCAAATGCCACTGTGTGGGGGTGCACGAGGATGTTACCTTCCCCATCTCAAAAATAGACTATAGAATACTGACCAAGGCCCTAAAACCAACGAAGTGAGAATGGGCAGAAGAGCACCTGCCGAGATGGGGGTGGGGCGACAGCCACCCTGCAGCAAGGTGGGTGGCACCTAGCCAGGTAAGGCAAACTCTGGTCATTGTTTTTTTTTTTAAATGCTCATGAAAAATTCCCAGCATTTTAAGGGCAAATTTCTCCTAAGAAGCACATTTGTGTATGTAATTTTGATCAATGCACAATTTTTTTGCAAGCAGTTTTTCATACGTTATATTTGCTGACATTTGCAGGGTGCTGTTGTTCTTTGCTCATTTTCCCCCAATAGACTAATTTGTGTACATGGAGTTTGGTTGGAAAACTCACTTGCAAAAATCAGAGAGGCACAGCTTTCAAAGGGTAGCTGTGTTTTGCATTGCATAATGGATCGAGGCAAAAATCAAACGCTTCCTCCAATCCCTAGATTTTGTGAAGCAGGCTCTGCCTCCTCCACCCGTGCAAAATCGCACTAAGAGGGGTACTTTCCCCCCCTTTTAAAGTACTCGGTGAATAGGTGCTGCCACACTAATGGATCGATTTCTTGTAAGTGTGAAACAAACATGTGGTATTTGTAAAAATAAAATAAAACAAATTCCAGTTTTGCAGACTTAAGTAAACGAGTGGGCACATTAGTTAACTTCATTCTGTCAAACCTTTGTTTTGTAATGGTCTGATTTCTAGATAAACGAATCCTGAATCTACCAACTTTCTAAAACAACTCGGGAGCAATGAGTTGGCCATTGGAGCATAAACTCTGTCAGGGAACAGAACTGTCCTTCAGAAAGGAAGGACAGAAACCTCATAGTTTAAGTAACTTAAAACTGGACAGAGCACAGGAAAATCCAGAATCAAGGAACAAATCAATGGTGGTGGAAGAGTAGGGGTGTTGGGCCAAGTGACCCAAGCGTTTTCCATCCTGATAGTCTTTTCCAGTTCTAATAGGATGGTCTGTGTGCAGGCCAGAAAGATGGATGACTTTAGGGAGTGTGAGTGGTAAATAGCAGATGCCTTGGCCTGATCAGAGGCAGCTGCAAGATTCAAAGGACCACAATGCGGAGAGTTGTGAGAGCAGTTTTGAAATTGGGGTCAGGATGCATGTCAGGGGTGAGTGGAGAGATTATCCTACAAGCAAAGGTTGCAGCGTTTGGGACTTCTGAGTAAGAGGCAGTGTGACGGAAGCTTAGAAAATTATGCATGGCATGAAAGAAGTGTATAGATAGAGCTTCCTGCAGCCAACGGGAAGCCAGCCAGTGTTGAGGAAGGCGGTCCCCACTCTGCTCCGTGCCAGTTTAGTGCGGTGCATGGGAGCTGACCGAGCGGGCAGCGGGGGTCCATGGGCTGGTTAAACAACCCCCATGGGGCACGTTTGGCCCATGAGCCTTAGGTTGATGACCTCTGTTCTAGACTCTTGGCCGGGGCTGGTAATTTCTGCCCAGCGGAATATCCTACCTGCAGGGGTGTGGCAGGAGCCCTCCCCCTTTCATTCAGGCGCCCCTTGAATACTTTATTGTTTGGACAAGCCATTGCCCATCAGGTGTCAAGGAGATAAGTAACTATGCAACCTCTGGAAGACATCTGAAGGCAGCCCTGTATAGTAGGGAAGTTTTTGAAGTTTATTGTTTTATTATGTTTTTGTATATGCTGGAAGCTACCCAGAGTGGCTGGGGCAACTCGGACAGATGGACGGAGTACAAACAATAGCATTATTATTATTATTATTATTATTATTATTATTATTATTATTATTATTATTATTAGCAAACTGATGCAGACATGTGGGGAACTGAACTGAACTCCCCTGAAGACTGGAAAAATGAGAAACCAAAATATTTCTGTAAGGCGGTGATGTCTCAGAATAACAATGGGGAAGGGCTGGTGAAGAAAGAAACACTGAAAAAAAATCTCTGGCTCTTGCCAGACGGTGGAGAACAGATGAGAACAGCTGGCCTGTTGCCCTGTGTGTGCAAATGGTGTGTTAACCAAGTGGGTCCTGTCTGCTTTTTGACACATTTGAAAGGAGGGTTGGGCTGCATCCCTCAAACTAGGCCAAATGCTCAGAGTGTGTGAACAGTCTCCCTAGGGAGTTCCATGAGGTTCCAGCAGATCTGCCCATTGGCTGCCATTCGATCTGCAAGCTGGCTGGGATAGGCAGCTGAGGAGCAGCTAGGACTGTGCCACAACTGGCTGACTGAGGATCCAGGCCAGAGTTGGTAGCGTTACAGGACAAGGCGATGTTTGGGCCCTATCTGCACAGTATCCCACCACTTTAAATAGTTGTGGATTCCCCCACGGAATCCTGGGAAGTGTAATTTGTCAAGGGTGCTGAGAGTTGTTAATAATAATAATAATAATAATAATAATAATAATAATAATACAGTGGTACCTCAGGTTACATACGCTTCAGGTTACATACACTTCAGGTTACAGACTCTGCTAACCTGGAAATATTACCTTGGGTTAAGAACTTTGCTTCAGGATGAGAATAGAAATGGTGCAGCAGCGGCGCAGCGGCAGCAGGAGGCCCCATTAGCTAAAGTGGTGCTTCAGGTTAAGAACAGATTCAGGTTAAGAACGGACCTCTGGAACGAATTAAGTACTTAACCTGAGGTACCACTGTAGTAGTAGTAGTAGTAGTAATAATAATAATAAATAAATAAATAAATAATTTATTCCCCGCCTTTTTCGCTGACAGGAACTTTCGGCAGCTTGCAGATAAAATAAGAACAGCTAAAAAGCACAGGGAAAATAATAATTAAACATTAAGGGAATTAAAACTGCATCTTTCAGAGCTCTTAAAAACATACATATAATTACAATAAAAACACCACGGCACTACCCTTTCATGAAAAATATTCTCTAAAGCCTTTTGCAATGAGAAGGTATTCACCTGTCATTTGAAGGACAATAAGGAGGGAGCCAGTCGGACATCTCTAGGGAGGCAGTTGCAAAGTCTGGGAGCAGCCACCGAGAAGGCCCTCTCCCGTGTCCCCACCAAACGTGCCTGTGAGGGTGGCAAGGCCGAGAGAAGGGCCTCTTATTCCCATCAGAGAGCTACAATTCACAGAGTTCCTGGGAAGGAGGGTTGATTGTGAAGCCAGTTGTGGAACTGTAGTTTTCTGAGGTGACTGGGAGCCCCCTCTCAGCACCCTTGTCAAATTACACTTCCCTGAGGGAAGCCCTGACTGGCAACTAAATGTGTAAACTGACAGTGGAAACAGACTGCCATGGAAGGTGGTAGTCCTTCGCTGGAAGGTTTTAAACAGAGATTGGATGGCCATCTGTCAGGGATTCGTTGGCTGCGATTCCTGCATCGCAGGGGGTCAGACTAGATGACCTGTGGGGTCCCTTCCAACTCTACAATGCTATGATTCTGTGAACCTGAATAGCATTGTGTTTCAGCAGCGGTGAGGTGAATCTCCGCTCGACATTGCAATCATCATTTCATCGAAGTTACCTCTAGAAGGAGTTGCTAAATAAGTATGAAATCCTGTTTTGGCTCACTGTTGTACCATCAAATGAATGAACACAAATGGCAGAACTGTGAATCCGCCCCATTTCTCTCTCTCTCTCTCTTTCTCCCCCCACCTCTCTAAAAATCATTTCTCCTTCGCCCATATAGTTGAGCCACTGCTAAAAAATAAATTTAAGCACACTAATTGAACAATTGTACCCTGGCGTGTGGAAGCGTCTGCTTTCGAAACAAAAAAATTCTTCTCAGCTGCTGCAGACACATTTATCTAATTCTCTATAGCAATAACGGAGGGGACCGGACAGATAAAACAGAGGCCTTTGGCTGGCTTGAAGCTCCGGCCAAACTTTTGCAACCCCCCAAGGGAGACCGTAATTGCCGTTAAAGCAGATGGATGCTTCTGCCGTGACATCTCTCTTGGCCTGGGTTGCATGTTTTCGGCAGAAGCTTGTTAAATTCCTCACATGCCTCCCTGCTCACCCCTTATTTCATTGAGAAAAACAAGGAGATTTCTCAAGTGTCTCCCAGCATGGAAGCCATCCCTGGAAACACAAATGTTTCGCTTCACTGTGTGGCTCTAGTCTAGAGGGTGCTGCATCGCTGCCTGTTCTCTGTACAAAGGTGTCTCCAACATGCTGTAGGAATGGGGAAATCTGTCCATTTAAGTTTCTCTCACTTTCTCATCTTTTCTGTTCAGTTCTTATTTCCTTATCAGTTTTTTTTAAGTCCTCATGAAAATTCACCAGATTTCCCCCCTAATATACAGATTTTTGTATGCAATTTTGCCTCACATACACTTCCTTTCTTCCTTTCTTCCTTTCTTCCTTTCTTCCTTTCTTCCTTTCTTCCTTTCTTCCTTTCTTCCTCTCTTCCTCTCTTCCTTTCTTCCTTTCTTTCTTTCTGCAATGGGCCCCCCTCCTAAAATAATATTTTCATCACTTGGCTGGAGAACTGCTTTGCAAAATTCGGAGAAGTGTGAATTTCAAAGAATGGCTCTGTTTTGGTTCTTCTACATCACTACACAAAGTGGTCATTAGCAGGGTTTTTTTCAGCCGGAAATCTCTGGAACTCAGTTCTGGCACCTCTCAGGTGGGAGCCATTGCCATTATCAGAGAACAAGGGAGGTGTTCATGGTGAGTTCTGGCACCTCTTTTTTTGCTAGTAAAATAGCACTGTTCGTTAGGTAGGTTCACTTCTGAGAGCAAGCTGAATTGAATTTCTGCCCTGTTGCTATAGGACAACAATGGAGAATGCACTCATTTCACCTGACAGCTGCAGGCTAGCCTGCCTCTGGGCAATACCAGGCAGCAGTGTGTGTGTTTGGGGGGTGGGAAGAATCACATAATTTACTTTTTCCTCATATTAAAGCTAAACAAATCTCTGCAGACAGAAAACTGGGGAGATGTGTTGCTAGGCTGGAATCCTCCTTCCTGGCACCTGGCTTTTCTGTGGGAAATAAGATACTTCTTGTTGTTATTTTGTGTGGAGGAGATTTGAGGGGGGGGGGGAATGCAATTCATTTTGTGTTGAAAGGCAAATGCACCTGATTTGCACTTCCTGAAAACAATATTCAAACTGAAACACAGCCAGCCAATGAAATTTGCATTTCTTGGAATTTTGCAGCGCAGTTCTCCCGCCAAGTAACGTGTACAAAAATGCAGAATAATGGGGCAAAGTGGGCATAAAGATTCATATATTAGCATAAACAATGTAAAAACATTAATTAATTAGGGGAAATTGTTTTGCAATGTGTGTGAGCAATGTCTGCAAATAATAATAATAATAATAATAATAATAATAATAATAATAATAAATTTTATTTATATCCCGCCCTCCCCAGCTGAAGCTGGGCTCAGGGCGGCTAACAACAATCAAAATAATCCAACATTCTAAAAACATTCATTATAAAATTAATTAAAATCAAATTAAAATCAAATCGATGGCAACCATTAAGCAAAATTCTGTGCAGATTGCCAGAGGAGGGGGTCAGGCTGCGCCCTGACCAAAGGCCTGGTGGAACAGCTCTGTCTTGCAGGCCCTGCGGAAAGATGTCAGGTCCCGCAGGGCCCTAGTCTCTTGTGACAGAGTGTTCCACCAGATTGGAGCTGCGGCCGAGAAAGCCCTGGCTCTATCTAGTTGAGGCCAGCCTTACCTCTCTGTGGCCTGGGATCTTCAGGATGTTTTTATTTGCAGACCGTAAATTTCTCTGTGGGACATACCAGGAGAAATATGGATATACTGTGGTAAAGTGAGGCCTCACCCAACTTCACCACATCCTCTGCTACTGGCTATGTGTTCTTTTATTATAGCAGGAATTTAATAGTGTTGGATTATAATACTGTTGCTGATCAGCTGTTTTATGCTTTTTTTTTAGTTAATGTTTTTATATGAGCATTTAGCTGCCTATAAGAGGCAGGATATACGTGTTTTAACAGGTACATATAAATGTTTTAACAGGTACATACGCTAGCAGAGAAGGGACACGGGTGGCACTGTGGGTTAAACCACAAAGCCTATGACTTGCTGATCAGAAGGTTGGTGGTTCGAATCCCCGCGATGGGGTGAGCTCCCGTTGCTCGGTCCCTGCTCCTGCCAACCTAGCAGTTTGAAAGCACGTCAAAGTGCAAGTAGATAAATAGGTACCGCTCCAGCAGGAAGGTAAATGGCGTTTCTGTGCGCTGCTCTGGTTCACCAGAAGCAGCTTAGTCATTTTGGCCACATGACCTGGAAGCTGTACGCCGGCTCCCTCGGCCAATAAAGCCAAATGAGCGCCGCAACCCCAGAGTCGGTCACAACTGGACCTAATGGTCAGGGGTCCCTTTACCTTTACCTTACCTTAGCAGAAAATAATTGCCCAGTTCTTTCTGAGATGGTAGACTTCTTGGGCTGTACATCTTCACATTGCAATTGGGGGACTCTTATTTATGAATGATCTCTTGCACCAGAACAAAAACCTGCTCTACATAGAATGGAAGCTGCAGAGAGATTAGCTAAGGCCCAAAAGGCTGTAGAAAGGAGCAAATAGACGAAGTGCAATGTTACTAAGAAAAGTGGCATTTATCTAGGCTAGCATGAGGTGGAAGATAAAAAAACCAACCCTCAATGGAAAAATTGAGGCCGAATCAAAGGGGAGAGGGTGGAGAGGAGAACCCTTAATGGGAAAATTGATTAAAGTGTGGCATAATCTCCCCAAGGGATGTGAGGAGAAGTTCACCCATCGGCACATCTAAAATTAAACTCAGGAAAGCAACGGGGGACATAGGAAACAACGGTGCAATGGAAGAAGGAAGAGGCGAGGTGAGGTCGTTTGTTTCAGAAACCATTTCTATGGAAATCAGCCCGTTGTCCTTGGTGATCTCCAGTCAGAATAGCCATCCCTGCTGATGGTGGTGAGTTACAACTCATCAGGGCTCAACGCTGTCACTTGTGGATTGAACCTGGCGTGAACTCGCCCCTTGAATTCACACCGTTTCTTTCTTGCTTTGCTTTGGATGCTTGCTTGTTTTTTAAAAAAACCGTGATTTCAGGGCAGTTTATAAAGCAAAATTCTGCGAAAACGGTACGTTCAGCTAAAAAAGAAACCCCACTTGAAACCTCAACCATTATTTTATGCCACACAGTGGTACCTCGGGTTAAGAACTTAATTTGTTCTGGAGGTCCGTTCTTAACCTGAAACTGTTCTTAACCTGAGGTACCACTTTAGCTAATGGGGCCTCCAGCTGCCGCCACACGATTTCTGTTCTCATCCTGAGGTACAGTTCTCAACCTGAGGTACTATTTCTGGGTTAGCGGAGTCTGTAACCTGAAGTGTCTGTAACCTGGAGCATCTGTAACCCAAGGTACCACTGTATTCAAAGTACAAGAAAAGGGAGAAGCAGCACGTCTGAACTAAACCCATGGCTCTCTCCCAAATGCCTGAGTGAAGAGATATGTCTTAAAAGGCTATCAAAAACTCTAGAGGTTGGACACCTGTCTTTTCAAGGATTAAGGTGGTTGGTGTCTCAGATAACATGCCTTAACTTTCACCTATCCTGTTCTCAGTCAGGTACCCCAGTGAGAAGCCCCAAAGCAGCACCTGGGTGCAACAGCTCTCTCCCCACCTGTGATTTCCAGCAAAGGGGGCTGAGCCATGAGGCTCAGTAACCACTGACGGCCTTGTTTCCCCCCATGAATTTGTCTAATCCTCCTTTAAAGGCATCCAAGTTGGTGGCCATCGCTGCCTCTTGTTGGAGCGAGCGCCATAGTTTAAATATGCACTGTGTGAAGGAGGACTTTCCTTTGTCTGTCCTGGACATCCAGCTTCGTTAGAAGTTGCCCAATTCTAGTGGCAGATACATCAAAGCAGAGACATCACCTTGCCAACAAAGGTCCGTATAGTTAAAGCCATGGTTTTCCCAGTAGTGATCTATGGAAGTGTGAGCTGGACCATAAAGAAGGCTGATCACCGAAGAATTGATGCTTTTTTTAAAAAAAAATATATTTATTAACAGTTTAAAGAGTATAGAAGAAAGAAAAATAATTCAACAAAACAATACAATACAATACAAAAACAAAAACACTACATAACACAGACACTAAAAATATTAAATTAACAAAATACAACAAACACAATTTAAAACATATCCATAATTTCAGTATCTTATCTTTCATTCACTTGTTTCCACGACTTCCTCACACCTCCCTTTTTGTATTCCACTTCAATTAACTGTTTCAGCAAATCCTTTCCATCTTCCTTAGTTTTCTGTCCTGTATTTTATCTTAACTTATTTTAACCTTATTTTTTCCCTTTAATACATTAAAAATCTATTTATACTTAATTCCTTATAACCTTTCTGCTAAAGCCATATAACTTCATTCCAACATTTTTCTAGCATTCATTAATTTTACAGTATTCCTGTAAATAATCTTTAAATTTTTTCCAGTCTTCTTCCACCGACTCTTCTCCCTGGTCGTGGATTCTGCCAGTCATTTCCGCCAGTTCCATATAGTCCATCAACTTCATCTGCCATTCTTCCCGGGTGGGTAAATTGTGTCTTCCAATACTTCGCAATAGGTATTCTTGCTGCTGTTGTTGCATACATAAAAAAAGTTCTGTCCTTCTTTGGCACCAATTGGCCGACCATGCCCAGAAGAAAGGCCTCTGCTTTCTTCAAGAAGGTATATTTAAATACCTTTTTCATTTCATTATAAATCATCTCCCAGAATATCTTAATTGATGCTTTTGAATTCTGGTGCTGGAGGAGACTCTTGAGAGTCCCATGGACTGCAAGAAGATCAAACCTTTCCATTCTGAAGGAAATCAGCCCTGAGTGCTCACTGGAAGGACAGATCCTGAAGCTAAGACTCCAATACTTTGGCCACCTCATGAGAAGAGAAGACTCCCTGGAAAAGACCCTGATGTTGGCAAAGATGGAGGGCACAAGGAGAAGGGGACGACAGAGGACGAGATGGTTGGATAGTGTTCTCGAAGCTACCAGCATGAGTTTGACCAAACTGCGGGAGGCAGTGGAAGACAGGAGTGCCTGGTGTGCTCTGGTCCATGGGGTCACGAAGAGTTGGACATGACTAAACGACTAAACAACAACAACAACAAAGTGGCGAGAGGCAGAGAGAGACGATTCTCCCAGGCCACTCTCTCTGCACCAGGTGTAATTCTGTGCGCTCCTAATCATGTCTCCCGTTGCTCACCTTTCCTCTAAACTAAAAAGCCCCCAGTGCTTGCAGGACTTTCTTCAACCCCTTGGTCATTCTGGCTATCCTAGTTCACGCTTCGCCCTCTTTGTGAGGCCGGTCCTGCTCTGCCCTCTGTAAGCCCTTGTTCCTCTCTTCCCCTGACTATGCCTGCAGGGCAAGGAAGGCTGAAGAGGCCTCTTGCCTCACCAGAAGATCCTTGGCTGTCACATCCCTGTCCTTGGCAGGACCAGTGCCTAGCCTGAGGGAGGGAAAGGCTGTTGGCTGGCCTCACCACTTCCTTTGTTATCTCTGGTGTGGCCTGCCTGTTCAAACATTTCTGCGAGACGTGGCCCATCTCGGGCAGAATTACCCGTCACCCAGAGATGCTGCAGGGAACAGGAAGGGCTGCAGCTAAAGGGCAGAGCATCTGCTTTGCGTGAGGAACATCCTGGGTTCAATCCCCTGCCCGAAGCCTCGGAGAGCTGCTGCTAGTCAGTGTGGGCAATACTGAACTCAATGGACCAATGGTCTGACTTGGTATAAGGCAGTACCCTCAGTTCCTGTTTCCATTACAAGTTCTCTCTCCCCAGCCTGTTAACCTGTGGTGATGCTCACTTCATGTGGCCAGACCACACCTGGAGTCCGGTGTCCAATCCTGGGCACCACAATTCAAGAAGGATGTTGGCAAGCTGGAACATGTGAGGAGGAGGGCAACTAAAACGATTAAGGGTCTGGAAACCAGGCCTTATGAGGAACAGTTGAAGGAGCTGAGTATGCTTAGCCTGGAAAAGAGGAGACTGATATCTCAAGGGCTGTCACATGGAGGAGGGAGGAAACAGGTCTGTGTTTTACTTGAGTACCTTTAAGTGTTCTGGAGGATGCTGAAGACACACCTCTTTGCCCTGGCTTTTGGTGGCAATTGAGGTGTGTATTTTATAGGACCCGCTTTGTTTTCGTGATTGTAAGTTGTTTAAAACTGTTTTTCACATTGCATTTACAGCCATACCTCGGGTTGAAGTAGCTTTCGGGTTGCGTGCTGCGGCGACCCGGAAGTAACAGAGCATGTTACTTCCGGGTTTCACCGCTCGCACATGCACAGGCGGTCAAAATGACATCACGCGCATGTGTGGAAGTGCCAAATCGCGACCCACGCACACGCAGACGCGGGTTGCGTTCGCTTCTGGATGCGAGCAGGGCTCCGGAACAGATCCTGTTCTCATCCAGAGGTACCACTGTCATTGTTGTAAGCTGTTCTGGGACCTTAGAGTGAAGGGTGGGCTGTAAATATATATAAATAAAAGCATTTGCAGGTATGAGACCAAATCCTACCAGGGAAGGGTGGCAATCTGGAAGTCTCCCTGCCTGCCAGAGTGGACAATAATAGGCCAAAAAGTCAGAAAGTCTGACGTCTTATAAGGCAAATTTCTACGACCCACACAATTCCTGTATCAGGGGAAGGAAAGATTGTGCAGGGGTTGTTCTCTTGTGTGAACCAGTCTTGAGTCAAGTTATCATCACAAAATAGGGCAGTTATTACCTTAATAAAATGCACGATTACGGCATTAAGGTTTTATTGAGGTTTAGCAGCTGCCTTTGGATCCCCTGGATTATATGTTGGTTAATCCTCGGCGAAGGGGTTTTCATTTCTTCAGCTGATATTTATTTAACATGTAATGAATGTGTTGGTGAATCTATTAAATGCATATGTGGAGGCCTTAATTTGAAGCGTTACCCCCGAAAATAAAAATGGAAGGTGACTGTTCAATTCATGTAATCCTATTTAAACACGGAGTGAGCCAAACTCAATCCAAGGCCAAAGCAAACTGTCATATAAACTCCGCGCCAGATGTCCCACACGGGGCCGACTGAAACGCCAAGGAAAATAAAGGTTAAAGGAAGTGGCTGAGTTGTTCCATCCCCAGAGCAACCTGGATAGGAGGACTTTGATTCCACGGAGGAACAGAACCTCTTCCCCAGGGATTGCAGTTGAACTGCATTTTGCCGGACAAGTCTTCCCTTCCACGGGGCTTCTTAGTGAATGGAAAGTAGATCTTGCAGAAGGTGGTTTAGGAAATAAGAGTCTCAACTTTCCCCTGAAGTTGATGGCAAAAATTCAGTGAGCTAGGAGAGATTTCCTTTCTTCCCCCTCCTAGGACACCCTCCAGTGGCAGAATCTGGTATTGACCTGAACTGGAAGTATACCCCAGTGTCAAGTGGCACTATGTTTCTCAAACAGCAGGCTGGGCCTCACCGGTGCATTTTGGGCCCCTTTCGGATGGGCTTTGCTCTTATTATTTTAAGTCCTTATAAGACCTGCAGGTGGCAGGCTTCATCTCAGAAGAAGCATCCCTTCCTGTGAGGATTCTTGAGGATTGTCCTATGTTCTCCAAAAGCAAAGGGTGCTTCTCAGGAACCTACCTTAAACAGAGTGCCAAACCATTGGGCCATCTAGCTCAGTATTGTCGACACTGACTGGTAGCAAGTCTCCAGGGTTTCATCCAGAGTCTCTTCCATGGCTTCCTGGAGATGTTGAATATTGAACCCAGGACCTTCTGTATGCAAAGCAGGAAAGGTCTGTGGCCTTTAGGTTGCAAAATATTTCCCACCACTGAGTTTTCTCTTCATGGACCTGGGTTGTTCATCTGCGTGCCGATTGTTTAATGGAGGGTTTCCCCAATGTATTTTAAATAAAGTTGTAGTCTGGAACTTTTTTGCTTGGGAAGGCAAAGCATGCCATTTCTTCAAACTCCAGCTCTCTTCACCCCAATTCTCCCTCCTTTTGTCTTCCTGCTTTAATTGTTCCTGGTAGGATTATTCACCTTTGGCATTCATTTCCCAACCTTCCCACGTGTTTTGTGAGGGGAATCCCACACTCCTTTCCAGGAAGTAAAGGAGCAGGAGGTTTTGTTTAAGTATGACATGGCTGAACTAGCCAACTGTTTTGCTCTATGAGGAAAAGGTTAGGTGCTCCAAATCCTGCAGCTATCAACACTGTCCCATGAACAACACTCCTCTCCGAGGACGGCCCAAGAGAATTCCTGCACGTGTGTAGCAACAGCTTGTACCTGTGTTTGGTACAATGTGTGAATAAGGGCAACAATCATGAGGAGCTCAAGAAACTCAGCGCCTCCTGCCTCCTCCCTCCCTTATGACATAGAAGAAGCTGGAATGGGGATGAATTTGCTCAAAAGGGCAACAGGGTTGCTATGGGGGTGAGTCCAGGGGCCCCATTTGTACTGGGTCAGCAGGGGCCTCAGACTCTTAGCTTTCAGTTTTTGTTTTAAAGTAAGCCATAGCATCCAAACATGAGCACTTGAACAGAATTGCTGTAACTCTTAACTCCCTTTTGAAACCCCGTCATCTGCAATACGACGACTGGTCTTGCACTGACTTGTAGTATTGTCACCCTAAGACCAGCAGGTGAAAGATCTACACTAGCACAACTCATGAAACTTGAGTTCTTTGCATGGTTTGGGGTTGACGTTGGAGGAGAGCAGGGCTCTTGTGCCCTCAACAGCGATGTGGCAGGGAGATATTAAAACAGAGTATTTTGTAGCATGAAACTATAACTGTGAGGAAAAGCTTCACTTGTTGATATTGTGTCTGTCAGACATCTTATTACCTGCCAAAGAGGATACCAATGTGCATGGGACATAAAATGTACGAATGTTTTATGCACATCTTTGTCTTCGCTGGTGACCACAGCAGAGAGCCCAGTCTATGTACAGCATATTCGGCCAAGAAATCCCCAAGGGATCAGTACAGTGACAGCTGGCCTGTCCCTCCTCACACTATTTTGACACTGACAGAAGCTCTCCATTTGCACACCTGCACCAATGACCTCAGTGTGGGTTGATGGGTGGCATGTGTGCTGTAAGCATCTTGTCAGGTGACCCATTGGCTGTGAGCAGGGAGCCTCCGTCTTGCCTGTGAGAAAACAAAACAGCCGCCATGTCTGGGGTGAGTCACGTGTCCTAGGACGCAGTTGTCCCTTGGCTGCATTTAGAAACACACGGATAAAATTGCTTTTTCAGATTAAGTGGGGATTAAGGTGTGTTATCTGAGACTCAAGACAGCTTAATCCCTTGAAAGGAAAGGTGTCCAAGCTTTGCTCTGCCAGAAGGCACCCTTTCCTGTTTTGCTTTGCATTCTGGGTATGTGCTGCCACACTCCCTTCCTCTTCTGAACGGGGTCCAAGGCTGATTTCCTGCGTCTTTGACTTCCGCCAGCTTGACACAGCCTGCCCTGGCGATGAAATCACCAAGTTGGCTTGCATTTGGCCTGAAAAAAAGAAGAGAAAAATCCTTCCTCAGGGCCTTTCATCTACGCAGAGGACATTGGTTTCTCAAACACAGATGGGCCTTTGCCAAGTCCTTATGGCCTGGTGCCTGAGTAAGCTGGTGTTCAGCTGTTGGGTTTTGTGCCTTTTAAAATCAACTTTTGCCAGCTTGTATTTTTGAACGCTTATAAAACGAGGAAGAGGGCTTTGGGGTGACCTTTCCTCTTCGTTGCCTTTTGTGAACTTTGAAATGAAGGCATGTGCGACCAGCCATTCGAATTGCAAGTTCTAGAAAGGCCAGACCTTCAACCGCCTTTTAAATGGTTAAAAGGTGCGCAATAAAGTTGGGGACTGTGCAGGGGACTCAGCTACATTAATAATAGAAAAGCGTTTTATATGCGTAATGACACTGTGACACCAGATAGCGCTGTCTTTCGCCAATGTGATTCCCCACTTTGAAGTTTTCCTGGAATGCTTTTTTGATGTGTCTAGATGCAGCCAGGGTTTCACGATCAGTTTGGTGATACATGCTGCAAGGATGAGTGGACAGCGTGCAATGGCTGGAGCAACAAAGGTTGCTGACCTGCAAAAAAATAAACAAATAAAAATTACCAGCCTACTAAGAGTCTAGTAGCCTGAGTGCGTGTGCTGGCTGTGGTGGTGGGAAAGAGAATCTGCCTCTTCCAGAATCACAGAAACTCAGTCTGCTGCTATTACTGCCTTCTCTACTAGGCAGATTGGTGGAAGAGGACATAAGGACCCCTCCAGACTGGTTGATTTGGTGGGTTATCCTTCAACATGCCATTGATGCAATAATGGTGCATTGGTTGTGAATTTCTGCTAGACAACCCACACATTGTTCTGTTATGTCTCACCGGTTTTCCCACAATATCACTGTCTGGAGGGTCAGTCTTGCTCTACAGCACAACACCAGCCGGAGAGCATCCATGATGCTGCCTAGTTTAGCCTGTAGACTGGAGAGTTCTGGATTCGAATCCTTCCTCAGGGTGGCCTGGTGGGACCATTGCCACTCAGTCTAATCTATGTCCCAGGAGGTATTGTGGCAAGAGTGAGATCACAGGCTCTGGCCAGAGCTCCCTAGAGGAAAGGCAACATTGCAAATTAAGGAAAGAGATAACAAGAGCTGTGCAGGAAACCCCTGCCTCTGTTCTGTCCAAATCTCTCCTGACTTCTGACGTTCCTTCAAGGAGTGCCCCTCTACCACCATAAGGTCTAGAAACTTGCCTTTTAAACTAACGGTTGCACTGAAACCCCGAGATTCGCACGGTGCTAGAATTGTGTGCTTGGAACCAAACTCCCTGCTGGCATGGTGTAATCGTGGCAGTGTGGGATACAGAGTAAACAGCAGTGAGCTGATGGATTGCAGCTTGATATGAAAGAAAGAAAGAAAGAAAGAAAGAAAGAAAGAAAGAAAGAAAGAAAGAAAGAGTCAGGCTTCTTCAATCCTGTTTAGCTTGATGTGATTCAATAACATTGTGGTTGTGTTGACTTGAGATCAGGGTGGTATTTTTGGTGCATGCACAGACGTGTGTACCAACACACATGTGCACATAGAGTCGGTTTCAGACAATGCCTACCCTGCCCTGCCCCTTCCTGCCCCTTTGCAAATCCTTCTCCCGCCTGGGAATTGGAGGTCCAAGACAACCTGCATATGGTTATCATTGGGTATTGGGGGAAGCACATGGCCAGGATCCCGAGTCACATTTTCCTCTGGACCACACTCCGTCTACCCATTGTTTATTGTGGGGGAAGAAGGCCTGGAAAACAGAATTGCCGGCTGAAGGAACATAGCGTTTAAACACTGACAACAGAAACGCCTCTTCCCAATCAAGCTCTGTTGGGTGGGCGAGTGGCTTTGGCAGAGGCAGGCTGTTCTTGCACTGGGAATGTGGGAGGGGAAAAGGATGGCAGCCCAGTTATTCCGGGATTATTGCATTCCCCCCCCCACCCCCGCTGCTTGCAGCCCACCGGCTTGGGGCTGGATCTACCACTTAGACACCTGAAGCAGCAGGTCACCTAGTCTAACCAGTTGCTCACATACCCTCCAATATTTCTTCGGTGAAAATAGGGACATCCTATTCTGTAATAATAATAATAATAATAATAATAATAATAATAATAATAATAATAATATTTATATCCCACCCATCTGACTGGGTTGCTCCAGCCACTCTAGGCAGCTTCCAACATGTATAGAAACAAAACAATTTTTTTTTAAACACTTCCCTATACAGGGCTGCCTCCAGATGTCTTCTAAAAGCTGTATAGTTACTTATCACCTTGGCTCGGGTGTCGTGTAACTCCATACCTTCCAACATTTCTCCGATGAAATTAGGGACGTCCTAAGGAAAAGCCTGCCTGCCTGCCTGCCTTCTTACTCACAACCAGTCCAGGGAGTGGCCTTCCCTGTTAGCTACCTCCTCCATAGTTTCAGACACTTGTCCTTGGACCACTGAGCAGGGAGGAGGGTGGGGGACGATACTAGAATTAGCTGGCTCTGTCTGTCATTGGCTCTGGCGCCACCTACTGTTGGCCTCCCAGCCTTCCGCCCCTCTACTCCCAATAGGCACCAATCACTACTGGATCCTGGTATGAGCTTTCGTGTGCATGCACACTTCTTCAGATACACTGAAGTGTGCATGCACACGAAAGCTCATACCAAGAACTAACTTAGTTGGTCTTTAAGGTGCTACTGGAAGGAAAAAAATTTTTTGTTTTGACTATGGCAGACCAACACGGCTACCTTTCTGTTACTGGATCCTGGAGAGGAATAAGTCTGTTTATCAACAATATGCTCACTGACATCTCTCTCTCTCTCTCTCTCTCTCTCTCTCTCTCTCTCTCTCTCATGCGTCTGCATGCATCCAGATGCTCTGTGATTGTTCTCCCCTTGGGAACACCAGCTGCTCACTCTTGCACACCATCCAAGAGACAGAAGCCA
The DNA here is from genome assembly GCF_027172205.1 of Podarcis raffonei. Lineage (NCBI taxonomy): Eukaryota > Metazoa > Chordata > Lepidosauria > Squamata > Lacertidae > Podarcis > Podarcis raffonei. Next base: position 17,844,063 of record NC_070616.1, read on the forward strand.
ATGGTGGCAAGAGGCTGAGGTGCCTTCAAGGAGAGGCTCTGCCAAACTGTCTGGTGCTGTTCATGTTGCAGGAAAGTGAGAGCGTCCTTTGGCTCTCCTGAGGACCCTCCAAGTCTTGCTATGTTGAAAAACATGGGCCCTATATTTTTACAGAAAAAATAGCTGCTGACTGGGGTTGTAGCAGATGAAGCTGCCCCCCCCACTTCACTCCCCTCTCCTCCTGCCTTCCCCAGACCATCTAGTGTCCAATTTATCAAAAGCAGAGGCTGCTGTCCAGGGATTTTGAACAAACAGAGGACCAAACATCTGGAAGGAGCAGATGGTTTTAATAGCCATGGAGAGTACATTTCAGCACATGCCTGCCAGTGCTCATCTCCTGACAAAGAGGTGGAACAAAAACTCCCAGACTAAAGCAGCACCCCTTCGCCCTCCAGAGTTGGGGTTGGGGGGAAGAAATCATAAGAAAGGTGCAGGTGGACCAATGCTCTTTGATAACTTGTGCTGTGATTCCTGCATCACAGGCAGTTGGACTCATCAACCCTTTGGGTACCTCTGGTTACGAACATAATTCCGTTCTTAACCTGAAACCATTCTTAATCTGAGGTACCATTTTAGCTAATGGGGCCTCCTGCTGCTGCTGCACCGCCGCTGCACAATTTCTGTTCTCATCCTGAGGTAAAGTTCTTAACCCGAGGTACTACTTCCGGGTTAGCGGAGTCTGTAACCCGAAGTGTTTGTAATCCGAGGTGTTTTAACCCGAGGTACCACTGTAAGCAAGAAGGCAGGCATGTGGGGGCTAGCTGAGGCCAGGCTGAGACTAGTGGGCCTGTGCCCCACCAGCCCTAACAGATCTGCCCCCCCCAGTGCACATGTGTGTAGAGAAAGAGAGAAAGGAGACCCAATCTAGCAAATTTATTTTACCAGAGTGCACTGATAAACTTTAATTGCGCAAACCCAAATTTCCAGTATGCACTTGGATAAACTCCTGCAAAATAGTCAAGACGAGACCGGAGCAAAGAGTTCTGTTAAACATCTTAGAGGACTGTCTGTCTGGAGACCTGAGGTTGGAACAATGGGCTTTGGCTGCCTGATGGTGTTGAAGCCAAGGCTGGGGAACCTGGGGGTTTTCAGATAGTGGCTGGCCTCCAGCTCCCAACTAGGGGTACCATCAAGGTTTGGCATCTGCTGATGGCCCACACCCCAGCAGGGGAGCCACCGGCAAGAGCACTCTCACCTGCTCTTTCTGCTTGCTCACTTGCCCCTCACTCTGGCCCAGGCATCAGTGGTGGAGAGGAAGGAGGAGCAGCAGCAGACTGCACTGTCTACTTGCTCATTGGTTCTTTGTAGCTGCTTCTTTGGGGCGTGAGCTTCCCTACGAGAGAGCTTGGTAGATCAACAAGAACAAACGGTGGCAGCAGAGTTGGCCCTACACATTAGACAGAGTGAGGTGGGCGCCTCAGGTGGCAGAGGCTGGGTGGTGGCGAGGTGTTGGGGGACAGAGGTTCCTGTGCTCTGCAACCTGTCTTGCAACCCCCTAAGTTAGTTCACTGCCCTCAGGTGTGGTGGATGTTGTTCTGTCACCAGTGCTGAAGGAAGGATGCTTTCAAAGCACCTTCAGAGCACGTTCTTTTCCTCAAAGAATTCTGGGAACTCTAGTCTAGCCATCAGATACTTACAATTCTCAACAACCCTGAGCAAACTACACCGCCCATAATTCTTTGGAGGTGCGCGCACACACACTTCCAAGGTGCTTTAAGAGAATACTGTGTGTGCAGCCTGAGAGTTTGTTGTCATTCTGGCCGGTGGAATGAGGGAGGGAGCGTTTTACCCTTTGCCTCAGGCAGCAAAATATATTGGGCCACCCCTGGCTGACTGAGTGCAGTAGCCCTAAATCTGACGGAGGCCATGTGGAGGTTAATGGACTCTTTTGGCCAGCAATATCCAGAAATGCCTCAAAGCCCTTTCTAGCCTTTGGCCACAGATATGTGGGGTCAGTGCGTATCGCTTTGAGATGTTGACGTTTTTCAAACCCTGTGCATCCTGCCCCGGGGTTTTGTTTTTGGTTTTTTGGTTTGGTTTCTGCCTGGAATGGCTCTCAGGATTGCCCAGTCTGCATCTCTGGCTGATGTTTATCATGGCCAGGTGCAAATCTTCTTGCTCTGGAGCAGCGCCACAGAGGCCCTCGTGTTTGGAAGAGTTTTCGCTTGCTACCACCACCACCAGACGCTGCCTTCCAGGATTTTGCTTTAAATCTTCTGCTGTATTTCATTAACCCGCCCCAGCTGTTTTTCCACTTGGACAACAAGCATAAATCTAGGAGCTTGTGTGTGAGAGAGTGTCTGTGTCTGAGAATGTGTGCAAGTCTGAGAGACTGGGTGACTGTGTGTGTTGCGTTGCATAGTGTGTGTGGTGAAATTTCAGACTTGCCAACACCAAGAGTTTCTTCCTTCCTCCTCCACTCATATGACTTGTGGGGGAAAGCTCCTGTTGGTGTCAAGGAAAGGGTTAAAATGCCCTGCTCTCTTTCTGGGTTCCCAGTGAAAATGACACCCCCACAATTGCTAGAAGTTGGGGAGGGGACTATGAATTGGTCCCTAATGATGCCTTTGTCCTTTGGTCCTAAGTCACAGAATCACCATAGAGTTGGCAGAAACTATCATAGAGTTGGGAGGACCATCTAGTCTAGGGATGAGGAACCCTTTTCAGCCAGAGGGATGCATTCCTTTCTTTGGGCCCCCAGGAATGAGGTTTTCAATCCCTATTCCTAGTGGAGGCTGATCTTTTAAGGCAAATGGGTCACTCTCCCGCCAAGCTCAACCTGCCCATTGTCCAGCCCCCATCTGCCTACCTCCCCACATTTGACTGGTCCAGGATGAGGACACTGCCTGTTTCCTTGTTGCCCTTTTTAGAACTCACTTGGCTCTGCCTGAGCATTGACTCTGGTGCCCCCTACTGTTGGCCTCCCTGCCTTGCATTCTGCCCCTCAGGCAACATCAGCCACCACCGTAGCCTGAATCCTTTGAAGAGCAAGGAACTCAGGCAGGGGCAGGGGTCTATCCTGGCTCCCACTTGCAAAGCCTGGAGGAGGAGCTCTTTCCAAAGGCTGTAATAATTAGATCACACAAGCAAATTGCTGCCTTAAGGTACGTCCGATAATGCACATGGTTAATAGGACCTGAAAGACAAGGGTTTGAACCCCCATCCAGCCTGCGTGACCCTAGACCAGCCAATGCCTCTCAGCCTAACCTACCTCACTGTGAGGATGAAATAGGTAGGGAGAGAACAATGTATACCACCTTGAGCTCCTTGGAGGAAAAGATGGGATAGAAATGCAAAACAAGCCAACGAACTTAAATAAAGCCACAACAAAGGCAGGAGCTGTAACTGCAAAGCTTTGGGAGTTGATCTGACACTGTCACATCTTTCTGTGTTCCTGTACATTACCTATAGTAAGTGTGTGTGTGTGTCTGTCCCAATATGTCATCTAGTCCAACCCCCTGCAATGGATTTGCAAAACTGGCTTCCTGTGATGGCCTGGGATTTGGGCTCGGACTCAGACCCAGAGGGGACTCAGTCTGCACCAGATCCTTTGCCTCAGGCATTACCTGAACCAAGGCTGGGACCTGATCCTGAAGAGTCCCAGTCTGCACAGGTTCCCCTGCAACAAACACCAGCTGGGCCAAGTCAGGGGCCTGAGCCTGTCCTGGCTCCAGATGTGGGGCTTACCTCGTTGTCTTCAGCTGGGCCATCACTTACAGCTGCTCCACTACTGGTTTGTTCAGGGGAGGCTGAGGCGGCCCCTGGGTCTAGTAACCCACTGACGTCTCCCCAGCTGCAGAGACTAAGGTCTGAGAGACGGAGAGACCCGAGTACTCGCAGGAGGAGTGCTCGCCTTCGGGCGAAACAGGGAGGTGAGTCGTTGGGGGATCAGGACTGGCAGCTACCTGACAAAGATAAAAGGCTGTCGGGCCCCACCCCAGGTTGCGGGAGCAACATTGCTGTATGCTAGATCCTGCCTGAGATCCTGTCCTTGCCTGGTTTCCTGCCTTATGTCCTGCCTTGGCCCTGTCAGACTGACTCCTAGTGGAACCTTTGGATTCTGGACCAGTCCTGGACCACATTGCATGGGTTACCCCTGGGCCCAGCACACTTCCCATGTTCAAACATGAACTGGGAACATGGGTCTTGCAAACGTGTGTGTTCCAGGCTGTCTGTTTCTCAAACTAAATCCCAACTGCAAACAGCTGAGATAAGAAGCAGGAAATAGTTGGGTAATATTGTTATTACCTTATGCATTTTGAGAGAGAGCGAGACAGGGAGAGAATGAAGAAGTGTTGTTCAAAGGCTATAAAAGGCAAAAGTTTGGATGAAGGTGATTGCGGAAGGTTTGCCAAGTTATTGGAAGGGTGTGTGTGTCTGCAGAATCGAAACCATTATGTGGCTAGGACTTGGCGCAAGTATCTCTGCTTGCATAAATCAGCCACTCGGGTCTGATGGTTGTTCTTGCTGACAGGCTTTCAAACTCCTTGGCTAGATGAACAGGGCATGTGCTTTATATGCACTCACAGAATAGTAAACTGTTATTAAAAATTGTGGCGGAGGGAGAAAGGCGTCCAGGGAAGGTGGGGGGGGGGGATAACCCCATTATGATTTACGTGTGGCTTTGCCTGCTTTGCTGTCTCAGAACAGAACAAACTCATCCATGCCCAGGGCAGGCTGAGGAAGAAGAGGATGGAGCTGGCTGCAGATTAAGAGCCAGGCGTTTGTGTGAGAGAGCTATACATATTTTAAACAAACCTGTTGGGTTTTTTTTTTTTTTTTTGCTTCTGAAAATCTAGATTAGGGATGGGGCAAACTTTTGACCCAGTTCACATTTAAAGGCAAAGGTACCTACTTTGCTCTTTCAGAAAGAATATGCAAAGCGAAAGCCAGGCATCCTCCTTTGAAATTTGCACCTCTCTGAATTTTGCAGCGCAGTTCTCCAGCCAAGTAATGCGTACCAAAGTACATCTATCAGAGTACAGAGCGTGCCCAAATGCATATGTTAGAAAAATTGAGAATAATATACAAAAACACATTACAAAAATATCTTGTTATTATGATTCTTTTTTGAAGTAAGGAGGGGGCTGGGATTGATTGGGAAAGGACTGGAAAACCAACTAGGTATTCTGATATAATCTCTCTCTCCCTCCCACCCCATTTTGATTGTAAAATGCCTATTTAATTGCACCTTTAAAACATGAGCCAGTAGAGTTGCAAAGCAATGTATTAAATTGTGGGACTTTTCGTTAGCTAGATGTCCTCTCCATACTTTGCCATTTTCACCATTTTATTAGTTTGTGAAGTTCTGTGATGGTTTTCCACTGGTGGAGGCAGTATGCCTCTGACTACAAGTTGATGGGAGTTGCAGGTGGCCAGAGGGCTGCTGAACTCAGGTTTCCCACAGGGATCTGGTTGGTTGGTCATTGTGAGAAAAGGAAGCAGCACTAGCTGAGCTACTGGCTTGTTCCAGCAGACTCTTCTTAAGTTCTTATTACTTTTATTATTATAATTGCCAGTTGATGTGTTAAGGAAGGCACTTACAGCTCTTGAGATCCCAAACTGTGCCCACATTTAGATGTAAATTATTATACAAGTATGCGTGGTCAGAGAGAGGTGGAAAACATTGTTCTTTATGTATTACATTGCTCCCTGTGTAACTATCCCAGGGATAGAATTCTCAAAGGAGCTTTCCAAAGTTTCCTTCTTGGATAGTAAGGGGCGGGGGATGTTAATTTTCTAGCGGATGGGGATACACACACTAAATATAAGGTCTCTATGCTTTCCTTAACAGCCCAATGGATCCTACAAAATGTCATGTGTGCTGTGTACTGGGGACTACCTACGCAAAAATGTACTTCTATAGTGTTTGCACTTTTGCCCCGACCAATGGTTTCTAACAAATGAATTGGGAAGACTGACAATATTCTGAAGCTTTGTTATAGACGAAAGAAGCCAGCTGCTAAATCTTGAGTCTTGATTTCATGAGATACACACATCAAGGGTAATTTAGCAGGGACTCAGCTAGATTGGTAAACAAAAAACGATTTATATGTGTTGTATGTGTGATATAAGGGACGTGGGTGGCGCTGTGGGTTAAACCACAGAGCCTAGGACTTGCTGATCAGAAGGTTGGCGGTTCAAATCCCCACGACGGGGTGAGCTCTCGTTGCTCGGTCCCAGCTCCTGCCAACCTAGCAGTTCGAAAGCACGTCAAAGTGCAAGTAGATAAATAGGTACCGCTCCGGCGGGAAGGTAAACGGCGTTTCCGTGCACTGCTCTGGTTCGCCAGAAGCGGCTTAGTCATGCTGGCCACATGACCTGGAAGCTGTACGCCGGCTCCCTCAGCCAATAAAGCAAGATGAGCGCTGCAACCCCAGAGTCGGTCACGACTGGACCTAATGGTCAGAGGTCCCTTTACCTTTATGTGCAATATAACATTGTGCCACCAGATGGGGCTGTGGAGTCCTGTTTTTCTCTACCTGTCTGTCCTGTATAAGTTTACGTGTTTTAACTGAAATGCTTCTTTGATGTGTCTAGATCCAGCCCAGGTTTCTCTGCAGCTTAACACAGGTCTGCAGCAGGGTTTCTCTAGTGCTGCCATATCTGGAAGAGCAAAAAAGAGGGCAGCCCAAGCCACTGCCAGCCGGAGCTGGGGAAAGAGGCACGTAGGCATGGACATGGGGGGACCACTGCTACTGCACCTCTTTTCCACAGCTCAGGCTGGCAGCAGACACAGCGTGCAGAGCAGCCAGAGCCACTCAAGTCCTTTAAAATGTAAAAATCCACCTGGATGGGCATGTTGGCCCCCCAAAAGAGGACATGTCTGGGTTTTCCCAGATGTATGGCAACGTTAGTTTCTCATAGGCCAAGCAAAGAGGGCAGGGGGTAAAGGTAAAGGGACCCCTGACCATTAGGTCCAGTCGTGGCCGACTCTGGGGTTGCGGGACTCATTTCGCTTTATTGGCTGAGGGAGCTGGCATACAGCTTCCGGGTCATGTGGCCAGCATGACTAAGCCGCTTCTGGAGAACCAGAGCGGCGCACGGAAACGCCGTTTACCTTCCCGCCGGAGCGGTCCCTATTTATCTACTTGCACTTCGACGTGCTTTTGAACTGCTAGGTTGGCAGGAGCAGGGACCGAGCAACGGGAGCTCACCCCGTCGCAGGGATTCGAACCGCTGACCTTCTGATCAGCAAGTCCTAGGCTCTGTGGTTTAACCCACAGCGCCACCCGCGTCCCAACAGGGACAGGGGGAGGAGCATGCAAAGTGGGGCAGATGACTCACTGGCAGAACTTAACGTGCAAAATACTGAGTGATTGTGGAGACAATGAAAAATGAACCGGAGGTATCAGCTGGAGCGGCCAAATTTTAACCTGGCCTCCATGGCTATCTTTTAACAGACAGTGGCTAGATCTGCGGCAATTTTAGCAGCTGATGGTGCTTATGTTCAGGCTGGGGGATAGACCCACCTGCCAATTTCTGCACACACAACAGCTCTGCGTGTAAGATGGGCTGCTTTATCTAGCCAGTTGGCAACCTGAGTGCCTGTAGTTTAGGAAGCAGCGTTCTAGCAAACTGCAGTGGCAGCAAAACCGGCTCACAAGATCAAATCCAGGCCCCAACTCAAAGACAAAGGCAGACAGAGAACTCAGTCCACTTCCCATATGTGGGCTTTTCTGAAACAGCACCTGTCCGTCTGTCAAATTTATTTGCTAAAAGCCACAGGTCACCACATCAATATAAGGCATCCGTGGGCAGCGAAAGGGGGAGGTGGCAATACATGTATCTGAAGGCGCTTCATTACTGTTTTGTGATGCATTTGTTGGGAAATATCAGGGGTTGCTTCAGGTCTCAGATGACCCTTGAGGTCCCTTCCAACTCTACAATTCTCTGATTCCAGCCAGAATGGTGTAGTGGTTAAGAGAGTGTTGGACTTTGACCTGGAAGAGACCAGGGTGCAGATACCCACTTGGTGGGTGATCCTTGGGGGCACCCTAACCCACCTCACAGGGTTGTTGTGATGGTCAGCTGGGGAGAAGGGGAACACCATCTTGAGCTCCTTGCAAGAAAAAGTGGTATATAAATGTAATGAGTAAATCAATAAATAACAAACTGCAACAATGCTAACCCTTGTAAAGGTAAAGGTAAAGGTACCCCTGACCATTAGGTCCAGTCGTGGCCGACTCTGGGGTTGCGGTGCTCATCTTGCTTTATTGGCTGAGGGAGCCGGCGTACAGCTTCGGGGTCATGTGGCCAGCATGACTAAGCCGCTTCTGGCGAACCAGAGCAGTGCACGGAAACACCGTTTACCTTCCTGCCGGAGTGGTACCTATTTATCTACTTGCACTTTGACATACTTTTGAACTGCTAGGTTGGCAGGAACTGGGACCGAGCAATGGGAGCTCACCCCGTCACGGGGATTCGAACCGCCGACCTTCTGATCGGCAAGCCCTAGGCTCTGTGGTTTAACCCACAGCGCCACCCGTGTCCCTTGAAAACATCCCAAATGTACGCGGTCCTAGTGCTCAGTCCCACAAAGGGCTGTCTGGTGAGAACAAAAGTATCATCTCTGACAAACACTCCCCTCTCCCGAAGAACATTTAAGATTCTCCTAGTGTTTTCAAAGGAAACCAGAACCAAAATAAGTTTAAACTCTTAAATCACACCACTGGGCTTCTCCGAAGTATAACATAAACATGAATTTGCTTCTGAACATCCCCATAGGGCTTTAACCCCCCTCCCCTTTAGAACATTTATTTGACACAACCCTTCAGCCTTTTGTGAATTTGTGGGGGGAAATGTCAATCTTAAAGCACTCTTTTTAAAAAGTTAACTGGTTCTCCATAGCCCCCCCCCATGTGCTCTTTTAACTGTACTAATTTCAAATCAATCAACTGGTGGTTATGTAAGTTGTTTATCATTTCTGTCACGTCAGCCCTGAAATAAATCTGTAGCTTGCCAACGTTACGTAAAGGGGAGGAAAGTCCCCTGAATTGGGGAAGGAGATGGGGGTCTATGCTTGGAAGACGCTCTTTTAAAAATACTCCGTTGCCCATTATGCAATGGCGACTCCCCCACCCCTAGACTTTCTTACATAACACATGAGCTTGTTTACACTGTTGTAAGCATAGTTTTAAATGGATTCTTAAAAAAATGGAAGGTTAGGAGAAGCAGAACTCGAAAATCCAGTTCGGACTTTAAGGTTTGTTTTCTTGCTGTGGATTTTGGCTTTCCAATGCGAGGGGGGAAATGCCCTACATGGTTGTAGAACACAACACTATTTCTCAGATGCAGAAGCAGTAACATGTAAAGCTGTCCGCTGCAAAGTTAAACCAGTCTGCTTTTATTTTAAAGCTGTTTTGAATCCCAACTGAACCTGAACCGAAAAACCAAATTTCTTTCCCAAAGTAGGGGAGAACCAGAGCTGTCATTTGAAAGCCTATTGGCTGAAGGGTGTGCTCATCCTAGTGAAAAAGGTGATGCATGTATCTTCCACAGCATCTTATCCCCTAGGAGCACTCACAATTCCATTACCTACAGATGTTTCCCTAGCCAAGGAAAGGCAAATGTAGCTCTCCAGGTTCCCCTATCTGGCCCTCAGCATCCTCCCTCTGCCACACCCCCATTGGTCCGCCATTGCACCTTCCTTGAGTGTTTTTGCCTTGCTGAGATGTGCCCTTGAACTCCAATGCCTCTTGCATGTCTGGATGGAGTTAAGTGGTGTGTACAAACTAGTCCACTGTACAAAGTTAATCTCTTTGCCACTCCCACTTTTCCTCTGGCCCCACCCACCACTGGCATGTGACCCCCTCCCCCCAGAAAGGAAAGTAACCCTTGGGCTGAAAAAGTTCCCTCAGCTTTTCCCATAGTCTCGTGGGGTAATCCACAGGATCTTACAAAGAGCTCTCACACATGCTCAGCTCCCTTCCAGATTTCTAATATGTTGCGCAACTTCCACTTTGAGACTTGCCAAATGCATAACTAAATCTCAAGCTATTAAAAAACCCCAAAAGCTACAGTCCAACACACTTCTGGTAAAATCTCCAGCAGCTCCCTTTGATGGGAGCCAGCTGGGGTAAGAACTGAGAAAGGGACAGGAACTAGTCCCTCTCTCTCCTGGTTAGCAAACCATCACTTGAGAAAATGTTAAGTCAAGTTGCACTAAGTGTAAAGTAAGTGCCTGACAAACTCATCTGTAGCACTTTCTTGCATACGTATTGGAACTAATGGTTTTCACACCTAACTGCATTGGATTGTACAGAAGAGGGTCCCCCAACAATTAAAGGTTGTTTACCCGCCTTCTTTAGCAAACCAGAAGCCAGTCACTAGGCGTAGTCTCTTAAATGCCAATGACACCTGACTGCGTGGAGCCTTTCACCCCTAGAGAGAATGCAAGATTTCAGCCCAAAGGACAGAAACCTTGCAGAGGGCTATATGCTTGCTCCCACAAGTTGATTTAAGAACTTAAGAGCCCTGCTGGATCAGGCCAGGGGCCCATCTAGTCCAGGAACCGAGCACAACATATTGTGTTCTATTGGCTGCAAACCCGTTTGCAAGGGTATCAGGTCATAGATAGCGTAGGATGCATGAAACCCAGTACAGCAGAATGACTCACTTTGGTTCTTAAAATAGGCCTTAGCTATATGATTTCACCTCCTGTTCACCCTGAAAGCTTGCACAGCTAGGATGGTAGTTTACATTCCAGACAGTCTCTCTATTACAGCACTTAGTCTACGGGACTGCAAGCTGGCCTTCGTCCATGTGCGCAGAAAGTTCCTCATGAGCATGGGAAGCATTTCCCTTATAAACGATAAGGCCAATGTGCTCTTTGGATCCCGCCTGGCGTCTGAAAATCACATGCACACAGACATGGAGAAATAACAACACAAAAGTAGGTGCTTACTCCATAAAACATTAATATTTTAATGAAAAATCTTATCATGTTTCTATCCAAAGACACTCAAAACTAGTTTTTCTTCCCTCTCAATTTTGACTTATTAATGGGACCAGTCTGGAGATTTTTTTTGTTTTTGAACTTTTTTTTAAAGATTAAACAACCAGGCTAGCAAAAAAGGTACCCAATACATATTCTTCTTATATCAAACAAGCTAATATTTCAGTACAAGGTAACTATACAGAATATATACATCACACAGAGAATCACAAAAGCGAACACTACAGGCTCAGAACAGATTTTGAAAAAACCATGATATTCACATTGATTACAAGAACTCTAAAAATGATTGTAACAGTGAAACGGCACTTTAGTTTACAAAAAGTCACAAAAATATATATATAGCCACCAAGAACTATGGGTTCCTGAAAAATACTAATAGCCAGATATAGTATATAAAATGCAAAGTGTATTTCAACATTAAAAATAAAACCAAACCCAAAAAACATTTTTTTTCTCCATTAAGTTCAATAAACATGCCAAGTAGCCTAGCTGTGGTCGGCACGGACGAGAAAAGCTGTATGAGATGGGCAGCTGGTGACTGAAGACTGGCACAGTTAGAAAGGGGAGGGAGTCACACACACAGTGGCTGGGGAACCCCTTGAGAGTTCAGTTCACATTCCCAGATCCATCTTTACTCCCTTCCCCTTTAAGGATTCTACAAAGGCCCAGAGACAAGACAGCACTGCAAAAGTGGGGCCTGGAAGCACTCTCCAGCTTCCGTTGGGGGGTGGGGTGGAAGTCAGAATAAAGCTGGCAGCATGCGGGCAGCCGAAACCAAACCAAACCAAACTGCACCACCCTTCTGAGGTCTCTCTAACCCCGTCCAGAAAGGAGGTCACAAGAGTGCTGCTGGAGAGCATCATCGAGGTGGCCAGGCCCCTGGGAGAGATTCACGAGACCCGCTGAAGTACTCTTGATACCACACAGAGAAATTAAAATAAAAACAACAACACACCACAGAGCTTTAAAACCAGTTATCTTGCATTTAAAAATATTTGCATCATTTCTTTTTAAAATTACCAGCTTTTATTCTATGATGAGCTCTAGTATTTATTTATTTCAAATATTACTCCGCTTCCCAGCCAAATGTGACCCCCAAAAGCCTTGAATGGCAGAGTTTACCCCTGAATCCAAGCAGGAAACACTTGTTCCTAAAGAAACATAGGGCAAGGACTGTTAACTTTGTTTGTTTGTTCTGGGATAAGAAAAGCAAGCCTTTATTTTCTGCAGAAAGGCAACTTAGGAGCAAAAATTGCCTCTGTTATAGTGATCCTCATCCAAACCATTCCTGGTGCACTACGTTCTGCAGACTTTTAAGAAAAAGGCAGAGGAACAGGATCTAACCCTCTGCCATCTTCTACCTTAAGGCTGGTGAAGAAAAATTAGTAACAATCCCTCCCCCCAAAAAATCTGACCAAAGCCACTATTTTAAAATTTGCAAATGCATTGTTAAAAAAATACAGTTTTAATCTCTTTTGGGAACTGGGGCCTAGGGACTTTCATTTTATAAAATATATAATATATATATTCATATATTTTGCTACACTGGCACTGGTTGCTTAAAAACAACACTTTTTCACATTTACACTTTTCAGACCAAGGATAAGTGCCAAAACTAGAACTAAGGACACAGATACCATGTTCTGTGTTAGAATGGGGAGCAAAAAAATTGGTCAGTCTGAGAAGAGGCTGAACGGTCTTCCAAAAGATACATAAAAGGCAAAATGAGCCCTAAGCTGGTGACAAGAGGTTTGCTATATGAAACTGACGTTCCATGTTGCACTTTGGGGGAACATGGTCTCATTTCCCACGTACACATACCCTCTTCATAGGTGTTTGTGGGTTTCACCTGTTGGCACATTGAAACCAGCCTCACTAGTGTGCAACCTCTGAGAGATGAGGAAAATGTCAGGTGTAGATCCTAACTCCCACCTGCGCCCTTTCCAAATTCTGTGTGTGATAACAGACGCTTTTCCTCTGGATAACAATCTCTCTCACACACAAATCATGGAAAGGCTGTACAGTATATCCAGATTCTTTGAGTGCTACATCAAATGTGTAGGTCTCACTGAACGACTGCTGGAATAACTTGGGATTGTTAACTGTAAATCCCAACACTACAAAAGCATCACCAAAGAAACTCAATTTTATTATCTTGGGTTGGAAACATCATTGAGCTCCCCCAGTGCAATTCTTATGATGATGCCTTGGAAAAGATGGAAAAGACACAAGCTCAGTGGGATTTAAAACAGGGATGGGCAAAGGTTATTAAGCCTTAAGAAGGGTTGTACATCCAGCTGGTGGCTTTTAGATTAGTTCACTGAAGCTCTTTGAAATAGAAGACTGTGGCAGCAACCTGGAGTCATTCTCTTTGAGAGCCCAGGTTGGGATGGATAGATGAAGACCAGTCACTCTTGGGTACTGCAGGAGGAAGGAGGAAATTATTTCTCCACAGCACTGGCCAAACTTTCAAGAAGCCTATAAATACCCCATGGGGCTGACTGTTTGCAACCCCCGAATAAAATATGCTATGCATATAGCTTATTTAAACTAGGCACACTTTAATTGGAAGTAAAGTTTAATTTAAATAAGTGGGGTTATGTTTTCAAGTTCAACATGGTTAAGACCCCAAATTCACCTACGTGATTTCATTTTAAATGCTTCTAACAGACATCTGACTCAGCAAGTTAAGATTTCCAAATCTCAAGGTACAAAAACAAGGACTCTTTTTCACAGATAGGTAGCTCAGTGGAGAGGGGGGTATTCCTTCACCAGGAAACATTTATGTATTACAAAAATGTTTCTTTCTGTGGAAGACAGAACTTTCAACTGATCCTTTACTAGGCTGGGATTTAAAAATACTGAATAAATACAACAAGGTATGGGTTTTTTGTACTGTGACACAACACAGTAGCCCGTAATTCACATAAACAGTAACTATGCTCAATTTTACTTATGAAAGAATAAACTTGAGGTTGAACACACTTTTTATGAATTTCTTCATTTAGTGTTTTCCTTAGTATTACTTCTGATATGAAGTTTCACATCTCCTAAATGTAGATCACCTGCTCTACATTTGCACATATCAAATGTGCAATTTGCACTTGCGAATTATGACTCATAACTGACCTTATAGAGATAAGATGTACTGTGTAGGCAGACCCCCCTCCATCCTCTGGAAAAGAGGTTAAACAACTGCAAAGCACACCTGATGGATGGTCTGCCAGGTAATGAATTTGCATGCAACCGATGTGCTTCCTGCATCATTTAGACTCGTTGCCTTAATATGATTTGTGATAAGACGAAACAAAACATTTACCTATTGGAATTTGCTACTTCAAGTCAGTTTCATCCTGCATTTATGGGATAAAATAAATGGACAGTCCAATGCATCCAGAGGACTAATTAAAACTGCGGTACAAACAATTCTCTTTTGTTGATTTTTGTTATATGATGGAACCGTCAAACTTCATTCAGGTTCAACCTGAGAAGAGGGACAGAGCCTCAGAGGGGGCGTCTTTTGCTGAAAATAGTGGAAATGTGATTTTTTATTCTATTTGAAAATCATGGGAAGAAAAACCTAAATCTATTTAACAGAACACTTGTACAAAGAGATGCCTCCTTAGTTTTTTGTATTAGTAGAACATCAAATTTCTTCAAAACTATGATTTCCAACTATTGCTGCATAAAGTATCAGCCCTGCTAATTAACCTCTGCAGTGACTCAATTATTTTCCCCCCTATCAGCCCCCCACTTAAAAAAAATATTCTTAGTTTGATGATAATGTGACATTCATTTCATTGGTACCTCCCTCAGATAAATTTCACTTAAAAAAAACATTTGGTGAATTGTGAAGCTTCGATGTGTCAGGATGCTCAAAACCAAACAAATGAGAAAGACAGATTAAAAAATGTAGTCCAAATTAAATTTCCAAGCCTTACCAACAACAGAAGATGTTGGCAAAAAACCCAAAAACTGCCGGCCTGAAAATGCCCTATCATGTGTTTACAACCTTTTATAAACTTTGCAGGGAGAAATGAAATGGCAAGTCTTTCTGATTATTGCTTGCTGGATCTGTGTATGTAGCCAGAGTAATGGCTTTTATGAAACCAGCTTGGCAAGGGTATAAAAATGTTTTAAAACAGGAAGATTTTATCATTGCTAATAGGCCTTCTGTAAACAACCCCTGTTGGGTTAGAAACTTGGCCTCTAAAAGAAAATAAATTGCTTGCATTATCTAAAAACAGTATAATAAAACCGAAGTGCATACATAGATGTGTAACTGCAAAAGAGTACATTAATGCACAAAAGCTCTTTTGCCTTTTGTAAACTCTCTCCTTGTCATATATTCATACTATCCATGGTGTTTAATACAACTAGGACTTCTTGACTACAGAGTTTTTTTATGTACCACTTCGGAGAATGAAATCCAGATAAGGCCATCTGCATGAACAGTTTCTAAAAAGGAGTGGCATGTCAGAGGTGAGCATACCTAGGCATGTTCCCCTTTGCTTTGCCAAAGCCAATCAATCATCCGCTTCTAAAAACAGAGGTCTTGTAAGCTTTAGAAACAGTATAGTAAGCATGCCTTAAAGAAAAGCACAGACCGAAATTATTCCTTCTAAACAATACATGAAGGTCTACCAACGCAGGCAAATTGTTCTCTTCCATACTTTTTTGTGTGTGTGTGTGTGTGTGCGTGTGTACTCAAAACTAATCATTTTAAGCACCATTAATTTTTCTTCCTGCACCAGAAATCCTGCAAAAATGGGGTGAGCGAAGCAATCCATTAACAATTAGGTCTAAACTGCAGAATGAGAAACCACAAATGTAGTTTGAGTGTGCTTAGCTTTCCTTTAGAAGTGCATGTGATGTTCTGATAGAACCTTACTGTGCATTTCAGTCTTAAAATGTTTCCACAGAAGTGCGCGTTTGGCTGTGAAGAATAGTGTAATATCTTTTGCAGTTTATGGTTTTAACAGCATAGCTTACAAAATTAAAAAGGGGTACATTCTCGCCCCCCCTTTTCTGAAAATTAAATTAAAATGTACAAGACCAAACACAGGCACTTTCCAAAAAGACAAAAATGAAACCAAACTGCGGACTTATTCAATAGTGATAGACGAGAGCCCTGGTTTCGGGGGGTCATCCCGGCTCACGTCGGCACTTGCAGTCGTCTTTGGCTGCTCTGGCATGTCTTCTTCCTTTTCTGCCAACCCACCCAGAGGCCCCAAGGGGAAAGTGCTTTCACAATTCTGAGTTGATGAAACCTGTGAAATGACAGGCATTTGGACAGAGGAGCTGCTTTCAAATCCATGCTCTCCTAGCTCATACTGGCCAAGGGTCTCTTCCTGTTCTTGGTTTAAGTAGTCCGGTACTAGGAAATCACTAGAAGGGAGGTCAAAGGTTAAGAGAGACAGTTACTTGTTAGTGAAACATTCAACATGCTTGTGCTAGCTACAGCATGTCGTAAGGCAACGATAAAGCTAACTTCACAGCATGGCCTCAGGAAAAACTGCCATTAAGAACTAAATCTCTATTTTATGGCTCTCATGCCTTTCAAAGGTACTGTGTGACACCTGTGTTATATAACATGCTAGGTCACTCCTTTAGAGCAGCTTGTCCCGTGACTCTAGCATGGTTATTGTCTTCATGCTACCACAAAGCTTTCTTTTCAAATGTCTGTGCTAGCATGGAGAATTCCAACATGCAGCAGTCCCACAAACTTTCTGCATTTAAGCTGAAACTTGTGAACTGCCCCCAAATTGCAGTGATATCATGCAAAACTACAGCAGAAGGTCTATTTTGTATTCCACTCCCCACTCCCCAGTGGTAATTTCGTTATATGGGCATAAGTTCAAAGCTGGCCACCCATCAAGACATATGAAAAACACACAGTACAATCAAAGTGCAATCATGCCCCCAAAAGATGGGAAAAGATTTAGTGTTTGTCTGCTTTGAAAAAAGAGGAACCAGTAAGGAAGCAGACCTAAATAAAAGAATACAGAAAACAAAACAAGCATCAGGCCCATGAATTGTATTCACCCCACCCTTGTCCCTGGCAGAGATAGCCCTATACTAAGCTAGGGGCTCTGGGGCCAATGGCCATGAGTTGAGGATGATGGGAGTTGTAAACCATAACATGGAGGGTACCACACTAGCTGCCTCTACTCTGGGGGAAGCTGCAGCATGGGGAAAAGGCGATTGTGGAGAATTTTGCCAGGGAAAAAGCCATGGCGGGCATGAAACCCTCAGTTCTCAACCTGATTGTTTCACTCTCCCATGACACTGGGTGGTCTTGTATTGCAAAGTCAGGGCTTATCCACACTTAATTTTCCTCTGCTCTTTCCAGGCATGATTTAAAGCTCCATGTCTGAGCACCCTATTTTTACTCTGGAGTTGTTCCCATGAAAACTCGCTTTTCATAGTGTTGAAAATATGCAGAAAACATGAACTGACATTTGCTCCGATTCAGCTTTAAAGAGCAGGTTTTCATGGGGAAAGCTCGGAGCAAACAAAACAAAACAAAACACACAACATTAAAGCACAGGCTTCTGCCTGAAAAGAGTAGGGCAAAAGGTAAGTGTGGATAAACCTTAACGGGTGAAACCCAATGAAAAATATTTTTGTTGGACTAGGATTTCAAAATTTAAAAATAATATTCGGAGGTTTAGACAATTCAATTTTTTTGAAGTGGGAGTGGGAAACTTAAAGAGACACTGAAATGTATCTGCTACCCAAGAAAATTAATCATAAAAGGGCTCTAAGAAAACAAAAGTTAAACAAAAATACATACCAGCATTTTGATCTGTGACAAAATCAAAAACCAAAATGGCATACATTAAAAAAAGTTTTGAAACAAAAGGTTCCTTAAGTTTACTGTTTTGTGGTCAATTACATATTAGAGAAAACTGATATTAGAAGTAAATAATAAAGGGTTGTAACAAACATTTCTGTGTGGTAAGGCTTTAAAGGGTGCCCTACCAAGTACAAGCCAGTCAATATAAAGCCGTATCAATTCAATTATTTTCAATGGGAGATTTATTTAAGTATTTGCTGAATGTCCGGCGTAATCAACTTTGGTTGGTGCCCTTCCTTTCTGAAACTGGGAGGGCTATCCATTTCACGTCAGCTGAAATTAATTCCCCGTCAAAAAGTAGTATTGAAACATAACTAGACATTGCAAACCAGATCAGCCACATTTGGATGCAGCTGTTAAAACAGTTATGAAAACAAAGGCAAGAAGATGGGAATACCCTATTCAACACTGCTAACCTCCTCATGGATACTCCTGGTCAGTAAACCGAGGGGAATATTAATGTGAGGCAGTCTAAAGGCAACATCCTGCCCTGATTATGTGATATATAGAATATATACAGTTTTTTACAACCCCAAAAGCAGAATAGAGATTATTGGTGACAAGGATGCAGTAGCGCACCGGATTGCAATAAACTGGCAACCCGGTGGAAAAAGATACTACAGGCTGCCCCAAACACAGGAAGAGATGGTTCAGGAATTAAAAAAAAGGCATGTTTCCCTGATAGGTTTTTTGCGGTGCACCTCACCTGCTCTGGAAGTAGTTTGCTAGCTCTGACGCTTCATGGTTCAGACTCCTCAGATGAACGATTAAATTTCCAGAGTTGGTGAACATGGCGCCACATGTTTTGCACTCGTAAATCCGAGGCTTGCGGATAATGTGCCGGGAAACCCGCATGTGGTGTTTATATTCCCCGAAGGAAGTGAAAGTGGCACTACATATCTGGCACCGGAAACAGCGTTTACCTTCGTGCTTCAGGCGATGCATCTTTAGCGAATAAGCCCGGGTGAACTTTTTCCCACAACGGTCACACTGAAATGGTTTAATGCCTGTGGGAAGACAGAGAAGGAGGAAATTGACTCTCCCCACCTTAAGCCAATAAGGGGCAAACTCCATTCTTCACGGACTGTAAGGGCAGAAGCTTCTACCTATTAACATGGAAACTGCTTTCTGAAGCTTCTAAGAGCTGTCAAAGGCTGGAAGTAATAGCAGTGGTTTTTCAAAAAGCTGGGAATACGAATCTTTCAATTAGATATCAATCAGCTGCAGGATACATAACTTAAATCTGATGTACAGTGTTGAAGCAATAATGCCTGCATCACATGCTCGGTAATTTTGTTATGCTTGCAAGAATGCTTTCGGTCGGCCACAGTGCAACATTCTTTGCACTCTTCTCCTCATGGTAGACAGATGTTAAGACGAAGCAGTCTTTCCTCTCTGCTCTTGATTATACAGGTTGACTGAAAATGCACTCTGAAGTTGCAATCCTATGCACACCAGGTAGGAGCAAGTCCTACTGAACTCCATGTGTGGTATGTGCAGAGGGGACAAGTTCCAATCACTTCTCCCCTCTGCATATCTCCTAAACCTGTTCCATTAACCCCCTAGAGTAGATTTAAGGGGCACGGGAGGACATGGGAGAAGTCCTGTTGCATAAGCAGACCTTGTTCTGCGCACTCAACAACTTAATTGAACCCCACGCAGTGGAACTTCTGAGTAGACATGCAGAGGATTGTGTTGTTCAGTTTTATTGTTTTAACAGCTCCAAACCCTTATGAAAGCATCTCTGTGCATCATTTTAATTTATTTTTCCTAGGAAGGCTTTGAACTCCTAGCGATAAGGCTCCAATGTGGAAGAATGTTAGCCTAGCTATTGTTATTATTTATTATTATTATTAATAATATTTTCAAGGGCCAGCACCAGCAAGGATATGGCTGCTGAGTGAAAAAAGATGTTGCATGCTCTTCAAGTCACATGTGGGTTGCGATCAAACAATGCATTTCAGAAGCACAATGTGGAAGGTCCTTACCTGAGTGGATGAGCATGTGCTGTTTTAAGTTCTGAATACGGGTGAATCGAACACCACAGGTGGGACACTGAAAAGGTCTATCAGGGCCATTTGGGCTGGGTCTCTCTGTGCTACTGGTTGAAGGAGCAATATAGAGCTGGTAAGGATACTGGACATTCTCCAATCTGAAGAGGCAAGCAATCACTCTTTTAGAGGGAGATCAAGGAGAAAAATGTGAAATACCTAAACGCAAATATGAATGTATATAAAAACAACGACGAAACCTCAACAACAAATTCAGAAGCAAAACTGAAGTTCATTCTGCTAAACTGTATTAAATCCCTCAATCTCCTAAACGACTGTTTTGGCTGCAGTGGAATTCTTATGGAAACTGATGAACAGCATGCTGGTAGTCAATGCATGAAAATGAATAATTTGCATTAAAATACTGTCACAGTGAATTTGCAACTGAATCATTGCTAAAGTAAGCCTTTCAGAAAACCGGTTACATTTGTGATGGGTTAGTAAAATCAAGAGTGCGGCTGCAGTGTCTGGACCAAGTACCAGGCTTAAATCCCACCTCTCATCTGAATTGCTTGGGTGGCCTTGTACAAATTACAACAGCAGTGACTTACCTCACCATGCTGTTAAGATTATTTATGAATTTGTACCCACTGATTTTATATAGAATTAATGCAGTACAAAATAAAATAAACTACCAAATAAAACCAAAAGCAGACGATTATACAATAAGAGACTGATAGTTCTGAGACTGCACACTCCTTCCCCATACCCCAGCTCAAGGTTTTCCTGTCAGCCTCAACCAAGGTTGAAGATTGGCATAAGAACTGTCGATACAATGATAATGGTATTTAGTACATGCAATTGGTTATGACTTTGGTATTCAATCACCTTTCCTCCATGGTGTAACAGGGGAGTTAGGTTAGGCTGAAAATTGGTGACTGATCCAAGGTTACCCAGCAAGCTTTCTGACTAAAAGAAATTTGACCTTCTGGGTCCAAAACTACTACTACACTGGCTGTTTTATTCTGGAAGGCTTTTGGGAACTTTTTTTTCCTTAAAGGAAAGGCTTTTAACAGTGCCGTGCTGTTTTTATTATCTGTATTTTAATAAATTTGTTTTTTTTTAACATGGCTTTAATTCTATTATAGTTTAATAACTTTTTAACAATTATCTTTTATATGTTTTTAGCTTTTTGTATTTTATCTGTGTTGTTTTAAATTCTGTAAGCTGCCTTATGTCCCAGTCTGGAGAAGAGGCAGGATACAAATAATAATAATAAAAATAAATAATAATAATAATAACAACAACAATGCCCCTCCTCTCTTCTTTAGTTAAAATCTCAACCTCAGAACCATTTCAGCACATAATCAAGCACTAACATTTACAGCCTTTCTAAATCATGTGATCCATTAGATATGAACTGTATCTTACTCTGCACAGAAATTGCATACATGTGTGCAGTCTCACAGCATCCTAGGCCCTGCAGAACACTTCTCACACTGTGTGTGTACGTACCGGTCATCATCATCTGCATGAACGTTACCACCAGAGGTACTCTGGAGTGTTGGCAATCCCTCAGTGACCCCTTCATCTATTGAACCTAGGCAGTTAAAGAAACAACACACATTAATCTTCAGTTTAATGGAAGCATGTATGCACCCAGATATATAATCAGCTCCGTAAGAACTTTACTACTTCGATTACACATTTCAAAAGCCAATGATCGCAAGGATGGCTTAATAAATAGTTCAATAATAAGAATGTGTGTCTCAAAATAACCGACTAAAATCACAATCTGTTTGATTTAGGGCCCATGGGTCTGGGAACTACCTACCCACGTTCTGTTATTTTTATTTGCCCTAGGTACTGATATGGTTGGACTTGTATTAAGCTTTCTATCTTGCTTTCATTTCGGACCTACTTGTAGAAAGAGAGTAAGTTAAAAGTATTTTTCTGAAAAATAAAAAAAATATACTTTTTATTTAGCTGTAAATTAATCTATCAACTCATATTTAAGTAGAAAATACCTTGAGAGGGATATCAAACTGACATGTTAAATGGTGCAATGCATGCAGAAAGATGCGAAGACCAAGTGCCCAACTAAAAAGTAGTCTCTGAAGTCCACATATTTTTCTCACAAGCTCCCTCTTCTGTGGCCCCCCAAACATGATTTGTTGTGTGCACAATACGCTCCCAAGCAACCTAAACACAATGACCTGTTTTCTATGCAGTAAGTTTAGAACACTACTATGCACAGAGGCAAATACTTGTTTTACTCAGTCTACATTTAATTCTTTGTATCTCCCAAATCATAATTGTAGCATATCATAAATATTTAAAACAGAAAAAAGGAACAGC
Organism: Podarcis raffonei; assembly: GCF_027172205.1. Taxonomy (NCBI): domain Eukaryota; kingdom Metazoa; phylum Chordata; class Lepidosauria; order Squamata; family Lacertidae; genus Podarcis; species Podarcis raffonei. The sequence goes on from NC_070616.1 coordinate 17,866,270, forward strand.
AATTTTATTAAATCGTATTAGAGATTATGTAATTTAATGTTCTTTTACGGAAAACACTTCTTGGAGAACATCACTGTTAACAGCAAGTGTGGCTTTGGAAAGACGATGCTTAGACATTGATTACTGAGGTTGATAATTGTGTATGCCTACTTTTCTTGGCCAGACCTTGTTCACCATTCTTAAAGCGTCAGCTGTGATCCTAAAAATACCAGGAAGGCCCATCAAACTCTGCGGGGCTTATTTCTTAGTCAGCACTTAAGTCTACAAAGCCATTTAAATTGTACAAGATCCCCAAGTGAAGATCTATTGTTTAATTATGTTAAGAATTGTAACTTGTTAAGAAAATAAAAACAATGGCTTTGTACACTCATATAGTTAGCATAGTTTTAACAACTTATTCAGACTGTGATTATATAAAACAGCAGATTCATAGAGCAAGCTCTAGGCTGCAGGCATAAACAAATAAAACAACATAAATGTTAATTACACAGTGGTACCTCAGGTCACGTCACCTTCAGGTAACGTTATTTCGAGTTACGAACTTGGCAAACCCAGAAGTTTATACTTTTGGGTTTTGTCATGTGCGCATGTGCAGTAGCGCTCTATTGTGCCGAGCGCATGTGCAGAAGTGGTGCCTCCGGATGCGGACTTTTTGGGGTAAGTACGGACCCCCGGGACGAATTAAGTTCGTATCCGGAGGGTCCACTGTACAGTATGTACTTTATATATTGAAAATGTCTGCGTGTATGTAGACATTTGCTTGATTTTTAAATCCATTTATTAAACAAAATTGAAACTATTAGGCAACACAGATTATCTCTGTAGTCACCTTCACAATTATAAGTGAAAAATCTGGCAGATGCTGCCAATGGCCCCCTTCCAGCTCTAATCACATGCAAATAAAATATACATATGCAGTAAGTTGCACAATAATGCGGATGGGGATTACCATTCAAATACACAATAAAATGTTCATGCTGTCCAAAACGATACAGGGCAGATAAGACTGTATCTTTACTTTGATACACAGCAGAATTATGTCTACTATTCTCAATCTAGTGAGGGATATGTCTGTGTTAAGTCTGATTATGCACCCAGATCTACTTAAATGGATCAGGAAATTAGGTCCCCAATATTGTTTCCTTCTCCTTTTCTCTGAACTCTGCAAAATCTTTCCTCATATTGTCTTCCTTCCTATAAACCAGCTATGAAAAATACTAACTGTTCAGCTGGGTCTCTAAATGTCTGCCTCAAACCTCAATATAAAGGTAATTCCTCAACCTTTAGCCTTCCTCTGCTATCTCAATACTATTAATTAAGCTTATGGCCAAGGCAAAGTGGGCTGGGGTGGCCTATGTTTTGTTTTGCATTAAACCAATTATCTTTCCCATTCTGTAACACTGTATCAGCTGTGTTTAAAGCTTTAAGGCCATTTTACTCACTACCAGTTATTTTGTATAAATATTCTAATCATAATAAATTGAGTGCTTCTTGCTCTTTCCCCAAAGCAGGCAAGATAATATTGGCATCTATTGGTTTCTGCTAATTTCCCTCCAAATAAGCAAAGCAATATTGGTATTTACAACTGTGGCGTGCAGTAGTCTCCAGAAAAGATGTAAGATATGGATTTATATGAATGTGCCTGCAAATGCTGGTCAGGAAGGTGTGACGGAAAAGTTTGATTTTGCTGGGCAGGTTGGTTCACCAAGTGTTTTCTTTTTCTTTTTTCCCTGCCACCAAATGGTTAATGAATGGCAGCTTCCGATTGGCTGGGGTTCCAGGAGAGGGAGCTGAAAAGGAGAGGTTTTGGAGAGACAGTTTGGAGGTTGGGAGATAGGGAGGGAGAGGAGAGGAGAGGAGAGGAGAGTGAGTGTGTGTGAGTGTGAGTTGGTTCTGGGTAGAAACATCCACTCTGAGGAATATATCAAAGGCTAGAGAAAAGAGTCTCTGCTCTTAGTGTGAAGGACAGTGTGTGGTGTCCTGTAAGAGTAATAAGCCAGGAATTAACTGGGAGGCTGAGGCTGAGCCAGGAGAAGTAGAAGCTGGAAAGATACGGTCTACTTAGGTCAGGAGGGGAGAGATTCTTCTATGAAAAGAGAAGACTCCCAAACCAGTTAAGAGGGGTGTGGTGATGCCTTGGGTCTGTTACTTGGAGTACCTCAGGAGTAGGGTTGTCAAAGGGGTGTGTAAACTGACAGGAAGTACCACCTTGTTTAAGAACCAAAGTATTAAGCGGCAACAGCTGTGAAACAACTGAGAAAGAACTGAAGTGAAATAACATTACAATCTGAAGTATCTTATGTTTTACCCACTTTGTGTCATAAACTTCCTTTGTTAAATAAAATCTTTCTTGTTTCTTTGGTCAAATCCTGCCCGAGACTCCAAATTATTAAGTTTTCCCTCATACAGGTCCCCCACAAGATAATCTGGGGTGGTTTGTAGGAATTCATGGAATTGGTGTTCTGTGAGGTGGGTGCACTATATTTAAGTGAGGGCGGGCCCAGCGGCACCAGGGGAAAAAGTACCATTGCACCGTCACAGAAGGCATCTAGTTACTTCTGTGCCAAGCATGCAATAATATCCTAGCCAAGAAAGGAAATGATCGTACGTTTAAACTTTTAGTTTAGTGACACAGTGCTACTCTAAAATTGTGTTTTTAAAAGATATCTTACTGAAAATATTTGACAAATATAATTTCTGTATGCCCTCTACCCCCAGTAAACCACAATGCATGATGTGGATTATGGATGAGTAAATAGATTAACCAGAGAAGCATCAGAAACATGTGCTCTCTTAGGACTGCTGCCTGCCTCTCTCTGATGATCTTTATTCTAGAAGTGGGGAAGCTCAAGTAAGGAACAGAGAGCAGTGCAGTCAAGCAAGAATCATCAAAATGCAATCTACTTCTTGAGCAAGAAACCCACCGAAATGAAGTTATGCAAGATGCTTAAACAGTATTTATTTCATAGGGGATAATAAACCCCCTAGTGGACTGCACCCCTCATCTTCAAGGACTCTAAAGACAGCCACCCTGCAGAGAACATTCTGTTTGCTGGTGCCTTGTGTAGTTACTAATAGCAGCCATCAAAGGGGCCTGTTCTGAAGAACGTCAGAAGAAAATCCTGAGGGCCTGAACCTTGAACAATGCCCCAGACCACCAGCATCTTCTTGAAATCCCATTTTACAGGACTGGTAAGAAAAAAGGAGCAATTGAGGAAGAGAAGTCATAAAGCAGACATTACCACGGGGCCCCCCCAATGCAGGAATAAACTATAACAAAACTCAAGTACACACCTGACAAACAGCCCATCACTGAAACAGATGAGGCAAACAAGTATGCCTCATGCCATACCTTAAGTTAGATGCATGTTGATTTTTGAAGTAGCCATGGCCAGTATTGCCTCCCCCCACTCAAATGTATGGAATTATGCCTCCAAATTCCCAAGAAAACTGAATAAAGTTTGACCATCTGCTACAGCAGCTACTTGCTGTACCAATGGAGTTCCAGCATAAACAAGGACTTCCCCGTTCATTTCAATGTGGGACAGACTCTGGGGACATGAAGAACTGCCTGTGACACCAGACAGGAGAAACCCTTTAGATGCTGGTACCCTTATGGGCTTATATGTATCCAGAGCACCTCAGAGTTTTAGATCAGATCACAGATCTTTTAGGCTGGCAAGTTGCTGTTTCCCCTTGACGTTGATTTCAGGTGGGGGGTTTCTTTGTCTGCTGAAGCTTCTGTTTTCCTTTAAATGATGCAATAAACTATATTCCACGCTTTCATGTAATGATTTTTCATAACTGATCGCATGTCACTGGCAACTTCTCTGAACTCCCACTTCCATGTGTTTAAGGGCATGGGTCAGATTACATCAGTCAAGTGAACCAACTTCTTGCTAAAGGAAAGCTGCCAAGGGGGAAAGAACACTGTCTCCCCCATTAATTTATAAACCACATTCTCACATTTCTGGCAGATTAGTTATAAAGCGTCTAGCAAGATAATGAATAACACATTCACATTTGTGTGCCTTCAATTCAAAGAAGATTCACAACTGCTAAAGTCTGCAAAAGCTCTAGTAGGTGAAGCAATTTAATTTGAGCAGAAATGCTACCAATATAGAATGTCAACATAAGAGCTATTCAAAGCATGATGCAAAAATAGCAACAGAAATATGTTGAGGCATGTGCCACTGGAAAACTGTTCCTGCTTCCTTAAAGCAACAATGCAGTTGAGGTAGCATGACTGGACGGCTCAGACATTTCCTCCCTGAAAGGATCAAGTCAGAGAGACTAGTCAACCCCCACCCCCAGGCCATAATCATAAGCACACTTCCTATGGTGTAAGACCCATAGAACTCAATGGGATTTGCTTCTAGTTGAGTCCACTCTGGTTTATTTTTATCCCACTTTTCTAGAGGATAAAAAATTCCCATAAAAAGCATTTACTTCTGGGTAAATGTGCTTAGAATCAAACTATAAATGAGATGTTTACGTTGCAAGACAGAAGATTCAACATTGAGTTGCAAAGCCCATCAAAGGCACTTCACACTATTTAGACCAAACAAAATGGTTGAGGAGCAATGAAAAGCAATCAGCGCTATTAGATAGCATTTATAGAAAAGCCTATAGAGCTTGTTTGAAAAAAAGTGTCACTCTATTATTCGAAATATTTACATAACAAGATGAAGCCTTTGCACACAGTATCCAACAATATCCAATAAAACCACAACAAAACATATAGAGTGACTGTACCTATAGATGATGACTGTGGGCTGATCAAGAGGTCCTCCTGAACTTGTTCGCTTCCTGGAACTGTCTGTTGATCACTCAGAGAACTTTGGGATGCACTGACAGGCTGCGATACTTCCTCATGGACTTCCTCGTCGCTTAACCTTTCCACTTTAACACGCACATCTTCTTCAATGACCAGAGGTGAGCTGGCCTTTGTGCTCTCACAAGTCACATAATCAGAAATTCTTCTAGCTGCTTCAGATGGACCAGGCACTTCTAGAGTCCGAGAATTTTCTACTTGCTTCACCTTCTCTGACTGAAGTCTTCGGTCGATTCCAAAAGGGAAAGTCCAAGGAAAAGCTAAAGAAGAGTCTACAGGGTGACTTCTAGACTCTGCATAGGAAGCTGAAGGATTCAGAACCTGTGGTGAGTTTGTCTGAGTGCTACATTTAAGTGGACTTTCTGGCGACATGACTATGTAGCTTTTACGTTTCCGTCGTGACTCTCTGCAAACAGGAATGGTTCTTTCCACCACACTGCATTCAGAGGAAACTGGAGAAAGGCTGCCATCTCGAGAGGTAAAGTTGCAATTTGCACTGTTTTCCTGTCCTGTATCTAGCACCTTTTCTTGCTGGCTACTAGGAGTGTTCCACAAAATGCTCGACTTCATGAACTCAGAACACGTGCTAGCAACACTGAACATTTGCATATAGCTGGCCGCGGCCAAGACATCAATAATATTTTCTGTGTTAATAGACAATGTTGCTGTGTATGCATATTCCAGAAGAGGCATGAACCCAGTCACTGTCACGTGATGCAGGTCAAGTACACTTTTGCCATCATCCTCTGCTTGACCAACCAACTTGGAACGGAAGAAGTCACTGCAGGCAGCCAGTACCACCTTGTGTGCTCTGAAGATTTTGTCTTGGACACGAATGGTGATGTCGCAGAAGTGTCCATCATTACGCAGCATGTTAAGCTTCCCAAGCATCTCCTGGCTGTGTGCAGGGGAATTGTGGGTAAATGTTTTGACGCCCATTTTCCTCCGATGTTTGCTAGGATCCACAATGCAAGAGATCAAAATGTGCCTAGAAAATAAATAAAAAGTCAACTGTGAAATTAATGCTGTCTCACAGTTACTATGAAAAAAGTTCAATGCTTGGGAATTCATCACTATGTGTTCCAAGTCCAACTCCATAGGAATGCCCCAGTAAGTTAATTTATTTCTATGCTGCTACAAAGGAGAAACTATTCTGCTAGTTTGCTGCCCACCCCAAATGACAGTATGAGGCTGAAATTCTACATTACTGTTGGTTGAGAGAGGATAAATTACTGACCATAGTTTAATATGTTATGGAAACAAGCCTGCCTGAGCTTCAGGTTCAAGTGCTCCCCATTCTTTTCTTGGGTGTGGCTGCAAGAAGGCCACTGGAACCCATAGGTTGAGGTTACTGAAGTTTATTGAAAAGAAGCCTATGGTTTAGTTGTACATCCAAGCTGGGCCATTAATTTTGGCAGTACAGAGTAAGGATTGTTCTTAACAGCAAGTTCTGAAAAACTGAGAAGTTTCACTTTGATCATTCACTGATAATTGGGTTAGGGCTGGAATAGGAGTTGGACAGGGCAAAAGGAGGGCCAAGGTATCAGGATCTATGATAGTTTAGCTCATAAGAGTGTGACAGGCAAGGATTTGTTTGGTGACTCAGGTTGCAATGAAATGTACACTTTCCTGGGCTTAAACCCACCTGAACACAAAAGGGTTTACTTCTAAGTAAAACACAGAATTGCATTATCATTGCAGGGTTGTTTTTTAAAAGATTAATTACTGTATCAACAAAGCAAAAAATCTGCATTTAAATGCAAGACTAGCACCAGTGTGGCTAAAAGTATAAAGTTATGGAAGGAAATAAAACATCATGCATGTTTAAGGAAGCCTAGCATCTACCTTGCATTTTACAGGATAACAACTAAAACTTCATTTTAGTAGCAGTCTAGTTGTCCTGGTAAATTACTCAACACTCTGTTGAAAAACAGCCAATTTTGACCTCATTTTCCTGTCTTGTTCCTGCTTTCTCACTCATCATATTGCAAATTACTTCAAGAGAAAATAATTTGTCTTCTGGAGCACAAAATCAACTGACTAGCATTATGGAGATCACATGGTTCATCTACTTCAATAGCTGAAAATTATGAAGGAAACGCTAACAATATAACAAGGCAAAGACCTAGTAGATTGGCTATACATGGATTTAGAATGAAATTGTGCCCCATTTAGAAAAAAAGAACTAAGCACAACACATCTTTTGAATGAAACTGTCTGCAAGAAGACAAAGGTTCTGAATATCTATTAGCCAACATAAAATTGACTTCAATCAGTCCAAAATATTACTGATTATAAACTGATCTTTAAAAAATCCTTCCTTCTAATTTCCCTATCAGGCCCAATGGATACAATGGGTCCTGGGGGGGCCACTAGGGGGCGCATCGGAAGATGGCTTACAATAACATCTCTACCGACCCACACGAGGTAATTTGGAGGCTATGATGGGAGTAATTAGCCTCCCTACCCCCCCCCCCAGGATGGTGGTGGGGACTGCCCTTGCCTGCTGTGCCCTATACCACCCCCGAATTTGTGGGGATGGGGGCACTAGGCACAAAGCCCTCCTGTGGGATTCCGGCACTCCTGGACGCCGTCCCTGATCCGCGCCACTAGCTGCAAGAACTTCAAAAGAAACAATTTGGATGAAGGAATGCACATATCTCAAGGAAGAAGGGGGAGTAAAGACTGCTAACAGAAGAGATCTCTGATAAAACAAGACAAGAATAAAACATGAGAAGATACGCCAAGATACTGTATGGCAAATGACTGATGGGGGAGGGGGAAAAACTTTCCTTTCTTTCCTTATGTGATTAAACAAGAATCCCCTCCCCTCATGAGTCAGAATTGTCGTTTTAAGGACTTAAGCTGGGGATTTAAGGCTGTGTGGAGATAAACTTTCGAACCAAAGCATGTTTTAAGAAGAGCGTGGAATGTATAAGAGCTTTGGAATGACGCAGTTAAAAATGTCGTCGCCATATTGGGAAGTTCTGTCGGAGGTCTTGAGTCTGGGAGGAGAAAGAGAGAAATAGAGTTGTTTTTATATTGTGGGTGAAACTCCTCAGTGGGACTTAAGAGCGACAGTTTTACGAGATCAATGATGGAAAGAGCGATGTTATCCATGAAGGTGCTGATATATGGAAACCATCTTGATTTGAGGATTGGAAGAACGGAAAATTCACACAGGATTATTATTGGTGTTTATCGGCTTAAGGAGACTATCAGAAGAGATCATAAAGAAAAAAGATGAAATATATGAACAAGATGTGATGTGGAAACAGCAAGATAAGACTGGATAGAATTATGAACTCTGTTTGGACCGATTTGGATTGACTTGGACATTAACGCAGTAGCAAGAAGATGATCAGAATCCCCCTTCGGATCTTGAAATATGGGTCCCCCCAACAAAATTTAAAATTCGGCTTTGTAATTTGGAATTTATGTGATGTGATTTAATTTGATTTGATTGGCCGGTTAATTAAAATTATTTTAAAAAAACAAAACAATGGGTCCTGGGCTCCTCTGAATTCCTCATTTTAGGGGTTTCTGCTACCTGGGAACCCACTGGAAGCACTTCTACCAATCTGACCATTTGACAGGTGTACCGGGAGCTCCACACTGGCGGAGTGACACTAATAGCACTCTGCAGTGTCTAGCAGGACAGGCTGGGGGGAAATCTCTGCCCAGTCCAACACACACACACCCTGGCACACATCAGGGTCTGGAATGCACCTGTAGTCATGGGAATGATGCGGCAGTGGCTTTAAACCTCAACAGCAATTTAATCAAACTAGCCCTAGTACAACTGAGTGGCTGGATGAGGCCAATGGCTTTTCTTTATTCTTCCAACATGATGGGTCTTCTCATCATTCTTAGCCTAAATAGTAACCCAATCTTCCCTTCCCAACTTTCTTGCCGTAATCTATTAAGTTGTGTTAAGTTTAAGGCATCTAACTAATTACTATAGAATGGTTATGATTTTGTGGGACATTGGTACACTCCTGTGAGGCTAGTGGTTTTAATATATAAATGCTGAGGTGCACAGCACTTGAACGGGCTAGTAAGCAGAGCCTTTAACCCCACTGAAGTATATTCAACCTTTGGCTTTCTGCCTTAACCCCATGTCAGAAACTTGCAAATCCAACTGGAGGTCCACATCCTTGGCTCTTTAATTAGCCACAGCTTTTAGACTCTAACCTAGCAGAAAAGAATAATCCTGCCCACTCACTGCAACTTGGCAGGATGATTATGATAGTTGCATCTAAGGGCAATGACAACAAATCTTTAAACAAAAAGCACACTACTCTTCATAAACTTTAGCACGGCAAGATGGCTATCACTCCAGTAGTAGCAAACAGGGGACACAGAAAGGGCTGAACTCCTCAATGCCTTCTTTGCCTCAGTCTTCTCCGATAAAGAAAACAATGCCCGACCTGAAGAATTTGGAGCAAATCATTCAGCAGAGGAAACACTGCCCAGAATAACTAAGGAGATAGTACAAGAATACTTGGCTAGTTTAGATGTATTCAAGTCTCCAGGGCCAGATGAACTGCATCCAAGAGTATTAAAAGAACTGGCAGATGTGATCTCAGAACCACTGGCAGCCATCTTTGGGAATTCCTGGAGAACAGGCGAAGTCCCGGCAGATTGGAGGAGGGCAAATGTTGTCCCTATTTTCAAAAAGGGGAAAAGAGAGGACCCAAATAATTACCGCCCAGTCAGTCTGACATCAATACCAGGGAAGATTCTGGAGCAGATCATTAAGCAAACAGTCTGTGAGCACCTAGAAAGGAATGCTGTGATCACCAATAGTCAGCATGGATTTCTGAAAAATAAGTCATGTCAGACTAACCTGATCTCGTTTTTTGACAGAATTACAAGCCTGGTAGATGAAGGGAACGCAGTGGATGTAGCCTACCTTGATTTCAGCAAGGCACTTGACAAGGTCCCCCATGATATTCTTGTAAAGAAGCTGGTAAAATGCGGTCTTGACTTTGCTACCACTCAGTGGATTTGTAACTGGCTGACTGACCGAACCCAAGGGGTGCTCATCAATGGTTCCTCTTCATCCTGGAGAAGAGTGACTAGTGGGGTGCCACAAGGTTCTGTCTTGGGCCCGGTCTTATTCAACATCTTTATCAACGACTTGGATGATGGACTCAAGGGCATCCTGATCAAATTTGCAGATGACACCAAACTGGGAGGGGTGGCTAACACCCCAGAGGACAGGATCACACTTCAAAACGACCTTGACAGATTGGAGAACTGGGCCAAAACAAACAAGATGAATTTTAACAGGGAGAAATGTAAAGTATTGCACTTGGGCAAAAAAAGTGAGAGGCACAAATACAAGATGGGTGACACCTGGCTTGAGAGCAGTACATGTGAAAAGGATCTAGGAGTCTTGGTCGACCACAAACTTGACATAAGCCAACAGTGTGACGCGGCAGCTAAAAAAGCCAATGCAATTCTGGGCTGCATCAATAGGAGTATAGCATCTAGATCAAGGGAAGTAATAGTGCCACTGTATTCTGCTCTGGTCAGACCTCACCTGGAGTACTGTCCAGTTCTGGGCGCCACAGTTCAAGAAGGACACTGACAAACTGGAACGTGTCCACAGGAGGGCAACCAAAATGGTCAAAGGCCTGGAAACGATGCCTTATGAGGAACGGCTAAGGGAGCTGGGCATGTTTAGCCTGGAGAAAAGGAGGTTAAGGGGTGATATGATAGCCATGTTCAAATATATAAAAGGATGTCACATAGAGGAGGGAGAAAGGTTGTTTTCTGCTGCTCCAGGGAAGCGGACACGGAGCAATGGATCCAAACTGCAGGAAAGAAGATTCCACCTAAACATTAGGAAGAACTTCCTGACAGTAAGAGCTGTTCGACAGTGGAATTTGCTGCCAAGGAGTGTGGTGGAGTCTCCTTCTTTGGAGGTCTTTAAGCAGAGGCTTGACAACCATATGTCAGGAGTGCTCTGATGGTGTTTCCTGCTTGGCAGGGGGTTGGACTCGATGGCCCTTGTGGTCTCTTCCAACTCTATGATTCTATGATTCTATTTCTAGACCAAGTGAACAAATCACAAGAAATGAGGCTACAACCGTTTTTCAAATCTTGCTGCTTTCAATAATACTCATGGAATTCTAAATATAGCACAACAGGCTCCTTATACTGGAATGGGCATCTCAGGTCAACTTCTTAAGGCAGTCTTATCTGAAAGATAACTTATAAGTATGAACTTTCCAACGCTGTGCTATCCAAAATAAAGCTCAATAGCTCCTGGTAGCTTACATGCAACCCTGCACAATGTCCTACAGAAGTTAGAAGGATTTACTTTATTTAAGGCATGTGGATATTGCTCTTCAAGTAATTATCCCAAGAAAGTTTACAATGGAAACAAAACAAAACAATTAAAACCAAAGTAACAAATAACACAATTAACATAGCAATAAACTTCAATATCCATTAAATTACAACCTTTTTTCAATACTGGTCTGTAAGGTACCTGGGTTTCATGCCATGAAGTGCTTTAAAGGATTAAAACTAGCATCTTGAATTGAACATGAGAACAAACAAGTAGCATACGTTTCTCAGAACTAGTAATATGTTCCCAATGGATCGCCTCAGCTAAATTCTGCTCCTCTATTCTGAAATAACTATCTTATTAAGAGTCTCAAAGGGCAGTTCTGCCTAACACATTATAGTGGCTTAAATGAGATGTCACTAGTGTGGATCAGCATCTCCCCAAAATCCCTGTCCAGGAGAGGTCACAGCTGAAGTACCAGCCTCAGCTGCTAGAAAGCACAAGGACCCTAAAGCAAACTTGAAAAGGCTTGATCAAGGAGTACTTCTAAGCTGTGAATCTGATTTTCAGAGTTCTTTCTCAAATAAGGGAGCTGCCCAGCCCCAGCGCCTTTGTCTTATTGTAATTTATTATCATTATCATTACCACTACTACTATTACTATCAGTTGTCTTACACGTGGCTGATGTGAAAAGGGTGAATTTCAAAAAGGGTATCATTTAAGAAAGGAATTTTAAAAATGCCTTTACACAAATCTATGCATCCACATTTGGAATACTGTGTACACTTCTGGCCTCCACACCTAAAATTTTTTGCAGAGTTGGAAAGGTGCAGAGCAGGGGAAACAAAATAAGCTACTCTCTTATGAGGAACTGTCAGAATGTCTGAGGCTTTATAGCTTGGGGGGGGGGAATGAGTTAGTGGTGGTGGGGACACATGATAGCAGGGTATAAAATTATGCATGATGTAGAAAAAGTAAATAGCAAGAAGTTTCTCTCTCTCTCATACATTACTAGAACCTGAGGCCATCCCATTTTCACACACTGTACAGTTTAACTTGGGAATTTGCTCCTACAAGATGTTGTGATATTCACAAACTTGGATGGCTTTAAAAGAGGGTTAGACAAACTCATGACTAGCCATGGCTATTATGTTCTACCTCTACCACAGAGAGGCAATATTCCTCTAAATACCAGATGCTGGGGAACAACAGCAGGTGAAAGCTAGGGTGCTCATTCATGTCCCAATTTTGTGCTTCTCAGAGGGAGCTGATTGGCCACTGGGAAAATACTGGACAAGATGTGCCTTTGGTCTGATACAGAACGGAATTTATTATTGTCTTTATTTGCTCTTGCCTAGTTGATTACTACAACCAGATGAATCAGCTCTCTTCTACTGCCCCACCTGATTTTGACCAAATTAGGAAACACAGACACCAGCATACTGAAGACACCTAACTGCAAACCCCTCTCACAGTGGTTTCAAGAAGGTGTTAAATAACATGGCGGATAAGTGGCAACTTGCAAGACCTTTGGTATAAGCCATGCAGATTGGATTGGAATACTGCATCACTATGCTCCTACCCTGCCTAGTCAGTCCAGAAAGATACCATGGTTGATGGTATAAAAAGCTGCTGAGACGTTGAGAAGAATCAATATGGTCACACTCCCCCTATCTTGCAGTTTAGGTCATCCATTAAGCGACAAAAGCAGTTTCCATGTCAAAACCAGGCCTGAAATCATATTGAAATGGGCCTAGAACAGGGGTGTGGAACCTCAGCCCTGTCTACCCAGTGCTCAGAACTCTGCCCAAGTCACACTCTCCCACTCATTCACTGGTCTTCCTCTGTGCCTTCTTCTAGTGCTTTTGCCTGGCTAGAATATGTCCTTGATTTGTGGCAATAACTCTTGATTGTCAGATGGAGAGTGGCATCTGACTGCATCCACCTTTGCTACACCTCAGAATGTTGCATCACAAGGGACTATGGTAATCAAGCTGAATTAGGTTCCACACTCCTGGACTAGAAGATCAGTTTCATCCAAGAGACCCTAGTTACACAGTCTTCACTCACTCAAGCACTTTACCCCAAAAGGGGATTATTTGTGATGGGCTGAAAGCTGTTATACCCCTTGGGGTCCAGAGCTGTTATAATTCTTAGAGGAGCAGTTGTCCCAACTGCCTCCTTCAAAGCAGGCAGAAGCAGTTCCTCTTACAACAACGACAACGTTTTCCTGAACCCAGGCAGTCTATCCCCTATGGCTAGCTGCTATTATGCAAGGGCAAGGCTCAAGCATGTAAGTTGATGGCTGTACCTCTTCAAGAATCCTGTTTATCTCTTCAGGCTGCAAATAGAACCAGTTCATTTTCAAAGACAAGTTCCAAAATAAATATCCCTAAATGTAAGTAGGCTGAACAGCAGCAATACATTAGGATATTCAATTAAACCTTATAAAAACACTTAACTCTTCAACAGTATCATGAGAAGCTGCAATCCTATGCTCGCTTACCTGGAAGTAACCCCCAATTGAGCTCAATAGAATATGAGCATACTTATTCAGTAGCAAGTCTGGTAGTAATGGTAAAGTTAGCTATCCTTCATTTGCATTTATTTGATTTATCCTGTTCCATTCCAGTCCATAGTATCTTTGAAAGGAGAAAGCTTTTTTTTTTTGCTCAAAACCTGAGACTGAAAGATCTGCACCTTTCAACTGTGAGCTTTCACTTTAAGCTTCACAGACGTTAGAAAACTGAAGAACTGAAGGGTTGCTTGAACTGAGACAAGCTCCAACTTTTTAAAAGTATGTTCCACAACTATATTTTCAAACATTCATTTTTTACTTAATGCTGAAATTTAATGCAAGTGAGAAGAGTAAGAGGCTGTTAACAGTGTGACCTTGCTAATATATTGCAGAAACAATGTGTGTGGCAGACGCCAAGATTCACTCCTGTATGAAATACATAAAGACAGTGTGCGTTTTCATTTCAAGTGGATTACTTGGGTAGTAATTTCGCAGTAGCTCTGTTATCATGCAGCTATGGCTGGAACCCGAGGTCAAAGTCTAGGGTCCAACAGCTGGGGGGAGGGGGGAAGCAGGGAAATGACCAGAAAGATTTTGGAGGACGACCCCCATGTTAGCACCTGTGCCCCACCAGGACTGATGCTGGTTGTTTATACTCAGGAGGTAGCCAGCCAAGCATGGGAAGGTTACAGATGCTCATTTTATTCTACCAGTACTGCTGGTAGAAGACTAAGAAATAGATCCCCAAATGCACATTTGGGTTAAAGGCGGGTCTTGAGTCTGAAAAAGTTTGCGACTATTGGTCTACTCTAGATGGTGTTATGATTTAAGCGAGTTTAAAATGAAAACTCATGCTCTATAGAAAGACCAAGATTGGCAAGTATGGGTTTTCTTTTTGATCTAACATATAAGAAATCAAGAAATAGTTGTAAAGCATGGATTACAATAGGAGAGAATGAATATATCAGTTGTCTTCTTCACAAGTGGAGCAACATACAAGGATCTCCATCTCCTCTAGTGAGACCATTAAGTCCAGCCTCTAAAATTATCTATTGACCTGTAAATTGCAGCAATTGTTTGACTTAATTTTTTCTTATGAAGCTTTTAATTTCCCCCCAAAACTTTTTACTTTTTCTTATTTGTGCCTCTGAAAGGTTACCTTCCCAAAAGTGTTTTTTCTCCCCTGTGGCTTCCCACTGTTACCTGTCTTTGTGCTTCTGTGCTCAGATGTTCAAGGTGTGTATGCATTAGTTAACCCATCCATTCAACTTATGTAAGCCACTTCTGTAAAAGGAAATGACTTTCAGGAATCTTGCTCAAGTTTAAACAAGACAAGTACCTGGCATTGTCCTCACCCTTTCTAAATCAAGTCAATTTTTAGTCAATTGTCTGAACAAAACAGTATCTTTAGAGACCCCCCCCCCAGTTTTGTCCCCCTACTACTGCATAACTGATGGACAGAGCAACATAACTAGACTGTCTTAGAAAAACTGCTGAGTTCAGATGTGTTGCTCTGCTGTGTTTGCTTTTTATGTGTGAATCAAGACCTGGCAAATGAAGATAATGACTGAGTTGGCAGATTTGGCTGCAGTTTTGGGTGTGTATTTGTCTCTGGAAGGAGCTCTTCCATCTATTTACCTTTTTCTTGCCCTGAGCCATAGGGAAAGGTGACAAGTGAGTTTTAATTAGCTATTTGCATTTGTTGCAGACGCCTTAAAAGAAATAGCCTGGAAACTGCTTTTGCATGTAACTTATCTGAGGGCTGTGCAAGACTGCTTATGTAAAGCACAGAATGGCAGTGGGGGAAGAAGAACCATAGAAGAAAAAGACAGTTTACTAATGCTCAGAGACATCAACGTATTACTTCAATGTACATGGGCTAAGCTCTAGCACTGCAAATCACTTCTGGTCTCAATGGTAGAAAACCCTGGTTCAAATTAAACGGAACCAGGGAAGAGAAGGTAAGATGTTCATCTGTGAAGTCATACATTTTACTGCATATAACTGCCAGTTTGCACAAAAAGAATTACTGTTTTGTTTTTTGTCAATTAGAATCTGCGGAAGGCATCCAGGTAACTGTGGCCTCCTATGCAAAGTAAGTTTATTTGAAGTTTATTATGGTGAAAAGGCCCCACATCCCCTCCTCCCACTATGGAACTTTTTTCTTAACTTTGCAAACCCAGAATAAACCTATGTATTATAAAGTTTAAGATTAGATTCCTTCAAAAAAAGTGGCTCATATTAAGGTACAGTACATCAATAGCATGGCTTTTTGTAGGCTAGTAACTTTTGTGAAGTTATTTGCAAGGCTCATAATATACACGACTGAACATAAAACCTTTGTTATTTCACCCAAACAGAACGACTAAAGCAGGCTAGATATTTAACTTTCCAAAAACTAGATCCAGCTTTGTCTAACTCTAACCTAGGGGTGGAGGGTAGTATGGGGAGAAGCATCTTATAAGATCCAAAATTGGGTAACTTGTTTTGAAGGACAACTTCAACAGGCTGGTAAATTTCATTTGATCATTAATATGGCAGCTACTTCATGTTACTATCTCAAACAGAAGTTTCTTGAATGTCAAGTTATAAAAGCCTTCAAATGTGATATGATACTTCAAACGAGGACAATCAACTTGGCATGAGCTCCCAAATCCCTTTCACTTGCTCTTCTTCCTTCTGTAGCTGCGGAGTAGTCTGAAAACCTACGGTATGCTATAACTGCTGGCTGCTAGACACTGAACTGATTTTAGTGCGCTATATTGAGGTTTTGCAAAAACCAACTGGGATGCTGCTATCTAAAATGGGAACAACTGAATGATTAAAAGAAACACCTCTACCAACTGTAGCTTGTTGCTGAGAATAATAGCTTTCATATTCAAATTAGATTAATACCTGAAATAAGCAGATTGGGTCCACTTTAAATAGCTGAGCAAGCTGCCTATTTCTGCTCAAGCAGTACCTGCTCTAATTTCAACACATGGAAACCTACTTTCAGGTAAATGCATTTAGGAAAAGGTTATTCTTACCAAGACCAGTGGGACTCCTGGTAAACATTCTGAGGTTTGCAGTTTTACACACCTGTCTGCTTTGGGAACTGTTTGGCACAGACAACAGGCCTGCCACACAAAGCCACAGCAAGATAAGCAGAAGAGAGTTGTCCACTTCAGTTTGGTACAGGTGCCTTTCTACTTTTTGTAGCAGTACTAGACAGATGGGCTACTGTACAGAAAAGGGACAGAAACTTACTTTTACATAACCTGCACTATCTACATAAAAGTAAACAGTAATACCATCACATTTTATCCCCAATCTTAGAGAACTAAGTGCCTTAGAATTTCACCAGAAATAAGTTCTTAGCTGCTAATCAGTGGGTTAATTGCATGGGTTAATTGTTAAGCAGTCATAGCAAATGCTCACAGCTGGCCCAATAGGCACATAATGCTAAACCACAGTTGAGTGCTATGAGGACAAGCCTTTACAAATTTGAGCCAAGCTTGAGCTTGAGCCCTTCTCCTCACACGTGGCTGGGAGGAGGGCTTCTACCAAGTTAATTTGGCTTACAACAAGCAATGGTTAGTTGCTAGACAACCTGCTTCAAATCATGAATTATAAAACTGGCTTGCTTAACTAACCACAGTTTGTGGTAAACCATCCTGGGCATGTGGGAGGATGAAGAGGGTGGCTGGAGATACAAAAACAATGTTTCACTCAAGCACACAGAGGCTTATCCATACAATGTTACATGTAAACGCACATGCTACCTTGAGCAAGTTGAGCATTCTATACCTTTCCCAACCTGGAGGCAAGCATAGACATAGGGAAACCCTGAGAATAAGCATGATTTGAACTTTTAACCTGCAACACTATAGTCAAAACCTTCTCCTGTTTACCAGCAGATTTCTCCAGAATGTAGGCTCCATTATCTTATTACCTGAAGTAACAAAAACCGCACATGCACATTTCTTTCCTTGTGAATTACCAATTTGGTACTGGGCAACAAAATGTGTTCACTGGCAAAGGTGTGAACTACAGAGGAGAAAGCAACCCCCTATTTTTTATCAATTACCACAATGTGGCCAGTCGTATTTGCAATTATCTTTAGGAAGGAAAGTCTATACAGTAGACCCTTGGATTACGTTACGTAAACTTTGGGTTGCGAAAGCAGCAAACCTGGAAGTATTCTTCCAGGTTTCGCCGCTTGCGCATGCATAGAAGTGCTCTACATGCCATGCACATGCGCATAAGCAGCGCCTCCGGTTGCAGAAACTTCAGGATACGGCTGGACCTCCAGAACGGATCCTGTCCGCAACTGGAAGTACCACTGTACACCATTTCTTAGTCCACCTGTCCTTTCTCCTTGGATGAAAGATCATTTAAACACAATAATGGTTCTAATGTGAGCTTGTTAGCATCTGGTGAAATAAATCAGATTTTACTTCAATCAGCCAATGACCCTGAGGGTCATCTATTCTAACCCCCTGCAATGCAGGAACTAAAGTACCCATGACAGATGGCCATCCCTCTTCTGCTTAAAATCTCCAATGAAGGAGTGTCCACCACCTTCCAAGGCAGTCTGTTCCACCATCAAACAGCTCTTACTGTCAGAAAATTATTCCCGATGTTTAGTCAGGATCTCTTTTCTTGTAACTTGAATGCATTGGTTCAGGTCCTACCATCTGAAGCAGGAAAAAAACCAAGCTTTCTCCATCTTCCATGTGACAACCCTTTAGATCTTTGAAGGTAGCTGTCCTATATCTCCTCAGTCTTCTCTTCTCCAGGTTAAGCATACCCAACTCCTTCAACTGTTCCTTTATTATGTTGGTCACCCTCCTCTGATAAATCAAAGCTAAAATCCAATGCAGTTTGACAACCTTATACCTACTGATTTTAATGAGAATCCACATGCCTAACTTCACAAAGGATAATGCTGTATAGATTAGAATCCTTATTTTCTCACAATAATCTTGTAAAGCAGACTACAGGTGAGCAGAAACAGAATCTCATCCAAGACCATCCCCAGTCAGAGTTGGGATTTGATTCCAAGCTATCTCTACACAAGTTCAATACCGTCAGCTGGCCTATGGTAGTTTATCTAGAGGTACATGCAAAAATTAAACACCTTAAAACAAAGAGTCACTGACCAAAATAATAATCAACTTTCTGTAGTGAGATGTCCCAGTTTGTACAAAGAGAGAAAAAAGGGAAACAAAGCTATACCTTAATAGAGTAATGTTGATGAAGGAGAGAATTGAGATGGTGTTAAGAAAAGACAGGGAAAGAAGTTAACTTGAAGGGAATGAGGTGGAGAGTTACATAGGAAATGATTGTACAGGAGCAACAGATTAGATACTTCCCAGAATCTTCTGGGTTTTTATTTGCTTGTTTTTAAACAAATGTCTGTGCAGTCACTATTCTACTAAATATGTAAGTGAAAATCTTCTATTAGCTTCCAGTGTTCCAGTTTTTAAAAAATCTTATGTTGCCTTTCCCTTATATTCTGTAACCTTCCATTACCCCAAAATGTCTGCCTAAAGGTCTGCTGGGCATTGTGGCACATTTAAGGAAAGTGATAGAAGTCAATATGTAAAGGAAATGGAGTTTGAAGAAATTATGTAAGAATTGCTTCACAAAGAGTGAGGTTTTAAGAACAGAAGATGTATTTTAAAAAGTCTTACATTATCAACAGGTGACAGATGCCTATGTTGTGGATTAGCAAATGTGATCTACATCACAGTGTAAATAAAATTAGCCATTAAGAAAATATACGAGATAGAAAGAGGCATAAGATCAACTTTTAAAAATAGAAGCGTAAGTGCAATAGGGCCAAATGGAAAATCTGTTAAGGGGTGACACAAGGAAAGGATGGCTAAACTATGGACTGCTACCACTGTAAAATCTGAGAAAGGAAAGCAGGGTGGATAAATGACAGACGGCAAGGCAAACCTCAGGGAATTGACAATGATATTTAAAATAGATAAAAACCTGAAGCAATGCTAAGACAGTCTATTACAGCCTTTCCTAACCTGTTGCCCTCCAGATGTTACTGGACTCCAATTCCCATCATCCTTGACCATTGGCGATGCTGGCCAGGGCTGACAGGATCAGAAATCCAACTACAACTGGAGAGCACCAGGTTGAGCAAGGCTGGTCTATTCAACAGTTAATGGGTAAGGAACTAAGGGGGAGCAAGAGAAAGAGGCAAAGCCACTATCAGGAATAAATTGAGAAGATGCCTCGTTGTAGGAAATAGTGAGTAGACTTATTGTTATTTTTGGGAATGATTGGCATGGGAGAAGCTTGTATGCATTTTTAATAATAATAATAATGATAATAATGATGATGATAATAATAATAATAATAGTAAACAGGTGAATAAATGCTGGTGAAGCAGTCATACTTATAGGCTGTGTTTGTGTGCAACCATGCAATACATGAATGTATCCAAATTTGCTTATCCCCCTTATCCAATCCCCCCCACGTGGCTCCTTTCTTTTTGTTTCCTATTACATTCTGGCGGGGGGGGGGGGCTTCCCATTACCTAAAACCCAAGTAAATAAATCACAAACAGCAGAGGGAAAGCGACAGGGCGGGAAAATCTCACGCAGGAAGGAGGCGAGCGGGGACAGGGGGATGCCGAGGGGTACCAGCCAAGGAGGGTCACAGAGCCCGCGGGTGGGGGTTAGAGAAGGGGCGGGGCAAGTGCAACGAGGGGGCGGGGCTTGCTTCTGTGTTTCCCTCCACCCGCCCCTCCTCCTCCTCCCGAATCCCAAACCCACCCACAGACCCCCGCCAACCTCTTTTAAGTCCCCATTACCTGCAATTGACGAGGCCCTCTCCTCCTGGCCCAGTCGGTGTGTGTATATATGTAGATGTATATATAAATATATGTGTGAGAGGCCGAGCTTTTCTTTTCCGTACCCCTCCCCGGGCCCAGAGGCGGCGGCGGCGCCTCCTCCTCCGCCCCCTTATCTGGGCCCGCGTCTAGGCCCGTGCCGGGCCATGGCGGCCACCGTCGCCGCCACTAGCCCCCTCAGCCGTTGGTTCTTCTGGGCTCGCGCTGCGGGCGTCAAAATAATAAAAAGGGAGGGGGAGGGGGGAGAGCAAGCGAGGCCCGCGCGCCCTTACGCAGGCGCTCTCAGACGGCCGGGGGTGAAGCGGCGGAGGGGAGGGGGGGTTGATCTTAGAGGAGGCGGCGACGGCGGCGTCGCGGGGCCACTCACGCGCTGGCTGGGCGGCTGGCGCGCGCGCGGGGCCCAGGCGCTCGAACAGTTCTCCTCCTCCTCCTCCCCCCGCCCTCCTGCCTCCCTCCCTCCCTCCACGCCAGCCAGCCAGCCAGCCAAGCCTAGCCTAGCCTAGCCGGGCACTTTGTTTGTGTCCCACAATGCAACGCGGTGGCGGCTGTTGTGAAGCGGGAGGGAGGGAGGGTTGGCGGAGAGCAGTGGGCGGGGCCACGAGCGGTGGTCGGAGAGGGCGGGGCCAAAACTGGAGGTTGGGGAGGGGGGAGGCGGCGGAGGGGAAAGCGTCTGGCGTCGCGTCGGCGCGCGCGGGGAGCTGGAGCGCGCGCTCCGTGTTTCGCGCGGCGGGGGCGAGCCGCGAGCACCGGGCCTCCTGAGGGGGAGTCGCTATAAAGCTTATCTTTCGGCGTATCCCCCTGAGAAATGTTTGCGTTGTAATTATTTTATATATTTATATTTATTTTATTTTTAAGTTTTACCACAGCGCTCCACGGCTGTGGTAATAGGAGGCTTTTCTCCCTCCCTCTTAAAGCTTCGCTCTGAGGTGATTTCAAATCACTGCGAGCCTAAAATCATTTTTATCTCGGTGGGGAGCGGGGTAAACTGCATTGGGAACGGCGGGGCCAACTTCAGGGTTTCATGGGGAAGCCCGGGGAGGGAGGAGAAGATGGCAGGTTGACAATCCTAATTGAAAATTTATTTAATAAGGAACCCCCAATACACGTTGGGTAACCCAGAGTAGGCAAGTATTTAGGAGGGTTGTTGGGGTGGAGATCGTGGTTATAAACCCTCAAATGGTTTGTTTGTTTCATAAACTTTATGATTTATTATTATTTCATAAAATTTATACACCGCTGGATTGTAGAAAACCCCAAAACTGTTTACGAAAGACAAAACAGTAAAATCAAGAAAAAATTGCTACATTGTTTTAAAGGATACAAAACAGAAGAAAATTACTTCAATTTCCTAAGCATCTGGGTAGGCTTGCCTAAACAGGAATATTTTTAGCAGGCCCACACACACAAAAAAATATAGTGAAGGCACCTGCTTAATCTCAATATGCAGGGAGTTCCAAAGTGTAGGCCCTGCCACGTTAAACAATTGAGTTCTGCATTTGTAAGATGTTACAAATGTGGACCGGGTATTTATGTGGCACATGTAGTAGCCAATTCTGCTGATTGAAATGGTCAAGTGGGCACATGTAGGGTAAGGCGATCTTGCAGGTAAACTGGTCCCACTGGTTAATTGTAAACACCCTCAAAGCAGTTTAAAGATATAACAATAAAATTGTCACTGAACAATTAACAAAAATAACTTGAAAGTTAAAAAGATAAATTAATAATAGAAAACAAATTAAAACTCACATCATTATTTATTCTTTATTATAATTTTTTGTTAACCACCCTTCACCCTAAACATAAACAACATATAAATAATAAATACCTGTTTAACTGTGCAATCCTGAGCATGTCAACTCAGGAGAGGAATTATGTTTGGGAACATGGGGGCGGGGCAAGGATTTTCTAACCACAGTACAAGAATAAGTACATAAGATCAAAACCCACCACGAGGAAAAAATGTTTCATTTTGATGTTAGATTGGGTGCTAAAAATCTGAGATCAGTTGGGTAGATATGGTTAACAACAGTGTGAAGAGTTGAAGAATGTAAGCAGACAGATAACAGGTTTGTTGAAACGTAACATACTTCATAATGCATTCAAGTTTTGAAAGATTCAGGAGCTTGTCCAACCACATAATATTGGGTGCAATTTCAGGAGTTTTTGGAAATGAATTGTGATTTAAAAGAAGAAAGAATTTGTGTTAGTTTGTGATGGAGAGATGAATTATGTTCAGCTCCTTATTCTTTATGAATTCTAAAGGTTTTTATATACATTTATTTATCTCTCCGCACATGTATCTGCTGACATAGACCCTGATCCACAAATGCTTATGCCGTAATAAATAAATTGGTTTCCAAGATTTGGCAAGACTTTTTGCTGTTTTTGTTGTAAAGGCTAATCTGGCCATGCCTCTGGAGAAAAATATATAATGCATGCCAGAAACATAATTGTACAAGTATAACACCAATGTAGAATAAAACCTCAAAGCAATACTACAGTATATACTTATAAAAAACTTACAGTAAATCAGTTAAATAGCAATTCAGTTCAGTATAGCAATTATTTTCAATAAAGTAACAAGAGTCATCAACTCTTTAGGAAACAGAACGGCACAGCTTCTGCCCATTTCAAGATGTCCAAGTGTTTAAAGCCATCTAAACTGGTTGCCATCACCATAATTTGGGCACCAAATCTTTTAGCTATGCATGATGCAAACATTACAGGTCTGTTTTGAAGGGAGAGGAAAGGAAATAAATGACTTACCAATATTCCCCCCCCCTGACTTCTTTGTTTTTCTTTGAGAGGGTTCCTGACCTTTTAATTCTCTCAGTTTCGTTACCTCTTTCTGTAAGTATTAAGCCTTATAAAGTACACTTGCCACAATTCCTAACTTGCCTGGCCAGTGTTTTCTAACATTCAAAAGAGGCAGTCGCACACTTACAGAAGTTCCTTGTCCTGCTAGTGGTCAACTCCTCTTTGTCAATTCCCATCATAAACCAGCTCCCCATTATGACCAACTGCCTCAGAACCATTGGACATGTCCATTCTATCCACAGTTGTCAAAGTAGAACATTCCAGTTGCGGACGCATGTGCTTCGCCACATTCCTTATGAACACATTTTTTTTATTCACAATCGAATAAAATCTGATTATAGAATGGTTGTGCAAGTAATGTTGTTTAATGGCTCTTCTCTGAAAAATTATCTCCCTTGACCAGTCTTCCCTCTCACCACCACAACATGGTAGTCTAGACTATAAGTGATTGTGATTAAAGTAACAGAAGCAAAGAGCAGGAGGAACTAAAATCATCCATGATGGAAGAAGTACAAGGTGTATATAAAAGTGTACTTGTTGAACAAGGAACAGGTTTAGTAACATACACGAGTGTCTGTGGCTATTGATTTATATAATGATATTTAGTTAGATTCTGGCAAGCAAAATCTATTTCTAGTTTCCCTCATAGGAAATTTTTATAGCTTCATTTGTGTAAGTCCCAATGCCTTTTCTAGTTTCCATCCCAAATGTACCAATGCACAACTTTCCTGATACATCTGCTCTTGTGTCCAGTTTGTACCAGTTCCAAATGTAGTTTCCCTTGGTGTGGGAGAAGATTGTAAATCTAAAAGTGTACGTAAAGGTAAAGGGACCCCTGACCATTAGGTCCAGTTGTGGCCGACTCTGGGGTTGCGGCGCTCATCTCGCTTTATTGGCCAAGGGAGCCAGCGTACAGCTTCCAGGTCATGTGGCTAGCATGACTAAACCACTTCTGGCAAACCAGAGCAGCACATGGAAATGCCGTTTACCTTCCCGCCGGAGCTGTACCTATTTATCTACTTGCACTTTGACATGCTTTCGAACTGCTAGGTTGGCAGGAGCAAGGACCGAGCAACGGGAGCTCACGTCGTTGCAGGGATTCGAACCGCCGACCTTCTAATCTGCAGGTCCTAGGCTCTGTGGTTTAACCCACAGCGCCACCCGCGTCCCTAAGAAAAGTGTACATATAGAGCAGTAAATCCCATTGAAATTTAAGTCACTAGGATTTAGGTCAATGTGATCCCCTTGTGTGCTTTCCTTTGTTGAAAGAAGTTCATGTCTTTATTCAGTGTTATTTTCCTAGAAAAAGAGGGGCCGGAACTCACCATGAATGCCTCCCTTGTTCTTTTATAAAGGCAATAGCGCCCACCTGAGAGGTATAGGAACTGAGTTCCTACTGGAAAAAAGCCCTGTCTTTATTTATTTAGGGCATTTGTCCCCCACAGTTCAATCCTAAAGGCTTACAGAATGGTTTTGTATAATCAGTTAAAGCAAGACAGTCTTTACCTACAGATTTACAATTTAAAAGACAGTTTGGAATAGGGGTACAATTTACCCTTCCCTTCCCATTTCCCCTTTTTGACACTTACCTCAACCTAGGTTGCCTTTGGCTGAGCTGGCTGAGCTAGGATGTAGCACTTAAGCTAGTGCAGTCCCACCTGAACCCAGGCTCAGCTTGTTCCAACCTCCTCTCACCCTGGTGGTTCTTGGTTTTGGGTTGCACCCTAAGATAGCTACAAGCTGGTCTTGTTTTAAATTAAATATTCAGAAATTTTGCTTAGCTTCCGCATGTCCAGTCTACTGAGAAGATGATGTCACGGCCGGCTTGACAACCCACGTGTTATGCCTCTGCTACCAAGCCAGATCATCACTTAGAAAGTACTGGTCTCTAGTTCATTTTTTGCTATGAATGCCAAGAGAGATTTATTAAAGAGCCAACTCTTCAAAAATTCAATTTCTGTAAAAATCTTAACCAAATAAAAGAGGCATAGGAGTAAAAATGTGGAGAATTCATGTGCTAGCCTGCCTAAGGATGTTTACCCATAAAAAATTCCACTGAGTTCAGTAGGATTTATGCCTAGTATTTTATGGTCAGGATTGTAGCCTTAATTTATTCTTTAAAGCTCAATTTATTCTTTAAAGCTATGTGTTCATGACAGCTTATGTAATCAATAAAAATAATAAAACTAATACTAATTTTACAGCAGATTAAATTACTGCAGCAAAAATACTAAAAGCTGAAGTCAAACAGTCAAAAGCCAAGCTAGCAACCCCAAAATCATCTCTTTAAGATAGCCCTATGGTCCAGTAGTGGAGAACCTCCTAGCAGATCTCTGAATTTGGCCTGCAAGGCCATTCTGGACCAACAACACCCACCTGTCTAACATCTAACATCATATGGAATCAGATCAAGGTTAGTTATTTTCAGTCTAAGCACTAAGATAAGTATCTTTTTATCTATACTCTACATGCTAAGCACCATAGTGCTAAGATCAAATATAAGCTCCCTAATTTTGGTGCCAAAGCTGTGAAGGTGCTGCTGTTTACTGCACATGTTCCAGCTTCCCATAATGAAGGAATATATAGCAGAACTATAATAGGTTTTTGAGGGAGGGAGTTCATATGGGAACAGGTGGTCTCCAAGGTATGTTGGTCCTAGGCCATAAAGGTCAAAGCCAGCATCTTCCCCATTTCAAATCTGCCTCTCCTAGATGGGAGATGTTTTAGTTTTAAGGGACATGTTCCACTCCTCCAGGAAGCTGTTTCTGTATGCACATGTGTGTTAGGCCGGCAGCTGGATTAACTCAGCCCATGGTGACAGCTCTTTGAATGATGCCAAGTCGATTTCACTGGCCCATTGATTCAGTGCCATTGCGAAGGATCTGCCAGTTCTGTGAACTGCCCCACTCATTTCTGTTACATTTCTCAACTTGCATTCCCAGTTCTGTTTTCTCATCCAGTACTGTTTCATTTGCTGAGATTTTGGCAGCTGCTTCGGAGTGAAGTCAATAGTTGACTATGTATGTGGATTCCATTCTGCACAGATTCGACAGAAAGAGGCAGTTGACATTGCAGTGTTTGTTCTATGTAGTCATTTATGTGTCCCGTTTCCTCGTAGACAGATGTACCTAAAGCTCCTTTAGTGAGAGCCAATTCACATGACTGGTGTATGAGAACATCCACTTTGTAACAGGGATCCATGGTTGCTTTGAGTTAGAAAAAAATCACTGGGTAGATTGGAGAACAGTGTAGCAGAGTAATCAAGCAACCACTTCAGCTGGAACGTAAGATAATTCTTATTGTCAAGTGAGGATAAAAACAGATGCAAGATTTTAAAAGCAGCCACAACAGGTTCTGTGTCAGCTGCATGATCCTCTTTTGCAACATGAATTCATGTAGATAACAGGGTGGGGATTATATTGAGATGGGGCTTCTAGTGCTCAGGCTCTAATGCTTGTCTCCTGCACAGCTGTTGCTCTCTTTCCACCATAAGTTTGGAAGACTGAGTTCCATATCTACCAAATTTTGTGTGGTTCTAGCTTTAGAGCTTGCTCCCTAGCCCTCTTGGTATGAAGACACTGCTTAAGCTCCTGCTCTCTTTCCCTGGTTGCTGCCTTGGATCTTGACCACTCCTGTCTGAGTGGGATGATACTCCTGATCTTTGTGATGCTCCGTTGTTGCCACGGAACTCAACCCTTACCTGTTTTTGACTATGCATCTTTTACTGGCCCACTTGGGTTGACAGCCAGTTCTCTCCTTCCCAAGTCCTGGAACCCAGCTGCCTGGCTCTGACCCTTGCCGAAGCCTGGTAATTCCAGATATATATTTCAAGTTAAACATCAGATCAGCTGTCAGACCCGCCGTTTCCCTAAAGGTTGGTGCCAAGGGTTGGCATGAGTGGCATCTGCAAGAGGGCCTACATCAAAGCAGGGCCCCCACTAGAAATAACTCCCATGGACCTGTTACATTCACCAGATGGACTATCTGTTACAATAATTTTAGAGCAACTGAAATGTATCAAGGGCTTTGAGCCTAGGACTTGCCGATGAGAAGGTCAGCGGTTCGAATCCCTGCGACGGGGTGAGCTCCCGTTGCTCGGTCCCTGCTCCTGCCAACCTAGCAGTTCGAAAGCACGTCAAAGTGCAAGTAGATAAATAGGTACGGCTCCGGCAGGAAGGTAAACGGCGCTTCCATGCGCTGCTCTGGTTCGCCAGAAGCGGTTTAGTCATGCTGGCCACATGACCTGGAAGCTGTATGCCGGCTCCCTTGGCCAATAAAGCGAGATGAGCGCCGCAACCCCAGAGTCGGCCACGACTGGACCTAATGGTCAGGTGTCCCTTTACCTTTACCTTTACTCGCTGGTACAGAGTACTGGTCCCCTTTTCTTTTTTTGCTGCCCATGGCAGCCATTTTGTGCTGGCACCCACAGCACTTTCTATTGAGATGTGAGTGCTAGCACATATACATACACACACACCAAAAAGCACTGGATATATCTATTCAGTTATATGGCCAACATTCACTCCCCCGTCACAATCGTAAACTTCAAAAAACAACCACCACCCCATTGGGCAAAACTTCCATTGTGTTTTTGAACTCTTGTAAACTTGCCAACGGTCACCCTCCACAGGTAACATTTCTCTAATTCAAACACTGTCGGCAAGCAAATTTGCAAAAACGTTTTTCACATTTTGCCTGGATTGAAAATTGTACATTTGAACACAGCTGTTGTGTTAGCAATTCCCCCTGCCCCAATCATCCATGCTGCTGTAATATGTAATCTCTGTCTTCAGCCTACACTAACCCAGAGTTTGGTCCGAAAATCTAACATTTGCATTTCTCCTGTCTGCATCCCATCCTTTTGCATGGTTTCTTCTGTTAAGGCAGATTGGAACGATGTGGATGCAAAGAATTTACATCCTCCTTACTATACTTTTGATCTGTCCTATGAAAAGCTATGAGGTTTTTGTTGGGTTTTTTTATTTTAATCTTTTCAGTTTTATCTCTTGTTCTTAGTGACACTTGAATGGCACACCTGTTCCCCAAATCCTGGCTGAAGTCTCTGCTTGCCTCATTAGGTTGCTCACATACAATAGATCATTTTTGGTTTGAAACTTAGGAAAGAAAATGGCTAATGAGGCGTACTCCATGGTGCTCTTTTCTCTGCGTATTATACATCACTGTGTGGTACTTGAAGGGAAGAGTTGTATAACCCTTGCCCAGTAATTGCAAGAAAACACTGCAGCTGCACTGCATATGTTCCAGCTGAGCTTGTCATCTTTGCATCCAAGAGCTTTTAATTGTGAGGCCCCTTGATGTAAGCCTCCCCTTATTCCCTCTTAAAACCCATCACAGTGGAAGGTGGCATCTAGAATTAATATCCTCTGAATGCTTCAAATAAAGATTCCTTAGCAAGCTAGCCTGAACTGGCATAATAACAATTGATAGAGCTTGGAGCGGCTGTGTTTCTTTATGCCAGCTGGGATTTTGAGTTCCTGTTTCCTTAGATACGGGATCATCTTTTATCATTCCAGCAAGGATCTATTATGCAAACTGTGGGCATCATCCAGCCAAAGCGAAGGATTTTTAAGTTCCATTGATTGGAAATAGAGTTTTGAGCACGTGCAGATCTAGAAAAATACCTGTTGTTTCAATGCTTGTATATAAAAGGTTGTACATTGCAATGATCCCTAGGGGTACATTCTATACACACTTTGTCAGCTTGTGGGCAACAGTGAAAGCCAGGTTAAACTTATCTTCTGCCTTGGTGATCCCGCATTTGAAAATTGTCAATTCATTTGCACATTCCCTTTCTGAGTTCTATTTCTTGGTCACACTGGAGTGTGACAGTGTATTGGAAACATATAGACTTGCAGAATGCTTATTATTTTAACTGAGACTTCCCATGAAAATGCCACTGCTGCCGAGGTTTTCAGCTGCACGCTTTCCTCTGTTTAGTTGGAAAGTCCTTATCATGCTCCCTCTCAGAGCCTTTATCACAAGTTGTTGCTCTCAAAAGTCTCAGTTGCAAGAACATTTGTTGGCCGCATCTTTGAAGCCATTGCCCGGAGCTCACCATTGCTTATCGGAACTGTTTTGTATCACTCTTCACAGCTTGTAGCACTTGACGATGTCTTCCTGTGAAACACTCTAAGCTTTGCCTTGCGATGGAATGCTTTGTGTTATCACAACTCCAGGAAATAACCCCTCCATATTTTATTTTAAAACCCTCACAGCATAGGGAATCATTCAATTAATGGTTCCCATCAAAGCAGTCCACCAGCCCTGAACTGGGGAAATCTGGATGCAAAATCTTGAGCTTCCTGTCTGCACAAGGTGGACACCCATTTGTATCTTCTGGCTCCACGATGGCCCTTGTGGCACAATTGCTTTTCTGATATCACCATGGAGGAGATGACTGATATTCTCATGATAATTGTTGACAACCTAGATCTGTGATTGATTGACCCCATCCATTCTCATCATTCCGCTCCCCACCCAGGCTGTTTCCTTTCATGGCAGTTTTAGTTCTTCCTGCCATCAAGACTGGGATTTATTTTTGACTTGAGCATGAAGAGCCTTCATTCTTTAAAGCAGACGCCCAGGGACAATGACAGGAACCATCCCTTTGCCAGAAAGTCATTTTCCTTATCTTTGTCTCTGCTCCTGCTGTGTCTTCTTTCCTTCCAAAGTATGTTTCCCCCCAAAATGTCCAGAGTAAGGGAACTTGTTCTGCATCAACTTCTCTGCCAAGCAGAACTTGCATATCTGCAGTGGAACCATTGTGTGCTGCAGAGAGTTCTGGGACATGCCCTAGGATGTACATCCAAACTGTACATCCCCTTGCATAGCTCATAGTGGGATATATCAGCTGTGCTGTGGCACAGAAGAGGGGGGGAAATGTAACACAGGGATGTTGCAAACTAGCCAACTCTTCATTATTTTAAAGGGTGCTTTCAGACATCGGGAATACTGCATTAGTTTTCCTGGTTATATTGCTAGCACTTTTGTCCCGTTTTTAATGTTCCTTTCACACTGCAGTACGTGTTGCATTGTGGAATTGTGGCTTTTTGACTGCTATACAGGCATGTTGTGCTAAATTTCATTCACACCAGGGGGCATGGTATGGCACAACAATGAATGTCATTGGACATCGCTGCTCCCCCTGTCTTTCTGCACATGTTTATATCTGTTCCCCAATGAAAACAGCAGGAAAGTACTGTAAGCCAGTATACCACCCCAAATTCCATCACTTTACTCCCACTTTTTTTGGCTTAAGGGGGCTGGAAACATTTCCCCCCTCTGGAATCAAGTAACACGGAAATGAGCCTTTACTATAATAACAACAACAGCAGCAATCTAATATAACAATAAAGAATGATAATATAATAGAACAATTAATTTTTGGTGCCCTGAACATAGGCTTGTTTGTTTTTTCTCTTTTTATATCTGGCATGCATATTGCTGCGGGAGGCAGTGGAAGACAGGAGTGCCTGGCGTGCTCTGGTCCATGGGGTCACAAAGAGTCGGACACGACTAAACGACTAAACAACAACAACAACAACAACATGCATATTGCTGCTCATTCCATTGCCAGGAAAGCAAGTGGAGTATTTCTTCCCTGTGCCTTCCCTGCTTCAACCTATATGGCATTGCCTCTTCTTGGGATGATAGGCAACATTACAGTATTGAAATACATCATTCCTGTTCTGATAACATACTTTACTGTCTCTGAAACCTTGGCATTATGAATCTGATCCAGCAGCCATTAAAGTCAAAGCCTGTCATTAAAATATGCAGGAATGATGGATATATTAAATGAACCTAGGAAGGGGAGGAAGGGAAGTCAATGAATGTATGGTTTAATAGAAGATGTTTAATTTCAAGTATAAAATTTGAAAAGTTAATAAAAATTTAAAATGGAACAAAGCCCATTAACATGAGAGATGAAGTTCTGTTCCAGTTTGGGGCTTTGGAATCTGTTAGACGGTGCATCATCCATGGCCAGAAAATAGACTGACTTGCTTATGTCAGCTTTTCCGAGTTAACAATCTCCCACATCAGAGTTCACAGCAAGGATTGCAGCTTTTTATTGTCTCCTTAGAGGACCGCTATGCCATTCCTTGATTTATTCTGAAAACTTAAAAGGTTTAGTCCTTATTCTCCAGGTCCCCTTCTCAACGGAGGGTTTCTTAACTTTAAACCACAGCTCTAGGTGCATTTGGACCGGTCGCCACTGTTATCACTTGATGAATGCAAGCGTTATTGTCATGTGTGAATGTGTCATCACAGGTTTAACACCAGAGACAAAGCAGACACTAGTCTGAAGCTTGGCAAAGAAGCTGGTGCCCCGCCTACATGTGTTAATGGCTTGTCAGC
Source organism: Podarcis raffonei (assembly GCF_027172205.1). Classification (NCBI taxonomy): domain Eukaryota; kingdom Metazoa; phylum Chordata; class Lepidosauria; order Squamata; family Lacertidae; genus Podarcis; species Podarcis raffonei. The sequence continues at coordinate 17,897,975 of NC_070616.1, forward strand.
GGTGGTGGTAGCGCTGTGATCATCACTAGGTGACTATTATTTTATTTATTGAACTTAAATCCCAGAGTTTTCTCTAAGGAGCTGAAGGTGGCATACATGGTTCTCCCCTTCCTCATTTAATCCACACAACAACCCTGTGAGGTAGGTTAGGTGAAAAGACAGCGATGGCCCAAGGTCACCCAGTGAGCTTCATGGTCAAGTGGAGATTTGAACCCTGTTCTCCCAGATTTTAGTTTGACACTCAAACCGCTGGTTCTGAGTTTCCATTTACATTTCCCACAATGCCCCTGTGGTAGTGCTGTTCTGGAGCATTGCAGAAAATTTAAATGGTGGCTCACCATCCACCTGGCATGTGGGTTCAGGACAGGTGTCAGTGCATTGGCAGGTCCTATGCAAGTACTGGGGCCCATCAGCTGCCAAGGAGTACAAGATGGGAAAAGCAGGCCTGGACAGAGCTTTCCTATTATTCCAAAGACAATGTTTTTCAGTTGACACGTGCAGCTACTGGTAGTAGCTCTTTAGAAATGGAAGCCCCCTACCAGCAATAGGGATGGGGGAAAATTTAAATTCCATTCACATTTAAAGGTGAACCTAACTAATTGCCACTTTCCAAAACAATGTTATATCCAAAGCAGCCATCCTCTGAAATTCATCCTTGTGTGTAGTGGATCAGGCCCTAGTGAAGTATACTGTGTAAGTATGCCAGTGGGAATTATCATTTCATTCAATGGTGGTCTGCTATGAAAGCTACCATGAAGATTTGGATGCTGCATCCAACACTTCAAGTGCTAGTCCTGTGGTGGTTGGCAGGATGTGGTCCTTAGGTAGCAATGAAAAACGGTGTGGTGCTGATTATTAGAATTTTCAAAATGGGAACGACCGAAAATGATAAGGGAAGTGATAAATGATGCCTTTATTTGAACCAACCAGTGCTCACAAAGAGATGTGCAATGTTTTGAGAAGCATTTGCAGACTGATGAATTTAATACATTTGTCAAGTACTGCTTGTGACTAATTTAACATCCAGTCTAAGAAACAGTCCTGTGGAGCTCAAAGCTTGATACAGAAAGGTGCCATTGGACCCTGCAATCAATGCAATATCTCATCTTGTAATCCTTTTTTTATATGGCTCTCTGGAGATTTTATAGATAAAATTCATTTGGAAGATTTATTGATGCACATCTCTAATAAATGGTCTGTGCAAGATCTGAGAGTAGAAAGGAAGACAGTGAAGGGATTTAAGCATGGGAGTCACATGATCTGAGGAAATTTAGTGGCCACAGTGTGCAGCTGTATCTCACATAGGTTCATTCTGTTTTGGAAACAGAATATGTTGCTTACATTCTCTTTTGATTTTCCAGCCCCTTTGCTCTCTATTCTCTGAAGAAGACATGAAACTGTTTTTCAGGAACAAATACATTTCCTTGTATTGTATACGCCAGTTATATTTTTACCTTCCTCAAGTGGAATGCTAGACACGTATTTGGCTCAGCCTCTGTGTATAAATAGAATAATAAATCGGCAATCATGTCATGTTCTGAAAATAAAACGTAGCCATGATGTGACCTAAGTGTGGGGCATTTGCTGAGGTGCTGCATTACGGGCACAGAGCTCATGTGATCTGAAATGCCCACATTGATAAAACAAGCTATTGCCAATAAACTAAATTTTGGCTATGGATCAGAACACACAGGAGATAAGTGTATGAGGCTACAATTCTTGCTAAGTTGAGGAAGCTGGCAGCATTTTCCATGGCTTGTTGCATACATCACTCTTTGTACCATGTCAATGGTTAGTAGATTGCAAGAGATGGTGCCAAAAGGTTGGTCTCCTGCAGGTTGGTTTCTCTACCTTAACTCAGAAGAAGAAGAAGAGTTTGGATTTGATATCCCGCTTTATCACTACCTGAAGGAGTCTCAAAGCAGCCAACATTCTCCTTTCCCTTCCTCCCCCACAACAAGCACTCTGTGAGGTGAGTGGGGCTGAGAGACTTCAGAGAAGTGTGACTAGCCCAAGGTCACCCAGCAGCTGCATGTGGAGGAGCGGAGACGTGAACCTGGTTCACCAGATTACGAGTCTACCACTCTTAACCACTACACCACACTGGCTCTCTCAGGTTAAGCTTGTGGTCCACTAAGGCCCTTAGATCCTTTTCACAAGCCAGGTGTCCCGCATCTTAAATTTGTGTAGCTCCTTCTTGCCTGTGTGCAGAAACCTGACAGTTGTCCCTGTTGAAATTCATTTTGTTAGTTTGGGTCTGGTTCTCCAATTTGTTAAGGTCATATTGAATCCCAATTCTGTCTTCTACCCTTCTCAGTTTGGTGTCATCTGCATTTGAAAGATGTTGAACAACAATGGGCCCAGGGCAGAATCCTGTGGCACTCTGCTTGTCACTTTTTTCCAGGATGACAGCCAGTGCCATTGCTTGGGCTGGTTGTAAGGAAGATGGCAGACAGAGGTGGAGGCTGGATGAAGGCTGACTGAGGTTGGTGGAGCTGTGCTCCTTTTGCCCGAATGAACCAACCTTTGCCAGCTATGGTCGTGGCTTGTGCTTTATCTCAAGTGTTACAAAATAATTTAAAGATTCTGTGAAAGAAGCAACTTGGGAAGGAGGGTGATAGCAGTTGTGATGGAGTTAGGTGCTTGTCCCTGGTTGTACCATGTGAATCACATCCACAGTGTGTGTGTGCATGCTCTCACACAGACACTTTTAAGCTGTTGAGAATTAGCTGGGTTTCCCTGACCTGTGTCCACTATACAACTTCGGGTTCCACCTTAAACAGGAAAGGTGTATGCATAACCCTGAGGTTTTATAGCTGTGGAAATTTGGAATGAATCCCAAATGCAAAACAAGAAAAAGGAAATCAAACAAAGGGATCTTAACTGAGGAAGTCTTTTATTCACAGCTAAATGCTAGCATTACAATCTGGCTATCTGTTTTTAGAAGATTAAAGGGGAGGGGAGAAGAAGGTTAAAACAAAACATTTATTAAAAAATTAGAAAGTTTTTTGTGTTTTTTTTTGCAAAGCTTGACTAGAACCAGCTTACTGGGTCTGCACACCAAACTGTACAGATATTCTAGCTGAGCAAGTAAGCAGTTGAGAGAAAGGAGTGAGATTTCCCTCCCCATGCATAAAATGCAATTGAGAAGGTGGGAGAGGCAGCAGCATTGTGTAACGCAGTCACCCTTTCTCTCCCGCCCATCCAAAGACAGTTACTGTACACAAAATAAATACCTTTTACAAGAGGCTCAGTACAATGCTACAGTCCTTCACTGAAGGGAAACATATATACATATAAATCCTGTATATAACTTATTTTACGTACATCACCATCAATGCTACATGTTTGTTTGTTTTTATTTAAAAAAGAAGGGCTAATTCAGGCAGGCATTCCAAATCCAAAAAAGATAGTAGCATTACAGGAGTGGGCCGTGCAGAGTCAGGAGGATGGGGTTGAAGACAAACAGTAGAATTTGAGTGGAATGATCCCCAAGGAAGCATCTTTATGCTACAGACTTAGGGCCCTTCCAGACTGGTGTTAAGTTTGTTTGCGTGGGTGGGTGGGTGCAGACATGTATTCTACAACATGTCATTGACACAATAACAGTGCATGAGTGGTGGAATTATACTGGGCAGTCCACACATTATTTTGCTTTATTGTTTTGTGATGCTTCTCCAATGTTACCACATTATTGACTTCTGGAGGAGCACCCTTGTGCTGTAGCGCACCAAAGGTGGGACATTCTACCCCCACATAAAATTTGTGGTGTGAAAAGTTACAAGGTTTCAGCAGAAAGCTATGGGACATGCACTGATTGGAAGCAAAGCAGTTATGTCTGCCCCAAAACCTTTATAGGCACGAACAGTATTGGATTTGGATTTGATATCCCGCTTTATCACTACCCGAAGGAGTCTCAAAGCGGCTAACATTCTCCTTTCCCTTCCTCCCCCACAACAAACACTCTTTGAGGTGAGTGGGGCTGAGAGACTTCAGAGAAGTGCGACTAGCCCAAGGTCACCCAGCAGCTGCATGTAGAGGAGTGGAGACCCGAACCAGGTTCACCAGATTACGAGTCTACCGCTCTTAACCACTACACCACACTGGCTCTCTTTTGGCCCTCTATTGAAAGCAGAATCATGTATAACTACCCAGATACCACCACCACAAGCACAAATGACCATAAATGCACAATAAAAAAGGACTCTAGAGGGGTCCCTAAACTAGTTTAAGTTGGGCTTGTGTGAAACCCTTTTGAGAAATATTTAATCTTATCCAATTTGTTGGGGTGTGTGTATCCTCTGAGGTTTCTTAGTTGTTTCACCTAAGAAGGAACCTCCAAATTTGCTGTGAACGTCACTTCAGTTGAAATCCAGCAATAACCTCAGGCATATGTGGACTCTCCCAAGTATACATCTTACTGTTTCTTTCTTTTTTTCAGCAAAGCATAACAGTACGAAGAACCAAATTGGGCTTTAAAAGGAGCAGCTTACTGAGTATGGTCTATTTTTCTGTATAAGGGAAAACCAAACAGCGGGTTGCTCTGACAGTACTGATAGATGAGATGTTGCTCTCCCCAATTCCAAGTCTAGCACAGGCTTTATGACAGTGTACATATCTCTAACACAGCCTCAGGAAAATGTCAGGCTAAAATGCCGGGCATATTCCAAAGAAGTGTTACTTACAGCCCGACAGAAAAGACGCACACAGTGACCTTTTGAGTTTTTGGAAGTGCATTGCGAGAGAGAAGAATGAATCGGGGAAAGGACAGCATCCAGCACCATGTTAGAGTGACTGGAATTTCACTTCCGGTAGATGACCTCATACATGGGGTGAAGACACACAGAGGATTTTAAGCATGGTAGATGTGGTATGAATGCACTTTTCCTGCCTTGGAAAAACATGTCACTTCTTCCAGTGAGTTGGGGAGGGAACGGTTTTGCAAGTTTCTGATGTGTTGGAGAAAGGCTGGCTTAAGTGGGTACCTCTTGACAAGTGCCCCATTAGCCTGGGCCTGTGACACTGGCAGTGTACCTCTTCCCTTTCTCCCAATCTGCTGGGAGTTCATTATTTTTTTGTAAGGCAAATGATGGATGCATGGAAGAACAAATGTGCATGTGCTGCTTTGATCTACCAGGCAAGACAAGATGCAAAGTTTGGCTGGCTAACAAAGAACTCACAGATGTTAAGAATGTTATGACTAACTGGATAGCTCAGTTAGAGTGTGGTGCTGCTAACACCAAGGTTGCAGGTTTGATTCCCATATGGGATAGCTGCATATACCTGCATTGCAGGGGGTTGGACTAGATGATTTTCAGGGTCCCTTCCAATTCTACGATTCTGTCTTCAGAATACAGCACAACTCATTTTCACAGTGCTCCTGCTTTTGCCTGATCTCCAGGTAGCATCACACAATAAGTAAATATAAACAGCTAGTAATCTCCCCTTTCTTATCTACCCATTCTACTTATCAAAAAAGTCCAGATATCCCCCCTGATAAATGAAGTCTTCCTGCATTATTAGAGATAGGTCTGATTTGCATACAGCAGGTGTGGAATTTAGCACTATACCAAATTTTGCAGCCTGCCTTGACTTTTTTTTTTAAAGGGCACATTAGAAAATCTGGGGCTAGTCCTACATATAGTAGACACATTAAAGTTAATGGGCATGACTAACTTAGGTTCATTAACTTAAGTGAGCCTACTCTGAGTAGAATTTAGTTGCATACAACTCCCTGGTATACACATCCCAGAAGAAATAGTGTATGGCTTGGATTCATCTTTTGTTTAATGGGAAATGTATTATACCAGTAAAACGATTTATACTATTTTTTTTTAAAAAACTGCAGTTTAATGTAAAACAAGAACAAAAAATAGCGAGAGGAATATAGGTATTATTTCTTACAAACAAAGGAGAACATCCAGGGATTATCCCAGATATCTGAAAGAATGTGAAGTGCAAGACTTGTGGTTTGGCTCAGGAAACTAACCCTCGGTCATAAGGAACCCTATCTTCTCTTCAACCTTCTTCATAGGGTAATAAATGTTCTTGGCTTCTATAGGAGCTCTCTGCATCCTGCAAAAAGGGAGAGTGGGACTGTTGTTGCCAAATGTCTTGTGTCTACAAAATTAAGATAGCTGTTTGGCAAGGAAAAGCTTTCTGGCTAAGAGTTCCAGTATTTCCTGTACTGGTCAGGTCTCTCAAACTACTTTTTGTACTCCTGGTGTTTAGGAGTTTCTGCTTCTGGTTGCACCCAGAACCTTGAAATGCAGTGGGAGCATCCAAGGTTTTTTGACCAGACAAAGTTCAAATTGGTGGTTAAAGACTGAGGCAACCTTTTTTCTTTCCTATCAAAAGTGGGATCTAAAACTCCAGAGCTTACTCCCTGGTTTAAATATACCCTCTTTTCCTTTTTTGTCTCTCCAGAGGATTTGGAATTGCCTTTTATGGAGAAGGGCTGTAGCATGGGGTTTTTGTGTGCAGGTAGTCCTAGGTTCAACGCCTGGCATTTCCTGTTAAAAAAGCAGGGCTGGGAGCATTGGTGCAGTAGTCTAGGGTCATGGTGGTAAGTCAGAGACCCCTTACTATTTCTGTAGCAGAGTCCCAGTATTCTACAGCCACCCTATTCAGCATGAAAGGGGAGCTTTTTTAGTCACTGTGTACTTCAAAGATAAACATTTAGAAACACTGAAAACAAGATGCTTCAGTTACTATGCATATTAGATCATTAGGTATATTAATTGTATGCAGTAATGTGTATATTAGGAGAAACTTGCACTAAAATGCTGCTGAAGTTTCAGGATTAGAGAGAGAATCCATAAACAGATGTGGAATGCGGAGATCTGAACTTAAAATTGGAAAAGTGAGAAAGTGAGAGAAACCTAAATTGGCAGATTCACCCAACCCTGATCACTACCAAGTATATCTGTTTCAGGCTGCAGCTGTTCCCTCCCTCTGGCCGTTCCAGCGGGAGAGCTTTTAGGCAGTCATTAACTGGCTCCGTTCAAGGGGAACAAAAACAGCTTCCCCTTTATTGTCAAAAAGGTGCTGAGGGTCAGAGCCCTTGCGTAATGGTGGATCCTCTGAGAAAAGTTCTTTTCCTTTTCATGTAAGCAGAATGAAGCTGCAGCCTTCACACAAAGCCGAAGCAGCAACAGCTGAGGAGCCCATCTTAAAACCTGCACCCACTGTGCAGAGTGGCTTTGTTTGAAAGGTTGCCATCTGCAGGAAACAGGGTCATCCTTGCCTTGGACTCACCCATCTCAAAGCTGCCAGAGCACATTCCGCACTGTTTCAGCCCCGAGAGGGAGCAGCCAAGTAGCACCACGGAATTCCATTGCTTTTTCCCAAGAATGCACCACATCTCCCAATCTCCCAACAGCCAGATGCTGAATGACCTTCAGCGCTGGCATCAAAAATCCTGCGTGTGCTAGATACAGAAATCTGCCTGTGCCTTGTTTCCACAAGAAAAAGCAAAGAGGAAACATGCAGCAGCTTTGATCACACCAACCTTCTGCTGATGGATGTTGCCCAGCAGCAGCAAAGAGTTGTTCCATGCGTTACGCAGAACGAGTTGGCAGACTTCTGGACTGTACCATTGAACAGTAGATGGGGTCATTGCCAATGTTCCCTCATGTAAAGAAACTCTCTGTACACTATGAACTAGCACGTCAGGGAGAAAAGAGTAGGGCAGCCCTCTCTGGGATCCAGGAAGCTTTCCAAGTGAAGCATTTCAGGAAAATATGACCCCTCCATCAACAGTCTGATGTGATTCAGTCTAGCATTCTACCACCTCAAGATTTGCAATCGGTAGAATGTCTCTAACTCTTTGGCCTCTATCTGCATTATACATTTAAATCCGTATCATAGCACTTGAAACAGTCACATATTCCCCTAAAGACTCCTGGGAACTATAGTTAATTTTAAGGGTGATGAGAATTGTTAGGAGGCCCTTGTTCCCTCACAGGGTTATAGTTCCCAGAGTTCCCTGGGAAAAGGAATTGACTACTGAACCACTCTTAAGAATTGTAACTCAGGGGAGTTGGGATCTCATAACAAGCCTCAGTGAGCTTAACAAACCGCAGTTCAAAGGATTCTTGGGGGAATCCATGCCTGTTTAAAGTGGTTTGATACTGCTTTAAGTGTATAGTACAGATGGGCATGGGCATTACATTTCCAAAGCAGGAAGAGCCAAACTATCCTATTTTTGTCCCCAAATGCCCAGTGCTTTCCTTGGTCTGTTTACATGAAGAGCAGCACGGGGCCTTACTTTGAGCAAGGATGCCAAATGTCATGTTAAGTTACAAGGTGGCGGCATTTAATTGTGGGGAGACTCCATGCTGACCCTTTTGCCAGACGTGTCAAGATGGAACTTTAACAAAGTGATTCTGCTTTTCTTAAGGTTGAATCCAGCCTAGTTTCTCATACAAGTGAATTCTTAAGTAACAAGCTATTCCCCCTCCTCAACACCAAGTTAATTCAGGATATAATTCTGAGTCATTTGGACATTGGGGGCCTTAGAAAAGAAATTTGAGGACCACAAAGGTTTTGATGCAGGAGGAAGCTCGTTATAAGCCCATTGTGCACTAAGTGTAAAGGAAGGTGTTGGGCCAGCCTTCACTAAACTGATGCACTGGATGGTGCTGATGGGAGTTGTAGTCTGAAACATCTGGAGGGCACTTGATTGGCAAAGGTGCATTAGACAAACCAGGACTGACCTAATGGTGTACAGACTATTACATGGGTAACCAACACCATGTTGGCTACCCTTGGAGTACTAATTCTTACAGTAGAAATGAGCAGGCTCCAGGACTTGAAGGTTCCACTAAAATAGAGACTGGGTTTTTGAGTCCATAGGTGGATAAAGAATAGGGTGCCCCTATATTGGGATGCAGGTGGCGCTGTGGGTTAAACCACAGAGCCTAGGGCTTGCCGATCAGAAGGTTGGCGGTTCAAATCCCTGCAACGGGGTGAGCTCCCGTTGCTCGGTCCCAGCTCCTGCCAACCTAGCAGTTTGAAAGCACATCAAAGTGCAAGTAGATAAATAGGAACTGCTCCGGTGGGAAGGTAAACAGTGTTTCCGTGCGCTGCTCTGGTTCACCAGAAGCGGCTTAGTCATGCTGGCCACATGACCCGGAAGCTGTACGCCGGCTCCCTCGGCCAATAAAGCAATATGAGCGCCGCAACCCCAGAGTTGGCCACAACTGGACCTAACCGTCAGGGGTCCCTTTACCTTTACCTTTAAGCACATATTAAGCCCAGGATTTTGTTGTCAGTACCACATCACTCATTGCAACTACTGCTTGTGTGTTTTTCTGAGTGCATACAGGGGTGGAAAGAGGAAAGTATGTTGTATGTTAAAGCCTTCTCTATATAAAAGTATTTTACTGGGAGATAAAATGTTCAGTTGATAGTATATGTCAGGATGGTCCTGATTAAGCAGAAGTGAGGAAGGAACCACATGTTATGGGGGCACACCCTTGTTTCACAAATATGTACACTCCAGTTATCACAAATGCAAGGTTGAGGAGGAGCATGTGCAGGAAAGAAGTGGCAGCTTGGAGGGGTGCATAACTCTCCACACCTACTAGCTCTCCACTGTCATCTGCTTCCAACCCCTGGAATATTAGCATGTGTGATCAACATAAGAAGCTGCTTTATAGTACTGGTCCAACTAGCATAGTCCTGTCTGCACTAACTGAGGGCAGCTCTCCAGGGTTTCAGGTGGGAGTCTTCTTCAGACGTACCTGGAAACTGAACCCTGGGACTGTTCACATGCAAAGAATGCAGTCTACCATTGAGCTATGGCCCTTCCCCAGAGGTCCGAGAACCCAGTCTTTGCTCCCCAACTCACATGCTTCTTCTACTACATGCTGAATCCCATTAATTTCAGAGGAATCCAACTCTCACTGCTTAGTAGACGGGGGTGTAAGTTTACATGTGCCTCCTGCACTAACTTGTTCTTTGGCTTCCAGTATTTAACCACTGGAACAACTAGCAGGATCATGCCTGCTGGTGTAAGATTCAGAATGAAATGTGATATACAGTTAGGGCTGCCGGATAGTGTTACTGCCAAGCATTGGAGCAACGTGCGCATTACAATGGATAGCGAGGATAGTTCCTGGAACTCAGGGTAAGTATTTCTGTCCTCTTGAACAGGAACAGTTGACTAGAGTATCCGCTAGCAATTCTGCATCTTTCAACCTCCCTTCCTCCCTGCAACTCTATTCTATAGAGCTGAGGTTTGCTTTCTGAAGCAGCTTGTCACGCAAGCTCCACCTGCTGAAATCTCTTCTGCACAACTATTAAAGGTGCAGGAGTCCTGTCCTTTTTTGCTTCTGGCCATCCTAGTTCTCTTCTCACTGTCCCTGGAAATGCCAGAGATTGAACTCAGAACCTTCCCCATTAAAGCATATGCTCTGCTATCCTGGTACGGCTCAATGCAAGTGTGCCCTAGTGAGAGATGGGAAGGTGTCAAGCTTAAGGCTTGGGTGCTCACCTTTTACTACCAGGTAGCATGGGGAACTAGATTCCTCTTGCTTTTGGCAGCAATCTATGTTCTCGAGCATCTCCTTTGCTGCCAGGGAGCCTGGGAAATATTGCTTACGATGCATTCCAGTTCAGTTCACTGAGACAAGCAAGGACTGGGAACTCCATTTTCCATGCGTCCCAGTGGCAACAATAGCACTGGGGCCTAAGCTTGAGGCCTCTCCAGTGCTTTTTATAAACTATATAGTGATTTGAACTTTAAGGATGGATAAGCCATTATGAAGAATGTAGGGCTTTTAATTGGTGCACAGTAATTAGAGCTACAATCCTAAGCACAAAGTCTTGGGTAGAATTGGAATACAAGGGTGATATGAAAGATTTAGCAAAATAACAACATCTGCTGGATATTCTCTTAGTTTTTTGGGATGGAAAGTTGCAATTTTGATTCAGCGGAAATATTTTCTGAAGTTCTACATACTGCCATTATTTTCCCTGGCTGCTATAGCTTCAGCACCATTCCTGTCCTCCCCACTCTCCGAGTTGCTACTTCTCCTTTCTTGGTTTTTAAGGGATCACATGGTGAAGAGGATGGCACTAGAATGTCATGTATCCAATCAGATTGATGGCAACTAAGAGAGGAAGTGCAAATGGAACATAAGAAGAGGCCCTGCTGAATCAAACCAAAGGCCCATCAATATTTTTGCATTCTTTTTTCACAAGGAATGCCAAAAAAATACCATAGGGGAGATGTTCTTCAGCTTTTCCAAAAGTGCTTATAGAAACTGTGAGTAGCCAAAGCATGTGAAAGTCACCAATATTTTTCTAGAATATATAGATTATACATTCATACCATACGTTTAAAGCACTCACATACCACTTTTAACTGTCATGGACAATCCTGGAAACTGTAGTTGTTAAGGGGTTTGGGAATTGTAGCTCTATGAGTTCAGCATCTTTAACAAACTAAGGTTCCCAGGTTCCTCTGGGGGAAGTTATGATTGTTAAAGTGGTCTCATAATGCTTTAAATGTGTGGTGTGGATATGACCTTATCAGCTTTGGGAATGTTAACACTGTCTATGAGCATGATGCCATACACTTAAAGCAGAGACAGTAGAAATTGCTTTAGCTTTGATGCCTAGTTCCTTGATCCAATAGCTGTAATGTGATATTTAATCACTGTTTCCCTGTTTCATGTGCATGAACCTTGAGTCACCTTAGCATGAAAGCCAGTATGAAGACATGGTACGTATAATAAATCCACAAGTAAAGCAAGCTGTTGGGTGGGGAGAAGTACTGGGGAAATATGCGTAAATATAATCACATCCATATTATTATATACACTGAAACTGAGCCAACTATTTACAAGTAATGAAATACACAGTAGGTATTCTGGTTTCTTATTCTGAATAATCGCCTTATCCAAACATGTAGCTGACAATCACATAATGGCCTGGAAGCAACAAAGGTTTCCATAGAAAAGGAAATGCTAACCCAAGAGACGGCTGAGGTTCCTTTCTTAGACTGTATTACGCAACTGAGCAAAGGCATCCAAATGTTTTGGATCAATGAGCCTGTGTCAATTTTCAACGTATTTTGTTGTGTCTCGGTTTATAGAGTTTGTTTGCTGAACTCACTTCCTGATTTACTAAGCCTGGATCCAACTGGGAAGGGAGTTTTATTTTCAGGCCATGGCGGGACATTGCTTGGTGACATCACCAAGGAACCGTTTTCAAGGACAATACTCAGAGTAGATCAGTTGAAATTAATTAACCCAAGTTAGTCATGTCCTTGAACTTCAATGGGTCTGCTTTGAATAGGACTAGCACTTCAGTGAAGCCCAATTGTGTCTCCCTTCCCTAAAATAAGGGGTGGTGGTATACCTTTCATAGAGTTAAACCTATATCATCTTTCTTTGGCTCACAGCATTATTATTAAGCTTAACAAAGCTTCCGAATTGGCAGATGTTGTTGCATGGCAACGAAAAGGAGGATGAGCCACACCTGCCATTTTCAATCCCTAAAAGCCAGGGGTGAGGATTGAATGCTGCATGTCTGTGTCATTCTGCTCACGCTGCTTTTAACCATGACAGGATGCTCTAGTCAGAGAGCAGGTGAAAAGAGAGGCGAAAGAAGCTGCCTTATACTGAGCTAGATCCTTGAGCCATCTAGCTGAGTCTTATCCACACCGACTGGCCCTCCAGGGTTTCAGATAAGCTTGCATTTGATTGAGCCTGGGGCCTCTTGCATGCAAAGGAGATGTTCTACCACTGAGCTACAACTCTTCCCAGGGTTTCTATGTCCCTCATGCTGCTGTTCCCAATGACACGAGAGTGCAGGTATCAGATCAGTCAGCTGCAGAATTTTGATCTAATGGAGAACCAGTCTATTGTAGACCATGGCCAACAAATCACTGCAAGAAAAGCATCACCATATAATAAACACTGTATATAATAAGCCTTCGACTAATCCTGACGAAAGCCTGCAGAACAGGTTTGAATTGTGTACCTTGTTTTGCAGCTGAGACAACCGTCGGAAAGTCAGTTACTCCAGCAGAATCCTTCTGATTAGGAGCTACGAGTATCATGGCCAGCGTGGGATTAAGTGGCCTGCTCATTCATATACAGATATTCAACATGGGGGCTGGGTTAGGGGCCCACAGTAGATAGTTGCTATACTGATTATAGGAGCTGCATACTACTGAAAAACTGATTGAGGGTATCCCTGTATTTGAAGAGTGATAGGTTCTTAGATGCCATTTCTGTGATAAGACCCACAAAAAAGTTTGGGGAAAGTGTGAGGAAAATTCAGGTCCAGCTTAGGACCGGTTTATAAATTCTCCTAGGTGTAAAATAGTGGCCTGGAAAAAAAAAGAATATTTTTAAAAAAATAATTACCATTATTCATCCAAAATCCCATGCTATTCCGCGCTCGCGCCCCTGAGGTAGATGCCAATTTGGAGGAAGACAATGCAAGAGAGAGAGAGAAAGAAAGTGGTTGGTATTCAATGCCTGCTATTCTTTCAAACAGGTCTACCCAGCAGGGCCTGCTCAGGTCAAATAGTGCACATTTGCCTTTAAACCTACATCCTTGCTTGGCCATGCCAAGCCTGGTTCGGGTCAGGTTAGTAGCCTATGTTACACATGCCTCTGATCATGTGTCGGCCATCCCTTTGCCCTCAGCACTCTTGAAGCATGCAGGCGGTGGTAGCTGCTGGCGGCCGCGGCGAACCACATTTCTCTGAGGCGATAGGTTTCCCTGTGTAGTCAACGCACAAGGGGCTTCGTGTCCGCATTCCCTCTCCACACGTTTGAGAACAGGGGGACCAAGGCCCCATCTGCCAGATGGGGCACGGGAAGTCACTGCAGGGCTTGATGTCCTCAGGCTTGAGGGATTTGTTGCAGGCTGAGGAGACCTGCCCTTCCACATCCAGACACTCCACCGCTCGTCTCTGCCAGCCAGAGCCGCACGATTTCGAGCACTCGGACCAGTCTCCCAGGACCCACTGTGACGTTAGCATGGGCTTGATTACGTTGGCCAAGTTCTTCTCCTTGCTCTTCTGTTTGCTGAAGTGGACGTCCTTGGGGATAAAGAAGGTGTATCTCACCCTTGGGGGGAACAGCTCAGCGGAAACGGTCAACACCTGGACAGTAAGTGGCTCCGGGAGCTTCTGGAAACTTTGGATGCGTTCCAGGGTGGTAAGAGAGCCACTGTATCTCAGTACAGTCCCCTTGATGAAAATGTCTTCTTCCATAGCTGAAATGGCAAGGTTTCCATTCAAGAGGTATTTGCCATCCAGGGTTTTCAGGGCTAAATAGTTTTGGTCAGGCCACACCCCTCGGCGACCGTGTTGCTTGATGTCAATATTGGTTGCTCCTGCGGGGATTGTGACAATGTCGTTGTATCCAAATCTGTGGAGACCAAAGAGACATGTTTGTTTGTTGTATTAATACTGTGGTGGCCTCTGGCTTTAAACAATAAAAAAATTCATTTATTCATTCCTCCATGGTCAGATAATTTTGTTACGTCCGTGGTTTTTAAAGACTTGTTTTTATTTCAAATTTCAAATAATTATTTCATACCATTTTATGCAAATGCTTTTAAAAATTAAGTGGCATGAAATAAATATTTCCAAATAAATAATAAAATAAATCATTAATATGTATTCTATCTACCACAGAATGAAATTGGCTTAAGTTGTCATCTCTCCCAAGCTACCCTTAGGAACTGTGGCTATGTCAGGGGACAAAGGACCGCTAAGGGAATGCCTAGCACCCTCACCAAACCTGTAAGTCCCAGGATTCTTGGAGGTGGGGGAGAGAGGGGTGATAATTCAAAACCGTTAGGGCTGTTGCTGCATCAGGTGCAGCATCCTAGAAATGTGGCAGAAGCCAGAGAGACACTTCATTTCCCAAGAAAAGAGGGAATTGGATAGGGCAAAAACAATGAGTTTTGATCAGAAATGCAATTTAAATTTTTTTTTTTTACAATTCCTTTACAGTGGTACCTCAGGTTACATATGCTCCAGGTTACAGACTCTGCTAACCCAGAAATAGTTCAGGTTAAGAACTTTGCTTCAGGATGAGCATAGAAAATTGCGCTCTGGTGGTACGGTGGCAGCAGGAGGCCCCATTAGCTAAAGTGGTACTTCAGGTTAAGAACAGTTTCAGGTTAAGAACAGACCTCCGAAACGAATCTAGTACTTAACCTGAGGTACCACTGTATATATTCCTATCACAAATGCCTGGATGAAGTATTGAAAGAATATTGCTATCTGCCTGAACTTCAAGGTGTGTATCTCACTTGAGGGTTGTTGGAGAACTAGGCTGACATATTCTTAACAATGGTAGCTGGCAGATCCTTGTTCTTGCTTGCACATCAGAGCTGTTTGTGGATTCCCCAGCTCAGTTAGACAGCCCATGCCCCACTGGTAGGAACATACACTGAATGGCAGCAGCTCTTCTGGGCTTTAGGTAGGGTTCTCTCCCAGCCCTACCTGGAGAAGCTGGGAAGTGAACCTGAAATCTTCTGCATGCAAAGCAGATGCTCTGTCACTGAGCTGCTGTTTCTGCTGCTGTTATTATTACTTCACAACAGAAAGCCATCAAAATAGCATACAAAATAAAAGTGGAATAATACATAAGCTCTCAAAACAATAACACCATTCCTACAAACTCCAGAAACAGCACAACAAATTTCTTCAGCTACAAAATTGATATTCCATAAAGGACCATGGCCCCTTCTGCAAAGAGACCCTCCCCTGTCCTCAGCAGGGAAACTGCTTTATACATTGGTTGATCTATCTTATTACTGTTTGCACTGATGGGCAGTGCCTCTTGAGGGATACAGACAGGGAACATTCCTAACTGGGCCAGAAAATGCCAGGAACTGAAACTAGGGCCTTCTACATGCAAAGCTACGAGGTTTCCCCTTTGATCTATGATTTTTGTGCTTCTGCAGCACCATCTTTAAATCCAGCTCCAGAACCATATTAAACAAGGAATCAGGTCAGCCATCGCCTCCTATGCAGTCTTCCTCTGGTCTACCCTGCCCTCACCCAACCATCTCCCTCCTTCGCAATACTAGGATTGGATTGGCTCAGGTTGCCCTGGTCTGCCTCGTACTTAGATTTGTTGAGTGAGCCAGATATTTTCTTGCAAGTTGAGCCGTTGCCACCGCAAATCCCACACTTGTCTAACTTCTTGGGCGAACCAATGATGTGGTCACAGCCAGCCTTGATGCACTGCCCACTCACACAAACAGAGAGGGTGTCAGGTGCACAGAGGGTCCCATCAGCTACCTGAAACAAAAACAAAGCGAGAGCAAAGTGAGTTTCCGTTGCCCTTCTCTGTGATACCATGATTTAGGACAGGCATCCCCAAACTCGGCCCTCCAGACATTTTGGGACTGCAACTCCCATAATCCCTGACCACTGGTCCTGTTAGCTAGGGATGATGGGAGTTGTAGTCCCAAAACATCTGGAGGGCCGAGTTTGGTGATGCCTGATTTAGGATAATCCCAGTCTGCTGAAATGTACATACAGTTTGCACATAATTCATTTTTTTGCTTCTTCGTTTAGTTGCAAAAAGAAGCTCAAATGTGCTGTAACTAGAATATTAAGAAAAGTGAATAAAATGGATTATAATTGGAAATTGTTTTAGTTTAATAATGATATTGGAAAGCTGTTACTTTCAACTACAAGGAAACTCAGAAGGGAGGGACTAGAGGAAGTCAACCAAGATGTTTAAAAGGTTGGATTTGTAAAGAATTAAGTTTGTTGTTATTGTTTATTTGTTTATTGTTCCTTTTTGCTTTTTTTGTTCATTGATGTATTTTTCTTTTTTTCTGTTTTTTCCCTGTTTTTGTGTGTCATTCTGCTTTGTGTTTTTTGTTATAATTGTGGAAAATCTAATAATTTTTTTTTAAAGTGCTGTAACTGCTCGAAGGGATTTTGAGGTTACTTTCAGAGCAAAGAGCAAGTCTTACTTTGGACTCAAACACTTTGAATTGACGGGTTCCCCCTTTAGCCCGGCAGAACAGCTTGCAGCGGTCTCGAGGTGACACGCCTGTGTACATGGGGACCCACTCCAGCAGATTCCCGTTTGTGTCTGTATAGTTGTAACTGTCATACTTTTCACACTGTTGCTCTCGAAAACTCTTGCCTGCAAAGGAAAGGAAAGGCATCTGATTGCACATGAAGACATGGAAGCCCAGAAAAACAGCCATAGCCATCCTGGCTAGTAGCCATTGATAGCCTTCTCCTCCATGAATTTTCCTAATCCTCTTTTAAAGCCATCTAGGGTTCTCTGTGACATGCTTCTGTAGCAAGTCCTGATCTTGTTCGTGTTAAAGGGCATAGCTAGACTGCAGCCATCGGTCATGTTCACATCATACATTGGAAGCGCTATGCTATCACGTTAGACCAGAGCTTTCCAAACTTTTCATGTTGGTGACACACATTTTAGACATGCATCATTTCACGACACAGTAATTCAGTTTTACTAGCAAACCAGAGCTTAAACTAACCCCTTTCCAGCCCCAGGAGGAGGATGGGGAGCGCTTGCCCGACACACCTTCACACTGCAGCCAACACACTAATGCATCGCTACACACAGTTTGGAAAGCTCTGTGTTGGACAGTCGCAGTTTCCCCCAAGGAATTCTGGGAGCTGCAGTTGGTTAAGTGTGTTGAGTGTTATTCGGAGACTCCTCCTCCCAGAGCTACAATCCTCAGAGTGGCTTAAAAAGCAATCCCTCCTCCCAGGGAACTTTGGGAACTGTAGTTCTGGGAGGGCAATAGGGATCTCCTAGCAACTCTTAACAGTCAATGGCAGACTACAGCTCCCAGAATTCTTTGGGAGAAACCATGATTGTTTAAAGTGATACCATACTGCTTTAATTGTATTGTGTGAATTTGGCCTTAAACTAAGTTAATAGTCATTCTGTCATTCCAGGGACCCCAAGTATTGTAGTTTTTTGGGGGGGGCAATATTAATGATCTCTAACAGGTCATTCTCTGCATCCTGACTAGACTAAAAATCCCAGGATGGATGACAGATAAAGCAATATAAAACGGACAAATGTCTGCAGTGTAGTTAACCCTTACAATATATTAGCTGATATCTTAACGGCTTCCTGCCCATCCTTACAATGGTTGCATTCTTGTCACAAGCTATTTCCCTTTGGTTGGGGTGGGGTCAGGTCTGCTTCTTCCTTCTGGAGTCAGTGGGAATTAAGGTTTGCCGGGAAACAGCTGATTACCATTCGGTGGGCATTCCTCAGTGTGGCATGATTCATACTTGACTCTTTGGCCTTCGCAGTATTTGCCTCCATTCTTGGGTGTAGGGTTGTCACACCCTCTTTCGGAGAAATGCACTCCTCCACCACATGTCCTGGAACATGGCCTCCATGGGCTCCAGGGCCCCCAGTTTCCATCCACTGCCG
Organism: Podarcis raffonei; assembly: GCF_027172205.1. NCBI lineage: Eukaryota > Metazoa > Chordata > Lepidosauria > Squamata > Lacertidae > Podarcis > Podarcis raffonei. Next base: position 17,916,403 of record NC_070616.1, read on the forward strand.
GCTGCAAAATACAAATCCCAGAGTTAAGGCCCTGATCCCAGCTGATTTGCCATTGGGAGGCTGCCCCAGCCCCCATCATCATGGCAGACAGAAGACCAGCTTGCCCCCATCCATTGGCCAGCAGTGGGGAAGTTGCTCCAATGCTGGCTTTCCTTCTTCCCTCCCTGGTCCTCTTTCCTTTTGTATCATGTCTACTGGATTTGTATAGCAATTAGAAATTTTTGCATGCTTTAGTTAAATATAAGATGATGATGATGATGATAATATCAGGCATGAAGGGAAGATACACGATCCCTGTATATTTTTCCATGTGAGTGGGAAGGTGTTCCTGTGTTTATAATTTTGAAATGGCAGGAAGAGAAAGGGGTACACACCCTGTTTGGAGGAGAGGTCATAGAAACTGTGTTATTCAAGTGTCATTTGGCCTTTAGTAAGAGGTGGGCTGCCTGCTTCTCACTAGATGATTACCTCAGGCATCACTGTGTCTTGGGCCACACAGTGTCCATCCAAACACATCTTCTCTGCCCCACAGGGTGTCCCATCTGCCCAGGGCAAGCTGCCATTCCTGGTGTGGCACAGGCGCTCCCCTGCCTCCAGCTTACACCAGAGCTGGGAACAGATGTCCTCCTGCGTGGTGTTTGGGCAGTGTCGAAACTCCTTGCCAAAGATCTGCTGGCACTGATGATCAAGGTTGTATAGGGGGACTTGGCCTGGAAGGTCTGTGGGGAGGGCAATGGGTTCGGCAGGTTTGTCAAGCAGGCAGTCACCTGGTGAGGGAGAGAGGTAAAGAAGGTCACACCAAAGGCTGCTTTTTATTCATTTCAATAATGAATAATAAGGATTTCAAAGGATGGTTGTATTTTGCCTTGCATATTGTTTAGGAAAGTGTGAATCAGGGAGGTATGGCTTTAAATGTGTACTGAATCAGCTTCCCAGCTACTGCACAGCCAAGGTCAAATTGTATACATAACAAAAGAAGTCTGTATTCCAAATGGAAATATCACCAAATCTAGAGAAGCTAAGGATTTCCTTGCATAAGAACAACATGTTGGATCAGGCCAATGACCCAATGAGTCCAGCACTCTCTTCTCACAGTGGCCAAGTAGATAGATGCCTGTGGGAAACTCACTAGCAGGACTTGAGCACAAGGGCACTTTCCCCTCCTGTGGTTTCCAGCAACTGTGTTCAGAAGCATTGATGCCTCCATCCATAATGACTAATAGCCACCTACTCTCCTCCATAAATCTGCCCAATCCTCTTTTTTAATTTTTAATTTTCAATGCAAAATTATAACAAAAATTACAAACATAAAATCCAGAAAAAAACAAACAAAAACAAAGCAAAATAAACAGAAACCAAAAAACACATAAAAAACACCTACAAAGAAAATCATGTCATCATCATAGTCTTTACGTACATATGCACATATTGACTTCCTTCCTCTGTTTTGAGACCTCAAAATTTTTAATCTTTCTGAATTGTTGTGTCTAATGTAAATTACCTCTATCTTTATACCCTTTGCACCGTTTTTCAGTTTCTTTAACCCTGCAAAGCTTAATTCGTTACCGATATACTTACTCCAGAACAATGTTTTTTTCATATATTCTTTAACACAATCCCATTCTCTTGCTAATTTTTGGTCCAATTGTCCCCTTAAGAATGCTGTGAATCTTGCCAAATTTATATATTCACAAAGTTTATTTTGCCATTCTTTTATTGATGGGATTTTTTTTATTGATGGGGGCGGGGGGCGGGAAATGCCCAATTGTCTTTTAAAGCCATCCAAGCTGGAGGCCATCTCTACCTCCTGTGGGAGCAACCTTCACTGTTTACCTATGCACTGCATGAAGAAGTACTTTGCTTTACCTGTCCTAAAACCACAAAACTGTAGCACATGAAAAGTTGCAAAAGTGTTCAGATTCTGACACATGGCCGATCTTGAGTTTGGCATTGACTAAATAAATGCCTTGTGCAACTGAAGAGGGAGAAACCACAATATTGCCAGAGGAGGGTGTACCCTGAGATGTAATCTTGACATTACCAAGGAGTTTCTAATAGCCATTCTCAAAAGATGGATGGGCATCAATGGGACTGTCCCAGCAGACATCTGAAAAGGATAGCAAGTTTGATACCTACCGTGCCCTCCATCCAGAAATTCTGTGATGTGCATGGCACTGCAAGGGGACCATGGCAGAGTCTTGTTTAAGTGGATGAACAGAGGGGCCATCATGTGATGCTTCCCTAAGGTCCCAAAGTTCTTCTCACAGGCCTTGGAATCGTCATGAGGCATGCTGAGTACATGCCCTGGAATGAAAGAGCATAGAAACAGGAGGTGAATGAGCTATTCCTGCCTTGCTGAACTGATAATTGTCCTTGGAGATGGCTTCATTGCCCTAAATTCCTTTGCAACTGTCTCTCTCATCCCCAAACAAAGTGCTGTAATACCCTAGTAAACTTCTTTCCAAGTCTGCCGTCTGAAAGCTGTACTCACCGTGTACAAAAAAGCCACTGAAAATAAAAAGTTACCCTAAAACAAAGCTTCGATTTTCAGTGCCATGATCCCCATTAAATGGTAAATGGACCCCTGACCATTAGGTCCAGTCATGACCGACTCTGGGGTTGTGGCACTCATCTCCCTTTATTGGCCGAGGGAGCCAGCGTACAGCTTCCAGGTCATGTGGCCAGCATGACTAAGCCACTTCTGGCGAACCAGAGCAGCGCACGGAAACGCCGTTTACCTTCCCGCCGGAGTGGTACCTATTTATCTACTTGCACTTTGACGTGCTTTTGAACTGCTAGGTTGGCAGGAGCAGGGACCGAGCAACACCCCGTCGCGGGGATTCGAACCGCCGACCTTCTGATTGGCAAGTCCTAGCCTCTGTTGTTTAACCCACAGCGCCACCCGCGTCCCTATTATCCCCATTACGCAATAAGAAAAGCTGAATTTTGAAACCTGCATTTTGCAAAGCTGCAGGTTTTCTATTTTTGCAGCACTCTTCTGCAACATTTGCATACTGCATAGTTTATTCTGCTTTTGCTAGTTAATTATACAACAGTGCACATGGCAATGAAAAACTTGTTCAGTAACTACTTGGGAAACGACTGTAGCTCAAAGATTGAGAACATGTCATGCAGGCAGACATGTTCAATTCAGGTTCAATTCTTATCACAGGACTGAGAAAGTTTTTTGGCAGCCACTGCCAGTCAGTGCAGACAATATTGAAGCAGATGACCAGTGTTAGGACTCCGTAAAAGACAGCTTCTGAGATTCCATTGGCTTCCTAAATTTCAGCAGTCATTGTTTAAATATATGCAAGCTTATATTTCCAACTATGAGGGCTAGAAAAGGGTGGTGGTTTTTTTTAAAAAATAATGGCACTATGATGGGCTTCCTCCCGCCTGCTGTGCACATCAATATGGGCATGGTAACTACCTAGTTCATGGGCCAAGGTGTAGGCTGCCTGGAGACCCTCATCTTCGATCACAGAACAGCTCTTGTTTGGGTTGCACATGGTGCCTGTCTCAGCCACTCCGAGGGTCCTGCAGCCCTGGTGTCCACAGAAATCCTGTGAGTGAGAAAATGAAACAGAAACTAGTACGCAAAGGAAACGGAGCCACCATCACCCCCAATGGACCTCTCACACAACAATGTAAATGAACAGATTGTTCCACACTTGAAAGGAACTGATGTTTCAGTGGGGCAGCAGCTGCCTTCTGGAACTGCCTTCCCCTTGACATCAAGGCAATCAGTATTTTAATGCTGGTTCTAAATGTGTTTTATTGTATTGTAACTATTGTTTTTAACTACTTTGTTTTTATTACTTTGTGTTTTAAAATTGTTTTTAAAATTGTAAGTTGTCTTGAATCCCAGCTTGGGATTTTTAAAAAATTTATAGCCCTGAGGTTTTTCTTAGGTCAACTTGTTTTTTTAACTTCTGGTTTTTACCAATAAATTTAATGTATATTTTATGTAAACCACTGAGAGTTTTTTTTTAAAAATAACACCACACCAATTAAGCGGTATACAAATCCTGTTTTTTAAAAGCAAATAGTGATGAGGCCCACCTAATAGCTATTCTGTTATCTTTTCAGTGCCAGGGAAAGACCTCAACATTCTCCAAGGGCTTTTGGAACTTCTTGGAATTTGTTAATTCTTTTAAGCCACTGTGAGGGTTTTTTCACAGAATTGTAGTATTTTAGATTTGGACAGTACCCCCAAGGCTCATCGAGTGCAACTGCCTGGAATGCAGGAATCACAGCTCAAGAGTTCCTAGCAGATAGCCTCCAGTGAAGGAGAGTCCACCACTCTCTCCCTTCCTCTCTTAGCGATTTGTTGTGTGTTTCGGTTGCTGGCTTTGCTATATTATTTTATCAAATGGTATTGTTTTCAATCTTCCTGTTAGTCCAGCCTTCTAAACAAACCCATGTGTCAGGGATCCCCAAACTCGGCCCTCCAGCTGTTTTGGGACTACAATTCCCATCATCCCTGACCACTGGTCCTGTTAGCTGGGGATGATGGGAGTTGTAGTCCCAAAACAGCTGGAGGGCTGAGTTTGGGGATGCCTGCCTTATGTATTTGAGGTGTGTGTGTGTCATCCCTAATACAGTGGTACCTCTGGATGCAAACGGGATCCGTTTTGGAGCCCCGTTCGCATCCTGAAGCGAACGCAACCTGCGTCTGCGCATGTCGCGATTCGTTGCTTCCACGCATGCACATGATGTCATTTTGAGCATCTGCGCATGCGCAAGCAGTGAAACCCGGAAGTAACACGTTCTGTTACTTCCGGGTCATTGCGGAGCGTCACCTGAAAACGCTCAACCTGAAGCATATTCAATCCAAGGTATGACTGTAGATATTTACTGCAAGTGTACTCTTATCTCAAACATTTTGATATGAATGCAGATGCTGTTTCCCACTCTGCATACAGTTCAGACTTCTAACAGTCATTTTTCTGGTTGCCTGTTGCAAAGAGGAAAAATTGCAATGTAAGAAAGGGTGATCCCAGATGACCTCTTTATTGAACCTTCACCCTGGTTTGTTTGCAGGGAGATTAGACAACGTTGGCCTCTGAGCAATTCTGTCTACACACCTGACTGCAAGCGTCTACACACCTGTCTCGTCAACAAGACTGCCGTGTCATAGTGCTCCGGGAGGCGGTCACTTGCAGGGTTGAACTGCTGCTGCCACTCGCAGAAGTTCCGTAGCATGAGCCCTCCGTTGTCAGACACTTCTGGCCCAACCTTCTCATCTTCCACCACCACCACCTTCACCACCACCAAACTGATGGAGTTCTTCAGGCTGGGGTGCTTGTAGATCTGAGCAGCCACAGACATCAAGGTAAGGATGTGATTCTGAAACACAGAAGCAGCCAAGGGGGTCAAGGCAGGGGATGATATCTCATTCTTCATTCAGGGGGTGATACGCTGCATTCTACAGAGGGATCTATTTTGTTTTGTTTTGTTTCAATTTTTTTATTGATTTTGACAAATATAACATATATATATATATAAAACACATTACAATACTAAAAAAGAAAAAGGAAAGAAAAAAGAAATAAAAATATAAACACATATTCCTTCTAAAGTTCATTTTTTTATTTTATTTTATTTTCAATGCATAATCATAACAAAAATTACAAACATTGAATCCAAAATAATACCATACAAACAAAAAAGAACGGAACATACAAAAAAAAACAACAGAAAAAAGCAAAAAAAAAGCAAAGGAAACAAAACAACACTAAACAAAAACGAAAAAGCACACATCTACAGAAAAAAACCATATCATTACGTACATATACACATATTGACTTCCTTCCTTTGTTCTAAGACCTCAGAAATTTTACTCTTACTATATTGTTGTGTCTGGTTAGATTACATCCATCTTTCTACTTTTTTTAAAAAAACAACACCATTTCCCCCCCTTTAACCCTGTAAAGCATCATTCATTACATACCAACCCTAAAGTTCATTTTAATTTCCTCGAATCCCCCCTAACTGAATTTCATTATATCCCCTTGTAACAGCTCCCCTCTTCTTTCTAAAAATAAAATTAACTCTCAGTTTACTATCTTCTAGTCTTTTCTTGATGTTCAAAATCCATAATGCTTAACAAATCATTCTTATTTTATTCCTAAACCTATTTAATATTTCCAAGTGACTTCAAATTATCTTATATTAAAATATTTGGCTAAATAGTCTTTAAATTTCTTCCAATCTTCTTGATACTCCTCTTCTTTCTGGTCGTGGATTCTTCCAGTCAGGTCGGCTAGCTCCAAAAAGTCCAACATCTTCATCTGCCATTCTTCTACTGTTGGTATTTCTTGAGATTTCCAATTTTTAGCTAATAGCAGTCTTGCTGCTGTAGTGGCATACAAAAACAATCTAACATCTTTTTTGGGCAATTCCAATCCTATTATTCCAAGCAAAAAGGCTTCTGGTTTCTTAACAACAGAGGGATCTATTTTGAGGGTTTGGTTTGGAAGCCGTGAGCTGGTACACTCCTCCAAAACAATCCGGATAGGATTGTTTGCTTTGCAGAGGCACCTACAGTAAATGTTTGCCTTACAGGATCAATTTGCCTTCAGTAAAGAGGACTATTCACTTTCCAGAAGCCTTTGTATGGCGACCCCCCAGCAAGATGCTCTCTTCTTTAATGACTCAACAGGATGCATTGTCTAGCCTAAGATAACCTGTTGAAACTTCATTAGGTAAAGGATCCCTGAATGGATAAGTCCTGTCAAAGGCGACTATGGGGTGTGGCACTCATCTCACTTTTCTGGCCGAGGGAGCTGGCGTTTGTCCACAGACAGCTTTCTGGGTCGTGACCTGCATGACTAAACAGCTACTGGCACACAGAGGGCTGTGATGAATGCCAGAGCACACGGAAACACCATTTACCTTCCCGCCATAGTGCTACCTATTTATCTACTTGCACTGGTGTGCTTTTGAAGTGCTAGGTTGGCAGAAGCTGGGACAGAGCAATAGGAGCTCACACAGATTCAAACCACCAACCTTCCAATTGGCAAGCCCAAGAGGCTCAGTGGTTTAGACCACAGCGCCACCCACATCCCTAAAACTTTGTGTCTGATACTAGTTGCGATGGGAGAATCTGGCAATTTCAGTTCTCATTTTTCCAAACTTAAGCTTAGTTCTCCACATTTTTATGTTGGTTTGCCATGATAATAATAATGATGGTAATAATAATAATAATAATAATAATAATAATAATAATAATAATATCCTCCTGAAAATTAATCTATTTAGGTGCAACTTTCTCTGAATATACACATTTTCAATGCAATTTTGTCTAACTGTATTTTTGCCAAGCCATTCTCCCTAATATGCATTTCGGTACAATATCTTCACTAATTTGTACATTTAATGCACATTTTACTCAAATATATGCTGCTTGGCTGGAGAACTGCATTGCAAAATTCAGAAGTGCAAACTTTGAAGAATGTCTGTGTGTTGGGTCGGTCCACACATTGTTTCAGGTGAGTCTTGCATGTGAACTGAATTGAATTCCTCCCTCATCTCTAGCTACTAGTGACATGGTTTTCCCTACCTTGGCAAATACAGTTGAACACAGCAAGAGAAATGGAAGGCATCAAAAGATAATTGACACCCCTAATCCCTCCTGATACTGATAATTCTACTGTCTGAACTGCAATGTACCACAAGTAAGAGATCAGAAGCAGTTAAAAAAGAGAGATGGTTATAAGGGTTGCCAAAATTGGGGGGCTGTGGACACATTTGCAAAGCTGGGAAACTGTTGAGGGCACCACACACCCATACAAACACACACACACTGCAACCTGTTCTATTGGATGCAATAGAATGCTTCATTCGAGTCTAATTTCATTGTGTGGGAGGGGCTCTAATTGATTGGTGTTGACTTCAAGCCAGCATGCGATTAGCTACACTCCAGAGTTTCCAGTCAGGAACTCTGGAGCGTAGCTGATCTCTGCCAAAAATGGGGCTTGATTGGTGCTGACTTAAAGCCCCACATTCAGCAGGGACAGGCTCCACTCAAGAGCTCCCAAGTGGAAGCAATCTCAGCAGGATTGCCTTTGGTGCCAAACTTAAACAGTGAGAAATACAAGCCTCACTTGCCAAGGAATAATCACAGCACAGCAGAAGAGGGCTGTTGCCTTCATACCCTGCTTGTGAGTTTTCCAGAGGCACCAGGGGCAGAGCATCAGCTTAGCATGCAGAAGCTCCCTAGTTCAGTCCTTGGAATCTCAAGGTAGGGTTGGGAGAGAACCCTGCCTGAACCTCTGGAGACTTGTTGTCAGGCAGTATAGACCAGGGATTGCCCACGTGTTCTGAAGACATCACAGTCTACAATTCCCATCATTCCTGCCCACTGGCCATGGTGGCTGGGGCTGATGGGCATTGTAGTCCATCTGGAGGACACCATGTTGGCTACCCATGGTGTTGGTTGGCATCCATTTGTCTTGGGAGACAATGGAGGTGTGTGCCTTTGGGGGTGAAACCAAACTGTTGGAAGGTCACAGCGTCTGCTGTGGCTGTAGAGACCAGAGGTCGGCAACCTAAGGCCCATGGGCTGGATACAAGGGGAATCCGTGGTTTTTTTTTTCATGGCACGGGCACTGCTCCCCCCGCTGACATTTTCCCCGCTCTCCCTCACTGCGGCGGAACCTCCCCCTCCTCCCAGTGTAGCAAATCGCTGGCCAGTTGCCTGCTAAGGTTTGAGACCCTGGCCAATGGGTGAGCGGCGCCTGAGCGTGGCCAAGAGGAGGAAGGGGGCTGGGCTGAGCTGGCCGAGTGCATTTCCAGCAGCCCCTCATTGGAGCAAGCTGTTTGCTGCCGCCGCCTGTGCCACTGCTGCTCTGCCCTTGCGAGCGGCAGAGGCTGTCAGAGGAGGAATAAGCAGCCCGAAAGCAGTCCTTTTGGGCTGCTCATTCCTTCTCCGCCACTTCTGCCACTGTCGTTGGTGGAGGAGGAGGAATGAGCAGCGCCAAAGCAGCCCTTTGGGGCTGCTTGTTCTTCCTCCGCTGCTGCTGCCACCAGCCTCTGCCTCTCAGCAGCACCCTAGGTAGGCAGGGGGATGGGAGGGACTGGAGGGGTGGAGAGAGAAGCCCCCTCTGCCATGTGCATGTGCGCACCCACACACACACTCTGGCTCACCAGGAGGTTTGTGGTGCGGTGAACCGGCCCACCCCCCAAAAAGCTTGCCGACCCCTGGTAGAGACTGATATGGGAGAGATACGTTTTGTTGCACCTGGGACAGATGAAGCTGTTCGGTTGTGTGGCTGCAGATGCACCACAGCATTTCTTCTCTCTGCGCTCCTCCCAGCGGTCATTCCTCCTCTGGTCACTGCTATGGATGCTCAACCTGACTGCCTGTCTCCAGGCACTGCAGTCGTGTGCAAGGGATTCCCACATGGCGGGGTTGATGTTGCCAGCCTTCATGTTATGTTTGCAGACATCTTTGTAACATAGAGTTGGTCTGCCAATGGGCCTGGTGCCTGAAGCCAGTTCTCATAAGGGCATGTCCCTGGGGATCCTGCCATATTCCATTCCGAGGACATGACCAAGCCAGTGTAGAGGTCACTGAGACAGGAGTGCAAACATGCTGGGAATGTAGGCATGGGAGAGCACATCTTTGTATAGAGTGGCAATACTTATCTAGAAGGACCATCTATAAGGCAGCTTCCTATGCTCCTATCTGGTTGGCCAATGGATCAGATGGACCTTTAGTCAGATCTTTTGTTCTGCAACCTTTTCAAAGAGGCCCAGCAAGGCTGACTCCAATGAGTACTATGGCAAGCCTTGCCTTTGTGAGATGTAGGCGATACACACCAATGACACATTTGTGAATGGGATGTCTTCCTACACAGACCATTTGCGTATGCTCTTGAGCCTTCACCCTGCAGCACCTCCTGCTCGGGTAAACGAGACAGTGGGGAGATGACCTCATATATCAGACACTCCAGCTATGTTTAAGTCAGATGTTAACATCTTATCAGAATTCTGGCTTCTTTTGGCACTGGCTCACGGAACCGTCTTCATGACAGAAAAATGCAGGCATTACACAACGACGCGGCTATTGAGAAACAGCAAACGGCCCCTGCATTCCCAGACGTGCTTCCCTGTGTCAGCTTCTTGCCTTTGTGACTTCACCATAATTGTTCAATTAAAGCACACCAATAATACTTAGAAGCAACTGTGCAGACTGTGTTCTACTCCCTACTCCATGCACCTTCTCTGCCAACTGAAGCCAGGGAAGTTAACACCAATACAGAAGAGATTAGAACATTGGGCCCAGTTCTTAAATAGCCAGCCTTGCTTTTGAATGAATGGTATCTGCTACCAGTCAGTGGATTATGATTGTGTAGGCCAGGGATGGGGAACCTGTGGCCATTCAGCTGTTGTTGGACTCCCATCAGCACAGCCAACAGTCAGAGATGATAGGAGTGTCGGAGCTTCCATACAACCGAGCTGTAATAGCTCTCCTCCTCGTCGTATCTTTGGAATCCATCAACCTCTGCTCTGACAGTGATTAACAACCTAAGCCTTTAATGAGGCTTCAGGCACGCTCCCCATTACGCAGAGTACCCGGACAGCAGACGGAGCCAGGAAATATGTGCTACATTGCTACATTTATTTCTATCTACGCAGGACAGAAAAGAATATGCATCTGTTCTCTGTGAGAGACAGTGAACAACAGGAACAAAGAAACAGGAAACCAGTAACTTCAACATCCGTCTCCCGTGAGACTTCCAACAGTCTGGAATGTCAACAGAGTCTTGTGACTCCAAAAACTGCACAGTGGCATAACAGAAATCTAACAAGGAGTTGGAGAGCCAAAGGTTAGCCAGCCCTGATGTGGACTGTGGATGAATGCCTTTTACTCCTCTGAAGTTCAAGTGCAGCTGGGTCTTTAGGTCAGGTGGCAAGCAGGCAAGCTGAAGGTGTTCAGAGGAAGGCCCTGGCAGCCTCCCTCAGTGACATCATACCCAGATGAAGGGAAGGCAGGAAGTCTGAGAACTTGACATCACCACATGGCAACAGATTAGCCCTGGTTTGCCAGGTCAAGAGGATTATGGTCTGTGGCCCTTTTCAGAGGTTATGGCAGTCTGAATGTGGATACCATCTGGAGGAACCCAGACCATGTAGGGCCTCTCCATGGGATGGGCTGCTTGTGCAATGCTGACTATGCCTATGAAACTTTGCATCGTTAAAATGGACCTGAATTGTATGGCTCTTGCTACACACGAAAAGCCAATTTAGCAGCTGCATGGTTTGATTTCCCATAAGCAACCAGAACCCACCCCTAATATTGTATGAAGCTGGCCCAAGGCCCCTAATGTATGGAGCAGAAGAAATACAACATTTACTCAGGCTGTGTACACACCGTACATTTAAATCACATGTCTTATCCCAAATAATTATGGGGACTCTTAATTTGTTAGGGATGCTGGGAATTGTAGCTATGTAAGAGATAAACTATGGCAGACAGGATTATTTGGGGGAAGTCATGTGCTTTAAATGTATGGTGTGTGCACAGCAGTAGAGAAAGGGCAAGTGTCCACACAAGCCACTGGTGTGGTTGCTGGTTATGTCCTTCCTGCTCTTTCCAGGCTGACAGTGGATAGCAATCACATCACTGATGTCTGGTCACATAAGCTGAGGCCGCTTTTCTCAGCACAGATCCCTTAATTTTTTTCCTCCTCCTCTTCTTATCCCCTGTCCTCCACCCATCCAGCAGCCCTGCATACAAATGCTCTGGCTCCTTATCCCTGCCTTGAATCCACAAACAAATAAAAAAGCTGGAAAGCAAAGATGTAAACTAAACTGAGCAAACAGCTATTTGATGAAGATTATGAGGTCAGGTTCACTTGTTCCACCATCTGGTGTCTATTTACACCCTTTCCCTCAGCTCTTTTCTCTTTCAGGAGGGGAACAAAGAAGTTCGGCTGGCCCCAGAGTGAGAGAACCTGGCTGCTCTGGGGTAAACAACAGCCACCTGGGTAAAGAAGCCCCTTGGGCTGGTGATGGAAGGGACATTTCACTAGGCTGGACTCTTGAGGAGTTGGATTCAAGACAGGTTGGCCCTGTTTTCTCAACTGAAGACAGATCTGTTGCACAGGCTTTGAGCTTCACCAAAGGCAGGCAGAAATCCTCTTGCTTTCCACAGGGGAAAGCCACTCTTTAGCACTCAGTTGGAGCAGACGGCAATAGGGTTTTCTGTGGATTGCCATTTGTTCCGATTTAGAGCTAAAGAGTGGGTTCTCCCTTGGGAAAGGAGCAGGGTGAGGGGAAAACAGCTTGGACCCGTGCCTAGAAAGCATGGGTCAAGCAGAAAACTGCTCAGCCCCCATGCTTTCTAGGCATAGGACAAGGGGCAGTGTAGACAAGCCCTAACTCTGTCTCCAGCAACTTCTCCAAAGCTGGTTATTAATGGTCATGACATCAGCCAGGTTGTCATTCTGCTTGCTAGTTTTGTTCCAGGTATTCTTCATTTGTCTTGCTCCTTACCACTTCCCTGCCTGCCTGGCAGCTTCCCAACCTCCTTACTGCATCCTTCTTCCCAACCCTTTTGAGCTGACTTTTCCAGATTCATAGACCTCCAGGTTGATCCTGACAGGATTTAAGGTAGTTGTTCAGGCCTGCAGGCAAACATCTATGGGCTCATCCAAACTTTGATTTGTGTCATGATTTGTAAGCACAAGTCCGTGATTTCCAGGCACAGGTCTGAGTGGGGTTTTTGTTTTTTGGTCTCCTCAGGAAAACCTGCTGTTCACTGTTGAATCAGAACAAACGTCAATCAGTTTTTCTGTGGATCAGTGTTTGTTCCAATTCAGCGGTAAACAGTGGCAGTGTTTGGCAGAACAACAACAAAACAAAAACAAGAAACCCTGCTCAGACCTGTGTCTGGAAAGCATGGACCTATGCTTATAAATCATGGCACAAATGGAAGTCTGGATGAGGCCCCTGTCTCTCTTCCCAAGCCACACACCCTTAAGTGTTTTTCCTGCCTAGAATGTATCCTCAAACTCTTGCTTCCCTGTATGGAGGACATAGAGGGGTGTGTGAGTGTGCATAGACTTTGCTTCTGCCCCCCCAACCACTGGCATGTGGGCCCAGGAAAGTTGCCCAGAAGGGAGTATGGCTTTCAGGATGAGAAATATTGTGGGTGGGGAACCTATCTAGGCAACTATTGTCTGGTTTGACTGATGGAGTAGAGCTTTTTGCCACCACCTGCTGCTTTTAGTTGGAGGTTCCAGAATTTGAACCTGTGACTTCCTACCTGAAAAGCATATGTTTTACCGCTTTCCTTCCTCGGTTGTCCCTCAGCTTCCCATGTGTTCAAACAATTGCAGCTCTTCACTGAAACCACTTAAAAGATGATGGAGGTAAAGGGATTGCAGCTTCCTCAGGACCACCCAAAGAGTGTTTGAGCTGTGTTTGACCTCGAACTTTGGGTCAGAGTCTAATTTAAAATATCACCATTTGAGTCTTTTAACAGAATTCCACTTGTAACAATAATAACGGAACTATTATAGTGACTCAGTTGCACCTGATTAACAATCTACAGTGCAGAGATTCTCCACAAAACATGACTCACTGAACTGTATTCATATCCTTGGCATTCACTTGGACCCCTGTGTAAAACAGAGTGGAAATAATCCACTTGGCACTTCTGTGTAGCTTAGAGCTTGCTGATGACTCTTGGTTGAAATATTCAGTTAAATATGTCTATTGTTATAGTCCAGTCAGAGGGCAAATATTTAGCATGAATAAGGTGCCAGGTTCAGCCTCTGATAACTCTAATTAGAGAGTCTAAAGTAGCTAGGGAAGAAGCAGAGCTAGGAAACACTTTTGTTGGTGTGTACAGACATACATAATCAGAGGTGTCAATCCTGGATAAAGCTGAGGAGGAAATTGGTTCTATTAATTTCCATCCTGCAGAACTGATTGGCTGGACTTTATGACACAACACACATTGGCTAGCTTTTGTGACATCATGGAGCCAGCATATGCTGACTGATTATTTTTTCTGATGTCATGGAGCCATCTCTCCCCACGCCCGATTCTCTAGAGTAGTTTCTCAAGGAAGAAGAGAAAGGGGAAAGAAGAAATTGAACCAAACCTAGTAGGAGAAACCCAGTTGAGTGTCCCCTTGATTGAAAACGCATGCTTGTGCCGGTACACGTCAAGCATGTTCAGTGTACACTTCCAAAGTGTGGCTGCGTCAACATATTTTCAAACCTATCTAAGCTCACTAGGGAGTCCGAACTGGCTGCAGCTCCATTGTGTGTACACTCAGAACCATTTCACAACTTCCACAGTATCAAATCCAGGTTTGCCATCAGGTGCACGCTCAATTGGGAACTGCAGCCAATCCTGGCTCCCCAATGAGTGTATTGTGCTACACATTGCATTTTTGGAATGTACAACAAATGCACTGTAAGCGCACAAATAAGAAAAGCAAAGTTAGAAGAATCAGCTCCAAGGAGCAAGAATCAACGCTCCGCTGGTGCCTTGCGGTGGAGACACTATCAGGTCAGATTGTGTCTGAGGGAAGGCCTGACCACAGTAGCTGGCCACACAGAACAGACTCAAGAGGCACCGTCCTGGAGCTAGTGGTGCAAAGCTAATAAGAGTCAGGTTGTTGGGAATCATTTGCCTTGGGGAAAGGGGAGCGAAGCCGGCAGCCTGTGCTGTTTACCAGACTATCAGCAGAATTCCTGGTAGTTTCTGCAAGGGCCTTGGCTCCCATCTCAAATATAGCACCTCCGTTGGCGGTTTAAAGTGCGAGCCAGGAATTTCCTTGCACAAAGCCAAGTGGCAGTCAAAGGATGCTGCAGGCAGTGTTTGGGCATCGGATAGTTGGAGAGGGGCTGAATCACCCCACTCCTTGGCTTCTTCCTTCCCTTCTCCCCCATTGGGACTGCACCCACATTTCATTTCCCTAAGATCTTTCTCTACCTCTTTGTCTTGCCTCTTAAAACAAATCCCTTCTCCCTTTCTCTCCTGCATTCTTTCACCTTCTCATTTCATCTTTACAACTTTGATCATTTCAGACCTGCACTGAGGGGCTGTAGCTTTGCATGCAAAAGGTCCTAGGTTCAGTCCTTGGCTTCTTCAGGTAGGACTGGGAGAGAGACTCCTTGTCTTAAATCCTGCAGCACCACTGCCAGTCGGTGTAGACCAGGGATAGTCAACCTTTTTATACCTTCCGCCCACTAATGCATCTTTCTGGATGGTAAAATTTCCTTACTGCCCACCAGTGCTCGATGAAAGAAGGATTCAGCTTGTGCCCTAGAACCCCCTACCGCCCACCTAGAATCCTGAAACGCCCACTAGTGGGTGGTAGGGACCAGGTTGACAACCCCTGGTGTAGACAGTGCTGAGCTAGATGGACCACTGGTCTTACATGGTATAAGATAGATTCCCATTGTTGTGAGTTTGGGCTGTAGATTAGGCTGTACAATGTCCAAGTCCCTTCTAATTCCTGGGTCCTGCAAAGGTTAAAATCAAAAGGGTTTAAATGGGCCCTTTCCCTCTCTTGGCTGGTAGTGAGAAGGTCAATAGCCAGTGTGTGAGAGAGAGAGCTGGGCTCTAAGCAGGTGTCAGGAGTGCGTGCAGGAGCCAGGCCCTGTGACCAGTAGGGCTTCGCAGGACTGGGGCCTTCCTAAGTTTGTTCTGGAGAGGCAAGGTGTGGCTGCACAGGTGAGTCCACTTGGTAACTCACTGCACCTGGTGGCAAGAGCCGGGAAGTGATATAAGGTCAGCATTTCCCTTTGGCTCTTTGCCACAGCAACACGTTTCCTGCCTTGCTGTGTTTGGCTCCTTGCTTCCTGATCATCGGACCTTGGCTCCTTGACTCCTTGCTTCCTTGCTTCTCGACCCTCGGACCCTTGACTTCGTGACTCCCTGCTTCCTGACCCTCGGACCCCTGGCTTCTGGACTCTCGTTCCTGCTCCCACCCCGCCATCTTGCCCCTGGTCCCGACGTCCTCAGCCGGGACTTTGATCACCCGTAGACTGGACCATGACAGCAGGCTGCAGGCAGAAGCCTGAGAATGAGAGTAATGCTTGATTTCTGCTTGAAGCCAAGGCTGTAACTATGGAAGAAGCAATACTGAACCTTCTAGGGTGCTAATGCTGTGAGCCCCTCCATCTTGGGCTCAGGTTGTATATATGTGTAAATAAGCCATTTACCCTAAGTCCCCACTGTCCCTCATTCCAAGGAAACTGAACCCTGGGCAAGTGCCTGGAAGCACGGAATCAGCTTTCCATGACAAGTTACTAGGAAGAAAGAAGTGGAGGGAGAAAAGGTAAGATTTAGCAAGGTCCAGTATTTTATATATATTTCTGGATTTTACCATCCAGAAAGATGCATTAGTGGGCGGAAGGTATAAAAAGGTTGACTATCCCTGGTCTACACCGACTGGCAGTGGTGCTGCAGGATTTAAGACAAGGAGTCTCTCTCCCAGTCCTACCTGAAGAACTTTGATACGTTCAAAGTTCAGTTGCAGGAAAGTAATGGATGTCTAGGAGCATTTGCTGCATTTAGTTTTGATAATTGTTTTTTTTTTGTAATTTTGTTTTGATTTGGTATCACAGTGCTTTAAATGCATGCCATGAATGTGGCCAATGTCCAGTTGTAATCCGAACAACCCCCCTGTAGAATACGTCAGCATTGTTATCTCTCAGGTTGCAGATTGGGCAAGGGGAGTAAGACCGAGGGAGGGTGGCTTGTCTGCAATCACCGAGTAAGTATTTTTAAGTTAATAGCTGAACAAAAACTTAATTGATTCTAAGTTGCTTCAGTAGTCTCATATAAATCTTCTTTTCTGTGTGTCACTTTGAGACTTTGTTTGTGGGGGAGGAAAGCAATCAGATAATTAAATTTAACGCCTGCCCTTCACCATGGCTTTTAGCAATTTAAAATTTAGAATTAAAAACAGTTAAAACGGGTGACAGGAATAGGGTGGGTCCTGAAAACGTCTCAGGTGTCAAACAAGAGTATGGATTGAGCCCTCATTCCATCTTGTAGTATTTTTTTTTTTAAAGATATTTATTGAGATTTTCCACCTTAATACATTAAAAAATCAAAAAAGAAAAAACAAAAAAGTTAAAAACACAAAGTTTACAATCCGTATTTTCAATAACATATTTCCCTGACTTCCCCACATCTCCCCTTCTTATATTCCAATTCAAATTGTTAGTTCAACAAGTTCTTATCCCCAATTTTTGACCTTTTTATATTTAATTCATTTTAGAAAAACCAATTTTAACTTATAAACATCAATATTTGTACATCAGTGCTCATTCTTAAAACTTTTTTCTAAAGTTGACCCAAATTCCCTTCCACGAATTCCCCAATTTTCATACTAATAACAAAACAAAATAAAAAAAACAGATTATAATTGTACACCCTTTGGATTCCCAACCCCCCCCTTTCCCGGTTTCGATCCCCAACAAATGTCCATTAGTCTTAGTCTACTATCAGCCTGGAGACCTCACGTCCGAGGCTCTTAATTCTCTCTCAATTCCTCTCTGCCGGTTTTTTTTGGTAGTCCTTAGTATTAAACACCAGATCTCGGAGAAGCTCTGTCCCAGTAGGGTCCATGTTTCTTCCAGCCAGACCTCCATACTTAAAAGTGGAGCCCGAATCTTGTTTCTTACTCCTTTTAAGTCCAAATGTCCCGAAAGCTCCAACTTTCACCTTAATCAAATTTGTAATCCATAGGTCTTCAGATCTCCACATAAGGAGATCTCTCCATTCTTCAATCTCCAATTCAGACCAGATTTTCATCATCCAGTACTTATTTTCCTTTGTAACCATCATGTCAGGCCTCTGGCTCTCCTTTGTCATCTGCAACATTACATCTCCTCCTTTCTTTTCCTCAGAAACAACATATATCTCTTTCTCCACACTCTCAAATCTCTCAAGTTTCTCTTCTTGTCCAGCTGCATGAACTTCCTGAGTCAAATCCTTATCAAATTCAATGAATTTGTTTACTGTTAAGTCCAGAGTTGCAACATTGGTAGCCAAAACATCAATTTGGCCTTGTAACTTTCCCAAGAGAAGAAACACTCTGTCCAATTTAGCTTGAATTTTTCCTCCTTCAGCCATTCTTGTAATGTCCCAAAACCCCCTCTAGAGGGATTTTGGTTACTTAATCTTCCTTCCAGTTCAAATCCAAAAATCAAGTTAGTTTGTATCAGTTCTTCCTTGTTTTCAACAAAATATAACCAAATTGTAACAAATATATCCAGCAGAGACAGCAGAAACAAAGTTCTCTTTTTCCTTCTTGACAGCTAATTTGACAGCTGTCAAACTCTTCTATATCTCCTCAACAGGCTCTCTCGCGGATCACTCCCGGGTCCGGGGGGGGTGGCACTTCAGCTCTCAAAATTAACTCTTATCCTCCAGTAAAATTACTTATACTGCCAAATCGTGAAATTAATGTCTTTTACCCAATAAAGAAGAAGAAGTTCTCTCGACCTTAGTTAACTAGTCCTTGCTTTAAATTATTTACAAGACGGGGAGACGGACTTCCTGTTTGCGCCTTCCCCGATCGTGCCTAATTCAAAAAAATTTTTTCTTTGCAAATCCAATTTCCGTACTACTCACGGGTTGTTGCTTTTAAAACCCAATTGTTCACAAGAAGTAGTCAGCGCTCTCCGACCATGGCATGCGGCTTCACTCCGCAGGAGAAGCAGTCGACTCTCAGCACCGCGCCGCTCGCCCCATCCCCCGTTCCGAAGCCTTTAAAAAGGCTCCTTCGCGGGTCGGGGGCGCAAATGGTGCCCGCCGAGTCACCAGGTTCACAGGCTTCAGCGCCTGTGATTTCTGAGGGTCCCTGCGTCGCCGCAGCGGCAAGACCCAAATCCTGCAGAGCCGATTCCCTCCGGAGCTCGGAGGGAATCCGCCATTAGTCGATGGCGCTAACCCGGAAGTTCCCCATCTTGTAGTATTTTGGCTCAAACATTGACCTCCCCATAATCCAATTCCCCACTTGTGGGAGGAAAGTGGCATCCCTCCCTACGGCTGCTTTTCCATTTCCGGTGTCTGTCCCCTGCGACTGCATTTCATTGTTTAAAAAAAGTGTTGGGAGAACGTTACGTGTTTTCCTTCTGCAGTTCTCCTTCTGAGCTTGGCCCAGAGTCCTATAAGGGAATTTAAAGCTATCTTATTACAGCAGGAATAAAGGGAGGCACAAAATGGGAAGCATATCTTGGCAAAAATCTCCCGCTGAGCAGGCGAGAGGAGGACCAGTTCCAAAACTTTTTGCTGCAACGATGGTTCTCTGGTTCCTCAAAAAATCTCGCTGGAAATCACCAGCGAGTCTTCAGAAACTGGGGCATACCCGTCCATCATTCTCCCTGACCTAAATCTGGACTCTACCCTTATTTGCCTATCTGCATTGTATGCAACATGGTCTAGTGGACTTTTGCCATATCCCGTGAGCCACACACAGAAGCTGCTCCCCATAACTCATTTGGGGATTCTGTTCTGACCCTCCACTTAGGCATCCTTCCTCTAGATCATGTTTCCTGCCACAAGCAGAATGCTGGAGTCCCTGACTCTGTCCATTTAAAATATGTAGACCAGCTATTTGTAAGCTGGATGCCATCCAGTTGCTAGTATGGCGTAAAAAAGTACAACCCTCTTCCCCTCAGGGCGGCTGCCTGATTTATCTCTGCACTATCCGTTGCTTGGGATTTGCCTCCTGCCATTTGTTGGGAGCTGGCAATTCTGTCCCACTAGGAGGAGACTGGTGTATTCAGTCACTCGAAATAATATCAGATAGCCCCAGATGGGGCTGTGTGCTGTGTGTATATGCATGAGTCAGGCACCGAACTGTGTCCTGAAAGCACAGTGCAAAAGGAAGTCTGGATGAGCCCTTACTCGTATGCCGTTTTGGGGTGAGAATGAGGCATGCATCATTAGACCTTATGAAGCACCTTCATGCATCAAACCAAAGGTCGGTTTACATCCAGCATCTTTCCCCCACAATGGCCAACCAGAAGTCGCTGGGAAACCCACAAGTAAAACGGAAAGCAGTATCCCCACTTCCAACAACTGGTGTACTCCTGGAGGCTGACTAGAGCTGCCATGGCTGGACTCACCTTCTATGAATTTGTCTGATCACTTTTTCAAACTAATGGATGGCAGGGAGTTCCATAATTGTGTTTAGTTGGACGTACCTCCTCATTGAACGTACCTGAACCGCCTGAGTTCTGGTATGATGGCAGAATGAGAAAAAGCTCTCTTAAACACATGCATAATTCTACTAGATTGATTACATCACCTGCTGCTTACCTTTCTTTTTCTGAACTAAAATGTCCCAATTACCGTAGCCTCTCCTCATAGGCCAAGACACTGCAGCCTCCTTGATAATCTCAGTTCCCCTTTTCCTGCCCCCTTTTTGAGTATCCTTTTTGAGAGGTTCAATTTTTATGGGAGTTGGGGGGAGGAGAGTGTGTCCTCCATCAAAGTCTTAGGAAACACTGACACACAGGGGACATTTCACAATGAATTCTGAAGCAACGTCACCTGTTTCTTTTCAGCGTGGGACATGAGCAATTGTTTGACAACCTGATAACCATAATACTATTCCAGGGCTGGCCTGCTTTCCTCCCAGCCCTCAGAAGCTACTCACGCTGGGTCCTCAGCCATCGCCTCCAGAATAACAATGTTCACTTGTGTGGCGCGTTTTTCATACCAGAGTGCTTCATAATCAGCAGTTGTTTTGCCAATGTTTGCTCTAGAGGAGGACTGTGGCAGCTGTTTAGCATTACATAGAAGGTAGAGGAGGAAGTGGAGAAGAATCCTGCAGTCCACTGTGTGTGTGTGTGTGTGTGTGTGTGTTGCAGACTTGGAAAGAGCCCTACAGCTTTTGTGTGGAGATACGTTTCAGAATCTGCATATTAACTCCTCAGGCTTATGGCTCCAAGCAGATACCAAACACAGTTCAAGCTGCTTTGCATGAGAGCACACATCTAGTCAGGTGCTTTGGAAGAGAGAAGGGCAAATACCTAAATCAGAATTGCAGAACTTGAGGCCTAGGGGCAAAATGTGCCGCCTGACTTCTCTGTTTGGCCCTTGGGACTCTCCTCAGGTCACACTCTCTTCCCCTGTTTCTTCCTTCCGTTTCCTTCCTGGAGTGTTTCTGCCGCTGTCCTTGAACTCTGATGATGCCTCTTTCTTGCCAGACTGGGACAGAGAGGGGTGTGTGTAGAAAGCAGCCTACTGCACAAAGGAGAAATGTATATTCATTGTTCTGCCCACTCCTGGCACCTTGATGATGGCAGAAGGTTGCCCAGGAGGGAGTGGTTCGGAAAAGGTTCCCCACCCCTGACCAAATGGAACTAGACCCTCATTTTGCTTATCCTTTGGGTTTCTTCCAAGGATGTAGTCAGACTCCAGATGTGGCCTGAGCTGAGCCTTGCAGATTGTGCCCCTCCCCATTATCTGTCTAAGCAGCTTGACCCCTCTGGGAGCCACATGTCAGTGGTGGGCAGGGCCAGAAGCCAAAGTGGGGGCAATGACAAACATACGTTTTCCCTTTGTGCAATGGATTATTGGGTCCTCTCTGAGTGTAGCTAGCGTATGACTCACTCTATCCAGAGCAGGGGACAGAGCAGCCTAGGCAACGATACAGAGCAGGAAGACACCGTATTTTTCGCTCTATAAGACGCACCAGACCATAAGACGCACCTAGTTTTTGGAGGAGGAAAACAAGAAAAAAAAATATTCTGAATCCCAGAAGCCAGAACAGCAAGAGGGATCGCTGCGCAGCAAAAGCAGCGATCCCTCTTGCTGTTCTGGCTTCTGGGATAGCTGCACAGCCTGCATTCGCTCCATAGGACGCACACACATTTCCCCTTACTTTTTAGGAGGGAAAAATATGGTATCTTGTGATGGTTGTTTGGGAGGTAAAACAGAAGCCACTCCCTCTTTGTCCATCTGTGTGAATCTGAGCTATTTCGGGGGCCTCCTCTACCACAATTAATGTCGGAAAACAACTTGCAAAGGACGCGCCTGACCTTTTAATGTTTAGTGATGAAAATGTGGCTGCAAGGATTGTAAGGAAGCCAAGTAAACATGGACCGTTCTGACTCAATGTTTCTGCGACATGTGTGTACCTTTTCAGGCAGACCAGACCGACACACACGTATTTCCCCTCCATCTAACCCCACCACTAGTGCCTTCAGAAACAGCTGTGGGCAAGTGATATACATGGATGCTTTTGTTTGGTTAGTCTTCCACAGGAGATTGGAACGATGTACTGCTGCTAATGTAGGCCTTCTGAAATGTGAGGAAGATGGCAAAGGGCTTTCATTGAACACTATAGACTAGGGGAAGCCAACTTGGAGCCTTTCAGATGTTTGCTGCATTTCAGCTCCCCTCATCCCTGACCACCGGCCATGTCGGCTGGGGCTGATGAGAGATAGAGCCCAACATCTGAAGGGCACAGCCTTGGCTATTCCTGCTTAGCTTTAAATGAGCTTAGCTATCATGGATTCCCTTCATGGAAGTCTGGGAAATAGAGCTCTGTAACTATTGTAGGCTGAGACGTGGGTGGCGCTGTGGGTTAAACCACAGAGCCTAGGACTTGCCGATCAGAAGGTCAGCGGTTCGAATACCCGCAACAGGGTGAGCTCCCATTGCTTGGTCCCTGTTCCTGCCAACCTAGCAGTTCAAAAGCACATCAAAGTGCAAGTAGATAAATGGGTACTGCTCCGGCGGGAAGGTAAACGACCTTTTCGTGCGCTGCTCTGGTTCGCCAGAAGTGGCTTAGTCATGCTGGCCACATGACCCGGAAGCTGTATGCCAGCTCCCTCGGCCAATAAAGCGAGATGAGCAATGCAACCCCAGAGTCGGTCACGACTGGACCTAATGGTCAGGGGTCCCTTTACCTTTACCTAGCTATTGTAGGCTAGCCCTCCACAGCCTGATGGGGATCTACACAGCATTGCGTTCTCATCTGTCATGACTTCTCCAGAAAGCAATCTTGGAAATTGTAGTTTGAGAGAGAGATAAGCATTCTCCATTAGACATCTGTAGCCTGGAACAGCCTTCCCTGACCTGATACTTTCCAGATGCCACCCAGCAGCGGCTGATGAGAGTAATAGTCCCAGGCATCTGGAGAGCATCAGGCCCTGCAGACCTGCACTCCATAGGTCAGCTGCTTAGCACAGTTTTTGAGTGTCAGTTGGGTGGTAGAGGGAGCAAGACTGGGGACAGGTACCCAGCACCTGTTGCAAATGCCTAACCAATCCACACTATTAAGTTAAAGCACATTCAGTGCAGGGGTGTAGGAAGGGGGGGTGCAGTATGCCCCGGGTGCTACCCTGTTGGGGGGGTGACAAAATGGCCAGTGGCACTCACCACGGGGCCTGCAGCGCGCATGAGCCATGTGTGTTGGCACCTGCAGGCTCCGCACTGTCTACTGGCTGCTTCCCCCTGTTATGTACTGAAGTTCTCACCCTGGGCCAGCAGGGGGATACTGTAGATAGTTTTCACTCAAGTCCACATATGCAAATAAGGGATTGAAAGTGACGTACAGTGATTGGATAGTTACAGAAAGTTGTTACAGTTGCGTTGTAGTGGAGCTCTATATAAGCAGGCTGGCTGAACCCTTCAGTTCAGTTCTGGCCTGTGAATAAATAAGAGCTGTTTGAAGAATCGCTGTGTAGTCTGATATGTTCACCCACAACTTAACACCCCCCATCTGTAGGGTGGCTGAGGCCCCACAGCATGCCCAGTCCCTCCCTAAGGGCACCCCACGCTCTGTGCCGTCCCGATGGATGCTGCGTGGCACCCATAGGGACAGGGCACGTGGTGCCCATAGGGAAGGCACAGGCCATGCTGTCCCTATGGGTGGTTCACCCTGCTCCTATGGATGGTTCTCACCACCCCTGGGCACACCGCCCCAGGTGCCCGAGATCCAATGCACATTTAAAACACATGACTTCCTCCAAAGAATCCTGGGAGCTGCTATTCCAACCTCACAGGGCTACAATTCCCAGCACCCTTAACAAACTATAGTTCCCAGGATTCATTGGGGGAAGTCATGTGTTTTAAATGTGTGTCTTTAAGTGTGTGATGTAGATCTGCCCCAAGGCTGTCTCTAACATCATCCCAAGTCTTTAAGGTCCAACAGGGGGAAACACACCTGAGCAAGATCCAAAATTCCCAGTGTGCAGAGGATTCCTATGACTATGTATGGACTGAAGGACTGTAAGGGTGGGGGGAGCTTCCAGATGGACATACTGTTCCCATTTGTTGCTTTGAGATCAGAATCCCAGGCTAGGAATACTGTGAAGTGCATAGGTTTGGCCACTGTTTGGATGTGCGGCTGCATGGGACGTGATGTGTGCTGCTCTGAAAGGCAATCATAGCTGTCAATGTTTCCCTTTTTTCCCGAATAGGATTCCTCGCAAGAAAAGGGAAAAGTTGACAGCTATGAAGGCAATACTGTTAAGAAATCAGCACACTTGTGCCCAGCCCTGCTCAGGGATTCTAAGAAACAAAAGAAAAACCAAAAAACAACCAAACACAAGTGCAGTTTCGAAACCAGAAGTTTAAATCAGTGCAGCTTTGAAAAGTTCAGCCCGCCATCTTGATTCAAAATGCCAAACAGAGAGAAAAACCTGATGCTTGTTCTCAGCAGTCATCATCCAAATATGGTTATAATATCTTAAGAGGTGTCTAAAGGCATAGCAAACAGACAAACAACTATCCAAAATAAATCACTTCTAGGGAAAACAACAATTGTCGTTCAATATCTTCCTATTTTGGGAAATCCATTGTATTTCTTGACTACTGTACAGATTTACGATTCATATTTTACCCAGTTTAGACATTCTACTGCTGTTGGCGAGATTCCCAGATCCGCATGACGTCTGGATATAAGGGGGTTATTAGTATTACAGAGGTTTGGCACTGTAGCAGGGTGTCTATCGTCTGAGCCAGAGTTCAGCCTAGTGAGTTGTCTACTGAAGCATTATGTATTTGTATAGCACCATCCAATGTCTACCATTTTTCAAAGCGACATGGCAATTTCATATATTTATTTATTTAGGTACTTACTTTACAAAATTAATATACCACTTTTGTTTGTCACGAAACCTCTACGCGGTTGACATAAAATATTAAAATAAACAATGAAAAACAGATAAAATAAGTAAAACATCAAAAAAATCAAACCAGCAGTTAACTAATAACTGATTAAAAGCACAGCAACATATACACATCTCGATAGGCCTAATAAAAAATGTGTTAAGCGGGCACACGAACAAACAAAAAATAGTAGAAGTCCCTGCCTAATATCAATAGGCAGGGAGTTCCAAAGTGCAAGTTATGGCAAGCTAAAGGAAGAATTTCTGAAATGTTTGGAATGGGTATTGTGCGTAAGACTGCCAGTTCTACAGACTGAAACTGTCGAGTGGGCACAGTGATCATGTAAAGCGATTACATGAGTAAAAAGTAGTAGTAGTAGTAGTAGTAGTAGTAATAATAATAATAATAATAATAATAATAATAATAATATAGGTCCCTACCCTTAAGGATCCTGCAATTTTAACTCCAATAATGGAGGACACAGCAGAGGGAAAAGGATGGAGAAGGGGAAGAAGAAAATGCAGTTCTGTGTACATAGCCTTCTTTGCAATTGGGGATAAGGATTAAAGGGTTAAGCCAAAGGCTTGAAATAAATCCTTTCTATAGGGAGATGATGGATGTAATTGACTCAGCTCTAGTCTTTCTCGAGACAAAGGACTAGAGTGTTATTTTTATTGAAATCGTTTTGAAAAAGTGATAGCTGCTTGTGGCATATGTACAGCCATGCGGTTTTCACCTCAGGTAAATAGAGCTGGAAAGTTGTTTTTCATTGTTTTAAAAATCTGCAAAATCTGTTTGATTGAGAGCAAAAGTGGGATAAAGGAAAGTTACACTTGTACGTATGCCGTGTGTGTGTGTGTGTGTGTGTGTGTGTGCGCGCGCGCGTGTGGACACCATAGGAAGCAAAAGTCTCTAACTGTTACAAACTTTTCTCTCTTCCTGCCCTAAGAGTCGAGGTTTCCTTAGTTCAGCAGTTCCATGTCATTTCTGCCAGCTGTTCATTGAGTACACATTCAGATTTGTTTGTTGGAAGGGTATATCGGCCTGTGCCAAGCAACTATTATCCCTCGCTTTCCAAGGGTGCGTTTCCCAATCATTTCCCTCATCACAAAACATCTGATTTTGAGGTGGGGGGGGGGAGAGTGGTTTGTTGCACAAAACAATAACCAGCTTTATTTGTGCAATCTGAGTTTGCTGGCATGTGGTTGAATCCCACCCCAAAAGAGCAAAAGTCTGGAAGAGACCAAAGTGTGATTCCACATGCACCCTGCCTATCATGGAAATGTTTCATACATCTTATTGGGTAATAAATATTCACATTTAACATTTCTGAAGTTCCACCTGCTATGTGCTGAAAGAAAGAGGTCTCCCGAATAATCCTGACTTGTACTGAGCCCATTTCTGCTATTAGCACCTCAAATAAAATACTGTAACTTCCCCACTAGAAAAGCAGTGACTGAAGATGAACATGGCCCCCCCAAATACTCAGTTAGCAGAACCCCTTGCACCTCTGTTCCCCTCTCCTTTTAATAGAATGTCCTTAATATAATTCTTGCTTAATTTCACCACTGTGAAAGCCGCTGTCCTAGCAGAAGTTAGGATTTTCCTTGCATACAATTTCCAGGATAGAAACTTCCCTTTTAGAGCTAACAAAGCTGAGTAAGACTTTAACACGGCGAACATAAATTTACTCATGTAAATGGTACTTGTGAAGTCTGTGGGTCTCCTGGTTCAAGTGGTTCTCTTCAACCACGGCTTGGGGGTGGGGGTGGGGATTCAGCCCAAGAGAGAGGGAGGCTCCCATCAAAACACGACTTCTAGAACTTTTACTAATCTTATGTGGCTACTAATAGAGACTGTGCCTCTTCCCCTTCTCCTACTAAACAAAGCCCCAACTCCCCCCCCCCCATTAGTCTCCAAAAGTAGTATATCAGTATACCAAAGAGGCAGACCTTACAATAATAAGGAACACAGATTAGCTTAATGACTTTAATATCAAATTGCTTTACAGTTCTCATGTCATCAGCTTAGCATAGGCAAAAGATGCTGTGCTCCTTTCCCACAATATTTTTTTTTAAAAAACCACAGAATACGTAGTCCAATTTTGCCATTCTCTGGACAAAATTATGCTTTGAAAAATACCAGCTTTCAAGTTCTGCAGCGCACTTTACCAGGTACAAAGAAAACAATGAGTTAAAATACAGATGTTTCATCTCCACCAGACAAGGTGCAACTACATGTTACTGAAGACTCAGGCAGCTGCCAGAAATGTCATCTGGGTGTCGAGCTCCCCACCCCCACCCCATAACATCTAGGGACATCCATCAGATATATGACTTCATCACACTGTGCAATATTCGATGATGTGAAGCTGGGGCGGGGAAATGCAGAACGTGATGACATCACATTGTGAGGGATGTGTTAATTGTGTGTTATGGGGGTGGGGTGGCAAGCAGGGGACAACTCTACCCAGAGATGCTGTTTAGCGGAAGTTCCTTGTTAACAAATCTGCCCTTCAACAGTGAGCAGTCTCAAAGAAGTGCGTTGTCCCACAACGACCCCGTGCACACCCCTGCATTCCCCCAGATGTTTTCCACTATGATCATTTTTGCTATCATGTGCCTTAAAGTGTTCACAGTGCTTCACAAGTGTTATTCACAGTAAGGAGCCCTGCAAAGTGGACCAGAATTATTATGGCCCTTACCCCATAAAATTACAGACAGGAGGCTGAAAGACAGCAATGAACAAACCACACATTTAAAGCACATCACACACACCCCCGCAAGAATTATGGGAATGGTAGTTTGCTGGGGATTGTAGCTGTGTGGGGTGAACTACAGTTCTCAGAATTCTTAGGGTATGTGTGTGCTTTAAATGTGCTTTGTATGTGTTGCGTGAACACAACCAGGAGTTAATGTGCATTAAATGTGTGGTGTGTACGCAGCCAGAAGTTGAAGGCAAGGGAGATTTGGAGAAGTACTGCTCAGGGTTCATGCTTTTACCATGACCTGCCCCTGACTGCATCACCCCAGATCTACCACCCCACCCACAGCTCAAAGATTCCCACTTAAGATTCCACGCATATTGGCATGCACCGCCCAACCTGCACCTGCTCTGAGCATCTAAAAGGAAGAGAAGGAGAGTTGAAGTGCTGCTTACCGTCAGGTCTTCCCCATAGAACTGGAGCATGGAGGCATCAGCCACCAGCAGGGTCTCCACATAGCGGGCTTCTGAGATGAACCTCTTGGTTCTGCCGGTGCTGTTGGACTCTGCTACCCGGGATTCCTCTTCTGGGATGTCCTCTCCAGCTTCTTTTGCCCACCCCCTCTTCTGGAGCTGGTGGGCCTGCAGCAGAGGATCCCCATTCTCATGACCTTGTGGGTGGATGACATATTTGTCTCCATCCACCAAGAAGGAGCCACGGATGCCCTGGCACAGGCTAACAGCCACCAGGGAGTCTGGCTGGGAGTTCACAGTCCCAGAGTAGAAGCAGCTCCGGAGCCCCACGTCCTCCTTAGCAAGGAGCTCCTTCCTACCCACGTGCTGGATCTTCAGCCCAGGTGCCAAGAAGCTGGCATCTGGCTCCAACTGCAGGACAAACTCCTTCCTGAAGGCACGGATGGAGAAGGAAACCTGCCCTTCGCCTCCCGGAGGGACCATCCAGACTGGCACCACCCCCTGGGAGTCGCTGTCCTGGGTGGGCAGTGCCCAGGAATTGCCCAGCAGTCGCAAGACCAGCAGCAGAGGGAAGAAGAGCGTGCGGGCAGCGGCCAGCCTGCCAGCCGAGGGCTGCGGTGGTTGCAGAGAAAGGGGCATTGATGCTATCGGGGAGCCAGTGACGGGATGGGAAGAGCAGGCTCGGTTGAAGAAACAGCAAAGTCCCCAGCTGTGTATGCTGCAAATTGGCAAGCCGCGATCCCCAGGGAAAAACTTGTGGCTTGAAATTGATAGGAGAGGAGTGAACAAATTTGGGGTTTTAATGCCAGGTTTAGTTAGCAGCAACTTGCCCAGCGTAGAGGGAGAATTGAGGGGGGCCCCGGGAAAATCCTTTTTCTCCCCAAAGGCTGCTTTGTGGGGTTCCTTCTGTTACCAGCTTCCAAAGTAGCTCTTGCACCTTTCCGGGCAAAAGATGCAGCAGCAAAGCGGGCTGTCCACTTGGAAAAAAGTGTGTCGAGTTGAAAGAGGCTGGGGCTGGGTGGGTGTTGGAATCCTGATTTCTCTCTCTCTCTCTGCCTCTCTGAGTTTCCCTCCCTTCCCTTCCTAAGAAGCCCTCTAGCTCTCTCCCTGGGCTGCTCCGCTCTCTCCCTGGGCTGCTTCTTCCCAAGCCTTTGAAGCACCAAATCTGGCTGCAGAGTCCTCGGTATTTATACTTTTCTTCCCCCCTTGCTTTGACATAAGAGGTTTATTTTTGATCTCTCTCACTATTCCACATTCTCCCCTGGGACCTAGAGAGCAGGAGGAGGAGGAGGAGGAATGAAAAGGGGGGGGGGAGGGGAGGTTTTTGGATAGAACTTGAAGCCAATCAGGAGCTAGGAGGACACGCCTCTCTTGTTTAAGTGTCAACTCAAACATCCCCCCCCCTTCTTATTCTCTTTGTGTTAACTCTTTCCAGGACTTTGATCACCCTTTGGCAATCAGACATTCTTTTTAAAATTTACTTTGAAAAGGCTGCATTCCAAGAGATTTGTCATCATTTGCATTAATTCTGCACTGTACGGGGTAAAAGAAGAAGAGGAGGACTTCCACTTGTTCCTTCCTTTTTCCGGGGCTCTTGGGGAAGGGGAATAAGTCTGCCATGGGAAAAAGTTCCAAATCCTAAAGAGATAAAACTCCATTTTATCAGATGCTAGCATACATCCGGGTCCTCCCAAACGAGATCTTCATCATCCCTAAAGGAGCTGCTGCTATCTAAAATCAGGAATCTTATCATTGTGCCAGGGAGTTGGGCGTCTCATCTGAGAATGTTCTTCAGAGGATACAGAAGGAAGCATAGGGAGGTTTCCTAATTGAAAGCATTAACAGGGCCATTTGGAAAATTAGAAAAGCAATGCATTCAGTTCTTCCACACAAGTATAGCTGGTCATGTTTTCTTTCCTTTTTTTTTAAAAAAAGGAATGTTTTAATCAGAATTCAGCTCCGTCCCCCTTCTCCAAGTATGTGATAAACTTGGAAAGGAAAAATAAAAGGAAACATAGAGAATGGATTTTGTGCTTATTTGGTTTTTTAAAAACAAAAAACAAGCACCCCAAACATAAACCATTTTTTGTCTTATGACTGTCTTTATTTACAACATGTCTTTTATTACTCACAAACCACCCACTGCACAAAAATATCCATTTTTTATTCTGGTGTATTGCTAATGTAGCTGCTAGATACGCTTTATTTTAAGCAGCCTCGCTTCCTGTATACATCATGACACTGCAGAACACCAAAAGTGGCCTTCCATTTCATTCAGTGGACTTTTGCTGCTCTACATAGCTCTCCACATTCCAAACACTTCAGCTCTGGGCAGAATGAAATAGTCGTGTGTATAATCCTCCATCCCTTCATTTCATTTTAGTAAATATTCTTCAACCCCCCCCCCCAAAAAAAACTTTCTGAACTTCCCCATGCATAGGCCCCTCAAGGCAGTTTACAATGAACTTGTTTATAAAAATCACATAAAACAAACTTTCTAAACTATCCTCTAATTAATGAGCAGCAACAACAAAGCAAGTTCAAGAATTAGCACCTTAGCCAAGTACAGGGTTCTTTTAAAAGCCAATATTGATGGGGCCGTGCCTATTATTCCCTAGGGGAGAGAAGTCCAATGATGTGGGGCCATCACTAAAAAGTCCCTGTCTGTGATAACTGTCAATATAATAGATCATGACAGCAGCACAAACAGAGAACAAGGGCCTCTGAAGCCCAGCTTAAACTGGGCAGGCTTATACGTATGGATGCAGACAGTTTGGAAACATTTGAGCTGGTATCTCTTCTTAACTGTAGAGGACATATGATGCATTACTTTCACCATGATTGGTCTAGATTCTGGAAATCCCATTGTGCTTGAGCAAAAGGAACCGATTGATAATGGAGAAAAATATTTGAATAAGGAACAGCTAATTGTGGAGAAAGGAGAAATCTTTTTAAAAGGTCCATATGCCATGCACACTGGAAGTAACTTCCACAATGGAATTCTGCCAAGCCTTGTCCAAGTCCCACACACCCAAAGTGATGCATTTTGTATGGTGGAAAGGGACCCACAGCTGCCCCATTAGTTCTTAGGGGAGTTGTAGGTTATCAGGGATCAGAGTAATTTCCTTTTTCTCAAAGCGCCACAGAGGAATCCCCTTTCCTCCCCCTTAAAACGTGCTGTCCGAAAGCTTTAATCCTCAAACTATTTGAAAGGATAATATAAGCAGTGTTTTGAGGTTCCAGATACCTTCCTCCCGGGAACCTGGGAAATCAGCTTTATGTTAAATGATTGAGGACGAGGGTCAGTGTTTAAAGGCTGTTTACTCTGGACAAATATCTGTGCGTCCGTTTGAGGGGGATTATTTACATCTGCTTGGCTCTGTTGAAAAGCCACCTCCTTCTACTCAGACACACACTAGTTGTGTCTCTAAATAACTGCATCTTTTCCGGGGTTGGGGGGTGGGCAAAGTTTCTGATTACCGAATTTCTTTTTATAAAGTGTGATTCTTTTGACTGTAAAGAAATGAAGCGTGATGAGCATTCGCTGATGCATGTTCTAAACAGTCCTATATCAAATATGCTGTCAGCGGAGGCTCCAGTGATGCAATAAGTGATGGCAGGATAAGATCCATGGGGTGTGACAGTCAGCAGCCCAGCATAAACTGTTGCAGAGAAAAACCGGTTGATGGCCAGAGATGGTCTTTTGGTAAAGGGAAAGAGAATAGGATTGGAGACAGGCAGAAGATCTGAATGGACAGAGCAGGAGTTCTGGGCTGAATCAGGAGCAGATCACTTAGTGAAGAGCCATTTATGTAGGGAGGGGGCCAGGAGGATTGAACTGGGAGCTGAACCAGCAGAGGTTAGAGAGAACCAGTCCTGAAGCTGGTTTGTGGTCTGATGATGCCAGGGAAAGAGGCCCTCTGCTGGTGTTTTGAACAAGAGGATTTGTGGAAATTCTGATTGCTGTTCATAGGGCAGCAAAGGTCCTTGCTCAGTCCTATCAGATGTTCAGTTTGCAAAGTGAAGCGACTGGTACTTAACAAAGGAGCATAGGAAGCTGTCTTATACTTGAGTCAGACTATTGGTCCATCCAGCTTAGCATTGTCTACACTGACTGGAAGTGGCTGCCCAGGATTTCAGGCAGAGGTGTCTCCCAATCCTACCTGCAGATGCCTGGGATTGAATTAAAACAGCAGTTACACACAGCATTTAATATAGTGCTATACAGTTCAGCAGTGCCCTTCCCTACAGCCAAGATCCTCCTACAGTTTTTACATAGAATTCAGTCTCAGTCGAAAACATAAAACTGCCCTGGTCTCCTTTGAAGGCAGTAATAATACTTACCCCTAAGCCCCCTGCAATGTTAATTGCAAGTTTCCTTTTTGCAGGTTCTGGCTGCGCTATCACTCCCTGTTTGGATTTGCTGGAGGTTAGTGATGAATTTCCCCTTAGTTAAGTCAGCATCTGCTCTGGGAGGAGACAGTTTTAACTTATGCAAGGAAGCCAGCAATTAGAGCCCACCCCAACCCCTCCACCAGAAACGTAAGCTTACTAGTCCAGGCACCAATTCATTACACCCCACACTGCCCCAGACATTCTGAACAGGAAATAAAATGGGTGGAACCTGCAATGAGGAAACCTAACAATTGGGCATTGTCTGTAAAATAAGAATGGAGCAAGCATGGCGGTTCCAGATAAATGGGCGAGTGTCAAAGCAACCTAGCACAGCTATGGGATTTGTTACCTTTCCTGTCTTCCTAAAACCCAAAGCAGCTACTCTGCAGAGGTCTTAGGTGTGGAATTCCGCAGCAGCGAATGCTGTGCTCCTTGTAACCTCTTTTTAAGCACTTATGGACATGGGAAGAGCCTGGTGGATCAAGCCAAAGACCCATCTAGTCCAGCATTCTCACAGTGACCAACCTAATGGTGATGTTGCCATTGAGGTCTAAATATAAGGATCATAGATCTAGCAAGGTGGCAGAGCCTTTCTTTCTACTACAGTGAACTGGCCTCTTCTTATTGCAGAAATGGGGGAACTTTCTCTTGAGGAACACTAGCCTCTCTGCAAAACTCTTAGGTAGAATAGAAACAGCTTTCCTTTGGTACAGAACCATCAGTTTCTAGATGGCCACTCATTTTCAGTGGAGCTGTATCATGAACTTTGCAAGTGCTGAAGGGTCAACAATACTCACTTATCTGCAAGGCAAAGGGTTCTACCAGAACCTCTTTCAGACTCCTTTGTCTGCACCACCTTTTGCAGAAAGATGTGGTAGAGGTACATAAATAAGGGAGAGGTCCTTGGGACTGAGGACTGTCCTAAGCACCAGATGGGAAGCCTCTGTCTGCTGGATTGAACCCCTTTCCCTGCCGTAACAGCAGCAGTGCTATTGCTGTGACTTGCCAAGGCTGAGATTTGCCTGTACAGATTCTGCAGCCACTGGACTATTTGCAAGTAAGTAAATCAGTTTGTTGGCTCTTGAAAGCATCACCAAGTACAGAATGCTGCCTGTAATAGTCCAAAGACAATGCTTTGGAATGAGACACACTTCATTCCCATGCCTTCCCTTTACCTTTGACCTTAGAAGAAAGACACTTTTTGGTAGTTGTTGATTCTAGGTCGTCCTGGTTTTCATTAAGTGTTCCTGGTTGAATAAAAGGAAACCTGGAATTTCTGGTAGCTTCAGCCAGCCTTCCAAGGGCTTATTAAAGCAAGTTTGGAAGAATTATGTTAAGGCATCCCAGGCAATGAAGATTTCCACCTTTCCAGGATCTCCTTTAATCAGAAGAGCAGAAGACGTGAATGGGAAATGTTCCAAGGGTGTAAGGGTTGGGTCTAGTCTACCTTCACCTGTCATCATTAGAGATCATATTTTAAAAGGGTCCTAGCTAATGTAAGTTAATTTAAGTCTAACCCTGAAGAACTCATGGTCTCCCCACTGTGTTCAGAAAACCACTCGTTTCGCCTTGCCCCTGCAGATCCTTGTTGAGATAAGCTGAACTGGAAGGGCAAATTGACTTGCCCCTTCTGGAAGAAGAAGAGTTTGGATTTGATATCCCGCTTTATCACTACCCGAAGGAGTCTCAAAGCGACTAACATTCTCCTTTCCCTTCCTCCCCCACAACAAACACTCCGTGAGGTGAGTGGGGCTGAGAAACTTCAGAGAAGTGTGACTAGCCCAAGGTCACCCAGCAGCTGCAGGTGGAGGAGAAGGAATTGAACCTGGTTCACCAGATTACGAGTCCACTGCTCTTAACCACTACACCACACTGTCCTTCCTGCTCTTTCAAATATCCTATCCCTGTTATGCTCCTGAAATCACAGGAAGTGATTCACACAAAGTGCCCTGTGCGCATTGATTCACTGCTTTGCATTTTGTAGAATGCAGCACAACCATCCTTGGGTTAATCTATGCTACACTGAACGTTGCTTCTGAGGTTAGTTCCCACATTTTTCTGCAATGGGATTTTGCACACATTGGTGCCATTCTCCTGCACCCGCACCCATGGAAGCAAGAAGCAAGGTGGCCAGGTTCTCGCAAATGTCAACTTTGACATACTGAATGATATGAGTCTCTGAACAAACAAACAACCCATGCTAAAAGTTGATGCTTCTGGCAGCTGCTATCTGCCAGCACACAAGCTGCCTCCCTCACGCAAAAAATCATACCCTAATGTAACTTGGGAACCAGACATTAGGCCATTGCATTTCAATATGAAAACAGGGATACCATTAGTAGTTGCACAGGAAGCTCTCATTAAGACATCAGCTTGCAGGATCTTTGTGATAACATTCTGGTTGCTTTCTACGGAGCCCTGTGTACAAAGTACATTCTACAAACCTTTTTGCAAAAACAAAATAGAAAAGTAATACACTTGAGAATGACAATATCTGCATTTTGCCCAAAATGTATCCCTTTGATGTTGGAACTCATGTTTTTATTTTTTGTAAAGGTCTTCCATGTACTCCAAATGACTGTTAGTAATTGTCACTAAGTTATTTCTGTTAATGCAGAACTTAAAAATATAAGACCATTATTATTATTTAAAAAAAGAAGTTTTGTAGCACTGGGAAATGAAAACAACCCCAGTCTGTAGCAGTAGATGAGAAGATGTGCCATATCCCCATAGAGTGGAATTGAGAACGAGAAACCTTCAGGCCAGATGGGCTTTCTCCCCATAGACATTGCCTTATTCACCAAGGACACTGAACAGTGGGAGATTCAGGACAGACAAAAAGAAATACTTCTTCATGTACCGCACAGCTAAACTATGGATTTTGCTGGCACAAAGTTGAATGACAGCTGCCATCTTGGACAGCAATAAATGGGGATTAGCCACATTCAGGGAGGATAGGTATAGGGACCCCTGACCATTAGGTCCAGTCGTGATCGACTCTGGGGTTGCGGCGCTCATATTGATTTAATGTCCTAGAGAGCGGGCGTACAGCTTCCAGGTCATGTGGCCAGCATGACTAAGCCGCTTCTGGTGAACCAGAGCAACACACGGAAACACCGTTTACCTTCCCGCCGGAGCGGTTCCTATTTATCTACTTGCACTTTTATGTGCTTTCGAACTGCTAGGTTGGCAGGAGCAGGGACCGAGCAACGGGAGCTCACCCCGTCGCGGGGATTCAAACTGTTGACCTTCTGATCAGCAAGTCCTAGGCTCTGTGGTTTAACCCACAGCACCATCCGTGTCCCCTTCAGGGAGGATACATGATGGCTATATTATCATCAATACCAGAAGCAATATGTCTCTGTATACGTTGTTGGAGGTTACTGATGGGATAACACTACTGCACTGAGATCCTCTTTGTGGACTTCCTGGAGGCATCTGAGCAGCTACTGCAAAAACAGTGGACTAGATGTGTATTTGGCCTGCTCCACTGTGGGTCTCTCCTTACATTCACCTCTTTCTCAAATGAGTCCAAACTAGCTGGCTTAGAGTCTCATTAGCTTATTACCATGTGAGCTCTTTTCCTTCCAGGTGCACAAAGTCATCCAGGACCTGCACTCGCAAAGCGGCTGAGATACATTGAACATGCACACAGATGTCTGAAATCCCCAGTCGCAGGAAGTTGGCTGTTCCTGTATTGATGGCACTCTCAGCCTGGAATGCAAATGTCAGTAGGAACAGAACAGCTCTCCCCTGTCACAGAAGCCTGCCAAATGTTCTGGCAAGACAGTTCCTAAAACACCCAGATTTTAAGACCTTAACTTAATCCCTTCCCTGTCCAGTGACTGTTACAATTTTTTTTTATTTTTAAACAACTTCGCCCGTTGATAACAGAGCCCATGTGTTGTTGCCCTTTCATAAAGCCACCACCAGATGTCAGTGTTGTCTCTCTGTTTTGTTGTGAAATGTAGGTGTAGCACATGTGCCCACAGCCGATCTGCAGAACTGATGGTGTTATGGGGGCCATGTAAGGTTTGCTTCACAGTTGTAAGAAATCAGCCTTTTAGTGTGGCAGCACCTACACTTTGGAACTCCCTGCCTATTAACATGAGGCAGGCGCCTTTGCTGTTGTTTTTTCAGTGCCCGCTTAATACATTTTTTGCTTTGGTGAGTGTATCCAAACATGCAGATGTTGATCTGATTCTTTATATATATATATATATATATATATATATATATATATATATATATATATATATATATATATATATATATACTGTTAATCTGAATTATCTTACTATCTTTATTGTTTTTAACTGCTTTGTTGATAATTGTAGTATTTCTTGTAAACTGCTTAGAGGTTTTACTACAATCAAGCAGCATCTAAGTTTTGTTAAAATATAAAATATAAAATATAAAATATAAAATATAAAATATAAAATATAAAATATAAAATATAAAAAATATAAAATATAAAAAATATAAAATATAAAATATAAAATATAAAATATAAAATATATAAAATATAAAATATAAAAGAAGAGCAGAACATGGCCCCCCACCCCACTGCAACAGGTAGTGTGCTCTGGCTCTAACTGATGGAGTAGCAGCTCTCCAGGGACCCAACCTGCCACAAAGATGGACATTTTGCTAGGAATGGGGCAGGGGGTAGGAGAATGGCATGCAAACACCCAGAATTTTAATTTCTCATGGTGAGCCGAATTGCAGATATGCAACGCAGCACTCTCCCCAGTTGTAACAGCTGGGGTGTTTCTCCTTGCTCTCACTTGCTTTGCTGCAGATACAGAGATGTGACCTTAAAGCAACTCGTAGGACAACCTATGCAAGTCTCTGTTGAAGTAAGACCCGCTGTGTTTGATGGTGCTGACTCCTTAAATGAGTGTGCATAGAGGTTCAGCCTTAATTGCACAATTAACAGAGCCAGTGTAGTGCAGTGGTTATGGGGTTGGACTAAGACTTGGGAGAGACCAGGGCTCAAATCCCCAACCTGGCCCTCAAGCTCATGGGCTTGGTCCACACTGCCTTAGCCTAACCCACATTGCAGCCTTGTTGTAGGGAGAGAACTGGGTAATCCACCTTGCGCTCCTTGCAGGAAAGGTGGGTCATAACAATAATAATAAGAATAAATTAGTCAATAAACTTATATTTAAGTAAACACCAGGGGGCACTCTTGTTTTATTCTAGTTTAGTAGAATGTGGTTTGATGTTCCTTTGAAAAAGGAAATCCTGGTGGGATCCCTCGACTTACAACTGCAACTAATTTTTAAGAGGGTCTTTGAAATGAAGAGGACCACAGCAACACCTGCTTAGCCCAGTGACTCACACTCAGGAGAGACAAGCAAAAGGGCTGTTTAACCTCCTCCTTCCTGGTGGGCACAGCCACATGCTTTGGAAGAGTCTTCCAGTTATCGTGGCCCTCGGCTACTGCCCCCTCATTCACCACTGGTTCAGCTTCCGCAACAAAGCCGAAAGTTGAAACGCAAAAGGGATGAAAACTGTCAAACGTTTGCACTGTTAACGCAGCGAAGTGGATGCTTCTCCCTTTGCCCTGCCTAGGCTAATGTGTGCAAGTGTAAAGGACACAGATTATCAGAGTTGGGAAGCGTCCTCGGAGATTATCCCAGGAACCTTGGAATGACAGCATCCCTGCAGAATGACCACCCAACATTGGCGAAAAATTCCTCCAGCGAAGGAGAGCCCACCTCGGAGAATTGTACAGAAGGGACCCAAAGTCCAACCGCCCTGCAAAGCGCCTCCTTCTTAGGGAGTTGGTTCCATGGTCAACATAGGAAGCTGCCTTATCCCAAGCTAGACCATAGGTCCATCTAGCACAGCATATACTGACCACCAGTGGATCTTCAACAGGGGTCCCTCCCAGTTGTTGTTGTTGTTTAGTCATTTAGTTGTGTCCGACTCTTCGTGACCCCATGGACCAGAGCACGCCAGGCACTTCTGTCTTCCACTGCCTTCCGCAGTTTGGTCAAACTCATGTTAGTAGCTTCGAGAACACTGTCCCACCATCTCGTCCTCTGTCGTCCCCTTCTCCTTGTGTCCTCCATCTTTCCCAACATCAGGGTCTTTCCAGGGAGTCTTCTCTTGAGGTGGCCAAAGTATTGGAGCCTCAGCTTCAGGATCTGTCCTTCCAGCAAGCACTCAGGGCTGATTTCCTTCAGAATGGAGACGTTTGATCTTCTTGCAGTCCATAGGACTCTCAAGAGTCTCCTCCAGCACCATAATTCAAAAGCATCAATTCTTCGGCGATCAGCCTTCTTTATGGTCCATCTCTCACTTCCATACCTACCTGCAGATGCCCACCTGTCAAAAATGGCCCACAGAAGGTGGACCAGTTATGGATCTGACTGGCTGGATGCAATTCTCCACTCCTGCTATAACTGAATTATGTAATGTGCACAGAAGTGCTGTCTTTTTTTCCTGCCTGCTATCCCTGCCACTGTGTGAGTGTATCAGATGAGCCCAGAGTTTTTGCATTGTGAAAGCAAGAGGAAAAAAGTTATTTCCATCTATCTCCACACTGTGCACTGTTTTATAAACTTCTACTTTTTTTTGGTCTGTTGGTTGGAATACTTTTTTTGTCAGTTTAGAGAAAAGAATGTTTTGGATAAGGAAGTATTAAATTGATTTTGGGGGGGAGGGGAAGAAAACTGCATCCAACTAGGAGCAAATGTCCCTGACATTGTGCGTTTTTGTAGGCTTAGTTTTAATGCAACGGATGTGTAGGTGGAATCAACATGAATTCAAAAACTTAGGTCACATGGTATGGCCTAATTTAAAAATAAGAGGTATGGAGTCAATCTTTTCGTGAAAATCTTTATTGGATTCTCTTATATGGAAGTTCTTCACCTGCCCATAGATGTGCAAAGAAAAATATATTTTGTTCAGCCAGGAGACAAAGACATTCTGCACATGTGTAACAGCACACTTCCCTAAATAAATGCTGTGCAAGCCCTATTACGATCAAAACAACAAGGTTAAAAATTGCAGTCAAAATGTCACCAATTGCCTTGCATATTCCCTAACAGTTCAAACCCCATCAGTGTTGCGAAATCAGAATTGTTGTTATTATTGTCGCAATGTGCATCTTTTACCACTTGTTTTTTTGGGGGGCCCTATTCATCCAATCTGGAAAGTTCACAGTCTGTTTAGGCTTTCACCATCTTGAATAATTGGGTGTCATCCACAAATCTGGCTGTCTCATGGCTCACACTTTATTCCAAATGAACAAGTTAAAAAGCACCAATAACCAACACAGACCCCACTCCTTACTTCCTTCTATTTCAAGACTTGTTTACTCCTATTCTCTGCTTCTTGTTGTTTAACTAGACAGGAATCTTTAGGAGAACTCATCCTCTTATCCCTGTTTGCTAAGTTACTCAGGAGCCTTTGATGAAGGATCTTGTCAAAATCTGGTTTAAAGGGCCAGTTATACAATGGTTACTGGACTACTTTTCTCCACATTCTTGTTACTCTTAGCAGGCAGCTGATGTCCAAAATAAGGGATTCTCCTTGAGATCAGAGGTGTCTATGCTAGGTCATGGAACAGATTAAGCCCCAGGGCTGTCAGCTGCCAATCCTCATCGTAAAATATAGGAGATGTGTGTTCTGGTTGTAGTACTGCTGCACATTCCTTGATCACCTCTGACAAACCCAGTTAAGGCTGGTCCATTAGGGCACGTGGGGCACGTGTGCTAAGGGCCCTGGAAAAAGTGGCACATCCATTTTTTTGTGGCCATTTTGGGTGTTGTCATCTCGCACACTCTTGCTCTGCACTTTTGCCCTGAAAAAGTGGTTTTTGGGGGGCGAGAGCGACACTTGAATCACATGACTCACACAGAAGCTCATCTTGGAAGACGTTTGTCCCAGTTTTAGGTCTTCAAATGTTGGGCGGTATAGTGTGGTGCTGCCCCCATACCCCAGTCCGCTGCCACCTGTCTGCCTTCTTTTTTAGAACCAGCCCAGGAGGTGGCCCTGCCTGCCTGCTAGCTTCTTCTTCCTTCTTAGCTTCATGGTTTTCATTGTAGGGAACAGCAAGGAGGAGGATGGAGACAAAACTAGAATTTGTTGGCTTTGCCTGTCATTGGCTCTGGCGCCACCCACTGTTGGGCCTCCAGCCTTCCACCCCACCAGTCCAACAGGCACCAGGTGACACTGGACCAACCTTATGTTCAGAGCAGAGTCATCCAGAGACCACTGGAGCCTTCTGTCTGTGCAAAGGCCTGCTCTCATTTTCAGACATCCAAGATTTTCTATGGGCGTGAGCAGCCGGGGTAGCCCTAATGATCCTCAGCCCGCTCCGAAAGTTGGAGGGTTGTGTGGTTGCTGTGTTTACAGGCTGTTCAGAAAAAGGAATGAACTGTAAAACCATTGGCCTGGCCCGTAAGTGTACATCCTTGGTATTTGGGTTGCAAACATGCTGAGAGCCAGGTTTATTCCAGATGTGTAAACTTTGAGCAACCTCTTGTGGTCTGTTGCTTTGCAATACTGGAGAGGCAAGCTTTCCTCCAACCCAAACTAGGGCTCTGCCTACGCACTTCCAACAGGGACACTCAGCACGAGGCTTATTAATCTGGAATGAACCCTGTGCTGAACAAGTGTGTGCAATATAATGCTATATCAATATTGGCTGGACGCTCCGGGGTTGTCTATTAAACCTCAGTCCCAGGCCCAATGTGTGGGAGACTGTTTTGCTGCAAAAACAGAACAGCCTTGCCAAACATTTCCAATCTGTCTTTTGGCCCAGCTCACCTCTCAGAGGTTCACACCCAGCTCTAAGCACTTTTCCCCATCCCAGGGGTAGGAGATCTGCTCCCCTCCCACCAAATACTGCATGCTTCCCCTCCCCAGGCTAAACTTTAGGCCACTAACCCAGGTGTGCTGCTGAGTTTGCACAAAGCAGGAGGCTACCACTCATTTTGTCATGTGCTACGATGTGTCTGCAAACACATATTTGCGGCCTTAATGCATTGTCCTTTCAACACCCTTTTGTTTCATCAGTCAATTACACTTTTAGATGCATGCACTGTTAAATGGGAAGAAGCGGCCCTGCATTTGATTGTCTGGGAGCTGTGGGCTCTCATCAGTACAGCACATATTTGGATGCAGTCAGTTAACCTAGAATAACAGCTCTACTCTCAAAGTTCATTTTAACTTCTGTGGTTTTTTCTGCATCAGATCTGAATACCTTGTGATCTTTTGAACTGAGTGCAGACTGCCAGAAGAGAAGACACAGAGGTGACATGATAGACATCTTCAAATATCTGAAGGGCTGTCACACAAAAGAGGGAGCAAGCTTGTTTTCTGTTGCTCCAGAGGGTGGGGTCTAAAATACAAGATTAACAGAGACAATTAGGGGACAACCCAGACAAGAATTTCAAAAAGAATGGGGGAAAGGCAGAGAATACTTTACCAAACAGTGCCCCAAAATATATACCTGGACTTGTTTCGATTAATTTCTACAGGAGACTTTGCGGTTTTTTAAAAGTCATAACTAGGAAAAATTGTAATAATCACATATATATAAAAAAGCATACAAGAAGTAAATAAGGAGGCCATTTACAGGATAAAGGAAGTCTTTTATTTTTATGTTAGGTTTTCTTTATGTAAGGGGATAGGAGTGTAATTTTGATAATTAAATTGTCAGTGGTGGTGGGTTTGTTTGTATGTATGAGTTGTTGTGGACTACGTTGTAAATAAGTTACAGTGGTACCTCGGGTTAAGTACTTAATTCGTTCCACAGGTCTGTTCTTAACCTGAAGCACCACTTTAGCTAATGGGGCCTCCTGCTGCCGCCGCGCCGCCGGATTACGATTTCTGTTGTCATCCTGAAGCAAAGT
This sequence comes from Podarcis raffonei, assembly GCF_027172205.1. NCBI lineage: Eukaryota > Metazoa > Chordata > Lepidosauria > Squamata > Lacertidae > Podarcis > Podarcis raffonei. Next base: position 17,958,963 of record NC_070616.1, read on the forward strand.
TCTTAACCCAAGGCAATATTTCTGGGTTAGCGGAGTCTGTAACCTGAAGCATATGTAACCCGAGGTACCACTGTATTAATAAAAAATAAAATACAAGAAGAGATTCTGAACATTTGGAAGAACTTGCTGCTGCTGAGAGCTATATGACAGTGGAATGGACTCCCTTGGAAGGCGGTGGACTCTCCATCATTGAAGGTTTTTGAACGGAGGTTAGGGGGTAATCTGTCAGGGGATTCTTTAGCTGTGATGGCTGCACTGCAGGGGGGCTGGGCTAGATGACCTTTGGGGATGCCTTCTGCAATTTTGTTATTCTATTGCGCCCTGCCAGGTACTTCAGAAATCCTGCTTCTGCAATCCTAAGCAAATAATAAAGCAACATCTTGAGTTGCTGATGGATGAGTCAGCTATTTGTGGTCGGTGGGATGCTCCCAGTGTGGTGGCTGACACTCAGCACTTTTTACCATGTTCAGGGGATGAATCAGAAGAAGCTGACACTAGCAATGACCCTGAATTTTGCATTTATCTTATTTAGAGTATGGATTTCTGTGGTTCCCAAGGCTTCGATGCACTTGGTGATTTCATACAAAGGTCGTGTCCACACCAGAGCATTTAAGCACACACCTGGATCAATTGGTGTGTGCTTATGTGCCATCATCCACACATGAGCTTGTTCCATTTTATGCATCTTGAAACATGATGATTCTCATCCACATTGGTGGGTGGGGCTTGACGGGATGGGATACACCAACATCACTTGGATAGCTCATTCTGTAAGAACATCTCAGTCATCCACCAGGAACCTTTGCATGCAATTAACGTCCATGCTGTAAGAGCCAATATGAATTACATTTGACATTTGCCGTTTCATTGCTCAAACGTGTTCTCAAAGGCTGTTGAAGGAAACTGCACAGTACTATTGATGAAATGCCACTGTCTCAGTTTGGGGCCAATGAAATAAAAAATCGACAGACCGGCTAGACGCTGATGTAAGAAAAACCTGCACCCTCCTTAGATTCTTCATCCCAAGTGTTGCTTATTGATTTATTTGTTGGCAAAACATGCTAAACTGTAAGTCCCTAATGCAGTACAAGCCTGTGGTTTTCAAGGTATGTTAAAAACCCAACATCAGTGTTATTTGGCTGCAGGGGAAGAACCTTCAAGACTCTAAATCCATCACCTGGAGTTGTTTAAATTCCACAAATGCAAACAATCCCTTTGCAATTGCTAGAGATGACCCACTACAGATCAGTCTAATAGGGTGTCTCCCCAGATGTTCTAGGGTACAGATTTGGAAAGCAGTAAAACAAACAAACAAACAAAAAACCCCAGCCAATCTGACTGGCATCCTGTTGCTTTTCTAACATTAGCCCTTTTTGGGGTTCTGTTGGCATGGCCAGGGCTGACACCGTCACCGCTGCCTTATTTGGTGACCATTTTGATGACTCCAGAAAATGGAGGACTATGTGTTGCGGTTGCTAGGCAACACCAGGATGTGCTTTCCAGCCGCATAGGTGACTGAGGAGCATCTCCTATGGTTGCTTAGTAACCATGACATGCTCTCCCTTGTTTGTTGGCCCTGGCAGAGTGGCTGGCTAGATTTGCAAAGGCGAAGCTGGAGAATGCCACAGGCAGCCATATCGTGGGGAGAGGCAGCAGTAACCATGTGGTTTTAGATGTAGTGAGGATGTGTTAAGTGTAGCTTTTAAAAATGCAAAATGAACATGGCAAGCAGGTATTTGAAAAAGCTTGGGCCGTGCTAGTGTACCAGTCAGGGAGCCTGGAGTGAAAGCACACCAGGTGGCAAACCCAGGGTCTGTTACCAGGAAGGAGCAAGGGTGAGTAGGAAGAGAGCTGGGTAGATGGGAGAGATAGGAGGAGCAGGGAACCTAGTTCTGTCTGGGTTGCAGCTTTGGGGAGGGGTGGGCTGGCTATCAAAGAATAAGAATAAGAATAAGAATGATATTTATTACCTGTCCTTTGTCAGAAGTTCCCAGGGTGGGTTACAGCAATAAAATTACAAATGTATCTAGAATGGCTCCGTGTGTGTGTGTGTGTGTGTGTGTAGCCAAAGGTCATGACAAAGAGGTGTATCTTCAGCATACAACAATAGCTGTCCAATGAAGGCGGTGGATGCACCTCTGTGGAGAGGGAATTCCAAAGGTTAGGGGTCACCCATGTAAATCTCTGAAGATAGTGGAACCAACAAGAGCTCACCCACTCACCGCTGATCACAACACCCAAGAGGGTCTGTAAGGAAGGATGCCACCTCTTATTTATTTGGGACCTAGGACATTTAGGGATTTAAACACTAGTGTGAGTACCTTGAACTGGATCCAGAAACAAAATAGCAGCCAACATGACTTTTAAAAAATAAAATGGGTGATATGAGTTCTAAAGGGAACCCCAGCTGGTAAACTGGCCTCTGCATATTGGACCAGTTGAAGTTTCCACGTTGTCCTCAAGGGCAGCCCTTGTGACCAAGTCACCTCTGTCCAAAAAGGCCAAAACTGGTGGAACAGCTGGAGCTGGGGGAAAAACCTCTCCTTGCCATCAAGGCCACCTGATCCTCCAAGGACAAGGTTCAACCCAGGATATACAGAACTGCTTTTTCCAGGGGAATGCAACTCCCACTATGGCAAACCATTTCTCCATGTCCCAGACTTGAAAATTCAGCGCAATGGATAATCCCTCTGCCTTTTCAGGCTACAGCTTCATACAAAAATGCTCACTAGGGAGCCTGACTTGGGTGTGTCTGCTGGCACAGCAGGTGGCGTTGCGGTCTATACCACTGAGCCTCTTGGGCTTGCTGATCAGAAGGTTGGCAGTTTGAATCCCTGCAATGAAGTGAGCTCCCGTTGCTCTGTCCCAGCTCCTGCCAACCTAGTAATTTGAAAGCATACCGGTGCAAGTAGATAAAGAGGTACCACTGTGGCGGGATGGTAAACGGCGTTTCCGTACGCTCTCGTTTCCGTCATGGTGCTCCGTTGCGCCAGAAGCGATTTAGTCATGCTGTCCACATGACCCGGAAAGCTGTCTGTGGACAAACACCGACTCCCTTGGCCTGAAAGTGAGATGAGCAGCGCAACCCTATTAACTGGACTTAACCGTCCAGGGGTCCTTTACCTTTTTTATCTTGCTGGCTAGCAAGACAAAGTTTACCACTTTGGGATGAATGAAATGGCCATAAGTCCCATGGTGCAGCTCTTCCACAAGCATCTGATTATATTTAGGTTGGGCTTGATTTTGTTCCATCGCAAGAAGCCATCCTTCTTGGTCAGCCTGAGAGCTGTTGGCCCAGGCAACAGGAAGAATGTCCCTTGCACACTCTTGGGCTGGTATCCAGCTTCTTGCTGCTGCCAGCCTTTCAAGTAAAGGCAAGTGGAGTGGAGAGACAAAGAGAACATTTCCTCAGCTCCTCAAGCCCTTTCCAGTCTATCTTTGGCTTGGAACTCTTGAAAGGGCTATATTAAACCAGAGTGATTGTTGTTTTCGAAGCAGAATATAGGGTGAGATCTCTTGGGTTTTCCTCATCTTTCTTCTGGCTTTAAATTACTGACATTTCACACAAGGCTTCCAGAAGAGACAGAAATGTGCCTTTGTAGTAGGGGGAGATGGATGCAGTCAGAGAAAGAAGAGGGTGAATGTGCTTCCAGAATAAGTGCTCTGATTTCCAGATTAGGGCAGAAAACTCCATTGCAAATTTTTGGAGAAATGTGAATTTCAAAGGATAGCTGTGTTTGGAAAATGCAAATTTGCTTCAGTTCACTTTTAAATGGGAACTGAATCTAATTCCCCCCTCTTCCCTCCTCCTCAGATTAGATAAGCCCACACAGACTTTGAGTTGCAGATCTTGATGTATTTATGTCAATACTTTAGTTTATCCAATGGCCTTGTGCCTGGTCTCTTTATCTGGTGGTCCCTGGCAAAAGTACCCCAAAATTATGGAAGTTTGCTTTGTTATGAAAAAAATTGTTTGGAGATGTGATGTTAAAGGGTATATACTACGTCACAAGGCACTCAACCAAGATGATTGGTCAAAAATTGGTTTAGAACTAACTTTCATGGTTTGGGCTGATGAGTCAACTGATTTAAACAGTCCCTTGTGAACTGGAGGTGGTTTGATGATTCAGAATGAAGAAAATGGCGCAGTAATGCTGGAGCGTAATTTTAATCTATCATAGTTTGCCGCACCCCACAAGCCGAAATCAGATTTAGGTGGCAAAAGCAGCATTTTGCCATGGGCCCTTGGATCCTTCTCCAGATGTTCCTCTCCATCAGAAGCTGAAGTCCACACCCCTCATCATAAACCTTGGCTCAAAAAATGTAACCAAAGCAGGAGCTATAGTTTCAGTCCTCTCACCTTCCACCTGGCTCTTGATATGAATCGGCACAGATGAGGAACATGTTCATGAATCGGCACAGATGAGGAACATGTTCACATGTCGTCATAATGCACCACAACCACCAACACCTAAGACATCTAAGACATGAAATCTTCTGGCCATAGGACCTCACCTTCTGCATCATAAACCATTAGTCTTCTTGATGTACTGTGGCTGTTCACACACCGTAACTTGAAAGCACATTTCTCACCCCCGTAAAGAATCCTGGGAACTTTAGTTCACCCCTCACATTCCCTCACAAACTACAGTTCCCAGGATTTCCCTTTTTGGGGTGGAGGAGGAAATGTTCTTTATGTGCTCTTCAGCCGAAGTGTGTATTTCTGCCCTTAATGATACAATTAAAAAGCGCTTTGCTTTCATGGGTCTGCCCGTTATCAGGTGCCTTTCGAGAGTCGGTGCTCCGCCGGATGGAGTTGACCTGCCCATTGTGTTTCTGTGCCCCTCCTTCGGCAAAGTCCTCATTCAACCTTTGCCAAAAAGTCTCCAAGTGCCCATTAAGGGGAGGCGTTTCCTGTTGACTTAGCAATTAATGACCTTTTCCTCGACTGCTCCCCTCTCCTTCCTCTTTACCCTTCCGTACTTGAAACACAAATACAAAAAGTAAGGGGTGGCGAAAAGAGATCTGTGCAAATGCTACAGTGGGGGTAAGTTGACTGCACACAAGGGGAGGGCCAGGATTTCTTCCGGAGGCTTTTTCTGAAGTTTTCCTCCCTCTCGCATAACACTGTAACTTAGGGTTACCATCTTTGAGCTATTTTTGTGGAAAATCCAGACATATGGCAACCCACTAACTAGTGAACATCCAATGGAGCTTAAGGTTGGAAGATTCAGGCCATTTTGGGTGCCCTGAAATAATTTGATTTTGGGCCAAGATCTTGTCCTGAAAAAACAACAACCATTTTTCAAGGCAGCAATCATTTGCGGCAGCCAAAAATGTGCATTTTGGGGCACCAGGAGAGCACATGTTGGACAGTATGAAAGTGTATTTTAGCAGATTCCTCTCCCCTCTTCTGTCACTGGGCCCTGGTGGGCTTCCCAGTAATAGACAACTGTGGCAGCAGTGGTGCTCCAAGCAGTTACCCACAATGCACTTTGGGGACGTTTAAATGGTGGCAAGACCCACATTCCTTGCACTGCTTGAAGCACCCAGTCAGAAATGTTTTTAAAAGGAGCGGGGGCTTAGGGTAGAGGTGGGGAACCTCCAGCTCAGTCTGAACATGACCCACTAGGCCAGAGTGGGAAAGGTCCAGCCTGCTGTAGGTACGTTGATCCAATGGCATCAGGGATGGGTAAGCAGATTTTAGGACTACAACTCCTATCAGCCCCAGCCAGTGTGGCCAATGGTCAGGGATGATGGGAATCGTAGTCTAAAAAATCTGGAATGTGTCATGTTGACTTTCCCTGCAACACTCACCCACCCACCAGTGCATAATACCCATTAATAGGATCACATACCCTCCAGCGTTTCTCTGATGAAAATCAAGACGTCCAATTCCATAATGATAACTTTACTATTTATACCCCACATATCTTACTTGGCTGCTCCAGCCACTCTGGGCAGCTTCCAACATATATAACAACATAATAAAACATTAAACATTAAAAAACTTCCCTATACAGAATTGCCTTGGGGGTTGGATAACTCCAGACCCTTCAACATTTCTTCAGTGAAAATAGGGACATCCTAAGGAAAAATGGGATCAAATCTGGTATCAAATCAGAAACCGGGACAGCTTCTCTAAATCAGGGATGTCACTGAAAAATAGGGATACTTGGAGGGTCTGGGACATGGGTAGGCAAATTAAGGCCCGGAGGCCGGATCCGGCCCAATCACCTTCTAAATCCGGCCCGTGGACGGTCTGGGAATCAGCGTGTTTTTACATGAGTAGAATGTGTCCTTTTATTAAAAATGCATCTCTGGGTTATTTGTGGGGCATAGGAATTCATTCATCCCCCCCCAATATAGTCCAGCCCCCCACAAGGTCTGAGGGACAGTGGATCAGCCCCCTGCTGAAAACATTTGCTGACCCCTGGTCTGGGATCAGTATAACTGCAACCCTGTGCAGAGTTTTCTGGGTGTAAATTTCATTGAGCTCAGTTGAGCCTCCTTCTGAGCTCGTATGTTAAACGCCCTGAGCTCTCACCTTTGGCCTTTAATTAGAAATACAGTGGTACCTCGGGTTACAGACGCTTCGGGTTACAGACTCCGCTAACCCAGAAATAGTTAAGAACTTTGCTTCAGGATGAGAACAGAAATCGCTCGGCGGCAGCGGGAGGCCCCATTAGCTAAAGTGGTGTCTCAGGTTTAGAACAGTTTCAGGTTAAGAACAGACCTGCGGAACAGGAATTAAGTTCTTAACCCGAGGTACCACTGTATCGACAACTTTGCAAAGAAGTGCCACCACTGAAACTCTTCATTCAAAACTGTGTTTCCCTTTCTACATCAAAAGAAAGAAAGGCCCAGCCTCTGCCTCATTGATCTCCTCATCCGCTGCTTTCCTCTATGCTAACCTCCCACCCAAAAATAATAAAACTTGAAAGCCATGTTATCCCCTCATTCACTTGCTGGAGCCACGAGGATCCCTCAATGACCCCGGTGCTCTGGCAGATGACATCATCACTCTAATTCTGAGAAAGGTCCTGGAGGAGCCCCACTTGCCTGCATTCTCCCTCCCTTCCACCAATGATGGGAACGTCATTTTGGTCTCTGAAGGATCATCTGACATGCATCTCAAGAGGTACACACAATTAGGGCCCAGCACTCTTTCGGAGGAGACAGTTCCAATTAAAAAAACCACACGTCAAATATGCAATTACTGAATCAGCCCATTCAGCTATACTCATTCGTTTTTCCCCCTTTTCCTTTTCCAGCAATAAACTGTCACGTCCCAGAATCAGGGAGAATCTTTTCAAACAAGGAACATCTGACTTTCTCTAAGTGAGTGAGGTGCTTCTGGGTGGGGAAGTTCTGTTAAGTCTCTGAAGTCCTTGAGCCCTGTAAGTGCAGCTGAATAAAATTCCCTCTTTTCACCCGCAAGCAAAGTACTGTTCATTCAAGTAACTGAGCTCATTAGCTAAATTCACCCATTCACTCACTCTGAGTTGCTCAGAAAGCTTTTGTGGGTCACAGGTTTGGCCCAAAAGAGGCCTTGATGATGGCTGATGTGAGCGCTAGCAACAGATCTCTAATTTTATGCGCTAGCAAGACAGGCTTGTGGGGTGGAGGGAAAGCTCTCTCTCAACCTCCTGGTAGACAGCCCCGTTGGTTTAGATTTCAGAAATGCATAAAATTCTTCAGCTGCAGCTGTCTCCCTGCCAAATCTTTAAATCAAAGCAGAAACCAGCTTGTCTGCAAGGACGGCTTCATTTACCATTAAACCATTTCAGGGCAATATAAACAAGCATTGGTTTTGACTACGTGACTTATGTGCAAACGTGTTGCACAGGGGCGGGGAAGGCGGGCATCACAGTGTGTGAGAGTGGGGCAGGTGTCAAGGGGCACAGAGTGCTGGCAGAAACTGGCCAACTTGATTTTATCAAACTATTCCCATGTGATTTGCACTGGCTGCCAGTTAATTTCTGGGCTCAATTCAAGGTGCTACGGTTCACCTTGAAAACCCTCAGTGGCTTGGGACCTGGGGCATCTTTTCCCCAGTGCTTTTGCCACCATTGCAGATGCTGAGGAAGAGCTTCCTGGCTGTAGTTTCTATTGGGGGACAGAGCTGGGTTTGCCACACAGCCCAGCATGGATCCTTCCGATGCAACAGAGGACACTGTGCCACCTCAAGTGCTGAAGGCACATTGAACCGCCTGTCCAGACAGCTTATGGATCAGTTCTGCTTTCCCCATATGTTTTCCCTTGCATGTTCTGATTGCCATCTGAGCCCCTGCTTCAAATCTCTTGGCCTCAGGTGCAAGGCTGATGTTAGCACCCAGTGGCAGGGCCTTTTGTGTTGTGGCACCTACCTTGCCAAGTGAGGTTTCTCAGGCTCCATCGCTATGCTGCTTCGGGTGATCAGAGAAGGCCTGGCATTTTCCTTTTTCTTTTTATAAAAAAGATATTTTGTTATTTATGTTCTTTCTGTGCTACTGAAATTTGCTAAAATGCACTGCATATTGATAAGTTATTCATCAGAGGGCAATATAATGGAACTCCTTCCCTAGAGAAACTAGATGGGACCCCTCCTTGTCCTCCTGCCGGCAGGTGAATATATTCTTGTTCCAACAGGCTTTTGGAAAATAACTACAGTGGTACCTCTAGTTACGGACGCGGGTGGCGCTGTGGGTTAAACCACAGAGCCTAGGGCTTGCCTATCAGAAGGTCGACGGTTCGAATCCCCGCGATGGGGTGAGCTCCCGTTGCTCGGTCCCTGCTCCTGCCAACTTAGCAGTTCGAAAGCACGTCAAAGTGCAAGTAGATAAATAGGTACCGCTATGGTGGGAAGGTAAACGGCGTTTCCGTGCGCTGCTCTGGTTCACCAGAAGCGGCTTAGTCATGCTGGCCACATGAACCGGAAGCTGTACGCCGGCTCCCTTGGCCAATAAAGCGAGATGAGTGCCGCAACCCCAGAGTCGGCCACGACTGGACCTAATGGTCAGGGGTCCCTTTACCTTTACCTCTAGTTACAAATTGAATTCGTTCCAGAGGTCCGTTCTTAACCTGAAGCTGTTCTTAACTAGAGGTGTGCTTTTGCTAATTGGGCCTCTTGCTGCCGCTGCACCGCTAGCACACAATTTCCATTCTCATCCTGGGGTAACGTTCTCAACTTGAGGTAACTCTTCCAGGTTAGCGTAGTTTGCAACCTGAAGCATTTGTAACCTGAGGCATTTGTAACTCAAGGTACCACTGTACTTTTAATGAAATGGTTGGTGCCGTGCTGTTTTTATTGTAATTACTGGTATGGTTTTAATAGATTTTAAGGTCGGTAGTTTGAATCTGCATGATGGGGTGAGCTCCCATTGCTCTGTCCCAGCTTCTGCCAACCTAGCAGTTCGATGGCATACCAGAGCAAATAGATAAATAGGTACCACTGTGGTGGGAAAGTAAATGGCATTTCTGTTCGCTCTGGCACTCGTCATGGTTCTCCGTGTGCCAACAGCAGTTTAGACATCACCTGGAAAGCTGTCTGTGGATAAATGTCAACTCCCTCAGCCTGAAAAGCGAGATGAGCACCACAACCCCATAGTCACCTTTGACTGGACTTAATTGTCCAGGGGCCCTTTACCTTTAATAGATGTTAATGTATTTATGTAGCTTTAAAAAAACAATAAAACACTGATAGAATTAAAACTACATAAATACATTAAAATCTATTAAAGGTTAAGGTAAAGGACCTTTTGTTATTTCCCTATGTTTTTAGCTGGTCTTATTTGATCTGTAAGCCACTTTGAGTCCTTGTACAGGAAAAAGGTGGGGTGTAAATAAATATTTGATAATAATAATAATCATATAAGGGGACTGTGTATGTTTTATTCTGTTTTTATTACTTTTCATTAGCTGCCTCAAGTCTCTTTGGTAAAGTAGGTGGGATGGAACTTTTGAAAATAAATCAATAAAAATAAATCACCTCTCCTAGCAGAAAGCCTTTCAACCATGTGACTAGAATAATATTTAAGATGAATGAATGATTCATCTTCATGAAGGAATAATCCTGCTTTGATCAGGGCACAGGGATGGAACAGCAAGTCACAGGGGAGACCTGGGCAGGATGCAGTGCCCAAAGCGGTCATGTTTACATCCCTTTGATGATGGAACCTTATAGTCTCCTCTTCCATCTTGCGTGCCTGTCCAGCAACTGTCAAAACCTGCCTTTTCCTCCTCCCTGCTCTCTGCTGCATATCCATAACTTTATTTAATTGACCATGCACACCAACTCAGATAAACTATCAAGGGAATGTACAGCAATATACGCAATAAGACATCAACCACCAATAAAACAATACCTATTAACTGGCCCCTCTTTTTATCATGTCTTTAACTATCCTGAGTGCAGAGACAAACAATTTAAAAACACTAAATAAGCCTGATCTATAATCAGCTGTTGTCAGTGTTTAGGAAATACTTTACATCTTCCGAAAAGGCTGCGGTCCTACAGACAACATGGGGGTTTGTGCCACTGAACTCAATATGGTTTATATATAGGAATGCATCACATGGTATAATCCCAAGATGCAGACGTCTTGTATTTTTTGAAGGGACGTTCTTAATTATTTCAGATTGCTTAATAAACGCCTCCTCTGCAGTTTTCAAATGGCTGACCTTTGTGTCTGTTTCAACTATGGATGGGAGTTAACCATTTTCAGTCTTGCATTTCTTTCTGTTTATGCTTTGGCCAGCTCTCTCTGCTCTGTTTTGCAAGGAAAAGCAACAGACAGCATCCTCTCATTCCTCTGCTGATGTCAGCATACAAAGCTCATATGATGTTGCTAGTGATAAGAAGAGGTTACTGGAGGGTTGCGAATCCCATGGAGACTTTTTCACATGGACGCTTCCCTTACAATTCATTGCAGACAACTTGAAAATAATACTGAGCATTCATATAGCACTAGTTCCCCAGTGTTCTGGGGGTGCTTTCAGGTGGGGAGAGGGTTTCTTACTGCAAATGGGTCTTTGAGATATTGCAGATGTGGCACTGGCAACAGCAGGTTTTTCCAACTGGATTTTCCCCAGGAAGAGAACACTGGGTGAAATGGAGGAGAAATACAAGCTGTTTCATTCATGCACAAGTTTAACATGGGGGGGGGGAGCAACACAGTCCTGCAACATCGGTGGGTCTGCCCCAATCGGAGGGGACCTGAGAAAGCGCTTTCTGTGTCCACACGTAGGCAGCAAGCGCTTGAGAAAGGCATTCTCATTGGCACAAAATGGATTATAACTTCTCAGCGGAACGCGATTTAGGTTGACAAAACAGTGTGGGACACGGACAATATAGGGAATGACATAGTGTGTGCAGCACCCCCGAAAGGCCCTTGCCTGCAGCACCGAAAGCACATTATTACAAAGTGTGTACCATATATATTTGTTTCATAAAATTTATACACTGCTTGTTTTTTCTTTTAAAAAACCCCAAGAAACCAAAGCATTTTAGAATGAGATTAAACAAGAAAAAATTACAGCGGTACTTTGAAACATACAAAAGTTAAAACACTGAAACAGATTAAAATTAGCACAACTTTCTAAGCATCTGGGCAGGCTTGTCTAAACAAGAATGTTTTTATCAGGTGCTGAAAGGTATAGATGGAAGACACCAGCTAGATCTCAATAGGCAAGCAGTTCCAAAGAGCTGGAGCTGCCACACTAAATGATTTGAGTTCTTACAAACGCAGAATAGGTATTGGCTGGCAGCTGCAACAGTGTCCTTTCCACTGATAGAAGTGGTTGAGTGGGTTATGGCAATATTGTAGGCCGGATGACTGGAGGCCCCTGCCAAAGGCCATGCCAGGAATGCACTGCGAGTTTATAACTTTCTTCTAGCAAGACTCCTCCCCTGGGCCTTAGACAAGCTCTGCATTGGCTTGCTCATGGAAACAGATGGCTAGGTAGGCAGGTAAATAGAATTAAGGGCCAGGATAAAGGCAAACAACTGCCTCATGAAGGTGCTGGATACACCTCTTTGCTGAGGGAATTCCATCATAAACACCCATCGGGAAGCACCCTCCAAACCCTGACAGACAGGAATATTGTCACAGTCCTCACAACAGTCCATGAAAGTCTGATCAGCAGAAAATTACGCCCATTTTTCTGATGAGGGGCTGAGGCTGTGTGAGCAAGAGAGGTTTTTCTAAGTCCGTCTCTGGACTTTGTAGGCGAGGAGACAGTCAAGACCCAGGCCTTTGTGACACAAGAGTTTGCCTATTTCTTCGTGACTCCACACTGGCTGTTGTTAACCCATCTTCTTATCCAAGGAGCTCAAGGCGGGGTACAAAGTGATTCTCCCCCCTCATTTAATCCCCACAACAACCCTGTGAGGTAGGTTAGGCCAAGAGGCAGTGACTGGTCCAAGGTCAGCCAGTGAGCTTCGTGGCCACATGGGGGGATTTGAACCCTCCTCTCTGACAGTTCCATGGTGGTCACACTGTTCTGAGCTACCCCTGCAAGGTCTTTGGTCTCCAGGCTGCAAGGTGTGCGCGAACACGAGTGTGAAAATAAAGAAGGAATATCTGTGGACGAAGGAAGGAGGACAATGGAAAAGGTTATTTGTTCAATTGCAAGCAGCCGGTAACAGGCGGTGCTCAGAAGTGCACACAGAGTGCTTTCCAAGTAGGAAATGATAAGGCGAAGGCTAATGAAGAGAAGGGAGACGGAATGCAGCAGCCCAAGGCACTTTTTGGCACATTCAGAGTGCATCTTTCTTTAGAAAAACACATACACGCACACACAAACATCCTTTTGGCTGGCTGTTTTGGCTTGTCAAGGCTTTCCTGGGGTTCAGGAAAACGCAGAAGATCTGGCCACAAACACAACACAACAGCCCTGTGAAAAAAAGCAGAGTCAGTGGAACTGAGGAACTTCAATGAGAGAGGGGCTGCGCTGAAGAGGGGCGAAGGGGCTGCAGAGGAGGCAGGAAAAAGAACAGCAAACGCTGCAGATGGTCTCACTCTCTGAGCGAGAGAGAGCGAGAGCGAGAGCGAGAGAGAGCGAGAGCGAGAGAGAGAGAGAGAGAGAGAGAGAGAGAGAGGAAGCCCCATAATTGCAAAAGTCAGCTAAACTCGCTCTGGCTCTTTAAAACGCGAGGCGAGCGCGCCGCAGCGCGCTACTAGGAGGCACCGGGCGGGCTGCAAGTGGCTGAGGGCAGGCCCAATAAGCGCCTTCAGCACCTCCCCTCGGAGAAAAAAGCAGCAGGCGAAGGAAAAGCAACTCTGGCTCCGAAGCCTTGATAAAAAAAAAAAAGAAAAGAAAAGGGACAGAAATTGGCACACGGCGGCGATGTATATAAAGCTCTCCTAGCAAGCGCGCTGCCTGTTTGCAAAGCCAGGCACCGTCGAGGGGGGTGGTAGCAGGAGCGCGCCGGCCGCGATGCCTCGCTGAGTGAGTGAGCAAACGGGCAGCGGGCTGCTCCCCGACGCGGAGGACCTGCAGTTGCCCCGGCCGGCCCGGTCCGCGCCCTCCCCGCCGCGCCATGCCGCTCCTCCTGCTCCTCCTCCGTCGGGGTGCCCTCTTGCTCTGCCTGACCGTCCTGCGAGGGTTGTGCGCCCCGGCGGAGACGGAGCTGGTCACCCCCATCCGCCTGGACCCGTCCCCGGAGGGCGGCCGGCCGTATTTCCATGGCCCCCCCGAGGGCACCCCTGTCGGACAAGGAGCCACCTTCCAGATCACGGCTTTCCACCAGGATTTCTACCTGCACCTGCGCCCCGACGCCCAGTTCCTGGCGCCCGCCTTCGCCACGCAGTACCTGGGCAGCGCCCCGACGGCGGGGGCGGCCGAGCAGGAGGGAGACCTGCGCCGCTGCTTCTATTCCGGGGACGTCAATGCGGACGCGGACTCTTTCGCGGCTCTGAGCCTCTGCGGAGGGCTGACGGGGGCTTTCGGCTACCGCGGCGCCGAGTACCTCATCCGCCCCGTCGAGAACAGCGGCGGGAACCGGGCGCTGTGGAGCGGCCCCGGGGAGCACCTGCTGCAGCGCCGGAGCGCGCCAGGTCCCGCTGTCCCGACTTCCCGCTGCGGCGTCGGCTCGGGCTGGAACCCGGCCATCCTGCAAGCCCTGGAGAAGTACAAGGGGGCCCCCGGGGCCCGACGGGGCCCCCGCAACAACGGGACGGGCCACGCGCCGCAGCCTCCACCGCCCCGGGCCAAGCGCTTCGTCTCCATCCCACGCTACGTGGAGACGCTGGTGGTGGCGGACGAGTCCATGGCCAAGTTCCATGGCGGCGACTTGCAGCACTACCTGCTGACCCTCATGGCCACGGCGGCGCGCCTCTACCGGCACCCCAGCATCCAGAACCCCATCCAGCTGGCCGTGGTCAAGTTCCTGGTCATCGGGCAGGACGACAAGGGGCCCAAGGTGACGAGCAACGCCGCCCTCAGCCTGCGCAACTTCTGCGCCTGGCAGAAGAAACTGAACAAGGGCAACGACAAGCACCCCGAGTACTGGGACACCGCCATCCTCTTCACGAAGCAGGTGGGTGGGGGCGATCTGACGGGGTGGGTTGACGGGTTGCCTCATGGCTCCTCCGGCTCGTCCCCCAGGGCAGGAGGACCAGGAGGTGCTACCAAGCGGGGTGGGTGCGTCTCGCCTCCACCCTAGTGGTCCCTGCAGGGGCGTCGAATGGGTCTTTCGAGGGAAGAGACTTCTAGGTTGGACGGCAGCGCGGGTGAGGCCGATTCCCCGCCTTGGCCAGCAGGAGGCGCTGTAACGATGATGGTTTTTACTAATCCAACATTCTCTGTGTGTATGGTACGGGGTTCTGGTTTATTGCATCTGTATGTGGCCTTTTCCTCCAAGGAGCTCAAGGTGGCGAGTGTGGTTCTCCCCTCCATCATTTAATCCCCACAACAGCCCTGCGAGGTAGTGTTGCTGTGAGGTGACTGGCCCAAGGTCAGGCACTGAGCTTCATGACTTGTGTATGTGCGCATGTGCGCATGTGTGGTTGAATCCTGATCTGTCCCAGGTCCTACTCTGAAATTGTAATCTTCACAACGCCATGAGGTAGGTTAGGCTGAGAGGCAGTGACTGGCCTACGGTCTCCCAGTGAGCTTCATGTGCTGAGTGAGAATTTGAACCCTGATCTCCCAAGGTGCTGGTTTGACACACTAACCACTGCACCACTCTTGACTCCTCCCGAAGCCCCATTAATCCCATTTCCCTTAGTCCAGTCTGGGGCCCTTCAGATGTTGTCAGATTACAGCTTTCATCACCTCCTCACCCTTGGCCATGCAGGGCAGGGGCTGATAGGAGTTTTAGTCCAGTGTTTCTAGGGCATCACATTGAGGAAGGCTGCTGTGGCCTCAGTGACCTTCAGGCTACCACGTCCAGTACACACTTACTTAGGAATAAGCCCCATTTGTTTTCAACGGGTGGAGACTTCTTCCCAAATTAATTCAGGATTAGGTTGCACCTGCCCCCTATGAGCAATGAGAAGGTGCCTGCCCAAATGAAAAGCAACAGCGCTTACTTGGCTGGTCACTTTCGGCTCTGCTGATTTTTCCAGAGAAGTGCAGGGAACCAGGGAAGCTGCTTTGATGCCGTTCTCCTTTGTTTAGCCCACTACACTGCTGCCTGCTTGGATTGGCAGTGTCTTTTGTGGGTCCTTGGCAGGTCCAGCCCTGATGTCTTAAGGAAGCTCCTAGTTATGATGGCTGCACTCTGCCTCCAGCATTCAGGTTTCCCCAGATAAGAATCCCGCTGGCCACTGAACCAGATGCTGGACTAGACTGGCATGTTCCCTGAGCCAGCAGGGCTCACTTTTTATGTTCTAGTCTTTTTGCTGAAGCTGCCAGGGGGACGTGGGTTTGGGACCTTCTGTGTGGGATGCATGCAGTCCAGCCTTGCTCTCTGCCACCACCACCCCAATTGCTTGGTTGCAGCTCAGAGGGGAGCACGTGGGTTGTGAGCTTGGCATACATGGAATTCCTTTTGAACAGCAGCCCAGAAAGAAATAAAAAAAGAGGGTAGAGAAAAAACACCCGTTGGCACAGTTTTTTGCGAGGCCAGTAAATGGGTCAAGAGAGAGACATTCTTCAGGAAGAGTCATTTGTGACAAGAAGCTGCCCTTTGCCAGTGGAGCATCTTGCTGGGCGGGGCGGAGCCACGATTCTCCTCCTTTCTCCTCCTTCTGTCTCTCCCTCCTTCTCTCCTTCCTGCCTTTGCCAACTGGGCCAGAGCTGCCAATTACCCAATGCAGTGTCTCGGTTTGCCTGCCATGATGTGGCTGAGAAAACCATTGCAGGGTGCATTTGTAGTTGCACCTTAAGAGTAATAAAAAAAACTTCAAGAGGAAAAAGGCAATTAATAGAGGCGATTAAGAATATAAGAAGAGCCTCCTGAATCAGGCCAATGGCCCATCTAGTCCAGTATCCTGTTCTCACAGTGGCCAACCAGATGCCCCTTATGGAACACCTGTAAGCAAGATTTGAGCACAAGAGCCCTGTGGTTTTCAGCAGCTGGTATGCGCAATCATTGCTGCCTCCAACTGTGGAGGGAGAGCGTAGCCATCTTGGCTCATAGCCACTGATAGCCCTCTCCTCCTCCATGAATTTATCCAATCCTCTTTTCAAGCCATCCAAATTGGTGGTCCCCACTGCCTCCTGTGGGAGGGAGTTCCACAGTTTAAGTCTGCACTCCATAAAGAAGTACTTTTTAAAATCCGTCCTAAATCTTCCAATGTTCAGCTTCAAATCTTACCATTTTTTTACATACTGTAGTAGGAGATACATAAATTGTAGGAAAACTTATGGAGAAGGTGGATAGAGATGCATCCACTCCCCCCCCCGACCCTTGTGGTGATAAAATGTAGAGCAGGGGTGAGGAACCTGGAAGTCCAATTGCCCCTGGAGCATCGGAAGTTCTGCTCCTGACTTGGGATCACCCTCTGAAATTAACTGGCAGCAGATTCAGCAGACAGAAGAAAAAAAATCTCTTTCCTCCTTCCCTGCATAGTGAATTCATAGGTTTTCCTTTCACCATAAAATGGTTATGGCTGCTGACATAAGTCCTGAGAGCTAAATGGAGACCCTCCATATTCAGAGGCAGTCTACCTACAGCATAGTTGTTGTTGTTGTTGTGGGATGTGGTTGCGGTGGGAACCTTTGATGCTGTTGGATTTCAGCTTCTCTCCACCCAAGCTGGCATGACCAATAGTCAGGGATGATAGGAGCTGTAATCCAAAAACATATTGAGAGCCATAAACTCCTATCTCTGCTGTAAGGGAAGTCCTATGAAAAGGAAGTTAGGATCAATGGACTCTTGGTTTCATCCAGCTCTTCTCATGTTCTTGTTGGTCACACAGAGCCAGGGATTTGCTTTGTTTTCTGAACTCCCCGACCCCCACAAACAGCTGGGCAGAGCACCAATCTCTTTCTGAAATCTCTTGCAGAACCCTCTATTGCATGAGGTTTTGGAAACTTGAGACCAATTGGGGTGTCTCTCCCACCACTAATGTACTGTATGTACTGTCTTTCTTTAGAAATTGTTATCTCTCACTCGCCTCATGTGTGAAGTGGGATTTATTCCCCTAGAGTAATTTTTCATGTCAACATCTGTTTACAGTGGACGTAAACAAGTTAAGTTTGTCTGGCTGCACGACTTTGCCCTTAAATAAACATTCCTGCGATTTCCCCGCTTAATTAGAAGGATTTGCTACTTCCTTTCCTGCTGTTCCTTTTTTGTTTGGGGTGGTGTTTGTGAAATCCAGTGGAGAGAGCAAAGTTAAGTCCTTAGTTTGTCAGTGGAAATCTCAAGGCAGTCAGGGATGTCAGATCAGTGGTGGCTGCTGTCCGTGGCGACTGGTGGGGTAGAAGTCCGGGAGCCCAACAGTAGGTGGCGCCAAAGCCAATGACAGACAGAGCCAATTCATTCTAGCTTGGTCCTTGTCCTCCTCCTTCCTGCTGAGTTATACAAGGGCAACTCTGAGACAACGGAGGAGGAAGGTGACAGGCAGTGCCACCCCTGGACTGGGTGTAAGTGGGAAGGCAGGCAGGTGGGGGCAGCCTAAGGTTGGCGGACAATGCCCAATTTGCCCTAATGGACCAATCTCTGCTGACATCCACCATGCATTTCCTTCTGAAATCTATTACTTACTGCATTTATTTCCCACTTTGTTCTCCAGGGGGCTCAAGGTTCTCCCCATCCTCATTTGATCCTCAAAACAACCCTGCGGGGTAGGTTAGGGTGAGAGGCAGTGACTGGCCCCTAGGGTCACCCAGTAAGCTTCATGGCTGAGTGGGGATTTGAACCCAGTTCTCCACAATGCTAGTCCAAACACTAACCACTACACTGGAACCCTGATCTTCCAATATTTTATATCTATGTGTGTGTGTGTGTGTGCGTGCGTGTGTACACACACACACTCTCTCTCTAAACTTCCAAGGTTCTAGTTCCCATTTCATCTTCACAACAACCCTGTGAGGTAGGTCAGGCTGAGTGGCAATGCCTGGCCCTCAAGGTCGCCCAGTGAGCTTTGTGACCAAGTGGGGATTAGATCCCTGGTCTTCGAGGTCCTAGTCTGGCACTCTTTCCGCTGCACCACACTGGCTCTCATCCTGAAACCTGGCTGAGCCTGTTCCTAACTCCTCCCCTCTGTAGCCCCTGGGCTCCTGCATCTCCATGTTGATGCTGACAGCCTGAGCATCCTCTGCGATTGCTCCTTGATGCTGTGGGCTTCATGCCCGACAGGAATGCAACTGCTCCCTCTAGACCCAGTCGCTCAGCAGCCATCATCGCCTAAGAACGAGTGGTTTTTGCTTCCCTACACCTGGACGGGCTTCAGGCAGGTGATTGACTTGGAAATCTCCTCAAGGAATCCCTTGTCATCCTTGGGCTGAACCTTGGCTACACACACTGTTCTGATCCATGGCAGCCTTCCCAGTTTTGCTCGCAGGAAACATTTGTATGCATCCAACTGGGATTTCTCATTTGACACGGCAGGAGCTTTGGCCAAACTTGTACCGGGAAACGTTCTGACCGTTCTGTTTCCATCTCTACCATTTGCTCGTCGCCTTCCTCCTCCTCCTCCAGGGTTCTGTTGCCTAAGTGAAGGCTTCCTCCTCTGTGTTTGCGCGGCCAGCTGCTGTGATAGGCAAGATTAAGGAGGCGCTGCTTACATTGGGTCTCAGGCAAAAAAATGCCTCACCATCTTAACCCCAGATACATGGCCATAGTCTGGCCCTTGAATTGCTGTTGGACAACAGCTCCCATCATTTCCAACAATAGCTGCGATTCCTCCATTGCAAGGCATTGGACTAGATGACACAATGATCCTTTAGGTCGCAGTGATGCTGTGAATATAGGGATGGCCACATCTCTATTTGCTGATGGAGAAAGATTAGAACAAACCTTCTGGTAGGAATGAAAGGCATCGTGATTGTGTATTTGTGTGTGTAAGGAAGCAGCACAACACACACGACCACTCGTGTGTGAAATATCTCAGATACTACTCCATCCCTCTTCATCCCTTCCATGACTACAGCCAAATGACCGCAGCTAACTGCATGACTCACACCTAGACTTGGGTTGTTGTTTTTTTGGGTAGGCACAGCCCCTGCAAAGCTTTGAGCCATTCTGCGAACTTCCATAGGCACTTCTGTTTGTGCAAATTTCAGAGAAGGGGTTGAGGACAAGGGGGATGGAGAAGCAGACCCAGAGATGTTTTGGGGTGGCCTGTCACTTTTACTCATGTCACAGGCATGGCCCTCTTAACACATGGCAGAGGCTGCAATCGTATGCACTCTCACCTGGAGAAGGGTCCTATGCAATTCAGTGAGACTTATTTGAGAGGAGACACTGGTGCGATGGCAAATTCTGAAGTGCGGGAATGCATTGTGATGGCAACTCCTATGGCAGGGATGGTGAACCACAAGCCTGGGTGCCAAATTCACCCCCACCCAGGTCTTTCGGTTTGGCCTCCAAGGATCTCCCCTTTCGAAGCACAAAACGAGCCTGTTCTATGGCATCTTTGAGTGCTTTTGCCTGGTTGGATTTGAACTGCGATCCTGCTTCTTGCTTGCCTGGATGGAGGACAGGACAGGTGCAGGTGTGTCAAACCTCTGATTTCTGCCTGGCTAGTATGCAGCTTATTGTAAAAAAGTAAGAGTCACATCCATTGCTCCTCCCAATTTTGTATCTGGCCCTTGCATGCGCCACCACTGCAGTACAGCTATAGGAACTGTGTGTTCCTTTAGTCCCTAGCCAGACCAAAGACATACTCACAAGTTAGACCATCGTTCATGGCATTGACTGCAATCCCGTGCATCACTTTCTGGGAGTAAGCTGAGTTCGGTGGTCCTTCTGACTGTAGAGGTTCAACTTGGAAAACACACTGAGCTTCAAGAACAAGTTTTTCTGCCAACTGCAATGGCAGCCTTTTCAATTAGAAATGCTAATCTCTTGCAAAGACATGTTGAGGACGATGACAACAACAATGCTCCTATCTTACTGGTGTGAAGCAGGTACCTCATCAAAGAAATGGAAGGAAGTACCTAGCCTTGATTATTTTTATTTTTCTCTGACTTCCTCAATGCTAACATCCCACAAATCCTGGAGGTGGGGGAAACGGCAACCTTGAAACCTCATTCAGTTGCTGTAGAAAATAGAGTCAATCAATTCCTCTGGTGTTGCAGTGGATGATGTCATTGCTCATGCTTTGAAAAAGGTCCCCAAACTGTGCTCCCTCACATCCTCCCTCTGCTGCACCACTGGGAGTAAACATGTGTGGGATTGGACTGTAAAACTCCTAGAAAGAGACGCAGACTTTGAGGCGGTGAGTGAACATGGGACTCCGCCCTGTGACGAACCCTACTTCCCTTGTCCCCTCAATTCCTCCCATGATATCAGGCTGGAACAAGCCAGGTTTGGCTGCTCCTTCCCTGCTGGTCTATTGAGTTGGGACTGCAGGAGCCTCAGATGGAATGCATTAGAGCAGGATGTGGCTCAGGAGCATGAGTCCCTTGCCTTGTTGAAAACGAGACCTGGAACTTTTCCACCGACTTTGGAAGGAGGGAGCCAAGGCTTCCCCCAGCTGTTGCATCCCAGCAGTGTGGCGACGGAAGTGAATGTGACAAATGCGATATTATTTGCCGGATTGTCAAAAAGCTGCCATTATGGAAAAGGGGGAGAGAAAAGAACAGTTTCTGCATGTTAGGAATCCGAAAGAGTGATTCAGCCTCACAACTGCCAAGGGAACAGTAAAAAGAAAAAGGAAAAAAGGGTGGGGGAAGGGAGAATACATATTTTTAATAGATAAAGCGAGGTGTCTTAGATTTTCATTTTCCTCCCGATTCTGTGGAATTCTATCCTGGAGCAGATGAGTAACTCCCTTTCCCCTTTTCTTTTCAGGATGAGGGTTTCCACTGAGTAGGTTCCAAAATAAAACACTTTTCTGGAATCGCAGGAAATTGGGCTCCACGAGTTTGTAGCTATTTAGGCAATGTGATGACTACAAGGCTCGGATTTAGTGTTGACCTTCAGTTCAACCTGAGCTGCGTGTCCTGGTCCTTACAAACATCAGATGGAGAAGATAAACGTGGGTGCAGAGTCATGCGACTTCAGACTGGTGGGGGAGGGAGGCTGGAAGGAAACATAGAAGCATAGGATAGAATTTGTAGAGTTGGAAGGGGTGCCACTGGTCATCTAGTCCACCCCCTGCAATGCAAGATTTATTTAAGCCAGACTTAAATAAAACAAAAATCATTGCATCCAGAAAACTAACATGTCAGGGAGAAGGTATGACTCAAACGCTTCCTCCCTTGATATCTGTTGCTGGGTTTTTTTGTTTTTTGTTCTTCCAGAAGCAGGAGCTTTTGGCTCTGTGATTCTCTCCACCTCACACTGCAGACTACAGTGGTAGAATCCAGAACCATTTCTACTCTGTTGGGTTTGAGTTGTGTGCCATTGAATCCGAGGCCCTCCCTCTGGGTCGGTTGTGAGCAATGGCAACAAAAAAGTGGGCGGCTTCTCCTCTTTGCATCTGTGGGTTGTGTCCAATGCTAGTCCTACTCAAGAGCAGACCCTTTGAAATGAATGAGCCATGTCTGCTAACTTCAGCCGGTCTCCTCTCAGAAGGAGGCAACCAAATACCTTGCATCTATTGGGGATGCTTCCCAGGAATGGGGTTACAGTTTTATGGATCGGAACCTGTCTGGTTTAAGAAGATGTAGATTGTGTGCACACTTGTCCCTTTGAAGAAGAAGAAGAAGAAGAAGAAGAAGAAGAAGAAGAGTTTGGATTTGATATCCCACCTTTCACTCCCTTTAAGGAGTCTCAAAGCGGCTAACATTCTCCTTTCCCTTCCTCCCCCACAACAAACACTCTGTGAGGTGAGTGGGGCTGAGAGACTTCAAAGAAGTGTGACTGGCCCAAGGTCACCCAGCAGCTGCATGTGGAGGAGCGGAGACGCGAACCCGGTTCTCCAGATTACGAGTCTACCGCTCTTAACCACTACACCACACTGGCTCCGTGCACATCTGAAGCACATTTTCTCCCTCAAAGAATTCTGGGCACTGTAGTTTGATAAGTGCTGTTGGGAACTGTAACACTGCGAAGGGCGAACTACAGTGCCCAGGATTCTTTGAGGGAATGAATGTCCCTTGAATGTGCCTTAAAGGTGTAGCGGGTACGCAGCTCACAAGTATGAAAAAGGCAGCCTATGGGGTTATGTTTGGGGAGAGTTTGTGCTGCAGCGTTCCTGGGGCCTTGTCCCATCTTCCGAATAATAGCCAGCTTGCATTTTTTGCGCATTACTGAGCCGCGCATTCCTCAAACCCCAATGTGAGGGCACTGGATCAATGGAGACATCTGCCTTTCTTGAACTCCTCCATCTGTGGTCTCTTGATACCGCAAAATGTATCTGCCTGCCAAAAAGGCTGTTGCGTAAACCCCGAGCTCTTGTTTCATTAAAAAAGGAGGGAGGGCGACAAGCTAATTGATAGGCAGTTTGCAGTGGCAGTTGACAAGTCCCGTGCAGAGCAGCTGGCGGGTGGGTTGGGGTGTTTTGCTTTCTCATTCTGGTATCAGGAAGTTCTGGGAAAGGCAGGTTACTCAGTTCAGGAGTGGCACCAAACTTGAGAATGGCTGCACTTCAGTAGCGGAACATCTGCTTTGCAGGCGGAAGATCTCTGGTTCAATCTCTGGAATCTGCAACTAGGACTGGGAGAGACAGCTTGTCTAAAATCCTGGAGGCAGCTGCTGCCAGTCAGTGTAAACAGTGCAGAGCTAGATGGACCAATAGTTTGACTCAGGGTTAGGCAGCTTATTGCATTACGGTGGAGGCAGCTGCAATTGACTTTATGCTCCAGCTGTTTCATCCTGATCTTCTAAGCAGGTATGAATTGGAAGTCTCATTCTTTGGTGGTAATGGTGTAGCCCAGCAGCTGCAACTCTGTCCCATAGGATGAGCCCTGCCAGATTAGAACAGAGTCCAGCATCCTGTTTCACACACTGCCCAACCATGTGCCCATGGGAAGCTCACAAGTAGGATGTAAGCACAACAGGCCTCTCCTGCAGAAATCTCCCGGATCTCTCTGGGTGATCTTAAGCCACCCTTCCATATCTGCAGTTTGGGGATAATAATACTGAGCCTACTTTACAGGATGGTTGCTAGGATTGCAGCAAGACAATGTTTGCAAAACACTCAGCTCACTCAAAAGAGGGAACCGATCCATATGATGCACTACTCTAATTAGAAGGTGCTTGGTTGCATGATGATACTTGGGAGAATGCACCAACAGTGACTTTTAAAGTGATATTGGAAAGATCCCCATGTGCAGGACCACATGGGGACCACATCAGAATGCCGTCTCGGTGAGGTCCAGTTCTGTGGTTTGTTCTCTTGGAGAACAGAAGAAAACACGGTATAAATGCAATCAACAATATTTAGCATTTATATAGAGCAGGCACATCCAACTTCCAAGAGACTGTGATCAACTCACACTGGCAGTGATCTACCCATTGTATTGATGAAAGTTTTTCAGCTTTCTTTTAGGGAGGGTGAGCTGTGAGCCAAAGTTGTTGAGATTTTTTTTTTTGGGGGGGGGGATCCTGCAATCGACCAGGGATATCACGCGATCAACCGGTAGATCATGCTTCATATACATTATCCCAGGACTCCTCCTAGCTTGGGATGCCTGAGGAACTCGGCGTTCATAAATTCTGGTGCACATTGACCTGATTTACATCCTCAAATGGGCAGGTTGATGCAGAAATGGGATGGGGAAAACCTATGAATGAACGTGTGCAAAACAGACGTGGTCAGGAAATAGAGTGATCTGCCCATCTCTCTGCTTACAACATCCTGTAAGGCAGGGCAGTCTTATTCTTTCCATACTGCAAATGTGGTCTGGCTGAAAACAGTGGCTGACTTAATAGCTACTATAGGCACCTTCTGTCACAGCACTACATGATTCACTTACAATTTGTTTACAGAAAGGCACCTTTCCTGTAAAAAAAAAAAAAGACTTTCCTTTAACCTCTTACCTTTAACATCAGCGACCTCAAGCGATGCTACTAGATAGGATCCAGGGCCTGTCCTCATAAGCTGCATGCTAGGTCAATGAGGGTTGTACGATCTTCAAGGAAAAATGACTTTGGGTGACCTGGGTCTGGGGCGGGGCAAGGGGGCATTAAAGGAGGGCCTGTTAAAAGCTCCTTGTTAATCTCTGTCTGCAACCAGGAGGCAAAGCTCACTAGAGAAAGTGGGTCAGTATGTCAGTGCAAGTCTTAGGCAAAAAGCCAAGAGATCCTTTCAGCTTGCAAGGCAAGGAGAACTAAAATGAAGAAAAAAGGAATGAGTAAGGCAAAAGAAACAACCAACTTCCATTTTTTGGTCAGAGGCAATAATACTTCTGAATACCAGTTGATGAAGCCACAGGAAAGGGGGGGGTGCTCTTGTGTTTGGATATCCTGAAAGAGGGCTTCCCCATTGGGGCACCTGAGAACAGGATGCCTGTCATAGATGGGCCACTGTCAGCGGAGCTCTTCTGCTGTTCCCATAAAGCAACATTTCTCCCTCTCCACTTAACTAAGTTACGACTTATAGACTGTACTTTCTGAACCTAGAAGGTTTTCAGGAATTAAAGACCCATCATGCTCTGCTTCCTCTGGGCTGCATGTTTGGACAAGGAGCAGGGGCAAGCTAGGATTGTGTCCACAGTTGGCAGCTTTGCCTCAACACTAAGCTGGGCTGCCCTGCAGATGCTGCTGGACTCCAGCTCCCACCAGCCCCAAGCAACATAGCCAATGGCCAGGGGTGATGGGAGTTATCATCCCACAGCACCTGTGGGTCCACAGCTCCACCAGCCTTGGCTTCATTGTTGTGGACTGCATTTCTCCAACAGAAGAAGAGATGTGGAAGAGTATATGCAGAAAATGTTTCTGGAGATTGGTGAGAATCTGCATAGAGCTTGCAGGGAAGATCTGTGAGCCTTCCTGGATCCGAGCAAGGGGGTCCAGCTAGCTTTTCCTTACGTTCTCAGCTGAAGCTATCCATATGCCTTTGAGAAGGCCACAAGCAGGACATGATGCTTGAGACAGTCAACCCCAACCTTTCTGGGTCCTGCTTACAAACCTATTTATACATTCAGCATAATGAGGTGGCCACATCAGCCTGAGAGAGGGGGTGAACGACATGTTTAAAATGCCCCCCTTTATAGAGCCCAAACTCCCTGCACTTAGAAAGCTAACACTTACAGAAGGAAGCTTCTACCTTGGTCCTTTCCCTCGTGTGCTAGATTTCTGCATGCAAAGACACCTTTTTATTTTTTAAAAATGGGGTGATATTTGCATTGCAATCTTATGCATGTTTACTCAGCAGTGACTCCCACTGTGTTCAGTGGGGCTTACTCCTAGGTAAGTGTGCCTTATAACCCCAAGCAAGCAATCTTACACCGATAGTCCCTAAAGAATGTTGTTGCGTACATTTTTTCTGAAACGTAAAGATTGACTTTCAATCTGAATCTGGTGGCTAAGTTATTTTGCAGGGTTTGGAGTTTCTCTGGCAAGGCATGTTGTATTTCAGAGTGGGCGTAAATGGTGAAAGCGACTAGAGGATGAACAGAGAGCGCAGCGTAGCTGGATACCATGAGGGAGGAATGGCTAGCCTGCTAGCCACGCAGGGCACAGGTCCAGTGACCCTGCACTTGGAGCCTCTCACAGGAAGTCACTGTGTGTTCTCAGATGTTATCTTTGCATGTGCAAGGGCTTGAACATTGTCCTTAAACTAACAAAATCTCAAAAGCTTAGATTCTTCAGCGTGAGATTCCAAAATAACCACAAACAACCATGCTTTTAAGCAGTATGTCAGGGATGGGGGACATCTGTGGTCCTCCAGATGTTGCTGAACTACAACTCCCACCATCTTTGACAATTGGCTATGCCAGCCAGGGCTGATGGGAGCTGAAGTCCAACAAAACTCCTCACTATGCAAAGGGATGTATTCAGCATGATGGCCTTGGCTGTGAACCTTCTGTGGACTTGGCAGGTTGACTTGGAAATTATATTAACATGGGTCATTGCAAAGTATGATAAGTGATCAACAGAGCTGTCTTGTGAGCTGAGAGTTTATTCCCACCCACCCATGTTCGTTTTCTGCTAGCTGCCACCCTGCCTGGATCGTTCCAGAAAATGAGCGCAGATGGGTGCTGACCAAGGAATTTGGTAGATTCTCATCTTGATCTCCTGAGAATCAGGACATGACAATCTTGCTGATGGATGAGCTTAGCTTCCTCCTGAAGTCCATCTATCACAGTGAGATGAATGTGATTCCCATCCCCTGTGGCTGCAGGAAAACAGTCCCTGGGGAACACCCCCCTGCAATCTCTTGCTTCAAAATGCCAGTCAAAGCTCCTTAGTGCAAGCCCGTAAGTGGCCTGTCATCAAGATGCAATTGATACTCCTCATACTCTGCAAAGATGTGCCAGCAGGGGTCCTGCCTCACCTTGACCTCATGTGATCCCTTTTAGCTCCTGGGGGTGGATCTACACACAGGAAAAAATGCTATAAATAAGCCAGAAATTAAATCAAGGTAAAAAAAGAAACACTATGGAAAATTGCTTAGAAATTTCTTTTTGCTCTCTGGTGCGATCTGGTGTTGCATGTTTATAATGCATTCAAAACGCTGTTTCTTGACTAACGTAGCTGAGTCCTGGGACTCAGCAGAAAAAGCCCTGGGCCTCCATTGTGCCTTGAGGGGGTAGCAGGGCCACATTCACACCATACATTGAAACCACTGCAATTTCACTTTAAGCAGTTATGGCTCCACCACAAAGAATTCTGGGAGCTGTGGTTTGTTAAGGGTGCTGAGAGTTGTTAGGGAGATTCCCCATTTCCCTTCCCTGAGCTGCAATTCCCACAGTTCCCTGGGAAAAGGGCTTGATTGTGAAACCACTTTGGGAATTAGAGCTCTCCAAGAGGAATAAAAAGGTAAAGGGTAAAGGGACCCCTGACCACTTGGTCCAGTCGTGGCCGACTCTGGGGTTGCGGCGCTCATCTCACTTTATTCGCCAAGGGAGCTGGTGTACAGCTTCCAGGTCATGTGGCCAGCATGACTAAGCCACTTCTGGTGAACCAGAGCAGCGCACGGAAACACCGTTTACCTTCTCACCTTCCCGCTGGAGCGGTACCTATTGATCTACTTGGACTTAGACGTGCTTTCGAGCAACAGGAGCTCACCCCGTCGCGGGGATTCAAACCGCCAACCTTCTGATTGGCAAGTCCTAGGCTCTGTGGTTTAACCCACGGCGCCACCCACATCCTACCAAGAGAAATAGGAGTCTCCTAACAACTCTCAGGACCCTTGAACTACAGCTCCCAGAATTCCTTGGGGGAAGGCACTCTGACTGCTCAGAGTGGGATCATCGTGCTTTGGCTGCATGGTGTGGATATGGCCTTTAGAGCCCGCTCTGTAGGCGCCTCTCCACTTACAAAACCAGTAACCCTGCAGTCATCTTGAGGCTCTTACTGGAGCAAGAAATCTCATGTCCCTCTCTTGCATAAGGGCCAAAAGTTACGTGTAGTGGCTCTAGACCCACCAGTGAGCTGCATTACCAGATTGCTGTTAAGGACCAGTGATTGCCGAACAGGAGAGAGAGTTTTTGGCTTATTGCTCTCCGTTCACTTTCCCTTTTTCCTTTCTTTTATTTTTATTTTTGGTTAAAGTCAGTGCCAGATTATCTGCTCCATTGACCATCATCTGCCACAGAGAGGAGCGTGAGCTGGCTAGGGAGAGGCAATGTGTACAGAGGCAATGGAAAGCTCTCTCTGAATCTTGGCTACCTTGGCAGAAGCAAATTCCAGAGAGAGAGAGAGAGAGAGAGAGAGAGAGAGAGAGAGAGGGAGAGGGAGTGTCTTATGGCACCCTTAAGATAAACAGCTGTATTGTTTGTGCACTAGTATCCCAGTGGATGCTAATCATTCGGGCGAATGGGAACACCATCCCACCAACCGTGGTCCAGGGCGCTAGCATGGGCTGTAATAAGTTAAGTAAGTAAGTAAGTAAGTAAGTAAGTAAGTAAGTAAGTAAGTAAATAAATAATACCCCACCCATCTGGCTGGGTTTCCCTAGCCACTCTCGGCGGCTCCCAAAACATGATAAAAGATCAAACATTCAAAACTTCCCTAAACAGGGCTGCCTTCAGATGTCTTCTAAAAGTCAGGTAGTTGTTTATTTCCTTGACATCTGATAGGAGGGTGTTCCACAGGGCGGGCGCCACTACTGAGAAGGCCCTCTGCCTGGTTCCATCTTCTTTCACCTTAGTCTTGGTCAGGCATCCCCAACCTGCTGCCCACCAGATGTTTTGGCCTACAACTCCCATGATCCCTAGCTAACCGGACCAGTGGTCAGGGATGATGGGAATTGTAATCCAAAACATCTGGAGGGCTTGGAGATGCCTGGTTTTGGTGTTGCCCTTGTAGATCTCAGCAAGTTAGAGGATAGGAATGAAGCGCTAATTCTGGCATAGGCAAACTCAGCCCTCCAGATGTTTTGGGACTACAACTCCCATCATCCCTCACCACTGATCCTGTTAGCTAGGGATCATGGGAGTTGTAGCCTATGCCTGCTCTAATTAATTGGCCCTGCCTGTTATTGGCTCTGGCGCCACCTACTGTTGAGCTCCCTGCTTTCCCACCCAATCATTCCCCACGAGCATTAGTTAGCCTACTGGTATCCCAACTCCTCCAGTTCTGATTCTTTTGTGTAATATTTATGACTTATCACGGCCGGCTCCTGGTGGCTCACATCCCGAGCATCTTCATCCTGGATTCCTTCAGCTGTCGGCGAGATTGCAGAAGACGATAGCGTTGAAATACGATGCATCTTCCCCAAAGGTTGAAGCATGCCCATGTGTGAATTCCATGCAGCCATTTATCTTCCTCCTCCCTCTCCCCACCTCACTCTCTTGTGTGGGTGCACTTCAAAGGAAATGATCCACACAGGAAAGGAGGAGGCTGTATTTGCCTCTGAAAAGGAGAAGCACATGCAGGGACCTGAGTGGGATTGGATGACTCAGGATGCAAGCCCAGTCCTGGAGGTCAGCCACCTCTATGATGTTTGGAAAGGAATGCTCTCCTGGTGGGATCATCCTGTCAGCTGACTGTGCGCTGCTGGTGCAGAGGCATGGCGCTGATTCTCAGGGCGTTCAGGACTTGACAGAAGAAAGGCCCTCTTCACAGATAGGCAAAATTGCCAAAAAGACGTGGTGATGTAGAGTTAGGTCACCTGTTTTCAGAAAACGAAAACAAAACTGCCAGTATCATTATGACGAATCTGTGCTGCGGCCGCATTTGGAATACAGTGTACAGTTCTGGTTGCCTCACCTAAAAAAGGCTGCGATGGAGTTGAAAAAGGGCAACCGAAACGATGATTAGAGGAAAGTTTTTTTCTCCTCTCGTAACACAGGGACTCAGTGAATGTTGGAAGGTTTGGGACAGATAATAGAAAGGCCTTCTTCAGGCAGCATTGAGTTAAACTGCGAAGCTTGCTCTCTCGGGAGACAAGGATGACAACCTAGATCAGGCATAGGCAAACTCGGCCCTCTAGATGTACAACTCCCATCATCCCTAGCTAACAGGACCAGTGGTCAGGGATGATGGGAGTTGTAGTCCCAAAACATCTGGAGGGCTGAGTTTGCCTGTCCCTGACCTAGATGGCTTTAAAAGAGGATTAGACAAATTTGTAGAGGAGAAGGATTATCAGCGCTACTTGCCATGGCGGCCACAGATGGAGGCAGCAATGCTTCTGAATGCCAGTTACTGGAAACCACAGGAGGGGAGAGCCCTTTTGGGCTCAGGCCTTGCTTGTGGGCAACTGGTCAGCCACTGTGAGAATAGGATGCTGGACCAGCTGGGCCATTGGCCTGATCCAGCAAGGTTTTTCTTTCATTTCCCCCCACCCCCAGAGCTCCTTGCTGTCACCAGGGAGCACCCCCAAAAATCCAAAATGATCACAAGAGGAGGTGGGATCCATGCCCTTGGTGTAACCCCAAGAGGATATGCTATGCTGCGTTTGGGTGAGGTGTTATTAAGGTGTTCTCCACCCTGCCATAACCTGCTGCACTCTGCACCCTCTCCTTCGGGCTCCACACTGTGATCGCGGAACATGACAGCACGCGTTCCCATTGTTGTTTTAGTTTAACGTTGTTCCTGAGGGCATGCCTTGAATCTGTTCGCTCTGCTCTTGCGACCAGAGGATATGGAAGCAATTTGTAAGAACGCTCATGCCGGCACTGCCCTAACTGAAGCTCATGCGCTGGCCTTGGCAGGCAACATCTGCAAGCCATGATGTCAGTCCTGGCTCCTGACAGCAGCAAGGGGGCTTATCGCTTAAGATGAGGATGTGGCAGAAATCCCCCACGGTGCCTCTGACGCTGGAGGCTGATGCTCTTGTCTTTTCCAGCTGGGCGGGTCACGGCCTGGGGCTTTCATGCTTGCGAGATGAGAGGACGAGAGCTGCAAGGAAGTAGCTAACCTCCAGGCTTCCAGCCGGGGAGCCGAAACCCTTTCCTCTTTGCTTGCCCTTTGCCGATCGAGAGAGCATCTCTCGCACACATGTGCGCACCACGGAGGCCTTTATTCGCCTGCTTCCTTGGCTGCAAAGAAAGCTGGAAAGTCTATCAGCAGCACCTTGTCAAGAGCAGGAGGGACGGCCTCCTCTATTGAGGAAGGAGCGCTTCTAAGCTTTGAAAGCCAAACCGTCTCACTTCCCTTTTTGGCCCTGGGGGTTTTCCATCCCTTGCCCAGTTCTTCCGATGCTTTTTGAGACCTATCTCCTGCTTCCACGCCTTGATGCCCATAATCCTTCCTGCCCTGCTCTTGTGCTACAGAACAGGGGTGCCAACTTGAATAAAATATTGGGGGGGGGGGAGGTAAGCCCCACCTTGCATAATTGATCACAAGATACAGCATGCACACACCCTTTGAATGGGCAATGCCCATCAATTTTGGGAGGCCCCAGCAACTTCAAATATTTTATTTGGGGGCCTGAAGGAACCTTGGCCCCTAAGACTTGGCTCCTATGCTACAGAAGGTAGTCATGTCCAGCCACTGAGAGCCCCATTTCCCAACTTTTCCACAGGTACAAGGGATTCTCAGAATGGCAGGTTTACTAACCTGAGCTGCTCCACAAGGCATACACCCAGGTTTGGATTTTAAAGTGTGAATGTGACATGCAGGGGTTAGCAATCGCAGGTGTCCTCCGTGGCTTGGCGTGCCTTTTCCCAGCTTGTCTGGTTCACCAACAATGGCCGTTCCTGGACAGGGATAGCCTGACCGCTGTAGTCAGGGTCAGATCTATTATGAAACTAATAAGCTTAAGATTTGGGGCTCCTAATGCCCAGACTTTAGTCCACATTGCTTTAATTTTTTTTTGCATCTAGTAGACCAAATTTGAATCGCACATCTCAATTTGATTAATTTTCCTCTGTATCTATTTTAACAATCCTAAAGTTTGAGAGTCGGTTGGCTCAGGGATATTATTTTTCTACTCACAATAATTAGCCGATAGAGGAAGTTAAAATGGGAGGTGCTGTAGAATTTCATCTGGATTGCATTTTAAAGTGAACTGGTCTAATTTTTACTTCCCAGACTAATATGTGGATTGGAATGCAGTTATCCTGCAGACAGAGCATTTCTCAGAATTTTGCAAAAATGCGTAAATGATTGTGCGTTATGGGGGGGGGACACATGCAAAAATGTATATACTTGGAGGAAAGGCGTACCACTTAAATGCAGACTTTATGTGTTTTAAAAGCAATGGCAGAAAACACAAGAGAATGGGCATTTGAGTCAACGTGTGTGAGAACGACACAGACCCAAAATAGACTGATCCTCCCATCCCTAGTTATGACTCTTATTGGCAAAACATTTCCCTTCTATAGATGCAGAGCTTTGGTATGGACAGCTGAACCTACCATTGATCCCCGTGCCTGCGATCAGCTTCAGAGACCCTGCTGTCTTGCTTGTTGCTATTATTAGTTAGTATAAACTTGGCAGCTGCAAGGCCTGTTCAGTGGTGTCTCCACAGCTGTGGAACTCCCTTCCCAATGGACTCCCTCTTTTCACCTTCTCTAGACATGCAATGAAGGTCTCTGTGTTCCACAAGGCTTTCTGTGTGCAAGGCTTCCTGACTGTATGTTGATTCAGTTTTTAGGTTCTTCTGCTGAAATGCTTGCTGACATACCTTTTCGTTCTTTGCTGTTGTTTTTATTTCATGGAATTGTGGAGTTGGAAGCAACTCAAAGGGTCGTCTAGTCCAACCCCCCGTGATGCAGAAATCACAACTATTTCTTCTGTTGTAAACCACCTTGGAAAGATTGTATCTCGAATAAAAGAGATAAATTGTGGTTGCCTTGAAAGTGCATGTTCTGGGCCAAACTCAATCCAAGCAAAGTTGCTCTTTTGTAACCACCTTGGCTTCAGCAGCCAACAACCCCGGGTACCTTTCTTGCCATGAGATTAAAGAGCATCCTTTTGTCTTTGGCAGGATTTGTGTGGTGCTACCACCTGCGACACCTTGGGCATGGCAGATGTCGGCACAATGTGTGACCCCAAACGTAGCTGCTCTGTCATTGAGGACGATGGCCTCCCCTCTGCTTTTACTACAGCTCATGAGCTAGGTAAGTAGTAGCTTTGGCAAAGTACGAGATTTGGTCTGAAAATGCATTCAACATCATTTACTTATTGTCATTTCTTATATGATATAATTATACTATTGACCCCACACTCTTCTGCCAAAAGGGTTCCTAGAGCAGCTTGCAGTTCAATAGAAACAAGCAAACAAGATAACTCATGACCTTAGGCTTTCTATCTAAAAGACACAACACACATGGAAAAAGGGAGGAGGGCAGAGGAAGAAGAAAGCAAACTCAGGTGCCAGGAAGGGGGCGCGCATGCATAAACATGCTTAGAGCTGGGATCCCCCAGAATATTGCTATCAATCCAGCGCCACAGAACAGCGTAGAGTCTTTTGCTGCCTGAGCTATTGCATCTGTCTGGTTTTGCCGGCTCTCCTTCAAATGTTCGCCAGACCGTTCTTGGCTCGAAGCCTCCATTTATCATCCTGTGGCTTAGGAAGTGGCCACTTAAACCAAAGCCACAGCAAAGAGGCAGAGCCCCTGTCTGTGGTTTCCACCTGGGAAGCAGATTTAGACCAGGGGGAAGTGGAGACACAGGATTGGACCCATTTATGTGTGTGTGTGTGTATATATATAATATATATATATATATATATATATATATATATATATATATATGTGCATGTGTGCACGCATATGCATGGAGAGAGAAAGAGACAGTCAGAGTCAGTCTTAATCCATAATTTGGAGATGAGCCTGATTTTAAAAACAAAAAACTATGACTACTTTGCTCAGGAAGTTTAGACAATGGCAAAGCTTCCAGAATAGCTTTCTTGGGAAACTCCACATGTGTGTGTGAGAGAGAAAAAGAAAGCGAGTGAGACTGCAGCCTTGTTCCCTGTGTGTGTCAGAAAGAGAGAGAGAGAGAGAGAGAGAGAGAGAGAGAGAGAGAGAGAGGGAGGGAGGGAGGGAGAAACGCCAAGTTTATTCCCAAAGGGGCAGGGAGGTTTGAGTTAAACTGTTGGGAAAGCAGCTGTTGGGAAGACAAGGGAGCCCAAGCCACAAATTCGCCTGCTCTGGCTTGGTCACTACCTCGTTTCCCAGGCTTTAGAAATCCTGAAATAACATGTCATGGCCAGGACGCATTCGACACACACCTAGATCCGGAGAAGTGGAATGCCAGATTGTCAACAGGATTCGTGGCCAAATTGCTAGACTCTCATTTGGATAACAGGAAAATGCTCTGCTATTTTTCTTTACTTTTTTTTAATTAGTGCCACAACAAATTCTGCATCCGCAATTTTGATTTGGACTCCGCTGTACAGCCGGAAATGGAACTGCCAGGAATCAGATTTCCCTGGTGGGAATGGGCTGGTTCACACACATTCAGCTGTGCAAATGAGCAGCCCCCGGTTCAGGTTGCCTCCCGGCCGTGGGTTGTATCAAAGTTTATAAAATTATGTATGGTTTAGAGCAGGGATTTGGATGTGGGCCCTCCAGGCTTCTCCACCTGGTCTTGGGACTGTCTCTGAGCCACACCTAGAGAAGGGCCATTGGTCTGATCCAGCAGGCTCTTCTTGTGTTCTTAACAGCACCTGGCTGGTGATAACGCCTCTTTGTTGCCTCGATGGAGGATGGAGAGACATGTCTGAGGATCAGGAGCGGCTGGCATGATGCCGTGACAGAGCCAGCCTCCCTGAAGCAGCAGGGATCGGGTGGGGCAGGGTGGCAGTCAGGATGGAGTGGCACACTTCGTTGCCTGGATCTCACCACCCTGCTCTGTTCTGATAAGTGGAAGTGATGCTCCTGCTGGAAGCCTGGATGCATGAAGTCACATTGCCTGACTGTTTGCTCTATAGAAACCTCAGTTTCTTGTGCATACTGGAGCATATTGTACAAAGGGGAAAAGCCACATCTATTGCCCTGCCCATTTTTGTCTCTGGACACCATGGGCATAAGAAGAGCCTGGGCTGGTTCAGGCCAGTGACCCATCTACGTATAATAGCAGCCTGTTTCTCACAGTGGCCAACCAGATGCCATAAAGGGAAACCCACAAGCAGGACCTGAGCACAAGAGAACTCTCCTCTCCTGTGGTTTCCAGCAGCAAGTACACAGAAGCATTGCTTTCTCCAACTGTAGAGGCAGGACACAGCCATAGTGGCTAGTAATCATCAATAGCCCTCTCCTCCTCCATTAATTTGTCCAATTCTCTCTTAAATTTACCCAGGTTGGTGGTCATCCAAGGGCATGTGGTCCTTGGAAGTTTCCCCATGAGGGGTTGTGACCCTCAGGCTGAAAAAGGGTTCCCTATCTCTAGTGTGGAGGACTGAGAGGCAGTTTTCCTCCCTCTCTCAGAATGCTAGAACTGGGAGTCACCTAATAAAGCTGAACAGCGGGAGATGCAGAAGCAGGCAAAAGGAAGTTCATCTTCCCACTACAGTGCATAACTCATTTGTGGAATCTGCTGCCCACAAGGTTGTGGGTGGTGATGCCCAGTTGTTTGGGTGGCTTAAAAGAGGGATTAGGGAGGAAAATCATGGAGGGAAAGCCTGCCAATGGCTGCTTGCCATGATGGCAGTATGCAATCCTCCCAGATCAGGGGCCACAGAATATCAGTTGATGGGGAGCAACAGCAGGCAGTGACATAGTGAGGGGGCACAAGAGTGGTTGGCCCAGGCACAAAATTCTTAGGGGTGCACAATTTCATCAGCCGGTGCTGCCTCAATACAGCTGTGCACTTCAAGAACTCCATTGAAAACCAGTGAACCAGCAAGTGACCTCCCCAGACAACAGAATTATTATTCTTTTCTTATCTCTGTGGCTGCAATCTCCTGGGTGATGCACAGTTGAATGCACATGCGTGCTCTGTTTTGTTCCCTGCCATCCACCCCTGCCATGCCCCTGGCACTGGCAACCCGTGTTATGCCACTGGCACCAGGAAGGGGCTATTGCCTTCAGGCCCTGCTCATGGTGTTCCCAAAGCCATCAATTCACCTACTGCAGAAAACAGGATGCTGGTCCAGTAAGGCACAGGAATCTGCCTTATACCGAGTCAGACTATTGGTCCATCTAGCTTAGTATTGCAAGCAGCTCTTCAAGCAGGGGAGTCTCTCCCACCTTTACCTGGAGGTGCCATTGAGGACCAAACCTGGAACCTTAAGGATGCCCAGCAGATGCTCTGCCACTGAGTTCTGGTCCTTCCCCATGAACATATTTGTATGTTTAACACAGATGCCCAGGGATGCAGGTGCCTGCAGGATGAATCAAATCTTCACATTTCAAGTTTGCTGCCTGGTTTTAATGTTAAGGTTTTGGCAAGTGTCAGATTTAGAGGGGTTTGTGGGTTTGGTTTTTTTAAATAAAACAAAACAACATAGCCCTGATTTTAACAGCTTTCCCAATCATAGGAGGCATCTGCTTTCAGACGTCCAGGGGAAATGGGCAGTTGTGGCAGGCCCTTCCTCTCCGGGTAGCTGGGGAGTTGGAAGGAGGAAATCATTTCTTGTCTCCCCCTCTCCTCCCTCGGATTCTCAGGTTTCCTCCTCCTGCCTTCTGCAAGGGCGAGTGTCCACACACAAAGCAGATGGTGTGAACCTTGGCCAGGATGCGGCTGGCTTGCAGGCTCGACCCTGGCAGGGTTACACGCATCTGGTGTAGCTTTCCCCCTGCCTTTGGGGGGCAATCTGATTAGAATGCGAGAAGCGAGAAACAACGCAGAGCCAGGAAGCGGATCCAACGGAGCAAAGGCTTTACTTGCAGGCTTTTGCAGAGAGCCGGGAGTCCCAGGAGCGACCGAGATGCCTCTTTTATGGATTATGCAGGGAGGGTGACGGAAGAAGCGAAGACACCACTTGTGACCCACCAGGCCAAGCCACAGTCTACCAGCTGTGTGTTCGGGGGCCTGCCAAGCCATTGGCGCTGCTCTTCAGACTGTTTTCTGCTAGCCCACGCATCCAGGACAAAGAGGAGAGGTTTATCAAGCCCCTCGTGGGCCGCAGTACGCTGTTGATGAGCTGTGTTTGACCAGACATTGTGCAGGCATCCGCTGCAAGATGCAAGTCAAAAGGGGATGTGCAATGAGCATCCCGGACAGGCTTGGGGAAATCTGATCTGGGGTGTGTGATGGGAAGCTTCAAGGAACGTCAATGAACACCTGAAGCTGCCTTGTTCTGAATGTTATATTAGCCTAGTATTGTTTACCATGATGGACAGTGGTTTTCTTGCATCTCTTGTGTCTTAGGATCATAGCTCAATGGTACAGCATCAGCCTTGCATGCAGAAGGTGCCAGGGGCAATTTCCAGTAGGGTTTGCAGACACCCCTGCATGAAATTTTAAGGATGTGTAATATGTGGCTACATGGCTACACCCTCCCGTTGTCAGGGCACAGTGAGAGTGGCTCTCAGAGTCCTCTCTAGCAGACTTACAGGAAAACTCTGAAGTTCAGCTCCTATCATGTGCCTATCTAGCAAACATGCATTGTTGGCTTGACTGCAGTGTAAATATCCCACAGTGTAGACTACTGTAGTCTGATTGTGCTCAACCTTTGCAGACCCATGTGTTTGGGGACCCACTTCTTAATTCCTTACCGTCTGTCTTTATGGTTATAGGGCTGCTATTGTGACCCACCTTTGGTCAGGCTGGAGAGAAATTGGATTCAGTTCCAAGCGAATGATGACCC
Source organism: Podarcis raffonei (assembly GCF_027172205.1). NCBI lineage: Eukaryota > Metazoa > Chordata > Lepidosauria > Squamata > Lacertidae > Podarcis > Podarcis raffonei. Next base: position 17,996,759 of record NC_070616.1, read on the forward strand.
TACCTGATCTGCTTTGTCCCAATCCATACACAAACCAAAACAGAGCCATCCTTTGACATTTGCACTTCTCTGAATCTTGCAATGCAGCTTGCCAGGAAAGCAATACATTCAAAATGCATATATTGCTGTAAAGTGTCCATATAAATGCATACATTAGTGAAAAGCATTATATGATGAGAAACTGATGAGGCATCTGTCCTCCCTGTTTCTTTTCCTAAAGGCTTTTTGCTGCCATGACAGCCATATCTTCTTTGCAAATAATGCCCCTGGAAGATGCTGTGTCAATAACTTGGTCTCCTTCCACTCCTAGGTTTAGAGTGGCAGTGGCCCTGGAGTGTGCTGGTGCCTCTCCAATATCTGCTATCATCAATCTGAAGTGCAAACCCACAGCAAATTTCTGTATGGAGTTTGGTGACTGACTAGGGATGGGGGAGTAAATTGATACAGTTTGCATTTGAAGCCAAATCTATTCAGTCCACATGCTCTGAAACAATATGAAAACCGAAACACAGACATCCTTCAAAACATGCACTCGTTTGGATTTTATGATGCAGTTCTCCAACCAAACAGTGTTTACAAAAATGCATATATTTCAAGGAAGTGTGCCTAAATAGGAATATATTAGTGAAAATAGCATGCAAAAATGCAGGCAAAATATGTTCAAAATTGCATACAAAAATACGTCTGAGGCTGGAGGAACACTGCCCAGCTGTGAGGCGTGAAGGCCGCTCCCTGCAAGGCCCTTTCCTCCTGACGTAGGGGGCTGGGCCCACACTTACCAGCCCCACTGAAGAGGCTCCTCATGAGGTTGGAGGAACATCACCTGGCTAATGTTTTATTGATTGATTGATTTTAACATGCTGTACCCCACTTTGACATTTTAAATAAATAAATAAATGTTTATTAGGAGACATTTGCACTAAAATGTAATAATATTTTTTTAAGTTTTAAAAAATGCAACTTGCCGTAGAAGCGTGGGAATTTAAGAATGGAAACATGAGAAATGGAGAGAACTGAAATTGCCAGATGCTTCCATCCCTATGGCTGTCCAAATAATTTAGATTCCACACTCAGCCCCCCATGAAATCACTGGAGAGGTGATTGGTTGGACACCTTGGTTCACTGTGAACTTGGTTTCCCAAAGGCTGCTGGAGATACTCTCCGTGGTTTTCAAATGACAACTGTTTCTCCTTCTAGGACACGTGTTCAACATGCCCCATGACAACGTGAAGGTCTGCGAGGAGGTCTTTGGAAGGCTGAGGACCAACCACATGATGTCGCCCACTCTTATCCAGATTGACCGCATCAGCCCTTGGTCGGCTTGCAGCGCTGCCATCATCACCGACTTCCTGGACAGCGGACATGGTGAGCAGGGGATAGGGAGTAGGTAGGTGAAAAGGGGTGAGCGAAGGAGGCATTTGGGTGCCAGGACCGGGTGCCACCCTGTGTATTGCTTTGTTGTCAAAGCTAGCCAGAATTAGGAGGTACCTTACTTTGAAATTTGCTGGGCTTACATAGCAGTGAATGCTAAATAGTTTCAGTCATAAACAAGGAGGCAAAGGGGAGCTTATAGGAGTGTTCTTCCAGGCCTGAAGGATAGCAGTGGAATGGCATGTCTGGAAGACCAAGGAGATTGGTTAGGCCAAAGCTTCTGCTCCGCAGTTCCCATTCTTCTCCCTGGCAATGACGAAGGCTGGAGCTTATGAAGAGAAAACATATGGAGGCCTCCGAGTGCAGCATTTGTATTCTTCCATCGCCAGTGAACTGAGTCCTCCTTGCCTCTTGGTTGTCATCCAGTCATGGCATTTGATATGAGCGCAAGTCTCTCCCCGCCTCCTGCCTCCAGACCAATGTTTGGCCAGAAGCTGCCAGGAAGATTGACATATAAGGCACCACCTTTCTATAGAGCTGCCGCTGAATTTTGCCCAAAGTGTAATTTTGAGGTGGATATTGGAGGTTCATCCTCAGGTAAAGCCCCCAATGGATTTTGGTGGTGGAGCCCACAACCATTTCAGTAAGACAAACAAAATTTCCCAGAGGGGTTCTGCAGATCTCTACAGACTTTGGCCCACAGAAAATATGAATGCGTATTGTTGGTCAAACTGTACACTTTGCGTGCCATCCTTTGTCCCTTGCCAGCACTGCTGGGGATCGAATAGCTGGTGAAGGAAGCCTTTATTTATTGCACAAAGTTGCTGGGACTGGGCTTAGAATTGCCAGAGGATTTTGTCTAAAGTGAACCTGAAGGTTCTTGCTTGAGAAAAAAACATCTGAGACATTGCCGGTCAATCAAAACCTTTTATCAAGGCTAGGGGAACTTCTCCAGTGAGTTCTGTACATCACTACCATGTTATTGTGCAGTCAAAATGGTGGTGTGGCTCTGCTTTTAATGAGTGTGAGGCATGAGGCCTCAGCAAATGATGGGCCTAGAGAACGAGGGATGTCAGAGAGGCTTCAGTCCAACTGCATCTAAGGTTGGAGTCATCAGGCACTGACCCGGATGACTTGGCCTGCTCCTCTGGTTTTGTTAAACAGTTTATACCGGGAGGGCTGCAAGTCTTTAAAAATGCAAAACCTGGATGCTGCTTGAAACAGATGTGTTATGCCCTACCCCCCGAATTGTGTTACGACAGCTCTGTTTCACTGGTTTTTGAAGCCTTCCTACATTAATTTAATTCGTGAGATTTTTACATCCCCTTCCAATACAGATGTCCAAAGCAGTATACTATATAATACAGTGGTACCTCGGGTTAAGTACTTAATTCGTCCCAGAGGTCCGTTCTTAACCTGAAACTGTTCTTAACCTGAAGCACCACTTTAGCTAATGGGGCCTCCTGCTGCCGCCGCACGATTTCTGTTCTCATCCTGAAGCAAAGTTCTTAACCTGAGGTACTATTTCTGGGTTAGCGGAGTCTGTAACCTGAAGCGTATGTCACCTGAAGCGTATGTAACCTGAGGTACCACTGTACTGCAAGTCAGAAAACACCAGATCAAATAATAATCTATTTATTTATTTTTTTAAATGTTATAAAAGTAAAATGGACAAGTAAGCAATCAGCAGATGGGGGAAAGCGTATTAGCAGACCCAGTTGGTTGAAAGTGCTGCAGTAAAGGAAGGTCTTACCTGTTCCTGGAAGGAAGGCCTTGCTGGGCTTGTCCTTACAAAACTCAGTCTGGCCTTTGGTGACTGTGCATGTGAGTGGGAATGGGGAGCTGGCTCCCCTGACTCTTTTCCTGCCAGCTCCAATTCATGTTTGTAGGTGTAAGATGGTATAGTCCTTCGAGGTCTGTACCATCTCCATTTTGTAGATGATGATTCAAAAGATGAGATTTTGTTGCATCAGAGAGACATACAATCCCAAAACTTCTTCTTGACGATGCGAGGTTTGCCATTTAAAAAAAATAAAAACAAATCAGGGACATTTTTTTTTAGAAACAGACTCATCCCAAGATGGAACTGGCCGTCTCTGGATGGAGCAATCTATTTATTTGAGCTAGAATTGCAATTTAGGGCAGAGTTCCCTTGACTGAGACTGCAAGTTCCATATGGACTGTCACCTTTAAAATGCACTTGATTTATTTCCTTTGTAGCTCATCTTTAATGGAATTCAAGGAGAGGTACCTAGAGTTCTCAGGTGGTTCCTCATGAGGGAACCTCTGCCTTAGTGTCATGTGACTTCAAACCACATCCTGGAACAACACCCACAGAGCAGAGCTGGGGAACCTCCAGATGCAATTCCCACCACTTGTGGCCACTGGCCAGGCTGGCTGGGGCTGATGGGAGTTGGAGTCCAACAGCATCTGGAGGGCCACAGATTAGCCACTCTTACCATATTTGGATACGAAGCCTTTGACTTACATTCATTGGTCTTGAATGTCTCACTGGCTTCTTTTCATAGAATTGCAGAGTTGGAAGGGACCCTCTGCTTATCAGCCTCCAAGGAAGGAAAGTCCACAACCTTCTGAGGGAGTCCATTCTGCTGCTGAACAGCTCTTTCTGTCAGGAAGCTCTTCCTGATGTTTAGCCAGAATCTTCCTTCTTTTAACTTCAATACATTGCTTCAGGTCCTAGCCTCCAGAGCAGGAGAAAACAAGCTTGCTTCATCCTCCACGTACAGCCCTTGAGATATCGGAATATGGCTATGCATTTCTCCTCTCATCCAGGCTAAACATACCCAATTCCCTCAAACGTTCCGCATCAGGCTTGGTTTCCAGACCCTTGACCATCTTGGTCACCCTCCTCTGCACAGCTTCCAGCTTGTCAACATCCTTCTTAAACTGTGGCGCCAGAACAGAACATAGTATTTCAGGTGTTCAGGTATTCTGACCAAGGCAGTATAGAAGAGTTTGGATTTGATATCCCTCTTTATCACTACCTGAAGGAGTCTCAAAGCGGCTAACATTCTCCTTTCCCTTCCGCCCCCACAACAAACACTCTGTGAGGTGACTGGGGCTGAGAGACTTCAAAGAAGTGTGACTGGCCCAAGGTCACCCAGCAGCTGCATGTGGAGGAGCGGAGACGCGAACCCGGTTCACCAGATTACGAGACTACCGCTCTTAACCACTACACCACACTGGCAGAGCCCTTGATCATCATCAACATTGTCATTATTTGTTGGATTTATATACCGCCATATACCCGCAGGTCTCATGATCATGTTGAAAGTGCATCTGATCTTCTTTACAGTCCCTCTGGGAGCCGTTCTGTATGACATCTGCGACACACATCCAATGGAGCTGTGTGTACGCGTAAGCAGAGTTCGGCAGAAAGCTAGACTGTTTAGGAATATGGCAACTTACTTGCTTGGGGAAGCTGTCAAAATCTATGAAGTCTCTCTTTTGCTGACTCCCTCCCCGTTCCCCTCCTCTCCCTCCCTCTTCCAGGTGACTGCCTCTTGGATGAACCCACTAAGCCCATCCCACTGCCTGAAGACCTCCCTGGTTCCAACTACAACCTCAACCAGCAGTGTGAGCTGGCCTTTGGCATGGGCTCCAAGCCCTGCCCATACATGCAGTACTGCACCAAGCTGTGGTGCACAGGGAAGGCACGGGGACACATCATGTGCCAGACGCGCCATTTCCCTTGGGCGGATGGCACCAGCTGTGGAGAAGGGAGGTTCTGCCTGAAGGGTGTCTGTGTCGAGAGGCATAACATCAGTAAGTACCGGGTGAGTACCTGTTGGCTCCGTACTGAGGATGTGGCTTGGGGAGGGCTGATATCTGTGGAGGTCTAGACCATGGGTAAGCAAACTAAGGCCTGGGGGGCAGATCTGGCCCAATCGCCATCTTAATCCGGCCCGCGGATGGTCCGGGAATCAGTGTGTTTTTACATGAGTAGAATGTGTCCTTTTTATTTAAAATGCATCTCTAGGTTATTTACGGGGCATAGGAATTCATTTTTTTCTTTCAAAATATAGTCCGGCCCCCCACAAGGTCTGAGGGACAGTGGACCAGCCCCCTGCTGAAAAAGTTTGCTGACCCCTGGTCTAGACTTATGCGTTACAAAGCTCTAAATCATGTAAACGAAACAGATGTATGAAACGCATCTTAACCTCTTCCATTGACTAAGCTGAGGGCTTTAGAGAATTTGAATCTTTGACAGGCTTCTGAGATTTCACCGGCCATCACTGACACGCTTCCTCTTTTACAGGCGTAACAGCTAGAAACTTGCTTTAAACAAACAAACAAACAAACAAAAACAAACAAACCCTAAAAGCTGAGCTTCTCAAAACGCTGAATTCTCCACCCAGTATTAACTGCATGCTTGCACAGAATCAAGGAGTTCACAAGTTCTGCATGAAGGGGTTCCCCAGAGGTAGTGATGCTAGAAAACTATCCTTTTTCTTTCCACTGTTTTTTTGTTTTGTTTTGGCCATTGAATGTTTGGGATGCTTAGCAGCGAGAGCAGATTGCAATTTGTGCAGTGCTGATCTTGATCCTTGCTCCATGTTGCATGTGCCTTATTTTTGTTGGAGGGGCACACAATTAAGGTTGAAGTAGATTGGTTGATGGATCAATTGGTCACATTTGCATTGGAATAAAAACAGCTTCCGAGCAGAAAGCAGTGTTGCATGCTTGTGCCTTAGCAGACAGGCATCAGAAGAGGCATTGCCTCTTGTGTGAGGAAGAAGAGGTGCTACTGGAGAGGATGCTTGCCATCTGCAGACTTTTACAGTGGTACCTTGGTTTAAGAACAGCTTAGTTTATGAACAACTTGGATTAAGAACACTGCAAACCCGGAAGTAGGTATTTTGATTTGTGAACTTTGCCTTGGAAGCAGAACATGTTCTGCTTCCTGTTGAGTGTGTTCCATTTGTAAATTGAGTCCCCCACTGCTATGGGAAAGCACGCCTTGGTTTAAGAATGCTTTGATTTAAGAACAGACTTCCGGAATGGATTAAGTTCGTAAACCAAGGTACCACTGTACAATGATTGCATCAGCACCATCATCCAGAGTACCAGAGTACTATTTTAGCCCACCGCAAGGGTTTAAATTAATTACATATTGATTTAATTACATAATGAATTTTCATAATTGCATGTCATCAGGGCTTTTTCACTCAGTTCTGGCACCTGTCAGATGTTCATGATGAGTTCTGGCACCTCTTTTTCAAGAAAAATAGCACTGCATGTCATCCACAAGTGTGGCCATATCTGGACCAGGGATGAGGAACTTGTGGCTCTCCAGGTGTTGCTAGACTACAACTCCCATCATCCCCTGGTCATTGGTTGTGCTGGCTGTGTCTGTTGGGAGTTGGAGTCTGACATCTGAAGGGGGCCACAGGTTACCCATCAGTACAATGCAAGACTGAATTGTTGGGCACTGCATGAGCAGCTGACTTGATTAATTGCTTGCCGACTTGCTTTCTTGTCCTTTGCTTGCAGAGCAGGAGATAATATTATTGAAGCTATTGACTACAGAGAAGGGCGTTTTGCACATGCTCAAAAGATAGCCTTTTCTTGCCTAACATGGCTTGAGCAAACCATGGCATACAAAGTTCATGTTGTTGTTGTTGTTGTTTTTATCAAGGCTAGTGATAAATCCTAAGTAGAAATGTGATGAATATAATTAAGCTGCGGCGTTGGCTGTGGGTTTCACGTCTGCCTCTCTGCGGTGTGCCTTGGCAGGTGGATGGCAACTGGGGGAAATGGGCACCCTATGGCCAGTGCTCACGGACCTGTGGCGGAGGAGTCCAGCTGGCAAAGCGGGAATGCAACAACCCGCCCCCTGCCAACGAAGGGAAGTACTGTGAAGGAGTGAGAGTGAAGTACCGCTCCTGCAGTCTGGACCCCTGCTCTGATTCAGGTGAGCTTTGCAAAGGGGTGGGCCTGGCTGAGAGCCAGCGAACGGTCTGAGTCCATCTGAGGCTGCAGCTTGGGTGGAACCAGTGAATGGTTTCGGAGCATCTTCTTGCCACCAGCACCAGCTTCTGCTGCCGCCACCACCAGATGATTGACAACGCCTGTCACCGGACAGCAACGTGTGGACTGAACTTTTTGTGACTGTTGCTTTATGCATATTTTCATTTTGCAGGTGTTTTAATTACTTATTTAATTTTGTTGTACATTGCCCTGTGCTATGTTTGAAGAGTGATTCAGTAATAATAATAATAATTAATCAATATCTGAGGCTGAAGCACCAATGAATCTAAGCAGATGACAAGACAGGCAAATCCTGGATGAGAGACTTCTGGGGGGAAATAAATCACAAGAACAGGATATAGTAAAAGCAAACATATAGTATATGATTTCTCATATTAAAAATATATGGGAAATGAAACTCAGTGCTATTTTTTCCAAATAATTTTTTATTAGTTTTCCAATATTCCCCTAATAGTAGCTGAATTATAACAATGTCAAAACTTAGTACTTTGTTGGTCCCCTGCAGTCATTCCAAACTGTACCTTAAATACCAGACTCTGACCATTGGGCCACGCTGCCTGGGGCTGATGGGAGCTGGAATCCAAGTTCACCTGGAGGGCAACAGGTTCTTGTATCCCTGCTCTCCCTATGTAAACTCATTTATACGACATGCTTCTTTTATGAGACTGGCCCTCCTTTAGGTGTAACCTGCATCATATAATGCATGCAGCAAAGTGACCTGCCTTCTTCAAAACAATGGTCACTTGGAGGAGACCCTAAATCAAGGGCAGGGAGGGGACGGAGCATCTCCTTTGCGTACAGAAGGACCCAGGTTCAACCCCTGGAGACTCCAGGCTGGGCTGGAAACACTTCTGCCTGAAAGAGCTGTGTAGGCAATACTAAACCCAATAGACCAACAGTCTGAGTTAATATAAAGCAAGCTTCCTTTCTTCCTTTGGGCAACTCCAGCTCCCATCAGCCCAAGCAAGCAATAGCAATAGCCAGAGATGACGGGTATTGTAGTTCAACCACATCTGGAGGGCCACAAGCCTCAAAGAGTTTTCTCAACTACTGCCTGTAATCGTGAGCATGTGTGAAACAGACATGGCAGGTGAAATAGCACGTCAAACACTGGGGATGGCTCTGACACTCAGTGGAGAGTCGCTACATGATGGCATAACCTGATAACTTGTTTGCATGTGTGAATCAGTCCCAAAGGGTTGTTTCTTTTTCTTTTTTTAACTGCATGAAATTGTTTTCACACAGTCCCCGGGAAGAGCTTTCGGGAAGAGCAGTGCGAGGCTTTCAATGGCTACAACCACAGCACAAACCGACTCACGGCCACAGTCTCTTGGGTCCCCAAGTATTCCGGAGTGTCTCCTCGTGACAAGTGTAAGCTGATCTGCAGAGCAAATGGAACGGGGTACTTCTACGTCTTGGCTCCAAAGGTGAGCTGGGATCCCAAAACGTGGTCTCTTTGGTAAATTGGGAGAGGAAGGCCGATGTGAGGGCAAAGGCTGTTTGCAGAGTTGGCTTGAGCGGGGAGGTAAGGGGAATGCAGTGCAAAATTTAATCAGCGATAATGTGTTTCTGCAAACTTTCAACTAAGAACCAATGAGAATTAATAACTGGAAAGAACCGTCGTCAGAGAAAGAACATATGAGGTTGTTTTGATTAAATGTTGCTTGAAATATAAATAAATTTCTCCCCATTGAGCTAAATGGAGATGTTCTGGAATTATCTGAATGATGTGGATTGTAATCTAGATTTGCGTGAATCATACACTGTGGTCTAAACCAAAGAGCCTAGGGCTTGCCGATCAGAAGGTCAGCGGTTCGAATCCCCGCGACTGGGTGAGCGCCCATTGTTCGGTCCCAGCTCCTGCCCACCTAGCAGTTCAAAAGCATGTCAAAGTGCAAGTAGATAAATAGGTACCGCTCCGGCGGGAAGCTAAACGGCGTTTCCGTGGGCTGCTCTGGTTTGCCAGAAGCGGTTTAGTCATGCTGGCGACATGACCCGGAAGCTGTACGCCGGCTCCCTCGGCTAATAAAGTGAGATAAGCGCCGCAACCCCAGAGTCAGCCACGACTGGACCTAATGGTCAGGGGTCCCTTTACCTTTACCTTACCTCTGACCATTAGGTCCAGTCATGGCCGACTCTGGGGTTGTAGCGCTCATCTCGCTTTATTGGCCGAGGGAGCCGGCGTACAGCTTCTAGGTCATGTGGCCAGCATGACTAAGCCGCTTCTGGCAAGCCAGAGCAGCACACAGAAACGCCATTTACCTTCCCGCCGGAGCGGTACCTATTTATCTACTTGCACTTTGATCTTTACCTTTACCTTACCCATAACCTAGCAATGCTTCACTTGCCCTTAACCCCACACATTTGGTACAGCTGTACTTGGATGCAAACACAACATAAAGGGTGTGTCCCAAACCATTCCATTTTCATGGGTGGAAGATCGGCATTCTGCATTCCAGTATAAGTGTGCACTGGGCTCTGCTATTGTTCGGGACTAGTTCTGGTCATCGTGCCATTCTTTCAAGGGGAGTATAATAGCATACCTGCCTTCCAACCAGATGTCTGTGGGAAACCCACATGTAGGACCAGAGTACAAGAGCTTTCTCCCCTCCTGTGATTTCCAGAAACTGGTCTTCAGAAGCATTGGTGCCCCCAACCAGGAAGTAGAGCATGGCTAGTACTAGGTAGTACCTAGGTTGGTGGCCACCACTGCCTCCTGTTTAACTATGTGTTGCACAAATAAGTACGTACTTTTATCTGCCCAGGTGGTGGATGGCACGCCATGCTCTCCAGATTCCACCTCGCTGTGCGTCCAGGGCAAATGTATCAAGGCTGGATGCGATGGGAGACTGGGCTCCAAAAAGAAGTATGACAAATGCGGTGTGTGTGGTGGAGACAACAAGACCTGCAAGAAGGTCTCCGGCTTGTTCACCAAACCCATGTGAGTGAGCTTCTTTTTTAAAAACCTCTGCCTGCTTCCATGGAGAGGAATGCAGACACAGCTAAGTGGGGCAGCACCCAGTTTGCGTGCAGAAAGCCTGAGGTCAGATCTCTGGCATGCAATGTAGAAAACCGCCTTTTGTCACATCTCACCATAGGGCCATCTAACTCAGGGATGTCAACACTGACTGGCAGCAGCTCTCCAAGCCCTACCCAGAGATGCCAGGGATTGAATCTGAGACCTTCTGCATGCAAAGCAGATGCTCTACCCCTGAGCTGTGGGAAAGTGTTGGGAAAGAGTCCTGCTTGAGATCCTGGGGGGCTTTCTGTAGACATTACAGAGCTACACCCAACAAATGTCTGATTCAGTCCATAGGAGGCTAGATTTGAATAATGGAGAATAAGCATCAACATTTAGAGTTGGGGGTGGTGGGGAGATGCTGTTGGACTCCCACCAGCTGCATCCAGTCAGGGATGGTGGGAGTTGCAAAGCCACATTGGCTACTATTGCTGCCCAGCTCAAGACATCTTCTGTATGTTTATTTTAAGCTTTCTTAGAGAGGGCGCAATTTATGTTGCAAAATGACTATCGACATTTAGTTTAGAAGGGAAGTGCTGGTTTCAAGGCCAGTTTCAGCTGATGCCCTCTTATGGGGCTCTTGGAGGGCAGGCAGTGGTCCTCTGATTAGCACTGGAAGGTGAGACTCCATTTAAATTTCCCACAATGCCCTAGAATGACAGTCATACTATACATTTAATGTGCTATGATACTACTTTAAACAGTCATGGCTTCCCTCAGGGAATTCTGGGAGATGTGGTTTGCTAGGCATTGTTATGAAACCCCTATTTCCCTCCCAGAGTTGCAGTTCCCAGAGTTCCCTGCAAAGAGGGATTGATTGTTAAACCACTCTGGGAATGGCAGCTCTATGATGGGGTCTCCGAACAACTCTCAGCACCATTAACTAAGGACAGTTCTCAGGATACTTTGAGTGGGAAGGAGCCATGACTGTTTAAAGTAGTATCATAGTGCTCTAAATGTGTGGTGTCACCCTCCTGACACCAAAGGCTCACAGTAGGCTTCCCATCAACTGCTTGAGGATGCTGTTGCTAATTCTGGGCCCAACTGGCTCAAAAGCTTCCATCCTGAGATGTTCTGAGACTGAATTCTGCACTCCATGCAAGCCCTATGCTGTGCGAACTTGCTAACTTGTATCACATCTAATCTCTCCCCCCCCCCTTCTCATCCAGGCATGGCTACAACTTTGTGGTGCTCATCCCAGCAGGAGCTTCCAGCATTGACATCCGGCAGCGGGGCTACAAGGGCTTGGTCAGTGATGACAACTACCTGGCTGTGAAAAACGGGCACGGCAAATACCTCCTGAATGGGCATTTCATCGTCTCGGCAGTAGAGAGGGACCTGATGGTCAAGGGGAGCGTGTTGCGCTACAGTGGAACCGGGACAGCTGTGGAGAGCCTCCAAGCCTTTATGCCCATCCAGGAACCGTTGACGGTGGAAGTGTTGTCTGTGGGGAAGATGACCCCGCCTCGGGTCCGATACTCTTTCTACTTGCCCAAAGAAAGCAGGGAGGACAAGTCCTCATACCGCAAAGATGGGAAGCGCCCGCCGGTCCTCACCAACAGCATCCTCACCCTCTCCAACCGCCTTGATCCTGGCAGACCGGATTACAAACGCCCCTCTTACAAGTGGGCCACCACCAGCTGGGAAGACTGCTCGGTCACCTGTGGCAATGGGCTGCAGAAGCGCATGGTGCAGTGTCGTGATGCCCTTGGCCAGGCGGCCTCTGCGTGTGATGCCACTCAGCGGCCCACTGACATCAGGATATGTGGGGACCCCTGCCCGGTGTGGGAGGCCTCCTCCTGGTCGCCGTGCTCGAAAACATGTGGCCGGGGTTTCAAGCGACGCATGCTGAAGTGCATGGGCAGGGGGGCCGTCCTGCTGCCCCGCGACCGCTGCAACCTCAGGAAGAAGCCACAGGAGCTGGACTTTTGCACCCTGAGGCCGTGCTGACCGGGCTGGACCCTCGTATTGACCAAGGCCTAATGAGCATAATTCTGGCTCTTGATGATCAAGTGGCTGAAAGTGTAAAAAAAAAGAAACAAAAATAGCCTCCGGGGGGAGGGAAGGAGGGAAAAGGGAGTCGACTGAGTGGAGTGGGATCTGTTACATAGTGCATTTGGACGAACTAAAGGATTCTAAATGGGCCAAAAGAGAGAGAGAATGAGAGCAAGCAAGGGAGAGTGCCAATGAGAAGGGGTTGAGTAGGAGGGTTTGATGATCTGGGCGCTCAGTGGTGAAGCAGGAATAAACAACTACCTCGAAGCTGCCAAACCACCCAATCTCTGCCTCACATGGTGCAACCTGCAGTCATGAAGTAGAAAGGCAAGATCGGAGATTGAGAGAAATTGCCGTCCAAGATGGACCAGAGACAATGTCGGCCGTTCCTTAGAGTCATGGCCCCAGCCTATTCCGAAATACAAAGGGGTCATCTCCTATTGGGGACCCATCACCCCAACACCCTCCCGTTGTAAAGGACCATAAGGGATTACCATTGCACCCACAGCAAAATGCAAGGCTTTCCAACCGGTACAGTAAGGTACCCCCAAGGCCGACCAGCCCTGATGTGTTGTAGGTCTCTAGAAATCCCCCCCCCCCTTGTTGCTTTCCGGCTTCTGTGCAGGGCTGACGATGGATGGGTTGCTTTACTTCTGTTCATGTTTACGGGCCAAACGTGTAGGTTTAAATGGTGCTTGACCTCTTTTTCTATTCTTTTTTGTCTTTCTTGGTTGAAGTAAACCATTTGTTTGTTGCCTATTTCCCTTGGAACAACCCCTATAGCAGTTTGAGGGGGCATTTTATCTCTCCAACACATGCACAAGGGAGTGAGAAAACTCAGATTCTTCTCTTCTCTTCTTAGGAGTTATTCATAAGCCACACCTCTTCCAAATTCATTGCTGTATTATGAGTATTTCCAGAGATTGCAGTAAGCCTCTGCAAAATACCTGTGAATCTGAACGCCTCTTTCTCTGAAGTGCTCTGGATATTTGCCAAGCTGACTTTGTACTGTGCATGAAAAATCTTTAAGGGCCAAATTGAGTTTCCTGCAGCCATCCTTGTGTGCTACTTGAACAATTTGCAGGGAAGGGGGAAATCATACGGTCAGGTGGATATTTACAGCTGCTCTGATGCCTGGGGCTAAGTCAACCATTATACTAAGGATATACTGAAGAGGTGGTCCCCATTACTCCACTTCTGGTATCTGGAGCTTATTAGTGTGATATTGCACCTTAAGGTTTTCGTCTTTAACTCTCTAGGCTGGAAGGCTATGGTTGTTCCCTTATAGTGAGAATAGCATACTTGTTCCCACCATGAGACGAGAGGCCAAAGCTTAGTGGTAGAGCATTTGCTTGGCATGCAGAAGGTCCCAGGTTCAATCCCTGGCAACTCCAAATTGGACTTGGAGAAGCCATGGTTTGAAATTCTAGGGAGCGACAATTTTTTCCCAATAAAAAATTGTTGCTGCTGATAAACAGCAAATCAGCCAGAGATCTCCCAGTCAATCTGCCTTTTGCCCACCCATGTCTTAGTGCCCCTATGCCCTTCAGTTCAACTCTGCTAGTGCCTTTTCATGTGTCTGCAAATGGGTGAATCAACACCACCTTTCTCTCCAAGTTATTTTCATTGGATGTAAGGTGGTCAATAGCTTTCATAGCATTGTAGAGTTGGAAGGGACCCCCAAGGTTCATCTAGTCCAGCCTGTTGCAATGCAGCAACCACAGTGAAAGGATCCCTGACAGATAGTTCCACCTCCACCTCTGTTTAAGAACCTTCAATGAAGGAGAATCCATCATGTTCCCAGATGGCCCATTCCACTGCTGAACAGCTCTTAGCATCAGAGGTTTACTTGGAATCACCTTTCTTATCATTTGAATCAATTGGTTCAGGTCCTCCTCTCTGGAGTAGCAGAAAATTAGCTGGCTCCCTCTCCCATGTGATAGTCAGCAATCTTCAAATATCTAAACGGCTATCATATCACCTCTCAGTCACCTCCAAGTTAAACATGCTCAACTCCCTCATGGGAGTGTTCCTCATAAGGCTTAGTTTCCATACCCTTCATCATCTTGATAGAGTCCCTTCCACTTTGTTTGTTTCTCTGCCACATGTAGCAAATAGAGGCACTCTTGATTTCAAAATGGTGCTGATTCTATGGTATTTGGGGATGGGGATTTCTGTTGACTAAAAACAGTGGCATTCCCACTTCTTCCTTAACCGATTGTTTACAAGGTTGTAAAATGGAATTATATATTAAGAGAGGTTGTGAATTCAAGTCGCTGGGCCTGATATTCTGCTTGTCCACACATGCTTGGTGTGTTCCATTGAAACTAAGAGTTCTGCAGTGATATTCAAAGAACTTGAGAATGGAATCAGAACTTCTGGGTTTATTTATTTTCTTCTATAGATGGTGAGAAGAAAAAAATTGTGAAGGTATCAGGTTGATATATATATATTTACAACAAGGAGGACATTGGGAAAGTCATGGGGTGGGGCAAAATGGTCCCAGTTGATATTCTTCTCTAAAAGCACCATGTGGCCAAAGTTCTAGATCCATGCCCTCAAAATTCTAGACCTGTCGGTCCCTCTGGGCAACCAGTTACACCTGTCAAAACATATTAGTGCAGCTCTAGATGACAGAGATGGGGAACCTGTAGTTCTCCAGATGTTGATGGACTCTATCAGTCCCAGCCAGCTTAGCCAGTGGCCAAGGATAATCACAGATAGGGGCCAATAACATCTAGAGGCCACATGTATCTTTAGGTCTTTGTACATCACAGGTGTACATTGCATTTATACCAGTTTTACCAGGCTTGCAAGTAGTTGCTTGCCTTGTCTGCCAGTGAAGAGTAAGGAAAAGAACCACAAAGGGGTTGCAGAGTTACATGTGGTATGATGGGTTAGTACACCTTGCAAACTTACTTGCAATGGTGTATGGTGGGTTCACTCCCAAGAATCCTGGGAATTGTAGTTTGGCGTGGAGGAGTCTCAATTAGAAATCTCGCCCTTTTGCAGAACTGCAGCTCTCTGGGGGAGAAAGAAGGACCTGCTCTTAATTCTGTAATGCAGATATCACATCTGTGACTTGTACAGACTTCAAACTGACTTTCTGACTTCTCTGAAAATGCATTTTAATTTGTGTTGGGGTTTTTCCCCCTGTTGTCTTCTGCCATGCCCAGTAATGCAGTCACCAGCCTTTGATGGCTTCAGAGGCTTCCCTTTATCAAAATGGTTGGTTTCCGTCAACTATGCAGCACTGACATCCTTGCCCATTGCAGTGTGTTTGTGAAGGGAGGGGCTTTTAATTTTTGTTAAAGATATGATTCTTTTGCAAGATATACAGCAAAAGGATGGAAATGCCTATTGTACTGGCTGCTTTGTGTATACCATGTATACTATGTGTTGGTCTCTGCTGTTTGTGTGTGGATAGCAAACCTAAAATAAAACTGTTAAGTATTTAAACAATTTGGCTGTTGCACAGTTTTTTTGGGTCCTGGTGCACATATAATCACTGAAGGGCACATTGCATCTTCTATAATCTATATTTCAAAAAGTTTGTATTCTATTTATCTATACTGTTTATATTCTGATTCCCTACAAGCGGTGTGCATGACACGCACTACAGAAAAGGTAAAAATCGGTCAAAACTCTAAAATCAGACCCAGTTATTTATTTATTCATTGCATTTCTACCCCCCGTTTTCCTCCAAGGGGTTCAAGGTGCAGTACATGGTTCTTACACCCTTTTTAAAATCCCCACAACAACCCTATGAGGTAGGTTAAGACTGGGAGGCAAGGATTGGCTCCGGGTCAGCCAGTGACCATCATGGCCAAGGGGGTGAGGATTTGAACCTTGGTCTCACCTAGATCCTAGTCCAATACCGTAACTTCAATTAAAATGTTTGGTGGAATAAAATATGTCTTCAGTGGGCCCTGGAAGTTCAACAGCTTGAGCTGGCTGGGAGTTGCACTAAATTGGACTCACAAGACTGAACGTGCATGGCTTCCGGTGGGTTGTGCGTCTGAGCCATGGGGGACCACTAAAAAAAAAAGGTAAAGGACCCCTGGATGGTTAAGTCCAGTCAAAGGCCGAGGGAACCACCGTTTGTCCACAGACAGGCTTTTCTGAGTCATGTGGCTTCTGGTGCAATGGGACACTGTGACAGAAACAAGAGTGCACAGAAACACCATTTACATTCCCACCGCAGTGGTACCTCTTTATCTACTTGCACCGGTATGCTTTCGAACTACTAGGTTGGCCGGAGCTGGGACAGAGCAATGGGAGCTCACCATCAACACATGGATTAGAACTACTGACCTTCCGATCGGCAAGCCCAAGAGGCTCGGTGGTTTAGACCACAGTGCCATCCGCGTCCCTACTGTGGGACCACTAACAGTGACCAGGAAGGAATATAAGGGATTAGGTGGCCCTTGAGGTATACTGAGCCCAAATTGTTAAGGGTCTTACAAATTAATACAAGAACCTTGAATCTGTCCCAGTAGTGTGGGCAGCCTGCACAGTCTTGGAAGCACTGGAGTTACATGCTGGCATAATTCTGTCCCCATAAACATTAGCCCTGTGGTTTTTACATGCTGGGTTGAGGAACCTTTTTCCATGCAAGAGCAAGATTCCCTCACTCCCTGCTGCATAACATTCCTGGCTGCATCAATTGATGCTGCTCTTAACTTTGCAGACGACTTGCTAGCCATGCAAGATTCAGAGGTTTGAATGTCATCTCTGAGATGCAACATCTGAAATGTCATTGGAGGCCATCATTCATTCTTCTGCCACCATAAGGCCCCATGGTAGCCCACATCAGATTAAAATACAATATTAAAAGCAGTTGTAAACCAGTTAGTCACAAGAATAAGGTAGGTCCAAAAAAATCTCTCTCAAGTGTCAAAGGCCAGAGTAAATCAATGTGCCTCGAGCAAACGACAGAAACTGCAGAATGAAGGTGCCAGCTTCACCCACCCATGTTTTTCCCGTCAGATAATCAAGGCGACATAATCATGTTTCAAGGATACATTCTAGCCTGGCAAAAGCATTGCAATTAAAGAATTTAAAGCGGATTGGTGACATTTGCCTTCAAAATTATAGGAAGGGCTTCATTTGGTGCAGATATTTCATTGTTAGTATAAACAGAGGTCCATTTTTGCACCTGCTCTCTCTCTCTCTCTCACACACATCACTTTTAATTGTTCTCCAAAACGTTGAGGGGAGGAAAAAGGAAAAGCAGGACATTCCGAGATCAAATCAGAAACCAGGATGGCTTCTGTAATTCTGGGATAGTCTCTGGAAAATCATGACACTTGGAAGGTATGGAAGATGACTCAACCAGCTTCTTGCCACCTTTCCCCCCCAGCACATCCTGGATGAAACAGTCTATTCTTGGGAAACAAAACTGGCTCCAGCCTTGTGATAAGAGCTTCAGCCACATCACATTTCTCCTCAGAATGTGTTTGTGATGAGAGGTTTATCTGAAACAGAACAAGGGGAGGGGGAGTCTGTTCTAGGGCACGCCATCCTGCTCCACTCCAAAATAAATGAGACTGTCTCTTTTTTTTAATTGCAAAATTTGGCAAATTTAGAGGGCCTCTCAGTTTTGTGGCAGAGACAGAAAGGTTTACTTGCGTAAAGATGGGGGTGGGAAAACCACTATTCTTTTCCAATAGCAACACCCTCTACCAAAATCCTCTTTAAACCATTCACGGAAAATGATTGATAATTTTGTCTTCAGCCAAAAAAGGTCTTGCATATGTTCCATTTTGCTGTGACAAACAAGCTTTATTAAGAACATCTGGCCTTCTCTTCTAGCAAACCATTAGGCAGAAGGCCGTTGCATGGTGACAGGACATGTGCCTTGCATGCAGAAGGCCCTGGTGCTGTCCATTACAAGGCTTGGAAAGTCTGTGGAGGGCCAATGTTAGTCAGATGAGGCAACTGAGAGTGAAATGTCTCTCCAAAAAATAGCCTCAATGTATGTACAACTGCATTAGAATTACTTTTTTTTGCAGTCTTTTATCAATGCATACATTGATTGTTTTATTCACTGCATAACAAAGGCAGTGAATAAAGAAACAGATTTTTTTTTTTAAATTGCAAACGTAATTCTAGGTTGCATCAACAGAATAGGGTCCAGGTCAAGGGAAGTAAGAGTACCACTCTGTTTTGCCTTGGTTAGCCCATACCTGGAATATTGTGTCCAGTTCTAGGCACCACAATTTAAGAAGCATATTTACAAGCTGGAACTTGTGCAGAGGAGAGAGACCAAGATGATCAAGGGTCTGGAAGCCAAGCCTTATGAGGAACATTTGAGGGAGTTGGGGATATTTAGCCTGAAGAAGAGGAGACTGAGAGGTGATATGATAGTCAGCCATCTTCAAATATATGAAGGGCTGTCAACTGGAAAATGGAGCAAATGTCTTTTCTGTTGCTCCAGAGGACAGGACCTGAGCCAATGTGTTCAAGTTACAAGAAAGGAGATTCTGATGAAACATTAGGAAGAACTTTTTGATGGTAAGAACTGTTAAACAGCGGAACGGACTAACTCGGATGGTGGTGGACTTTGCTGGAGGCTTTTAAACAGAGGTTGGATGGCCATCGGTCGGGATTCTTTAGCTGTGGTTCATGCACTGCAAGGGGTTAGACTAGATGACCCTTGGGATCATTCCAACTCTACAATTCTGTAAAAATCTGAAAGCAAACTGCACCTGTCAGCATAGGTCAGGAAAAACAACAATGGAGACTGCTGATGCATCTGTTCCATTTTGGAAAGAAGACCAGGTAATTCAAAAGGACAGTGAGATGAGAAATTTGGATGAGGAGAATCTCAAAAGCAGCCCTCATTTTTCTGCTGAGCAAAGTTCAGCAAGAAAAATGCAATCTTGGTTCTAACTATTCCAAAGCTGGATCTAATGAGATGTTTTCCTGTCCCTTCATGGAGAAATCTTACATTCAGATGCAACATCAAGACAGGGACGGAAAGATCTGTGGGCAGGAGATTAGATGTCTGCACCCTGTTGTGTGTGTGGTTGAGCACATGGATTTCTGCATTTGTCAACATTGTTTCTTCCCATGCATTCCTCCACGGGTGTTCCTCTGTGGTGGGAAAAATGTGACACTGGAATCCATCCTCAGGCAGCATAATATATATCAGCAGAGGCCTGCAGTCAAAGATTTAGCTGGGTTCTTGAGGGTTGTCTCTGAAGGAGCACTAGACTTCCACCAGTACATGGCTTTCTGCTTGCACAGTAGGACTGCCTCCCCCTCTCCCCCCCGTATGTCCCCTTTATCTGTTCTGGGGTTCCCCCATTCCTCTGGAGCAGATGTGGGAAGGGTGTGGGGAGTGTGCAGGGGGGAGGTCCTGTTGCACGATCAGAAATCGTTGTGCTGACAGGGTGTGATAGTTGGCTACTACCCCTAGTCAGTATGGAACCTGAACAGGTCTTCAGCAGCTGTCCTGGTCATGCACAACTCTCCTCTCTGTATTCCTTCTTTTCCCAGATGCTTCTTTCCAGGTTTCCCCCCCTTGAGTTTTCGCTTTTCAAATCCCCACTACTAATTTCTTAAGTCTCTCAGTTTGTTTCTTTCCCCCCCGTCTGCCTTCTTGTGCTTGGACTTTGCTTGCTCCATCTTTCCTAGGCTTGGTAGCCCACAAAGGTACCTATGTAGCTCAGCCAATGACACAAGAGACACTGCTGCCTTCTGTTCCATGACATCAGAGCAGCTCAGCCAATCTCCAGTGGTTTCTGCACTTCTTTGTGTCATGAGAATATCACTGGGTAGTTTCCCACCTTTTTTTCTGTGGGGTTCCCTCCGAATAACAATGAGCGTACTCTTTCACAAGCCTATGGGATCATTTGTATTCACTTAAACAATGCAGGTGGAGTCCAGAGAGGAAAGGATAATACTGGATAGGCTGCACAAAAACAGGACATAATGCAAGGAGAAAAAAATTGCAAGAAGATATTAAACAACTAAACATACGAGGGAAACTCCCTCAGAACCACACAGCCAATAGCGCTTGAGTTACTCGCAAGGATCATGCCAATCTGAGTGGTTGCTAGGCAACATCTGGTGTGATTGTACTTATGATGGCAAGTGATATGTGTCTTGATTACAGGTTTCATTACTGTAATGCGCTTAACAGCATCTTAAAAAGCAGAGACATCACCTTGCCGACAAAGGTCTGTATAGTTAAAGCTCTGGTTTTCCCAGTACTGATGTATGGAAGTGAGAGCTGGACCATAAAGAAGGCTGATCGCCAAAGAATTGATGCTTTTGAATTATGGTGCTGGAGGAGACTCTTGAGAGTCCCATGGACTGCAAGAAGATCAAGCCTATCCATTCTGAAGGAAATCAGCCCTGAGTGCTCACTGGAAGGACAGATCCTGAAGCTGAGGATCCAATACTTTGGCCACCTCATGAGAAGAGAAGACTCCCTGGAAAAGACCCTGATGTTGGGAAAGATGGAGGGCACAAGGAGAAGGGGACGACAGAGGACCAGATGGCTGGACAGTGTTCTCGAAGCTACCAGCATGAGTTTGACCAAACTGCAGGAGGCAGTGGAAGACAGGAGTGCCTGGCATGCTCTGGTCCATGGGGTCATGAAGAGTCGGACACGGCTAAACGACTAAACAACAATGCGCTTTGTAAGGGGTGCCCCTGAAGACAGTTTGAACACGGCTTCCTTGCAATGGCAACCTAAATAAGATGCCTTTGGTGTGGTGTTTTACCAACACACAGGGAGGGGAGCGGGGAGCATTTGCAATTAGAGAAAAAATTGCACTGAAAGAATCTTGGCGCACTCTTCTGTAAAGTCACCAAAGAATACCTCCTTTTGCAGTGTTTCATTGCAGGGAAAAGCAAAGTTGCAAATGAACTTGCAGGAGTGAAACGCTCCACTTTCAAAGTGAATTTGGAATTTGGAAAAATTCTCCTAGTTAAACCAGAGGGATGGTCTTGGAAGACACTGGGCAAAGCAAACTGGGGAACAATCCAGAAATGGAAAGGGAGAAATTGTTTTGTGCCAGGCAGAACTCCTTAGAGGAAGGGTGGGCTGCAAGGATAATAAACAATCATGTACAGGAAGCCCGAATCTCCACAGAGGTTGGGGGTCAAGGAAAAGGATGGTGCCAATGAGGAAATTTACCAGCAAGAGCAAGGAGAACGGATTGCCTGTGTGTGGCACTTGTGACTCAGCTGCCCATGGTTTTGGGAAGCCGGTGTGCTCAGTGTTCCTGTGAAACAATGGGGATTATGAATGACTCAAGTGAGAGTGGCTATTTTCAGTAGGCATTGTTGTCAGTGGATGAAGCAGGTGATGTGGTCCCCAAATTGCCATTTCCTCCGACTGAGAATTTTCCCTGTTTCGCTGATTGCCAACTTGGCCGTGATCATGTATCAGCAGGAGACTGTGTCACTGCTTCTGCATTGTGCCTTTTGAGCTTTCTTGTACAGGGGCCGGCCCTAACAAGAGGCAATATGAAGCAGAGGCCTCTAGCAGCAGAATTTGGCTGTTATTACAGGCTGGAGTTTTGTATTTTATTCCATTTATTGAGGCTCAAACAGTATACGTATCTGAGAGAGCAATGAGAGAGGTGCAAGAGAAAGTATATTTTCATGGAACATTGCGGGGGGGGGGTGTTTGCAGGATGGGAGAGGGCGTAGGATGATGGGGTCTGAGGTTAGGTATAGGATTCCCAGGTCAGGAGCATCCCAAAGATTTCAGAGCCTAAACCTGAGACCTACAATTGGCCTTTGGTGATGTCACAGGCGTAGGTCCCATTGATGTCATTAATCACAACACATTAAGCATTAACCACCATCAGGAACCTCAGAGTGGCTTTGCAATAATTTGCAAGCTGCAGGCATCATCATCCTCACCACCACCAATAATTGTAAGGTTATCTCCCCTCCCTTCAGATTCAAACACTCCCCCTACCAACTAGGGAGGGGCAAGGAAACCTGGAGACTTCAGGTGAGCCATGGGAGTGGTCTCACAGCCTTAGTTAGGAGAGATGGAGAAAGGGGCCTTGGGATAAGGAATGAACAGAGGGAATGACAAGTGACAAAGGTGGTGTTGATGATGGGGTCAGGAGGGGAGCTTCCTTCCACCCTCAGTCTGATCACTTTGTCTTGGAACATGCATAGAGGTTGATCTTCAACTGGCTTCTAGTTTATGACGCAGGTGGCGCTGTGGGTTAAACCACAGAGCCTACGACTTGCTGATCAGAAGATCGGCGGTTCGAATCCACGCAACAGGGTGAGCTCCCGTTGCTTGGTCCCTGCTCCTGCCAACCTAGCAGTTCGAAAGCACCTCAAAGTATAAGTAGATAAATAGGGACCACTCTGGCAGGAAGGTAAACGGCGTTTCCGTGCGCTGCTCTGGTTTGCCAAAAGCAGCTTAGTCATGCTGGCTACATGACCCGGAAGCTGTACGCCGGCTCCCTTGGCCAATAAAGCGAGATGAGCGCCGCAACCCCAGAGTCGGCCACGACTGGACCTAATGGTCAGGGGTCCCTTTACCTTTACCTAATACTCCTTTTAAGATCTTCCATAGATGCTGCTGCAACCATTCTTGCTAAACATAATGAATCAAGATGTTTAAACAAGCTTGGGGGTGGTGGTTAACGAACAGAAAGGCCGCACAACAAGTTACTTTGAATAGTGTGCTTTGTCACATCATTTGCGCTCCATTTGGTCTGGGGGGAGGTCCAGCTCCCACTAGAAAGGGTTGCCAGGGGAAATATTCTGCCTCAGGCATCAAAATGCCTTGGGCCGGCCATGGTTCTCACTTCTCTGCCCCTTCCTAAAATTCTCTATGTGCGTGCATATCTTCAGAAAGCCTTATCTCGCCCCCCTCTCTCTCCCAGAGTCAAACTTGTTGCTGCAATTCCTCTGGGTGGAGCAAATTTTGCAAATGCAATCTGTTTATCATAAAAAGCAGAACCTCTTCTACTGCTCTTCCACTCCAAGGTCAGAGTAACCCCAAAGGTTTGTGCTGCTGTTACCCAGGCCAAGCTCGGGTGGCCATATTTGTCTGGCCAGCTTTCTTATTCTGCTGTTTTATTTCACTTGAATAGTTCAGCAAACTGGAGGCAAAACACAGCAAGGAGAGGCCACCGCTGGCAGCTATAAACCCTTCTATTTAAACAATTTTTAAAATTAAAAATATGATGTCCCTGTTTAGGGAAGTTTTTAATGTTTAATGCTGTACTGTGTTTTTAATATTTGGTTGGGAGCCGCCCAGAGTGGCTGGGGAAACCCAGCCAGATGGGCAGGGTATAAATTACTATTACTATTATTGTTATTATTATATACCTACAGCACCATAATTTGATTACTTTGCACATTAGGCCTTCAGGCATCTCAAAAAATGGGAATGGATGCCGTGAAAGTCAAATGGGCTGTCGATAGACTAGGGAGCGATGATCTGTAAATTTCACTTTTCTCTTCCTTTTTTTAAAAAACATATTAAATTCAGTTCTCCACTGTTCTGCAGCAATTTTCCATCGGTTTTAAAATCCCCATGAAAACTCACCAGCATTTTAGAACTGATTTCATCAAATCAGCACATTTTTAATGCAATTTTGAATAATAAACACATTTTTGCAAGGGTTTCCCCCTAATATGATGCAGCTTTGTATATTATTTTCACTGATATATGCATTTCTATGTACACTTTCCCCTAATATATTTATTTTGGTGCATACTGGTTGCAGAACTGCATTGCATTTTTTAAAAAATAAAAATTTCAAAGGGCAGCAGTTTTTTTAGTTCTCACATTGCTTCAAGAAGTGCAAATTTAGTCGTTTCTTGTTGACATGCAGGCTTGCAATTGATTAGACATGACACAAAAGGAAAAGGGGACTGAGGAGGGAAGAGGAAAGCAAGCAGAGGAGCAGCTACTCCTTCACTGGCCAATGGATGAAGCCAGGCTGGTCTCCCCCTTGCCATGATTTTCACATGGGACAGCCAGATGCAGAGAATTTCTGCGCACTTATTCTAAATTCCACACACCAAAAAATAAAACATTGGCCCAAGTAACCCCATGCTACAGAATATATTCAGATCTATCCCCTTGCACCGCCTCATACCTTCCAGTTGTGTTCTCATCCATGACAGGAAACCTTCCTGTAAGGATAAAAGAATTGTCACTGAAAGTTAGCTTAACACAAATTTCAAACCAAAATGTGAAAATTTAGATTGCAATCGTATATGTACTGGATTTTTTTTTAAGTCTTAATACTGATTACATTTACCATTTATGAAAGAAAAAGTATTAAAGTGACTTGACAAGGTAAAATGCAAGAAACCGAAGCAATTTAAAACCAGAAAAAATGGAAAACAATGCTCATTCAGTAAAACAGAGTATGAATAAGGACAAGTCCCACCCACAACACTAAAAGATGAGCCTCACAGAAGGAGGAAGTTTAAGGAAGTGCACTGTAGGGGAAGCATGTGAGGAACTTCAAGGGCAGTTGAAAGAGTTTCCACTTGCCTGGTGAAATTTCCTGGGTGGGTAGAAAAGGATTGTCCACAAAGTCTCAGGTTGTCAATGGTTTTTGCATCAAGTGAATCACTGACACAAATATGGAATAACTGAAGCCAAAAGAGTTCCAAAATCAACCCCATTACTTTCCTCAGGGGGAGTTTTGCATTTCCTCAGTGGGGGAGCATCTGTTTCACACGTAGAAGGCCCCAGGTTCCTGCATCTCCTGGTAGGGCTGTGAGAGACGCCCTTTCTGAAACCCTGGAGAGATGCTGCTGGTCAATGTAGTAGACAATAGTGAGTTGGATGTCCCTACATACAAGGCAGCTTAGTTCATGACCTGGAAAAACCTGACGTTGGGCAAGAAAGCTGACCTCTTCTTGGCCTGCACAAGGCTTGGCCTTGAAGCAGCCAAGAAAGCTATTAATGGTTGGCAATTGTGGTTGTGTTTGAAGGGGGAATGTCACAACAGGATCTGGCCTGAATCCCACCCGTCCGTCCAATGTAATCCCTGCTGAGCTGTAAGGAGGAGAAAACACTTCAAGTTGGGCCCAATTCATAGGAGTCACCAAGATGCTGAGTGCCCCTCTCAACTCTCATTTCCTATTCTCATTCATTACCACCCTCTTGGCTGGTCACTCTGGAATGTTTAAGTAATTTGACTGTGGTCTTTTGGACAATGCTAGAAGCTGCAAAGGTTGTTTCAGAGGACCAGTCTTTAACATCTTCTTTTTCACTCTTGGGGACTTTGCTCCATCCTTGTCTTGTAAGATGAATATTTATGTGTGTGTTTTAAATGATATCGTGTTGATGTATTTTTCCTAAGCCTGATGGTTTTTTTTTGTTTATTGCTGATTTTAAGTATTCAGCATGTTTTAAATACAGTGGACCCTCCAGATACGAATTATATTCATTCTGGGGGTCCGTCCGCAACCTGAAAAGTCTGTAGGCAGAGGCGCCGCTTCTGCGCATGTGCATGGTGCGATTGAGTGTTTCTGCGCACGAGCGCATGGCAAAACCCAGAAGTATAGAAGGTTCATAACCTGAAATTTACATATACAGAGCGGTACGTACCTAGAGGGTCCACTGTAGTTGTTTTAACTGTTTTTACCAATAATTTTATTGTTTTCTTTTTTTATGTAAACCTCTTTGAAGTTTTTATTACAATCAAGTGGTCTATGGATAGCTCAGCTGATAAAGCATGAGGCTCTTAATCTCAGGGTTGTGGGTTTGAGTCCCATGTAGGGTGAAAAGATTCCTGCATTGCAGGGGGTTAGACTAGATGATCCTCATGGTACCGTCCAACTCTACAGTTCTATGATCCTGTGATCCTGTTGGTTTACTGTTGGCATCTGCCTGTCTCGGGAGACAATGGAGGAATGTGCCTTTGGGGCTGACAACAAACTGTTGAAAGGTTACCTTCTACATGCAAAACACGTGCTCTATTACTAAACTACCTGGTTTGTTGACCAGGACTTGATCAACAAGTGACTGTTGACATGATAAGAGATTATTACATGCTTCCGAAGTTTATGTCTGAATCTCTACATATTGGGGAATCAAAGGACTGGAGAAAAGCAAGCAGCTGTTAAAGATTATAACTCTTTTAGCTAGGTAAATCTCTCTGCTGTTGTGGTCAAGGCTGACTGTGGTAGGTTTTTTGATGGACGCCCCATTGCCATGTGGTTGCCGGGGGTTTCCATTTAGTGTAATTAACACTGACCTCAGCAGAGAGATGCCGAACCCTCGAGGCTGTTAAATGCATGTAAAGGCGGCATGAGAGTAATTTAATTTTGGTTCAGGCATTTATTTTTGAAATGTTTGATATTGGGAGGGGGAAGATAAAGAGAGGGAGTGTAAATGAATTCAGCACTCCCAAGAGGTGCCAGACGGAAGGCTACAAAGAGGCCTGGAGCATAAATGAGACCTGGAATCTTTGATGGTAGATGGGCATCTGAACCAGCAAGCAGCCAGCTCTGAATAGCTCAGGGGCATAGCGTGGGTTGCCTGTGCCCAGGGCAGGGCAAGGGGACTGGGCAATAGTCAGTCCTTTCACTGGGACCAGCATCTAATCAAGGAAGTCTCTCCTTCCAAAACAGCTCAAACTTGGGAGCAGAGATAAAACAGGGAAACACCAAGCCAGGAGCGCCATGGTGTTGCCTCAGCTTCCTGTCCTTACAGCAAGGTGTTTTGGCAATGCATGTGGCTCCAGCAGTGTTTTCCTGCCTTCTTCCTCCCTCTGTCCATCGGGGGGGGGGGGTAATGGCCTCAGCCTCCCTCCCTCTCGGCCAGCCCAGGGGAGGGGCACATGTGGGCATCCCTTCGCCGGCCACAAAGAGAAGAAGGAGGTGGTAGCTCCCCAGCCCCAAAGGCCTGGCCCAGATGCAGCTTACTTCCCTGCGGTTCTGGTCTCACTGAGGGAAACTGTCATGGGAGCACCTGGTTGATCCACCTCATAAATTTGCACCAGCCCCCCCATGCCACTGAAATAGCCCCCAACATTGTCAATTGTTTAGAAAAGAAAAAGATAGGAAGAGGAGGACAAAGTCTTGCTTTTGTACCACCGAGTTAACACAATAGCTCTCTGCTCTGCAGTTGGGATGGTCTAATTGCAACCTAGACACAAACCTTAAAAAGCCACAGGAAGCCACCTTTTAGCGAGTCAGACTATTGGTCTTCCTTGACGAGTACTGTCTGCATGGACTGAACATATGAAGAGCCTTCTGGATCAGGCCAATGGCCCACCTAGTCCAGCATCCTGTTCTCACAGTGGCCAAGCAGATGGCCTGGTTGACCTCTTACTCGCCCCCCCCCAGGTCCCAGAAACAGCAACCTTTCCTTCTGGGGAACTGCTCCATCCCTTTCATCATTTGGGTTGACCTTTTCTGAACCTGTTCTGTATGCTTGCCTGTTGCCTGGCTTGATAGGAAAAGAATTGCGAGGGAAAGGATTGTAGAAAAGCTTTAACTACCTGCCTCTGAAGGAAATAGGGAGGTCATACAATGCTATCTGATTCCTGTAAAAGTGCGTTGACCTCATATCACCTTGCTATGAAGGCTGGCTTATATACAGCTCCGGACACTTAACAGAGATGGATTTCTCTAAGGAGAAGCTTTTCACTGCATGTTTGCAGTGCGCACGTGAGGGGCTCTGCTCGCCTGTTGCCGTATGGGAGCGCACAACACCTCCCGGAAGTGACCTGCAGGAATCTCGGCACTGGCATCCCATATCCATCTGGCAACTATCTCAGCAAACACAAGTGAATTCAGGGAGCAGATAAGACTCAAAGCCATGGTTTCCCACATGGCCTGTGCAACACACAAAGGAACCGGTGATAAAGAGAATAAAGCAAAAATCCAGGCATGATCAACGAGGCAAACAGAAATCTTTCAGACTCCTGTGACAGATACCAGAAGGGCAAAAGGCCAGAACAACCAGAAAAGCAATGGGAGTTTATGATATGGGATGCGTCCAGAAAGCTCAGATCTGGCCACATCTGCACCATAGATGTAAATCACTATTATACCACTTTAGATATTCAAATAGGAAAGGCTAGGGAAGACAGATCTGAAATTTATGGCATGTACTTTACTGAAAGAAAATTACATGATGTGCCGGTGACACTTGACCCCAGTTTAAGTTAGCAAAAATATATAGAATATATGTTGGAAATGTAAAGAGACAGAAGGTACCTTTTACCACATGTGGTGGAAATGTAAAGTAGCCAAAACATTCTGGGAAATGATTTATAATGAAATGGGGGGGAAATGCTTAAAGTAACTTTTATTTTAAAAAAACAGAAGGTTTTCTGTTAGGAATTATAGGTACAGAGATCCCAAAAGATCAAAGGAAGCTGTTTATGTATGTTACAACAGCCGCCCAGATGCTGTTAGCCCATAAACGGAAGGAAGAAGCAGTCTAGACAAAAGAAGAATGGCAAAGTTAATGGACTATGCTGAAATGGCAAAATTAATTGGGAAGCTCAGAAATCAAGATGACAACAAATACAAAAAAGAATGGGAAATGTTTATTATGTATTCACAAAATTACTGTAAACAGGTTAAAACATTAGTAGGTTTTTAGGAACACTTGTAATTTAAGGAGGATTTATAGATAATATGGGTTGTGAAAAACTGGAATACTATTGATATGCAGTTGAAAATAAAATCTGAAGGACCCAGGGACGAGATGGAGGGAAGTCGTGAGATTCATAGAATCTCAATTTTTTTGGATTTGATATGGTTTTGGATGTGTGTGTGTATATATATATTCTTTTTTCTGTTATTTCTTTTTGAGAAGCAAATAAAAAATATTAAAAACAAAACAAGACTATTATACCACTTTAGAACATAGCCATTGTGGTTGGGAGCCACTGGTAGCCTGATCCACCATATGCTTAAAGCAGTACCATACCATTATCAACAGCTATGATTCCCCGCCCCCCAAAGAATCTTGGGCATTGTAGTTTGTTAAGCATGCTGAGAATGGCTAGGAGATGCTGATTCCCCTCTCACAGAGCTAAATTTCCCAGTTTCTTGAGAAGAGAGATTGATTGTTAAACCACTCTGGAAATTGTACAGATGCAACCAGCTGTAGAGGTTCTGTCCTGGTCTCCTTTGGGATGAAGGCTGAGATGCAAATCTAATAAATAGATGCCAGTTTTTGGAAATAATGACTGCCATTTAAATAAAAACACATCTTGCCATAGTGGCAAACACGTCTGTCCCTAGGAAACATGCTGGGTCTGCTGCCCAGGTGCTGCTCACCTGGGCAACTTCAAGGCTCCTACCTTTTCTCTCTCTTCCTAACAGGGCTCATTAACCTTAAACTGGACTTGGACACTGGGCAGCCCTTCAGACAGAGGACTGTCCCCTGCAAATCAGGACACACGACCACCCCATGAAAGGTGAGACCCACCTTTTTAAAACAAAAACAAAACCCCCCTCCAAAATCTAAGCTCCAGGAAGAGTGTCTCACATCTAAGGATTTCTAGGCTGTGCTGACCTTGTTGTGGGTGTCAGAAAGTCCAGCTACTTTGGGTTGACTAATTTGCTTTCAACTGGGAGCAGTTAAATGGCCTCACTGGTGACGCCTGAGACAGCTCGAAATGAGTAATGAGAGGGTGGAGGAAGCTGTTTTACAAGGGAGGAGAGACCCTTCGTGCGTTCAGCGGGCCAAAGGCGCAGGCTTTTCTCAGGGGCTGAAGGGGGCCCAAACTGGGAGGCTTGTTGAGAGGAGGAACATGTAGGTCTGGGGGAAAGGGGATACAGGAGGTTGTGGAAAACTCTGGAGAATCAAGGGAAAGGTTGGGCCAGGCCTGTTAAAGCGAGGTCAAACAGATAAAAAGTTTCTGCGAGTCTGAGAAAGTGTGTGTAATTGGTCACCCTCGGGAGCTAGTTTTGGCAGGGCTACACATGTAATAGCTATCAAGTGCAATTCAGTGGTTTAGCAGATTGGAAAGGACTGGTGTGGCGTTGGGGAAAGTAGAGGAGGCGGGCTGGGTATGTAAGGGAGTCTCCACACTTTGCACAGTGCCCAAATGCAATCTTTTTCTGCCACTTGAACAGATTTGCCTCTTAGCATCTGCAAAAACACTCGTCTCGTGCTGCGTCATAGTGTTGCAAGCAAGAAGAAGCTGGGTGCTTCCATTCCCTGCCAGCCTTCGGTGCTGCATGCAATGAGGTCAAAAAAATTCCCTTGGTTTTCCAGGGTAAGGCCAGCAGAAGAGGAAGCTGTTTGGAGGAAGCCATGGGGTGGGGCGCACCACAGGCCTCCGGAGTCTGCCTGCCTCCTCCCACTCAGCCGCCCTACAGCTGTGGGGGGAGGCAGTGGGTGGACCGTTTGGGCAGTGTGGAGCTTACACGCACCCAAGCCACTGCGTCTCTCCCAGGAGAGACGTGTGGCTTGGGCGCGCTGCAGGCCCATGATGAGTGTCGCCCGGCATTTTGTCACCCCCCCCCAGTGGTGACACCGCCCCCACAGGCCCCCTTCCTCCGTCCTTGGGAAAGGCAGATGGAGATGGTGGTGAATGTCTCGGGGAGAACAGGAAGCAGAGACTGTAAGGACACCTATAATTTGTGATCTACAAAGATGCATGAGACTTGGCCTTCTCCTTTTCTGAAGATTCAACTATCTGTCACCTGCCCTCTTGCTTTAAAGAAACTTGCACACCTAGGACAAAGGGCCTCTGAGCATTTGCAGAGTTGCTCAAAGGGAAATAAATTGTTACAAAAAATACTGATGGACCCAAGCAGAGCATCCTGGGCAAGCTCTTCTGCATTTTCCTAAAAGCTAAAGTTAAAGGGACTCCTGACCATTAGGTCCAGTATTGGACGACTCTGGGGTTATGGCGCCCATCTTGCTTTATTGGCCGAGGGAGCCGGTGTACAGCTTCCAGGTCATGTGGCCAGCATGGCTAAGCCGCCTCTGGCGAACCAGAGCAGTGCACGGAAACGCCATTTACCTTCCTGCTGGAGTGGTACCTATTTATCTACTTGCACTTCGACATGCTTTCAAACTGCTAGGTTGGCAAGAGCAGGGACAGAGCAACGGGAGCTCACCCCATTGCAGGGATTCGAACTGCTAACCTTCTGATCAGCAAGTCCTAGGCAAGCCCTAGACTAAAACAGGTCAAAACAGAATGGCATAATATTTGCATGTCCTAATTCCTAGGTGCAGAATTAAGTAGCACTCTGATACATTTCACCATAGTGGGGAAGACTGTGACCAAGTGACCTGTGTGCCTGCTAAGTCTATTGTAAGTAGATTGTTGTGCTTTAAATGCACGGTGTGTTTGTGGCCTAAGTGTCTGTACCACATCTTTGCCAGTAGCTGCTATCAGGAGGTGGGAGGGGAGGGAATGGAATGGCAGGCCATGAGCTCATTGGTTCCCAGGCCTTTTCAGGGCACTTCACCCATTGGTTCCAGGAATTCATCCCAAGTGCTTCCTACCCTATCAAAACTACCATTCAGAATTGTGGTTAAAGAAGATTCTTTAAATCTAAAAAACGCAGCAAGATTCAAAACTGTAAAAATATACTCCTTTTGGGAAAAAGGTGTTTCACGTTATTTCCAAAATTCCACAGCAATCCCAATTTGGCTCTTGCCTTGTTATCCTTAGACTCAAATTTAAACAATTACCTTAAATGCAGAGATTTAGTATTTCTTCTATTATCAGCAGCCCAATTAACAATAGCCTGATACTGGAAACAACCTATAGAAATCCCCATTGAAATCTGGTTGAATAATATTTGGAATGTGGCTCCATTGGAATGCCTTATTCGCCACAGACGGGTAATTGAAGGATAGACACTTTTGGCAAGACTTGGCTTCCTGTCTCTGTGGAGAGGGTAGCCGGATTGATAAAGCATAAATAAATGTATTGCTTGTGTACTGTGTACTGCATATGAAACTGAATAAGATGGGACAAGTTATTGTAGTTATATATTGAAGAAGAAGAAGAAGAAGAGTTTGGATTTGATATCCCGCCTTTCACTCCCTTTAAGGAGTCTCAAAGCGGCTAACATTCTCCTTTCCCTTCCTCCCCCACAACAAACACTCTGTGAGGTGAGTGGGGCTGAGAGACTTCAGAGAAGTGTGACTGGCCCAAGGTCACCCAGCAGCTGCATGTGGAGGAGCGGAGACGCGAACCCGGTTCCCCAGATTAGGAGACTACCGCTCTTAACCACTACACCACTACACCACACTGGCTCTTGTATTTACATGAAAATCAATAAAAATTATTTGGGTGGGGTGAGGAACCAGTAACAATTATTTGCACATTTATTCAAAATCCAATTAAAACTAAAATGGGTGACTTGATGCAGTGATACCAACATTCCAAGGTCTGGTCGTCATTTGCATCTTCAGTGCCCGCCTGCTGCCCCCTTGCCTCTTAGAGTCCCCCTAGGTAACCCAGCCCTCCCAGGGGGCAGTACCGCTAATTTGGGAACCATTGGATTACATGAATGCACTGTGCATCACCCTCAGCCCAGGCGATGTCTCAGTGCAGAAGCATGCTCAGCTAGAGCATAGCGCACACATGTTCAAGAATGGCCCGGCTAGAAATTGCAGCCATTCTTTCCATTCTTTAAATCTGGCAACCGGCCAAAAGGATAACATTTCGGCTGTGCCAGTAAAGTGCTGGCTGGCTGGATACCCTATAACATTTTCAGCTTGATGTCCCCCCCCCCCCACCGCCAAGAAACTGGAACTGAAATGTTACTGAAGTGCTTGGGATTACATCTTGAAACGAGTTGTTATTGACGCAAGTGAAACCAGCAACAAAATGTTGCAGCGTGGAACGCTCCTGTTCAGCTGCGCCTCCTCGGAGAGTCCTCCGCTCCATGCCTCCTTCCCATACTGGTGGAGGAAGAGGAATGTGGGGGGAGCGCACTGCCCCCGGCAGCGCGATCCCAGTAGGGTGTAATCGCGGCTGCCCCCCCTGCCCGTGCTGGGCGCCACGCCACTGCAGGCGGTGTGCCCTGTCCCCAGGACACGTGACAGCCCTGCCCCCGCCTGCTCTCTGCCCCCCGGTGCCAGAGCATGAAGTTCTGCCACTGCCTTCCCACACACTTTTTGGGGTTTTCTCCCTCCAGCAGTCAGCTAGCAACTGTGTTTATTTGTTGGTCCATCTAGCTGAACATTGGGCATCATTATTGGAGGTGACTCTTCAGGGTTTCAGAGAAAGATTTCATCCAGTCCTACCTGGAGCTGCCAGAGACTGAATCTGGGACCTCCTGCGTGCAAAACAATGTGAGCCTGCCCACCCCCACCCCACATTCCTCTTTTTTTCAGTGTTTTGCTTGGATTTCAAACCTTAGGAAAGAGTTCTGCCTTGTAGACTGATGCACATCATCTTTAGATGTAAATATGTGCTAGTCCAATGATGGCTTGTTGAGAAAAAGATTCAGCTGATTTCTTTTTAAGAATTCACATAAAAGTATATCAGGACTGACTACAAGATAAACACCTGACTGTTGTTGATCTTTCAACCAGATGCAACTGTTTTCTTTTTTCCCCCTCCAGGGCCCGTTTCACATAACTCCAGTCTAGCGATTCTCTATTTTTCTTTCCTGAGCAAAAGATCTCTGTGTTGTTCAGGCTAATCTCTCCTCTCTGAACCTCCTCAGGGCTGATAATGGGGAACTTTTCCACTGCTTCTGAAATGTTGCTTTTCCAGATTAAGAAATAATCCCTCGCGGAATCCCGGTTTGCAATAACAACGGCAGTTATTAATGAAATGTAATTTGGGAGGAAATCTAGCCTCCCTTTTGGGTGAAACGCTCAGCTGTTTGGGAAAAGGGAGGCAGGGTGTCTTCTCATTGGGAATCCAGCACAATTCTGCAGAAGGATGAAACTGGTCTAGCTTGATCCCCTGCCAGGAAACAAATACTCCTCACAATAAAAGGAAATAATAATAAAAAAAGACTTTAAAGGAAGTGGTAGCTAGGAGGCTTCTCCTGTAACTTTATGGATCATGCAAGATGTAATTATTTTTCCATTCTGATTTGCAATTTCTATCCAGTCTTTTTGGCCGTTGTTCAGCGCTCCACCTGACCTAAATAAATAAACAACAATAATAATAAACTCTGCATGAGTCACAGTACAAAAATTGGCCTTGCTGACTTTAACTCTGTAAATGCACCCAAACCTCAGCACTCTGTGGGTGGTTCCCATCATCTCAGGTGTTGTTCGAGACATCCCACACTATGCTTTTAAAAGGGTGACAAGCAAGTGTCTGACTCACCAGTTTGTTACACCTCAAATGCATAAAGTTGCGAAGAAGTCCGTACGAACGCCAGTTTAGGTTATGGCAGGCATGGGGGGATCTGTGGCACTGGAGAAGGTGGACTACAGCTCCCATCCTCCTTGACTGTCGGCAATGCTGGTCAGGGTGATGGGAGGTGAGAGTCCAAAAAGTGGTTGCAGGGGGCGCAGGTCTCCCACCCTTGGGTTATAGAATGGGTTTGCCCATCAAAGAACAGGAATTAGCTGCAGCCGCATTCAGGGGTAAAGCCAGAATGGTTGCAGGGTAATGTGTAAATCAGTTTTATAGGATTTTTGTTGGAAAGTGAAGACTTGAAGTGGTAGGAGCTGTCACTCTTAGAATTGTAGCATTGGGAGAGACCCCTAAGAGTCATCTAGTCCAAGTCCCTGAATACAGAAGGTCATACAGAAGGTCAATTCTTCATAGCTCCAACAAGGACCAGGAAAGACCCGATGCTAACCATGGTCCTGTCCGCACCATACATTTAAAGTACTCTTATACCACTTGGACAGCCATAGCTTCCCCTTTGGTAGTCTGTTAAGGGAATTGTAGCTCTGGGAGAACCCTCGTCACCCTTAGCAAACTACAGTTCCCAGGATTCTTTGGGGGAAACCATGACTGTTGAAGTGATGA
Organism: Podarcis raffonei; assembly: GCF_027172205.1. Taxonomy (NCBI): domain Eukaryota; kingdom Metazoa; phylum Chordata; class Lepidosauria; order Squamata; family Lacertidae; genus Podarcis; species Podarcis raffonei. The sequence goes on from NC_070616.1 coordinate 18,032,051, forward strand.
GATACAACTCAACCTGTTGTCTAGTGACCATCACCCGGCCTCATGCTAGCAAATTCAATTAAGTTCATAGACTCATGGGATTCTAGAGTCGAAAGGGACACACAGCTAAGTTAACGGCCGACGAGTAGGGATGCGTGAACCTGGCAGTTTTGGCTTCTTAGTCTCATTTTTTCCTAATTTAAGTTCAGCTCTCCACATTTCCACATCGGTCTGTTTGTGTGGTTTCCTTTTTTTAAGTCCTCATGAAAATTCATCAGTCTTTTAACAGGCATTTCTACTCACATTCATATTTTTGTAGGGAATCTTGACTTACATGTGCATTTTTGCAAAGCAATTTTCTATTATATGAGGCACTTGTATGCCGTTTCACCAATGCAGGCAATCTCTAGGCGTACTTTGCCCTGGTGTATGTATTTGCAATCACCTTACTTGTCTGGAGGGCCTGCACTACAAAATTTGGTGAGAAGAGTGAGGAAATAATGCAGCATGTACCTCTTGCATGGCTTCCTCTTCCTCTGACAGACAGACAGACAGACAGACAGACAGACAGACAGACACACAGGGTAATGGAGACAGTGTTGAGAAGGATATGGATCCATGCTAAGGTGGGGGCGGGGGGTGAGGAAGGGATCTCACTGAGGACATTTTGCCCAAAGCCATCTCCCTGCAGAAAAACTTTGATGACCCATGGAAGGCTATCCTTCATGGATCCCATTTCTCAAAGGGGTATTTGCTAATGACCATTGATACATTTTGTTGCAATGCATTCTCTGAACGGGTTATATTTACCAGTCCTTGGGAAAGCTGTGTTTTCAATGGTATTTTTTTTAAAAAAAATAAATAGATATTTATTTTTACATCAAAGTATTTTTCCGAAAGCTGCTTTCTTTCTTTTTTTTTGAAGCTCCCCGCTCCCCCAAAAGTTAAAAGGTTCTGAGTGACACCAAACCAAACATTTCTCCCTTATGTACACACTTGGACCAGTCCTAAGCATGCGGTAAGAAGTAACGGAAAACCTTCTCCTAATAGACAGAGCAGATGCAGAAGAACAGTCCAAGTTCCAGGCACAAAGGATTCTGGGAAATGTCAGCATCCCCCCCCCCCCGGTCAGTGCTCTTGCTCCCTGAGAACCATCATTCGGTGTGTTTATTTGTGAAAATGCAGTTCCCGTTTCGTTCTTCATTGCCTTATATAGCAAGGCAGCCGGGGGCCTAGACTACAAGCAAGGAGGAGGGTTGGGGTGAGGGTAAGCTCATCCAAGTCCCAGCAGTGGAAAGAGGTTCAATGCAACTAAGCTTCCAGGCTTGGAAAATGACAGATATGTGCATTTCTGGAATGGGGATCTCACTGGCATTTCTTCCCCCAAGTTCCTTTTTAAACAGTGGGCTCCTAGTCACAAAGAAACAGTCCAGCAGGGCTCTTCTTGTGTTAGTTGTTTTCAATTGTTTTCATATTGTGTTTGAATGCTGTAATCTGCCCCAGGACTTTAGGGTGAAGGGGTGGGAATGAATGAATGAATGAATGAATGAATAAATAAATGTAATACTGTATCAAGGTATCTATCAAGCACTAAGGTAAAGGTAAAGGGACCCCTGACCATTAGGTCCAGTTGTGACCGACTCTGGGGTTGCGGCACTCATCTCGCTTTATTGGCCGAGGGAGCTGGCGTACAGCTTCCGGGTCATGTGGCCAGCAGGACTAAGCCACTTCTGGCGAACCAGAGCTGTGCACGGAAACGCCGTTTACCTTCCCACCGGAGCTGTACCTATTTATCTACTTGCACTTTGATGTGCTTTCGAACTGCTAGGTTGGCAGGAGCAGGGACCAAGCAACGGGAGCTCACCCCATTGCGGGGATTCGAACCGCTGATCTTCTGCTCGGCAAGTCCTAGGCTCTGTGGTTTAACCCACAGCGCCACCCGCGTCCCATACAAAGCACTATTTTTCTAGAAAAAGAGGTGCTGGAACTCACCACGAATACCTCACTGGTTCTCTTATAATGGCAATGGCGCCCAACCAAGAGGTGCCAGAACTGAGTTCTGGTGAGTTCCAGCTGAAAAAAAGTCCTGTATTATTATTATTATTATTATTAATATTATTATTCCTAATCTTTGTGAGTGCATGTAGACTACTTTTGTGATGGGGGCTGTAATTAATAAATCCCTTGGAATTACAACCCCTCACACACAATAATTACCTTCCCTGCATATAACACAATGTGAGAAAGGAAATTTATTTTCACTGAGAGCAGCAAAAAAATCTCCCAATCGCTTTCAGCCCAGGTTATGGCTGAAGTTCATGACACGTCAGGCGCCTCACTATGGATCTGAATCAAAACATTACAGGCTCCAGTTTACACATGAAGATGTCCAAAGGTTTCCTTTTGATGCGGTCTCCTTCCTTCCTTCCTTTGGGTAACCTGAATCCCCTCCAGGTTCAGGAAGAGAGCGGGGGGAGGTGTTTCTGTAGCACTTGCAGGCCACTTTCTCTTTCAAGACGCTCTTCAAAGTGATGTTTCTCATTCATGCTTTTGAAGCCCGGCTCAATCGAATGCTTCCTCACCTCATCAGCTGAGCTTTTGAATCTTGGCACCCGCTTGACCTGCCAAAGGTGGGTTGTCTTTTGAGGAAACGCAGGAGTAAACCTAATCTCTGGATCCAATCTTGCCTCTCATTAGAAGTTCAGAGAATGGCTCCGGCCCAGAACTTAACTCCAGGAAAGGTAAATAAATGGAAACTCAAACAAGGCCCTCGAAAGGCAGCTTCCATCACTAACCACCTCGCCTGACCAGCTTGAGCTCTGTGTTCTCGGTGGTCCTACAGCTGGTCCCTTAGGTGTTCCCACCTCTGGTTTGGCTCCTTGCTTTCTGGCAAGCAAAATGGAGGGTAAATACCCAGAGCTGACCAAAGTATGAGCCAAACCTAAGTGTTTTTAGGCAAAAGATGCATTCATGCAGCTCTCTCTCTTTCAGACGTTCCTCTCAAATGTCAGCCAAGTCAAGATGGTGCTGGTGATAGGGTTTCCGCCTTCCCACTTCAGTGGCACACCCTCCAATTCAGTGCCTCAGTTTCTCTCAGAGAACTGAACAGCATCCAGGGATGTTCAGGGTCCAGAGGTGCCAGCTTCTCAAGCTGATTGAGGGGGCCCTGCTTGACATCGTGCGATTCCTGATGACTCCCTCTGGACATTGAGAAGGTCTGCCCCCCCTCAGAAGAAATATATTGGGGGCCAGAAGTGCCAAGGCCCCAGGAGCCAGTCACAGGGACAATGGGCTGGTGGCTATATCTCTGCCCTGATCCTGTAGACCTAAGTTTCTTAGGATTCACTGGAACCTTCTGGGGGAAGAAATGATATTCTTGCTGATGGCTGCCATTTGTTTCTAAAACCACAGATCTGGGGACTGAGTGTGGCCCTCCAGAATTCTCAGTCTGGTCCTTAGAACACATCTCTTTTCCACAAGCCACACCCCTCCCTAACCCTGCTTCACACTCAGAGTGTTTTTGCTGGCTGGAAAATGTCCCTGAGCTCTGATCACGCCTCTTGTTTATCTGGATGGAAGTCGGAGATGAGTGCATGTAGAAACTAGCCTGCTCAACAAAGGTTTGGTTTGTTGCTCCACCCCATTTTGCTTCTGGCCCCACCCACTGTTGCCATGTGGCCCTTGCAAGGTTGCCCAGAAGGAAACATGGCCCCCAGGCAGAAAAAGCTTCCCTGCACTATGTGATGAGGTAGTTTTGCTCACACGGGCATTATGGGAAAGAAAGAGAATGGGAGCCACTAGTGAACCTGTAAAACAGGTGGTGACGTCTGGCAGAGGGAAAGCGGTAAGTGAATTTCTTCTCCTGCCTCCCCAAAGTTCACCCCACCAAGCACCCCAAAATTCACCTGAAATCCTTCAGGTTTTAGCCTGGGCTAAGGTCAATGCCTTCTCTTCAACCATCAACCTGCTCTGCTGACCGGGCTTTTAGCTTCTCAACCTTCAAATCGGCTGTGCCAGGTCTCCTTTGGGGAAACGTGAGATTTGCCTGAACGCTAAGGGAGAAAAATGCATTCATTTGTTCGACTGTCAAAGGTGACTTTAAACAAGCCTGATGTGAGTAAACATGGGGGTGGGTGGGTGGGGGGAGCCTCGATTGCCAGGACTTTGCAGGGTGAGGGATTTATATACATTAGGCAGATGTTTTTGCTTAAATGGAGAGAGGCTGCAAGGTTGAAATTATATGCGATTTGCAGAAGTAAGGCAAAATGAAGGGCCCTGTGTGTGTGTGTGTGTGTGTGTGTATGTGTGTGTGTGTGTGTGTGTGTGTGTGTGTGTGTTGGGGAAGAGGGTGAATACCGGGCCCTCTTCCCCAACACTATTGGACACTAATCACTGGGCTGGCATTTCAAAATCACAGCCTTGCACGGACACTTACGGCTGGGGTAATGCAGTTGTTTGGATGTTGGACTCTGGCTGGGGAGAACAAAGTTCTGCATCAGCCATGAAGCTCACTGGATGCCTCTGGGCCAGATGTTCTCTCTCAGCTAACCTACCTTGCAGGGCTGTGGTGAAGGTTTCCCACCTTTCTGAGCTCATGATCAGTAACACCATTAAGATATGGATTCCTAGGGATGCCAAATAATGTGATCTTTGGTGGTTTCAGAACAAACACTGTATGCAGTGTAGAATCTAAAGCGTTGTACTCCAACTCCCACCAGCCACAGTCCACATGGATGATGGGGGTTGTAGTCCATTGACATCTGGAGGACCACAGTCTCTTGGCCCTGTTCTACAAAGTCAACATGTTCTTATCCATTGTGTATATGCCTATTTTTACATACCTAAAAAGGGATCCAGAATTACAGCAATCCCACAATTTATGTGGGGGTTACGTTCCAGGGATCACGCCTAAAACCAAAATACCATATTTACTAGAAAACAATGTGCACCTTTTTGGGCCAAATTACATAGCAAAAATTACGGTGCGCATTAGATTTGATGGCGCATTTACATTTGCCACCAAATACTTTTTTCGGTTTCAAAGTTTCAGAAATTCAGGTGCACATTAGATCTGATAAATACAGTAGCATATAGTCAAAACACATTGGGTTTGATGATAGGTGGGATTGCTAATGTCATTTCCCCCCAGAACCCTGCCCCCTTTTTATTTTTTATCACACCTGTGAAGCTGAATGTGCACAAGTTGAATGCAAGTGGAATGCATGCAAGTTGCAAGCTTATTATTGACATTCTCATGGGGAAATGTAGAAGGCTTGAGTTTTGTAGCGAAAAACAATGTTTAATGTAATTGATATTGGTTTCTACTATGCTTAGTGGAGGTTTAGGGTTTGTTTGTTTCTTTCTTTTGCCTATTTATAGACCACCCCAGCTTGCAGGATAGGATATTCTAGGTTGGGGGGGGGGTGGGGACCTTTTTTACAGCACAAAGGTGTGTCCTTTGGGGGGGCAACCTTTTGAGGAGGGTCACATGTCAATGATGGGCAGGGTCAGATACCAAACTGGGCAGAGCAATGGATTTTATTTTACCTTTGTATACACAAACACAAACACATACACACACATACACATACACATACCCAAACACCCCTCTTTTCCAGGCAACCCCAGAGCCATTCACATTTCCTTTAAAAAATTTTTTTAACAATATCATCATAACAAAATATCAAAACATATCATATTCATTATTCCCCCCTTTTCCCCCCACCTCCCCATTGAACCTTCCCGCCTTCCCCTCCCCGAGTCTTCCCTCAGCTTCTCCCTCTGATTTCTCAGCACATATTCTTCTCTGCATACCTTGAAATTGTCTAAATCCTTATATTATCTGTCTACTATGTTAACAATCAATAAATCTGTGTATGTTTATTCAAAACCTGCCAAGGAGTCCAATTCATTTTTTGTTTTTTTAAGTAATTTGTAAAAAGTTCCCATTCTTCCTGGAAGTCACAGTTGTCCTTATCACGCAGTTTGTATGTCAGTTTAGCCAGTTCTACATAGTTCATCAATTTCTCTTGCCACTGTTCTTTTGTCGGGATTTTCTCATTCTTCCATCCTTGTGCTATCAAGACTCTTGCCGCTGTTGTTGCATACATAAATAAGTTCTTTATTTTCCTTGGCAGGCCTTGTCCTAAAAAAATTTGGAACGCTTCACGAATTTGCGTGTCATCCTTGCGCAGGGGCCATGCTAATCTTCTCTGTATCGTTCCAGTTTTAGTGTATGTGCTGCCGAAGCGAGCACCAGAGCCATTCACATTTCCAAGTTGCCTTCTAGTCAGGAAAATGCACTTGAGGGTGAGAAAAGGGCCTGCGGAGGGAATATGTGAACTGAGGAGGGTCATGGTTCTCTCAAGTCCTGAGGGCACATAGAGAGTCCTGTGAGGTTCCACACTCCTATTCTAGGCATATCAGCAGTGGGGTGTAGTGGTTAGAGATTTGGATTAGCATTGTGGAGAACTGGGTTCAAATCCCCACTCAGCCATGAAGCTCACTGGGTCACCCTCACAGGCTAACCCACCCCACAGGGTTGTGGGGATTAAATGAAGAAGGGGAGAACCATGGGTGGCACACTGAGCTCCTTGAAGGGAAGGGAAGCTGGGATATATGTGTTGTAATAATAATAATAATAATAATAATAATAATAATAATAATAATAGTTTGTTTAATACTTATAATTAGATATTATGTATATAATTGTCTGAATTGTAGGTTGTAAATTTATTTATTCATAGGATTGTTGTTCTTTCGGTACCCCTGAAGGTCTGCAGTGAAATATGTTCGACATTTTATAGACAAATATATTCCCTTCCCTGGACCATTTTGAGGCTTTCCCTCTTTTTCTTTTTCTTCTTCAACTTCTTCTTTTTTTTGCTTCTCTGGGCTGATCTGGATCAGTTCCAGAAAGGAGAAATGTCATTCGTGGCTGAACTCGGTCAGAAATGAAGACTCGCTTGTTCAATCATGACACCAACCCCTTTCTTGCCCTAGATTTTCTGGCCTTTGTCGTCTTCCAAAAGGCAATTAATCAATCAGTTATAACCCCTGAAACCTGCCGACACAATAACCAGATTATGAAAAAGAATACCTCCAGGATCACACGCTTGACTTTTGAGGGCAGGTCTCAAGGCCCAAATTCTGCATTTTCTCCCCCCCAAATAATCAAGTAGAATTTTGTTTCAATTTTAGTCCTGGTCCAGTCATTCTGGAGTATGAAATCAAAAGACGCTTGGGGAGAGGAGTTAAGAATGTGAAAACGTTTTATCAAGACCCAGCCCAAACCAGTTTTGAATATCTGAACTGAAATACCAAAGGCGGTTAATGATCGCTCCCTCAAGGAGAAAGCAGCCCCTGTCCTCCCTCTGTATTAAGACTCCAAGAGCTCATCCTTGCCTGGACCTCCAGCCTTGCTGGACGGATGATCTGAAGCACACAATTAAATTCATTGTCAGAGGCATTTTGAATGGGTGGTTCAGGGCCCCGGGCTATGTCAAAAGGAGCTTTTACCAGCTCCCTTCTTCTTCTTCTTCTCAAAGCCAATCATTCATTGTCTGCAAAGAACAGCAGGCAGTCTATTATACAGTGAGACAAAGTGGAGAGTCAAAACAGGTCATCACGACAAAAAGGGATGCGTGGGTTTTAATTCACCTTCTCCGTCACCAGACAGAAAAGTCACAGAGTACCCCAGCCATGCATGTTTACTACAGTCCGTGTGTGGGCCAAGTCATGCCCACATCGAAGGGCAATAATTCATTCACTTTTTTTTAAGAGTTCCAATTCTTCTTCATTTTTAAAAAAAACGAAAACACAGAACGTAACAGAAAACCCACAAGACAAGACAAGACAAGAAAAAATGTTCACAAGCTTCCAACCGGGGTCTTATCTCATACAATGGCCAATGCATCCTGCTTGGTTGTCTCAAAGGATTTAACTTGATTCCCACAAACTATAAAATGGTCTCCGTTGTTCCCAAAGCAACAAGGATCGGGGGCAGTCTCTTAAAAATGAGCTTTTGACCATCCACAGAGTTTGCCACATTCTCCCCCTTCCCTTTGCCCAATTCCTCTTGAGTAACAGCCAACTTAAGTCATTTCCTGTGTGAAATAGAATGGTTCCATGTCTGTTTCTTAATGGACAAGAGCCAATATGGTCCAGACCTTCCAAGTGTCTCTACTTTCCAGGGACGTCCCTGATTTAGAGAAACCGTCCCGGTTTCTGATTTGATCTTGGAATGTCCTGCTTTTCCATAGGACGCCCCTATTTTTATTGGTGAAATCTTGCAGGGTATGGAGTTATCCAACCCCCAAGCTGTCTGAAGGCAATCCTGCACAGGGAAGTTTTTTTTATGTTGTATATGTTGGAAGCTGCCCAGAGTGGCTGGGGCAACCCAGTAAGATGTGTGGAGTATAAATAGTAAAATTATCATGATGGAATGGGACGTCCCTATTTTCATTGGAGAAATGTTGATGGGTATGCCGATCTAGGACCTAGGAGACCAGGGTTCAGATTTCCACTTGGCCATGAAGCTTGGACCAGTTGCTGCAATTCCCAGAGTGGTTTAACAATCCATCCCTTTCCCCAGGGAACTCTGGGAATTGCGTCCCTGCAAAGGGAATAGGAAGGCCTCCTCACAACTCTCACCACCCTTAACAAACCACAGCTCCCAGAATTCCTTGGGGGGAAGCCATAAATGTGTAAGCTGGCATCACAATGCTTTCAATGTGTGGTGTGAATGTGGGCTAAAATGTCAGTTCCACATGCAGTGACCTGGGATTAAGCCCACTGAACTTCTTGGGGCTTAACGGCTGCAGAGAGATGCATAGGACTGTGCTGCCTTATTGAGAGGCAATGGACCTCCAACTATCCAGGCAAACAACCAAGGAGGGTCATGGGAAGCTGCTTTATACCTAGTCAGACCACTGGTCCTTCTCATTCAGCATTGTCTGCACCAACTAAAAGTGGCTCTTTAGGGTTTCATGCAGGGTTACCTGGAGATGCTGGGAATTGAGCCTGGAGACCTTCTGCATTTCAAAGCATCTCCTCTGCTACTGAGCTATGGTCCCGCTCTGCTGCCTGGCTTGACGAGCAAGGTTTGATTTTCAAATGGCTCATGGCATGATAAGAAACTAAGGCCATTCTGTTCAAGTTTTCTCCAGTCCTATCTGGAGATGCCAGGGATCAAATTTAGGGCCTTCTGCATGCAGCAGTCCTCCTCATTACAGTGTCCTGTCCAGTTTGTGGGCTCTGGAGGCCTCTCTGACTAGCCTCTCTTGGCAACAGAATGTGGACCTAGAACAGTGATTGCGAACCTTTTAGAGACCGAATGCCCAAACTGCAATCCCAATCCCACTGATTTATCGCAAAGTGCCAACATGGCAATTTAACCTGAATACTGAGGTTTTAGTTTAGAAAAAACAACTCATACATTAACATCTTTTGTCTTAAAAGAAAAACACAATAACAGAGCTTTCAATGATACAAACAATTTTTTATCGAAAGGTAAAAGTTTGCATTTGGCATGCTTCTGAACAATTAATGCCTGGAGAACTCTGTGCTGGGGCGATGGCATGTGTGCCCACAGAGAGGGCTCTGAGTGCCCTCCCTGGCACGGGTGCCATAGGTTCACCACCATTGACGTAGAAGGATGGCCTGCCTGCACAAGGCCTCTTTGATGCATCTTTGAAGCTTTCCGTTTTAATCTGACCATCTTTCAAATGGGGGTGGCGGTGGTGGTTGCTGCAACATGCCAGTGAGGGAAGAGACACCTCTGGGACTCGGAGTTCTTGAAGGAATAAGCATCTTGTGCTTTTAGCAACAAGGTCAACCTCCTTGAGCCAGTTTGTTCTTTCGCCTCCCGGCTGCTGACCTTGCTTCATTGTGAAAGCAGTACAGTCATACCTCGGGTTACAGATGCTTCAGGTTGCATTTTTTCAGGTTATGGATGCTCCAAACCCCGGAAGTACCGGAACGGGTTACTTCTGGGTTTCGGAGGTTGCGCATGTGCAGAAGCGCCAAATCGCAAGCCACGCATGTGCAGACATGCCACTGCGGGTTGCGAACATGCATCCTGCATGGATCACGTTTGCAACCCGAGTGTCCACTGTAAAAGGCATTGCTTTGTGTGCAGATACCCACAGTCAGGGGTCTCCTTGCATGTAAAATCATGGAAGTCATACAATCCTCTCCACAAGGAAAATAAGACCTCTCTGAAAATTACAGAGATGTACACTTGATGTAGTGATGGTTTGGAATATCTCTAACTCCCATCATTTGCAACCAACTATAATTACTTGGTGATAAATGGAACGGAACTATTATTTTTAAATGAATTTGGGCAGCTGCTTCAGCCAAGCTCATCAAAGTCGCTGCTCCCAGTTCCCTTACCTAACAATCCTGTTTGAGATATAGGGAGTAATTTTGCTATAAATTATCTGCAGAGCTTCAACAGCATTGAGATTCTGCTGGGGCCCCGATAAGAGAGAACATGAAGACCCTGTGCTCTGTCTTTCGCTCATGTTGTTCTTCCTGAAGAGATTTCCTTGCAAAAGCCACAGTGTCCCAGCCCTGGTAAGTAGCAGCGGAGGACATCCATAAACAACAAAGCAGAGCTAATGCAAACCAAACCATAATAATGACGATGAAGAAAAGGGAACAGCTAGAGGTCAGCTCAGTGCAAGATTGAAATCTATGAAAGCAACAAAAATAACCAGCTATGGAAGGAGGAGGAGGGGAAAAAAACAACCTTTATGAGCAGAGGGAAAAGGGCAAATTAGGGCAACTCACTTGGTGTGTGAACATAAGGACATAAGAAGAGCCTGCAGGATCAGCCCAATGGCCCATCTAGTCCAGAGTCCTGTTCTCACAGGAGTCAACCAGATGCCTCTTTTGGGAAACCCACAAGAAGGACCCAGGCACACAAGCCCTCTTCTGCTGCTGTTTTCAGTAACTGGTATTCAGAAGCATTGCTACCTCTGCCAATGGACGCAGAGCACAGCCTGCAAGGCTAGCCACTGATAGCTCTCTCCCACATGAATTTGTCCAATCCTTTTTTAAAGCTATCTAGGTTGGTGGCCAGGGATGCGGGTGGTGCTGTGGGTTAAACCACAGAGCCTAGGACTTGCCGATCAGAAGGTCGGCAGTTCGAATCCCCGCGATGGGGTGAGCTCCCGTTGCTCGGTCCTTGCTCCTGCCAACCTAGCAGTTCGAAAGCACGTCAAAGTGCAAGTAGATCAATAGGTACTGCTCTGGCGGGAAGGTAAACGGCATTTCCATGTGCTGCTCTGGTTCACCAGAAGCAACTTAGTCATGCTGGCCACATGACCCGGAAGCTGTACGCCAGCTCCCTCGGCCAATAAAGTGAGATGAGCACTGCAAGCTCAGAGTTGGTCACGACGGGAACTAATGGTCAGGGGTCCCTTTACCTTTTGGTTGGTGGCCATCACTGCCTCCTGTAGAAGCGAGTTCCACAGTTCAACTGTGTACTGTGTGAAAGAGTCCTTTCTTGTCTCTGTCCTGAATCTTCCAGCTTCCAGCTTCACCCAACACGAGCTTGGGTGTTATGAGAGATGAAGAAAATCTTTTCTCTCTCCACTTTCTCCATGCCACACAAAACTTTTAAGTTTCTGTCACATCGTCACTTCCTTGCCTTTTCTCTATACTAAAAAGTCCCGAACGCTGCAATCTTTCCTCGCAGGGAATTTGCAAATTTTGGTTTTGCTGTTTTCTGAATCTTTTCCGACTCTGCAATATCTTTATAATAAGCAGAACTGTACACAATATTCCAAACATGGGTCTGTCCATTTCTGTATATCAAGTCTTGCAAGCGGTAGAATGACAGCCTTATCCAACCTGGTGGCCTTCAGAAGTTTGGACTATGACTCCCATCAGCCTGAGCTAGAATGACTCATGGTCAATGCTGATGGGAACTGTAGTCCAAGCGCATCTGGAGGGCTGCAAGTTCCCCATGTCTGGTTGACTTCCAATGTCTTTGAGTGCTTCTCCCTTAATACCTGCAAAGAAAATGGCAGAGGGGGTTTCCAAGATGTCTTGGCAGGTTGGAGGGCAAAACAGGAAGGTCACTCAGCTCTGTTTCCCCTCTCCCAAGCCACTAGATACATTATAAGGCAGATTTTCCTCCCACTTGATGCCCTTTCAATATTTTTTGGACTGCAACTCACATAAGTTCCAGCCAGCATGGCCATTTCTCAGGAACGATGGGAGTTGTAGTCTGAAAGGCCTTGGGTAGCGAAGTGCTATGGAATAACTTTTGGGGGCATTGCTAAAGATGTCCATGTAGCTAAGGGATCACCCAAAGATCCTGATAGGAAGTGTGTTAAGGACAGACAACAGAAGGCGCATAAATATAGGGTTGCCATATTTCAAAAAGTGAAAATCTGGACACAAAAAGATTGTTCAGCTAATTTTAAGGAAATTCGCCTAAATCTACAATTCTGACATGGGTCGCTATACATCCAGATTTTCCTGGACATTTCAACAACTTCTGTTCATGGTGGCCAAATTCCAGTTACGTCTGGGAAATTCTGCACGTACGGCAACCCTAAACAGCTTATGGAATTCACAACCACAAGATGCAGTGAAGGCTGTTAAAAAAGAGGGATGAGACAAGCAGCTGGTGCTTTGAACCAAAGAATCAAAGAACTGTAGAGTTGGAAGGAACACCAAGGATCATCTAGTCCAACCCCCTGCATCCCTGCATAAAGCATCCCTGACAGTTGGTCACCCAGCCTCTGCTTAAAAACCTCCAATGGAGGGGAGGCCACCACCCTCCAAGGGACTTAACTCTCTGGCGGATCATCCAGATTCTTCCTATGCCTCTATAAAAATGCTCACTCCAAAACATGGAACTTAATCATACAAACAGCTGCAGCTTTTTGCAGCTTCGCCAGTAGATCAGTATCTGCTTCCAGCTAAAATGTGAAATAACTGGGTCAGGATCACAATCGAGTCCAGGCAATCTGTGTAGTGAGCCCTCGTTCTGATTCGTTTGCGGAGAGGCCAGACTTCTTTGCAGAAAAACAAGGGCTCTTATCCCACACTTTCCATCCCAAACATTTCCCTGTCACTTTGCTTACTGGGGAAAAAAAAGTTTGATCTTTTGGGGAAGCAGGTTTGTTTTGCAACAGCTTCAGAGTGGCTTTAACTGTGCAGCCTGAATTGGTCAGGGTGTGATTGAATCCCACCCCCCAAAATAGTGACCCTAAGAGATGAATTTAAGGCACCTTAAACCGACAAATTGATAAGGTTGTTCAGCGGTGCATATTTCACCAGCCCATTTTTGCCTCTAGTTCCGAATCAGATATCCATTATTTTTTGCTGGATGGGGAACCTTCCTTCCTTCCTTCCTTCCTTCCTTCCTTCCTTCCTTCCTTCCTTCCCTTCCCTTCCCTTCCCTTCCCTTCCCTTCCCCTCTTTCTTTCTGTATTGGTCCTCACTTTTCCCTTCCAGATCCTGCATCCTTGCATTATCCATAAGAACCTACCCCTCCAGACCTCTCTGCCTGGTTCTGGGGACACCCCTTCTCTCCATGCCATGCCCCTCACCTGCTTTGCACTACCCTTGATGGTTTCACCCTGCCTAAAATGTCTGCGTGAACTCTGATAAAGCTTCTTGCTTGCCTAGGAGGAAAAGAGGGGGATTTGTTGATTCTGCTCCTGGCCCTGCCCACCACTGCCAAATGGCCCTCAGGGGCTTGCCTAGAAGGCAATGCGGCCCCCCAAGCTGAGAAAGCTTCTCCACCCCTTCCTTAGGTACCTGAAGCTTGGGTCCATGTTTGCACCTGCCAGGTTTCTGAGACCTGTTCTTGTACCTCATATTGTTGCTGGTTTTTGGTGATGCTTCTGCACGCCTCCCTAGGAGGCTGCCTGCTTTCTCACAGGCGGACTTGTCCCTTTCCCCCCCCACTGAATTGGTCTCCCTTCCCTCGCACTCACCACCCACCATTAGAGAGGAGGGGAAGGGAAGGACGGGGGAAACCCCGAAACCAAATGCCCTGCCGCAGGCCACAAACTTTTCGCTGCGGCATTCGGGGTGTGTGTGGTTTTCTCTCCTCTAATCCCACAGTTTACACTGCTGAGCTCTGAGCCAAACCTAAAGGCTGCGTGGACCTGCCAGGAACCTCATCTTTTCCTAACTCCCATATAAACAGTTTCCTGCACCTGCTAGCCTGGTTCTTCCTCAGGCGGCTCGTGCGCCCCGGGAAGGCACTGAGGGGTGGCAGCAAGACCACAAGGAGGGTGGTTGGGAGGGTGGTGGGGTGAGCCAAGCTCTGCCCCCTTTCTTCCTCCTCGGCCTGCACTCTCTGCAGCCCTTGGCAGGCGCCTCGCTCAACACTTGGTTTGCATTGGGGCTGGCTCTCGTGCTGATGGGAAATGAGCTAATTACACAAAAGGCAGCTAGTCCCCCAGGACAATGTCGTTTTTCCTGGCAAGCCGGGCACGCCTTCTTTCCAAAAATACATTCCTCTTTCTTGCTGGTCCTTGAGCTGCTTTTATTTTTATTTTATTTTTAAAAAACTGTTTTATCTCACAACTCGCTCCTCGCAGAATTGTCCTCAGAGAGCCGGGTCATCGGAGGTCCAGGATAAACGGAGGCTTTCGGGTGGTTGTTGGACTGCAGTTCCCATCAGCCCTGACCATTTGACATACTGCCTCAGGCTGATGGGAGATGGGAGAATAGCAATGTCTGGCTCCCTATCCCTGGTCGAATCCAGTGGCTCTTAAAGTGGATGGCAGTGTCCCCTGTGGGGCAGTGGGATCACCTGGGGGACACTATGGGGCAGCCGGAAGGGGGGAGGGGCTGGCGGTGTGAATGGCTATCAGATTTTGAAAAACTGGTATCCCTGGATCAAGTTCATCACTTTTGTTTGAATTGATCAAACTGAATAGCTTTGATTGCATTTTGAATAAATATGCAATTCAAGTCTCTCTGGGAGCCATTTTTGGCTATGAAGCAGTGCATTAATGTTGTTGTTGCTGTTTAGTTGTTTAGTCGTGCCCGACTCTTTGTGGCCCCATGGACCAGAGCACGCCAGGCACTCCTGTCTTCCACTGCCTCCCGCAGTTTGGTCAAACTCATGCTGGTAGCTTTGAGAACGCTGTCCAACCATCTCATCCTCTGTCGCCCCCTTCTCCTTGTGCGCCCCCTTCTCCTTGTGCCAACAATCTTTCCCAACATCAGGGTCTTTTCTAAAGACAACTTTAAAAAAAAAGAAATAAAAGAGATGCTGCATGTTAAATTAACCACACAGCACACCCTTCTGTTCTTTTAACACCCTTTGGTGGGACTGCAGAAGGCAGAGAGGCCTACATATCCAGTAAGACGAAGCAGCTCCATCTTCAAGCAATACCCTCCAACACAACATGGCCCAAAGCCAGGATTCCATCTTTTGGGGTCACTGCAGCATGCGAATCACACGACCTGAGTAAAATCATGGGCCCCCCAGGACTTTTGGGGGGATGAGATCACGGCCCAAAATCATGTGAGATTGTGGCGGCCATTTTGGTCACTGCCCCAGTTTTTCTGGGACTCTTGAGGGGAATGCTTCAAGCTCGTTTCCTCGTGCTGCTCATTCGCCTCATCCTAACTACATTTTTTCCCAATAAGTGTCCAAACTAAACTCTTCTGAAACCAAACACAGTTGTGTGTGTGGAGGGGAGGGATTTGATCCAAGCTTTGGGCTGGGGGCTCTTGTTTACAAAGACCATACTTTTATCATTAATGTTGTGTGATCTGCTTAACAAGTCTTAGTTGAAAGCTCACAGGGAGCCGTGGCAAAGATGAACCACATGGAATATGACGCAATATCATTTCCCCTGCCCTACCATCTCTCTTTCTCTGGAGTTCATGGCTTAAAAGCAAATCATATCACAAAGCATGCAGAAAAGGCTTAGATGCAAGGTAACGCATCTGTATGCTTGCATTTTACAGCATCGCTATGCCCTTGGTTCTCCGTCCTCAAGGTTGTTTGCAAAGATAAACAATGGAACTGGCTCCCACAGGAGACGGTATTGGCCACCAGCTGAGATGACTTCAAAAGGGGACTGGAGAATTTTATGGAGGGGGAAAGGGCTAGCGATGGCTACTAGCCATGATGGGCACACACTGTCTCCACAGGTGGAGGCAGTAATGCTTTTGAATACCAGTTATTAGAAACCACAGGAGGAAAGACTTGCTTTTGTGCTCAGGTCCTGCTTGTGAGTTTCCTACAATAGGGATCTGGCTGGCCACTGTAAGAACAGGATGCTGGAGTATGTGGGCCAGCGGCCTAATCCAGCAGTGTCTTCTTAATGGTGGGAGAGGAAAAGGGGAAGGGGAAGGGGGGTCACCAGTCTATCGGTTTGAGGTGATTTCCAGTTGCTCCCTTCAGCTGGGGGTGTTGTTGCCGGGTTGTCAATCTATGGTATGTCGGTTTGGTTGAGGTTGGCTTGCCGTCATGTGGTGTATGTTCGGTGGGATGATTCTGTGAGCGGTGCTTGACTGTACTGGTTTGCATTGCCATGTCGTTTCTGTGGTTTCGTCTTCCTCTTTACTGTCGTCCAGTCGCTTGCTGTTGTTTCATCGTGGCAGTCCCTTGGTGGGTCTATCGACTGCCATTCTGGTCGAGGGTCGAGTCTGAGGTTCTTTAGTAGTTGCAAGGCTACAGGTATGTTGGTAGCCATGTGCTGTGCTGTGTTGGTTGTTAGAATGAGGCGGAAGGGGAAGCCCTATTGGTACTCCAGCAGGCTTTTATGTTCTTAGGGTAAGACCAAGTACAGTGGTACCTTTGGTTGCAAACGGGATCCATTCTGGAGGCCCTTTCGCAACATGAGCAGAACACAACCCGTGTCTGCGCGTCTGCATGTGCGCGTGTCGTGATTCTGTGCATGCGTATGACATTATTTTGTGCGTCTGCGCATGCGCGAGCGGCAAAACTCTTTCCGGTACTTCCAGTTCGCTGCAGGATGCAACCTGAAAACGTGCAACCTGAAGCAAATGTAACATGAGGTATGACTGTATCTTCAGACCCAGGACCCTTTAACCCAAACATGCATTTAGGGACCCTATTTCTTCATCTTTACCACACATTTGCATGGTGGTACTGTTGTGACGCACCTTGAATTGGGCTGCAACCCACCAGTGCATCCCAAAGCACAAGTTGAAGACCAGTGCTAGGGACCATTCTTCTCCATTAAGCCAGTGCAGGCATGTAGGGGGTTTAGAACTGGATGCCCAGTTGAAATGGGGGCTCTAAGGCAGTGTGAATGTGGATTGTCCTCCGAATTCTTGTCTGCAGATTTTTTTGGGTGTGTACGTGCATCAAATATTCTCTGGATATTCAAATGTTACCCAAATAATCATTAAACAACTGATGTCAGTGTTTGGCCCCTGATTGTATTTGATCTTCATACTTAATATTTGGCCTGAGCTCTGGCCCCTCCCTAAAAAGCAAGGAAAACACATTTCGTTACTGTCAAGATGGGCTGGTTCTTTGTGCATGGAAGCTTAATAGGCAGAGAGCTGACTGTGCGCTTTCAATCTGATAAATGTCCCCAGGTCCCAGGGTTCATTGTTTGGGTTTATTAACCATGCAATATGGTGCATGTCTTCTGAGTAGGGGTGGAGGAGAAATTTGATTCGGTATGCATTTAAACCCAAATATTTCCAAATTGCACTGCTAAGCGACACATGGCCATCTTCGAAATCTGCACTGTTCCAAGTTTTGCAATGCCGTTCTCCATCCGAACAACGTTGACCAAATGCATATGTTAGGGGGAAGCGTGCCTAAAAATGAAGATGTTCATAGAAAGAACATACAAAACTGCAACATATTAGGAGAAATTGACTTTAGTGAACAGACAAACAAAGACAGGACTATCACTTTTAATATGTTGACACCAGCAACTTAGGGACTCTCTCCATTTCGGTGCTCATTTGAATTATAATTTTTTGTTTTCATATTGTAAACTGCTCTGTGATCCTTGAATGAAGGGTGGCACAGAAATTTAATGAATAAAGTACATAAACTTTATTAGTATTATTTAGATCTGAGCTATCCTTTCAAGATAGGTAAGAGAGGGGGAAAGTGGATGTTCAGCTTGTCAACCACCATATATATATATATATATATATATATATATATATATATATATATATGAGAAATGCAAAGCAGCATGTGCCTTTTGCATCTACTGCAGAATCATAGAACTGTAGAGTTGAAAGGTGATTCAAGGGTCATCTAGACCAACCCCCTGCAATGCAGGAACTGCAGCGAAAGAATCCCAGTTTGGGTGTTATAATTTAATATGTTTTGTTTTTATATGCCCTGCCTTTAACTGGATATATTATTAAATTTGTTTTATTGTTTCTGTAGGTCCATAATTATTTGAAAACAAATAAAAAAGTTTTTTTTAATTAAAAAAAAAAACCCTACCAGCTTCCTGAACACATCTAGTTGGTAACAGGATCCTGGACAAGTTGGACCTCTCATCTTCCCCAGCACAGCTTGTCTTATGTTCTCCAGTCACTATGAAGTCTGCATGAAGGCACTTCCTGACTGAAATAATAAATGGAGGCTCAGCTATGCTCAGCCTTTCCAGCACATACAAACCTGAGGACAACTGTGAAAACTTCCAAACCTTCCCCCCACTACCCGCCATTTGCAGATCAGCCTTAGAGTGTCTATCCCTTATGCAAAGTAAAAACCACATTGTTTTGAAGAAGGTTCGTTAGCCTTTATTGCCAGAATTTGAGAGTCCATTGGAGAGGGACATAAAGCTGTTTCCTCTTCTATAAATCAGCTGAATGTTTTTAAACTCCCTCTAAGGATCTCTGGATCCAGCTTGCGGCTTGGTAAGGCGTGTGGGTAGCTGTCGCCATAAATCACCGGCAAAGATGGAGAGCCCCCAGTTCGCAAGAAGTGCTGATTTGTTCCTTTGGCCAATAAATCTACATCAAACAATCACACTCTGTTTCCAGCTAATATTTTGACAAATGGAGCGGGCCCCCCCTCCCCACATGAGGAGGAGCAGGGCTCTGATTGCTATGCTGTTCACAGACTGCTGCAGGTCAGATGTACCGCAATGCACAAAGCAATTGTTGGAGTTGTAACACCATCCGAGAAGACTTCAGGCGTACATTCTGGCATCGTCCAATAATCCAGATATTCTGGAATGTTACATGTAATCTTATTAGTGAAACCATTTGATATTATAATGCCACAGGATCCCTGAATAATTCTATTAGGCTAGCTGAAAAACACAGACTTGGAGGGAGATTTAGAAGGGGTGTTAATCTTATTATCTGCTGCAAAATAAAAAAAAATAAAAATGCATTGTTAAAGCTTGGGGGAAATGTGCAGCTTCTGTCATCTCTGACTGGTTTGAAAACAAAAACAAAAACCACACCCAGATTCTTGGGGGGAAAAGACATGGCTGTTTAAAGTGGTATGATACTGTTTTACACATACAGTGCGGATGGGGCCCTAGTTTAAAAGGATCTCGGGTCTGGGAAAGATCCCGGAAAGCTGCTGCCAGTTCAGACAGCTAGTGCACTGGGCTGAGTGGGCCAGTGGTCTGAATCAGTAGAACACAGCTTCCAATGTTCATATTGATTGAACTGATAGCTGGTGAACCTACTTCACAGGGTGCAGCAGGGTGGAGAGCACAACCTGTTGGCCAGGAGGAGCATGTGAGCCTCTAGGTTCTTTTTTGTGGCCCCTGAAAGCCAAGGGAGAGGAGGGGGAAGGGAGAGAGAATGAATCGGAAGTGGCTGAATGGAGGAAGGAGAGACAGGGTGAGAGTGTATATGAATGGGAGAGAGGGGAGTTCGGTCCTTGATATGTCTGTTGCCTCCAACCACATTTCCCCAAAGAGAATGCAACCCTTGACCCTGAAGAGGTTTCCTCATGTTCTGCCCTACAATTCAGCAATTTCCACACTGCCTTTAAGCATAAAATTCTTCCCAAGGAAGTCAACATGGAATGCAATGAATAAAATACAATAGCTGTGATTCCTCCATTTCTTCTTTGGCGATCACTCGTAGCCGAGTAAGATTGTCTTCCATGAACACGGTCTTAACGGTGAGTCCGTAAGTGACTGTGGAGTCCAATTCTGGATCCACACATCCTTCCACAGTGGGGACATTGGTTTCCGGGCAGGAGTTGATCATAGTGAGAGTTTGCCAAGCGTGCCTTCCTCTTAGCATGTTTCTCCCTTTCGTCCTGAGTTCGAGTGTCTTCAAAGCCCATGAGGTTTGAAGAGATGAATTTCGGGGTCCCTTCTAACTCTACAATTCTGTGATTTTAAATAAGCAGAATATAATAAAATACAGGGCTACCTCTGGTTACATATGCTTCAGGTTACAGACGCTTCAGGTTACAGACTCCACTAATCCAGAAATAGCACCTCGGGTTAAGAACTTTGCTTCAGGATGAGAACAGAAATCGCGCAAGAGCGGTGTGGCAGCAGCGGGAGGCCCATTAGCTAAAGTGGTGCTTCAGGTTAAGAGCAGTTTCAGGTTAAGAATGGACCTCCAGAATGAATTAAGTTCTTAACCCGAGGTACCACTGTATAATGAATCAAGGCTGTTGTCATAAAATACAGCAATGTAATTGTAATGTAACAATGTTTCTGGCACCTATCTATGCTGAAATATTGCTGGAGTTGTAGGGTTGCCCAATACGTCCAGAATTTTCCAGACATACATGGGATTCAGCAGTCAGAAGCAATGTCTGGGTGGAAATCGCTTAAATGTCCAGGGAAAGTTCAATGACTTTTATGTGCGGATTTTCACTTTTTGAAATATGGCAACCCTAGGTGTTGCTATTTTCATTTATAATAATAACAAAATATTTTATCTATTCATTACATTTATATCCCACCTTCTTCTCCAAGGAGCTGAAAGTGGCATACATAATTATTCCCCTTATTGAATTTCCCCCACAACAACCCTGTGAGGTAGGTCAGGTGGAGTGGCAGTGACTGGACCCCGAGGTCACCTAGCGAGCTTCATGACAGGGTGGGGATTTGAACCCTGCTCTCCAAGGTCCTAATCTGACACTCTAACCACTACACCACAGTGGCTCTCCAGTGGGCTTCTAATGGATGAATAGCGTATAAAGTTTTTACAAGTATAAAAAGCTATCACAGTAACATAAGAATCTAAAAGAGGCAGTGTAAAAGAAATATAAAAGGTAAAGGTAAAGGACCCCTGGATGGTTAAGTCCACTCAAAGGTGACTATGGGGTTGCGGCGCTCATCTCACTTTTAGGCCGAGGGAGCTGGCGTTTGTCCACAGAAAGCCTTCTGGGTCAAGTGGCCAACAGGACTAAACCACTTCTGGTGCAACGAGTCACATGACGAGTGCCAGAGTGCACGGAAACGCCATATACCTTCCCACCAGAGTGGTACCTATTTATCTACTTGCACTGGTGTGCTTTTGAACTGCTAGGTTGGCAGGAGCTGAGACAGAGCAATGGGAGCTCACCCCGTCACAGGGATTTGAGCCGCTGACCTTCTGATTGGCAAGCCCAAGAGGCTCAGTGGTTTAGACCACTGCACCACCTGCGTTGTGAACGAAACCAACCAACCCTGTTTTTTTTTCAGAGGAGGAACATTTTAAGCAGACTGTGAAAACTGGGTGCATGGTTGTGTCTGCTAAACTTTATTCCTCCATACTTTCCCCCGTCTTCCATGCCTTTCTGTGGGTGAGGCTTGTGTGTATTTGTCAACTTCAGGCTTTAACAGGGTTATTTCAAAGCTGCTTTGAGCTGCATGATCCAAACTAAAGCCTCCTCATAAACAACCTACCCTCCCAAAAAGGGATGTTTGTGTACTTGTGTAAAAAGGAAGCACTGGCTGAAAGGGGCTTAGAGGTGAAAACACATGTTTTCCCAGAAGACAATGATGTTTTTAAAGAAAAAAAATCAGAGCGGAAGAATCTGGTGCTAAGGGGTCAGTTCTGCAAAGTGCAAAGTCTTCTTCTAATCCCAAATACTTTATCTTAGATTGGAGTTCTGGAGGATGTGATGCAGGTGCCTTTTCTGTGAAGCAAAACAACAGTTTGAGGCAGATGTAGAGAGGCAGAAAAAGACACAGAGGGCACTTAAAGATGGTCAGACTTTTGCAGGAGGGATTCCAATGCATGCTAGACATTTAGGTTTGCACAGGTAAAGTGCTCTGCTGCTCTGGCACCAGAAACCCACCTTGAAGAAGAAAGTAACTTTTTGCATTTAGGAATGTGATGGGGAAATTCATTGAGAAGTGTGGAATGATGAGATTGTTAACAGGAAGGCGTATAAACACCCCACGAGCAAATCAAAATGGATGCACACTGTTGGATAACCCCCCCCCCAAAAAAAACCCCAATAAAGGCTGGATATAGGACACTTCCAGAGGACCTGTTGATTGAGCATTCATTCTGCTTTGTTTTCTAGGATATAAAATTACGCTGGCTACTTAATAGGCATTTATTCTGATTTGCTTACAGAGAGGTTAGATGTTGGTGTGTCAAAACGAGTGCTATCCCACACTTTCCACTGCATCTGCCTGTTGTTTTTCCTTCATGCAAAAAGTCCAACCTTTTAGGGAAGTGGGGGGTTTTGTGCAAGGCCTCCCAATAAACTGTAGTTGTGCCTCCTAAATCTGCCACAGTTGGAGACAGCAGTGTTTCTGAATACTCACCGGCACCAGGTATAGGGGGCGCTAGGGGCTCCAGCCCCCTCAATATCTTGAATCAGGGGGCCCAGCCCCCCCAACAATGAGGGAGCCGACATCCCCCATCACTACCGGAGGCCATAAGCACTTAAAAGATTTTGGGGTCCGCATATTTATCTAATTCAAAATATAAGCAGTAATAAACTGTAAAAATAAAATTATTCTTTTTTAAAAAAAATGAAACAAAACCTACAGTAATATGGAAAATAATGTTTATTTCTCTATATTTGTATAAATAATGTTCATTTTCGTTCAGCTACACCATATCATACATGGTAGATCTGCCAATGGAAAATTTCTGGGGTGCCCCCCTCTTTCCTCAAAGCTTATTTTGCATGTGATGGAATATCCCTCCCCCAAAACAGTGACAGTCTGGAAGTGCCCATAGTCTAACCTCCTTGTAGGCTCTGAGCAAGCAAGTCAGGATCAATACTCAGTAGAGGAACCCAAGGAGCTGAATTTTGGCTCTGAGAGCAACTTAGCGTACTGCCTATTGTTGTAAATATTTGAGGGAGGGGACACTTCAATTTCCTATTGGGTGTCTAAGCTGTATGTCTAACCACGTTCAGCCTGCATATTTGTAAATCAGAGTTCCCCACCCTCAGGGAGGGCCTTCTCTGTGGTGGCTCCTGAGTTGTGGACCTCTGTCCCCACAGAGGTGTGTCTGGCACCTTCACTGGACAGTTTTGGAGAGCACTGAAGAGACACCTCTTCACCCTGGCTTTTGACGCCCGAGGTGTATGTTTTTGGGACCCACCTTGTTTTTCTGGGTTCTTTCAAATTGCTTTTAGTGTTGTTTTTAATGCAGTAACCCACCCTGGGACTTTATGGCGAAGGTCAGGTAACAAACAAACAAAAAACCCCCCACAGATACAAGATCACAATAATTGGAAGGGGTGCAGACTCTTACACACCCCTTCCAAACTCACAATAGTATGTGCCGTATTTTTTGCTCCATAAGGCGCACCTGACCATAAGGCGCACCTACCTTTTTTTTTGGGGGGGGGGAATTCAAGAAAAAAATATGCAGCTCTTGGGGGCTTTTGCGGGAGGTGGGGGAAGTGAGAGAGCCTCACTCTGTCCCTTCCCCCACCTCCCGCAAAAGCCAGGGATAGCAGCGCGAAGCCTCCCCACGGCAGCGGGATGAAGGCTCCCTGCTGCCCTACAGAGGCTTCACGGGCTACCCCAGAGCTGCTCAGGAGCTTGTCGGGGCTGGCGCGGGAAGCCCGGGTCCCCCCCCCCAGCCCCAGGGACCACACATTCACTCCATAAGACGCACAGACATCTCCCCTTAGATTTTAAGAGGAAAGAAGTGCGTCTTATGAAGCGAAAAATACGGTATATGTCTCTGTGTGTGCTTGTGTGTGAATGGAGTGGGCTGGGCATTTTTTCCCACCAGCCCTGAACAAATGGCAGATTTTCTGGAGGCCAGCAATGGCGCCTGACCCACACCCACTCCAAAGCCACTTCTGCCCTTCCACCCCACCACACCTGTGCTTTGCCAGCATATCCAGCATGCCTGTGTTAATTTTAAAGGCAGAAAAAGGATGGGGAAGGTGGAGTTTCCTGCACAGAGTTAATTCCCAGGCTTCCTATCTCCATCTCTGTTGACTCTCCCAACCCTTGTCCTCAGAGGGCAGCACAGAAACAGCCACATTCCTGCATTATCACACTTCCACATTCCCTCCTTCCCTCCCGCCTCCTCCGTCATGCCAGTGCCAGGGAAAACCTCCCAGAGGCCAGTGGGAACCTCTCCCAGAGAGAATCTTACCCGTTACGGAAACTTATCTTCCTGCACCTGCTCTCCCAGTAAGGGGGGAAGGGGAGAGTAAGCAAAGCCCCCCCTTTTTTTGGGAAGTTAGCCAAAAAGATACTGAGAAACAAGAGTTGCCAGGGGCTTGCTGGATCAGGCCAAGGATCCATCTGGCCCAGCTGGATGTCCCCATCTGGAAACCCAACACGCCTCTAAGGTTGCCTCCCCACTAACCCCAGTGATGTGCACAGCAGCCCCTGCAAAGATTGCTGAAGCAACTGAGCAGTTTTTCCTTCTTGGAAGCTGGTCAGTAATATCCATAATATACTTTATAGTCTCCAAATACCTGTAACGTATAATGATTTATAATCTCCATGAGGAGTTAATAATTTAAACAAAAAAAATCAGCAAAGTCCCCCCCCCCCAGAAAATGAAACAGCTCCCCCCCCCCGCCACAGCCTCACTTTCCCAAGCCATTGTGGAAAACAGTTAAGAGCAATTATATTTTCTTGGCAGTCCTCAGGATTCCTTGCAGGAAGAAACAAGCTTCTTCCAGTGAAATGCTGCTCAGTCCCCCCCCCTCACACCTTGACAAGATGTTCAAAATTAGTGGAAACAAAAGGGGAAACTGCAACAAAATTTTGCAGCGCAGAGTGTTTCTGTTCAGGGTTCCAGCCCCTCCACCCTCACCCTCCCATATTTTCTGTCCACTCCACAGTCAGACAACATTCCAAGGCGGTTGGAAATGGCCTGTCCCTGTGCATGGAAAGTTCATTTTGAAAAAGGAATTAGTTCCAGTGCCAATTCATTCCCTCTGGAAAAGGAATTGCCCTTTTCTGAACCTTATCCAACTCTACAATCACCTCTGAGGTGAAATGCTGTACACAGTATTCCAAATGTAGTTGCACCCGTGACCCCACCCATTCTTCTCTGGCCCCACCCTCTTTCCCCCTTTGTTGTCCCACCCCTTTTGCCCCACCCACCACTATCACCTATCCCCTGAAAGGCTGTCCATGGTGGAGCACAGTCTTTGGCCAGAAAAAATTCCACCCCCGGAATTCAATCTTTGCTACCTATTTATAAAACTTTGCGCATGTAGCAATGCGGTCCCGACAGATAGACAAAGCTCCGCGATTTGGCAAGTGTTTATCTTTGGAGATCCGTCTAGCCAAAGATCTATGCGCCACATCTCATTCATCTGCCATTTGAGAGGGACCTGCATGCGCCATTGCATTTGCCTAGGCAGTCGGAACAAGACCGTGTTTCCTCGCTCACTCACGCTGCCTCATTTCCCGGATCGCCGTTTGCGGTGATTCAGATGAGAATAAATCTCAGCCATTTGGTGTGTCACGAGCTTAGAGGAACTGTATTTGGGACTTGAGTTACGGGAATAATTGCCCATTGTGGGAGCAACTGGGCATCCTGCCAGCACAGACTGGAAAAAAATAAATAATTGAAAGCAATTGTGCTTGGCCTGAGGGTGAAGTGGGCACTGCCCCACCAACCTCACCCTGCCCTCAACCAACCCCCACCCACCTGCCTGGTTACTTATAGGTTGACTGGGGTGTGGCACTGCCTGCCAGCCTGCTCTTCTTTCTCCATTGTTGGAGACAGGATGATTCTAAACACCATTGGCAGGAAACCTCAGGAAGAGAGAGTATTGTTGCCCCCAAGTCCTGCTTGCATGCTCCCCATTGGCATCCGCCTGGCAGTCAATAGCAAGAATAGGACACTGGGCTGAATGGGCCACTGGCCTGATCCAGCAGGCTTTTCTGATGTCCTTATGTTTCTCCTCCAACGTCTTGGTGTTGCCCTTGTAGAACTCAGCAGGGAGGAAGCAGCTGGGGACAAAATGAGAATGAGTTGGCTCTGCCTGTCATGGGCTCTGGCGCCATCTACTGGTGGGCTCCATGCCTTCTGCCCTACCAGTCCCAAGGGGCATTAGCCACCATCAGTGCATGGCGCTCATCCCGATAAACCAATATGGAGCATGGAACAGACATTTTATTAGAGGATGGGCACTTAATAAAACTAGGGTATATCTATATCATAGGTAAACTGATCAAATGGTTGTTCTCCCTCCCCAGACAGCAGAGTTCTGCATCAGATCTCTAACAGGAATCACATCCACTCTACAGTCATACCTTGGGTTACAGATGCTTTGGGTTGTGCGTTTTCAAGTTGCGCACTCCGCCAAACCCAGAAGTACCGGAACAGGTTACTTCCGGGTTTCGGTGCTCGTGCATGCGCAGAAGCGCTAAATTGTGTTTTGCATATGCGCAGAAGCACCGAATCGCAACCCGCGTGTGTGCTGCGGGTTGCGAACATGCCTCCCGGACGTATCACATTCACAACCTGAACGTCCACTGTATATACTTTTAAAGCACCAAGGTTCCTGGAAACTGTAGTTTCTTAATGGGGCAGGGAATTATAGCTCTGTGAAGGCTAAGCTACGGTTGCTAGGATTCTTAGGGGAAGCCGCATGTTTAAAATGTATAGTGTGGGGATGGCCAAAGTTTCAAACACTATCCTCAAACTAACATTCCCAAGACACTTAGGGTGTGTGGAGGGGTGAACCTTAAGGGTTAAGCTGGTGTATGCCAAGTGGTCAGAGTGGTGAACTTTCTTTTAGACCAAGGCTGGGGAACCTCAAGTCTGGGGCCTGAATGTGGTCCCCCATGGCTCTCCAACAGGCCCTCGGGACTCTCTCCAGACCGCGCACTTCACTGACTCTGCTCAACACCCTCCTCAAATGCTTTTGCCTGGCTGGAATTTGTCCTCTTGCCAGCATAGATGGAGGGTTTGTGTGTGTGTGTGTTAAAGATAATTTAATGAAGAATGTAATGCAACAAACAAAGTTATCCTTCCATTGATATATAATTTTATGGTATTACTCCAAAAAAAGTGGTGTTATGAGCCATCAAACCCCAGAAATACAATTTTTCCAAAAAGTTTCCACCATTTTGGCCACTAGTGTATATAGGGAGTGTGGAAATCTCTGACTTCTTCGTGGCTGCAATGCAGCTAATTCTACAGCGATAAGGGTAACAATTCCTTACGCCTGTGTTAGATCCTTCTAATTTACCCCTTAAAGACTTACAATTCCCAGGGTACTTTGGGGAAATTCATTCATTAACCCCATTTAAGTCCACGGTATAGATATTCCCTCAGTTTTTCCTTTGAGTCGGAACAGGGTGCAGGATATTATTATTATTCACCCCAACAATGGGCATCCCCAAAAGGCAAAAAAAGAGAGATCCAGGATTCCCCCGTTCCCTCCAGCCCATTGCTTCAAATTCAGCTTCCCTCTGCTCCATCCAAACCACAATGCAGTTGGATTTCAGAGCCTCCATAATGGATCCATGTAATTCGCCAAAAAAACTAAACTCTGGAGGTTTAACCGATAAGAGAGGACTGGTTTACTGTGTTTAGTTTCCCCCCCAAATGGGGAATTGAGTACTTTCTTGAAGGAAGCACCGCCTCGAGGGAAGTATTCTTAAAAAAATTGTGGTTTAGCTGAACTGCAACTGGTGTCTTTAAGTCTCTCGAACGAAGGATTTTCTTGCTTTCCGGTAAATGTCAGTTGCCATGGAGAAGGCCCCTGGAACAAGCCAAACGTGAAACATTGGCCTGACTGAAGCCATATCAAACAGTTAATTAGAACCGCTTTGCCATATGTTTCCCATTCCCTGGAAGGGTTTGAATCAATTGCCCCATGATTTATCACCTGTTTTCTGTGCTAACGTTTCAGCTCGGGTTTGGTGCACGTGTCGGAAAAGGGATTTGTGCAGCACGAGAAGGAGAGGGACAGGGCGAAGGGAGGTCTCCTCTTCCAAACGATTTCGCTTGCCAGCTCCCCCTGCGACAGAGATTAACCTGGCGTGCGGATGACGGAGCATCTTTGCATTCCGGTGGCATCTTGCCGAAACCTTCACCAGCTTGGCTTAAGGCAGGCGGATGTCACCTCTGTCGCTCTGATATTGCCATCACACGGGACCACTGTGTCCAGAGGGACATTGCGAAGGAAGCAGATCGCGCTGCCGAAGATGGGGATTTCAGATGGCCACTTTCCTCCTCCTGAAGCTAATTCATTTCTCACACTGCCTGAGAGTTGTGTGGGGCTGGGACTGTGGGTGAGGGGTCCAACTTTCCATCTTAGCGTCTCTATGTGTGAGGTAGTCTGCCCACCGGCTGCAAAACACCTTGTCTGCCAGCGCAACGGTAGTGGCGAATAATCCGGTGACACGGCTCGGTGTTAGGAGGCATTTGGAGTTTGTGCCGAACTGCCAAGTTCTGAGCTGGATCAACATTTTCCTACTGTATGAAATCAGAGCAGGGCCCTCAATGGCTCCAGAGGTCTCCACCCTGCCAGTCCTGCTTCCTTATCAAAGCTGCATCGATTAGCACTGAATGGTGTGTTATATGACCAGGGGAACTTTTCAGAGATTAGGAACAGACAATCCTATTGTAGTTACTCCTAGTTTCTCATTTTTCCAATCTCAGGTTCAGATCTCCACGTTTCCACAGTTTGTGTTTTTTTGTTTTTTTAATTCCTCAGGAAAACCCACCAGCATTTTAGTGTGAAGTTCTCCTAACACACATTTGTATACAATTTTGCCGGTTAATACCTATTCCTTCTCCTGAAGGAATACCTCCCAGATGTTTGGAAAGGTGATTCAAGTTTTTTTTTAAAATCTATTGTTATTTTAACTTTTCAGAAGTCTTAAATTACTGTTGTTAATTTTTCTCATTGATAATTTTTTGGTTCAAATTTTTGTTGTAAACCGTTTTGAGGTTGTTGCTTTTTTTTACACTCAAGCAGTGTATAATTTTCATGATGTTAATTAATCAACGATATAACACATTTTTGCATGTCATTTTGCCCCTGTATATACACATTTGTTACTCAGCTGGAGAATGCATTGCAAAATTCGGAGAAGTGTGAATTACGAAGGATTGCTGTGTTCGCGTATTGTTGCAGAAAGTGTGAATGATGTAGGTTTGTCTTTAAATGTGTGCTGAATCAAATTCCTCCCCCATCCCTACCTGAAATTGGACCTCTCTTTTCTTCTCCTAGTTTTAGCAAAATTTAATAAACTCACTGTGTCACGTTGCCTGTGCCAGCATGACTTAGTAAGTTCATTAAAATAGGACATGCTTTTAACATCCCAGTTCTCAAACTGAAGAATCTTTCCCCAAGAGCTTTCTGCTGCCAACTATTACACATTGTTGGAGGCTCTATTCTAGCACTGGTATGTGTTGCATTGTCCTGCTTTGCAATTGGTCTCCCATGAGTTTAATAGCCAGGTAAGGATCTGTTCTTTCAGTTAGGGAGGGACACAGTATTGCCTTAACAACAGGCTTTCAATATATTCCAGGGTGGATGGGTGTGAAGTGGCAGGCTCTATGATCCATGAGGACCTTCCTGTTCTTCCATTCTAGATACAAGAGATCCCGAGAGGCGGAGCCTGCCAAATTGCAACTCATCTGATTCAGCCAGATGGGCGGGGTATATTATTATTATTCACCCCAACAATGGGCATCCCCAAAAGGCAAAACAAGAGAGATCCAGTTTTACCAAGAACAGAAATCAGAACAGATGAACAGTTGGCACAACTTATCACTTCTGTGAGGGAGATGTGGCATGATACACTATATATTAATTCTGATGTTCCTCTAGACCAGCCTTTCTCAACCTGTGGGTCCCCAAATGTTGTTGAACTACAACTCCCATCACCCCTAGCTAGCAAAGCCAGAGCTCAGGGATGATAGGAGTTGTAGCCCAACAACATCTGGGGACCCACAGGTTGAGAAAGGCTGCTCTAGACCATAAGTGTAGCCGTGTTGCCCAGTTCAGAGCCATGCATGAGTAGAAAATTGTCAAGAAAGTTCCTAGCCCACATAGCTGTAGTACTACATTTCTGCTCATTTTTCATCCAGACTTCCAGAAGTGGCTTTTACGTCATGTGATAAATCACATAAAATGTGGGCATTTTAGAAAATGGAACGAAGTGCTATCCAAATGCAGCCCAGCTCAGTCGGTAGAGACTCTTGATCTCTGGGTTCTGGGCTCCAGCCCCACCTTGGACGGAAGATTCCTGCACTGAAGGAGGTTGGGCTAGAGGATCCTTGTGGTCCCTTCCAACCCTACAATACTATGATCCTATAATAGTGCCTACACTGACTGCCAGAGGCTCTTCAGGATTTCAGGCAGGGTTCTCTCCCAGCCCTACCTGGAGATGCCACTGGGGATAGAACCTGGAGCCTTCTGCATGCCAAGCAGATGCTCCACTACTGAGGCATGGCCCTTCACCTGATAGAAATGTGCAGGACTCGGTCCCACGTGTATAAATGAAAACTAGCAAACTCTGTTTCTATTGTTGTTAAGCAGCCTGCCTAAGATCCAGAAGAGGTCTTTCCGTTTACTTTTCTGCCATGAATAACAGCCAGTGTGTCCCTGGGGGTGGGATCTCACTTAAAGTATTTTGTGACTCTCTTGTTTGCCTTGCTTTCAACAGTGTTTACGTCTAGCAGACAGTCCTCCCAACTCTTTCAGTTGCCAGTTTCATGTGGGCAAAGACAACAGCTTCATTATCTTTGATCGATGCCCGCAAGCTGATGTTTCCCTGTCTCCAGTGGATTCCCTCTGGTAAACATGACATTGCGGGCATAGCCAACATCCTTAACTAATGTCTACTCTTGTGCAAGACTAGGAGGCACAGATGTTGGGGGAAGTCACTCAGAAACGGGAGCTGAAATTGCTGTGATTTGCATCTTTGCCTGGAAATCATGCAAGTGAATGCTTATGCAAATCACTGTATTAGCTTTTTTTTAGTTTGCAACATGTTGCATAAATAGTTACATTATTTTCTACATTGCTGTTGACATTTGCATTTTATTGAAATGCATTGAAATCGACTACATAATTAACTGAGTAATTGAATAGTTTAGTTTTGACCATAGTGTATGTTGTTGTTGCTGTTTAGTTGTTTAGTCGTGACTGACTCTTCATGACCCCATGGACCAGAGCAGGCCAGGCACTCCTGTCTTCCACTGCCTCCCGCAGTTTGGTCAAACTCATGCTGGTAGCTTCGAGAACACTGTCCAACCATCTCGTCCTCTGTCGTCCCCTTCTCCTTGTGCCCTCAGTCTTTCCCAACATCAGGGTCTTTTCCAGGGAGTCTTCTTTCAGCTTGGGGTGGGATCTCCTGTTTGATTGTTCATTTTATAGTAAAAACAAAACACGATGGAAGAAGTGCCCACTTAACTGCTTCAAAACAAATGTTTTAATAATGTTCTTCACACACCTGTCATAAATTGATATTTTAGTGTGGCGGCACCTGATTTCAGTAGAAGGTGTTGCCTGAAGCAAATGATGAAACTGTGATTGAGATTCAAACCAGGTTTAACCCAATCCTGGGCTAAGCTCCTGCAGAATATGGTTCCATTGCCAAAAATAAGGTGCAACCTCCCTCCACTCTCCACCCAAGAGATGAGTTTCATTATGGGAGAAAGCTGGGATATGTAAAACTAAGTATGAAATCGTTAAGTGTCTGTCAAGCTGGATTTCATGTAAGGGCTGACCTAAGGTATTTTCCCGCCTGAGTTGAAAGACAAGATGGTGGCTCCCATCCCACATTCTTAAGCCAACTGGGCTGGTCATTGATTCTGTCTTCAGCACTGGTGGTGGGACAGCATCTTCCCTCGGTCCTCCAGATGTTTTGAGACTACAATTCCCATCATCCCTGACCACTGGTCCTGCTAGCTAGGGATCATGGGAGTTGTAGGGCCGAGTTTGAGGAAGCCTGTTCCACCATCTCAGAGAGCAGAGGTCTCACCATATAGTGGACACCACTCCGTCTTCCATCAGAAAGGAGTGTCAAGGGGGGCTCTGAAGCAATGGCTATGGTGGGGAGGCTGCTGCAACCACTACCTATCCACACCCCAACATTTGCTGCCTGAGGTCACTGCCTCACTCTGCCTAATGATAAGACTGGTCCCAGTTATGAGTACAATAATAGAAAAATTGAACTAATTGCTAAATGGAAGCTTGTGGTTCTTTCTGCAGTAAGTAACACACGTCCTAGGTGGGGTGTGGCATGTCAGAGTCCCATACTATGCCTCTGAAGTCTTGGGGCTGTGTGTTGCTTTTGAGTTTATTAAGAAGGCTCTGTGGTTCTTATGTTTTATTAATTTTTAACAGGGTATTATGTGCCTCCCCCAGCCCAGCCCTTTCGGCTGTTTATTTCAGAAATCGTTCCCAGGGGGACAGCTCTGTTTTTGAGCTCTTGGATGCTAGACAGAATGACATCAGGCAGAAACTTAAAGGGAAAAGGAGGGAGGCATAGATTTGCCCTTAAAAGCATTCACTGGCAAAATGTATTGAATGAAATGGAACATGGCACCCAATATCAGCCAGTCAAGTGGTCAGGCGGGAAGGAAATACGAAGGAACGCCTCAGCATGCAAGGTCTGAGGGTTGTCTCCAATGCTAGCCCTGCTCAGAGTATACCCATTGACATGAAAAGGCACGGCCAACTTACACCCTTTAATCTCAGTGGGTCTACTCTTGTGTAGGGGTTAACTGTGGACAACCCAGAACACCTGACACATAAATGCATTCACGAATCTTTGAAGCAGAGGGGGTTTAACAACCAATCCCTCTTTTGGGAACTGTAGCCCTGTGAGGGGAATAGGGAGGTCTCAGCACCCTTAACAAACTGCAATTTCAAGGAAGCCATAACTGCTAAAGTGGTAGAATGGTGCTTTAACTGTGCGGCGTTCTCTTCTACTAGCAGCCAGGCTCATAATAACCAGATACCGCAAGAATTAGGGGATGTGGGTGGCACAGTGGTCTAAACCACAGAGCCTAGGGCTTGCCGATCAGAAGGTCAGCGGTTCAAATCCCCGCAACAGGGTGAGCTCCCGTTGCTCGGTCCCAGCTCCTGCCAACCTAGCAGTTAGAACGCACACCAGTGCAAGTAGATAAATAGGTACTGCTCTGGTGGGGAGGTAAATCGTGTTTCCATGCGCTGCTCTGGTTTCGGTGTTCCGTTGCGCCAGAAGTGGCTTAGTCATGCTGGCCACATGTCTCGGAAAAAACTGTCTGCAGACAAATGCCGGCTCCCTCAGCTAGTAAAGTGAGATGAAAGCCACAACCCCAGAGTTGTCTGCGACTGGACTTAACGGTCAGGGGTCCTTTGTACCAGAAGAATTTAGAAGGTGCTTCCTTGGCAAATTGGCACAACAAAGTGTGACAAATAGTACTTATAGAAAAATTAAATGACAAAAAGAAATTGTTGCAAGGCCTAAAACACAGAGATTTCTTTGTAATGGAATGGAACAGCTTTATTATATATGTGGCTGAAAATGAAAATGGAGGACTCCCCCCCCCCGCAAGATAAAACATTTTGGTTAACATCAACTGTTTATCGCCTGCTGTACAAAAATAAGTTTGGGATAAAAACTTAGGTTATCTGCCTGTTATTGTGTATGTATTGCCTAAATACCAGCTTCTGGGTTAGGGTGCAATATTTCATTACTTATCCGTATAACATTGTTGTATGTTGAATTAAAAAGAAATGCCACGTGGATGTGGCCTATGTTTCACAATTCATCCATTCTGAAATTCGTTACCTCATGCTATGGCAGGTGTGGGGAGTATCACTCTCCTGAAGTTGTTGGACTCCAACTCCCATAATCCTCTGACCACTGACGATGCTACCTGGGGCTGATGGGAGCTGGAGTCCAACAGTGTCTTGAGGGCCCTCACAGGTTCTCTTCCCCTGTGCCATGGGGGTAAAAAGAAACTTATTTTATTTCACTGTTCCCAGTCTGATTTTCCAGGACATTTCAGCAATTCCCCCCCCCCCCCGGACACTGCTTCCGACTGCCATATTCTGGCAATGTCAGGAAAATTCCAGACATTTGTTGTTTAGTCGTTTAGTTGTGTCCGACTCTTCGTGACCCCATGGACCAGAGCACGCCAGGCACTCCTGTCTTCCACTGCCTCCCGCAGTTTGGTCAAACTCATGCTGGTAGCTTCGAGAACACTGTCCAACCATCTCGTCCTCTGTCGTCCCCTTCTCCTTGTGCCCTCCATCTTTCCCAACCTCAGGGTCTTTTCCAGGGAGTCTTCTCTTCTCATGAGGTGGCCAAAGTATTGGAGCCTCAGCTTCAGGATCTGTCCTTCCAGTGAGCACTCAGGGCTGATTTCCTTAAGAATGGAGAGGTTTGATCTTCTTGCAGTCCATGGGACTCTCAAGAGTCTCCTCCAGCACCATAATTCAAAGGCATCAATTCTTCGGCGATCAGCCTTCTTTATGGTCCAGCTCTCACTTCCATACATCACTACAGTGGTACCTCGGCTTACATATGCTTCAGGTTACATACACTTCAGGTTACAGACTCCACTAACCCAGAAATAGTGCTTCAGGTTAAGAACTTTGCTTCAGGATGAGAACGGAAATCGTGCTCCGGCGGCGCGGCAGCAGCAGGAGGCCCCATTAGCTAAAGTGGTGCTTCAGGTTAAGAACAGTTTCAGGTTAAGTACGGACCTCCGGAACGAATTAAGTACTTAACCCGAGGTACTACTGTACTGGGAAAACCATAGCTGTTACTATACGGACCTTTGTTGGCAAGGTGATGTCTCTTAAAAATGTCTAAACATTCAAGTTTCTGGGAAGACAAAATGGCTACTGGAGGTAGTCATGCTTCTGAATGCCAGTTGCTGGAAGCCACAGGAGGAGAGACTTGCTCTTGTGCTCAGCTCCTGCTTGTGGGTTTCTCACAATAGGCATCTGGTTGGCCACAGTGAGAACAGGATACTGGGCCTGATGGGCCCTGGGCCTGATCCAGAAGGCTCTTCTCATGGCCTCAGAATATAGGGAATTTTGCCACCAGAGGGGGATAGTCTGGATGAGCCCTGAGGCTGTTCCTCACTTTATGATCCTGCTGGACTGAACAGAGATTGTGAACAAAGAGGACTTTCTCTGCTCGAAGGGTTCCCATGGGAGTTTCCCTATGTGTTTCCTTCTTTCTTTCTCTATGCAAGGATCGCAAAACAATTACGAGCCCCAAGCCAGCATTCCCGACTCCCTGTAAAAAAAGAGAGAGCAAAACCCCTTCCATTGCCATCTAATAAATAATATCGCCATTATGTAAGCACTCATAAGTCAGGCCAGAGAATGAGTTTGATACAGAGAATGGGGAGTTGTGATTTTTTTAAAAAAACACACACACATAAATAATAATAATAAATTCTCCCCACCTCTAAATCCTTTCCGTTGCTTTTTTGGCACAACAGTTCTGTTCCCAGCCTTCAGATAGAGCTGAGGGAAGACCGTTTTGCCAATCCTGCATTATCACCCCGAGTGTTGCATTTGATACAGTGTGATCTCAGTGTGGGAACCGGTTTTGCCACCTTTGTGACAGCGAAGAAAGGGGGCGGAGGGAAGAGAGGAGAACAGAGTTTCCTGTTAGAAATTGCATTCAGAACATATTTGGGCAACTGGCAAAGAGATTCATAATGCCTCCTTCCACATTCAAAGCCTGGACACATAGAGAGAGTGTGGGTTTTAAAAATTATTATTATTTGAGGCCACAAGTATATGAGGAAAGAGATATGGCCTATGTATACAGATTGGGGGTTTCTGTTCCACTTGGGTAGGGCTACTTAGAGTGGCTTTGGACCCTGGTAAAAAATAAATAAATTGTGGTCTCCCTTAGCAAGGGCAGACTGGCTAAAAATATTTTTATGAATCTTTTTTTTTTAAAAAAAACCTTTAAAAAACCTTTAAAATATTTCCATATACTGTAAATTCCACATTCCAAATTTGGTATACATTTCTCTTTAAATTTTGACTTCCCACTTTCCCCTCTGTGCTGGTCTTAATCCCATCCCATTTACATACCGCATTCTAATAAACATTTCATCTAATACATATTCTTCTTTTTCACATATAATCAATTTCCCATCACTGCTCATATTTTAAATCCTGATAGCAATTTCATCTGAATATGGTATTCCTCCACCACCAGATATTCCAAAAAGCGCTTCCATTCTTCCACAAATAGACCATCATGTGGGTTTCTTATTTTCATCTTTACCTTGGATATAAAATAAATGTGCGACCTCATTTTTACATTAATAATAAACACAGTAATATTTGTACCTGTTGATCATATTAAGATCCTAATGATGGATATCAATAATAGAAGCACACCCATGAACTAACCATGCACTTGCTAAACTTGTACGTGTAACACAACACAGTGTGTTATCACACAAAAAATCTGTTGTATTCGCATGGTGTTCACTTAACAAATGAGACAACATTCTATTCCAGTTTATAGACCACAGAGGAGCTACTGAAGATCAAAAGTCCTCCTCAATCACACAAAGTTTGCACATATTTTTCTTGCATGTGTGCTTGTCACACATAACCCACTTTCTAATCCAGTTTTCCTCCAAGGAGCTCAAGGTGGCAAATATTTTGCGTGGGGTGGGTGGCTTGTCCAGAGTTGTTGAACTTTTTCAGGGTAGGATTGCCCAGAGTTCTTCAGCTTTTATTTGTTAACTTTTGGTAAACTTAATTTAATCCCATGATCGATAAGGGTCCTGCGATCTACCAGGATCAGCCGGGGATCTACCAGTAGATCGCGATCTACTGGTTGGACATGCCTGATATATAGGATGGGCCACCTGACTCTTTTCTATCAAAGGGATTATTCTCTGAGCAAAGCCAGGCATGTGAAGCAGCTCTAGAGCTGGGAGTCTTTTCCAAGCATAAAATGCTTCATAGACGGCAGTGTTGAGGTTCCTTAAAAAACAAACCCAGTGGGGATTGGGTAGACATTGCTAATTCTTAAAAGTGCTATAGGGTTGCCATATGTCTGGAATTTCCTGGACATAGCTGGGATTTGGCCGTCGGAAACAGTGTCCAGGTGGAAATCGCTGAAAAGTCTGGGAAAACCCAGACATATGGCAGCCCATGTCGGAAGTGTAGATTTTGGCGATTTTCATTAGAAATAGCTCACCAACTTCTTCTTCTTCTTCTTCTTCTTCTTCTTCTTCTTCTTCTTCTTCTTCTTCTTCCTCTTCCTCTTCCTCTTCCTCTTCCTCTTCCTCTTCCTCCTCTTCCTCCTCTTCCTCTTCCTCTTCTTCTTCTAGTTATTGTTTTGCAAAAAAGGGGCTTTGGGCAAAACTTTAAAAAGCTCCATAACTTTGGCCAAAAAACCCTAAAAAGCCCTTTGCCAAAAGAATTGTCACTTTTTGAAAAATGGCAACCTTAAAGTGCTGCCTTTTGAAATCCTGGGCTGACAGATGTTTGGCAATGTCAAAACGTTGCAATATGTTTTCTGTTTTGCAGGGAAGTGTATATTTTGACATAGAAATCTCAGCAATTCACTGGGTGGGGCATCTTGCAGGGTCTTCCCTGGAAGAATCTTAGCAGGCTGTTCCCTGCAGCTGAATGAGCTGCTTCTTTTCCAAAGGCACCAGATGGTTACATACTATTGCCATTTATTATTTCTGTATATTTTACTTCCGAAGGATACAGAATGTTCTTCAAACTTTTGCTCGTTTAGCATCTCGGGAGGCCCCTAATATGGGAAGGGGGATGCTATCAGGAACTGAGCCTGAGGCAAATATCGAACCAGTGACCTAAGGATTGGCAGTTAAGGATTGTGCCCCACACCTGACTGTGGTCAACAGCGGAATTGCAAGGAAAACTAGGCACAGAACCTTGCACCCATTCGTCAGGAAAGGTCAGGTGAAATTCAGGCTTTCTGGGTTGATGGGGCCTTTGAAAGGCACTGTTAGGTGGTCTGTGATGAGTCCAGGAGGTGGGGGCTTGTGGTGGTGGAATTGGCAGTATCGGGCAGTGACCTTATTCCTTTTCAGTGGAGCCCTGGAAGGCTTGACACTGGGGACATGGGAGTGCAACACACCAATGCTCCAACATTCGTTAGAGTGCATAGTTAAAATGTAGAACTTGCTTAGCCCAGAAATGGAAGCAAGAAGAAATTCTGACGAAAGAAGAATAGCAGACAAAATTAATGGACTATGCAGAATTGGATGAAATGACAGGAAGGATTTGAAACCTGTGGGACCAGAGATTTACAGGAGATTGGAAGAAGTATATGAACTATTTGAAGAGCAATTGTAATCAACAAATTATGCTAGTAGGACTACAAGAAGTTTTGTAAGGAGAAATATATGAAACGTTACAAAGTAGAAAAAGAATAGAGATATCACTTATGAGAATTTAAATGTAATCGGGAAAGTAAGAAATGTATACTAAGTGAATAGATTGGAAAATTTTCAGATGTGATTGATGGAAGTAAAAAAATTGTATAAGATGTAAAAGTATGTTTAATTCCTGTTGAAAATGATATGTTAAAAAACTAATAAAAATTTATATATAAAATAAAATAAAATATGGAACTTGCTCTCACAGGAAGAAGTGACGGACACCAACTTGGATGACTTTAAAAGATGATTAGAAAAATTCATGGGAAACAAGGCTATCAATGACTACTAGCCACGACGGCTATGCTCCGCTACACAGTTGGAGGCAGCAGTGCTTCTGAATACCAGTTGCTGGAAACTGCAGAAGAGGAGAGGGCTCATGCACTCAAATCCTGCTTGCAGTTTTCCTATGGAGGTATCTGGTTGGTCAGTGAGAGAACGGGATGCTGGACTAGATGGGTCATGGGCCTAATCCAAGAGGGCTCTTCTTACGATCTGATATTGCAAGGCTTTTCTTTATGGGCTGAATTTTGGCAGGGCAGGGAGTTACGCCAACAGAGTAATCTCCCCTGCTCTTCCCCTCCTCCAAAAATAATAATATATCTTTGTGTGACTGGGTTTCGATTTGCTCCATGGGACAGTTTGATGGAATTCTGTACATGCTTCATTTCCCCCCCTCCAGAACTGTGCAGCTTGTGTATTTGTCATTCATCAGCAACCATTGCAGCAATGGAAAGGAGGCCAAAAAGTCCAGCTCCATTGAACACCACTTGCTGTTGAGATTGTTTCCAGCACAGCTGGTCATCACAGGAACTTCTATTCCACTTCAAGAATTGGTGCCTGGGGTTGCTTTCCCCACCCCCTCCTCCCTCCTCATCCCCTTTTCCTTTTGTGCCATGTCTTTTACAGTGCGGGCCTGCAGGCAGGCGGGGGGTGGGCTGCCTTGCCTTAAACTGATTGTACATAAGGCAATTTGGGAGCAGGTTTACAATGCTCCAAATGAATTAAATAAATCTCGGCCACTGCAGGATGAACAACACATCTCAGATACAAAGGTGTGTGCAGGGAGGGTGAGTTGGCTTCCATGCAGAAAGAAAATGACCCCTTTCTCATCACTCATTAAAGCTATTATTCAGAAACTGAAAGTTTGCAACAAGAAAGCTTATGAGCAGATTGTATTCCCTGTCTCTAGTAAATCCAACACTTCTTCCTACTGGCCTTAATGGCTATAGGAGCATGCCTTTATTTGGCTGTTTGGGGCCTGAAAGGAATTCCCAGCCCTTGGGACTCTTGGCATTAATGTCTGCTGTTGCCAGTCATCTCTCCGATGCCAGGAGCTAATGGCAGAAACGTCAAGAGATAACAGAACACCCTCCTTTAGTGATGGCTGAAGCCCAGGAAACCATTAGCGGTTCAGCCTCAGGAATGAAGTCCCCCTACAAAAAAAAACCCTTAAAAACTGGTATATTCCACTCACTGCCGATAGCAGCAGGCTCAGGGATTGCAAGGCAAGCCTATGAGATTTAAAACTCCAGAGCTCTCTTGCGCCAGTGAGAAATTTTGACATCTGCTTTTTTCTTAACTACCTTCTCTTTTCAAGTGGCTCATAAACTGTTTGCATCGGATTCCTCTGGGGCGAAAAGTTCTCCATGTTTGGACTGAAACCAAGAGCGCGTTTTATTGTTTGAGCAAAGTCACTCCAGCCGTTTTGGGGTTGTTTTAGTGATTTCCCCTCCCCCAAAGCATTAAACAGCCCAGTATTTATCCTGCATCTAATTCCTTATCTGTAATGCAGCCAGGAATCAAATTCTTGTAATTTATCATCTGGGTGGGGGTTGTTAAAATATGTAAATAAATATCAGGGAATCGCCTGCCAATCTGACAACAGAGGACTGATTCTATACACATATCTCATAGCTGGGGATAGGCAAATATGTCAATGTAGGTTTCTCTCATTTTCTCTTTCTTTCTTCAAAGCTAAACTTCAGTTTTCCACTTTGGCTGATGAATTTCCTTTAAAATCCTAATGAAAACCCATCCACCTTTTAGTATTAATTTCTCCTGATACATTCCTCTATGCTCTTTTGCCTAAGATGTTTACAAATATATAGGAATCCCTCATCTTATGCAGGGGTTTGGTTACAAGGGTTACATGTATATGCAAAAATCATGTATGGTCAAACCTTTGGAGCTGCCCCATAGCTAGTGTGTGAGGGGGAGAGAGGGAACAGCCTCAGCTCTCCTGGAGTGGGCACACTGCATAGGTCTTTCCTGTTTTCTGCTAATTCTGTTTGTTTTTTAATGCAGCAAAAAGTATGCATGTATTGTATGCAATTTGTAAACAGGTTTTTTTTTTTAATGCCCTTTGCCTGAAATACATTTTTTTTGTATGTATCTCCTCCATAGAACGAAATGAAACAGCATTACAAAATTTCAAAACGTGGGAAATCTTCTTGATAACGGATCTGCATGTAAGTCTGAGAGCTGTGAATTATTGCATCTCCTCCATGCCTACCTATAAGTATTTCTTTTCTCCTCACCCTAAGACATCCATAGTTGCAGGTTTAGTGTTTGTGGCAGTGGTGGGGGTCATTTCACCCAATGAAAATTAGGCCCCCCCCTCCCCTGAGCATTTAGAGCTGGGGAAAGGGAGACTGCCCACTTGGCTACAGAATGTGATTTGGATTCCAGAAGTCTGGAACCAGAGTTGCTATTCCACTTGGAACTTCAAACAGAATAGCAATGATGGAGTGTTGCTAAATTGCCTGTGCCTGGAAGCAACCGAAATCAAAGCTGAACAAATCACTTGCCCTGCCTGGTTGATGATGTGTATATTTCTTCTTAGAAATGGAGCTAGGGAGGGTGCAATGACCACGCGTGTGCTAGGGCAGAGCCAAAATGTTTGCTGCAATTTCGCCACCCTTTATGCATGTTGCAAAGTTGAGGTGTTTTTCTTTTTTTGGGGGGGGGGAGCTTTTGATAATTTTGAGCATGGTGGAATAAAGCATGCTTGGAATTCACCAGTGGTCATCATGTTCCCATGAGTCGCATGGGCAGCGTTTTCTGCCCCATCCAATCAGGCGGTGCACTGAGGACAGGAAGAATTGCACTTGTTGCATCATCATGGAGCCAATCAGAGTGTGGGCAGGGCCAGCCCTATCATTTGGATGAGTGAGGCCACCTCAGGCAGCTTATGCTTCTTACACCATTTCTCAGAGCCCCCTAAGCTAGCCTACTCTACACTGCTTGAGATAGCCTG
The DNA here is from genome assembly GCF_027172205.1 of Podarcis raffonei. Classification (NCBI taxonomy): domain Eukaryota; kingdom Metazoa; phylum Chordata; class Lepidosauria; order Squamata; family Lacertidae; genus Podarcis; species Podarcis raffonei. The sequence continues at coordinate 18,074,013 of NC_070616.1, forward strand.
ATGCCCCAGATGTGGTGGAGAACAACTTCCTGCATTGTTAGTGTTGAAGTAAGATCCATATGCTGGTCTCGTTGGATACTTCTTGTAGAATGGGAAGGCACCATCTTGCCCTTTGTCTCAGGCAGCAAAATGTCTTGGTCTTGCCCTGAGGAGGTAAGCAGGCATCCCTTTCCATTCTGCCCTCTATTCACCACATGCAGCGCTGCTTCCATTCTGCTGCAGTTCATCTTCCACCGAAAACTGAAAAATTCGTATCGCGGTTTACTGTGGCAAAATTGTGTAACTTAATTCATTATCTAAACCACATTGTCATTATGTTATTCTAGCCCATTCATTTCCGTGCAAAGAATACACAATGCAAATTAGAGGAGGAACCCATCCATCGATTACATATCTTTTTGTATCACTTGTGGATTGAGAAAAGCAATGGCGAATGTCGACCATATTCATTCAAATGATTTCTGTTTCAGATAAATAAGCAAACACGAGCAATTTCTACTTCCATTTTCATCAGAAATTTCAGACACCCGCTTGCCCTGAGTGGGGGTATTGATTCCTGCCTTCACCCTGAAGTCAGCTGTGGGCAAGGCGTGGAGTGGTGGTTAGCAGTCACCAGAATTCCTGTAATTATGTTTGCCACCTTCAGGACCATAAAAAAGGTGATGGCAGCAACAAGAAAATGTGAGCCGGGGCAGGGGGTTGGGGAGATCAATCTTATGAAGCTTCCCACCCCTTAGAACTCTCCCAAGTTCATGCCAAAAAAATTGGAGATGAACTTAGTGCCGATCTCTAGTTAAATAGCTGTCCTGTAGCTGGGAAAAGATTTGCTTATAGGCACTGACACCTAACCCTGCCCCCAAAGGTTATTTTGTATGCTGAGTTGATACTCAGGGAAGACAATACTGTACGTACTTGAGAAGTTGACCCAGTTTTGTAGATTAACAGAGATCGGCAAGGAAGTTGGCACCGGCAGAGAAAAGTCAAACTTGAGAGATGAGAGTAAATGATTTTTCAAGTCAGCAAACAGAATCCAGCTGCCCAGCCTTATGAGCTGGGAAAGTGGAGAGGCACCTATCACATGGACATATGTAGATGATTGCAACCTACAAAAAGACGATGACTCTGAGATTGAAATGCATCCAGCTGACGCGAATACTACCTCACCTGAATGGCAGGTGCTGGAGAGAAACAACAGGAGAGGGTTGATGGCTTGTCAGCACCTTTGGAGCAGCCAAGTGGCCATTCGTGCAAACAGAATTCTGGATGAGATGGGGCTCCAGAGTGACTTGTAAATGTCCTTATGCTTTATCCAAGGCAAAAGGGCTTTGCACACCCTGAAGACCTCAGTACTGTATAAAGTGTTCGCTGTGCTGGCAACAGTGGGAGTTATTTTGCATTCATGCTGTACGAGCATCACACAATGAACATACTTGACCTCGGGGGAGCTAGCCTCTGGTACCAGGCTCCTGGCATCGAGAAAGAAAAATGGACAGGCTTCATTGAATCCTCACCTCATTCTCACACCATCCACAGTTATTATGTGGGAGACATATGATCCGGGCTACCCGCGTCAAGAGGAGAGTGAAGGACTCTTTGTTGCTGCCATGGCCCCAGCATGCTGTGATGATGTCACTAGAAAATGGTACTTCTTCACACGGGACCCAGAGAGAGTTTCCATACTGTCACTGTTTTGCAAGAGGGGTTCAAGTGCATATCAGGTTTGTGCAGTTAAAGTGGGTTAAAGGGCTCTGGCATCCTTGCACAACAAATACACTTAAAAACCCCACACAGAGGGTTGTTTAGTGGTTATGAAAGTGATGGGCAATGTATTGATAAGTGGGGAACGAACGAAAGATTAATGGGAAGACATATCATCATCTCACAAGCAAATGATGAAGCATAGTCTAACCTCTGTGTAAGCAAATCAAGACAAAATCTCAATAAACAGGTTATCCAGAAGAGCCCAGAACCATGTACATTGTCTCTATTTCTCAAAGTCGTAGGAAGTTTCAAGGACTCCCTTTTACAAAGTTATCCTTCCGCAGAGAGAGTTTTGGAGGCATAAGATGTGTGGTTTTCTGTTTTGCAAAAACTGTTTGTATACCAAACACCTGTGCATGATGGTCAGGAATAGACAGGGTAAGTGCCCAAACTACCTTTAAAATCAGGATTAGTGCTCCAAAACAAAGCAGCATTCATCTGGAGTCTTCCAAAGGCTCCTTCTTGTGAGCCACATGCAAAACCAACAGGTTAGGCAGGATGTAGGGACAGCAGAATTATGGACTGTACCACTACAGACTGCAGGGAGGAGGAGAGGGAAGAAATGTATTTTCAAATACACCTCCAGGCAAAAAGTTATTTGCATTGAGTGAACTATATCAAGAAGAGAGGAATGCTAAGCATTTCTCCCAAGTGTGCTACTTTTCTAAACACAGGGAATTTGTTTAGAATCTGGAACTTTTATTGTAAATTTTGCATTTATTTGCGATTCTTTTTAATAATTTTGTAAGCCTATGAGGGTGATGATTCACTTTGAAGTAAGATGAGGTACAGTACATGAGTTACAGGTACTGTAAGCTGAGTGATTACTGTGCATAACAACCTGTCACTGTGCAAATTCACCAGGCCTTGTGGAGAATGTGCACATAATGTGCCTATGTGGAGGGAATAAAAATAAAATAGGAAAGGAATAAAATTAAATAAAAAAGGAATAAGAATAAGAAGAGAGAGAGAACAGGGAATTGTGTACATTTCCTGGTCAATATGCATAACCAACAGGTCTTGGGGATCTCCACTTTCCTCCTCACTGTGGATGTTTTTTCTCACCATGGATACCCACTTCCTCTTCCCTGAAAAGAGAAGAAGCAGTAGGGGATGGGTGGCTTGAGCAGAAAAAGAAATGGCTCATGGGGAAAGGGATACAACTCCCCTTCCCTGATTCCTTTATTGCAAGGATGGGGAACCTGTGGCCCTTCAAATGCTGATGGGCTCCAGCTCCCATCAGCCCTCAAGCCAGCATGGGCAATTGTCAGGGATGATGAGAGTTGCAGTTCAGCAAAATCTGTTCGGAACCCCTGCTTTACTCGAGCTCCCAGCCTCTTGGAGAGAGAGATGCACATAGCACCTATTTGGGCCTCGGGAGTGAGAGAGGAGTGAGAAGATGGTGCATGAAAGCAGGGTTCCAAGAAAAGAGTGAAGACAGGATATTAAAGATGAGTGCGATTTCCAGAGAAAGAGGTCTGGAAAAGCAGGGGGAGAGTTAACAACTTTGGAGACAAGGCATCTGGCTCTTTGTAATCTACTGGCTGTGTCTGTGAAGGCTTCCAGGATCGAAGTGCAAAAATACATGTCCATGTGCTTATAATTCGAGTGGGAGGGGGAAGGCCCCTGCAAGGAAGAGGAACGTTGTCCAGTTTGCTAAAGCAGGCATATGGAATCAAAGGCAGCCACGTAAAACCAAGGGATGTTATGTAACAAAGACGGCAGCCCTATGCATACTTAACACAATACGCAACCATGCACATTTACCACCATTCATTTCACAGAACCATAGAACTGTAGAGTGGAAAGGGACCACGAGGGTCATCTAATGCAAGCCCTTGCAATGCAGGACTAAGTTTGCCCAACATGGGCTCCAACCCACCACTCTGAGATTAAGAGTCTCTCTTCCAATCTTCAACCCAAACCAACCAAACGAAACATTCCCAGAATGACATATGCATATCAGTCACATCCATACAAGACATTCCCTGCCTTCAGGCTTCCAGTCTAAAAGACATGAGACAAAAGGAAAAGGGAGGAGGAAGGAGGAGGGAAGGAAACAAACTCAGGCACTAGTTTTACAGATTTCTTGGAACCAGGGGCATAGGAAGGGGGGCGGTGGGGGCGGACTACCTTGGGTGCCCTCACTGAAGGGGGTGACATTAGGCACGCCGCATGCCTGCCCATGGCTCCCAAGCCTACTCTGAGCCGTCGGGGTAAGGGGGGAGCTGCACCATTTTGCCAGCGGCATTCCCCCCCTTCCCCCTTCGTTTTGACAACTTGAGGGAGGCTTGGGAGTCGCGGGTGGGTGGCGTGCCGAATGTCCATCATGGCGCCTTGCTCCGCCCCGGGCAACAGGGCACACATGCTGCTCTGGACACCCAAGTGGCTATCCCATGCTTGGGAGGGCACCCTCCACACCACGCGACCCTCAGGAGCACACCCGCCCTGGGAAGTGCGGGCATATGCTCCGCCGCTGCTTGGAACGACCAGCTGGAATGGAGAGGAGGAACCAGTTCAGGCGCTAGAAGTCTGATGACATTATAGTATCCTGCACTGTGCCAGAGGCAGCAAACTAACTTAGGAGGCCAAATCCAGACCCTGTGCATGCATAGTTCTGGCGTCTGACAGAGGAGAATGGCTCAGACTGCTGAACCATTTGTTGTCTCACTCCACGCTGTCAGCTTGTCCCACATCATGTGTGAATTGTGTGTCCTCTGACTACCCATAAATCCTTCTGTTTGAGTTTACCCTGGGTGATTCTGTCCTTTGCCTATTGACTTTCCTGGCTCTCAGTCATGATGACACTCTTAATTAGCAGCTGATTACTACCATGTGGTGCAAAATGGCATCTGCACTGCGGCACTTTCACCTCTACTGACCCTGCTGTGTTACCAAGGTGGCCTTCACTGAGTTTGATTTATTACAATCTTCGGGGACCCTGCAGTCCAGAGTCCAGGGAGCTCCCCGCCTCCAAGGCCAGTCACCTTACGGATGTTTCCTGGTGCTGTTTGTTTGCAACATTTGCAGATCTGCAGAACATGTAACTGAAAAACTTGATGGCCTTCAGCTGCGACGGAGCTCTGCTTGGCTCCCATCGTACGGCTTTGTTACATTCTTTCTCTTTTTATAGCTCTTCCTGGAGCTTGCTTATTTGTTTTCACACAAACCGTAAACCCCAGGCAGCCTTTTACTCTGGCATGCCTGACCTGGGTTGTTTCATCACTTTCCTGTCTCTTACTTCATGGAACTATCAAGGCAGCATCGGGAGATCTGGTTCATCCCTGCCACCCCAAACTGCTCAAAATCTACTCAGGGGTTTGTTAGGACAGCCTGAAGTGGATGGAAGATTCTCCTTTCCATTTATGACACTGACTCTACCCAGAGCAGACACGTACTAGTAGGGATGGGCGAAACTGTCAATTGCCTAATACACACATTTTTGCAAAGCAATTTCCCCAAATATAATGCATTTCTTGTACATTATTTTCCACTAGTACTTGCATTTATATGCATGCTTTACCCCACTGTATGCATTTTTGCACACCTTCCTTGGCCGAAGAACTGCACTGCAAAATTCAGAGAAGTGCAAATTTCGCAGGACAGTTCTGTGTTTCAGTTCACATACAATATTGGAAGGTGTGAATTATATAAGCTTGCCTTTGAAGATGAAATGAATTACATTTATCCCCCATTCCTACTCCAGAGGCTACAACTCCCACCAGCCCTGACTACTGGCCCTGCTGCCTCGGGTTGATGGAAGTTAGGGTCCAACAGTTTTGGTGGGGGGCACCGTTTCCCATCTCTGGGTTCAGTGGATGGATAGATGGGTAGATGATAGATAGATAGACAGATAGACAGATAGACAGATAGACAGATACAGTAGATAATGTGTGTGGATAAAAGTAAACTGTGCCCTCAATTTTAATGGAGGAAAAAACCGGGCACTGTGTATGAAATAAGTGCGAAGCTGGTGTAGAAAGTTCTGTACTACATGGACCATTGATGTAACTCATTGTAAGGAAACTCTTTAGACCAAATATCATTTCATGTATTATGTTATTTTATAGGGTGCCTTGAGGCAGTGTCAGTGGATGCTAAACTAATGCAAGGCCAGCTGTTTTTGTTTTTGATCACTTGCAGAACCAGTCTTTGCATTTTTCTCTGGCTTAGCATTTTTAATCAAAACAGTCTTCCTGTGCACATTTGAGCTAACATTAGCTTATTCCTAAAGGTGGTGGGGTTAAGTCACCTGCTGGTGGTGCCTCGCCCACTGACTCCCTTCACTCACCCGTCACTGCCGCCTTCCTTTACTTGGTTTTCTAGCTTAGTCCTCTTTGGCTTCTTGCAACATCTGCGCAGATTATAAATGGGACCTTAATCCCAGCGCTTCCCTTCTGGAATGTGCTAACATGGCAACAAAGAGACACAGAGACATTGTGAAGACTTGGCACGTGGCTCTGGTAAAGGCAACAGTTGCCTTCTAGGCAATGCTGATGGGATGGGATGAGGTCTGCAATGAGGCAGATGAATGGGGCATTCTTAATAAGTTCTGCATAAAGGAAAGAAAGGAAAGGATCAAGAAGGTAGGGCACAGCTGGACCTAGGAATGCCAAAGCACATTTTATCCCCTTCCTTGTGGTTTTAGGCCCCAAACAGGAATTAATCCATGCTTGCTCATGGTTGAGATTCATAAAGCAAATGCTAATTGGCTTGATCCAGAAATTCCTTCAATGCACATTCCGGAGCACATCAAAATGCACATTTAGAATCACATTCCAGCTGGCCTGGAGCTTCTGAGCTTCTGGGAGAGGATATTGTGGCTCTGTTTGTCCTCACTGATGTCACCCTGTGGCCAGGTCATACAGTGTCCATGATGTCATATTCACCATGTGATCCCTGATTGTCTGGGCTCATGTAGCGAAGAAGAAAAATGAAACCCTGAGAAAGCTGACAACAAACAAACAATCCTAACCAAAAGGAGGTGTTGAACCAGCAACAGATTATGGGCACAATAGCTATGAATTGGCACACACAAAAAAGGAAAGTTAAGTTTAATAATTTTTAGATTTTAAAAAACCTTTTAAATAGATAATAAAAAAGGTAAAGGTACCCCTGACCATTAGGTCCAGTTGCAGACGACTCTGGGGTTGCGGCGCTCATCTCGCTCTATAGGATGAGGGAGCCGGCATTTGTCCGCAGACAGCTTCCAAGTCATGTGGCCAGTATGACTTAGCTGCTTCTGGCGAACCAGAATAGAAATCCTCTAAGTGAATACATAAATACCTTGCTAAGATAGTAGTGCATCTCAGAAAAAAGTTCTATCTCAACCCTCTCCTTGTTTTGCTATTTTTCTATTTGCAGGGACTCTCTACATATACATATGCATAGGGAAATATTGAAAAAGTGTTGCACTTCTGTAAATTGAAGTAGTATGATCCATCTACCACTCATGTCTTTCCACAAGGTTTGGCAATCCTTGGGCCAATGTTAAAATTTGACCTTTTAGGAAAGTCCAAAAATGGCTGCTGTGTGTGACATAAAACAAAATGGCTGCCACGGAGGGGTGTGACATAGCACGAAATGGTTGCCACATCTAAAAGAAAGGGGTGGGAATCACAAAATGGTGTGGAGATACCCCCATATCAATCATACCAGAAGTGGGAAAAGTCACCTATATCAATCACTCACTCTAAGAAAGAAGCCCTTTGTAACTGTCCTCTGTTCAGAATGGAAGGGAGGATGGAATGAAATATGGACATCTTTAATGGAGCACTTTCAATGGAGGAGAGGTTAGGCCCATTAAAACAGGAACTGAGGACGGGGGCGGGGAAGTGCATTGTGGATTTTAGAGAGGATATTTACTGAGACATTTCACACGTGCCATAAGAAGTACTTGTGGGAGCACTGACACCCAAGGAAGCTGTGCTGGTGACCTTTGCTTCAGCATGTTATTGTAGATCAGGTCCTGCTTCTGTCCTATAGAGCAGGGGTCAGCAACCTGCAGCCCATGGGCCAGATGAGGCTCACGAAGACTGTTTTACTGGCCCATGAGCCGCCTCTGAACTGAGCTGCTCGCTCAGCAAGTCCCCCACGCGCTGCGGTAAACCGGCACAGCATGGTGCGGGGACTTGCCGAGCTGCACTGGAAATCGCATTTGTGCACACACAGATACCGGAAATCGCATCTGTGCATGTCCAGACACCGAAAATTCCTTCTGCACAGATGCAATTTTCGGCATCTGGGCATGCGCAGAAGTAATTTCTGGCGCCGTGGACATGCGCAGATGCGATTTCCAGCGTCGCGCTGTGCCAGTCTGGCCCACAGACGATCTCCGTGGGAGTGATCCAGCCCATGGCCTGTAAACCTTGCCGACCCCTGCTATAGAGTATAGACAAACAAACCTTAACATTTCAAACTGTGGCAAAGCCAGGAATTGGACTAGATCTCCAGACTTGGCACAACAACACCCCTTATCGTGCTGCTGGATTCTTGTCACACTGGAAAGGCTGCATCATTGTCTGAACATGGGCCCATCCTCGTTGTTTTTCTCCTGTCCCCCACCCCGCCCAGCCCCTAGTGATGGAGCTGCCTAAAAGATTAAGGCGACATCATTCACTCGGCTGATAGAGGGGGGAATGATTGATCCCTCCTGGCAAAGCAAGACAAGGAGGAAGCAAGCCTCTCCAAAAATATGAGATCAAGAAACTCTCGTCTTTCCCGCACTGGAGTTTAATCAGAAACATGAGTCCTGCACATTCAAATTTCTTCATTTGCTCTGGTGGTATCATTATCCCACCCAGACGAAACCCATCAGAAGGTCTAGGAAATTAAACAGATGACTTTGATGTGAAACAACTAGGCAGTTTCTCTCCGTTATGTGGCCCTCTACCTCCTGATCTTATTTCTCATTATTCTAATACATACTAATTCCCCAGTCACATTTTTTTTAAAAAAGATCTCCCTTTCCGAGATTCCTCAAATAATAAATCAATCACCTGGATAAATAAGATCCTCAGCCACAAACTGAGAAGACCATGAAGAACATTCATATTATCACATCCACATCATGAGTTTGAAGTATGTAGCTGTCTCCTGTGCTTTATTTGGGGGGGGGGGAGGAGGTGCTGGTATGCACCACTCTGCCTTCCCCTTTGTCTGTCTCCTCCATCACCACCACCACTTCCCTGAAAGCGTTTTGGCACAACCCACCAAGTGGCACAGCTAGAGTGGCTGTTTCCTTGACATGCAGGCCGCTCTAGCTGCGTCACTTTGTGGTAGACCCACTTTGGCCAGCTGTGCCAAAATGGTTCCGGGGGAAGTGGCAGCAGCAGAAGTGAAAAGAGGTGGTGGTATGGTGTAGAGCTGTGTACCGCCTCAAAAAATCCCTGGTTGACTCCAAAGAATCATGAAAATTGTAGTTTATTAATGGCACTGGGAATTATAGCTCAGTGAGGGGTAAACTACAGTTCCCAAGTTTCTTTGGGGGAAGCCATGTTTTTCAAATGAGCTTTGAGTGTGCTTTAAATGTATGGTGTGGATACGACATCTCCATCTTATGACACATTGGACAGGTAAGGTTACGTGGGAGCCGGTTGAAGCTAAATCCTTCGAAGACAGAGGTCCTGTGGCTGGGACGGGACGATATGGGATTGGGGGGGCAACTCCCATCTCTTGCGGGGGCGCAGTTAGTGCCAGCACCGTCCGTTAAGAGTTTGGGTGTAATCTTCGACACCTCCCTTTCCATGGAGGCGCAGATTGCAGCTATAACAAAGGCGGCATTTTTCCATCTCCGCCAAGCTAAGCAGTTGGCTCCTTACCTCTCTCGCCCTGACCTAGCCACTGTGATCCACGCGACGGTCACCTCCAGACTGGATTATTGTAACTCGCTCTACGTGGGGCTGCCCTTAAGACTGACCCAGAAACTCCAGCGGGTGCAGAATGCTGCAGCGAGACTCCTTACGGGGTCTTCGCTGCGAGATCACATTCATCCGGTGCTATATCAACTGCACTGGCTCCCAGTGGAGTACAGGATCAGGTTTAAGGTGCTGGTTTTAACCTTTAAAGCCCTATACGGCCTAGGACCCTCGTACCTACGGGACCGCCTCTCCTGGTATGCCCCACAGAGAAACTTACGGTCTTCAAATAAAAACATCTTGAAGGTCCTAGGCCACAGAGAAGTTAGGCTGGCCTCAACTAGAGCCAGGGCTTTTTCGGCTGTGGCTCCGACCTGGTGGAACACTCTGTCACAAGAGACTAGGGCCTTGCGGGACTTGACATCTTTCCGCAGGGCCTGCAAGACAGAGCTGTTCTGCCAGGCCTTTAGCCAGGGCACAGCCTGACTCCCTCCCTCGGCAATCTTCGCGGAGCTCTGGCCCAATGGTGGCCAGTGGCTTGAATTTAATTAATTTTATAATGAATGATTTTAGAGTGTTGTTTGCGTTGTATTTTTGTATTGTTTTATTGTTGTTAGCCGCCCTGAGCCCGGCTTCGGCTGGGGAGGGCGGGATATAAATAAAATTTATTATTATTATTATTATTATTATTATTATTATTATTATTATTATATTATTATTATTATGCCAGGGTGTGATCCCACCACCACCAATGGGGAATCAGCCACCAGTGTGCTTGCTCACAGATAGATGCTCCTTCCAGTTCTTGAGAGTGGACTGGAGGGAGGGTGTGTGCCCAATCCTGGTATCCAATGAAATGTGGGCATGTTTAAGGAGTGTGTGTTCCAAGGAGGAGAGGCAGAACCAATAGAAACAAGAATTGAGCAAGGAGAGCAAATAGTTGCTCAGCTATTGTGGATTTTTGAGGGAATATTTACAGGGCACATTCACGGGTGCCATAGGAGGTACAGGTGAGAACATTTGTACTGCAGGTGCTGTGCTGGAGACCTGAGGGAGCAAGCTGATCAACTATGTCTAAAGCACATCTTCATGCTGCTGCTCCAGGTTGGTGTGTAAAGCCCAGCTGAGAAAAAAGTGCAAGAAACAATTGAAAGCTGACCCATTGTCCAATATATGCATTGCGAACAATGGAAAATCAAATTGGATAGCAGTTTCTAAGAGACAGATTTTTTAAAAAATTAACAACAACAACCAACCGGCAGCAGAGAAGCCTTTTGCTGCACACCCTTCGGGTCTCTGGTCTCCTCCATTTGGAAAAGATCTGGAATGTCTGTCTTGCGGGGCCAAGTGTGCTTAAGGACACTCTGTCTTCATCCTCTGAAAAGGCACAAATCAACTTTTGAAATATTGGGTTGTTTTGGTTTTGCTTCTTGGTAAATTCTCGCTTTGGCTTGCCACATCTCCCTTAACAATAGTTTGTGGAGGGAAGGATGGGGGGAGACATTCGACTCAGGTTGCATTTAAAGGTGAATCTTATAAATTTGCACCTTGCAAAACAATATGAGAACCGAAACAGAGCTAATCTTTGAAATTCACACTTCTGTGAATTTTGCAATGCGGTTCTCCAGCCAGTGTTTTTGAAAAGGCGTACTTCAGGGGAAAGTGTGCGTTAAAATGAAAATATAACACACAAATATGCAGTGTATTGGTAGAAATTGCTTGGGAAAATATGTACATTAGTCAAAAATGCATAAAGAACCAATTTCTTTGGAGAAATCAACACTAAAATGCCATTCAGTCTACATTGCTCTGAGCAACTTGGAGGATGTGGGTATGACCAAGGGGCTTCCAAAGTCTTGCCCAATCTCTGCTTTTTAAAACTTCTTCAGCACTCAGCTCTTGCTGTCTCCAGGCTGTATGAAAAGGGCAGACAGCCTGTGACTGTCATCTTAACTTCAAGCAGCTCTTTGCCTAATTTCATGAGTGTGGCCAGGGGAAGGGTGGTAGAGAGTGAGTGAGTGAGGAGTATGAGAGAGAGAGATGAGTGGTAGAAAGAATTTGAGAACAGGTGGGTACCACCCCGCTTTGACTCTTGCTTCGTTCATTTTTGGCTACCTACCATCATTATAGGGCTCCCAACCAATTAACCCTGAGGGAATGTGGCCCTGTAGAATGTTTTCCTTTACTAACAACCTAAATTAATTGACCCCTGTGGACGTCATGTGACATTTTCTTGGCCCTAGAAAATGTGACACTCTCTTTATAACACAGAAAGGCTGAGAATGATGCCCACAGTTGTTGTTGTTGTTTTGTAGGAGGGAGCACTTGCTTACAATCAAAAGCAGCCCCACTCAGAGCAGCCCCACTCTTTTTTTCAGGTTGAAATCTGTGAGCCAAAAGTTAACATACTCTCATTTCACATTCAACTCAGCCACAACTTCATTCCAATAAATCTCAAAGTGCCAGGAGGGTGGGAGGGGAAAAAATAATCAAAGGTACTTTGAAGGACAAAAAAAGAGAAAGCCTGTAGTATTCCTAAAGGACTACTGGCATGAAGGGCAGACTGGCCCAACCAGGATGGAAATATTTACAATGGTGGTGCCTATAAGGAACCTCATTAGCCTTTCGTAAGGCTGCCATGACCTGTGTTGTGCTAATTGCCCCGTTAAGCTCCTTCCCCTGTAAAACCAATTCTATTAATATTCAGACAGGCTCATTAGTGCTGCTTACCAAAAAAACCCTCACTTCAGAGCACAGCCAAGAATGAGGAGATTGAGTGAACAACAGGGTTGCTATAAGGTAAAAATGGCAGTGGTGGTGAACACACTTCATACGTTGCCTTGGAGGGATTCTTTTATTTCTATAAATTAAAAAAATGAACAATAGTAAAAGTTTTATGCAGAGGACTCCTGGATTGAAGTGGAGGGGAGGGTTGAAGAGGGGGCCTGAAAAGTGTACCCAAACTTCCAATACCCCACTTCAAACTATTGTTTAAAGAATTCTACCCAGAACTCCCCTCAGGATGATAAGAGCTCATAATGTAGCATTGTTCTGAGGGGACTTCTGGGTAAAAAAAGAAAGATAGATGGCAGCTTCCACCCTCCAGGACAGCTGCTGGGAAGCTGACTAGTTTCGGGGTGCCATTTGTCCAAAAGAAAACTTCCAACACAACCCCCAACTTTGCTGCTAGGAAGTGACACTATGCAGGGCCATCAGGGAGCAACAATGTTATGTGTGATTAGAATACCCCTCAAGTGTCCTGATAAAATTGATGCACCCCATTTTTCACACAAGAAAGCCACTTTTTAAGGGGCCACGATCTCGCACGGCACCCCAAAATGTGCTTTTTTGGGTCCCACAAGAGCACAGTCCTGAAAAAGTGTCATGTGACTCACAGGAGTGTGGCCCCTTGAAGTTGCAAGTCCTGACTTTTTGCCTCAGCGAGTTGGAGGGCATGGATTAGTTCTTGCTGTTAAGAACAGAAGAAGCAGCCTGCTGGATCAGGCCAATGGCTCATCTAAGCCATCCTCCTGTTCTCATAGTGGCCACCCAAATGCCTCTGTTGCATTTGCCCACAAGCAAATGCAACAGTACTCACGCAACTTGTGACTTCCAGTAGCTGGCTTTAAGAGGCATACTGCCTCCAACTGTGGAGATAGAACATAGCCATTGTGGCTAGTAGTAGCCATTGATAGCCTTAACCTCCAGGAGTTTGTCTAGTCCTGTTTTAAAGGTATCCATGTTGTTCCAAAACTATGCACTTTGTGAAAAAGCTACTTTCTTTTATTTGCCCTGAATCTTCCCAGTGTTCATCTTCGTTGGTTATCCATAAGTTCTAGTGTGCTAAGAAAGGGAGAAAAGCCATTCTCTCTGCACTTTCTCGATAATAATTTTGTAAACTTTTATCTTCCTTGCCTTTTCTCTTAAATTAGAGCAGATCAGGGCTACTCAAGAAACAGAAATCGGCTGCAGGTCTCAGGAATGCACTACTGCAGTGAACAGAAGTGGAAACGGACTTCGTTATCTGTTGGTAGTGTGTCACCGTTTTATGGAGTGTAAGCTGTAGTGGCGCATCTGCAACCCACATGCTTGCTTGCTTGCTGAAAACGTAACATCGAAGCTTCCTCCAGATTATTTACTTACCAGTTGGAGACAATAAAACTAGTCATGTTTCCTCAGCAGAAGTGGGAGCTGGCAAGGTTTGTGTGCCCTTTAGGTGTCTGAGGAGAAGAGGGAAAGGGGAAGATGTCCATTAACACCCTTTTAACAAGAAGAGGCAGAAACAGATTTATTCTCCTCAGCCTGCAGTCTTTGCTCAGGATGGGTTTGCTTTTTGCACTTTCGTTTTATGGAAAGGAAAAAGCCATGTGCATGTGCTAAATAGGTGGGCAAGCTAATGAGGTGCCAACCACAAGCAACCCAACCTACATAAAAAAACCCAGGAGCCTACTAACAAGAGCATTAGTCCTGTCAACCCATTTGTTGTTTGTTCCTCGGATGCCTGATTATCGTCTTCCAAAGCAACTACTCTATTCCAAACTTAAAAATGGAAAGCATATTGCTGGTGGTCAACAAAAGAGGTTTAAAATTCTCTCAAGGCAAATCTTAAAAAAGTAACATAAACACTGACAATTGGGAAACACTGGCCTGGACAGGCTTTACCAAAGGTGTCATGGACTTTGAAGATGCTCAAACTCAAGACGAAAGGCAGAAATGTGTTAAGAGGAAGGCACGTTTGGAAAATCTTCACCGTGATCAACTCCTGCCCAGAAACCAATGTCCCCATTGTGGAAGGATGTGTGGATCCAGAATTGGCCTCCACAGTCACTTACGGACTCACCGTTAAGACCGTGTACATGGAAGACAATCTTACTTGACTATGAGGGATCACCAAAGAAGAAGAACCCTGTTTGCTTGGAGTCAAGCCTTGCAGAACTACACCACTAAGCAATGGGAAGAATGTACATGTGGAATTACAAAGAACATTATCTTTCTCAACATCAAACTGTGTCTTGCAATTCAATAGCAGAAACGCTTGTCGATACGTTTATTACTACAGGGAGCTGAGGATGTTGGATATGGAGAAGAGATGGCTGAGAGGTGATAGGATAACCATCTTCAAATATCTAAAGCACTGGAAGATGGACAAACTTGTTTTCTGCTGCTCCAGAGGGGAGGACCCAAACCGATGGATTCATATCATAAGAAAGGAGATTCTGACTAAACATTAGGAAGAAATTTCTGTTCAACAGTGGAACTGATTCCCTTGGATGGACTCTCCTTTTAAGCAGAGGTTGAAAAGCTTTTTGTGCTGGGGGTTGGATTAGATGGTCATTACGGTCCCTTCCAACTCTACAAGTCTATGATTCTCGGATACCAATATATTGTTACTAAAGTGAAGCTGTCAATCACATTCCATGCATGTTCCATCTGGAAAGAACTTGCATTGGTTCTATTGACAAATTCCTAGCTGTGCCCTGCCCTTCTTAAAAAAACAAAACAAAATTGCCTTGTGATTCCTGCTATATTCATGAACAAATAATAATCTCTCTGTCGTCCCCCCACCCCCTGTGCTGCCGCCAGGGTCAAGATTGTATCTCTCCCATCACCTCCCCTTAAATTTTAATCAGAGAACAGTAAGCAAGCAGAAAAACAGCAAGACATTTGATGTCTATTTCCTTTCACCAATGGGGGGTGTGTTTTATCACCCAGAGCTGTGTTTGTTGAAGGAACACAGCAGTCCACATTTCATAGGCTGAGGAGGAAAGACTCCTATTAAATTTGGCAGCTTTATAATGTTACTCCCCTCCCAGCCCCTCTTGCCTTTTGACTCTGGTGAATCAAAAGCAGGGAAGGATGAACCTCAATTCTGAATGCACAGATTTCAGGGTTGCAAAAGCCTTCTTTATGCATGACACTAATTGTGAAGCGGGGCTGGCAAGGTAAGGCATCTGCCTTATGTGGCAGAATCCACGTAGAGTTTTATTTTCCCCCACCCCTGTTCCTGATGTAGATATTCACTCAGCCCTTCTTCCCTGGTGGGGAGCGGGATGCCATTTTGTGGTTTGCTTCAGGTGCCAAAATGTCTTGGGCCAGCCTTGCAATGAAGTGGGTGCAACAGGGGCTAGCACAGTAGCTCTGTCTCCCCATCACAATGCCAGGTGACCCATCCCCAACTTGTGGAGGGTGGCTCTCTAGGGTGAGGAGCTTTCTTTAGTCATAGAAGACCTGATGGATTAGGAACCAGTCAAAGAACAGGAAGCGGAACCAGGGTGGTTGATGCCCATTGAGGCTAGTAGGGCAGAAGGCAGGGGGGACAAACAAAGGCACCAAATACAATTCTCTGTAAGCAAGTGTAAAGTTATTCCCATTGGGGCGAAACATTCTTTTCTCATTTCTAATGGGGTCCAAACTGGCAATGACTGACCAGGAGTGATACCTTGGGGTCACGATAGATGGGGTGATAAACAGTTTGACCCAGTGTGTGGCAGCTACAAAAAGGGTGAAGTCCATGCAAGGGATCATTTGGAAAGGAGTCAAAAATGAAACTCCCAGTATCTATCATAGCGTATACAAATCTATTCTGCAATTGCACCTAGAATACTGTTTACAGTTTGGGTAGCCACACCTCAAAAGAGGATATTGTAGAGACAGAAGAGGTTCAGAAAAGGGCAACCAAAATGTTCAAAGGGTTAGAGAAATGCCTGTATGAGGAAATTTTGCAAGATTTGGGGCCTTCTGCTTTAGAGAAAAGGTGGGTAAGAGGTGACATGAATGAGGTGTACAGATTTATGCATGCTGTGGAGCAAAATGGCTAGAGAGGGTCCCACATCCCCATAATACTAGAATCTGCTGCCATCGAACCAAGCTGAATGTTGGAAGATTCAGGACAGAAAAGAAGAAATGACTTCTTCACACAGCTCACAGTTCAACTATGGGATTCACTATGTTGAGATGTAGTGATTGCCACCAGCTTGGATGGGAGGGAGGTTAAAAGCCCATTCTGGAACTACAGTGGGATATATTTGTGCTAATTTCTGTGTTATTCGCTTAAAAAAGAGCACGTTTGCAAATAATGTGGAAATGAATGCTAAACTTGCGTTATAATCCACCATAGTTTTGCTGTGTTCCACTATACTTCCAGAATCAGCTTTTACATCACATGAAAGCTCAAATATAATGTGGAAATTATCGGTTAGAGAATCGGCATGGAGGTGGAATAAAGAGCCATGCCAATGCAGCCTCATTCTCCATTGATTCTAGAGCAAAATGTCATGTGTAGGCAGCCTTTGTCTCACCGGCCCAAGTTTGGACATTTGAGCCCTAAAATCACTGACACACGGGTCTTCTTTAGCAGCAGCTGACAACACTTCAGATTGCTTTGTGGCTGGAGAAGCGCGGTTAAGGGAATCTGTGCAGAGAAGACGCAAGGGAGAAGTTGTTGGGAAGGTGAAGCTGGCCAAGATTCGCAGGCTTTGTCTGGACTGTGTGGAGGAAGATCACCCAGTGCTGCTTGGAATTTAACCCTCCTTAGCAGCCGCCGCCACCAGTTCCCCCAACCTTCAAAAACACATTCACTTCTTCATCCTCCCTGCAAAAAATGCCTGTGAAAACAAGGCACAGGCTAAAGGCCTTTATCTCTTCTAAAGCAACTGGCTTGTTTTACTGGGGGCTGGAGCCCCCTCCTGCTTTGGGAAGCCAAATTCTTTCAGCACAGGCTTGCAAAGAACCAGGCGGGTCCCGAGCTAAGAGGCTCGCATTTGCAAAGCTGGGGGAGGGCAGAATTATATATGTATATTATTTGGCCAAGTTGCCATGTTTAGGTTGGCTGGATAGCTTGATGTGGAATTAACACATATGACATGAATCTCGCAGCTCAGCACAGTTAGTCATTCCATACAGGGAGAAAAATATTTAGGAAGGAGTGGGGGGGAAAAATCCCAATGCACCTCTGGAGAAGGAGTTTGTGATGGCAGGGTGGGGGGCTGTCAGTGGGGCTTTGAATTAGGGAAGTATCAGCACTGGGCTTTCGGGAGTTCAGCTACCAAGGTCTTGAAATGCAAGTTAGGGCAGATTTGGACCAGATCTGGATGGAAGGCTGAGGGAGATCCACAAGCAGGTCTTAAGAACATAAGAACAGCTTGCTGGATCATACCAATGAAGCTAGTCCAGCATCCTGCTATCATAGTGGCCAATCAGATGCCCTTTATGGGAAACCACCAAACAACACCTGAGCAAATGAGCCCTCTCCCCTCCTGCATCATGGTGTAGGGTTGCCATATGTCCTCTTTCCCCAGGACATGTCCTCTTTTTTCATGGGTAGAGCAGTCATAGCGAGCCATAGTGAAAAGTAGAAGTTGGCAAATGTGTCCTCTTTTTTGCTCTTCAAAATCTAGCAACCCTAATTCCAAGGTCAATCCAAAGCAGAATTGGGAGTAAGAAGGTAAGAAGGCAACCATCTCTGTTCCAAATCATGTTAATCACAAGCTGTGCTGTTTCCATTATGCTGCAGTTCAGCTTCTGTCAAAAGCTATTTCATTTGTCTTGCCATCTACTGTGGAGGAATTTTATGTAGTTAATTGCTTTATCATTCTGTTATTCCACACCATTCATTGCAACGCAAACTGAGGGCGTGTTTGTGGAGTCATCAATTGCATATTGTTTGTGGACTGAAAACAACATTGTAGTCACTGGATCAATTTCCATTCTGCACATGGGATGAATAAGCAACCCCTGGCAATTTCCTCTTGCCCTTCCATTTCTGTTGAAATTCTCTGACATCCTTTACCAGGAGTGAGCTTAGTCCGGTCAGCCAGGAAACCTGTCTGAACAGGAGTGGGAAAGAGGATATAGCAGCCACCAGAAGTGTGGCTGCCCAATTTGTCCCAGTTGCCATTTTGTACATTTGCAACCAATGGCACCATCTTACTGCCAAAGTGCATTTCATCCAAGGCTGGTCAAATTTTGGACACCAGAGGCAGAAAATTCTGCAAGCACTTTCCCTCTTCCTTGACAGTGCAATTACACTAGCAACAAATTGTATTCCGCAGCCCAGAATTAAAGGAAGAGGGCAGCTTGATCAGTAAACTATCCACCATTACCGCCAGGAGTTGACGGGAACAAGTCTAATATGCCAGTCAAACATGAACACCAGCATGAATTCTTAGCTGGAAAGTTATGGCCCCCAGCAAATAGACTCATCCTGTTTATTCAGATGAGAACAATTTTCTCTCACTTGTGCTTTTGACAAGTTATGATCTGGAGGCCTCTTCGGTGTCCCTGCCAACAACAATAAGTGGGAGGGGCCAACTGGACAAAGAAGGATATCTATTTCCAAGCTGGTTTTAGGATTGACTGGCCTGTACATTGAATTCCCAGTCTGTAGTTTAAAGCTATAGGTTACAGATGTGTGGTTTTTTTGAAAACAAGAAACCTATGCAACCAATCTCTAAATAATTATTAGGTGGTCCATGAGTGTGTTTTGTGTGTGGAGGGGGTCTGGTAGAAAGAAGAATAAACTTCCCCACGTAACTATTCACTGGGAGTCCCACAGTGTACTGAAGACTCCTCCACTCTCTATGATATTCACCAGTGCAGAGTGCCTTTTCGACATCACGAATCAGAGTGAGCTTTGGGGACAGACTGAGGAACTGGGAGGGCCTGGGGACACCTTTGCAAATCTAAGGAACTTTTGTGGGCTCCAAGAAATACCTGTTCCACAGAAGAAAAACGGACAGTGCTCAAAACCTGGCAGACTGACAAAACACCTACACCTCCAAACCAAAAACCAAGTGCAAGCATAAGCACCCCAAAAACTAATTTTAAAAATGTGAGGGGTGGGGGTTCTTGGCAGCTGTCAAGGGTAGTGTTTAAATATACCATGGTGCTCACAGGTGTCACCTTGGGGACCCTAGCCCTGCATAATTAAGAAACAGTCTCCTTGTTTATATCTTCATCATTTAGTGCGCTTTTTTATCCTTCTTTAGTGGTGGATGCAGCTCATTGGGACTGCTAGGTTGGGAGACAAGGAGGCCAACAGTAGGCAGTGCCAGAGCCAATGAGAGGCAGTGCCAATTAATCCCAGTTTTGTCCCCATCCTCCCCCCTCCCTGATGAGTTCTACAAGGACAATGCTGAGACTGAGGAGGAGGAAGCTGATGGACGGTGCCACCCCCTGGACTGAGTGTAAGCAAGGAGGCAGGGAGGTGGGTGCTGGCTGAGGACAGAAGGTGTGTGGGGCAATGTCCCATTTTCCCCAATAAGGCCAGCCTCCATTCCCCTTCTTACAAAAAGCCCCTCTCATTGTAAATGGAGCTAATCCCCAGAACCATCTTATGAGGTACACTCTGCTTTGGGCAGAATTTGGTGGAAGTCTAGGAATGTATATGTGGAATATGTGAGGAAATATTGCTAGTTATTACATTGGTACCTTGGTTTACAACCATAATCCGTTCCAGAGGTCCGGTTGTAAATCAAAACAGGTCGTAACCCAAGGCGTGCTTTCGCCAATGGGGCCTTTAAAAAAGGGGGGGTTGCAATAATAAAAAAGGGGGGTTGTAATCCCAAAAAAGGGACGCACACATCTGGGTTTGACATGGTTGTAATCCAAAACGGTTGTAATCCAAAACGGTTGCAAACCAAGGTACCACTGTATAGAGATTCCATTTAAGATTCCTCAGATGTTTTGCTTGATTGGGACCCTGAAAATTGCCCCATGATTTCACCCCATGAGTGCAGCCCTAACTGCTACTGCTGCAGCTGCAAAACATTTCAACCTCTCCTTTCAACTAGTGTCAAGTCAGTTTTCCAACCTTCAGGGAGAAACATGTGTAGCATGTTTACTTGCAAAACAGCAGCTGAGGGATTAGATTTCCCCTTAAGAGTAGCCATAATGGGCTCCCAAACCCTTTTTGCTTAGATGGCCCCATTCTAAGATTTACATTTTTCCCGTGACCCCCAAATAGCAGCAAAGTCTAGAATATCATCCCAAAGTAAAGACGTAGTGCATGATGTCTCATTTAATGGGTTTACCATTTTTCTGCAATGGGCTCTATGATCTCTGGAGGCTCAATGTTTAATTCTGGGCAGGGGGTCTACCCTAGCTTCTGGATTTAAAAATCACACCCCCGTCCTTTGGGGAAAGATGTCCAACACGTGCTTTAAGCTTAAATTAAATATCCTGCATAGCTTTGATTAAAGCAGACACAGACAAAGAGACAGATGTAGGAATGCACTGCAGCAACTGTTAAGTGATGCTTTTACATGCTGCTCATCTGCTTGCTGATGATCAGCTGATGTTCTTAAGTGGCCTACAATATTTTGGCAGTTACTAGTAGCAGGGTGAGGTCTGATGTGCGTTCTTCATTCAAGGGATATGTGCAAGGGACACGCAGCTGATTTATTAATTTCTGCCTCTATATAGCTACCCCATAACAAGAGTTCTCTGGGCTCCTCAGCAAGCAACAAACAAGCCAAGCACGTCAAAGTATTATTTATTTATTGCAGGTATAGTCCACTTTTCTCTCCAAGTTGTACAAGTTGGCATACATGGTTCACCCCCTCCTCATTTAATCCCCGCAACAACCTTGTGAGATAGGTTAGGCTGAGAGGCAGTAACTGGCCCAAGGTCACCCAATGAGCTTCATGGCCAAGTGGGGATTCAAACCATGGTCTCCCAGGTCCTGGCCTGACACTCTAACTCAGCCTTTCTTAACCTGTGGGTCCCCAGATGTTGTTGAACTACAACTCTCATTACCCCTAGCTAGCAAGGCCAGAGCTCAGGGAGGGATGATGGGAGTTGTAGTCGAACAACATCTGGGGACCCACAGGTTGAGAACTGCTGCTCTAACTGCTATCTGAATTCCTGGAGAGCTGCTGCCATTCAGTGTAGGTGGTGCTGCGCTAGATGAACCAGTGTTCTGACTCAGCAAAAGGAAGCTACTGTACTTAAGTTCCTATGACTGCCCTCCCATCGCCCTTTAAAGTAGAGCACTCTCCTCTGCAATCTAGGACACACAACCAACCTAGATGGAGATGTGCCCAAAGACTTAAATGCTTGTGGGAGGGTGAGCATGTATACACAAAGACAGAGATTGTGGAGATGCTGAGGAGATTAAAAAATGCACACAGAGATAACAAACAACGGCAGGGGGTAATTCAGAGCTCTGTGCTGTCTTGGTTTAAGCCAAGTGACATCTTCCCGTGAGAAAGGCTTCGGATGAGCCTACAACAAAACTCAGAAATCATTTTGTGTCGTTGGATATGCTTCACTGGGAAAACTGGGAAGGGGGCCTGGGTGGTTCTCTCCACTGGTTGCTTCTTCCCCTCAGGCATTGGGAAGGATAAACATAGGTCTGCGATGGAACCAAGGACAGAGCAGGCTGATTCCCAGGACGATGGGTCAAAACTCCCAGAGTGGGATGAATATAGCAAGCAGCTTAGATTTTTTGCTGATGAGTCCCCATGGAATATATTTTGGAAGGAGAAGATAAGAGGACAGCAGGCAGTAGTAGGCAACTGCATTTTTCATGATCATGCACAGCTGAAATGGATTAAAAAGCTATGCAGTCCCTTTTTAGCCAGGGAAGGTTATTTACCCACCTGCTCCTCCCTGATCAACACAGTGAAGGGTTTCCCAACATGAATGTATGTGGCAAGTGAACTATCATGGCTCCCACCAAGAACCTTGGGAATTTTAGTCTGACAGTGACCAACATTTGGCCACAGATATCTGTGGTCTCCATTCCAGAACCAAAGTTCCCAGAGACCCTTGGGGAGAGGGAATGATCATTAAATTGATTTAAATGCAGATCTGTCTTAATCCCAGACCCGAGGGTGCTGGAATATATGGATCAAACCAGTGTGTTGCATGACCCCAAAGTGTGTCCAAACAACTTGGGAAGTTGTGGTTCATGCAGAAGGATGCCTCTGGAGACCAGTTGCCAGGAATCAAAGTGGGGAGAGTGTTCTTGTACTTGGATCCTGCTTACAGGCTTCACAAATATGTCTAGTGAGGCCAGGATGCTCAATGGCCTTTTAGCCTAATCCAGGAGGTCTCTTCTTAGCCTTAGAAGAGAATTAGACAAATTTAAGGCTGTCAATGACTACGAACAGACTATGTCCTGCCTCCGGGGTCAATGCTTCTGAATGCTAGTTGCTGGAAACTGCAGGAGAGGGCTTGCGGGTTTCCCACAGGCATTTGGTTGGCAACTGTGAGAACAGGATGCTGCACTAGAAGGGCCATTGGCCTCATGCCGGAAGCTCTCCTTAAGTTCTTATGTCCTTCTGAACAGCTAAACAGCACAAAAAAGGTGAACAGTCACCTCACCTGGGAGGGAGGCCAATACTGTGTGATGCACAACCTACACTGCCCCCTTTCCTCTAAAACCGCAACTGCCCCTTGTGAGTGACTGTGTTGAGTCCTGTGATTGTGTCCTGGGATGCGGGTGGCACTGTGGTCTAAACCAATGAGCCTCGTGGGCTTGCTGATCGGAAGGTCAGCGGTTCAAATCCGCATGATGGGATGATCTCTCGTTGCTCTGTCTCAGCTTCTGCTAACCTAGCAGTTCGAAAGTATACCAGTGCAAGTAGATAAATAGGTATCTCTGTGGCGGGAAGGTAAACAGCATTTCTGTGTACTCTGGCACTTGTCACGGTCATCTGGGTGCCAGTAGTGGTTTAATCATGCTGGCCACATGACCCAGAAAAGCTGTCTGTGGACAAACACTGGCTCCCTTGGCCTGAAGCAAGATGAGTGCTGCATCCCATAGTCACCTTTGACTGGACTTAACTGTCCAGGGGTCCTTTACCTTTACCTTGAGTCCTGTTTCAGGCACAGTGTGAGCCAGGTGCCTTTTAAAATCATAAATCAGAGATGGCCAAATTGCAGGCTGGAAGCAATTTGACTTGGCCCCTGACTGGTCTCTAAAATTTTAATAAAAGTGTAATGGTGGAGAGCAGGAATTGGCCTCAGCTCCTTATGTACAAAAATGGAAATAGTTCACAAAAGCCGGAAGAATCACTGAGGTGGAAGAGCAGCAGAAAACTTGCCTTATGAGCAGAAGGACCCAGGTTTTGAGAACTGGCATCTCTAGTTAAAAGAGCCACAGGTAGCAAGACTATGAGATGTGCCTTTCTGAAACCTTGGAGAACTGCTTCCTTTGCTCATGGGTCTGAAGGGTGGCAAGGTTGAGCATCCGTTCAGGCTTCAAGGTCAGTGAATGGTCCACTGCCCCGACATTGTTACCACTTCCACATTGCACCAAGTAGTATAAAAGGTCAGATGAAGCTTCAGAGATATTATTTGGTTACACATCATTCTTCTTCCAGGTTATGGGGCCCCACTGAGGCTGCCAATGGATTACAAGTCCCATCATTCACAGCCAGCACAAGTGGACAATGGGAGTTGTAGTCCACAACACCTGGAAGGCACCCTGTTAGCGAAGGCTGAGTTGAATTTCAAATAACTGCAAATGCTTGGCAGAACTCTACCTTCTCCATTCCTTCCCAGGACTTAAAGACAGGTTCTAGAGTGGTTTTCCAGACTGACTTTGAAATTAGATAAGACCTGAATCAACAGGCAGAGCAGCACTTCCACACCCCATGAATGCCAGACATTTTAATCCAAATTCCCTGAATGGGGAAGATCAGACCCCCAAGCTTACAGGATTGGGGGTGGGAGGGAAAGAAGCTGTAATGTTTGTGGGCGGCCACAAACGGTCCAAAGCCAGAGGCTGCTAATTTGAAGCAGAGCGAGTCCAGACCACATTCCAGACTCCAGGCAAATGGTGTGTGTGTGTGTGTGTGTGTGTGTGTGTGTGCCATTGCTAGTTAGTAGATGGGGAAGCTTGAGTGGGCTGAAAGGATGGGTGATCCACTTTCCCATCCTGCATGGGTAATTAAACACAATTATATGTACTTTAGGGATTAACTGGTTCTGTATAAGAGGGAGGTCTCACACTTGATGTGCTGAGTGTTTTCAAGGCAGCTTTCTTCAAAGAGTTGATCAACTGCAGATGCTACCACGGGGCCTTCCCCACCTACTTTCATCAGAGAAGAGCACCCTTCATGCAGAGTGCAAGCACTTTGCATCTCTCTGCCTGTCTGTCTCGTTTGGTTAGAACTTGCCTCTTCCAGCCCTTGCTTTCCTCACCTCATCCATTTGTCCACCTGACTCCTTTACATGAAAAGGTTTGGGGCTTTCCAATTTAGACAAAAAGCGAGTAAGGGGTGACATGAAAGAAGTTTATAAATTAATGCATGACGGGGAGAAAATGCATAGGGGAAAGCTTCAGTTCTCCACATTTTCACATCGCTTTGCAAAGTTTCTGTTTTTAAAGCTATCGTTAAAATGCGCCAGCGTTTCAGTGTAAATTTAATCTAATCTACACATTTTTGTGTGCATTTTTGCCCAGTAAAGAAATTTTTGCAAAGCATTTTTTGTGTGCATGTTTGGCTGCATTGCAAAATTCAGACAAGTGTCAATTTTGAAAAAATGGTTGCCTTTTGGTTCATGTTTCAGGCAGTGCAAATTAGGTAGGCTCACCTTCATGAGCAAACTGAATCAATTTCTTCCCCCATCCCCTACCTCCAACATGGGGGTGGATACTTTCCTCTTTTAAGAAATAAATCACCACCCAATACAGCTGCTCCAGGGGTCCATAGGAAATCTTAGATCTCTCAGTTGATGCAACCAAGTTTCTGGTTCCTGGAACATCACGAACCATGGCTCCCCTGGCTATGGAACCATGAAGCATTTCCTCAACAACACTTACCTCCTGCTGCAATTAACGAAGCTGCTCGTCAGCCTTATCCGTTAGCACTTTCCAAACAAAGCTCTCTGGTGGTTAATAAAGCCTAATGAGACCCAGGTTTCAAACTTTCCAGCTGTCTTTAACCTTGTTATGATGACAAGGCTGTGCCTTTACAGCCACAGAGAGGAGCTGTTAAAGGAAAGGTTCCTTCTGATTGATTGCTCCCGATGCTGCAATGCTGGTGGCCCATCAGGCAGAGCATCTGGGCTGAAGTTCAGGCCTGCACAGCTGCCAGCAACCACCACCTTCCGCAGCACAACCATCACTGCTGCAACCAGCTATGCAGGCAATCAGTGCCATTATTATGGCAGATGGAGAACAGCCTGGATCTGATGCTGAGGTTGTGAAGGACCATGTCTTGCCAAAGGCCACCTGGCAAGTTGGTTACTCAAGCTGGTTACTCGGGTGGGCACCTGAACTTGAGACTTCCTGGTTCATTGTGACAGTTGCCAGTTTATTTTTGCTCCTCCTTTCCTTGCATATATATTTTTGGAAATGTTAATAAACACTTTTTTAAAAAAATAGAGAGAGAGAAAATGGCCAAAGTCATCGTGGATTTGCAGGTGATTGAAAGGCAGGTCTTGTCTTCCTTAAGCTTGAGGTAGAAATTCCGCAAAAGCTATGATCAGTGAGACCAGTGTCAGGTATGCAAAAGTGCAGCCGGACCACAAAACTGGTTAGAACCAGTTTAGGAGGAACCAAGCTAGAGTGGGAAATGACTCCAAATAGGGGGTAAGGAGAGCTCTACATGTACAGCAAAGAACTTGGATTGAATAAGTGTTTCCTACGTCTGTGGTGGGATGAGAGATGGTGAGCTGCTATTATTATTATTATTATTTATTAAATTTGTTAGTCACTTTTTCTGGCCCAGGGCAACCCAAAGCGACTTACAGCCAAGGCAGGGTGTTAAGGTGTCAGAAAGTGCTCAAAGGTGGTTGGCTAATGAACAACCAAGATGATGTACATCTCCTGTGTAGGTATGTACTCACACAGACCCTTTTGGACTCTGTCCTGTAATGCATTACTGAAAAAGCTCTATTTGGGAATTTGAAGTGAGCCTCTGTATTGAGCCCCCAAAGAGAATTTTCTCCCACAGGCTTGGAGTGGACTGATGACTTTTTGGATGCCTGAAGGGTCAAGATTTCTGGGTTTTGCAAGCCAGAAGATGAAGACCAGATGGATGGAGAATTTGTCAGTTATTGCAACAGCCTTTTGTGGAACCTCACATGGACCCACTAGATCAGCCCTCCCTAACCTTGTGCCTTACAGAGGGACTACAACCCCCATCAGCCCTAGAAAGTGTGATCAGTAGTTGAGGGCAGGAGGCACCAGGTTAGGGAAAGCTGTGTTTGACCCAAGAGCAGAATCCCATGCTTTTGAGTAACCAAAGCCTAGAGATTTTTCTCAGTGTGTGTGTGATGCTGAAGGAGTTTTGCTGAGGGAGGCAGCCTGTCCCTTGGCTGCACCAGAGCCATTGTGGGCTAAGTCTAGTTGGCTGATGACTCTGTGAGCAGTGAAGGGACACTTCTTGGGAGGCAACCCAAGGCTCTGCTGTCAAGGCAGCCAAAGAGTCTTGCCTGCTGGGTCAAGGATCTCACCCAAGTTTCATGCATCGTGCTGGGAGGGCCTTTGCTTAACGCAGATCTGCATCATGAAGAACGTGCTTGGCTGTCTTCACAGACCAGGTAGCCAGTTCTTTGAGGTGATTAGCCCAGAGGGTAGGGAAGCGAGGAAGGTTTATACAAAGCAGTACTTGGAACACCCAAACCAGGCTGCCAAGGAGTACTGTGTCCCCTTCCAAAGCAAGCACCTCTCCTTCCAAACACTTGCCTCTTCCTGCAGAGGACATTTGCTCCTGGACACATCAAGCAAACAAAGAATTAGGAATAAAACTGCCTGGGAAACAGCAAAGCATTTCCCAAAAGAAATTGGGGGAGGGCATTTTGCTTAATTTCTCCAGGGGGGAGGAGAGATTCTTCTTACAATTTTTATTGCATTTTTGAAATTATAAAAATATAATAATTCAATACCCCTCTCACGATGACACAAATTCGGTTACAATAAGAATGCTAAGCCTAAGTAATGTTAGATAGAGCTTTTCTATAAAAAGGGATGAACCAACAGATGGATCTAGAGCCCAAGGCAGCCCTTTTCTCCATGCATTTGTCCAATCCTCTCTGAAAACCATCTTGGCTGGAGGCCCTCAAGTTCCATAGTTTAGCTCTGCAGAATGCTTACTTTCTTTTCAATAGGCTCATCTCTTGTCCTCCTCTCCTGCCATGACTGCCAAGAGTGCTCTCAACTTCAGAGCCTAGAATGCTCAAGGTTAATCCAATTTACACAGGTGGAGGATTGCACATGACAGCTTTACATCCCGGCCCTCTTCTTCTGCTTCATTTCCCTGGCTCTGCCATGAGAGCAAACAAGCCTCACATTCCCGGTGCTCATTTGAGGCTGATCTTGCCACCGTGTTTTACCAAGCCCTGGCACCAGGGAAGGATGGGCAAAGCCTTGGATTCAAGATGTTGGGAAGGGGGGGAATGTTGTTATTTCAGCTACAATAATGTATGAGATGCAAATTCTTTCCTGTCTAAAAACACCTTCTCCTTTAAAAGAGCAGCTCCTGGGGGACAGCCTGTCATTTAGATGGGAATCAGGCTTCTGCAACATTTCAGCCTGAAGGCATTTAAGACACCAGTCTGGTTTATGTAGCTCAGCTCTGCAACTCAGGAGGTGCGGCAAGGGCAAGAATGGAGATGAGATGAGTCTTTGCAGCAGCATCAAGAAGCATTATGCTGCTATCAGCTTATTCCTTCGTGATGTCACAATAACTGCTATTAACCCCCCCCCCCCCCACAATATGCTATTGGAAATTTTGAGTAAAGAACATGCTGATAGTAGAACCCCTTTACACTCCAGTCAGATGAACGGAAGGCAGGAGTGTGTCAGCTGCATGTATTGATGAGTATGTATGAAGAGCACCATAGTTTGATATAGAGCAACCCTGTTGCTCTCTCTTTCCCTCCATCTGTCTTTCCACTACCTTTCAAGTTTTATAAACTCTCTAATCAGCTTTTAGGGAAAGGGGAGACCTTGAAACGTCTCTTTCCATGGTTTCCAATTGGGCATTTCACTTAATAAGAAGGCTGTGTCACTCTATTAAGCACGAGCATGATTAAAAACATATTTATAGAGGATTAATGACTTTTTAATGGCTACAAAATTGCTCCTCAGCGATTGGTCTTTCAGGGCTATGTACCTAATCAGTGGTACAGGAACCCATTTAATCAGTCAGGAATTAAATGCATGTTTGTGAGAGTGTGCAGTGTGCAGCTGGTGCATTTGTGCTACACGGAATGGCCCCAAGGGAGATGTCCTACAGGAAAGGGACTTCTACCTTGCTCAGTGCCTTTGCATTCAGATCACTTTAGCTGAGCATGGGACATCTTAGGGTCCCTTTGGATTGTAAGCTCCTCCAAGAAGGGGCCTGTTTTCCTTTGTTTTCCTTTGTGAGGCACCTTGCAACTCCCACTCTATTTTCAAGCTGAGCCGAGAGGCGAGAGTGTCTTTTTCTGGTAAAAGGAAGTACTTATTAAGCACATGCTTAAACAATGGAACTGTCTTCCACAGGAGGTGTGCTGGTCCCGTGGGTTAACCGAGAGGCAAGGTCCAAGTCTGGTCCATGGTCTAAGGTGCAATGTGGAGGCAGTCCGTAGTAGCTGAAGCTGGGTGCTGGGCAGGGAGTTGGGTGAAATCAGGAACAGGCAAGCAAGCAGGGAGCCAGGACGGGTCAGGAGCTCAGGCAGGAAAGCAGGACAGGGTTCAGGCAGGAACTAGCAACCAACAATGTTGCTCCCGCAACTTGGGACTGGGGCTGGCTGGCTTTTATCTGCCCCAAGGCATAGGGTAGCTCTGATCCTCTGGTGACTCGCCTCTCCTGGCCTGGAGGCGAGCACTCCTCCTGCGGGAACTTAATTCCTTCCGCCTCTCTGCCCTGAGCCTCTGTAGCTCAGGAGAGGCTGGAGGGTTACCGGACCCAGAGGCAACCTCAGCTTCCTCTGACGGGGCTGAGAGTGGAGCACCTGCAGGCAATGGGTCCTCCATCATCTCAGGAGCCAGAGCAGACTCAGCTGATGCCTGCACCTGAGGACCCAGCACAGGTGAGGACCCTTCAGGCTCATGCCCCAGCCTCGGCTCAGCTGGTTCTGGAGGTGGGGAATCCTGTGCAGGCTGGGATCCCTCAGGTTCAGCGTCCGAGTCCGAATCCCAGGCCATCACAGGAGGCAATGATGGCCACCAACCTTTAAAAGATGATGGGACAAATTCATGGAGAAGAGGGCTATCAATGGCTACCAGCCATGCTGGCCATGCTCTCTCTCCACAGTCAGAGACAATGATACTTCTGAATGCCAGTTGCTGGAAACACCAGGAGGGGAGAGTGTTCTTGTGCTCAAATCCTGCTTGTGAGTTTCCCACAGACATCTGATTGGCCACTGTGAGAACAAGATGCTGAACTAGATGGGACATTGGCCTAAACCAGCAGGGTCTTCTTATATTCTTATGTCCTTCACTACTACAGAGACACATGGGGTGTTCCTGGTCTGAGATATATAGGACGCCCCTTTAGATGGATGACTATTGTTACAAATCAAAGCTACCCGGCAAATGTGTGCATCTTGCACACTTCGTGAAAGTTTGACCTCAAAAGATGTTTCTGGGCCAAGGGCTCACTGACTCAGAAGAGATGTTTAATCCAGAAAGGGATCTTTTTACAGAAAGAAAGCCAGGGGTTATGAGACGGGGCTGAAACTGACCACTATTTTCAGATGATTTTGGCTTCCCCTTTCTGTCCACTCAGAATGCAGTCGAGCTGCCTTTGTGCCAGTGAATTTGGGCTCCCTGTAGATAGATAAATAATGAGGCAAAGCTGAAGCATGCAGTTAAAATAAATGCTGGGAGAATGTTTGTTTCCCATCACAGAGCAAGTTGTTCATCTACCCTGTTTAGTCCTAACAATTCCCTCCCCCTCTCTTTCCTTGCCAAATATGTGGGGAACCAGGGACCCTCCAAATCTTGTTGGGCTATAACTCCTGTAATCTATTATCATTTGCCATGCTGGAAGAAGCAGATGGGAACTGGAGTTCAAGAACATCTGGAGGGCCACAGATCCCGCACCCTGTTCTCCCTGTCATTATCTCTGATGGGCAAAATTTATATAAAGGGGTTAACCACCAGTGGGTATTGCAAATTTAATTCACATTCCACAGTGTTTCGATTATTATAACATCTAATCAATGAATCTGGGCCCCCTGTGCTTTTGTCTGTGTTGATGCATTCTGCAACATGAAATTGATGCCATCATAGTGCATTAGGTTCAGTTGTGGCCGACTCTGGGGTTGTGGTGCTCATCTCGCTTCATTGGCCAAGGCATACAGCTTCCGGGCCATGTGGCCAGCATGACTAAGCCGCTTCTGGCGAACCAGAGCAGAGCATGGAAACACTGTTTACCTTCCCGTCGGAGTGGTACCTATTTATCTACTTGCCCTTTTGATGCGCTTTCGAACTGCTAGGTTGGCAGGAGCAGGGACCAAGCAACAGGAGCTCACCCTGTCGAAGGGATTCAAACCGCCGACCTTCTGATCCGCAAGCCCTCAGCTCTGGGGTTTAACCCACAGTGGTAGATTTATCCTGGATTAGTTGCTCTGAGGGGCTTCCCCAATGTTGCTTCATTATTGCAGTCTGGAGGGGCAAGTCTTGTGCTACAATGCAACAAAAGTAGGACAAAAAATAAACCAGAACTGGATAGTTAAAGGATTTCAGGAGGAAGTTATGGGACATGCACTGACTGGGAAGGAAGCAGTATGTCTGCCCCAAATTTTTTGCAGGCAGTATTCACATATAACCACCCTGATGCCATCATGATCAGAAATTACATGAAATCTTTGGAGGTAAGAATGTGAGAACACATTGTTTTCCATTCTTCCCTGTATTCATCACATGCAGAACTGTTTCTGTTTCACTGCAATATGTCTTCCACCAAAGACTGTCCACTGTGGTGAAATTGCATGTGCAATTGATTCAGTCAATTATGAAACTTACTTTACGATTGTGTTAAAGCACACCAACCATTTCAGTGCAAAGGAAACACAAAGCAAATGGGAGGAAAGTAATCAGTTAAGTTGACTGAAGGCAATACAGTGGTACCTCGGGTTACATACGCTTCAGGTTACAGACTCTGCTAACCCAGAAATAGTACCTCAGGTTAAGAACTTTGCTTCAGGATGAGAACAGAAATCGTGCTCCAGCGGTGTGGCAGCAGCAGGAGGCCCCATTAGCTAAAGTGATGCTTCAGGTTAAGTACAGTTTCAGGTTAAGAATGGACCTCCAGAACAAATTAAGTTCTTAACCCGAGGTACCACTGTAACAGTGAACACCAACTGGAATTTTATGTAATTGCATCAATTGCATCAATATTACAATATTCCACACCATTCATTTCAGTTCAAAGGGAACACAATGCGAAGTGGAGGAAGGAAACAATCAATTACATACCATTTGTAGATTGAAAATAACACCAGCAAATACTCATCACACTTGCTGGGCTGATTTCCTCCCGGATATGAGATGAATAAGCAAACAGTGGCAATTTCCACTCTCATTTCAGTCCAGCAAATGCGGTTGGGCTGCTGCTGTATTTTCAGTTTGCAAATGATACATAATCAATGACTCCACCCCATTTGCATTGCATATTCTATACATTGAAACAAATGCTCTTTACACTGAAATAAATTGTGTGGGAAAAATTTAACAATGATGTAATTAACTGGTGTAATTAATTACATGTAAATCCACCACAGCAAGTCAAATAGCAAAGTTTTTGTTGGACGCTGAACTGTAGTGGTATGGAAACAGCGCCGCGTGCAGCAAACAATGGAAAACAATAACTTGTCACATCCCTTATAATAAGCATCAGAACTTACTAGCCAACAATGGAATTTCACAGTTGATAACAACCTCACAAACTTATTAGAAGCCCAGTATTTGAAGACTGTCTTTGCTGAATACCACAAAATAAGGAGGGGGAAAATACTATCCCCAGCATCGGTGGAAAGCAAAGTTAATTAACTCTGACAAAGATACGCCACCGGGCACCAAGAAAGAGAACCGCAAAGTGAGCGCGATGTGTCCAAAAGCTATTGACGATCACAATAAAGGCACATCTTTATGTGATTGCTAAATGGAGCCTGATTGAAACCATCTTAGCTCTGTAATCAAAGCAGTTCTTTTTATCACTCTCCAAAGAATGGCTGCACCAAGATTCATTTTGACACATTTGCTCCAGCACTGAAGGCGCAAAACTAAGAGAGGGAGGGAACCCTAGAAAAACACAACCTTTCATTTGTATGAAAATGAAAAATAACTCCATATATTATGCATTTTCATTCTGATTCATCCATCTGATATTTTGCTTGGACTCCAAGGCTAACGTTCATGCTCCCCTCCTAACACATTTTTGGGCGGCTTCCACCATTGTTCTTGGGAATGATTATTTTATTCTTGACATACATTTAGATATACAACCAGGTCTTCTGCAGGGAAAGCAATGCAGCCCAGTCAATCATTAAGGAAAAGTCTGGGAGTTTTGCCTCCTTGAAAGAATCGAGCATTCTTTTATGGCTCAGTTTTAAGGCCCAAAGCAGACATATGTTGGGGAGTCTCTGCATTTGCTGCCAACATGTCTTCTTGGCTCTAATTTCTATAGCAAAGGGTGGAAATCGATGGAAGAAGGATCAGCCACCGAGTATAACTAGTAGAGCGTCTATGCAACATTCTACATGGAGCACTCTATGGTCAGGCAACACAGCTGATGTCAGAGTGTCAAGGAAGGAATGTGCCAGCGATTGGGAAATGGCAAACAGGCTATAATTCAGTGGGAAGGCAACAGTTTAGCTAGAAATTTTGGTGGTGGGCAGGGGTGATGGGAAAGGAAATCTTGCTGCAGCAAAAGCACAAAAAATTGTGGTGGCAGCAAAACTTACCATGAAAAGGATGCTCATTAGTAAGATGAGGGACCTCAGCAAAGCAGGGTCAGCAGCACCATGTCAGGCAAGCTAGATCCAAACATTGTGGTTTGAGGAATTGTATGTCCAAATGGACCATGTTTTCTCCAGTCCTGAGATGAACATGGCTGGTTGCTGGCCATGATGGTCAATTGAGGCAGCAGTGCTTCTGAATACCAGGAGAGACCGTTTCTGTGCTAGAATCCTGCTTGCCTGCTTCCCACTGGGGCATCTGGTTGGCCAATGTGAGAATAGGAGACTGAACCAGATGGGTCATTGGCCTGATCCAACAGGCACTTGTGTTCTTAGCAATATGTGGAGGATTTCAACTTACGACAAAGCCATGGGGAGCCATTGTTTTGGGCAGCAAATGCCCAAAGTGACCTCATTTGTGAAAGACTGGATCTAATTAATTGAGTCATTTGTTTTGATAGCAGGTTCTAGAGAACAATGACTGCTGTAAAGGAGGGGAGGGAAATAATATGTTAAACAGAAGATTCTCAAACCTATTTGTAGAGTACATATTCTGCTTTTTAAAAAAATGTAATCTGAATCCTGAAATGCTGTTTATGAGGGGAGGGGGGATAATTTATCTTTATGTTTATACCTTAATTAATATTACTTTTGTAGTACAGTTTGGTACAGATTTTTTTTTTACGTGTTAAGAACCATTTTATATCAGTGCATTTTTTAAAAAGAGAAAAGAGTGCCAGTCTTGGTTAAAGAAGCTATCATTTTGACTGTTTCTCTGTGAAAATGCTTAAGTAAGGAATGTAGCCAAATCATTTATTTGGTTCACCTAATAAGTTGCAGAAGGCAGAGATAGGCTGAATTTGGGTTACCCACCCACCTAAACAAAAGTAGTTGGTTTAGCACAGCTTCCCCACATCTTTCAGAGTAACTCCCATCTTCTTTGACCATTGGCTGCTGGCTGGAGCTTATGGGAACAGTAATTCAAAATATCTACAGGGCACCAGGTTGGGGAAGGATGATTTAGCACAACCACTCTGCATTGATATTTGGTTGTGCAAATGAGGCCTTGGTAGTTACTGGGTGGTGAAGAAGTTGTATTGAAACATATTTCTCCACTGAACCAAAGAACAAAAGCAGAGCTTGCTAGATCAGGCTAACGGCCCATCTATTCCAGCATCCTGTTCTCACAGTGGCCAAGAAAATGCCTATTGCGAGAAATCTACAAATAGGAGCTGAGCACAAGGGCAAGTCTCCCCTCTTGTGGTTTCCAGCAGCTGGTATTCAGAAGCATTGCTGCTTCCAGTGCTTTACTTTTCTAAAAAAAAATGTTTAGGGATACTCTCATTTTGACTCAAGAAAATTGCCATTTTATAGTTCAAATTGGGAAAAATAAATACAGTAAATGGACAAAAGTACAAAGATTCACACAATGTTTTAGAAGACATCTGAAGGCAGCCCTGTTGTGGGGAAGCTTTTAATGTTTAACAGACCACTGTATTGTAATACTTTGTTGGAAACCGCCCAGAGTGGCTGGGGAAACCCAGCCAGATGGGCGGGGTATAAATAATAAATTATTGTTATTGTTATTTATTTAGAGGTATGCGTCCCCCTGCATCCCCCCAGAAAAAGCACTGGCTGCCTCCAACTGTAGAGGCAGAACATTGTTGTCATGCCTAGTAGCCCTTGATAGCCCTCTCATCCATGAATTTGTCTAATCGCCTTTTAAAGCCATCCAAGTTGGTGGTCCAAGGGACGCGGGTGTGCTGTGGGTTAAACCACAGAGCCTAGGACTTGCTGATCAGAAGGTGGCGATTCGAATCCCCACGACGGGGTGAACTCCCGTTGCTCGGTCCCTGCTCCTGCCAACCTAGCAGTTCGAAAGCACGTCAAAGTGCAAGTAGATAAATAGGTACCGCTCCGGCGGGAAGGTAAACGGCGTTTCCGTGTGCTGCTCTGGTTTCACCAGAAGCGGCTTAGTCCTGCTGGCCACATGACCCGGAAGCTGTACACCGGCTCCCTCGGCCAATAAAGCGAGATGAGCATCGCAACCCCAGAGTCGATCATGACTGGACCTAATGGTCAGGGGTCCCTTTACCTTTAAGTTGCTGGTCATCATGGCCCCCTGCAGGAGCAAGTTTCATAGCTTGCTGCCTAAAGAAGACTATCTTTTATCAGTCCTAAATCTTCCAGCTTTCAGATTCATTGGATGTCCATGAGTTGTAGTGTTATGAGAGACAGGGGAAAAATACAGTTCCCAGCATGCTTAACAAGACACAGTTCCCAGGAGTCTATGGAAGAAGGTGTATGCTTTAAAAGTAGGGTGGGTATACAACACGAGGTTCAGAAAAGGACAACCAAAATGATCAAGGGGATGAAGCGACTGCCCTGGAAGGAAAGGTTGCAGCCCCTGGGACTTTTCAGTTTGGAGAAAAGCCAAGTGAGAAGCAACATGATAGAAGTTTATAAAATGATGAAAGGCCTGGAGAGAGAAAAGTTCTGTGATGGGGAGATTGTTGTTCCCAGGATGCTTTGGGAGAAGTCATGTGCTTTCAACGTACTGATGTAGCTTCATTGATGCCTTTTTCTGGTCCTAGTTCTATCCAGGTCTAGTTGTCTTGCGTTTTCCAGACCACAGAAGATTAGGTGCACTTGAGCTGGTATGACAGCAAGCACTTAGCTCCCGAGGCTCAGAAGAACACCTGAAATTTCCCCAGCACAAATTAAATTACCAGATTTCATGGCTCATCCCAGCCACACCACAAGCCACACATCAATCTGGAGCATGAAGTATTTCCCCTTTAGGGTGGAAAGACGGAATAGTCAGGTGCAATAAAATGGACTTTTTATAATCCCTTTATGCACTGGGATTATATGAGGAACATAAGATCAGAGAAATGTAGATATACTCTCTTTCTCCTAGACTTTGAGATCCTGCTGGGACATCCTTAATAGGGATCACATTTAAGTTTCTGGAAGGAAAAAAACACCCCACAACAAGAGTTGAAATGATTCCCCTGCCACGATGACAACCCACCACAATTGGCTCTGCCTCTTTTAACTATGATGCTTGTCCTTCTCCATGAGGAGAGGCAGGCTGGTTGCCATGGAGACACAGGGATACAGGACAGTTTACCGTGGCAGCTGTGAAGCCATTCGTGTGACTCCATCAGGGTTCTCATGGCTCAGCTGGCACCCTTCCCTGGATGGAATCTGAGCAGTGCTGGGCAGCGCTCCTGCAGCAGACCACAAGCCCATTAAGGCCAGGAAACAAGCATGTTTTACTCCGGCAGAAGATTTCCACATTCCATCTCCAGACCGTCCCGCAGGCTTTCCCTCCTCAATTGTTCTCTAATCTCATGCTCTGCGGGATTGCTCACTTTCTCATCCGGCCTTTGCTGAGTCTGCTGACAAACAGAGGCCTCTTCTTCCATCGCATCAGAGGATATTTGTCTCCTCCATCTTCTCTGCTAGTATCTTCCATTCTCCCAGAGCTTAGCATCTAAGGCAGGGTGGAGGGAAATGCATGGGCTTGCAAATGTTGCCAGACTACAATTCCCATCATCCCTTGCCACTGACCACACCAGCTGGGGTTGATGGGAATCGGAGTCCAGTAATGTCTGCAGGGCCACATCATCATCATCAACTTCAATAAGAACACACACACACACACACACACACACGCACGCACAAGCCTTTATCAATTACCACTAACCTTAAAATACAAGATGGGTGACACCTGGCTTGAGAACACTACATGTGAAAAGGATCTAGGAGTCTTGGTTGACCACAAACTTGACATGAGCCAACAGTGTGACGCGGCAGCTAAAAAAGCCAATGCAATTCTGGGCTGCATCAATAGGAGTATAGCATCTAGATCAAGGGAAGTAATAGTGCCACTGTATTCTGCTCTGGTCAGACCTCACCTGGAGTACTGTGTCCAGTTCTGGGCGCCACAGTTCAAGAAGGACACTGACAAACTGGAACGTGTCCACAGGAGGGCAACCAAAATGGTCAAAGGCCTGGAAACGATGCCTTATGAGGAATGGCTAAGGGAGCTGGGCATGTTTAGCCTGGAGAAGAGGAGGCTAAGGGGTGATATGATAGTCATGTTCAAATATATAAAAGGATGTCACATAGAGGAGGGAGAAAGGTTGTTTTCTGCTGCTCCAGAGAAGCGGACACGGAGCAATGGATCCAAACTACAAGAAAGAAGATTCCACCTAAACATTAGGAAGAACTTCCTGACAGTAAGAGCTGTTCAACAGTGGAATTTGCTGCCAAGGAGTGTGGTGGAGTCTCCTTCTTTGGAGGTCTTTAAGCAGAGGCTTGACAACCATATGTCAGGAGTGCTCTGATGGTGTTTCCTGCTTGGCAGGGGGTTGGACTCGATGGCCCTTGTGGTCTCTTCCAACTCTATGATTCTATGATTCTAAAAACAATATTTTATGATGATGATGATGATGATTATGTCAGTTGTGACAGGTCAGTGGCCAAATTGTCTTGTTTCCATGTTCCATCTCTTTCACTCTATCGTTTAGTTCTGTATTTATTGCATTTCTAGCCCAGCCCATTTCTTTTTCTTCAAGGAGCTCAATGTGCCATACATGCTTTTCCTGTTTCTCATTTAACCCCCAAACACCCCCGTGAGGTATCTTAGGCTAAGAGTGACTGGCTCAAGGTCACCCAGCGAGTGGGGATTTGAACCCTGGTCTCTTCCCACCCAGGGCAGCCTTACCCTCTGCCTGCTCCAGAACCGCTGCACCATGAGGGACTAGGCCTCAATGGCAGAAGCCTCTCCTTCTCTTTGTCTGCTCTCCAGCAGCTGCTACAAGCAGCCCAAGGGAGCGGACCGGCACCAGCAGCCATGGAGAGGCAATGGGATGCTCCCTTGCTGCTGGCACTGCCACCACCACTCAGGACAAGCAGCGGCTTATCCTCCTCCCCAAGTTCAGTGGCAGCAGCGAAAATAGGAGCATTCCAGGATCAAATCAGAATCGGGGTTGGCGTTTGTAATTCCGGGACTGTCCCTGGAAAACCGGGACACTTGGAAGCTATGCACTTCCCAAGTGATTTCTGAGGGGTTTGGGGAAGAGCTGAAAGAGGATTTTCAGTGCTGGGAAAAACAGCATTTTCGCTTGCCTGTAAAAAATAAATAAAACAAGTGCATTCCGTAACTGACCTCCTCCTTAAGAATATATTAAAAACCTCAATGTTGGTCCTAGACTCAAGCTGTTAGGGCAAAGTGCTTCCCTCAGGGCTCCATGTTGGGATCACAATTCCTGGCAGGGAAACTTTATGTGCCTTAGAAGGATTTCATTAAAAGAAAAAGAAAATACTTTTTTTAAAACTGCCTGCCCTGTTCCTCTTGTCACACCCACAAGTTCTGATGCCTGTAAAAGGCAATTGTGCTCAATCTCGACAACGTTGCTTGGCAAAATGTGACCATGTCAGCATGTTTATTTGAAAAAGGAAGTGACTGACACAGTTGGAGAAGAGGAGGGAGGAGGCAATAATTATTCAAATATATTGTTCAAAGGGGAATATTGGCCACCAACCTGGATGGCTTTTACAGAGGAGTAGAAAAAATCATGAAGGATTAGGCCATCTATGGCTATATTCTACTTCTTCTGTCAGAGGCACGATGCCTTGGAATGGCATTTGCTGGGAATCTCAAGTGAAGAGAGTGGTCCTGCGCCCAGACCCTGCTTTTGTGTCATTGTGATGTTGTGGTTCAAACCAGTGGTGGTACAGTGGTTGGAGTGCCAGACTAGGACTTGGGAGGCCAGGGTCCAAATTCCCCCTCAGCCATGAAGTTCAGTAGGTGACCTTGGGCCAGTCACTGCCTCTCAACTTAACCTACGTCACAGGGTTGTTGGCTGGATTAAAATGGTGAGCGGGGAGAACCATGTACAGTGGTACCTCGGGTTACATATGCTTCAGGTTACATACGCTTCAGGTTACAGACTCTGCTAACCCAGAAATATTACCTCGGGTTAAGAACTTTGCTTCAGGATGAGAACAGAAATCGTGCAGCAGTGGCACAGCGGCAGTGGGAGGCCCCATTAGCTAAAGTGGTGCTTCAGGTTAAGAACAGTTTCAGGTTAAGAACAGACCTCCAGAACGAATTAAGTTCTTAACCCGAGGTACCAATGTATACTACCTTGAGCTCCTTGGAGAAAAACGTAGGATATAAAACGCAATGCGATGAAATAAAAAAAGAAGAAGATTGGACTTCCCTTAGGTATCTGATTGGCCAATGGGTGAGAACAGGATGGGCCAT
The DNA here is from genome assembly GCF_027172205.1 of Podarcis raffonei. Lineage (NCBI taxonomy): Eukaryota > Metazoa > Chordata > Lepidosauria > Squamata > Lacertidae > Podarcis > Podarcis raffonei. The sequence goes on from NC_070616.1 coordinate 18,113,754, forward strand.
TGGCCTGATTCTGCCCAGGCGCTTCTTATGCTCTCATGGTGTTACAATCCTTTCTTTCTATATTCTCCCAAACTTTGAGACCATAAAATGGGAAGGAGCTTTGGCCACTGGGGAATGCAGTCCTCAGGCAACAACAACAACTAGCAACACACTGAGCCATGTGGAGGAAACCTTTCCATACAACAGGGGTAAGTAACTTTAAAAGAAAGTCCCCAGAGATCCTTAATGTTCAAGTTGCGCCCGGACCGAAATAGTACTACCTATTCTCCAGTGAGTCACACGCATCACTTCCAACACCACAAGTTTATTCTCGACTCACTGTTTCAGATGGATTTACCACTTCCTGGGCCACCTATGATGATTTCTTCTATTACAGTGGAGTGTTCCCTCTGCTGACCAGCCACACCCATAAGAAGATCCCTGCCACATCAGGTCAGTGGCTCATCTACTCCGACATCCTGTTCTTACAGCGGCCACCCAGATGTCTATGGGGAGCCCACAAGCAGGGCATGACCATAAGATCAGCTCTCCAAACTTGCTGCTCCCAGAAACTGATAATCAGAGGCCTACCGCATTAGAATGTAGCCATATTTGCTTGAAACTGGAGGAGAACATAAAAGAAGAGCCTTGTGGATCAGGCCAATGACTCACATAGTCTGGCATCCTGTCCCCATAGTGGCCAATCAGATGTCTGTGGGAAACTTGCATGTAAGACTCAAGCACAAGGGCACTCTCCCCTCCTGTGGCTTCCAGCAACTGGTATTCAGAAACATTGCTGCCTCTAACTGCGGAGGCCAAGCTAGCAGCTAGCCGATGTCCTCTCCTCCACAAATAAGATTTAAGATTTATAAGTCAGAAGGGAGCTGGTAGGCAAGATCTTGGCCAGTGTTTGCGTGTTCAGACCTTTAAACCTCCCCCTTAAATAAATTCAGACAAGACTCAAATTTTGGTTTGGTTTTTGGCAGAATTTAGGCCACAACTTTATTGATTACAGCAAGTGAGTGGTTTCATAGGCTCTGGTTCGACTAGCTCCCTGCACCGTAGGCGGAAAGCCGGGAACAGGCTACCCTGCATCAAGGGACCTACCAATTGGGTGTTGTGGCTATCCAATCATACCCACCCACAACACAGGGTGTGGTGGCCAGGTCTCACCACGACACATGCCCTCTTTAAGGGAGGACCCAAACTTGGGTCTCCAGTGTTTTTGGACTACAATTCACGTCATTCTTGACCACTGGTCCTGCTAGCTAGGGATGATGGACGTTGTAGTCGAGAAGCAGCTGAAGACCCAAGTTTGGGAAACACAGATCTAGGCCCTGTAGCAGTTTTATGTTAATCCTGACCTGGTGACTCTCCCTTTTCGCTATCAAGCTGTTTGCCTGCAACCTCTCTAGTAAGACAAAATATTTTCAAGTGTGTGCAGATACTCTACAGTTCCATATCACTTTTATCCACTTCCAAAATCTCCCTTGGGAGCTCAAATGGAAATGCTATGATTTATTTCAGTTCATTAGCATTCATCATCAGGGTCAGCCACCCCTGAGACAAGAGCACTCACAACCTTCAAGCGCAGATGGCGGTGGATTCCAACTCCCACCAGCCCCGACCAGTGGAGCCAATGGTCAGGGAGGATGGGAGTTGTAGTTTAACAACAGCTGGAAGGCACCACGTTGGCTACCTTTGATCTAATAAAAGAGAGGTTTGTGTGCCAAAAGTCATTTCTGTTCATTAGGCCACTCACTGGACAGCTGAGTGGCTCCTGAGAGCAGTGGAATTGCCTGCCTCTAATTTAATTCAAGGATCTAAGGAGGAAGAAATATATATCCAGGCAGCCAGCTACTTTTGTAGATATCAGGAAGGAACAAAGAGAGGCTTGTTCCTTGTAATCGGTTCATCAATCAACTCCAGATATGATTTCTGCTTAATTCAGAGATGTACTCTAGCCACGACAAACTATGGAAACAGTGCCACATCGTAACTGAAGGCGACAAATCCCAAGGGTGTGTTTGTGTATATAAAATGCAATTCTGTTTTTTGTGTGTGTTCTGATTTTTGACACCGTGGCTGCGTGTTCCTACCTGCTTTCAAACTCGAAGCCTGTTCAAGAGAAGGAGACCGTTGACTTTACACAATAGATGCGCTTGGCTGAACTGATAACAACTTCACGCATACCTGGAGCAAATTGGAGCCAAGGGCATGGAAGGAAACATGAGTCCTGGCACCTATATAATGCCTATCGTGTTTTGTCATTGCTTCTGTGGAGACAGAGTGACATCCACTTTGATCCTTTCCAAAAAGACATGCGCAGTCGCCAGGGCCATAATTCATTATTGCGCAATTTGTTCTTGGTACAAGAAATGCCCAAATGGTGACGGCAAACTGGACAGCTGAGCCAATTGCCCTGTTATGATGATGTTGATGTTAGTGCAAAATCAAAGTTCATAGGGCAGGAGAGTGTGCTGGCTTGTGGCTATTTTGGTTACCATGATCCTGTGAAATTTTGCAGTGTGGTTTTCCCATGAAATAATGTGTGTGAGCCCCCAAAGGGCTGCAATCTTGTGCAGTGCCCCAAAACACTTTTGGTGCTGTGCCAAAAAAGTGGGGTTTTTTTGGAGGGGGGGAACCACGATGCAAAATTGCAAAAGATCACAGCAACCAAAATGGCTTCCATGCTCATGCGATTAAATGCAGGAAGATGGCGTCTGGGAATATGGCGTCTCAGATTTTGGCTTCAAAGTGTTGGAGGTATGAGATGCCCATGGCCAAATGTGGCTCCACAAGCCTCTCTATTTAGCCCTTTGGAGCCTCTCCAGCCCACAACCCTCTCCAGCCCTGCTCTGCTCCCTCCTTGAGTATTTTTTCCTTGGTTGGAATGGGTCCTTGGACTCCAATGATGCTTGCTGCTTGCCTAGATTAAGGTTACCAGATTTTTTTCAATGAATCTGGGGACACTTTTCAATTTCCTACTAAATAGATGGATTTTGTCAGGGGACTGATTTGTAAATCTGGGGACTGTCCCTGTGAAACGGGGACATCTGGTAACCTTAGCCTAAATGGAGGACAGGTAGCAGCGTGTGTAGGAACCAGCCTACTATGCAATTTACATTTATTACTCCACACAATTTTTGTCTCAGGTCCTGCCCACTGATATGTGGCTCCCAGAGGGGAATGCAGCCCTCAGACTCACAATAGTTCCCCATCCCTGAGAAAGGCCTTTGGTCAAATCCAGAGGATCTCTTCCTATGTTTCAACACTTGGCATCTCCCAGAATAAGGTCACTGGTGATGATGTTGTCCCTCCCAAAGAATACTCTGTGTTTGTTGGGAGAGACCTCATCCCTTGTTTGTGTTTCTATGGTTCTGCATTGCATTCTGGTCTGGCTCCCATCCTCAATTCCCCCATAAACTGAGAACACGACAAAGTTAATTATCAACGTGAAAAATGGGACGAAAAATAAATAAATACAGTTGATTTGGCAAGGAGGCGGGGAAGGAGAAAGAAGGAAATCTCGGATTCGATGACTAATCCCGGGAGGGCACATTAAATTAGTATTAGCTGATCAGCCACAGAGGAGCAGAGGAAAATTTCTGCTGGACTCTTCCCTTCGTGTCCACTCCCTGGCTTCCTTTTCCATCCCTCGGTCCTTCCAGTCCTGAAAAACATACACACTGTTGCCACGGCAACCGAGACGAGATACATGTATATGAGAAAATGAGACAATCTCTTTCCTCGGTAATCACTTGGATGGTGGAAAATGTAAACCTCGGTGTTGCTCGTAAAGAAATATCCACCGCTGATGGAAGACAACAGGCACAGGATTTTCCCACCATTTCACCGAATGCCATATGGCTTTGCACACCTCATTGGGGATTACTTCTCCCTCCCACCATGAAAAATAAAAATGAGCATCCACAACATTGTGGTGCTCAATTTCAGCATCCTCTATGTGGCTGCTGCTTGGAGCGCAGGCTCAGAAAGCCACTTTCCAGCACTGTGGTGATTAAAATTAAAGGTGGGAGAATTTCTCGATTTTGGTTTTCCACTGTCTTATCTCCAGTTGGGATTCTTATTTGTTAGAGGGAGTCCGGAGTGGCAAACATCAAAATGTTACGATGATGTAATTTAAGATAAAACGGAAGCATGTTGGAAACATCTAGTGGCTGTTTGAAAGAAATCTTAAAGATGTTAAAATGTTTGGAGCCTCCAAAAATATAAAATATATTAGCAAACACTCAATTTTTTTTTTTTTTTTTTTGGAATGTCTACCTTGCCACTTACACTTTGCACACAAAGCTGCCGCAGTTGTTGGTTGGGAGCTGTTAGTCACCAAATAGCAATTTTCTAGGTATTGCAGGTATTGCACATCACTTGGCCAGAGCGCTGCATTACAAAATTTGGATATTCACATACAGTATACAGTGGTACCTCAGGTTACAGACACTTCAGGTTTCAGATGCTTCAGGTTACAGACTCCGCTAACCCAGAAATAGTACCTTGGGTTAAGAACTTTGCTTCAGGATGAGAACAGAAATCATGCGGCAGTGGGAGGCCCCATTAGCTAAAGTGGTACCTGAGGTTAAGAACAGTTTCAGGTTAAGAACGGACCTCCAGAACGAATTAAGTTCTTAACCCAAGGTACCACTGTAGTCGCATCTCTTCTTGAAAAGGCCTGACAAAGACTTTCTCCATCAGAGACCCTAGACAGCTGCTGCCAGCAAAGTACCGATGGTCTGAGCCTTTATTCATTCATTTATTTATTGCATTTATAAATGCAGTTTGAAAGCATGTCAAAGTGCAAGTAGATAAATAGGTACCGTTCTGGCGGGAAGGTAAACGGCGTTTCCATGTGCTGCTCTGGTTCGCCAGAAGCGGCTTAGTCCTGCTGGCCACATGACCCGGAAGCTGTACGCCGGCTCCCTCGGCCAATAAAGTGAGATGAGCACCGAAACCCCAGAGTCGGCCACGACTGGACCTAATGGTCAGGGGTCCCTTTACCTTTATTCCACCTGTTACCCCACAGAACTCAAGGTGGTGTTCATTGTTCTCCCCCTCCTCAGTTAATCCCCACAAGCCCACCTGCAAGGTAGGTTAGGTTGAGAAAAGAGAGTGACTGGTCCAAGGTCACACCCAGATAACTTCACAGCTGAGTGCGGATTCGAACCCTGGTTTCCCAGGTCCTAGTCTGATCCTCTAACCACTACACCACACTAGCTCTTTACAGTGGTACCTTGGGTTACAGACGCTTCAGGTTACAGACTCCGCTAGCCCAGAAATAGTACCTCGGGTTAAGAACTTTGCTTCAGGATGAGAACAGAAATTGTGTGGCGCAGGCGCAGCAGCAGCAGCGGGAGGCCCCATTAGCTAAAGTGGTGCTTCAGGTTAAGAACAATTTCAGGTTAAGAACGGACCTCCAGAACGAATTAAGTGCTTAACCCGAGGTACCACTGTATATTATAATGTTTATCAGTTCATATGGAGAGGGTGGGGAAAAGAACAGAAAACACCCGGCTCTGGGTGGCTGGGGCTCAGCTTCCTTGATGGTTTGCTTTTTAAATAATTAATTTTCCAGTTGGAAAGAAATCGAGAGAGAGAAATAAAGTTGTTTTAAAGGCCAATTTTCTTTGCTTTGGAATTAATTTTACCCTTTCTCGAAACCCCCTCCACAATTATAGCTTCAGGTGCATTGCAGCTCGATTCAGAAAATAAAGCCATGCACTGTACTATAAGCCTCCGCTGGGGTTATTTACGAGACACAAGAGCCCCCCTTGGAAGCTGAGAAAGAAATGGGTGGGGGCTGGGGGGGGACATTCCTTCCTTGAGTGCAGAGCAATAACAGCTCCTAAAGAAGGAAGCCCTTTCCCTTTTTCTGTCTGTTTGCTTCCTTCAGCCTGCATGTGTTTCCAATCTGCAGCTAAACATACAAGCACAGAATGCAGACCCCTCCCACACAGGTCTTACGTGTTTATGTGTGTGTGAGCACACAAACGCAAACACATGCACACAAGCACGGCACCGCCACTCTTTTATTTATTTTCCCAACAGATAGGTGAGGCCATGTTGTCGAAGGCCCAATCAGGAGATGCCTCTGCAATTTCAGCAATGGGACAGCCACTCCCTAATTCTCCCCTGTATGTTATCACGTTCTGTGCGCACCCTATAGAATCAACCTTCAACACTTCGGTTGCAGGAAGTTTGTGGACAGAGATAATTCATTTACATTTGGGGGATCCTGAGAACAGTCCAGGAGGACCATGCTGGGTGTTCCACATTGGGGTGGGTGGTGGTTTCGTTCTCATGATCTCAAGCAATGTGAGCAGAGGGTGGGAGATTAAGGCTCATTTGAGAGTGTGCATGGGGGCAGGATTCAATTACATTTACATTTGAATGGGAAACATTATTCTTATTCTTATTCTTTTATTTAAGAACATACAACAACAATACAAAATAAATAAATAAAGAAAGAAAGAAAGAAAGAAAGACAATTGAATCAAAACTAAAGTTAAACATACAGACAAAGACTGCTCCCCACATTAAATAGGGGGCGCCCTTTGCATGGTCGCATGCAGCCCCTGGACCCTATGCGGCTCCATTAGCACATGCTTGGCTTTGCCTTTCCCCAGGTGGGATACCTGGAGGTCTCTGCCTACCTCAGTCAGTTGTCCAATCCCACCTGGGGAAGCATTGCCAAGGTGACCAGGCCAGGTAGGGGGAGGGACTACCTGCCCACACAATAGAGGGAGGATCTTACCTGGGAATCTTCAGTTGGCTCCAGAGCTTCTCCCACCCTACCCACCCTCAATTAAGACTTCTTTTGCAGGTTACCCATTTCTCCACAGGTACGCGGGTGATGCTATGTCAGGATCGCTGTTGAAGGGCCAGAAAGGAATCCCCCTGCGTTGGCAGATTTTGCCTTTCCCATTAGCAAAACATCTCAACTTTGGCGGTATCAGGACTTGGGTGGAATCCTTTAGTCTATCTTCCCTGAATGGAGGGGTATGCAGTGGTGACCCATGCCCCCTTCCTGTTTGCAGCGGCAGTACCAGGGTTCCCCGTTAAAGGGGTTTTTGAGGGGAGGCTTTGACCGTACACCTAGAGGTCATCATTGCTCTCCCCTGTGACAGCGGCGTAACGGGGGCGGGCTCTCTCTTCTTGAACATATGTTCTCCAGAGCCAGCCCATCCCCCCTCCACACTGGATAACCCTGATGTTCCCCAGATCCCCGGTGGGGGACTGGCAGGGATAAACGCCCAGTGCCTGAGCCAAGGTCTACCCACATCTGAAATGTAATAAAGTTGTGGCCAATTTTAATCCCATAGCAAGTTGTCTTGAGTCGTTATTCCACATGGGGGGGGGCGCCCAGGGTTTGGGGGACTCCGCCTGTCCACGCAAAACAAATTTGGATCATTCCATTCACAATCCCTGAAAAGAATGATTCTTGGTATTGGGGGTGAGGTAGTAACATTTCCCCCTTAAATTTTAATAATTTTATTTCATATAATATCACAAATGTTTGAGAGATGTGGAAACAAACAAAGCATGCCTTGTCTCTTTGATAGCAGATGTTCCACATTTTAAAAAAAGAAACACAGAGTTGTTATTATTTCTTTTATTATTGTTGTTTATTATTTACCCACCCGTCAGGTCAGGTTACATAACGCAAGATTAAAAACAATCTAAAACAACTTACAGGCATGTATAGAGTACCTTCTGGCCCTGTGGAGCCTTCTATGTGGGGTTCCTCCGGGTTCAGTGTCCCCCCCCCTTTGCTGTTTAATACCTCCATGAAACCACTGTTTCTTTGCAAAGGAGGAGGATGGAGGAGAGAACTGGAACAGGTGGGGGCCACACAACTGCCAGCCAAGAAGCAGAAAAGCAAGTCAGACTTTGTTGACAATCTAGCATCTAAAATAAAACAACACAAGACAACTTCTGAGACAAGTGGTTGAGAAATGGCAAATTCCATAGACTTGTGGCTGGCTGCCTGGTCCCTCTGAGTGGGCTCCCCATTCACTGGTGATGTGTTGGAATGCACAAACAAAGGAGACTTCCGTCTTCTTGTCAGTACATGTGTGCTGGGCAAGAGGATGTGCTGGGAAGACCTCAGCTCTCTGGGACATTGTCTGCTTGACCTTTCAGCAGTTCCAAGTCCTTCTCGCTCAGCTAGAGTGTCTGAGATTTCTGCGGCCTCATTGGCAGATCACAGAACTGTCAACACCAGCTGGGGAACAGAAAGCTGGAGAGAGAGAGAGAGAGAGAGAGAGAGAGAGAGAGAGAGAGAGAGAGAGAGAATCATTTTCCAGACTGATGCATTCTAATTATTGACTCCCTCTTGGGAAGCATAGGATTCCCCCTCCCTCCCTCCGCCCCAATCTCTCTCTCTCTCCCTCTCTCTCTCTCTCTCTCTCTCTCTCTCTCTCTCTCACACACACACACCCTCTGACAACTTGTATTTATTTTATTTGTTTATTTTGTAAAATTTATATACCACTTGATTGCAAGAAAAACGCAAAGTGGTTTACAAAACAGATAGAACAATACAGTGGTACCTCGGGTTAAGAACTTAATTTGTTCTGGAGGTCTGTTCTTAACCTGAAACTGTTCTTAACCTGAGGTACCACTTTAGCTAATGGGGCCTCCTGCTGCCGCCATGCCACCGCTGTGCGATTTCTGTTCTCATCCTGAAGCAAAGTTCTTAACCCAAGGTACTATTTCTGGGTTAGCGGAGTCTGTAACCTGAAGCGTCTGTAACCCGAGGTACCACTGTACAATTATCAATAAGGATGAATTAACGACAATGGTTTAATTTGGAAAAGTTACAATAAGAGATTAAAACTCGCACTAGCTTTCCCAGCCCCTGGGTAGGCTTGACTAAACAATAATGTTTTTAGCAGGTGATAAAAAGGTGACTGCCTTATATCAAGAGGCAGGGAGTTCCAAAGTGTAGGTGCTGCCACACTTGAAGATAAAGTTCTTACAGAAGTAGAACAGGAATAATGTGGACAATTCTGCCGATCAAAGCAGTTGAGTGGGCACATATGGGGCAGGGAGATCCTTTATATATTATATATGTTTTATATATACTTTATGTACTACATATACTTTTGCAGCTCTGCTTTTCTTTATTTTCTAGGTTGTGGAGTAGATTATGTTCTTTTTAAGCTTCTAAAAATGAGACTGTTGAGAACACTTAAACTTTGAGGCTTTTACACAGTAGCCTTCATTTTAAATAGCAGTGCTTTTTTTCTTTTTTTAAAAAATAAATCCTATGGAGATACTCTCATTTTCCTACTCATATTGAAATACTGCCCCTAAATGAGGCCAAACTTGGATTCACAAAATGTTTAGGGGTATGTGTACCCCTGCGTACCCCCAGAAAGAAAGCACTGGATGGGAGCCTTCTTTGATCATTCCCCCACTCCTTTATTTTGCAGCCCATAACACAAGGACACAGAGCATGTGAAATTCTAGTAGATCTGTACCTGTAGCTACACCGGAACGGGGAAGTGGCTTTTTCATTCAATGTTTCCTGCAGCACATACTTAAATGATGGAACTCCCTCCCACAGCAGGCAGAGATAGCTGCCAACCTAGATGGTTTCAAAAGACGGTTAGACAAATTGATGGAGAAGGGGGCTATCAATGGTACTAGCCACAATGGCTATACTCCACCTGCATAGGTGGAGGCAGCAATGCTTCTGAATGGAAGCATCAAATCCCCCCTGCAAGTTTCCCATTGAGGCATCTGGTGGGTCTCTATGAGAGCAGGATGCTGTACTAGATGGGCCCTTAGCCTGATCTATCAGGCTCTTCTTATGTTCCTAAGTACATACAGGGTTGCAGCCTGAATTGTGTAGCCTTAATGGTTCCACACAGCCTTCAAGACCTTTTCCAGGGAAAAGGAGAGAAGGGTGATGGCAGATGAGAAATGCCCCTTTGGTTATGGAGCAAAGGACCCTTTGTTCACCCTGGCAGAGGAGGAACCCCGAGAGTTAGGTGAGGACTTTCTTCATTCCTCCCAGGGTTCTCTGTGCAGCCATTGTTTGCACATCTGGCTGGACATCTGGAAGGAGGTTTGATTGCACTTTCATTAAAAATTTGTGAGACTTTCCCACCCTCCCCGCCGCTGCCTCCATCCCTCCCTCTTCCCCTCCAGCCATGCATGGCCTTGTGCATTCTCATCGTGTTTCTCTGCAGAGACTTCCTGGGGGAAGGGTCAATATTCTTAGCTCTGCGCCTTTCTTTGTGTGTGTGTGTGTGTGTGCATGTGTGAGAGAGATGTGTGTGCAAAAGGGCATCTATATTCCTATATCGCTCACGTTTCTGTGTTTGCATTGGCTGCAGATTCTTGGCAGCCCTTGGGTGCTGAGTTTGGAGGCTAGTTAATTGCAAAAGGCCTTTGATTAGCAGGGCGTTCCCCCACCATACTGGCCTCCTCTTCTGCGGTGTCCAGTTCTTGGATTCACAGTTCTTGGCCAGGATCATGGAATCGCATGTGCTGTAGACCCAGTCACTCTAGCGGGAGATCGTGGTGATTGCTGTTGCATTCTACGCATTCTTTTGAGAGCTCGGCCAACCCTATAGCTCTCCTGCTCCACACAGTCTCTTTTCAGACCACCTACATTGGGGTGGGGAACCTGAGGCCCTCTGAGGCCTCTCTCTGGCCCTTGCTATCTCTCTCTCTGGTCCTTGAGATTCTCCCAGGCTACACCTTGTTGGAAGATTCAGGACAGATTAAAGAATGGACTTCTTCATGCGGCGCATTAAACTGTGGAACTCTCTCCCACAGGAGAAGAAGAAGAAGAGGAGGAGGAGTAGTTTGGATTTGACATCCCACTTTATCACTACCCTAAGGAGTCTCAAAGCGGCTAACAATCTCCTTTCCCTTCCTCCCCCACAACAAACACTCTGTGAGGTGAGTGGGGCTGAGAGACTTCAGAGAAGTGTGACTGGCCCAAGGTCATCCAGAAGCTGCATGTGGAGGAGTGGGGAAGCGAACCCAGTTCACCGGATTACGAGTCCACCGCTCTTAACCAGTACACCACACTGGCTTGGATTGCTTTAAAAGACTATTGGGCCAATTCATAGATGGTTTAGTTCTGCCTCCACAGCTGGAGGCAATGTGATTCTGAATACCAGTATCGGGGAGCCTCAGAAAGTGAGAATGCTCTTGAGGTTTGCACCCCTGCAAGAGTTTTTTGCCCGAGTGCCATGTGTTCTTGAGTACCGACTGCAGCGCTTACTCTCTCCTGTATGGAGGACAGAGCTGGAGGGGTGACTTTGTGTAGAAACTAGCCTACTGCACAGTGGTAAAATTTGCATTCTTTGCTCCTCCCACTTTTGCCTCTGGCATTACTTGCCACTGACAACATGCCCTCCAAAATGCCTGAGATGAAAATAGGGACATTTCTCAGTCCCTGCCAACTGACCTTCCTCGACCCTCCATTTCCCATCAGAAGAAGGGCAAGTGCTACCACGGCTACAACAATGGGGCACATCACACATTCCCTCCACTGCCCAGAGAAAACCCCTTAATCCCGATGTTATTTTATTTTGTTCTTTGGTGGATTTACAAAAAGAAAAACATAGCACCTTGCATGCTGGTTTGAGTTAAATAACAGCCATGTAGGTTAGAAGATTCAGGGTTAATATATTTCATATTAAATGCAGTTTACAATTTTGGTTAGGGGAGACACACACACACACACACACACCCTCAATGTCATTTCCTGGTGTGTGTGTGTTTTCTTTCCCATGAAGTTCATGAATACACCTGCTTGTTCACAATTTTGTTAATGAATAACCCTGAATTATCCGTGAAATATTTAAGTGGCACCATGATCTCATCAGGCATTAAGCATGCATGAGACAAGCTTAGCAACCAGAAAAGAAACATCAACAGCCCAGGCTAGGGGAGCGGGGACCACCCCCCCACACAACACACATACTTCTGAAAACTCAGCATGTTGGAAAACAAAAAGATCCCTTTTGGTGATAAGAACATAAACACCAAGAGAGATGAAAGCCTCAGAAACGATGAAATAGGTTCTGTTTGTATTCCCCTCCTGCCAACGCAACTTATTCTTTTCTGCTGAAATTTGACATTTCTCCCGCATTGGCTTTGCCTCTTTCTTGTGGTCCATGTTCTCTCTCTCTCTCTCTCTCTCTCTCTCTCACACACACACACACACACACATTTTTTAAAAAGCGCAATCGATATGACTGTTCACATGGAAGCATAAAGCTTCTTTGTGTGTGGTATGTCAATGCACAGAAACACATCTGCATATCAGTGAAGCATTTTGCAAAATAAAAAATAAAAAATTGATGCAACTGTACAGGGACACTAAGATGTCTCCCTTGTAGGAGCCAAAGCATGCTTTCACCTGGGCTGAAGCAGGTGTGCAGCAAAGCATTAGTGCACAGATCTGATTTCAGAAATAGAGACACACAGAGAGATTCATTCCTGCTTTTATCTGTAGAAGAGATGGATGAAGAGAGCCAAGAGGGTCATATGAGGGTAGAAGGGGACACACCCACCTCCACTTTGCTTTTAACCTCTTTCATAAGGACAGTATGTGCCCCCAGTCCAAAGCACTGCACAAATGAAATAAGAATGAAAAGACACACTTTTTAAGGGGAGTGGATGGGAAGTGTGAGACAGAGAAACTGGAGCGTGATGCCATCTTTTTGAATTAAATTTAAAAATAGACGGAGAGTCAATGAGGCAGTGCGGTCCAGAGAGGCCGTTCCAGATGGCAAGAGGACTGGAGGATGTTGGCACCAAGTATGGCAAGAGAGTTTGGTGCATGAAGCAAAGAAAGAAAGTTAAACTATGGAACTGGCTCCCTTCGGAGGCAGCGATGACCACCAACTTGGATGGCTTCAACATAGGATTGGAGAAATTCATGGAGGAGAAGGCTATCACATGACCCTTCCAGAGCTAAAATTCCCAGAGGGGTTTAACCCTTCCTTAGCCATCAACAAAAATGACTGGCTGGTGTCCCTTTGACACTGGCCTCCCTCAGTTGCCACCAGAGATCTGAGTTCAACTCCTTATGCATACAGAACTCATGCAGGGTTGACTACGCACTAGATGGATGGCCACCTCGATCCTATCCATTTCCAGATCCTATCCAATTCTTAGCCAAATCTTGTGTTGGGTGGGGGAATCCAACCCACCAGGGCTCACATCTCTTAGCTTTCAGCCTCTGAGCGACTGATTCTTCTGTGTTCCATAACACAACGCCGCTGCCAATTCTGATTCTCCAATATGCCTTCTATTTGGCCTTAATAAAGCAGTTGTTGTCGGTTCATTAATAGCTGCTTATTAGAACCACATTGGCTGCATGCGGCACGGGAAGAAAGATCTCACAGAGCTCCTTAAGCTGCAGCTATCCACCTCCATCCCTTTCATAAGAGATGCAGGCACACGGGGCTGCTAATCCTCCGGCAATGTGCTTCTAATAACCACTTGTTATTCGTTTACAGGACCAAATAGTTACAGCTTGTGAAATGCAAATGAAACCTGCATTTGGAAAAGTTTTGCTCTGCGGATCCTGCCAACTGATTGGGAATGGAAGAAGCATTAGGGCCTCTGCCAGGCTGTTCTCGGCTGCATAACAATAACATGGCACTTTTCATCAAACAATTTAACCACTGAGAAGAGGGATGGGGTGAGGAACCATTACTTCTGCCACCGCCAATGTGAGTTCCTCTCAATTTTTAGAATGGTGGGGTGGTGGTGGGGTGGGAGATTAAAGCGGGGTGAGAAATCTCGAGCCCAGGGGCCAAATGTGGCCTGACAGCTTTCTTTGTCTGACCCTCAGAACATCTTCCTATTTTATTTCACAAACTTTATACAGTGGTACCTCAGGTTACATACGCTTCAGGTTGCATACGCTTCAGGTTACAGACTCCGTTAACATAGAAATAGTACCTCAGGTTAAGAACTTTGCTTCAGGATGAGAACAGAAATTGTGCTCCGGCGGCGTGACGGCAGCAGAAGGCCCCATTAGCTAAAGTGGTGCTTCAGGTTAAGAACAATTTCAGGTTAAGTAAGGACCTCCGGAACAAATTAAGTACTTAGCCTGTGGTACCACTGTATGTCACATGGCTGTACAGAAACAGCAAAGTAGTTTACAAGAAGCTTGCTGGAAAATAAGACTCCAAGATGGTTATCACCAATGGAAGCTAAGGCAGTTAAAAAGCTAAATATGGAGTCGAAATGGCCAAGATATTGGGAAATCTTGGAAAAGGAAGGGGACAAACTGAGATTGCAGAGTTTCGAAAAATTAAAAGGGAAGGTGAGAGATTGGTTACATTATCACCAAATAAATGAAATGTTTAAACTAGACAGAAAAACAGGCTTCCAGGTGGAAAAATCAAAATTAGAGACTGAACTGTTAGAATCCAGTACTAAGAATTTGTCAAAAATGTATAATCTGCTGCTGAAATGGAACACACAAGATGAAATGGTTAAATCAACTATGATTAAATGGGCTCAGGACATTGGTCATAACATTATGTTTGCTGACTGGGAAAAGTTGTGGACCACCGGGCTGAAGTTTACGGCGTGTAACGCCTTAAGGGAAAATATAATGAAAATGATTTATAGGTGGTACATAACCCCAGTCAAGCTTGCAAAAATTTACCATTTGCCTGATAATAAATGTTGGAAATGTAAAGAAAAGGAAGGTACTTTTTTTCACCTCTGGTGGACGTGCCCGAAGATTAAGGCATTCTGGGAAATGATTTACAATGAACTGAAAAAGGTATTTAAATATACTTTCACCAAGAAACCAGAGGCCTTTCTCTTGGGTATTGTCGGCCAGGGGGTGTTAAAGACAGATACAACCTTTTTTATGTATGCTACAACAGCAGCTAGAATACTCATTGCAAAGTACTGGAAGACACAGGATCTACCCACACTGGAAGAATGGCAGATGAAGGTGATGGACTATATGAATTTGGCGGAGATGACGAGCAGAATCCGAGACCAGGGAAGAGAAGCGGCGGAAGAAGAATGGAAAAAGTTTAAGGAGTATTTAAAGAAACATTATAAAATTGGTGACAGTTAGAATGATGTTGGATTAAAATAAATGGTTACTATCAGTAAGGGTTATGATAAAGAGAATAAGGGTGAATATTATAAATTTATAATAAAATAAGGCAAGATTTCGCTGAATAACTGTAAGAATTTGGAATACAGAAACGGGAAGTAAGGGGAGGTCGAGGAAGTAAGGTTTACAAATTGGGTTATGAAATGGTACTTGTTTTTATGTTTTATTATTGTCTGATGTTTGTTTATGTATGTTTTGTTTTTGTTATATTAAAAATTGTTCAATAAAAATATTATTAAAAAAAAAAAAGTAGTTTACAAGAAGAATAACACAATGAAAGTATCACCAAAAACACTTATTTAAACACTTAAAAAAATTAAAATCAATGATAAGCTAAAAACAGATTCAAACATATGTCAACATTGTGCATATCTGGGCAGGTTTGTCTGGACAAAGAAGTTTTTAGCAGGGGCTGGAAATGGTACAGTGAAGGAGCCTGCCTGATGTCAACAGTCTTACGAGACCACGCCCCCTCCCATTGGCCACACCACTCATTGGCCCTGTTCTATGCCCTCTTTGAATGTTTTCACCTGACTGAGATGTGTGTTTGAACTCTCACTTCACTGAGGCTGGCTGGCTGTACATGGGGGATAGGTGTAGAAAACGATGACTTCTGCAGGGCTGAAATGTAGCACCCCATAGAAAGGTAGGAGTTGCATCCATGGAACCACCCACTTTTGTCTCTGGCCCTGCCCACCACTAGCATGTAGAATCCGGAAGACTCCCCCTTAAGGGAACGCTGGCCTAAAGCAAAAATAGGAAACGCACATGTGAGCTGGGTCTGATAGGAGTCCAAAAATTTCATGGGATGGAACAGAGGAATTCTTCTCCGGCTCAGGATATATTCTGAGCTGGATTAAAATTCAAAGGTCATTAAAAAAAAGTCCATGCCTCAAAACTGAGTCCAGTATTAGAGGCTCTGAAAATCTCCTAAACTCCCACTCAGCTCTGCTCACATGAGCCTTATGGGAGTTATAGTCCCGAAACATGCATAGGGCACCTTGCTGGTGAAGATTGCCCTAAGCCATGTCCCCTCTTCTTGCTTGAATAACAGGTTAAAAGGGTGGAGGATGCTGTAAATAAATCAACGATGCTGCAGCAAACAACAGCAATGCATCTGAGCCAACACTGAATCTGATTCATACCTCTTCTGGTATGCCCCGCGGAGGACCTTAAGGTCCACAAATGACAACATTTTGGAGGTCCCAGGTCGCAAGGTGGTTAGATTGGTCTCAACTAGGGCCAGGGCCTTTTCAGTACTGGCCCCGACTTGGTGGAATTCTCTGTCACAAGAGACTAGGGCCCTGCTGGACTTGACATCTTTCCACAGGGCCTGCAAGACAGAGCTGTTCCGCCTGGCCTTTGGTTTGGACTCTGTCTGACCCTTATGTTTCTCTCCCCTTATGGTCTTGATCTACTGGCTACTTTTAAAATGAGGCTGCATTTTAAATTGCATTTTAACCTGTATTTTAAATTGGTTCTCTCCCCGCCCCCCATTATGTTTTTACTGTGATTTTGTTGGTGGGAACGCGGGGTATTCTAAAATTCTATGATTTTATAAAGCTGTTTGAGAGTGGAATGGACTACCTGGGAAGGTGGTGGAATCTCCTTCCTCGACGGTTTTCAAACAAAGGTTGGAGGGCCCTTAGTCAGGGATTCTTCAGCTGTGCTTCAGCTAGACTAGATGAGCCTCAGGACTCCTTTCAATGCTATGATTCTCTGATTTGCATCATAGATTTCTCTGGGGCCAACCAGTCCACCTGCCCACTCCCCCAATTTATTTCCATACCACGTTGGGGATTGTTGTGTCTTCCAGCATTGGAGAAAAGTTAAACAATTATTCCTCCAAGATGAGCTGTGAGGAGAGTGGGGGTTCTGAAGGGTAGCCCATGTTTCAAAGTCAGGAGGCTCCTATTCTGTTCCGTATGTCCCCCCCCCCCACACACAACTGAACAAAAAGCATTATGTTGGAGGGACTGGGGCAGGAGGGGAGGAGATGAATTGAGGATGGGGGGGGAGAGAGAAACTTCTGCCAGAACTATTCCTAATGACCCTCTTTGGGGAGTGGATTTATACACTCAGCTGTCCCTTGTAACCTAATCTCTGTGTGAGATTTTCCCCAAACCGCTCCGTCCCCCACTCGACTTTCCTCACGCAGCAAGTATGCAAGGGAAAAAAAAAATATTTTTAACAAGAATGTGTGTGTGTGTTTCTTTTGCTGCCAAGCGAATAACAGTAAAAAAACGAAAAATGCCACAAAGAGGTTGGAGAAAAGGCGGGTGGAGGGGGAGGTATACGATTGAATTAGGGTCTAATAAGGCCTCATAATGTGCTTTTTAGCCCAGGGGGCATATTATGGGGCATATCATGTCAAAACACAGCCCCTCCTGTCTCCTGGGGTTGTTTTTTTCCCTGACACCTCTCTGTTTGTTACCATGGCAACATCACAGTCAGGCTGGGGAAGAATAACTGGGAAGGTGGGCCCTTTGAAGCCAAGTTCCCCTTGCCTAATGTTGTTCTTATTTTATTTTTATTTTTTTAAAAAAGAGCTGGAGACCCCTAGCTGTATTCCTCTGAGCATGTGCAAAGTGCCCATCCCTCTGAGCAGGAGATCGGTTTCAATTTTTTAGAAAGTTTTCACGACCATGTTAAAATGCCTAAAGTGTAACCTCTTGACTCTGCAGAATTGGCAATTTCACACGTGCCACATGATGTCCATTCCACACTTGTTGAGGAATCAGTTTTTCCATGTGTGATGGCATTTATTCTCTGGAACTCCCTGCCCATTGATGTCAGGCAGGTGCCATCGCTGTACAGTTCCGGGTGCCTACTAAAAACTTTTTTGTTTAGGCAAGCCCAAAGTTGCTGTGCATTTTAATTGGTCATTTCCATTTCTTTATTTATGATTTTACTTTATTTCCAAACTACTGATTATATGGGTGCTTGTTTTTAACTCTGACTTTTACTGATAATCTCAAGAAAAGCATGAAAACTGAACCATGGTCCTGGTCATGTTCTAAGCTCTGCAATTAATTTTATAATGAATGATTTTAGAGTGTTGTTTGTCTTGTACTTTTGTATTGTTTTATTGTTGTTAGCCGCCCTGAGCCCGGCTTCGGCTGGGGAGGGCGGGATATAAATAAAATTTATTATTATTATTATTATTATTATTATTATTATTATTATTCAGAGCCCCGCATGGCCAAGGTTTCCTATTCCTCTACATTGCTCAGGGCCCTTATCTGGTGCATATTCCAGTTTGCGTTTCCTGAGTTATCTTGTCCCTATGTAGAACCAGAGAGGATGGAGAAGCTCTGAGTGGATGGAGCTTTGTGTGTATGCAATGGAACCCCTGACCATTGAACTGTACCTCTTCTAAATACTACTACTACTACTACTAATTTATTTATTTATACCCCGCCCATCCATCTGGGTTTCCCCAGCCACTCTGGGCAGCTCCCAACAGATTAAAAACAGAATTAAACATCAAACATTAAAAACTTCCCTAAACAGGGCTGCCTTCAGATGTCTTCTAAAAGTCAGATAGTTGTTTATTTCCTTGACATCTGGTGGGAGGGAGTTCTACAGGGCAGGCACCACCACCAAGAAGGCCCTCTGCCTGGTTCCCTCACATCTCACAGTGAGGGAACCACCAGAAGGCCCTCGGAGCTGGACCTCAGTGTCTGGGCTGAACGATGGGGGTGGAGATGCTCCTTCAGGTATACTGAGTCGAGGCCAGTCATTTATAGTTGCTAGGCCAAGGGCTGACTGCTCTTTGATCTCCTTCAAGGCAACTGCCACCTACTTTCAACATGCCCCAGATGCAATTAGCCTTGGGAAAAGCCATCAAGATAAAATGGGTGCCCAAACACTGGCTTAAATTTTTATGGGGGCACTCGGTGGGATTTGACAAATCTTTCAATGTCAGTTTCACTTACCTTCTCATTTTTCCAGTCTTGGTTGCCACATTTCCACATCAGTTTGTGTTACATTTTTAAATAAATCCTTATGAAACTTTACACAACATTGTAGTGGGGCTTTCTCCTAATAGACACTTTTTTTTATTTTGCAAGCAATTTCCCTTAGTAAAATGCGTTCTTGTACATTATTGCCACAATTATTTTCCCCATGTGCATTGTCGTACATTATTGCCACACACCCCTAATATATGCATTCATTTACGCATTTTGGGGTGTGGGAAATGCACCACAAAATCTGGAGGTGCCAGCATTTAGATGGATAGCTGTGCTTCAGTTCCTGTATTGCTCCTGTGAAGTACAAACAGATTTTCTCCCTTGTTCCTGAGTTGTGGCATAGGCTCTACCTAGAATCTGATAGGGGTTTCCACAATCCCAAGATGCTCCAACTTTCCAGGAGTCAAAAGCAGCACTCCATAGCCCCTGCGTCAAGAGTTGATCCTATAGAACAGGGATGGGATGGTTCTCCTTCTCTTTTTAATTCAGAACCCCCAAAATAGACGTTTCCCAAATTTTTAACATGTCTTTCCCCAGTTTAAGCATCGACTGAGCTCAGTGGTAGAGCATCTACTTTGTATGCAGAAGACCCCAGGCTTAATCCCTGGTAACTTCAGGTAGCCCTGCGGAAGGCTAGAAGCCCCGGAGAGATGCTGACAGTCAGTGCAGACAATACTAAGTTAGATGGGCCAGTGGCAGCTTCCTGAGATCCAGACATGGTTGCTTTGTCCATGCATGGCATTTATATCTGCCAGATATAGGTAAAGGTAAAGGGACCCCTGCACGGCATAGTTCATAGCTTCTCTGAGTTATTCAAGCCCCTTCGCCACGACAAGGCAGTGATCCGTGAAGGGGATCATGGATGAAACGAAGATCATGGCCACTGGTCCCATCACCTCCTGGCAAATAGAAGGGGAAGAAATGGAGGCAGTAAGAGATTTTACTTTCTTGGGCTCCATGATCACTGCAGATGGTGACAGCAGTCACGAAATTAAAAGACGCCTGCTTCTTGGGAGAAAAGCAATGACAAACCTAGACAGCATCTTAAAAAGTAGAGACATCACCTTGCCAACAAAGGTCCGTATAGTTAAAGCTATGGTTTTCCCAGTAGTGATGTATGGAAGTGAGAGCTGGACCATAAAGAAGGCTGATCGCCGAAGAATTGATGCTTTTGAATTATGGTGCTGGAGGAGACTCTTGAGAGTCCCATGGACTGCAAGAAGATCAAATGTATCCATTCTTAAGGAAATCAGCCCTGAGTGCTCACTGGAAGGACAGATCTGAAGCTGAGGCTCCAATACTTTGGCCACCTCATGAGAAGAGAAGACTCCCTGGAAAAGACCCTGATGTTGGGGAAGATGGAGGGCACAAGGAGAAGGGGACGACAGAGGATGAGATGGTTGGATGGTGTTCTTGAAGCTACCAGCATGAGTTTGATCAAACTGCGGGAGGCACTGGAGGACAGAAGTGCCTGGCGTGCTCTGGTCCATGGGGTCACGAAGAGTCGGACACGACTAAATGACTAAACAACAACAAAAGGGACCCCTGACCATTAGGTCCAGTCATGACCGACTGTGAGGTTGCGGCACTCATCTCGCTTTATTGGCCGAGGGAGCCGGCATACAGCTTCCAGGTCATGTGGCTAGCATGACTAAGCCGCTTCTGGCGAACCAGAGCAGCGCACCGAAACGCCGTTTACCTTCCCACCGGAGCGGTACCTATTTATCTACTTGCACTTTGATGTGCTTTCGAACTGCTAGGTTGGCAGGAACAGGGACCGAGCAACTGGAGCTCACCCCGTCGCGGGGATTGAAACCGCCGACCTTCTGATTGGCAAGTCCTAGGCTCTGTGGTTTAACCCACAGTGCCACCCGCGTCCCTTATCTGCCAGATATACCTATAGATAAAATGCAGATCTGGACTAGGGAGCCTTTGAACTTCCAAGACCCCACCTAGATTGATGCAGCCCAAGTGATGAATCAGATGCATTTGCTGACTCTGTGTTGCAGCTGTGAGATTTCCTCTTCACCCTTTCCATCAAGATTCCCAATTTCCAATTAAAGAACGAGGGAGGTGGAAAAAACCCAGATTTCTCAACCAGCTGGGATCATTTCTTAACTGAGTCTGACCGCAGAATTCGAGGGTAGTGCAGAAGAATGTGGTTTGCTGCACAACGGTGATGAAATCCTAAACTCCCCTAATCAGACTCTTCTTCATTTGAGGAGATCCCCTTGACTCTGTTTTGTTGTCTTGGAAAAAAGCATGAGTGAGCAAAGGGAATGAGTCCCTTACCCCACCAGTAGTGAACTTGTGGCACCCTCTCCCACAAAGCTCCTGGTGGCCTAACCCAGTGTTTCCCAAGAAACACGAGAAACACAAGAAATCCTAGAGTTGGCAGGCCTGCTAGAGAGTAGTAGCAATGTCACAGAACATGACAACATTGCTTGGAGGAGAGGGCTATTGATGGCTATGCCCTGCCGCCCCAGCTGGAGGCAGCAGTGTTTCCAAATACCAGAGGCCACAGGAGAGGAGAGGGCTCTTGTGTTCGAATCCTGCTTGTGGGTTTCCCACAGACATTACTTGGCCACAGGGAGAACAGGATGCTGGACGAGATGGGCCGTTGGCCTAATCCAGCAGGCTCTTCTCATGTTCTTATGACTTGTGAGGGGTGTTCGGTTTGTAGGGGAGAACATCCTTCTTCTCAGCAGCTGCCAAGAGAATGACTTGACCTCTCTGACTACAGAAGTTTGCCAACCCTGCCTTAGGCCTTTCAGACCTCTCTCTCTCCCCCCCCCTCCAGAGCTGAGTCCTTCAACAGCATCATTCGCTGCTGCTCAGGCAGGCGCAAGCAGCTGCGACACTGAGCTGCCGCCCTTTGCCCAGGTTGGTGCTGACATCCAGGTGATATATGAGCATCATTACTCTCTCGCTGCAGCTGCCGCCCTCCTAGCACCAGCCCTCTAGAGGTGCCTGGGACCAAACCCAAGAGCCGCTCTCCCTGAGTGAATGGAAACATACATACATATGGTTGGCCTTCCCCCAAAGTCACGCCTGTTGCAGAGATGGAGGTGCTCACTCGAACAATCAGGGTGGAGACTGCAGACATTGTAGGCTGCTTCTCTCCAGAGGCTCACAAACTCACACTTTTTTCCTGTGAGGTCAGACACACATTTCGTCTTGAGCAGTTTCTTCTCGTTGGGGATATCTACAGCACAGATTTAAGCTGGTTGAGGAATTGTTGCCCCTTCTTGGGAACTGTAGTTGGGGGAAGGGATTGCAGGAGCAAGAGATTTCCAGCAGAATTTGAAAACTCCTCATAAGAATGCAGTTTTCAGGATTCTTTTTTTTTGGGGGGGGTGTCACAGCGGTTCCACTAGCATAAATAGTGAGGTATAATGGTTAGAGTGCCAGACTAGGACCTGGGAGACCAGGGTTTGAATTCCCATAAGAACATAAAAAGAGCCTTCTGGAAAG
Organism: Podarcis raffonei; assembly: GCF_027172205.1. Lineage (NCBI taxonomy): Eukaryota > Metazoa > Chordata > Lepidosauria > Squamata > Lacertidae > Podarcis > Podarcis raffonei. Next base: position 18,136,320 of record NC_070616.1, read on the forward strand.
CAAGCCTTATGAGGAACGGTTGAAGGAGCTGGGTATGTTTAGCTTGGAAAAGAGGAGACCGTATAGTTAAAGCCATGGTTTTCCCAGTAGTGATGTATGGAAGTGAGAGCTGGACCATAAAGAAGGCTGATCGCCGAAGAATTGATGCTTTTGAATTATGGTGCTGGAGGAGACTCTTGAGAGTTCCATGGACTGCAAGAAGATCAAACGCATCCATTCTTAAGGAAATCAGCCCTGAGTGCTCACTGGAAGGACAGATGTGAAGCTGAGGCTCCAATACTTTGGCCACCTCACGAGAAGAGAAGACTCCCTGGAAAAGACCCTGATGCTGGGAAAGATGGAGGGCACAAGGAGAAGGGGACAACAGAGGATGAGATGGTTGGACAGTGTTCTCGAAGCTACAAACATGAGCCTGACCAAACTGTGGGAGGCAGTGGAAGACAGGAGTGCCTGGTGTGCTCTGGTCCATGGGGTCACGAAGAGTCGAACATGACTAAATGACTAAACAACAACAGAGGAGATATGAGAGCCATCTTCAAATATCTATAGGGCTGTCAAAAGATGAAGCAAGCTTGTTTTCTCCTGCTCTGGAAGGTAGGAACTGTACCAATGGATTCAAACTACAGTGGTACCTCAGGTTACAGACGCTTCAGGTTACAGACGCTTCAGGTTACAGACTCCACTAACCCAGAAATAGTACCTCAGGTTAAGAACTTTGCTTCAGGATGAGAACAGAAATCGCATGAGTGGGAGGCCCCATTAGCTAAAGTGGTACCTCAGGTTAAGAACAGTTTCAGGTTAAGAACGGACCTCCGTTCTTAAGTTCTTAACCCGAGGTACCACTGTACAAGAAAGGAGATTCCGACTAAACATCAGGAAGAATTTTCTGACAGTAAGAGCTGTTCAACAGTGGAACAAACTCCCGTGAGAGGTGGTGGATTCTCCTTCCTTGGAGGTTTTTAAGCAGAGGTTGGATGGCCAGCTGTCATGGATGCTTTCAGTTGAGATTCCTGCAATGCAGGGGATTGGACTAGATGACCCTCTGGGTCTCTTCCAACTCTACAATACTATGATTCTATGATTTAGCCACGAAGCTCACTGGGTGTGATCTTGGGCCAGTCACTTCCCCTCAGCCTAATCCACAAACCTTTGGTGGTTGTGCGGATTAAACTAGGAGGGGGGAAACCATGTAAGGCACCCTGAGCTCATTGAAGGAAAAGGTGGGATATCAGTTCTATAAAGAAATAATAAAGAAAGCCAATATTGCTTCACAATGTGAGCCCATTGAGCTATTTATTTCCATGGGGCTGGGGATGCCTAGACCAGACATAATCCCTTCTTTTTAGTAGAAGTAATGCAAGAGGAAAATGTATATCTACATCTTTGTACATGTTCCTAGGCTGGAGAACTGCATCACAAAATTCGGAGAAGTACAAATTTCAAAGGACAGCTGTGTATCGTTTATTGTTTCGTCAAGTGTGAATTCTGCAGGTTTTCCTTCAAATGTGAATGGAATCAAATTTATCCTCCATTTCTAGAGTTGAGAGTGGAAACAAGACCTGGCTTTTCGTGAGTGACACAATTCTTTTGGCACACTCCTCTGCAGAAATGAGAGAGGCCTATAACCCAAGTTCCTTTGCTCCCTCCCCCCAAGAATGACACATACAAGCATGGAATTTTTTAAAAAATTTTTTACAAAAAGTTTATATGTGAATAAAATGAACAAATACAAAGGGGTCTTTTGAAGCCTCAGGAGTTGGCATGAAACCTTGACATTTTTGTGAGGAGGCTGAAGGAAGGCGTCAGAGGGCAAAGAGCTAACTATAGGTGGTGAGGAAAGTTTAGTGTTTTATTTTTAGGTCAGAGAGGCAGAGGTCTAAACCCATTCTGGTGTTTTCATTTTACTGGTTTCAGGCAACATATAGCTGTGTGAGCTGCCTAGAGCCAGTGTGGTGTAGTGGTTAGAGAACTGGACTAAGACTTGGGAGAGGTAAAGGTAAAGGTAAAGGTACCCCTGCCCGTACGGGCCAGTCTTGACAGACTCTAGGGTTGTGCGCCCATCTCACTCAAGAGGCCGGGGACCAGCGCTGTCCGGAGACACTTCCGGGTCACGTGGCCAGCGTGACATCGCTGCTCTGGCGAGCCAGAGCCGCACACGGAAACGCCGTTTACCTTCCCGCTAGTAAGCGGTCCCTATTTATCTACTTGCACCCGTGGGTGCTTTCGAACTGCTAGGTTAGCAGGCGCTGGGACCGAGCAACGGGAGCGCACCCTGCTGTGGGGATTTGAACCACCAATCGGCAAGCCCTAGGCGCTGAGGCTTTTACCCACAGCGCCACCCGCATCCCTAAGACTTGGGAGAGACCAGGGTTCAAATCCCCCACTTGGTCATGAAGCTCAATGGGTGACCCTTGGGGCCCAGTCACTGCCTATCAGCCTAACCTTCCTCACAGGGTTGTTGTGAGCATAAAATGGGAAGGAGGATCATTATGTGTGTCACCGTGAGCTCCTCGGAAGAAGGGTGCAATAAATACATTTTCAATGAAATGTGCCCTAGGCAGTGATAGTTTAGCGGTGGATGTTGGCACCTCAAATTTCAGTGGCGTTCTCTGTTATGCTGTGGCTATATCTCCCTCTACAGGTGGTGGAAGCAATGATTCTGAATGCCAGATTTGAATTCTTGAAGTTTTCCCACAGGCATCTGGTCAGCCATTGCGAGAACATGATGCTGGACTAGATGGGCCACTGGCCTGATCCAGCAATCTCTTCTTATGTTCTTATGATGGGAGGTCAGGCAAGCGGTGGTGCGCCACCATGCCATCTCCTACTGCACCTCCTTCTGCCTAATGGTAGGGCCGGCTATACCAAACCATGTTGGGTAATCAAAAGAAAAAGAAAGAGGCATAAACACTGTTTGATGTCAGTCAGTGATTCTGCAAGAGCTGCATTCTCCCAAGCTCCTGGGTGTGGTTATTGTGGTGCAAAACTTTCAACCCACCTCCCTGAATATGATTCAGTAGACTTACTCAACCCTTGTGTGGATAAATAGCTTTTGTTTCAGGCTTTTAGAGCTCAGGAATCTAGCGTGGGATAGTGGCTGAGAGTCTCATAAAGCCTCGAGACTTGCCGTAAAATCAGCATCCATCTGATCTCCTTGCACTGGTTCTAGGCTGCCCTGAAAACCATAAGCTGGATAAGGACAACTTTGGCTATAACATCAAGGGGGCTTTGGGTTGTTTGTGCTCAGTGGCAGAGAATTACAACAGGCAGGAGGACCAGGAAGGGAATGATAAAAGAGTGGATATATATGTTAGCCTCAAAGAGCTCAAACAAAGCAGAATTGCAGGATCCCCCAGGGACTAATAAATCAATGGGAGGAGGTGTGTTGGCACACAGCTTGTGCTCTACAATTAATAAAAGCTGACAAAGTCACTGCAGCAACTCCCAAACATAAAGGGTCTCTGATGCAACTCACTTCAAGGCAGCTGTTTCCGGAAATGTAATCCAATTGCAAAGCAAACTGCAGCCTTCAGAATACTTAGCAGGCATTAGAGTGGATGAATAGAGTCACAGAATTATGGAGTTGGAAGGGACCCCAAGGACCATCTAGTCCAAGCCCCTGCAAGGCAGGAATCACAGGACCCCTGGCAGATGGCCATCCAACCTCTGAGATAGTCCAGACAGCTCTTAATGTCAGGAAGTTATTCCTAATATTAAACTGGGGTCTCCTTTCTGGTCATTTGAATTTGTTGATTTGAATCCCACTTTCTGGAGCGACAGAAAACCAGCTTGCTCCATCTTCCACGTAGCAACCCTTCAGATATTTGAAGATGGCTATCCTATCACTTCTCAGTCTTCTTTTCTCCAGGCTTTCTGAACCTCATAAGGCTTGGTTTCCAGACCCTCTCTGTTTCTCATTTTCCCACTCTTCAATTCAGTTCTCCAAAGCAATATGTCATTAATTCCCCCCCCCCCCCGCTGCCGTGTTTGTGTGATGATGCCAAGAGCCCATCCTGTCATTAGCATTGCACAGGGCCAGGATCTCTGTAGCTGCAGGAATTCAGGTGCTTGGGTCAATATTCATGGAGTGGTCCAATTTAATCAACAGAGCAACCGCCTTGGGAAGTGCCAAATCACATCTTTGCCCCAAAGATGTCTTACTTGATCTCCACAGCCCTACAAGTAGTCCCAGTTGAATGCAGAAATGATTTTCACCCACAGGACCAGCCTAGTCTGTTAGAATTCCTGCTCCATGATTGCAGTCATGGGATTTTTGTCTATCACATGACGGTGTATGTTTTGACTCCACAGAGTGGGAAGTGACGGAGACAGGATGTTTGTGTTACTGTGTTCCGTGAAGTACGACTATTGTCCTTTGTTCTTTTTCTCTTTGCTGTCTGATGCTAGAGAGAGAGAGAGCCATGTTGCAGTGCTCCATGTGTGTTTATATGTAAATAAAGTAGATTAGCCAAAATGTTGCGAAAACTCTGCCGGTGTCTGTTGGCATCGGTCGCTGTGATGTTCTGGTGGAAGAAAGCTTTTGAAGCTCCCGAACAATCGGCCAGGAAGGAGGGAACATGCCAGTCAGGCATGTGTCTCTACCAGGGTCCTACTCGAGTGTAGAATGAGCTCCTGACATGGTCTACATAATTTATCCTAGTGAATGACCAAGCCTGCAAATGGACTTCAGGCCCTGCCATCCTGTTGATTCTCGCTGCATCAACACGAATGGCGGCATGCTCCTAAGGTGATCCGATAGCCTCCACCTCACAGGCTTGACTGATCGTGAGTGCGCTTGAGAGCCGTCCATCTTGCGCTCAGCAGGGACCAGCTCAGCTTAATTTAGAAAAGTCAGATGTGAGATGACATAGTGCAAAGGGGGTCAAGAATAAGCCACTGGCTGGCCGCTGCCAACAACCGGCCTCCTCTGAACATCTCTGGCTGTGCTTGTGCTTGCAGAGCTGTTAAAGTCTTCCTCGCTGCTCATTAAGATGTGGTTGCTTTGCTGCCAAGCCATCAGAGGCAGGTGATGTAACGCTGGCATGGTGGGTGGCATCACCACTGTAGGTCTGGGTGAGGGCAGAGTTAGTTTTGGACAGCTGGCTCACAAACATAGGAAGGTAGGGGAGCGGCTTATACCCAGCTCCGTCTCGTCCAGGAGTGGGGGAGAAATTCGCCCAGGCTGCCTTTTAATGCAAAGTTATGAAATTTGCACTTCCTGAAGCAAAATTTCTTTCCGAATTTGCATTTCTTGGGATTATGCAATGCCCAGAGAATGTGTGCCCAAATGCATGAAAATAACATGGAATGCATGAAAAATGCATTTGGTTAAGTGTGAATTGCCTGCAAAAAATGCACACACTGGGGAAAACTATGCACAAAACTGGATATATTAGGTTGAGGGTGCAAAAAAAAAAAAAGAGCATGAATTTTCATGCACTTAAAAAAATAAATCACATATGTGGGTGGAAGTGGGGCAAACAAAACTTAAGGCTGGAAAAATAAGAAACTGAGAGAAACATTTTTGTTTAGACAAGCCTACCCAGACATGTTCAATGCTGATACGTTTTAATCTGTTCTTAGTTTTCTGCTGATCTTTTTTTTTAAAAAAAAAACTTTAGTTGTTTTTACTGATTATTTTATTATTTTATTCTTTTCGTAAACCATTTTGAGGTTGTTTTCACACTATAAATTTCATGAAATAAAATAATCTGAAACTGACAAATGGGCTCCATGCTTTGATACTCCCTGAAATCCTGCCCTGCCCCTTGGCAGCGTGTGTGCATGTGTGCGTGTGGTGGGGCAGGGCACAATTTCACAGACCTGATTATTTCTTCCCCTGATGCTGAAGTCGCTCTAAGAACCCTGCTTGTCTTTTGCGCATCAAACCTCACCTGTGTTTCAGAAGAATGCAACCAAGCCTTGGCCAGGGAGCCCTGCTCGCTTCCCCAGTTCTGAGCTCCTCTGCACTGCTGCCAGGGTACTTCACCTCTTGGCTTGCAGCCTCCAGCAGTTCTGCCAACACTGGCCCCACACTCTTTCACAAATGGCCAGGCAACACCCTGTTGCTTCAAGCCAAGCTTTAAGCATCCGTGAAGTTGCAAGCAACCCAGGATTATTTCGATAAAGGCAGCCATCCCGTTCTTTGGAGGTGCTCCCAGTGTGTTTATCCACTCTCATTTGCAGAGAAAGCCCCTGTTCTTTCTCTCATGCTGCCCAGAAGATGCACTTTTGTCCTCTGTTTGGGGACAGAAGAGTGTAATGCAAGGGCAGAAGGGTGCCAGTTTCACTTCTGCAGAATGTTACAGCCTCATTTTTAGCTCAAGGATGGGGGACTTGTGGTCCTGCTGGTAATGTCAGACTCTAACTCCCATCAGCCCCAGCCAGCATGGCCACTGGTCAGAGATGCTGGGTGCTGTAGCCACCCCTATTTCGTGCCTTTTCTCTCTACTTATCTACAGCACATATATGACAAATTCCATATTTTCAAACCCTCCATATTCACTGCACTGTAGCTCTTGACTGGAAAGACACTTTTCGGTTTAGCTGCTCATTCAAGAGTTTATCTGGCAGTAATTTGGTTCATGATGGGATATTTGATATTGCCTAATCACTTCAGAACTCTTTGGGTTTGTATTGCCAGAGAGTTACTACTGCAGCAAATGAAGTGAGACCTCCAGATATTATACCCCTCGGATGCTTTGAGAGAACACAAAATCCTGCAGATGACCACAGGTTTTGCTGAAGTTCATCCTGTGGGAGGTGGGGAGGTGGGGTGGATTCTTGAGAAACCTTGCTTCTCAGGGGATCTTCGCCTACATAACTGAAAGCATTCTGTTTTGTCCAGGGTGCTCTACTAAATATTGGGCTTAATTCTGCAAAGTGTAAATCATGCGAGACAAGATAAGACTGGAATGCGACTTGGCCAGAGACCAGCTTGTAAACTTGTTATCGCCAGAGATCAGTGTGTTAATTCAGTGGAGCAGGAGTCACACAGCAGACCATGAAAGGTCAAGCCATGAGCCATAACCTAGAGCAGGGCAGGATCGCAGCTGGGAGAACGTGGGGGTGGCTGCAGGCACCAGATATTTCACAGTCCTCTGCCTCGCATTTTCTGCACATTATTTCTATGAAACACGTCCAGCATTTTTACTCAGAGCAGGTGTGAGGAAGCTTTTTCTGTCTGGGGGACACATTCGCTTCTGGGGAGCTTTCCAAGGGCCACATACCTGCCATGGGCAGGGTCAGAGGTAAAAGTGGGTGCACTTTTATTCACATTTTGACAGACACTGTCCCTTAATTCTGTATGTGTGTGTTTCCTGTGGTTGATATGACCATGATGGTCAAAACAACAATAAACAAAGCAAACCTTTATTGCTTTATTCTTTTTACAAACCACATTCAGGTTTTATTGCAATCAATGAACATATAAATCTTGTGAAATAAAATAGAATAAAGATTCCCTGTGCTGTGAGCCATGGGGATGATGGTTTAGGCAGTGGTGGCCAAACTTGGCCCTCTAGCTGTTTTGGGACTATAACTCCCATCATCCCTAGCTAACAGGACCAGTGGTCAGGGATGATGGGAACTGTAGTCCCAAAACAGCTGGAGGGCCACATTTGGCCATCACTGGTTTAGAGCATTCCCCTCCATTGGCCATCACTGGTTTAGAGCATCCCCACACCCTGCCATGACTCCGCCTCTCCAGGCTTGCCATTGGTTCTCGTAAAGAGGAAATGCTACAGAGGTTTCCTGTTTGGGCTGGGATTTTGCCTGTGCAACAACAATCAATCATCCCTGGCTCTGCCTTTGGGCTTTAGCCCCTTCATCTCTGACACCAACACCCAGATGTATTGTATTTACTGCAAATGCAATATACAAATGGCTGACTAATGGATCTGCTCCTTGATAACATCATAAGAACCTGCTGGATCAGGCCAACAGCCCATCTAGCACAGCATCCTGTCCTCACAAGCAGGACCTGGGCACTAGAGCGCCTCCTTTCCTTTGATTTCCAGAAATTGGAAAGCATTCAGAAGCATTGTTACCTTCAGCTATGGAGGCAGAACACGACCATCATGGTTAGTAGCCTTCAATAGCCCTCTCCTCCATGAGTTTGTCTAATCCTCTTTTTAAGTCATCTAGGTTGGTGGCCATCACTGTGGGAGCGAGTTCCATAGTTTAACTATCCCCTGCATGAAAAAGGATTTTCGTTTCTCTGTCCTGAATCTTCAGTCTTTGTACCCATTTCAGAACAGATGCAAATGAGTGTGGGCAAGCTCTGAGTACCAATGATGTGTCCCTTCCAATGTTAGTGGCTGTGCAGAGGCGCAGATGATTCCTGCATCTGCAAATGTCCGTAAAAGTAACATCCACACAAGACCAAGTACCTGCATAAGAATAATTGTAACTCTCAGTCCTTTTCAGAGTGTCTCATATTCTTCTTCCCCACAGTGCCATAAATGTTTGCCTCTCCTTATTCGTTGTATCACATGTGTGTGTGTTTTTGGCAGGCAAATCTTGCCAAAGGGAGAAATCAGCTGAGGAAAAAAATCCTAGGAAGGCATCGTCTCCAGCTGCCTTTTCGACACACTTGATTGGCCCTCTTGCTGCTTAGACTTTTGTTAACTTATTTGAGAAGCCAGATGACATCACACAGGCCTGGCTTACAAGAGCCTTTCACTTCCTGGCTTCTGGAGCGATGAGACCAACTTATCTGTGCATTACACAGAAAATAAAACACCACCTTTCTGACCTGTATGGAGACATGCAGGGGTCCTTTGGGAGGCCTCTGGCATCCCTCAAAATTGCAAGGACCATACTGGGGTGATACATTTCACAGCTCCCCACCTTCAGAGGCAACTGTTACTGCTATAAAGCCTCAACGTACAGCCTTTAGTTGATTGAGTTGATGGTTATAACAGCACTGCAAGAATGGATATTTCCAGCATGGGGCCTAGACTTGCCCCTGAAATTCCACCTAAGAAGAGACATCCATGCTATTGCTGTGGAAAGGTGGAAAGGTCATGATGCTGCAGCATGATTTTGAAGCCAGACCCTGCCCTTACTCTGAGACCAACATGCATCACTTTATGCTTGTTGACGTTGAATTGCATTTGCCATTTTAATGCTCATTCACTCAGTTTGGAGAAACTCTTTGCAATATCTTGTAGCTTTAGCAACCACGAACAATTTAGTATCATCAACAAAGTTGGCCACCACCCTGCTCACTCCTAACTCTAGCTTATGAATGAGCAAGTTAAAAAGGACAGGTCGAAATACTGTTTCTTGTGGGACTTCACTTTCTACATTCCTCCATTTGGAGAATGGTGTCTAACAACAACAACAACAACAACAACAAATATTATTTATTCCCACTCTCTGCTTCCTGTTATTTAATGAATTTGTGATGCACAAAAGGACCTTTCCTCTTATTCCATTCCTCCTTAGGAGTCTTTGGTGAGGTTTCTGTGTTACTCTAGCCCCTTCTCAACTTCACTGAGAGCCAGTTCGAGTAAGGCCAGCCAACATGGTAGTCTCTAGATGTTTTTTGAATACAGTTCCCATCACCCCTGACTGTTGGCCATGCTGGTTGGAGCTGATGGAAGTTGAAGTCCAACAGCATCTTGGGAGAATCATGTTGGCTACCCTTGGGTTAGAGATTGAACATAAAGTGGGGAGACATAGGTTCAAATCTCCACCCAGCCACAAGCTCATAAGGTAAATTTAGACCAGTCATTTACTCCAGGTCTAACATCTCTATTATGGAGTTGTCTTGAGGATAAATATTGATGTGGGAGAGCCATGTATGCTGTCCTTATTTCCTTGGAGGAAAGGGTTAGGAAATCAATCAAATGAATATATGAACTTGTTTGTTTCCCATCAGTGGCATAGCTTCCATATGCTTACTTTTTCATAGTAGCTATGTGCATTGATCTGTGATGTACAGCTAAGGTGTACCTAGCTGAGTGTATTGGTTTCCAGGGGAAAGTCAGGCTGGGGCTGTCCTGTCCAGGAAGATCAGACACCATCACTTAGAACTTTTACCCCCAAAATAATGCTTTATATGCAGAGTTGGCTTGACCCCTTGGACAAAGTGAGACAAATGAGATGGGGTGACAGCAGCAAAGTATTGGAGGACAGAGCTGGGTTTGCCAGTTGAGACTTACTGCCCTCAAAATCACTTGCGCTCCTATTGCTGAAGCAATATAACAACAACAACAACAATTTATTCATACCCCGCCCATATGGCTGGGTTTTCCCAGCCACTCTGGGCGGCTTCCAATGAAAGATTAAATTACAATAATTCATCAAATATTAAAAACTTCCCTAAACAGGGCTGCCTTCCAATGTCTTCTAAAAGTCAGGTAGTTGTTTATTTCATTGACATCTGATGGGAGGGCATTCCACAGGGTGGGCACCACTACCAAGAAGACCCTCTGCCTGGTTCCCTGTAGCTTCACTTCTCGCAGTGAGGGAACCACCAGAAGGCCCTCGGCGCTAGACCTCAGTGTCCGGGCTGAACGATGGGGGTGGAGACGTTCCTTCAGGTATACTGGGCCGAGGCACTTTAGACTTTAAACGTCAGCACCAACACTTTGAATTGTGCTCAGAAACATACTGAGTTGAAAGTCCAGTTGGCTTCTGTATGTGGAACAGGGTGCAGTGTGTGTGTGTGTCACCACCTTGCCTTGTACCAGAATCATAAGAAATGCCTACTGTATCAAGCTACTGGCCCATCTAGTCCAGCATCCTGTGCTCACAGTGGCCACCCAGATGCCTGTGAGAAACCTGCAAGCAGGATTAGAACCCAAGCTCGCTCTCCCATTGTGTGTTTTCTAGCACCTCGTATTCAGAAGCATTCAGACACTCTGTTGTGGGTCATCTAATGATGAGAAATCAAGCTTTACACATGTGTGAACTGCCTTGTAGCTAATTGCAAGCTCCTTCCCCTCTTGAGATCATGGACAAAGATTCCCTTTCATTTCTACAATTTGCCAGGCTCAATTTCTGCTTTTTCTCCATCATGATTGGTTTGTTAGGGTGTGGGGGTGTTACTTTTCTTTTTTTCCTTTTTTTTTTAAAGAGGAGAATCATGCCTCTCTCTGACAATATTTCACAAGTTAGCTGTGTTAATTTTGGACAACCTCCCCTGAGCTGCTTTCGGATTTTGTGCTGGCACATTCTTGTTATGCCAGCTGCCTAAAGTCAACACACCTGTGTGCAAGATGGGGCTGCTGAGGCAACTGGGCAAGCATCCTAATTATTACAGGGGTGACACAAAAGTTCTGGCATGACCTCATGGGTTTACTTTAGCTGGAGGATCTGATGTGAAGGAGGGTGCTTGTTTTCGCAGCTGTCAGAAACCTCCATCCAGGAGGCAAAGCATACCTGTGTCATACTCTTCCAGGCTCAGAGTAGAGACACCTGTGCAATGAAAAAAGGGGTGCTCAGAGATGCTCAGAGATGAGGATGCTTTTTCTTGCCATTTGCCTTTATCTGTATCATATTCTTTTTCAGGAGAGCTTGGATTCTTATAAAGAAATTTGGCATTGCCTTCATCCCTACCTTCCTCAATTCCTGTGGAATCTTTGTGCTCACCATATATAGTTCCTTTGCTATTGTGGGGCAAGGCTGCAGAACAATGTGCTTTCCAGGAATTGGTTGGGGATTTGAAGAATAGCTCCATGAAATGATGGACAGACAGCAAATATGTCAAAGAAAAAGGCAGGTGAAGGAACAATTAAGACACATAGGTTTACAGTAAATACAAAGGGTTGTTTCTTGCTTCTGAGGATAATCCTGCTCAGAACAGACCCGCTGAAATTAATGAACCTAAGCTAGTCATGTCTATTAATTTCAATGGCCCTACTCTAAAGAGGGATAGAATGGGTAGAACCCAAACGTTCTGTCTAATGAAAGGAGAGCCTCTGTTGGAGGAGCACTTCTTCCATCAGAGAAATGTAGAATGGTCCCTTACCTTACTCATTGACACAGGAAAGACATCACCACCACCCCAAAAAGCAGAGAGGATAATGGGAGGCGGTTTACAAATTTGTAATTATTATTGTTTTAATCCAAATTTAATTCTTACGCATGGAAACAAATGTTGAAAGAATTGCTATAATTTAAATGTAAATATAGTACATTTCACCATAGTGGGGGAGGTTGTGACAGGTGATTTATGTTCTTACTCAACCTGGTTTTCATTTACGCAGTGTTAATGTACAACTTCAAGGCCCCTTGTTAGTGTTCCTTATCTTTAAGGAGAACTTGGGCTGCATTCACATGGTGGTTTCTTCTATTTCTCTGTTATTTCCCTAAGGGCTCATCCACACCTTTGTTTGTCCTGTGATTTCAAGTCACGGGTCCAAAGGGTTTTCCTTTTGTCCCACTGCTTTCCCCTGAAAAACCTGCTGCTTGATGCTGAATCAGGTTTTCCGCCTATTGACATTTGTACTGATTCATCAGTAAACAATGGGATTCCCCAGGGAAAGTGGTGGGACATAAGATAAATGTCTTGGACCCATGGCTCTACCCTAGAGAAAGGGGATTTTTGGGTCTAACCCCTAGAGAAAGGGGATTTTTGGATCTAACCCCAACCATTACTAACTCTGCAAATAAAGTTTCTACTAAGCAGGTGCAAATGAATCCATGGAATTACTCTAGGGTAAGTAGGTTGAGAAGCCTTAGTACATTACTAAACTGGGCAGGGAACTCATGAATTCTGGCTCTGAAGAATCTCTTCCGACCACATTCTCCTCCCTGCATCCGTAGTTATACTAGCTAGGATAAACATTGCAAGAGCAATCAATCTTTTTTGCTTCAGGGAATCACTTGATCATCAGCTGAGGTCAGGAAGAAATTCCCTTTCTCCCCCTGACCTTGACTGAATATTGCACCGTTTGCCAAAAGTATGACATGACTTTCGCTTGCCTCTAGGATACAAGAGCCCAGCCAGTGCTGGAGGCAGGAAAACATAATTGCAGAAATTAAAATTAGAGCTTAATGTAAGTCTTCCTCCCCCACCACACACACAAAAAATGTTTAGCTCAAGCATATTTCCCTTTGACAAATGCAAAGATACAAATCTGCACACTTTTTAGGGATATGGTGCCAAATTGTCGGCTTTTGAGAACTTGGCTACACATCACCACCATTGCATGACTGTCTCTGAAGGTAACGGCCTTCTCCTCCCGGTAAAACAATGTAGAACACATGATGGACACCATCACACTGCAAGCTTCTCTTTCTCCATCAGCAGCATGCAACACACTGGAATGAGAGCAAGGCCGACTTCACACAAAGCTATGGTGGATAGCTAAAGGACCTCCTTGCCTGGTATGAACCTGCCTGGACCCTGACATGGTAACCTGTGGCATGATTGAGGACAGATAAAAGGAAGTCCTTCTTCATGCAGTGCATAGTTAAACTCCCATAGGAGCCAGGGATGGTCAACAACTTGGATGGCTTTAAAAGGACTGGACAAACTCACAGAGAAGCCACAGAGAGCATTCACGTTGGCTATGCTCTGCCTGTCATGGCCGTAGGCAGTGATGCTTCTGAATACCAGTTGCTGGGAGCCACAGAAGCGGAGAGGGCTCTTGCACTCATACCCTGCTTGTGGGCTTCCCATGAGCACTGTGAGAAGAGGATGCTGGACTAGATGGGCTACCCAGTACTGGTTCTTCCTATGTTCTTACACTTCTGACAGAGGTTCAGAGAGTGACAAAGAGAGACAGGGACTTCTGTGTGGCAGCCCCTCTGTTTATGGAATGTTCTTCTTGGGAGGAGGCCTGCCTGGTTCCAACTGTGCCATTTTTTCAATGCCAGGGAAAGACACCCCGGCATTCGGACAATACCAGCCATAGGATTGTGCTGCTTATGCGGTTTTGTTTGAAATTTTTAAAATGTTGGTTGTTAATAACTTAGAAGCTTTCTCAGAAGCAATGCACAAGTTTAACAAACCTAAGCCTATGAAACCACTTAGAAATGTTATTGACAGTTAAGCAGTATATACATTGTGTTAAACAAACACATGCTTCTCCTTCTGTGGCAGAACAAATCAATCACACAGTTACCTTAAAGATTGCCTCTTCCTAAGACATGTTCCCATGTGCTCTGAGATCTCAGAGAAGTCCTTTCAATGCCCCCTTCCTTTCTGAAGTTCGGCAAAGGGCTAGGAGAGACAGGGCCTTAGCGGTGGCTGCCCCTTTTTGTGGAACTCATTCCCTGATGTCTGTCAGGGTTTCCCTCCATTGCTTTTTAGAGATCTGGTGGAGACATGGCTCCTTATGAAGTAATTTTCTGTCCAGGTTGTGCTGCCAGGAAGCAGTTTTCATTCATTTCTTCTTTTAGCTGGCTTATTATTATTATTATTATTATTATTATTATTATTATTATTATCATCATCATCATCATCATCATCATCATATGAGTGACAATTTTATTACCTGGTTCCAAATGATTTGGAAACTGCCTTGGGTTTAAATTTAAAAATGACTTGGATTGCAAACACATTTGACTGGGGTAACTGAGTTCCAGGTGCCCGTTCCCTGCAGAGGATGGTCTCCTAGGGGACACAAGAGCCACATGATATGGGTGACAGATGCACACGATATGTGCAGTCCTTGGTATGCAGGACTAGGGAATGGCATCTGAATAGCAAATTCCTCAAGAAGAAGGAGACACCTAAAGTTGTGTGTACTCTGCTGTTAAAAGAGAAATTGCATTCTGTTTGCAATACAAATTCTGTGCTAACAAGAGCTGGTCCCCATCTGAAAGCCTGGAGAGCTGCTGTCGGCCAGTGCAGACAGCACTGAGCTCGATGGCCCAATGGGTCTAACTCAGTATAAGGCAGCTTCCTATGTTCCCATTTCACCAATGTAGCCAGGCAGTTGCAGCCTCTTGATTTTTTCCAGAACCCAAACAATACATCATGGCTTGGCTTCCATGTGTGCAATTATTTTTAATCAATAACGGCATGCCAGGCATATTCTGTGATTAAGAAAAGCTGTTTTACAATGAACTGCAATTACAGAATTACTGTCAGCTTTATACCAGTATGGATTTTTTGGTGGCCGGGGAGAGAGGTAGGGAGGGAGAAGGCAGTCCAAAAACAAAACAAGAAGGGAAATGTGTGTTTTTTTTATTGCTTGCTAAATGAGCCCAATTGCTCACCTGCATAGCCAGATGTTCTCACTGTCCCCCAATGCAATAAGTCGCAGCACAATCCTTTCCGTCTTTCCACCAAACACAGCTAGAAGAAATATATTTTGTAGCCCTGGGATAGGACTCAGTCCTCTGTATTGGTATCTCTGATAAACAATGCTCAGCATCATAAAACAAAGCCACCGTATTGCATGTGGTGTAGTGGTTAGAGTGTCAGATTAGGACCGGGGAGACCAGAGTTCAAATCCCCACTCAGTCATGAAGCTCACTGGTTGTACACTTGGGGACCAGTCACTGCCTCTCAGCCTAACCTGCCTTGGGATTAAATGAGAGAATCACATTTGCCACCTTGAGCTCCTTGGGGGAAAGGTGGTTTAGAGATGCACTAAATAAAATAATAAACATTTAATAATAAAATTGTAGAGTTGGAAGGGACCACAGGGGTCACCTAGTCTAACCCCCTGCAATGTAGGAATCTTTTGTCCAACTTGAGGCTCAAACCTATGACCCTGAGATTAAGACCCTCATGCTCTATCAACTGAGCTATCAGCCCTAGGAGTCAGCCACCACTGGAATGACCTGTGTATGCATAAGACCTTTGCTAGCCAATGACTATCCATGTAGACAATCCTGGGTTAGACAGTCAGGAAGTCTCAACTGCACTGGTGGCACTTATGTAAATATAGACTCTGGACTCACTGGTCTTTAAGCCAGCACCCCTGTTTAGATGGTGATGTGGATTGCACTCCTTATTTCAAAATGTGGTGAGTCAGTCCTGGTACATTCCAGGGTCGCTCCTGCTCATCTTGTTGAATGGGTCCCTGGACATCTGCCTTGATGGTGGTATCTATTGCTTATACATAGGCTGGTGGTTGCCACAAAGCTCTTACCAACAAAGTCTCTACAGCCCTGTTAGACATTCTTCTAATCAGGAAATGATGAGCACGGAGGAATGGGGACTAGTACCGATTCCCCACCCTTGACTGCCTCCTCAAGCTGGAGGTGGGAGCCTGCTTCTACTCATGTAGGCTCAAAGGTTCTGTATTGTCCGGAAAGCCTCCCCAAACAATGGAGGCTTCCTGCTTCCAGCAGATCTAGACGTTGAAGTAGATGGTCCCTTGGCCTGATCCTGCAGAGTTCTTATTGTGTTAACTACCTCCCCGCACATTAAAAGCACTGATGTCAGTTGGTGGACCCTCTTGTGGAGGAGAAGGCAACACTGTTCATCATCATTGGGGAAGTCACATGTTCTCAGCAGGCGGGATATGTCTTTTTCCATCAGATTTCTGAATGGGCATATTTAAAGTCAATGCTACAATGGAGCAAAGCATAGGGCCAACATGCTCATGTGGGGCACAATTGTGGCTTCCAAACACTTGGCAATAGAAAAATGAAACGGCCTGTTTGTAGTACCCTCTGTGGCCCAGCTCCCAACGCTGTCCATGTATGTCAACGCATCGACTCAGACCAGTTTCAAAGGAGCTCTGATTTCAAAGCCTGGTTGGTTTGCTCCATCAAGAAACATTCTTTCCATCATAAGTCTTGGCTGTCAAGACAAACCTGGGCCTTTTTGATTAATTTCTGCCCGGGGAATTAGCAGAGGGAGTTTTCTCGGGGCGAGAGAGAGAGAACTCTTGGAGTTCATGTGAGATGGAAAGTGTCACTGCAGCTCAGCTTCTTGGAATTGTTCTCCAGGAAGGTTTTCGTGGAACCCTTAATCTCTTGCCAGCGCACTGCTAATTGCACCCAACTGTTAAAGCGTCACCCAGCCAGCGACAGCCAGGGCAGCAAATTTAAAAAGCTGAGAATAACGGAGAGTGGGGCTTGGCCAAGAGGATCCCCAAGGGATCTGACGGAAACCACAAAAATTGCTTACAAGCCATATATGAAAAGACAATTGCTCTGCAAATGCCCCCAGCCGGGCTCACACTCCATTGACACTATCCTGTTTTTATTATTGTCATTTCATTATTGTTTTGTTCCTCTTCCCTCATTGGTGATGAACTCCATATGTCCTCTCCCTCTCTCCCCTGTGTTCCTTTGGCATGGGCGAACGGTTTCCTGATTTATGCTTGTTCCTTCTCGTTATTTGATTATTCAGAGCCACATATAATGGGAAAACATTACGCGAAACTGAAAGCCATCTTGGAGACAAACAAAAACACAGCTGGGGGTGGAGTGGAGGGGATTTGGGAGAGATTGAAGAAGATCCTATTGCACGTTGAGCATCTACTAGGTACAAGTTGGGAACACTAGGTACAAGTTGGAATTGCAGGTGGAGAGAGTTACTGCTTGAGAGTTTCCCAGAAGAGGCATCTGTTTGGCCACTGTGAGAGCAGAATGGTGGTCCAATGACAGCGATGCTTCTGAATAATTGTTGCTGGAAACATCTGGGACATCTGGTTGGCAGGAGGCTGGACTAGATGGGGCTATTGACCTGATCCCACAGGGGTCTTCCTATCCTGTGTCTTTACTGAAGAAGAGGTACAAGTGGAAGAATTTGTGAATGCAGAGCTTGTCATTATAAGACATGGTGCTGCCCTGAATTCATCATGTGAGACTGTTAAGAAGAGAAAGGGTTGATCCACCGGTGGACAATTATGGCTCCTACAACAAACGCAATAGAATGAGGTGGGAATGCACTGGTACAATCCTGACATGCTAGAAAGAATGGGTTGACTACAGTTGGAGATGGCCTCTTTTAGGTTTTTTTTATAAAAAATGTTTTTCAAGTATTGGCTAACCTGCGGCCCTCTAGATGTCTACAAGTCCAATCGGTCCTGACTATTGATCAGACTGGCTGGGGCTGATGACACTTGTGGTCAGGGCTCGGCCTTTTAGAGGCTCTGAGTACTGAAAAGTTTGTGGTCCCCCACCCCCATATGTAATTCAAAAATAAAAACAATACCAAACCACAAAATAAAAATCTATATATTTTTTTGAAATAGCACAAAACTTACATTTATGAAATGGACATACATGAGTGTCATATGCAATGCATGACAGGAGGTGATTTCCTCGCATTATTTTGGTCAATGTTAGGATTAGGTTTACATGAAGATTAGTATGGATGGGCAAATCTGCCCACTTCAGTAAGTCTCTCCGTTTCTGTTTGTTTTTTTTCAATCTTAAATTCAGCTTTCCATATTTTCACATGATTTTGCATCAAAAATAAAAAGTTCTCCTGAAACTTCAGTAGTATTTCATTGTGAATTTCTCTTAATATACACATTTTTGTATACAATTTTCCTTAATGTACACCTTTTTTGCAAAATGTTTCCTTCTAATATAATGCATGTTTTGTACACATTACTACCAAATGTGGAGACGTGTGAGTTTCAATTCAGTTCCCCTATTGTTTCGGAATTTGGTAGATTCACCTTTAAATGTCAACTGAATCGGGGGTTATTGGTTTGTTTTTGTTTTATTTTGTATTTTGTGTTCTCATATTGTACTTTTATGTTGTGAACTGCCCAGTGATCTTCAGATGAGGGCTGGTATATAAATGTATAATAATAATAATAATAATAATAATAATAATAATAATAATAATAATAGTTGTATTCTCCAGGCCCTTCTTAGGCTTAAAATGGTGCCATTCTATGGTGATCCTGGCATTTTGGAGTAACCTAATTTGTGTCCCCAGTTTCTCAGCCATTCCTCTGCTTATCTGTAGACACTATCCAGAACGCATGCATCTGTAAGATGTTCAGTAAACTGATTCTGCTATATCTGCATCATCCTAGTATAGGAGAAAGTCAGACAGGGTTGCCTGGTGGATTATGGCAAGCACTGTTGACAGCACACCTCAAACCCCTTTCGACTTAATGCAGAACTGATATATATCTCCATCCATCACAACACAAACCAAATGGCTAACAGCAAAAGGCCTCCTGTCTTAGACTTGTTGAAAGACAGGTGGATCTGTTGGTTGCAGAGGCTTGGAGATTTCTGGGTTCACAGCCTGGCATTCCTTGGATTTTAAACCTTTGGCTCCCTCTGGAATGCAGTGGAATTTGTGGAACAGCCTTCCAAAAGCAAGAAGTGCATTGCAGAAGCTAGGACTGAGCGTAGGTGTGGGAAACACTCAAGCTGAATGGGTGGCCTTCAGCAAGTCATGCTTTCAGGTGCATGATATTACGATGAGACAAAGCATCTTAGCAGGAGAGTGGACTGGAAGTGTCACCAACAATATATTAAAAAGCTGTTTCCCACGGGATATCAGAACACACAGAAACTCAAGATGGAGATGCACCGATGAAAGGGTAGGGGTTTTCATGCAAGGGTTGGCTCAGATCCAAGTTGCCTCTGCTCTGTTTCTTGAATAGAGGTCAATGGTATGAGCACAGAGAAGCCAGACTCTTACTCCAATTCTTCACACAGCCACTGTGAGAACAGGATGCAGGACTAGATGGGGCCATTGGTCGGATCCAGCAGGCTCATCTTACATTCATCTGTTCTCCAGACTATGAGTGTGGACCATGATTCAATTGTCATTTAAATGCAAACCTACTTAATTCACACTTTCCACAACAATCCACAAACCGAAACACAACCATCCTTTGAAATTACCACTTCCTTGTATGTTACACATCACTGTGTCATTTGGAATTACCTGGTCTTCTGTACAAAATGGAACAGGTGTGTTAGCATTCTTCATTGTTGTTTCCTCTGAATTTGACTGAGACACACAGTTTGCTTTCAGATCTTTCATCTTATAGACTCTTAGAATTGTAGACCTGGAAGGGACCACAAGGGCCATCCAATCCAAACCCCTGCCACGAAGGAATCACAGTGAAAGAATCCCTGACAGATGGCCACCTAAGCTCTGTTTGAAAACTTCCGAAGAAGGACAGTCCACCACCTTGCAAAGGAGTTCATTCCACTGTCAAACAGTTCTTATCCTCATAAAATTCTTCTTAATATTTATTTGGAATCTCCTCTCTTGCAATTCATTGGTTTGGGTCCTAACCTCTTGAGCAGCAGAAAGCAAGCTTGCTCCATCTTCCACATGACATCCCTTCAACACACAATGTCAGAATGAAATGCTCATGGACTGTGCTGTGCTTGCCGTATGTTTCTCAGGAGGAAACCCCTATTGACTCCAGGATGTCTTTCTTCCATGCAAGGGAAACAAAAAGCTGGGTTTGGGGAGAAGCAGCAATGGTGTGGCTAGTTTTGCAAATCTGGCAGGGATGTAGGGGTAAAGTTGGCGGGTTGATATCTGTCTCTATCACTCCTCCGATGCACTCTTACAACACCAAGATAATGGCAAGACATCACCCCACAGATAAGCAAGACAATTTGAGAAGAGAGGGATAATATTTCTTAATGAAATTGCTGTGCTTGCAGCTTGCAGGAGTTTGTTCTTTCCAGGAAACAAAGCCCTCCAGTGAACTTGGGATCAAACCGATGAATACTTTCTTCTTTTGCAACTCAGCTCTACAATGTCAGACCTAGATGTGATGCCTGACAGCAGCAATACACGATCCAGATCTCTTAAGAGGTGATGATAGCTTCTTGCATTGCAATAAGTTGCTGCAACCTGCCCTCCAGAAGGAAAGAAGCACCCAGGGACGTCTGAGGAGAACTTAGCAACAGCTGAGTCAAAGAAAAGTAAACCATAAGGAAGGAATTCCATGTGATGCATTCCTTCCTCTGCTGTCCTTCCAGACCACACATCTCATCGCAGTCAGATATTAGTGTGGTGTAGTGGTTAGAGTGGCAGACCAGGACCTAGAAGACCAGGGTTTGGCCATGAAGCTCACTGGATGACTTTGGGCCAGTCGCTGTCTCTTAGCTGCTGAAATTCATGGACCAAAGTTAGCCATGTCTGTAAATTTCAATGAGACCACTCTGAGTATGATTACCCTTGGATACAACCCATAGGTGATCAGTTTTGGCAGGTAGTACTTCCCTTGTATTGGACAAGCAAAAATCCAACTGCCCCAGGCCCGCTTCTGCATGTGTTCACCATCAAGGGGCCAATCCTGCACAGGCACAGAGGTTGCTTAGGGTCACAGCACCTCTCTCCATGCAAATCGGCTCCTTCTTCGACATCTCTTTTCAAACCCAGCATTACGCCATACAAAAGGAAGGCAGAGCCCCTCCTGCCAACTCCCTCCCATTGGCGAAGGAGAAGGAAATACCTCCCTAACATTACACTGCTTAATCCTCCACCGCTAATCTAACGAGAAACAATGTTTGACAGCAGCCAAAAGATTATTAAATTGAAAAGTAAAAGGCATCGCCGCCCATTATGATGGAGCCAAAGGCAACAGCACAAAGGACTGTAAACTTCAGGAAAGCAAGGGGGTGGTCCTGCCAGAAAGCCTGCAGCATCTAGTCGCTGGAAGGAATAAAGGGGTGTCCTCAAGATCACAATGCAGATGGGCAACCCTGAAGAAATTTGAACTACCCTGGTTTACTCATAGTCTTAGACTGACAAAGGGACAAGGACTGTAGCACAGTGATAGTGTACATGCTTTGTGGGTTCAGCCCCTGGCATCTCCTGTCTCTGTCTGAAACCCTGGAGAGCTGCTGCCAGTCAGTGTAGACCAGGGGGAGCCAACACGGGGTCCTTCAGATGTCATTGGACTGCATGCAAGCAATTGTTTCCATGGAGAAGGTTCTCCACACAACCAGGAACCCTCCTTTAGCAGTGTTCCAGATCGCACACAGAAAGCCCTATGCATGAATGTCAGGGTCCGCCAATGCTACGCTTTCCAGATGCTCTGGGACCCCAACTCCCATCAGCCCCAGCCAGCATGGCCAATGGTCGGGCATGATGGGAGCTGAAGCCCAATACCATCAGAGAAATACTGAGTTGGATGAATCAATAGCCTTAGTAGAAGACCGCTTCCTTAGTTCCCAGAAGGATGTTTTTTTAAAAAAAACATTCTTTCACTTTAGAGCAGTGTTTCCCAACCTTGGGCCTCCAGCTGTTTTTGGACTACAACTCCCATCATCCCTAGCTAGCAAGACCAGTGGTCAGGGATGATGGGAATTGTAGTTCAAAAACAGCTGGAGGCCCAAGGTTGGGAAACACTGCTTCAGAGGTATCATAGTAAAGGAGCATTTGATCCTTCAGCTTAAAAGAGCAGGACCTTGGGTGAAGTCATTTATATATTACTCCCAAGCTGCTTTTTGCCCAGCAAGGGAGAAAGAAAGGAGCACTTGTATCTTTCACCTTCATTTCCATCTTCTTGCAAACAGTGGTGCAGCCTATTCCTGCATATGCTTAATAGAAGAAGAATCTCACTATAATTCAGGGCAAGCAGAAGTGTGGATGAGCCCTCGCTGCATATCTTAATGTTAGCAGATGTTAGGAGTATAGCATAGCCATAAAGAAAGTAAAACCATTGGGTTCATCAAGCTCAGTATTGTCCAAATCAACTGGCAATGATTTCATAGAACCAAAGAACTGTAGAGTTGGCAGGAACCCTGAGAGTCATCTAGTTCAACTTCCTGCAATGAAGAAATCACAGCAAAAGAATCACTGACAGGTGCCATCCAACCTCTGTTTAGAAACCTCCAATGAAGTTTGTTCCATAGTTGAATGGCTCTTACCATCAAAATGTTATTCCTAATGTTTAGTCAGAATCTCCTTTCTTGTCATTCGAATCCTTTGGTTTGGGACCTACCCTCTGGAGCAACAGAAAACAAGCTTGCTCCATCATCCATGTGACAGCCCTGTAGATATCTGAAGATGGCTATCACATCTCCCCCCAGTCTCCTCTTTACCAAGGAAAACATACTCATTTCCTTCAACCATTCCTCATAAGCCTTGGTCATCCTCCTCTGCATACACTCCAGGTTGTCAAAAACCTTCTTAAGTGGTGGTGGTCCAGAACTGGGGCGGGTTCTCTCTCAACCCTACCTGGAGATGCTGGGGATTGAACCTGGGACCTTCTGCATGCAAAGTAGATGCTCCTACCATTGACCTCATGTATTGCAATGGCTTTACCTGTTATCTCCTAGAGCCTCTCCTTGATGAGCCTCAACATGTTACTCAGCAGCTCTTGGGTTTCAAGATTCCACCAGAGAGGTTGCAGGTAGAATGTGCAGGCTGGGTCTGCAATCTGGTTTCTTCATTTGACATGCAACATTTGCAAAGCAGCTGTAACGCGTTGCCATGGTGGGTCCATTTGTCTGGCTGCAATGCATAAAAATGTACAGTGGTGCCTCGCAAGACGAAATTAATTCATTCCGCAAGTTTTTTCTTCTTGCGAGTTTTTCGTCTTGCGAAGCAAGGTTTCCCATAGGAATGCATTGAAAATCAATCAATGCGTTCCTATGGAAACCGCCTTCAGACCAGGTCCGGGAACAGTCTGTCCCCCGACCTCTTCTGAAGGCTGGGGGGGGGGGGGACAAGGGCTTTTCTTCCCACAGCCAGCCTTCAGAAGGCTGTTCTGAAGGCTGGCGGTGGGAAGAAAAGCCCTTCTCCCCACCTCCCACCCCGCAAGCTCCGGGGACAGGAGGGCTTTCCTCCCGACCGCCAGCATTTTAAAAGCCCCCAAGACAGCGGAGAAGTCTCCGCTGTCCCGGGGGCTTTTAAAATGCTGGCGGTCGGCAGCGAAGGCTTCGCTGCCGCCCGCCAGCATTTTAAGATCGCCCCGGGACAGCGGAGAAGTCTCCGCTGTCCCGGGAAGGCAGGCAGGGGGGAACAAAGACTTTTGCCCCCCGCCGGCCTTCAGAAGAGGTCCAGGACCTCTTCTGAAGGCCGGCGGTGGGCGAAAGTCTTTGCTCCCGATGGCCAGCATTTTAAAAGCGGTCCAGGATAGCGGGAAAGCGCAGCCGGAGGCCGGAGGGGGGCGAAAGGCTTTGCTCCCCACCGCCAGCATTTAAAAGAGGTCCCCGGAGATTTCCCTATGGGCTTTCTTCTTGCGAAGCAAGCCCATACGGAAATTCGTCTTGCGGAACGACTCAAAAACGGAAAACTCTTTCGTCTTGCGAGTTTTTCGTTTTGCGAGGCGTTCGTCTTGCGAGGCACCACTGTATGGATGCTTATGATTACTGATGACAAGGTTTTTAAAAACATTGTTTTTTTGTACAATTTGTTCTCCTGCGCACGTGCGCGTGCACACACACACAGTCAATGAGCACATAGATCTTTGAGTTATAGGTGCCATCCAATTTATTTTTGCTATTTCCAGGCTTTGGCTACGAAGCCATTTGCTGCAGGGAAACATTTTCCTTCTCTCATGGCATGCTGAGTAATTTCCTGTTTTCACTCCCTGTTTTCGGAGCGCTGCCACATATTATAACATTCTTTTACACCTCCAGCTAGAGGATCAGCCTGTCCTGGTGAAGTTTTCTAGAGTCAAATGACACAGGCCTGCTTGGGCTGGTTGTTTTGAAACGATATGCAATGAATTGCCACAGCCACCTCTTTCAGCTCCCAGGCTGTGTAACAAGGCTGGCTCCAGGATTGAGGGGACCCCTCAGCAAGATTCTTCTCTGGTGGATCTCCTTCTTTGTTATTGGGCAGTAGGAGTGCTCCAGTCATCACCAGGTGGCCTCCAGTGGAGATCCAGGGCTGCCATTTTCATTGCCCAGAATGCTCTTGGTGTAGTGTCGCTCTTTGACGTTGTGGGGTGTTAAAATTGCAACCTTGCGCTGGAGAAACTGCATGCAATGGCACCAGAGGTGAGAGCATGTGAATATAATGTTAGCAGGATGGCGCAGGGAAAGCTTGATGGGCCCATCACTTTTTAGCAGAGTGACTGGAATAAAGCAGACAGGAGTCCAGAAAGATAAGAAACTATAGACACTTTACAGAGGTAAGGTGAATAAGAACAGGGTATAATTTGAAGAGAGATTAACAGAGAAGTACTGTATGTCTTTCTCAGGTCAGGGCTGTGCAGGGGGGAAGAAACTCCTTCAGAAACACATTTGCCTATCCCAGTTGGTGGCCATCACTGCCTCCAGTGGGAGCAAATTTCTGTGAAGAAAAGCCAATGTGCTAGGGTTTCTCTGAAAGCAGAATATGGAAAAGCACTGTGTTAAGGAACTGAGCTTCCTGTTGTAAGATAAACATCTCATTTTGCCCTACACAAATCTCTAAACTTGGGATTGCACTGGAAATTGCTACTCTCTATGTTTAGGACCATGGAGTAAAACTATCTGTTTAAATGCATATCTCTTACTAACTTACTTATCTACAGTATGTCTGGGGCCTTGGTGGTTTTTCAAAATCCTCCTTATCTCCTAAGAAGCCCCTCCAAATCCCATCGAGAGCTTTCCAGAAATGTTTCAGAAATACCTGTGGCAAACAGCACATCACTCAGTCTGAGCCCTCGTTTATCATTCCTGTATTTTGCTCAAGTTTGCACACAAAGCGCTGCAAACTGTCCTGCAACACATCATTAAAATCCCTGGGGGGATCCTAAAACGATTACACTGAAAATGGAAAGACTTTTAATGCTTTTTCAACCAAACACAAAACAAAAAAACCCCACCCACCCCTGCTTAAATATACTTTACTTAGATGTGTCCAGAAAACACTTTGCAATACACTGACTAGTGCATTCCACAATATTTTGGTATCATATTCCATACTATTGTGACCATGTTTCCAAACTCTGTTTACTAGATGACACAGCAGAATCAAAGGCAGCGGCCTCTCATCTAAAAGAGAGCTGCAGTCTAATGCTGTTTCAACCTCAGAAAAAAACCCCAAGAATGCCACTACAGTGGTACCTCAGGTTACAGACACTTCAGGTTACAGACTCCGATAAGCCAGAAATAGTACCTCGGGTTAAGAACTTTGCTTCAGGAGGAGAACAGAAATCGTCCGCTGGCAGCGCGGCAGCAGCGGGAGGCCCCACTAGCTAAAGTGGTGCTTCAGGTTAAGAACAGTTTCAGGTTAAGAACGGACCTCCAGAATGAATTAAGTTCTTAACCAGAGGTACCACTGTACTGAGATCCAGAGCTCCAACTCTATGCAGACAATCTTTTAAAGGTCAGAGAGGAGGGCAGGATCACATGCCTGGAAGAGCTGTTCAGTAATGGAACAGATTACCTTGGAAGGTGGTGGACTCTTCTACATTGGGGGCTTTCAAAACAGAAGTTTTATTATCACCTGCCAGGGATTCTTTAGTTGTGATTTCTGCATTGCAGGGGGTTGGATGACCCTTGGGGTCCCTTCCAACTATAAGTCTCTGGTTCTCTGCTCCCAATATAGATATTGTGGCCAAACACTAGCATAGAACTTATGCATGTACAACACACACCCAAGGCAGCCAAGGCTGTGTCCTCCTGATGTTGTTGGACTATAAATTCCAGCATGCCCGACCATGAGCCACACTGGCTGGGGTTGATGGGAGTTGTAGTCTGAGAGCACCTGGAAGGCACAGCCTTGGTTGAGCCCTGACATCCATTTAGAGGGCTTTCTGCATGCCATCAGCAGCTCTGCTAAATTAGGGTTCCTGATTGTATGGAGAGTGCTTCCATATGCAAGCACTTGTTTGCATGCAGGCTTCATGTAGAACCTCGGCCAAGTATGGGCATGTCAGGAGCAGAGGCCTGCTCTCCTCCAGCATTCAAATACAAGAAGAGGGAGCAGGAGTCATAAGTGTAAGCTCAGTATGCTGAGAAACTCAATGCGGAAAGGTCAGGACAGTGGACACATGACATGGGCATTGGAGTCAGGGTTGGTGGGCACTTGAAATGGAAACTTTTCCGGTGGAGGCCAGATGTACAGGCTGCTATAGGATGGCGAAGCAATCTGCTGCGCTTTCAAATAAGCCAGGAAAACACATCCTGAAATCTGAGCAGAGATGAACCTAATGGAATTGATTTGTTCCCACTTGCTAAGTGGGACGCTCCAGCCACATCACCTGATGACAAGGAATCCTATAGAGAAAGAAATCCCAAACTCAGTTTCTTTAAGAAACAAGTGTGAAAGAAAGAGAAAGAGGAGAAAGCTAATTCAAGATTTTACAGCGGAGAAAGTGAAAAAAATATATGACCTAACCCATTAGGAATATGTTTCTATTTTCCTTTCATGTAATATTACTTCCTGGTTTCCAGTCTGTATTCCCTGGGCACCCCCTATCAAATATCGGCTGGTATTAAATCACTGATCCCAGCAGCTCACAGAAAAACATTTGTACTAATGTGTTGGTTTTCCTTAACACAAGGGCCAGAGCAGGTCCGTGAGGACTCCGTCAGCCGAGATTGTTGACAGATGAGGAATGGAAGGGCAAAGAAAGCATTCCATTAAAAGCAGGATTCCACCCTCCATGCCCTCTGTTTGCAGTTTGTTAGACGGGGCAGGGAATCGACAGGTGATGCAGGCATGTGCCAACATTGT
Organism: Podarcis raffonei; assembly: GCF_027172205.1. NCBI lineage: Eukaryota > Metazoa > Chordata > Lepidosauria > Squamata > Lacertidae > Podarcis > Podarcis raffonei. The sequence continues at coordinate 18,163,807 of NC_070616.1, forward strand.
TATGAAGATGGACAAAAAGAAATAAATAAAAGAGCACCTTGCATACTGCTGCGGTCTTCTCTTAACACCACTGCCCAGACTACCTGGCCGGACTGGGTGGTAGAGCGGCTTGAGTTGATGCGAGTACAAAGCAGTCCATGTTAGAGGATGGATTGAGTCAAAGGTAGACGCTGAGTGAAATGATGGCTATAAATGGGGCGAATCAGAGTTCCTTCTTCTTGTAAGCAATAGGCAATGCTCCTTCTGTCAGCAGCCTGCGAGTCATTCTTGGCATGCAGAGATACCTGCAAGTAGGCACCTGCTCCTGCGTTCTGGGAGCTGGTCACAGATGCACACCTCAACTGGGCCTGGCAAGAGGCCCCACCAACATCATGCGGGTTAAAGCTTGATGTTGCTCACATCCACACCATGCCTTTAAAGCACATGGCATCCCTCCAAAGAACCCCAGGAACTGCAGTTTACCCCTCACAGAGCTACAGCTCCCAGCACCCTTATCCAACCACAGTTCCCAAAGGAAGCCATATGCTTTAAATCTGCATTAAATCTGCATTAATGCATAGCATGGATGTGATCATTGTCCACAGGGTGCTGATGAATCTTTAACAGAGACAACCATTGGCAGATGTGCAGAAGTCCTTAGTGGTTGTGGCCCTTGCAGAACACATCAGGGAGAAGGGTGGGAACAAAGCTAGAATTAGCTGGCTCTGGCTCTCATTGGCTTTGGCACCATCTACTGTTGGGCTCCCTGCCTTCCACCCTACCAGTCCCAATGGGCACCCATCAGCACTCGAGGTACCAACTGCTTCTCCAGTTTACAAACAAGCTCATGGGCCCCCAAAAGTCATCAACCCCTGACTTGGCTTGCAAAGACACTCCCGACCTGAAGAGGGGGTGGGGTTGCGGGCGCACGCCCCATCACCTTCTCGCGGGGCTAGGAAGCCCCGCGGGTCGCGGGAATCCCCTTAGTTACTTATTATTCATCGCCCACACCGCCAGCCAATCGGCTGGCGCCAGGGGCGGGCACTTCAGGGTCTTCTTAAGGTCAGGACTGCCCTGCCTCGCCCCTTTCGCTCCTTCCTCAGCCCAGGACTTCCCACCCACCCACCCTTTAGGCTTACCTTCTGACTTTGCTATGGGCTTCGGCTGGTCGCCGCAAGGGGCCTGGTAGGAGTTTTTCCATTTGGCTAATTGGCTGTATTTTGACGCCACTTGGTTTTTTCGCCTACCTCGTAGCAAAACGTCACAACTCCTTGGTTTTGGCGGTTAGGCATTGGCAAGGGGTATTGTCATGCAAATGCGGTCGGGGGGGAGGAATGCCATCACCTCCCCCAAATCTTGAAGGGTGGCCTGTTAAAGGACTCCGAGGGGCGTCGCCTCATCCGAAACCTACGGAGGCTAGGGCCTAAAGCGCGCTCCCGAGCGGTAACCCCTGGGGGAGCGCTTACGGATGTACATCTCGGGGGGCTCCCCCTGTTGGTGTTTAACCCTTCCCGGTTATACCGGATAGTCTGTTAGGGCCAATGCCTAAAGCCAATACCACTCTTACCTGTAATCAATAAAGTTGTGGCCAATTTCGCCCATTAACCTAAATTCTTGTGTCTGGTGTCGTTATTTACTTCTTTCATGGGAGGGGGCGGGAATCGCCACGCAATTGATGCCTGAGGGAACGTTGCTTGCTTATAATCTTGCTGGTGACACCTCCCTCTTGAGATATGGTACATTCTGATAGGGCATCGGGAGCCCATAGCCAGGGCAACACAGTGCTCTTGCATCTCCTCCAAGGGCTACCATCCAATCCCTGAGCTCGCTTGTTTTCAGAGCGTTATATCAGCACCAATTTATATCAGGCCAGGCTCTTGCAAAGGGTGTTTTGGCAAGCAGAGGAGAATGTGTAGGCAGTGAATAATTAGCCCATCGTCCCCACCCTGGGAGAAATGATCTATTTTCAGAAGAGGGCAGAATTCACCAAGGAAAGCCACGAGGCCAGAGCTCTCCAAACAACTCTTTAAGCTGGTTACGCCAGCAATATAAGGGGCTAGGGGAGTTATTTAAGAGATTTGGCTACCCTAAGAAAGGGCAGTGTTTACTCTGCCCTAGCACATGTAAAAGCCAGCCTACAAAACCTTTCCTCAGCTCGGGACATCTGTTGGCTGACATCACCCTGAGTTTACCTTAGCAACCCAAGTTCCATTGGAAGGTCTTCTGATGTCACCTCAGTGCCTGGAGTCCCCTCAGGGCAGCAGAAGGAATGGTCCCTGCACCTATACAAACAGCCTCCAGCACATGCATAAGCTCATTCTTGTTTGTTCAAGTCACAAGTGTTGAGAAAGTGGGTACACAGCGGAGAAAATCACTCTTTGGGGTTTGAAAAGTGCTCGTAGTTCTCTGCCGTCGCAGTCCTCCCACCCATGAACTGGAGAGCTTTCTTTTTTCCTTCTTGGGATGATTGCCCAACTGTAGGGCATGGCTGCTAGGAACCTCTGGCCCCCTTGACCTCTCCGTCTGGTCCTCAGGACTCTCCCCCTGGCCACACCCCTCTCCGCTTTGAGCAAACCGGGAAAAGCATTTATTGAGTTAGTCCATAGATGACAGCAGAATAAGCAATGCCATTCCAGTGCAACTGAAACATTCCTAAAAGGTGCTGAAATTACAATTGAAATGAATATGTAAAATCTTAATACATCCTTGAGCAAGTATTTTTGCCTGGCTGGAATGTCTCCTATTTACATAAATTGCTCCACACATTTTTGCCTCTGGCCCCACCCACCAGAGGCATGTGGTCTCTGGAAGGCTACCCAGAAGCGAATGCAGCTCTCAGTTAGGTCCAGGAATCGCCGCATGGATCACCAGTGCACACTTTCTTTCCCACTCCCTCCCTCTCCGTCACATGGCAGTGGTGGCACTGGCGCCACTTCCCTCCCTCCTCCTGGCTTCTTCCTGCCCTGCCTAGAGGAGGAAGGGGGCTGAACTTTGTTAGTGCCAGCAGCAGCAGCAGCAGCAGCGCTCAAGCGGCCAACATTTTAAGCAGCCCCTCTCCAGAGCCCTTTCGCGTGCCACTCATCATCCCTTCGCCACCGCCGCCTTCCCCTGCTGCTCGCAAGACACAGGTAAACAGCCACTGGGCTTGTGGTGCTCTTGCATCATCTCCCCCAATAGTCCGGCCCCCCACAAGGTCTGAGGGACAGTGTTTGCTGAAAAAGTTTGCTGACCCCTGCATTAGCAGAACAAATCCAGGTGGTTTTCAGAGATCCCATCTGTTGTCCCTACTCTGGAATGCTTGTGTGTGTGTGTGTGCAGCCCTAGCATAACAATGACTCAGGACTTTTTTTCTTTGCCAAGGACAACTCGTCCCAGCCCACAGTTTACATTTTACCTCTCCCCCGCCCCCACAACCCTGGTCACATGCACTAAAAAATAAAAATAAAATAAATAAAAATTGGCATCAAGCCCCAAATTGCGGTGGCATGAACCATTCGCTACGTAGCATGACAACATAATTTCCAGGAATTATACATCAGTGCACATAAGAAACTGCCAGATGTCACTCACCACGTGGACTGAGACTTAAAGTCTATTGTGGAGTCATTTGCTTTTGCAGTACCTCCAAGGATTATGGTACAAATTCATCCACGTGATATGGTCAAATCCTATAGCCTGCTTTATTTGCCGCTATCCAAGGAAAAGTTTGCAGAGCAACCTTCTCTCTGTGCAAGCAGGCAGAGTCGTCTTAATTTCCCGGACACCCCCACCATGACATTTCACATTTTGCTGGAGTAAAAGATGAGTGGGAGGGTAAATTTTGGGGGTTATAGATTTCAGTGTACCTCCATTTAGGGAGAGACTAGGGTTGGAGGAGAAGGTAGGATTCTCAACAAAGTTTAAAGGCCCCATCCTGGAGACGTTCAAGTAAAAACTGCAAGAAAAGGCAGTTGTGGTTGTGGTTGCTTCTTACTACATATTAATAGCTAGCAGCATTATCCAGATAAATCAAGTCAAAAACACATTTTATGCCAAGGGATTTTTTGGGGCCTCTGGCATGCACAACTGAAAAGCAACAACATTTAACTGTGTGTAGAACAGTGGTGGGGTGCTACGTTTTTGAAGTGCAGATGCTCATCATGTCAGCCTCAAAGCCTTACCCACCAAGGAGAGTCCACAGCCATGACCCCCAAAGAAAGTCCATAGCCATGGCTCCAAAGAGAGTTCATAGCCCAGTGCAGAAGTGCCAGCTTGGCCCCACATCCATGGGTGCCTGGGGACGTGGGTGCCATGCAGTGTGCATGGCCCTGGCACTGAAATTTCTGGGTCCCCGACCCCTTTATGGGGAATTTTGTGGGTGCTCCAGCACCCAGGGCCCCAGGGAGTTGGCACCTATGGCCCAGTGGTTTGTAAAGGGTGTGGCATGCCACACTGGTGTGGGGAGAGAGAATGGCAAGTGTGGCAGGAAGATTCAAGGACAATCAAAGAAACAATTGAACATTTCAGTGTAGAATAACATAGCATAGCGTAGTATTGTATCGTATCAATATATATATATATATTAATTTGCAGATTATGGATAGGTATCCTTTCAAAAGGAGAGCAAGGGCATCAAGTGATACTGAGGACAATCCTAGTTGTGATCCAGAATCACCACTCAAACAGAGTGCTAGAGAAGACTCGTTCAATTCCATACCAGGAGCAGGCCCAATTTGCAGAAGAATAGTTAATATGTCAGCTAATATTGAAAAGCATGTTTCCGAAAGTATGAAGAATTCTACATTTGCCATTCAAGCTTGAAGAATCTACTGACATTACTGGAAAAAGCATTTGCTTGTCTGGATGGAGGATTAAAAAGTGGTGTGTGAACCTGTGTAGGAACAGGCCCACTACACCAAGGTCTGTTCTTTGCTCTGCCCATTTTACATTTGGTCCCCCCCCCACTGGAATGTACCCCCTTCAGAAGCTTGTCCAGAAGGGAATGTGGCCCTCAGGCTAGAAATGTTTCCCCACCTGGCATCCCTCAACCGAGAACAAAAAGGTCCCCTCTCCCCTACTGCTAAGGGACGTAAACAGCATCTCTCAGGATGCCCTGCAAGGTGTGTGCAAGAAGTTTATTGAGAGATTTGTCTCCGACCTGCTCAGCACCTGCTCCTCCTAGGCCTGGTTCTAGTCAACAGCTTAAAGCCTTTCTCAGTTCAGAAAAATAAACAAACAGAATCGATCCTTTCCAAGGCCCTCCATGCCTCCCCTCCTCTCTCTCCCGCTTCTCTGAGCTCATTCATGGGTCGGAGTCCAGAGTGGCTGCCGGCTTGCCAAGTCCTCCCTTCCAGCCCCTCCCTGTCGACTTGCTGAGAGCCAAAGCAGCTCGGAGCAACATGATCGGGGCGCTGGTTGGGCCAGCTGTTCGACATCATCTCAGGGCCGAAAACAATTAAAGCTAAGATGAAGGAAGAGGTGGAGTGATGGAAAGGCCTTTGCTCCACTTCTTCGGCCTCTTCGTCACGGTTCCCAGCGACGCTCTTTCAACCAACTGAGCAGAACATTTGCAACAATTGTAGATGATGAGAACATAATAGGTTTTAAAGTGACTTGGTTGGTGTTTGGGGGAAGCAGAGGAATTTATTGGTGCAGGGAGCTCACATTGATTACAGCATGCCTAAGAGGAGAAGAAGAGCCTGCTGGATCAGGCCAATGGCCCAACTAGTCCAGCATCATGTTCTTACAGTGGCCAACCAGATGTTCATTATGGAAAACCTGCAAGTAGGATTCAAGCACAACAGCCTTCTCCCTACCTGTGGTTTCCAGCAACTGTTATTCAGAAGCCTTACTGCCTTCGACTGGGAAGGCAGATCATAGCCATCAAGGTTAGCAGCCATCGGCAGCCCTCTCCTCCATGAATTTGTCCAATCCTCTTTTAAGGCCATTACAGCCCCTGTGGGAGCAAGTTCCATTTGCAGAGATAACTCAATATTGTCCACACCAACCAGCAACTGCTTTCCAAGATTTCAGGCAGGGGTTTCGTCCAGCCCTTACCGGAGATGCCAGGGGTTGAACCTACAGATGTTCTAACACAGATGTTCCCCAGATGTTCTACCACACAGCTTTCACCCTTCCTATCACAAATTAGGAGACCCCGACTAAACACCAGGATGGTAAGAGCTGTTCAACGGTGGAACAGTTGCCCTCAGGGGGTAGTGGACTCTAGTGTGGTGTAGTGGTTAAGAGTGGTAGTCTCGTAATCTGGGGAACCGGGTTCGTGTCTCCGCTCCTCCACATGCAGCTGCTGGGTGACCTTGGGCTAGTCACACTTCTTTGAAGTCTCTCAGCCCCACTCACCTCACAGAGTGTTTGTTGTGGGGGAGGAAGGGAAAGGAGAACGTTAGCCGCTTTGAGACTCCTTCGGGTAGTGATAAAGTGGGATATCAAATTAAAACTCTTCTTCTTCTTCATTGGAGGCTTTTAAGCAGAGCTTGGATGGCCATCTGTCATGGATGCTTTAGTTGAGACCCCTGTATTGCAATGAGTTGGACCAGATGGCCCACGGGATCTCTTCCAACTGTACAATTCTATGATTCTGTGATTACAGTAAATCTGTAGACATTTTCTTCTGCTTGGCCAACTAACATGCAAATGGGGTGAACTGAACTCAGGAATTGTGAAAGGAACAGGTTCGTTGTCATTGTCCAGCCTCCACTTTGTGGGCAGAAGGCCCCAGGTTCAAACCTTTACATCTCCAGCTAAAAGAATCAGGTTGCAAGCAATAGGAAAGATCACTACCTGCAACCATGGGGAGTGGCTGCCAGTCAAAGTATGCAACAATGATGGACAAATAAACTGACATGGTGTAAAGCAGCTCTCTGCAGTCCTGGAGACTGAACATGGGGACTCATGCATGAGAAGAATATATTCTATCACTGACCAGTAGGGATGGAGGAGACATTTGATTCAGTTCACATTTAAAGGCTTATTTATCAAATGTGTTCTTTCCATAACAATGCAACAGCTGTCCTTCAAGATTTGCCCTTCTCCAGACTTTTCTGTGCAGTTCTCCAGTCAAATAACGTGTACAAAAATGCATGTCCTGGGGTAAAGCGTGCATATAAATCCATGGATATTTGCAAACAGTATACAAAAAAATGAGTTCTATTTGGGGAAACTGCATTCCCAAAACATGTCACATTAGGCAAAACTGCATAGAAAAATATGTGCATGGTAGGAAAAATGCACATTAAGATGCTGGTGGATTTTCAAGGGGACTTTAAAAGAAGAATTGAAACTGATGTGGCTGAACTGAAAATACTAGAAAAATGGAAAAGTGTGAGAAACCGAAATTGATGTGGTTGCCCATCCCTGTTTGCTGTCCAGTGACCTTTCCTGGATTTTGCTAGACAGCTGCAATCTGGCAGCTATGTGTGTGCGTGTGTGAGAGAGACAGATCAAAGACTTTTCAACGGGAATAGGAAATGTTGCAACAATCCAGTATCCTCCAGAGCTTCTGACTGCTATCTGTTCACAGCTGAAGCGAGTCTCTCCCAGGTTCCCTGGCTCTCCCTTCCTGTCTCGCTCCACTCCACCTTTGGCAGACTCCCTTCTGGACATGAGGAATGCCAGACATTACCTCCTTTCCGCTGTCATTTTGTAATAACGAGGCAGAGCATTTATATTGCTGATAATGCAAAGGCAGGGGACCTCTCTAGATCAGGGCAGTACAACTTTTCATACCAAGTGGGCGGCAAGAGTACTTTCGACACCAGCCACACACTGGCTTGTTGTGAGGCCAAAATTTGACAGCCCCCTCCAGTCCTCGAGCTGCCTTCCCAATGCCAGCTAAGAAAGTGGTCAGGATTGAGAAGGAGGCACAAGGCTCTGGCAGGTCCTAGAGCCCTCCCATCTCCTTCCCAAAGCTAGGAAAGTGCTAACTAGGCTTTGGGAAGGAGGTGGGCAGACTCTAGGACCATGTCAGAGCCCTAATGCCTCCTTCCCAAAGCCTGGTGCCTCTCTTATGCAGCTTTGTGAAAGCATTGTGAGGGTTGGCAGGGGGTCATGAAATGTTGCCAAGGGCCACCAAGAAAGGTCTCAAGGGCTGCATGCAGCTCTTGGGCTGCACATTGGACCGCTCTACTCCAAATGCTGTTGAACTCCAGCTCCCATCATTCCTATCTGTTGGCCATGCTGGCTGGGACTGATGGGAGTTGGGGTCCAAAAACATTTGGAGAAGCCCAGGTTCTCCACTCCCTATTTAGTTATTTAAATGTATACACCTCTTGACTGTAGGAAAAAAACTTCAAAGTGATTTACAAAGAAAACTCCACAATATCAAGGAAAATCTACAGGCACAGTTATAAACATACAAGTTGAAATACCCAAACAGGCTAAAATTCATGCCAACTTTCTAAGCACCTGGGTAGGCTTGTCTAAATAAGAATGTTTTTAGTAGGATTGTTTTAGGGGAGTGTATAGGCACCTCTGTGCTTGGCAGCAGGGTGGGGGTAAGAATCAAAACAAATAATGAAGCAGTTCTGTTGCCCACGACCAGTGACCTCACAGTTGCATCCAAAAGGGATATATGTGCTTAGCCTAGAGACAGAAAATGAGAACAGCTTCCCCAGTTGATGTCCATTTGCATAGCACACACACAAAATCTCTGTCTAGCAAGGTAGCTGCAATGAAGAATGCAAGAGCAAAAGAAGAGCCTGATCTGGATCAGACCCATGGCCCATCTTGACCAGCATCCTATTCTTCTCACAGTGGCTACCCAGATGCTTGTGGGAAGCCTGCAAACAGGACCGCTCTCCCCTCCTGTGGTTTCCAGCAACTGGTATTCAGGAGCATTGCTGCCTCCAACCATGTAGGCAGAGCATAGCCATTGTGGCTAGCAGCCATTCATAGCCTTCTCCTCCATGAATTTGCCCAATTTTTTTTTTTTTAAAGTCCTCCAATTCTATTTTGAAGGTTATACAAACATACAGGGCAGCCTTCCTTAAGCTGGTGCCCTCCAGATGTTGCTGAATCCCAGCTCCCATCATCCCCAACCATTGGCCATGCTAGCTGTGACTGATAGGAGTCCCAACAGGATCCCCATTCCTTTACTAAACCCTGATTTTTAATTTTTTAATACCTTGTATTCACAGCCTAGCACTTTGCCATTACCTAGAGGAGGCTCTGGAAGCTATTGAGTTTTATTTTGTACTGTGCCATAGGAGTGATGATCTATTGAAATAATTGCCTTTAAGCATGTACAGAGTGTGTTGTCCTTGCCTCTTGTTAGCCCCGACTAATATTGTGTGAGCTGGAAGTCCCAGAGATGCAGTAACAAAACTGATGACAATGGTTTGGGGATTTGAGGGGGCCACCTGGCTAAGAAGTTAATTTCTTTTCAGGGTATCACCTTTCTGCTCTTCCACAACATCCAGTCTTCTCATTCTTGTAGCTCCTCCGCCTGTTTGGGACTGCTGAGTCAAAGGCCTGCAGCTGATTTCAATTTGGACACATCATTTGGGGATAATATTATTGTTCCACTTGTGCACTAGGTCTTTTAAGATTATTCCCCCCCCTTCCCCTTTGTTTTGCTGCTGCCCTGGACAATATAATCTCTGTTTCCATAGCAATGCAACATTACTGCCTCCCATCTCTTTCCTCTCCTCCTAGCACCTGATGAAAGCCCTTGTTAGAAACAAATTGAGGGAAAGGATGCTCGTAGGTGATGATAATCAGAAAGAGCACCAGGAACCTGATCATTTTCCAAGTGCCAAAAATGAAGGCAGAGAAATGCTCCAGTTGGACCTCTTTGCCAGAGAAATATCCTTCTTTTTTCCTTTTGCTACCTGTCCCGATAAATCACTGCCTCTGTTTTTGGGAGATGCCTAGCTATATGTATGTGTTTGTGTGTGATTTTTGGCTCCGATTTCCACTGCACATTTATAAATGCATCCTCATTTAGCATGCATGGCACAGCCTGCCATACATCTCAACACTGCTCCGAAGAGATATTTTCAGTGCTGATAGCATGCTGTTGCAGGCAATTATATTTATCTAATGGGATTCTGCAAGAGCTACCTCTTAAAAAAACAAAACAAAAACCTTTTTGCCTGGAGAAAGACAGTAAAAAAGGCAGAATAAATGGCCTTGTGCTTTTAGTTCATACTCATTGGTGAATCTGGGGTGAATTATGAATTCTAAACTGCTGCATGGGAAGGGATGTGGGAGAAATTTGATGTGGTTTGCATTTAAAGGTAAGCCTACGTACCTGTTTTGCATTTTGCAGAACAATATACAAACCCAAAAGGCAGCCATCTTATTTGAAATTTTGAAATGTAATTCCCTAGCCAAGTAATGTATACAAAAATGCATATACTATGTTGCTGCATGCCACCCCTATCTCTGAGCAGTGAGAGGTACTTGCTCAGGCTCCAGTTTCCTTGGAATGAGGGACAGAGGATGCTGTGGTGTATTTATAATATATGGTTTATTTACACCAGTATACAACCGGAGCCTAAGATGGAGGGGCTCACAGCATTAATGCCCCAGAAGGTATTGCTTCTTCCATAGTCAAGCAGAAATCAAACATAGCTGATATAGGGTGGTATAATAATAATAATAATAATAATAATAATAATAATAATTGCTCTCACTCTCTGGCTTCTTCCTGCTTTTAGCCCAGCTCACAGCTCACACACATCACCAGCCAGGTGAGAGAGGAGGCCCACCAATTTGCCCTCTGGCAAAAAGCAAATTCCTTTTTCAGATTAATGCCCATGCTTAGTCCCATTAACCCACCAAGAAGCTGGTTTAGCTACTTCAACAATGGACTCATCCATTAGATTTTAACCCTTGCTCGATCCAGGACACCAAGAATTGCAGGGGACTCAGGCCTCATGAAGGCTAACATCCCCTGCCCCCATTCAGTCACAACAATATAAATGCAAAGGTTAATGAAAATGTCATATAAAAATGCACCGTATTAAGGAAAAGTGTTTTGCAAAAATGTGTATGCTAGGCAAAGTTGAATTAAAAAATGTGCATGTTATAATAAGTTTGCACTAAAATGCTGATCAATTTCCATGAAGACCATATATATAGTGATTATCAAACTTATATGGAAATATGAAGAAATGAATTTAAAATGGGGAAACTGAGAAAAAACAAAACTGATGAATTTGCCCCTCCCTATGCATGAGGATTTACTGCCTTCGACCCATTTACCCAAATTCCTAGTCTTATCTGAAATTTCCGATATTCTTTCCCAATTCTCATGATGTTGCACTTAAGAATGACCTCCAAATTTTCTTTGAAATTTTGTTTCAGGCAATATCTGGTGGTCACTCCTTGATGTGTGCCATGCCCTCTTATATCTAGCTTTCTTAAGCTTTTACACTGTACACTAGAAACATGGGGATATAAGAAGAGACCTGTTGGATCAGACCATGGCCCATGTAGTCCAACATCCTCTTCTCACAGCGGCCAGCCGGAAGCCGATGGGAACCTGGACATGAGCCCAACAACACTCTGCCTACCTGTGATTCCCAGCAACTGATATTCCGATAGGGTTGCCATATCACAAAGTGAAAATCCAGACAAAAAAAGCTTTTTTTGGCAAAGTTGTTGAGCTATTTTTAATGAAATCTGCCAAAATCTACACTTCCGGCATGGGATGCCATATGTCCAGACATTTCAGCGATTTCCATCCGGACGCTGTTTTAAGAGGGCCAAATACTGGCTTTGTCCAGGAAATTCCAGACGTGTGGCAACGCTAATTCAGAGCTATAAAGCCTCTGTTGGTGGAGGTGTAGCATAGGCATCATGGCTAGTAGCTGATGACATGTTTGTCCTCAATGAATTTGTCTAATCCTCTTTTGACGCCATCCAAATTGGTGGCCACCACTGCCTCTTGTGGCAGCGAGTTCCATAGTTTAACTATGCACTGCATGAAGGACTTTGTTTTATCTGTCCAGAACCTTCCAAGATTCAGCTTTGCTGGATGTCCATGCCTGCTAACGTTAGATTCCTAACAGATGAAGGTGAGGGCCAAAATGTTTTGCTATATAAATTTAAAATTTCTGTCTTCTTCTTCTTGTTGTTGTTGTTTAGTCGTTTAGTCGTGTCCGACTCTTCGTGACCCCATGGATCAGAGCACACCAGGCACTTCTGTCTTCCACTGCCTCCCGCAGTTTGGTCAGACTCATGTTTGTAGCTTCGAGAACACTGTCCAACCATCTCATCCTCTGTTGTCCCCTTCTCCTTGTGCCCTCCATCTTTCCCAACATCAGGGTCTTTTCCAGGGAGTCTTCTCTTCTCATGAGGTGGCCAAAGTATTGGAGCCTCAGCTTCATGATCTGTCCTTCCAGTGAGCACTCAGGGCTGATTTCCTTCAGAATGGAGAGGTTTGATCTTCTTGCAGTCCATGGGACTCTCAAGAGTCTCCTCCAGCACCATAATTCAAAAGCATAAATTCTTCGGCGATCAGCCTTCTTTATGGTACAGCTTTCACTTCCATACATCACTACTGGGAAAACCATAGCTTTTACTATACGGACCTTTGTTGGCAAGGTGATGTCTCTGCTTTTTAAGATGCTGTCTTGTTAGTCACTATCAATACTATGATTTTTTTTTGGGTTGTGTTTTGTCAATGCACCTATCCACCTTGGTAAGTGAACCTGTCCTAAGAAGTTCACAGACAGACACAAACATCCTAATAAATTAGGAAACAAAACCCCAGGCAGTCATGCATATTTGTGCTCCAATCCTCCTCCTTCCCCTTGTATTATATTTATTTTGGCCGCACGGAATCCTTGCAGTCTGCTTAGCCAACAGATATCTGGGCTGTGATAAGTGCAAGACAGCTGTTGAGGGCCAACACTTTCTTTCCCCTTGCTTTTCTTTTGCAATGAACATCTGTTTGAGGCTGACAAATGTGGGGTATGATGACATCCCATTCAGCCCCAGGTCTCGTTGCAACAGGGCATTTTTTGCCGGGAGGGGGGACATTTGTTTCTTGGGCAAAACCGAACAGACATTTGAAAATGAGACTTTTTTTAAAAAAAAAGAAGAAGAAGAAGTCCCTAATGAAAAGAAAAGAAAAACCCTGAATTATATCTGTTGGGATCCTGTTATGAAAATATATGTGGGATAACGGCTCTTCGATTTGGAAAGGATCTGCTCAGAAGTGGACATCACTGAAAGTATGTTCCCACGAAATTGACGGGGCTTCATTCCAATGGAATGGTCCTGATCCAATGGGATAGTCTTGATACAAAGTTTGTTAGTTTCCGGCAGAAAGTCAGAGGGCTGAATGGAAACTGACTATGGAGGGAGGAGGAATCTGCTTTGAACCAATTCATACGCAGAATATGGTGGTTTTGATCCAATCAGAATGTGCTGGCATTAGACCACCTTTTGTACCGTGTGCTTGCTTATGTCTGAGCTACTAATAAATTGCCTTTTTTTTAAAAAAAAAAAAGCCTGATTATTCGTATGCAAAATTATACACAAAAATTACATATAATAAATATAAAAGAGTCAAGCCCCATGTTTGTACTAAATTCTGCTTGTATTGAAACTCAAGCAAAAAGTAAAGTTCGCAGGGTTCTTTGGGGAGGGGAGCCATGACTGTTTACCTGGTAAGATACATGCAGTACTTTTTTTATTAAAAAATGTTTAGGGGTACCTTCATTTTCCTACTCATATTGAAATAAAAGGTAAAGGTAAAGGTACCCCTGCCCGTATGGGCCAGTCTTGACAGACTCTAGGGTTGTGCGCTCATCTCACTCTATAGGCCAGGAGCCAGCGCTATCCGCAGACACTTCCGGGTCACGTGGCCAGCGTGACAAGCTGCATCTGGTGAGCCAGCGCAGCACACGGAACGCCGTTTACCTTCCCGCTGGTAAGCGGTCCCTATTTATCTACTTGCACCCGGGGGTGCTTTCGAACTGCTAGGTTGGCAGGCGCTGGGACCGAGCAACGGGAGCGCACCCCGCCGCGGGGATTCGAACCGCCAACCTGACGATCGGCAAGTCCTAGGCACTGAGGTTTTACCCACAGCGCCACCCATGTCCCTTGAAATAGTGCCCCTCAATGAGGCCAAACTTCGATTCACAAAATGTTTAGGTGTATGCGTACCCCTGCATCCCCCCAGAAAAAAAACTCCCCCCCTCTCTCTCTCTGTGTGTGTTTATTCAGTACCTGTGATCTTATGATGAAGGGCAGGTAAGAAATAATAATAATAATAATAATAATAATGGCAGAAAAATGTGTTCCTCCTGCTCACACTTTTAGATTTTTTGCCAGCCGTTCTCAGAAACCCGTTCCCTCCTTACAGCTTTGAATTGAAAATACTGTTCGACCAAACTGTTTTAAAACCAACAATCAAATAGGAAATCACTCACAATGGTATAGTAAAATTGAAAGCTAAAGATTAGCTAATAACCTTGGGGTTTTATTTAAAGATATTTTTTCAGACCTTAACACACCAGCCCAGAAAGGCCCTCTGACAAATAAACGTGGGTTGTTGTTAAATTCCACCAGCTGCACGTCTGTTTTCCACTGGGCCCTGCATGAGGCTTTAAAGGGGCCACAGAGGAAAGGAAAATCTTTTCCATAGTTTCATAACGAGGGCAAAGTGTGGGAGTCTTTGCAATGTAAACAGAGGCTGTGAATTGGAACCAACTCTGTGCAATATGTGTCTTAAAAAAACAAACAAATGTTCACATATTGCTCATTCTCCAGAATTTTGCAATCTTATTTCCATATTTTATTTTATTTTATCTTATTTTATTTTAGAGCAAGGAACGGGTTAGTTATTAGTATACTGCCTGGACCTTGCTAAGCGTTTCTCTGTCTCCTAGGATCCCACTCATCTTTCCCAACAGCGTTAAAGTTGAAATGGTGGGGGATAATGTGGTGGACACTCCTTGGCACTGCCTAGAAAGCCTTGGAGGAAGACTGGAGTGCAGCCCCCTCATGCCAACTTCTCTGCTTGGGTCACACTTTCAAAGCTAATTTCAGCCCACAGAGGCTTGCAATCTGATAATGAAGTGATTGAAGCCAAGCTCCACCCCATAAGCTGAATGGATAGCTACCATTTCAAGCAGTCCCACACTGTCTCCTAAGAGCGCAGGGAAATAACAGAGGCCCCATTGTGGAGCAAGACGAGAGGCTAAGAGCTGGACTCCACATGAGGACCAGTGGCTTCCTTTGAAACACAAAAGCACCCATCATACCAAAGTAAGAAGAATTGCAGGTTATCCCCAGCTGGCTTTATTTTTAGATGAGGGGTGTCATCTTAACAAACATCTCAAACATTAGCAACATGTAACTTTTAAAGTGAGAGAGGTTTACATATATGAAAGCCTCACATGTGAAACTGCTCTAAAGCTGCAGCCCCAAGCATACTTAACTAGGAAGTATTACTTCTGGAGTACAAGGGTTAAACTACTTGAAAAATTTAAGCACATGGCTTAGAAATGTACTTAGATTTGTCATGTCTTTTTGTGTGCAAAAAGGAGCTGCGGGGCTCCTAATCTGGATTAGGGTCACTTTTCTCTAACAGATCAATCCAGATACCTGTAATTATTTTTTTTAATGTTGGACACTCTCCTAGGAGTTTCACAGAAGTTTCTAGTGATTAAGATTTGGTTGACAAGGCTTTGCTGTTCAATGGAGATGAAACAAATCCTGGGACTTGAGCAGGGAATCATCTCTCATGAGAAGCATTGTTTTGGGCAATAAATTCAAGATAACAGGAGAGAGTTCTACAGGACCTTGGACAGCTCTTGTGGGGAAGTAGATGTTGCTCCAACAAGATTCCATTGAGCTCTTACATCCCCAGGCAGGACCTAATGATGTCAAGAACTCTGACCTGCAAGGGATTGCAGGGATCTTAATGGGCTAGTGCTCTGACTTACAGCTGTGCATAAAAACTTCTAGTGAAGGAGAGTCTACCCACCACCTTCTCAGGAAGCCCATTCCACCATCAAATGGCTTTTACTGTCAGAAAGTTCTTCCTAATATTTAAACAGAATCTCCTTTCTTGCAATTTGCATCTATCATTTTGAGTCCTACCCTCTGGAGCAACAGAAAGCAAGCTTTCGCCATCTTCCAGGTGACAGCCCTTCAAATATTTAAAGATGGCTATTCTATCACGTCTCAGTCTAAACATACCCAGCTCCCTCAACTGTTCCTCATCAGGATTGGTTTCCAGTCCCTTTATCATTTTGGCAGCCCTCCTACACATGTTCCATCTTGTCAATATATATCTTAAACTGTGTTGCCCATAAGTGGATACAGTGCACCAGAAAGATGTTTCCAAAATCCCACCTCCACCATCCAAGTTCTCTGCTGAATCTCTAAGTTCTGAAATACCTGAAGGGGAAATGTTGTGCCAGGAGTCCACGCTCATTTCATTAGAACTTCAATAAAACACTGCTCTCACACAGAATTAACATGCAATCACATGCTTTGGGGGTTGGGGAGTTTATTAAGTGATATGGAGGAGGAGAGGGGTGTAAATGAATAAAAGAAACTGGAAACTGCATCAGGCCAACCAGACCCCACTTCCGGAACTCATGTTAGAAATTCTCTGAAAATTATCAGATAAGGCAAGAAGCGATACTCAAGTCAGGATACGGATATGTACGAAAAAGGAAATGGATGTATATCCCGAAGAGAGATGATTCAGACCACATGTATGCTTAGAACATGGGCAATGACAGGACTTCTGTATCTTCCTGCATGTGCCTGAGTGCAATGAAATATGTAAACACTTGCAACAAGTATGAGAACATTTAAATGGTGCGTGTCTTCATGGGTAGAGCATGTGCATGCTACTGATTTGGGGAAATTTGTTTTGATTGCTGGATAAGCTTCAAGAGAACATACTATATATATATATCCAATTTTTCCATTCCTAGACAGTAATCCGTACAAGTGAGTTACATTTCTCTTCGTTTCTGCACTTTCTCATTTAGTGTCCATCTTTGAGAGCGTTTGTATCACCCTCTTTCACTCTACTACAACTAGTGTTTTCCTCAGTCTGACTTGCGGGTGTACAGTTAAGCAATTCTGCCTCTTCATAATACAGTGGTACCTCGGGTTACATACACTTCAGGTTACATACACTTCAGGTTACAGACTCCGGTAACTCATAAACAGTGCTTCAGGTTAAGAACTTTGCTTCAGGATGAGAACAGAAATTGTGCTCTGGCTGCGCAGCAGCAGCAGGAGGCCCCATTAGCTAAAGTGGTGCTTCAGGTTAAGAACAGTTTCAGGTTAAGAACGGACCTCTGGAACGAGTTAAGTACTTAACCCGAGGTACCACTGTATCCAAAATCTGCTTGTTGCACTAACTATGTAGAATTTGACTGCGGGGGGGGGGATAGGTGGGGCCATGGGCCAGCGTGTTCAATCTAGACCCAAACAGTGTGCACTTCCCTAAAAATAAAAAATGCTTCTGAATACCAGTTGCTGGACACCAGAGGAGAGGAGAGGGCTTTTGTGCGCTAGTCCTTCTTTCAAGTTTCCCACAGGTTGGACACTGTGAGAACAGGATGCTGGGCTAGATGGGCCATTGATCTGATCCAGCAGGCTTTTCGTTTGTTTTTAGGTGGGGGCTGATTGATGGAAGACTGAACTGAGTGAAAGAGTGTCCCATTTGCCCATATGGACCAGCCTTCACTGAGTAAATGACAGAATCCACTTTCAGGGTGTTATCTAAACCCCTTCTCCACCCATTACAATATCCCCATCATTTCCAGAGGGCCTGGCTTGCCCCGTTAGACTAGTGAACTGCTCTGCTGTCCAAGACGGGAAGCCTGAAGGTGCTGCCCAGGGGCAGAGTTTGCAAACTGTCTCGCAAATCTTCCCTTGCAGGACTCAGCATTCTGGATCAAGTCCCACCTGTCCAGTAGGTGGGCTGGCCTCAGTAAAATGACACCTGAAAGTGCTCTTTTGGAAGGGATAAGATTCCTTCCTAACCACTGCAGAGATTAAGTGATGCCCTAAAGCATGAAAATTAATAGCAAGGCCTCTCTGGTTTCACCCCGTGTAAGATAATCCAAAGCAAAACAAAGCCCTATCAGGATGTTCTTTTTCCTCCCCACCCCCAACCCGCCTCCAGCCATCTACTGCAAGCCTTTATGTATATTATGCAAAACTACATTTGAAAGCAGAGAAAAGAAACAGGAACCAGTCCGAGAGGTGTGTGGAACTAATCGCTCAGCTAATCTTCTTTGGCACTGAAAGATGTTCAGCCAGAGGATTTTTCGAGCCCACAACTCAGCGGGTAATTTAAGCTTTAAGGAAACAAGAGTCAAAAGGGGACTCAGATTCCCATACAAGCCTATGCAGATCCAAAGGGCTGGGACCCCGGAGCCAAAACCCAGAGCAGCCTTCCAGACATAACAGCCGAGATTGCAAGACCCTCCGAGGGAGCGGCTGTGCTCCGCTGGCGAGACAGGCAGCCCGACAAATATCCAGGATAAAGGCAAGGAAGCCGTCAAACCAACAAGGAGTGGCTAATTAAGGGGTGATGTGGTTTAGCACGAGTTCTGTTAAATAGCATTAGAGTCGAGGAAAATGGCTGCCATCAAACTGAGTTTATGTGGCCATTAGGAAGGGCCCTAGCGCAGCCGTAGAGCCTCTGCCCTGCAAGTGGAAGGCTCCAGTTTCAGTCCCTGATGGCTTCTCCAAATAGGGCTGGGAATGCCCCCAGCCTGAAACCTGTAAAGCTACTGCCAGCCAGTGTAGGCAATACTGAGCTACGTAGACCATGGGTCTGACTCAGTGTAAGGCAGTGCCAGTCCAGCATCCTGTTCTCACAGTGGCCAACCAGATGCCTGTGGGAAACTTGCAAGCAGGATTCGAGCACAAGAGCCCTCTCCCCTCCTGTGGTCTGCAGCAACTGGTATTCAGAAGCAACCATCAATAGCCCTCACCTCTGTGAATTTGTCTAATCCTCTTTTATAGCCATAAGAGTTGGTGGTCATCACTGCCTCTGGTGGAAGTGAGTTCCATAGTTTAGCTCTGCTCTGTGTGAAGGACTTTCTTATATCTGTCCTGAATCTTCCCACATTCAGATTCATTGGATGACTACGAGTTCTTGTGAGAGAGGGAGATAAAAATGTTCCTCTGTCCACTTTCTCCAGGGCCATGCATTATTTTATAAACTTCTGTCATGCTGCCTCTTACTCGCCTTTTCTCTAAACTAGAGTCCCAAACACTGTAACCCATATTTACAGAGCAGCATGTATAACCTGAGTCAGGGGTGCGGGTGGAACTGTGGGTTAAACCACAGAGCCTAGAACTTGCTGATCAGAAGGTCAGTGGTTCGAATCCCTGCGACGGGGTGAGCTCCCATTGCTCGGTCCCTGCTCCTGCCATCCTAGCAGTTCGAAAGCACGTCAAAGTGCAAGTAGATAAATAGGTACCGCTCCGGCGGGAAGTTAAACGGCGTTTCTGTGCACTGCTCTGGTCCGCCAGAAGCGGCTTAGTCATGCTGGCCACATGACCTGGAAGCTGTACGCCGGCTACCTTGGCCAGTAAAGCGAGATGAGCGCCGCAACCCCAGAGTCGGTCACAACGGGACCTAATGGTCAGGGGTCCCTTTACCTTTATGTATAACACATGATCCTATCTCTTGCCTTGGCTGCACCGCCAGGGAAGAAAGTGCCACTGAAGTCGTAAGCGGAGCCTCACCGGATCACACCCAAAGGTTCACCCTTGAGAGTTAAAAGGGCATGCTTTTAAATAAGGGTGTTTTATGATGGCGCTTCAAATGTGTACTCACAATCTACAAAGATGTGAACCCAACTGATGCTAATGCACTAAGAAAGAGGCAATGTGTGAGGTCTAGCACTGACATCAGTGATGTGCAGCCCATCCCTTGAGGCTTGATTAGACAAGAAAGAGGGAACAAGCAGCAATCAGAGGAAACTGTCAACAGCTGGCGGCAGGTGTAGCTTCCACACTTACAAGGCTGCATCTGAGATGGATAATGGCTGCTATTTGTCAATCCCAAGGAACATGAGGAACGAAATGAAATGGGGTATCTGTGAGAGAGCATAGCTGTCAACTTTTCCCTTTTCTTGTGAGGAATCCTATTCGAAAAAAGGGGATTTCCCTTTAAAAAAGGGAAACATCGACAGTTATGGTGAGAGAGTAAATCGAACATTCTCAGCATGCAGGAATATAAGCTCTTTAGTCAACAGGAAGGAAGTTGACAGTGTCGCTTGTGCATGCAGTCATAACTCGGTGGCTGCATTTGCAGCGCTACATCCATATTTGTTTAGTTATTTAAAACATCTTTTGCCAATAGGGCTCCCAGAGAAAGAAGACAACGCCTGCCTGCAGGGTGACAATCTGGAAGTGGACCCTGCTGGGTCTTTTCTGCGGCCTGACGGAATGGCTTCTGCCAGGGGACAGTTGAGAGAAAGAGGCATTTGATGGAGCTGGTCCTTAAAAAAAATAATTGTGTGGCCCTGCTTCCCTCTTCTCTCTCTCTTCTGCAGCCTGATGGAATAGTTGCTGTCAGGGGGCAGTTAAGGGAAGGCAGAAACCTGATGGAGATGCTCTCGACATATCCAGTGGGGTGGCTTTGCTTGCCATTGTACAATCTGAGGAGTTTTCATATTATTATCTCACCTTGTCTCACTCAGACCTTCTCAGCAAAGACAATTCACTCATAGAATCATAGAGTTGGAAGATACCACAAGGGCCATCGAGTCCAACCCCCTGCCAAGCAGGAAACTAAGCTCACAGGAAGCTGCTTCAAGCCAGGTCAAACTGTTTCTCCATCTAGCCCAACGTTGTTTAATCTGACAGACAGCAGCTCTCCAGGCAGAGATATTTTTAGGCACCTGCTATCTGATCCTTGAACTGGAGATGCCAGGATTTAAGCTTGAGCCTCTTGCCTGCAAAGTCTGTGTTATGCGTCTGATCTGTGATACCTGCCCACATTCAACAGCATATTGTCATGTAACTGGTAACACCATGAAGTATAATGCAATGCACATCCATGTGTGGACCAGTCATCATTTTTGGCTATATATATAAAGGTAAAGGGACCCCTGACCATTAGGTCCAGTCGTGGCCGACTCTGGGGTTGCGGCATTCAGAAAAAGAAAAACACCTGGTGCAGTCCTCCACAACAAAATGCAGGTGGACTGAAGGGTTGCCTTTATAACTTCCCATCACACAATTCAATTAAACTCCTGCATTTTCTGTTCAGCCTTCCTTCTGGAAAGCGCATCAAATGCACTGACTTCATCTTCAGTCCTCACCTTCATTCCTTTGCTGACCACTTGTGCCCTCTGCCTGTGCAGATCGCAACGGCAGCTTCTGGCATGCTGCATAATTTGAAGAGACTCCATGCTGACTAATCAAGAGGGCTTTCAACTAATTAATGGCTTTTCAGTTGACTAATTCTCTGCCTTTTATCTACCTCTTGGTTCGTGAATTGCATATATATTCATATATCTCTAATGCCTTAATATAGATTCCTCTTTTAAAAAAATATTGCAAGGAAACGGAGAATTTGCAAAGGTAACAGTAAGAGATAGGTCACCTTGTTAATCCACACACCCCTTGCTGCAACAAACGTGAACCTCCAATAAACAATAGTGGTGTTCTTTAACTTTCAGCCCCAGGAGTTAAAACTGGTCCTGGCAACTGATTGACCAGTTTAAGCCATTGAAAGCCTGCAGCCACAGTAATCAAAGCGGCGGCATACCAATAATACTCAAACTGCCCTTAGCATCGGTGAAAATGGCAATGAAAACAGAATGTGGGCTCACCTTAAACTTAATATTTTTCTTACAGCACTGTGTTTGTGTGAGAGTTGGGGGGGGCCTGTGTGTGTTCTTATGTGTATGAGAGGGAGTGTGAGGAGGGCCACAGCCAGCATCAAGAAATAGAACACGAAAATGGGTGCATGAAGATGAGGTTTTAACATTGTTAAAACCCATGCCACAGTTGTCTTCCTCAACAGGAGATGTGGCAAGTGAAGGTCCTCCTGCCAAAGGGTAGATGGAAGGGAGGGTTGATGTATGTGTGAAAGCAATGCCAAAATGCATCCCACAATATTAGGTCTACTTCACAGTCTTTAAAAGTATTATTTGTTTATTTAGATTAAAGACCATATGATCAAAATAGCTCTCCAAGAGCTTTTGCAAATAAATTTGGAGCTAGAACGCAGCTAAAACCACACTCCTATTAAAGCAAATATACACAGAACCAGCACCATTAAAAATAATAAAATCATTAAGGTTTTTAAAACAGACATAGGTGGACTTCCGGAGGCGGTGCCATCGGCAATGGCGGAATCCATCTGAATCGGAGGGAGAAGCTCCGCAGAAATCGGGTCCTACCGCTGCAGCGAAGCGGGGACCCTTTCGAAAACTGCAGGCGAGTGAAGCTTGCGACCGTGGGACTCGGCGGGCACCTTTTGCGCCCCCCGTTTTGCAAAGGAACTCCGCAAAGAGCTCCGGAGTGAGACGTGGTGTTCGGCGTGGTGCTGAGAGTCGATCGCTACTTCTACGGAGTGAAGCTGCACAGCTGATGCCGGAGAGCGCTGACCTTTTTCCTGTGAAATTTCGGCTTTTAAACTACAACCCGTGAGTAAGATTTCGGAAAGATCGGGAGATCAAAGGATTTATTCCTTTGATCGACGCAACGAACTTGAATTTGGCACTGAAGCAGGAAGACGTAAACAGGAAGTCCGTCTTCCGGTTTTGTAAATAGAATTAAAGCAAAGACTTTTGAAACTAAGAACTGGAAAAGTTGATTTAAAAGGAGCTAAATTTTAATGCCAGACAAAAGAACTCCCTCTCAGAGTGGGGGGGAGGTGAAGAAACTACTTGGTTGTGGGGAAAAAAAGGGAGGAAAAAAGACCACCGCTCAATCCCTGATTCTGGTTTGCCAAAGATAGTAGAAAAGTGTTGCACCGCTTATGGACATTGTAACTTTATGTGACCACTCTGCAAGGGAACTGGAATAAATTTGTAACTGTTGTTATTAACTGGAAAGTTGGAAAGTTAAAAATGATACTACTGCATTTAGAAACAAGTTGCTCTGAAAAGAACATTGTTGCTAATGTGCTCCCCTAGAGGAGCCTTGTGATATAACTGGGGATTTTCCACTACAGCTGGCTAGAAAACTTTCCCATTACAAAAATAAATCTGAACTGTGAGAGTAACCTTGAGCTCCAGAGATAAAGTAATGGATCAGTTCCAACCCCAGGAAAGACCCCAGGAAAAACCATCAAGGATAAAAACTAGGCAGCAGCAACGAAGACAATCAATAGTAGCCCCTCCTGCCCTAGAAAAAGAAGATCCTGGACAGTCTGGAGCAAAAGGGATGGGCTCTGAAGAGACACTAAATGCATCATTAGACAAAATATTTGGAGCTTTGGAAAAACTGACAGCTAAAATTGATTTAAACACTACAACTATTAACTCTAACACACAGGCCATCGACAGGTTGTTGCAGGAATCTAAATTGACAAGAAAAATTGCTGAGGAAGCGAAAGAGAAGGCACTGGCGGTAGAAGAAAAGATACTGCCAATTAATAAACAATTAGAGGATCATAGGGCACAACTGTCTTTGATTGAACTTAAAGATAAACAGACCAATCTGAGGATCAGGGCGGTACCAGAATTGGAAGAAGGCGACCTGAGTGATTTCCTCACACAGGAATTTGAAGAATTTTGGGGCCTTGACTCAGAAAAACAAGATTTCAAGATAGTGAGTGCCTTCAGACTTGGCAGAGGGGGAAGAAAGAACAGGGTAAGAGACTGTCTGATTACTCTCAGATCCAAGGAAGAGAGAGACAAAATACTGAGCCTCCACTACCAGAAATCGTTGGAAATAGAGGATTCAAGAATAGAAATATTTAAAGACATCCCAAAATATTTATTGGACCTTAGGGCCAACTATGGAGACCTAGTGACTTGTTAAGAAGAAACAGTATCATTTTCAGGTGGGAGTTTCCCCAGGGCCTGTCTTTTACCTATAAAGGGAAAAAAGTGAAGATAAGATCAGAGGAGGATAAAGTGAGATTTCTGAGAGACCACGAGGAAGATCTACATAAGGAGGCAGAGGAAAGAGAGCCGAAGATACCAACACCAGAAATTTTAGACCTAGCAAAGCCTCCATTGGGACCAGACAAACCAGAGAAAGCGATACCACCTACAGACCAAGAACAATTATTAGGAGCAATCGGAGGGAAAGCAAAATAACTACACAATGTCTCTGCAGGTATTAAGTTGGAACATCCGAGATTTGAATTCCCCTGACAAGAGGAAAAGAATCTTTCATCTGTTGAAAAAGGAAAAATTGGACTTGATTTGTTTGCAAGAAACCCATGTGACTAGAACACACAGGAAAGTACTGATTAATAAAAGATTAGGCCAAGAATTTATTTCATCAGATAAAGTTAAAAAAAGAGGAGTCGTGATCTACGCAAAAGAAAGTTTATTACCAAAATTTATTTTTAAAGACGACCAAGGAAGATTTGTGGCAATCGAAATACAATTCCAAGGAGAGAGACTCTTGATAGTAGGCGTATATGCACCAAATGAGGGGAAAGGAATTTTTTAAGAAACTGCATGAGACGTTGTTGGACTTTATGGACTGTAACATTATCATGTTGGGAGATATGAATGGAGTGGTTTCGACAAATATGGACAAGTCAGAAAGACAAGTAATAACAAAAGATGGAAGACTACCGAAAACTTTTTTTGAAATGACAGACAATATGGACTTAATCGACACTTGGAGAACTAAGAACCCCCTAGGTAGAGAGGGGACTTTCTTCTCTGAAGCCAAAAAGACCTGGACAAGAATTGACCAAATCTGGATAACCAGAGGAATGGCTCCCACGATTCGAAAAGTGGAAATTTGCCCAAAAACTTGCTCCGACCATAACCCTGTGAAAATGGAAATGAAACCAACATTGACTGGTTCCTTCAGATGGAGGATGAATGACACCTTGTTTAGAGATCCAGAAATTATTAAGAAGGCCCAAAAAATTATGAAAGATTATTTCGAGATAAATTTGAAGACTTCTGTGGAAAAAAGAGTAATCTGGGACGCAAGTAAAGCCGTAATGAGAGGGTTCCTGATTCAGCAGAATGCAATAAAAAGGAGAATCCAAGATGAGAAAAAAGAAAAGATTTTGGAAAAAATAAGAGAAGGAGAAAAGAAACTTAGAGCTAAACCAAAGTCACAAGAGATCCTGAGAGAAATTAAGCTCTATCAAGTACAATATATGAAAATGATAAATCAGGATATAGAATGGAAAATTAAACAGATGAGACAAAAGACTTTTGAATCAGCCAATAAATGTGGGAAGCTGCTAGCGTGGCAGTTGAAGAAGAGACAAAAGCTAAACATCGTTACTAATCTTGAAGTGGATGGAAAGAGTATACAGAACCCACAGGAGATTAGAAACTGCTTCCAGAGATACTTTAAACAACTTTACACACAAGGGCCACAGATTGAGACTAAAATTGACCAATTTTTGAAAATCAATGGATTACAAAAAATCTCTCAAGAAAATAAACTACTTTTGAATTACAAAATATCCGAACAAGAGGTGGAAGGTGCCATCCAGAATATGCAATTGGGTAAATCTCCAGGGCCTGATGGGTTAACCTCCAAATATTATAGAACTTTGAAAGACTACTTAATTCAACCACTAAAGGAGGTTTGTAATGAAATTATGGAGGGGGGAAAAGCGCCAGAGTCATGGAAAGAAGCTTATATCACACTTATACCGAAAACTGAGTCTGAAAAGACACAACTTAAGAACTACCGCCCCATATCCCTGCTTAACGTGGATTACAAAATTTTTGCAGACATTTTGGCCAAAAGATTGAAAAAAGTATTAGCAGAGGTGATACATAAAGACCAGGCTGGTTTTCTCCCTGGTAGACATCTTTCTGACAATATGAGGAATGTAATTAATATTTTTGAAAAATTACAAGTGAATATTAACACAAAAGCAGTTTTTATATTTGTAGATGCAGAGAAAGTCTTTGACAATATTTCTTGGAGTTTTATGAAGAAAAATCTTCAGGGGATGGGGGTTGGACAAAACTTTGAAAACGGTATAGGTGCGATTTATTCTGAACAAAAGGCTAAATTGATAGTCAATAATGTGGTGACAGAAGAATTTAAAATTGAGAAAGGGACACGACAAGGCTGTCCAATTTCCCCATTGCTCTTTATTTCGGTCCTGGAGGTTTTGCTAAACATGATTAGAAGGGACCACTTGATGCAAGGTATTCAGGTCGGAGTTAAACAATATAAACTTAAAGCTTTTGCAGATGACCTAGTATTGACATTACAGGAGCCAGTATCTAGTACCAAGAGGGCTCTAGAACTAATCCAGGAATTTGGTCAAGTGGCAGGTTTTAAACTGAACAAGCTAAAAACCAAGGTTTTGGAGAAAAATTTGACGCCGATTGAGAGAGAGGTTTCAGAAGGAGACAGACTTAATATTAGTAAAGAAGGTAAAATACCTGGGGGTGAACATGACTTCTAAGAATGTGAATTTATTCAAAGATAACTATGAGAAATGCTGGTCAGAAGTGAAAAAAGATCTAGAAATTTGGACGAACTTGAAGCTTTCCTTGCTTGGTCGAATTGCTGTTATTAAGATGAATGTATTGCCAAGAATGCTGTTTTTGTTCCAATCATTGCAAATTATTGACAAAATGGACTGTTTCAAGAAGTGGCAAAGAGATATTTCTAGATTTGTCTGGCAGGGCAAAAAGCCCAGAATTAAATTTAAGATGCTTACTGATGCTAAAGACAGAGGGGGGTTTGCCCTGCCAGATCTTAAACTTTATTATGAATCAGCAGCTTTTTGCTGGTTGAAGGAATGGCTGCTTCTTGAGAACACAGACATTTTAGATCTTGAAGGTTATGATAATGTATTCGGGTGGCATGCATACTTGTGGTACGGCAAGGTTAAAGCTCATAAGGCATTTAAAAACCATATTGTCAGGAAAGCACTGTTTAATGTCTGGATAAGGTACAAAGACTTTTTGGAGAGTAAAACCCCAAGGTGGTTATCACCTATGGGAGCGAAAGCTTTGAAAAAACTTAATATGGAGGCCAAATGGCCAAAATATTGGGAAATTTTGGAACAGGAAGGTGACAAATTGAAATTGCAGAGCTATGAGAAACTTAAAGAGAAGGTGCGAGACTGGTTACACTATTTTCAAATAAGAGAGGTTTATAATTTGGATAAAAAAATTGGTTTCCAGATGCAAGTAATGGATTACATGGAAATGGCGGAAATGACTGGCAGAATTCGGGATCAGGTAGAAGAGTTGGTGGAAGAAGATTGGAGGAAATTTAAAGTCTATTTACAGAAACATTATAAAATTTTTGAATGTTGATGACATTGAAATGAAATGAATGGGTTCTAGTAAATAAAGCAAAAGATTATGTAAGAGTGGATTGATATTAGATGAAAGTTTGAAGTTAAAATATGTGAAATATGTGAGGAAAAATAATTAAGGACTAACCAATAGGATATGAATTTGCTGAATACAAAAAAGGGAGGCGTGAGGAAGTCAGGATAATAAGTTAACTAAAGTGGACAAAAGAAAAAAGAGGGTTTTTCTTTTTCTTTTTCTTTTTCTATCTTATGTTAATTGTTTGTATTTTTGTACCTTTGTGTTTTTTCTTGTGTTTTTCTTATTGTTTGTCTTATAATTTCTTTGTTGTGAAAACTGAATAAAATATTATATATATATAAAAAAGAATAAAACAGACATAGGTAAAAAAATTAGAAATAGATTTTTGTGCTCCCATTTGTTTGGTGTTGTTGTTGTTGTTGTTGTGAAGATGCAGGTGAAAGGCAAAGGGGAGAGGAAATGACAGGAGATGGCTAAAAAATATGTTATGGGGCAGGTATGAAATATGTGGAATCGAAACTTTTTAAAAGACTTCTTAGTTTCTGGATCTCCAAATTCTGCCTAAAAAGGGAGGCTGCGTCACTCTACCACTTCCATCACCCTTCATTTTATTACTGTCCCCTCCTTTGCACTGCTATTTTGTGATTAGTAGATCTCTCTTAATTTTTAGCCATCTCAAGTGGGCCCTTGGGGTGGAAAGTCTGAAAATTCCTGATTTTGTTTGCAAGCTTCTTGGGCTCAGGGCAGAGATATGTGGATTGACATTGATGGCCATTCATTTATTATTATTGATGGTGATTTATTTGTTTATATTTATTATCATTAGAATTTTTATACTATCCTTCATCCGAAGAACATAGGGCTGTTTAAAATATAAAAAACACAAAAATAACAATCAATAACAGCATCAAGTGTCAGAAGTACCTTAATTCTTAAGGTACTTCTTAATTCACAAGTACCTTCACCATTTTTTACCTGATTTCTTTGGAAGGTTGTAGAAGATATATTCAAAGCTAAGGTAAACCATGACTATCCGTCTTTTGCCCCACTAACATGAAGCGTATTTGCTGTTTTTAGCTCTGATATCTTCTGGATATGACAAAATTGGGTGGCTGTTGCGATGACTGAGGCAACAGCACCACCAAGTGTCCTTCACAGCTACCCGCTGCATTTTCGATGAGGAGGCAGACAGATCCCTCTAGTGGTTCACACTGAGAGTGACTTGGAGTGCAGAAGTGATGCAGGCACAATGAAAATGGTTCTCAGTCAGACATTTATTACATTCTACCTTCCTGCAAGGGGATGCGGGTGGGGCTGTGGGTAAAACCTCAGTGCCTAGGACTTGCCGATCATATGATCGGCGGTTCGAATCCCTGTGGCGGGGTGAGCTCCCGGCTTTTGGTCCCAGCTCCTGCCCACCTAGCAGTTCGAAAGCACCCCTAAGTGCAAGTAGATAAATAGGTACCGCTTTATAGTGGGAAGGTAAACGGCGTTTTTGTGTGCTGCGCTGGTACTGGCTCGCCAGAGCAGCTTTGTCACGCTGGCCACGTGACCCGGCAGTGTTTCCGGACAGCGCTGGCCCCTGGCCTCTTAAGTGAGATGGGCACACAACCTTAGAGTCCGACACGACTGGCCCGTACGGGCAGGGGTACCTTTACCTTTACCTTCCTGCAAGCATCTTTAGCATGAGGGCCCAAGCCTACCAAAAGGAGAAAATGGATCTCTGCAGCCCGCAGTTACTTAAGTAGTTAACAAAAGCAGGCAATTTATTCGGTGGAAATATGACTTTTCTTTGTAGTCAATTCTTAACCTTTTCCCCCCTGCAAGTGTATGATTCCATTTCTAGCATGTGGTTCGAAACCCTACTCTCTGGGTTGGACACCAACTTTCAGACTAGCTTACCTCACAGGGTTCTTGTACTGAGGATAAAATGGGTGACAGGAGACATGTACCCTGCCTTGGGCTCTGCTGAGGAAGGGCAGGATAAAAATGTAATAATGAACTGAATGCTCACTAAAACAGCTAAAATGCTCCCTCATAAGAAGAGCCCAACTGGATCAGGCCAGAGTTCCATCTAGTCTAACATAATATTATATTATTTGATTATTTTATAACAGAGTTCTCTACCCCCGGGATAACTTAATGAGAACTTTGCACCTCAAAAGTACAGATATCCCATTATTGTTCCATGAGTGAGGTCTACACCTAATATTTCCATTTCTTAGCCTCTGTCCTTCTGTGTGATTTTTTCCCCCAGTTTCCCCATTTTTTGCCCATTCTGTTACAGCGAACCTCCTAAAATGTTCAGCTGATTGCAAAACTGTCTCATGAAGTAGTTCTAAGAATCAAATTTAGTCAGAGTTGTGAAGCGATGGTGGAATAATTTTACAGCCCTTTTGCTTGCTATTGTTGTTGTTGTTGTTGTTGTTATTGTTGTTGTTGTTATTATTATTATTACTACTACTACTACTACTACTACTACTACTACTTTATACTCATGTATATCTGCTTCATGCATCTGACAGTGTGGACTCTTGTTATGAAAGCTTTTGCCCCCAAAAATCTTTAAGGTGCCGCTGAACTGTTTTCTGCAACAGATCAACACAGTTAACCTGTTGACATTTGATAAAGATAAGCTAAAACTATTTCCCAGCAACTTCATTCAGCACATATTGTTCTCTCAGGATTTTTAATCAAATGGAACCATCTTTGGAAGCTATATTCTGAAACCCTTTTACAAAATGGCCATTTTAGAGGGCTATAACTGGCGAAACAATTTATTTCAAATTCCTGTAGAACGGAGCAGGTACAGCAGAATAATAATAATAAAAAGCATTACGGGTTTGATTTGCCCAAGTTGCAGGGAAAAGACTAAGCTAGCCTCTTCCTCTGGATATCTTATTTTCTACATGGAGGAATATATGAAGCTGAAGCCATGTTGTCTCTCGGTTAGTTTATGATGGTTTACTGCATAAAGTTTTACCACCTCATCAGACTATTGGTTATGACAGGAGTGGGGAACCTCAGGCCTGGAGGTCAAATGTGGCCCTTTGGGCTCTAGCTGGCCCCTAGAACTCTCCCCAGGCCACACCCTTTCCTGGCCTTCCTTTGCATCCTGGGGTTTTATTGCCTGCCTTGAACTTGCCCTTGAACTAAGAATGCCTCTTGCTTGTCTATATGCAGGATAAAGAGGGATCTGTATGTATGCATAGAAGCAAGCCTACCACACGAAGATCACATTTCTATTAATTGCCATGCCTACATTTGCCTCTGGACCCACCCACCACTGGCATGTGGCCCTTGAAAGGTTGTCCAGAATGAAATGTGGCCCTAGGGCTGGAAAAGGTTCTCTGCCTTTGGTTTATGGGCACTAGGCTGCATCCAGGACATCATATGAAATACAGATGCTTTCTTCAGTTAGGGCAAGTTTCTTGCTTCTATGGATTAGAGCAATGTTTCCCAAACTTGGGTATCCAGCTGTTGTTGGACTACAACTCCCATGATCCTTAGCTAGAAGGACCAGTGGTCAGGGATGATGGGAACTGTAGTCCAAAAACAGCTGGACACCTTGGGAAGAAACACTGGACTATGGCATCCATAAACCTCAATGCTAGCAACTTCTGAGCAAATTTAAGAGTTTCTGTATATACAGTATATTTGATGTGTTAAGGCATGCTGGTCCCTGTTGCTTGCTTGCCCTCTCATCCCTGGAGAGATGTCAACCCTGCTATCTCTAGTCACACCACTTTTGCCAACAAGTACATTTTGGAGAACTTCAACCACCGCCATATGCAAGGTTTTTTCATGTAGCTCTGAATAGACCTGTGCTCTAACAAGGCCCAGTAATTCCATGCAACAAGCGTGCTGGATGGGGCTCCGCTCACTCCGTGGATGTGGATGTCAGTGACTTTGTGCTAATCAATTAACGCTATTAAATATCAAGTATTTCCCATGAAGCTGACATTTCTAATCCCCTTTGCTGCCTTCTCTTTTCACACACCATTGACTGGGGCCTTTCCCCACTGAGAGGGATCTTTCTTTCCAATTTCTCCAGGCTTATTGCTCCCTCCAACTTCCAAGATTAAAGTCATAATAAAGGGGTCCTTTAACAAGAGGGGGGAAACGTAGCTTCGGGCAGGGGGGAAGACACACATACAAAAAAAGGCAGGCCCCTTGTTTGAGCTCAAACCCTCATCTACCTCTCCCTGTGGAGAATAAAGAGGCCTTTTCACCCCAGCAACCAGAAGGCGTGAGTTGGATATGTGGTTTCTAGATAGGCCATAGCTGGAAGCTGCCAGCCCGGGGCCAACTTGTGGTGACATTTTTACTTCAGATTAGACAGTGAGCCTCAAAACTCATTAGAGACATGGTTGCTGGGGAGACTGGCCCTTCATACAGTCACAAGTTTGACGGAGGCCCTGCTGTATCTATGAAACCAGCCCTCCGTGTGGCTTCAATGGCTGCCTTTCTTCAGACACTAGACCTAAATGGAGGTCGGAGCCTAACGCTTCTAATATCCCCCACCGGAGGGGCCTGTCCCTTAGCCTGCTTTTGTGTTCTACTTATTTTTCATTATAAACATCCTCCCTCATAATGCGAACGTGGGGAGAGGAGCAGAGGGCAGCGGGAAGGAGGGGTGGCTTCGGCCCACACAATGAGAACGAAAGGCCTCACGAGCTGGGGAACCAATGGTCGCGAGAAACCCGGTTTCCTTAGCTCCAGAGGCATGGTGGGATAGAGTAAACATGGAATATAGCCATTATGGAGAAAGTAATGGAGGAGCCCAAAGGCGATTTCAAAACTGTGTTATGACATATGTTGGACAATGTTGCTCACTCTTGGACAGTCTCTTAAAATGGAGAGTAGAAGATACCTTATGCAACCAACTCTCTCTCTCCTTTTGTATATAATTTTTATTACGTTTTCTGTTTTACATTTTAAAATACTCATTTTACATCCTTCAGATATCAATGACTTCCCTTCTTTTCTTCCCACGGTTCATTTTACATATCATAAATCCCTGCATATTTTACAAAAACTATACCATTCAGCATTCCATTATTACATCCAGCAAAACTTGTTTATGCTGTTGAATTTATATTAATGCTGCCAGCGTTTTCAGCTGTACACAGTTACTTCCCATATAGTCAATAAACGTTTTCCAATCTCCTCTAAACGTTTGCTCTTCTTGTTCTCTTATTCTATATGTTAAGTCTGCAAGCTGCGCATATTCTGTCAACTATCCATGGCTCACTCTAGGACAATCTGTTAAGATGGCGAGTAGAAGACACCTAATGCAACCAACTCTCAACTATTTACAAACTTGAAGTTTGACTGTATATTATTTACGTAGTATATGCATGGAAAATTTCCTGGGAGTGAGGTTATATGGAAATTGTTTGTTACACTGTATGTATTTTCAAAAGATAAAGCTAATGAGATTTTTTTAAAAAAAAAAGAGAGAAAAGGAACTGATTTTTTAAAAATTATTCATATATATATTGGACATGACTATGCTCTGTTGCCAAGATGTGGTCCTTCCCACAGAACCATCATCAAAATGCTATTAGCCCGATCATATGTGTGTATACTTACTTGGGAATAAGCCTACTTGGGAGTAAGCTCCTCACCAAATTCACAGGACTTAACTCCTAAGTAAGTGTTTAAAGTATTGTAGCAAAACTTTCTCTCAATGATTTCCTCCGATCAAAAGTGGACAGAATCACTGTGATATGTTTTGAATACTCCAATGTGTGTCTTTAGATTAAAGCGAGCAAATAAAAGACACACCAAACTGCTACTCTGGGTAGCCAGTAACAGAAAACTTCCACCCATCCGATTAATAGGTTTAAATACCTTCAACCCATTTTGGAATAAACGATCAAGAATATTGGACTTCAGATAGCTTCAACAAGGTCTTTCTGAAACTATATTGGCTCCATTTTGGATTAATTGTGATGAATTTGCATTGATTTAGTACTGTCCCAATCCTCATCCAGTGTTTCAATCAAGAGCTCAGTGGGAACTTGCCCTCCTAGTGAGACCTTGATTCACTGAGAACCTTAGACATCTCCTTACTGCCATCACAAGCTTCAAATGGAAAATATGGGGCTGGGAGAACTCCCTTCCCTCACCCCCAGTGTGTTGTCCATGTGGGAAGCAGTGCAGAGGAGAACAGCTGGGAAAGGTCATTGCTTTCATTCTTGATATTCTCAAATGAGGAATGAAAATGGCCCTCCAGATTCTATAGACAGTCATACAAAGAAAAGCAAGGGCATTGCTAGGAATCCTTGGTACTGGACTACCAAAAAGATCAAGCATACACCAAGACTTTGCATTTCAGCAGTAGCTGAACTAGCTGTTGGATTGAAACATCTTCCATGGCTCTTACAAATGCAAACTCTCATCAGATCTGGATCCTAGAATTTTGGGATTCAGACCATAGGCACTAATTGTAGGATTTAGCCCATTTCTCTCTCTCCCCCCCCCCCTTTGTCTTGTTCATTTTCACCTGGCTTTTAATAGCCTATGGCTTAAGAGTTACATTTCACAAGCTTTCAGTTGCTGGGAGCCACATTAGGGGACAGTGCTCTTGCACTCGGGTCCTCCCTGTTGGTTTCCAACAGGTACCTGGTTGGCCATTGCAAGAACAGGATGTTGGACTAGATGGGCCATTGGCCAGATTCCATGGGCTCTTCTTATGTTCTTAAGATTCTTCCTATAGGTGATCCTACACAGGAGCGGATCTACTATGAAACTAATGAAGCTTAAGCCTCAGGGCCTCTAATCCCAGAGGGCTTTAGTCCACATTGCTTTAAAATGTTGGGTCTAGTACACCCAATTTGAGTCACATGTCTTAAATTGATTAATTTCTTGTTGTATTTCAACAATTCCCTAGTTTTAGTAGCACAGGTGTTGTAAAGGTATGGTGATCTGTCATGGAACAACCCCAGTGAAGAAGTTAACAGTGGTTACTCAGACCTCAGTTGCTGTTTGCTAAGGGCCACCCGTGACAGCGCAAGCTTCAGGGCCCCCCAAATGTAGGTCCACCACTGATTCTACATGGTCAGGTTCCACACACCCTTGGGGAGGGAAGTGATCCCATGTGGACATTTAGCATTCAGCAAATAAAAGCAGGAACAGAGACCTTGGAAACTACTTGAAAGTTTCTGGCTGTGAACTTCCCTTGAGAAAATGTCCGTTTTGGGGTGGGGTGGGCAGCTATAATAGACAGTCTGCAATACAAGGGGATTAAAACAATTTTCTCACAGGTGCACATTATTATTATTATTATTAGGAGAAGGGGGCATGTGTGCAATCTAGAGGTGGAAAGAATAGGGACTGTGTGTGGGCATGGAGAGTTAAAAGCCCCCAAATAGAGTGCTGAGGTTTTGAGAGCCGCAGCTTGTCTTGTATGAAATCTGAAGTGGTTTGCATTGAAAAGTAGCCCTGGAGAGCAAACAGCTTTGACTTTTATCCTTTCTTCTAAACACCCATCCACTTCCTTCTGCCATCTTTGGTCAAGGTAGTCTCCTTCGCTAAGTTCTGTTGATTTTGAAAGCTGAAGGATGGCCAAGGAGGTTCTATAAGAGCCACGGCACTTGAGAGAAAATATGCACGCTTTGCTAAAAGGGGGTTTTAAATAAAGAAGTTTATGGTCTTTGATCCTCACCATTTTCGCCCTCTTCAAGAACAGGTGTCGAGTGCCCCTCTTTTCCGTTCGACGCAAGAGAGCCTTGGGAACAGGAAGGAAGATGGATTTGGCCAAGTGATACTTGACGGCTCTTTTGCCGTGAAATGAGATGGGGATAGAAGGAATCTGACAGAAAGTGGTGACATGCGAGAAGTTTATAAAATTATACTGGGCATGGAAAAAGTGGAGGGAGAAAGCTTTTTCTGCCTCTTCTTAGAACACTAGAATTTGTGGACATCCAATGAAGATTGGAAGATTCAGGACAGATAAAAGGAAGTAGTCCCAGCTACTACCACAGGAGGCAGTGATGGGCACTACCATGCATGACTTTGAGAGAGGATTGGACGATTTCATGGATGGGAGGGCTATCAATGGCTACTAGCCGTGATAGCTATACTCTGCCTCCATGGTTGGGAGCAGGAATACAGTACTTATGAATACCAAAACCACAGAAGACCTTCTCCAGGCCTACCCAATGGCCACTCTTACACATGGAAAATGCATCTGATATGGGACTGCACCCTCAGCAAAAAGAATGGGGCACTTGGAGCCAATACCATCATTGTGCGCTGTGCATGTAACTGGGCTTGGAGTGAGAACTCTGCTTAGCCCCAAAACTCACTGGGTGTCCTTGCATGTTGCACGCTCTCTCTAATCCATCTCAGAGATTGTTGGTGGGATGTATGCAGGGGGCAGAGGTTCTGTACACTCACATATACCCTTCAACATTTCTCCGATGAAAATAAGGACGTTCTATTCAATAACAACATTTATACCCCGCCCATCTGACTGGGTTGTCTCAGCCAGTCTGGGCAGCTTCCAACATATATAAAAACATTAAACATATAAAAACTTCCCTATACAGAGCTGCCTTCAGATGTCTTCTAAAGGTTGTGTCTCCTTGGCTCAGGGGTCGCATAACTCCATTCCCTCCAACATTTGTCCAATAGATATAAGGACGTCCTAAGGAAAAGTGGAACATTCCAGGATCCAATCAGAAACCGGGACAGCTTCTGCAAATCCAGGACTGTCCCTGGAAAATAGCGACACTTGGAGGGTATGTACTCATCTAACCTCCTTGGAGGAAGGGCAAGATAAAAATATAATAAAATATAGACTGTTTATGTTGGCCAGATTTAACATGTTTCCCTCGGTGGTAGTGAGAGGAAGATACTTAGCTATCCCAGAATCAGAGCGTCTCTGCAAATGCAGAAAACAGGAACCCGATACTCTAGAGCATATATTCTTTTCCTGTGATTTTGGCAGTTATGCCAGAAGACAATTATTTGAGGCCCTAAAATTTAATAGACAGATTTTTACACAACCAACTGTTCAGGACCTGCTGGCGGACAGCGATGATCAAATTACTTTAATAGTGGCTGAATTTTTAAGTGTTGCCCATGAAGAAAGAATGGGCCATGATAAAGAGACTTAGTGGTTTTTAATGGTAGGTGATATTGCTGTGTTGTATTATATTATCTATGTACATCGATTTATTTCTTGGAGTTAAGATAAGGACTGGGATAAATTGTGTTCGCTGAGCCCGTATTTTATACAGTCTGTATATGATGTTTGTTTGTTAATGTGTGGTGTGCTATGCCTAATAAAGGATTTTGAATTGAATAAAATATAGACTTCCCATGTATAGGTCATAGGTAACTATTATTGCATGATGGTCATGTAGGTCTGGTTGCTGTCATTCCCTGTGGATAGGAGAATGTGTTCTTGTTCATCTGTTGCATGCAAGCTGTACACTGTGAACCAACCCACAGTCTTTGGACTGCAAACTAGCAACCTCAAGAACAAGATGGGCAGCACAGAGGTACAATTAAAACGTAGGTGCTATTTTACTGTATCATTGATTGCAGTGTTCATTTATCTTAGCAAAGCTAAGCCTCCCGGTATGGAGATGTTGGGAAATATTATTAGGCCTACACATGATCTATAATCTATATATATCTCAGAGACACAGCAGTGGTGCCAATTCCCCTCTTTGGTGCAAAATTCCCAGTTTGCTCTGGTACTAATTACACGGCATTCTGTGCATGGATAAGTGCTTAATCTTAGAGCTGTTGACACTGGAAACGGCCCAGTCTAGCCTGGGGTGGATATTAGTGAAGGGAACTTGGCCTTCACAGCTAATACCACATCATGTGTTGCGCAAATGTTCACTTTAGTTGCAGGTAATGGATTTCCGACAGCATCTGGGATCTTTTTGTGGCATGTCTAATCTGGAATAATATATGACCCAAGCACTTTGCCGTATCGGGTTCCCCCTCAATTTAAAATAAAATTAATATTGTTTTAATTCTTGGCTCAAACTTTCTCAAATAAAATGCAGCCCCTCTTGCGTTGCACTACCTAGCCAGTCCTCCCCCAGTGATCAAACCCTGGCCGCAGGCTGGGTTATTGCAATGTGCTTTATGTGGTTCTGCCTTGAAGATTAGTCAGAAGCTCTAGCTGGCCTAGAACACAAGCCTGACTCCTGTCAATCACTAGGCAACACATTAGTCATCACCTACACGGTTTCTAAAATGTAAATTGCAGGTGCAGGCGTCATGGCCCCATCAGGGGTTGGGAGCTTTAACTGCTTGGCCTGGTCCTGATTGGGCCCCTGCAGCTGCAATTTGTACCTAAAACAGCACCTTCCCCAGTATCAAACATCTTGAGCTCTATGATTGGCAGGAGGCTCTGTTGGTGATGATGCCAGTAGGGGTTGGCCAGTAGGTGGTGACTTGTGACAGGGCCTCCTTGGTGTTGACCAGCTGTTTAACAATCCAACAATTCACACAGTCCTTCGGTACACACCAACTCCCGTTTCCCCCAGGATACTGCTTACATTCAGTTCAGACTGTCATTCCATCACAAGTGTGCTTGAATTTACTTGATCGGTACAGACTGGAACAAGATGGCCTGCATCACACTTAAGAATCTGTGTACAGTGGTACCTCAGCTTAAGAACTTAACTTGTTCCAGAGGTCTGTTCTTAACCTGAAACTGTTCTTAACCTGAAGCACTACTTTAGCTAATGGGGCCTTCCGCTGCTGCCGCGCTGCGGGAGCACAATTTCTGTTCTCATCCTGAAGCAAAGTTCTTTACCCAAGGTACTGTTTCTTGGTTAGCGGAGTCTGTAACCTGAAGCGTATGTAACCTGAAACGTATGTAACCCGAGGTACCACTGTATAGGGAGGTATTGGGACTCATTCCCAGGCTTGCTTGGGTACACCTGTATATGACAGATCCAGACCCACTAGCACCCCAGAGTGGCTGCGGAAACCCAGACAGATGGGCGGGGTATAAATAAAACAACAACAGCTTTGATCCCAGCCCTGCAGCAGACCTTCACAGGAAAGTAGGAAGAACCTACTTTCAATTAGCTATGAAAGGAATGGCATCTTGTTTCAAGCAAACCAGTGACAGAGTCAAGGATTTAGCCAAAGTTCTAGCTCGGGGTCAGCAAACTTTTTCAGCAGGGGGCTGGTCCACTGTCCCTCAGACCTTGTGGGGGGCTGGACTATATTTTGAAAAAAAGAGAGAAAATGAATGAATTCCTATGCCCCACAAATAACCCACAGATGCATTTTAAATAAAAGCACACATTCTACTCATGTAAGAACACCAGGCAGGCCCCACAAATAACCCAGAGATGCATTTTAAATAAAAGGACACATTCTACTCATGTAAAAACATGTTGATTCCCGGACCGTCCATGGGCTGGATTTAGAAGACGATTGGGCTGAATCCAGCCCCCAGGCCTTAGTTTGCCTACCCATGTTCCAGCTTCTCCCTGAATTTTGAAAACCGCCCGGCAGAAAGTTGATTCCAACCATTCCGGACAGAAAAATAACTTTTCCTTGGGTAGTTTTGTGCTTTAGGATACAACATGAATCTCAAGGACAATAGACACCAAATAAAGGAAGGATAGTTTTATTTTATTTACTAAACATTTGATTTCCGACTCTTGAGCATAATGTTGTGTAAAGGAAAATGGGGAGAGATCATGAAATGGAATGCCCATATATCTGCATGTAGTCTTGGGAGTGTCGAAGCTTACTAGCTTGAACATAGCTTAAAAAAACAACATGCAAGAAGTGAAATCACATCTATCCAGGAATGCCAGTGAGGTCTTGTCCTATTCTCAAGCTTATTCACCTCTATGAGAAAAGGATACCTTCTAATCAAGAGCTGCTCCTGAGCTCTCCTGAGTTATGGGATGGACACTCTTTTTACAGTACAAGTAAACACCTTTGGACCACTCATCTTAGTTTCAGCAGCCAGTCTTGTGCACCTTCATCAGCAGAGGCCCATGGCTCAGTCCAACAGAAATGAAATGCCAAGAATTGATGCCTAGGGATTCACCTCTACACACACACACACACACACACACACACTCTTCTCCTCCACTGCTAGCAAAGCCATTCCGAGTTAGTGTGTTGAAGGACCCGCTCTCTCAGTCACTCCACAGGCAGGCGTGCCTATGGCGGATGTTGCTTTGGATTCATCCACTTGGGAATCGGGGATCAAAAATTCCAGGAGGATGTCTGCGAGGCAGTAAACCATGTGCCTGAAAGAAAGAACACAGGACTTTAAGGGGGCTTGGAAAGCCTATGGGATATTCCACGCATGAAGGCCTGTGTTGGTGAAAAGGCGACAGCCTGAGCTCAGTATTGACTACAATGAAGAGGGGAAAATATTGGATGGCTTGTGCCCTAATGAGGGATACTGTTGAATTGGCTGGTTTGGGGAATGGCCACCACTGAGCTCGAGAGCACACATGCCGCCTGCAAAATATTCTCGGTTCAATCTTTGGCATCTCCAGGTAGGACTGCTAAGGAAAACACTTGCTTGGAACCCTGGAGGGCTGCTGTCAATCAGTGTAGACAGTACTGAGCTAGATGGGCCAATGGCCAAGTCCTTCTTTGCCCTAAAGTAAGACCTAGAAGGGCTATTTCCCCCTTCTTCCTATCTGTACGCCCTATCAATGAGCTGCCAAGCACAGCAGTGCATGCAGAGGAGCCATGGAGAAGTGCTGTCCATAAGGTGAAGTCTTGTAGAGAAAGGAACCCCCTCCCCATTTCCACCAGGGCTTATAAAGAAGAAACCAGTTCCCACCGCAA
The DNA here is from genome assembly GCF_027172205.1 of Podarcis raffonei. Taxonomy (NCBI): domain Eukaryota; kingdom Metazoa; phylum Chordata; class Lepidosauria; order Squamata; family Lacertidae; genus Podarcis; species Podarcis raffonei. The sequence goes on from NC_070616.1 coordinate 18,204,015, forward strand.
ACAGCACTAGCTCCTTCCTAGGAGAGAGATGATATCCCAGCTCCCTTGGTCTGATCTACAAATCAACTTGGCAGAACCCTATAAATTGCAGCTTTTGTTTTTGTTTTGGGAAAACATGAGATGCTCAGCTATTGCGACAATACAGAAAAGTTTACCTATGGCAGCTATGGATGATCCAGAGCGTGGAGGATAGCTAAGTTTAGTGCCCACAATACATAACAAAAAGGCACTCACACACGTTCCTTTTCCCTCTCAAATATTCTGTTTGATGGTTTCCCACAGGGCCACTGGATTGGCCCCTGTGATAAGAGGGTGTTGGATTAGATGGGCCACTGGCTTGATCCAGCAGGCTCTTCTTTTGTTCTTTTGTTAATCTGATTATCTCCCCACCAGCACCTAAGACTCACCAGGGGTCAGCTTGGTGCATCTCAGAGTACTGCTAAAGCAAAGCATTCCATGTGATCCCTGGGCAATTTGATCCAAGGTTTTTGGTTTTTCTTAAGCTACACACTGTACACATGTCTTTATTCGTCTGCAATGATGCCATGTTGCCAAGGTTACCTGTTTATGATAGGATGTTGCATGGACTCCAGGACTAGGCTCCAACTCTGTCGACATTTACTGGTCCCAAGGATTTCCAGGATTAATTCTGTTGACATCAGAGGTTGGCATGAATTCCCAAGTACAATGTGGATCTTGCAGTACAATACAAGGTGCAATACATGGAGGAGTATGCAGTGAGAATTAATTCTTTGGATACCAAAAATATGTTTAGAACTGAAAAAATATCACCAGGGGACAAATGCCTCTTGAATGACTATACCAGCTTTCTCCAACCAGATACCTTCCAGATGTTCTACTGCTGATTTATTTATTGCATTTATATCCTAGCTTTTCCTCCAAGGAGCCCAAGGTGGCATACATGGTTCTCTTCCTCCTCATTTAATCCCCAAATCAACAACCCTGTGACGTTAGGCTGGGAGGCAGTGACAGGTGGAAGGTCACCCACTGAGCTTCATGGTTGAGTGGGGGGATTTTAACTCTGGTCTTTTCCAGATCCTACACTGGCCTCCAAGTCCTGTTACACCACCATTGGCTTTCTGCTTTGGATTACATTTCCCATCAGCCCCAGACAATATTGCCAATGGTCAGGGCTGATGCAAGTTTAGTTCAAAAAACCTGGAGGGACCCAGTTGAGGTTGGATGAAGCACTGTCTAATGTCCCTAGATCAAAGATCAGATCAGGATTTTAGAGTCATGGTTGCACTAAAGGGGACTTGCCATCAAAAATATATGATATTGAGGTGGAAGAAAAGAACAGGGTTGGGGGAAAGCAAATTCAGATAAATTCAACTCTTTCACGCTGTAGCATAGTGAAGTTAAGCGATGACCATGTGAAATGGTCGTTGGAAGAGGAAGTTCTGAGAAGTCAGAAGCCAAATGGCAATTGGTGTCGTCTGACATGAGGGGCTTTGTTGTCTTGCACTAGGGAGCGGGTGGCGCTGTGGTCTAAACCACTGAACCTCTTGGGCTTGCTGATAGGAAGGTTGGTGGTTCGAATCTGTGTGACGGGGTGAGCTCTCGTTGCTCTGTCCCAGCTCCTGCCAACCTAGCAATTCAAAAGCACGCCAGTGCGAGTAGATAAATAGGTACCGCAGTGGCGGGAAGGTAAACAGTGTTTCTGTGTGCTCTGGGACTCGTCACATGTCCCGTTGCACCAGAAGTGGTTTAGTCATGCTGGCCACATGACTTGGAAAGCTGTCTGTGGACAAGTGCCAGCTCCCTTGGCCTGAAAAGCGAGATGATTGCTGCACCCCACAGTCGCCTTTGACTGAACCGTCCAGGGTTCCTTTACCTTTTTTACCTTTTCATTGCCTTGCCCCTCCCTCGGATGCAGCCAGATGGAATGGCTGCTGAAAGAGGCAATTCTGACAAAGAAGGAACCCCTAGGCCACGAGACCTAGCCAGGTTGGTGAAGACAGCCTTGTTGTCTCAACTCTCCCTCTGATGCAGCAAGGTGAAAACTCGACCCACCCATGATGGCCAGGTGAAAACTGGTATCCGCCCAGTGCCTCTGATCCAACAGAACTATTCCATCGTGCTCAATACATAAAGCAAATGAAAACCTAGCCTAAGATGGGCTTGGGAGTTCTACACCACCATGATTGCAACACCAGTTCATTATAGGATCACAGAACTGGAAGGGACCCCAAGGTTCATGTGGTCCAGCCCCCTGCAAGGCAGGAATCGCAGCTTAAGAATCCCCAACAGGTGGCCACCCAAGCTCTGTTGAAAATCCTCCAATGAAGGAGGATTCAGCACCTTCCGATGGAGTCTGTTCCATCACTGAACAGCTCTTACCATCTCCTTTCTTGTAACTCGAATCCATTGGTTAATGGGAGCAGCAGGAAACAAGCTTGCTCCAACTTCTATGTGGAAGCCCTTCAGATATCTGAAGATGGCTATCACATCACTCAGTCTCCTCTTCTCCAGGCCAAACATACCCAGCTCCCCTCAACTGTTCCTATAAGGCTTGGTTTCCAGACCCTTGATCATCTTGACCCAGACTCTTGAGACTCTTGTTTCACCCGCAAGGAGGGTTGGGGGGAAATCAACTCACTCACCAGGCAGAATCCCCATGAGAATCTGTAAGGCCTGCCTTTCTGCTGCAGCCTTCTGTTCCTCTGTTCTGAGTGGTTTGGGGGCTGCAGGCAAGACCCCACCAGGCCATATTGATTCCTGGAGCAACCTAAGGTACTGCACCCAGCGCTGAGTGCAGGTCAGATTGTCCACCTGAACTTCCAACCACCTGTAACCAGGAAAAAAAGAAAGAAAAGAAGAGATTGGGGAGAAAGTTTACTACGTTGGTGCTTTTGCTGCTATTTTAAAAACCTGATGCTTCACAATAGGAACACCACACAGACAGCAAATGGGCTAAAAATAAAGATGCCGGCAGACCCAAACACAGGAGTTTTTTCATCCGGGGTGCTCGAGAAAGGATTTCTGCGCCAGGATTTTGTGAAAAGATATCTCGATTGTGAGTATAAAAAGATAGCCAACCCATGACTGAGGCATGACCTGTACTTCAAAAGAGAAACGGACCGTGCCGGACCAGAGCAGCTTTGAGCCAGACAGTATAAAAAAAGAGATGGAGATAGCAAAGGCAAGGGGTGTCGGCTTCCCATTTGGAGACACATAACTTGTGCATGCCGTCATGGGTTCTGCATTTGAAACAGACACGGACGGAGGATGAGCCCGTTGCTAAAGGGAGAGCTGCTTTAAGACCAGAGCTCACGGTGATGGGAGGCAGGGCCAGTGCCAAGCATTTGGTGTTGTTAGGCAACTGCTGAGGGCCACACCCTGGCAGGGTGCCAACCGCAGACCCCTCGTGTCTGTGGCCCATATGTGCTGTTGCTGCCTTCACAGCCGTTGGCTATGCTCTGCTTCCACAGCTGGAGGCAGCAGTGCTTCTGAATCAGCAGCTGCCAGAAGCTACAGGAGGGGAGAGGGCTCTTGCGCTTGGGTCTTGTTTGTGGGTTTCACACAGGCAATCTGGTTGGCCACTGTGAGAACATGATGCTGGACAAGATGGGCCGTTGGCCTGATCCAACTGGACTCTTCTTATGATGACATGTCCAAGCGCTGAGCATGGAGTTGCAGAAGCCTCCACCTGCTTTCACCTCTTCTTTTGGGCAGTGTTGTGGACTGGGCGCAGAGCAAAAGTCCACAAGGCAAGGAGGTATTCCCTATTGGAGCCAACCCTGAGAGGACAGCAACAGGAAACACAAGACTCACAGAAAAAGGAGGCTCCAAATCTCCCCACCTTCCACATCCCATTATCATCACCAGCAGATGGACTGACAAAACCTTTGGCCAAATGGTGATGTACATGGCTTCCCCCACCCCTCATTTAATCACTGCAACGAATGAATGAATGAATGGATTTATTAGTCACAGACCAGAAATTAATCCCCACAACCACCCCGTTGAGACAGAGAGGCTGTGCGGCAGTGCATCTGGTGCCCAACATCACACCCAGTGAGCTTCATGGCCCAAGTGGGGATTGAACCCTGGTCTCTCCCAGGTCCTAGTCCAACACTCTAACCACTACACCACACTGATGGTTCTGGAAAAGGAAGTTTATTAAGTATTCACCAGGGCTCACCAACAATCCACAAAAAGAGAGAAAAATAAATAAACCTCAGAAGGGCCACCCTAATCCTTTGTGGAGATTACCCCGGTTTCTGCAAAGGTAGTCGTTTCACCTCTGCAACATCTCCTCTCAGTCATCTGCCAGTGCTGCAATAGTCCCCGCTTGCTACAATTCCTGCCTTTCCTCTTATGCTGGAAAACTTGGGATCCAGTCACTGCCGCGAACCAGACTGATCTACGTCGAGCAAGTTGCTAAATAGTGTGCAAGGAAGAGAACAAAAAAACGAAATCGCCAGTAAATCAGTGGCTACAAAGCACTCAAGAGCCCTTCTTAAGGGCCGGCCAAGAATAGAAGAGAGTGGCTCGGTATTTTACTGGAAATGTTCTCCGCGCCTACCCTGTAAAAGTTTACAACGGTATAAACCGTGAACAATGTGTTCTGTACCCCTGGCCGGAGGACAGTTTGATGAAGTGTTTGTTTAGCAGAGCTGTGATCCTTCCTGACCCTGGAGGGATGGGAAAGGAGTGCAGCAGGCTCCCAGATGTGTCTGGTAGAAGGAGCAAACGTCTCAAGCCCAGGCCCAGCTTCCCCTTAAGGCGGTGAACATCCGGAGACAGAGGAAGCCTCAGTGGTCCAAGGCAGTATATCTCAGAATGTGGGAGGAACAGCCCTAGTTCAGCGGCAGAGCACCTGCTTTGAATGCAGAAGGTCCCAGCCTCAATCCACAGCAGCGTCTCCAGGTGGGGCAGGGGGCAGGCTCCCTGCCTGAAACCCCAAAGAGAGCTGCTGCCAGTCAGTGTAGGCAACGCTGAGCTAGACTGACTCAGTGTATGTTCCTAATTCAAAACAGTAGAAAATAGACAAACGAATAAGAAACTTGCTCAAGAGTCCAGCCCCTGTTAAGATCAGCACAACATGCCCTGCTTAACATTCCTTCTCTCCACACTGAGCAAACAAGATAAGGACGCATGTGAGGACTGGGGAATGAAGCAAAGCCTTCTTGTTTGTGACCCCCCCCCAACCAAAAATGCTGCCAAAAGAGGCCTGCCAAAGCATGCTTACATATTTCAGGAAAGTGCTTGAAAGCCACTAAAATGGCTTCGAGTGACTTCCTGATAAGAAACATGTATTTTTAGCAGGGCCTCTCTTTATCCTCTTATTTCAGCAAAGTTGAAACTTGATGTTGCATTTTAATTGAGGGGTTATTGTTTTTTTTTTGCTGCTTTATGGTTACTGAGGCTTCTTCAAATAGATAAACAATTACAAGCTCATTACTCCCCCCCCCCCCCGCTGGGAAAGATTCTTAGGATGAGCTTTGAACAAACCAAAGGCCAATGCACTGAATTCAGTTCAAAGGTCTTGCAGAACACTTTGTGCAACTTTACTAAGAAGTTACTGGGTCTGCCCGGGAAGGCTGTTGTTCAAAACCTAGCCAGCCATTGAGTCGCTGGATGGCTCTGCCGTTTCATTTATAGAAGGCAGGGTGGAATAAAGGCCAATCACATAGCACCCTGCACACTACAAATGCAAACACTCAAATCACTTTATACTGGGGAAGGTGGCTGCACTGTGATCCTCCAGATGTTGTCAGACTCCAACTCCCATCAATCCTAGCAAACATGGCCTATAATCGGAAATGATGGGAGATGTATTCCAGTAGCATCTAAAGGGCTGGAGGTTAACAACTCTGTTTTATTCCAAGGTCAATGGCGGGTCCAGGGCTTTCCTTTTCTGCTTTTTTTTTTAAAAAAAACCCCTTTCCTGAACAATAGGAATGCGTTAGTCAAAGGGTAGTTTAACCACATTTACTGTAAACTTAGCTGCCTGTTTTATCTGCGATGAAAGGGCACAATGAAAAATGTGCTCATGCTGGATTTTTAATCCAGTGGGCTCTTTTTTGTCCTGCCTCCATGGACTAATCCCCACCCCACCCTCCCCATTTATTATCTCTCTTATTTCTCTTGCTTCTGAGCTGGCCCAGTGGGTCAATTGATGCTCCCTCAAGGGAAGGGGAGGACCTGGCTTTGGGGTCATGAGCTGTAAATCAGCTGTAGAAATTAGTTACAGCAAAACCTTAAACCCAAGGAGCCATTCATGTGTCCTGCTACTAGTCTGTCTTAAGTAAAGCTCTCCCTTGTGTTTCATAAATGGGCACCATGGTCCCCACCCCCTGGCAAGCAGACACACCTCTGGCCACCGCAAGCCACCAAGCAGCCAATGTGAATAACACAGCACAACTGGAACAGCACTGAATTGGAAGGAGGGCAGCCAGGCAGCTGCTCTCATACTTAGTGGCGAGAAGCCCTCTTTGCCCAGAACATTATAGCTTCTGTAATAAAAAAGAAGCTGGCCGTGATAGCTGATGGGTTACATCTGCCATTGCACAGGAGCCAGGCTCGTTTAAAGGAGCATTGACGTCCTTGGCTTGTGGCTGCTAGAAGATCCTGCCAGGCATTTCGGAGGCACCATAGCAACCGAAACGTGGGGTGTCCGAAGGTCAGATTTCAATATGCTTCGCCTCCTACTGCCTTCCTCTGATCCCGAGGAGAGCTGATGTCTGGAGGCGGAAAGTAAGTCCCCCTGCATGTTTCACAGAATCTCAGAATCAAAGATTTGTAGGATAGGAAGTGACCCCAAGCTACTTGGAAGTGTGCCCCATTCTATTCAAGAGCAGGTTGGAGAAATCCATCCAAACCAGGATTGGAAACCAGGACCGAACTGGTTTTTAAAGGATTGCTCAAACCATGGTTTGCCAGTTTAGTCCAACTTAGTCCAGCAAACTGTGGTTTAGCCACACAATGTAAAGATGACCACACCGTGTGTGTGTGTGTGTGTGAAGGGTGCATTGTGGGGAGGGGTTAATGAAATCCTTAAGCCCCACCCTGACTCCATCCCAACTTTTGTCAAACTACGTGTTACTCTCATTTTAAAAACAGTAGCTGGGTGGGCATCGCGAAAGGTAAGGTCAGACCCTCCTCCCAGAGCTCAAGCACTGAAAGAGGGAATAGGGCAGGGGAGGGCACAAACATATCGATTGTTTCTTGATCCTCCAAACCGTGGTTTGGTGGGTTGGAAACATGACTTTAGACTGCATTGCCAGGGGTTGGACTAGATGGTCCTTTGGGTCCCTTCTTTCTACAATTCTATGATTCCGTGACTGCAGCTATTGACCAGGAGTCATGGACTCCTGAAAGGAGGATAGACAGACAGGTAAATGGAGCCCAAGTCCAATCTCCCTAGCAGGATGCTGAGCTCCCCAGATGGCCCTGGCAGAAGGACGGCTGACTCAACTGCCCCAGGCATCTGTTCTCGGCAGTCACAGGGGTGGTGGGAGCAGGTGCCTTGGGAAAGAGCCTAGCTCTGGCCCAGCTGCATGGACACACTCCCAGGCGGGTGGCTCAGAGGCACCCCAGGCAGCGTTTCAGACTTGTGGCACTTTGTAATAATAATAATAATAAAGCATGCGAGGAACTCGGGCCTTGCCAAAGTCTTTTATTTTCGCCAGCTTCTCTGGCACACAAACTCTGCAAGCGGTGCTTGGAATTGCAGAGGGGCCTAGTGGCTTGGCTGCGTCCATGGCAGCTTTTTCAATTTGTGCTTTCCTCCACCCCACCCAAGGAAAGAGAGGGAAAGAGAGACAATCCAGCTACAGGGCTAAGGCTGCTCTCCAAGGCACAGCCGCTCCTGAATCACCTCATAGGGCTGCCCTGGGCTTCTTCAGGAGGGATATAAATGAAGTAAATAATGCAAGCCCTTATCAGATCTTCTCTCCTGAAGGACAGGTTGAAATCACTGACTTTCCTGACTCATTATTGACTCATTAATGACACAGACATTTGATAGCTGGAAGAGTCTTCCAAGCAACCCCAAGATCACTGATTAAGAATGTTTTGACTATATTTTAAACTGTTTTTAGCTGCTGTTGATTTTTTAATGCTTTTTAAAAATTCTATGTCTATTACCTTGGGCTTCTAAGAACATAAGAAGAGCTGCACTGGATCAGGACAATGGCCCACCTGGTCTAGTATCCTGTTCTCAGTGGTCAACCAGATGCCCCGAAGGGAAACCTGCAAGCAGGATTCGAGCACAAAAACACTTTCCCCTCCTGCGCTTCTACCACAGGTTATTAGGAAGCATTGCTGCCTCCAGCTGTGGAGGGCAGAGCATAGCCATCGTGGTTAGTAGCCACTGATAGCCCTCTTCTCTTCCAAGTACAGTGGTACCTCGGTGTGATGGGATGATGAGCTGCTTGTGCGTAAAATCCTAATCCCTCAGAGTTTGGCTAAGTCCCCAAACCTCTGTCTGTGATGGAGCTCCTTAAACATGACTCCATCAATCGCTCGTTGTATCGGACAGTGGGCGTTTACGGAACTTCTTCCAGCATAAAAGCTCCTTAACGGAAACGCGTCTTCTGGACTCTCGGCGTGACAGTTTCCGCCGAGGAGTGGGTGTCCCTACAGGAGGTCCTGAAATCTCCCCGCTGCTCCCGCTTGAAGTGTCTCTGAGCCCTCCCTCCGACTCACTTTCCCTTGGAACTCCACTTCTCCCCCTGCTGGTCCCCTCTTCCGCTGAATGGTCTCTCTCACCCTCCTTGAGCCCTTTCACCTCCTTAGTCTCTGATGGCAGTTCCCTGACATCCACCTCCCCTCCAGGGCCCCCTTCACCCCCTTCCCTCCCCTCCTCTGCGGGAGGCGAGGGAGCAAAACCCCTGAAGGAACCTCCCTCATCTTCCGAAGTTTCGAACACTTCCCTCCACCTTTTGCTGTCTCCGGTTTCCAAGTACTCCTCCTCATCGGAGTCTGTTCCTCCTTCCAACTCCGATTCCCTGAATCCCTCCAGTTCCTCCTCATCGTCGGTGGTGCCAAAGTACTCCCTCCGAAACCTCGCTACTGGCTGAGGTTTCCTGGGGAACCTTTGGTGAAACGTTTCGATCAAGATCTCGTCACGGACCTCCTCTGCCTTCACCCAGGTGTTTTCCGACTCCGGTTCCCCTTCCCACGCGACCAAATACTCCACCTGATTACCCTTCCACCTGGAGTCGATGATTTCCGCCACATGGTTGCGGCTTTCCCTTTCTTCTATGGCTGGCCCCCGTGTGGATACCCCTTCACCTTCCCCCCTGTATGGTGACAGTAATGACCTGTGGAATACTGGGTGCAGTTTCATGTGGTTCGGTAACCGGAGTCTGAACGCCACTGGGTTGACCTGTTGGATGACCTCAAATGGTCCCAATCTTTTGGGTCTCAATTTCTTGCAACCCCCCTTGAACGGCAACCCTTGGGTTGATAGCCAGACCCGACTCCCCACCCTAATTGTTTCACCTTCCCTTCTGCTCTTGTCTGCCTGCCTCTTATATTCTTCCTTGGCCCTTTCTAAGTTGAGTTGGAGTTGACGATGGATCGCTTCCATTTCTTCTACAAAAAGTTCCGCGGCCGGAACACTCCATCTTTCCCCTCCTTCCCCTGGAAACGCCCTGGGGTGGCACCCATAATTAGCCAAAAAGGGGCTCATCCCGGTGGACACATTCTCAGCATTATTGTAAGCAAATTCCGCTAGTGCCAACTTTTCGACCCAATCGTTCTCTCTGTCATTGACATAACACCTCAGGTATTGTTGGAGAATACCGTTTGCTCTCTCCGCCTGCCCATTGGTCTCAGGGTGCCTGGCAGTCGAAAAGTTGACCTCTACGTGCAATAAGCTCATAAGTTTCCTCCAGAATCTGGACGTGAACTGTTTCCCTCTGTCGGAAACCACCCTCAAGGGGGCGCCATGCAGTCTGAAAATATGTTCTACAAACAATTTCGCTGTTTCTTCCGCCGTGACTGCATGTGAGCAAGCTACAAAGTGACCCATCTTAGTTAACAGGTCTACTACGACTAGTATGGCGGTTTTCCCCTGGGATTTGGGCAGATCAGTCATAAAATCTATCGACACCGCCTCCCACGGTCGTTCTGGTGTGGGTAACGGTTCTAATAACCCCGCTGGTGCCCGCCTTTCTCCTTTGGCTCTCTGGCATTGGTCACACCTTCTCACATACTCCCGTACATCCTCCCTCACCTTGGGCCACCAAAACTCCCTGGTCACCAACCACATGGTCTTGTGTTGCCCAAAATGCCCCGCTGTGGGATTGTCGTGCAGCTGTTTGAGTACTCTCCCCCTCAATTCCCCTTCGGGTATATATAGCGCCCCTCTGTAATACAATGCCCCGTTTCTTTCTTCAAAACCCCCGGGGTCTTCTCCCTCTCTCCTTAGACCTCTGAGCTTGTCCTGGGCGTACTCATCATTTACCGTTCCCTCTACCAGTTCTCTTTGCCCCACCCAGGCCGCACCACACACCCAGTGGTCCTCTGGGATAATATGTCTCTCTTCCGGCGCTCCCTCCCCCTCCAAATATTCAGGTTTGCGAGAGAGAGCGTCCGCTCTGATGTTTTCTGGACCTGGCACATAGCAAATTTCAAAATGGAATCTGGAGAACTCCTGGGCCCATCTCACTTGTCGTTGGTTGAGCACCCGTGCCGTTCTCCAATACTCCAAATTCTTGTGGTCCGTACACACTTGCACCTTATGTTGTGCGCCAATTAGTAAGTGTCTCCATCTCCGGAACGCTTCGTGAATGGCGAGTAGTTCTCGGTCATATACCGTGTAGTTCCTCTCGGATTTGTTCAGCTTACGCGAAAAGAAGGCACACGGTCTCCATTCCGACTTATTGCTCCCTGGCTGAAGCAGCACTGCCCCCACCGCTCGGTCTGAGGCATCAGTTTCCACTCTCATGGGTTTTTGCAAATCCACATGCAGGAGCTGTTCTTCCGAAGCGAATGCCCTTTTCAATTCCTCAAAAGCATGCTCCGCCTCCGCCGTCCAAACGAATTTCTTCTTGCTGCTTAGACAGTCCGTGATGGGAGCCGTTAAGTGGGCAAAGTTCTTGATGAATTTACGGTAAAAGTTCCCAAACCCTAAGAACCTTTGCACATCTTTTTTCGTTTTCGGTGTCTTCCATTCCAGCACCGCCTGGACCTTCCCTGGATCCATGGCTAATCCCTTGTCTGATAAGCGGTACCCCAGGAATTCCACCTCCTTGGTGTGGAACTGACACTTCTCCAATTTCACCCACAACTGGTTTGCTTGCAGCTGGCTCAGCACTTCCCTGACATCCTTTACATGCTGCTCCTCATTCTCTGAATATATCAGCACGTCATCGAGGAAGGCCACGCAATTCTTGTAGAGCAAAGGTCCCAGTACGTGGTTCATGAGCGATTGAAAACAGGCGGAGCCTGATTGTAATCCGAATGGCATAACGAGATATTCAAACGCCCCCAAAGGGGTGAACATGGTGGTTTTCCATTCATCCCCCTTCTTTATTCGTATCAGGTTGTATGCTCCTCTCAGGTCCAGTTTCGTGAATATCTTTCCCTTCCTCACCCTGGTCAAAATGTCATCAATCCTGGGCATGGGGAAAGTCACTGGTTCTGACACGGCATTTAGGGCCCGGTAGTCCACGACCAATCTCGGTTTATCCGTGTGTTTTTTGTCCACAAAAAACACTGGGCTCCCCCCCACCGCTCTGGACTCTCTGATGAAGCCCCTCTTCAGGTTTTTATCAATAAACTCCCTTAACTCCTGCATTTCCCTGTCTGACATGGCGTACAGCTTGCCCACGGGGAGCTGGGCCCCAGGGACCAGATTAATTTGGCAGTCAAAGTCTCTGTGCGGTGGTAATTTATCTGCTTCCCTTTCACTGAAGACCTTGCTCAGGTCAGCGTATTGTTTGGGCACCTTCCCTTTGTCCGCCACTTCCGTCCCTGCTAGAGAGGCTTTTGCCCCTTCTGGCACCTTTCCCTCTCTGCAGTGTTCCAGACAATGTGCTGACCCAAAGGAGACCACTCTCTGATGCCAGCCCACTAGCGGGTCATGCAACGCTAGCCAGCTCATTCCCAAAATGACTGGAGCCCCTCCCAGGGTGGCTACATTGAACGCTATCCTCTCAGTGTGCCTGGCCACCCTCATAACCATTGGGACGGTTTGTAGGCTGACTTCTCCTCCCAGCAGCTCCCTCCCATCGATCGTGGTGACCTGCAGGGGGTTGCTTAAAGGGAGTGTCTGTATCTGGTGTTCAGCTGCAAACTCCTTGCTCATAAAATTACAGGAGCTGCCTGAGTCCAGCAGCGCCTTAGTCTTTAGTGGGTATCCGTTTGCCAGCTCTAGCAACACCTCTATTACTAGGGCTGGTCTTGGAGGTTCCGGAGTGGGCACTTTTACTGCTCCTTGGCCTGTCTGCAGTGCCCTGACAGAGGCAGACAGGCGTTGGCTTTTACTGGCTCCTGGACTTCCTCCTCCTTCCCCCCAACAGCTCCAGCCATCCCTTGCCATTCCTTTCTTTGCGGGCAGACTCTGGCAAAGTGACCTGGCTGCTGGCAGAGATAACATTTCTTGGCGCTCTTTCCCTCCTTCTTCCTCCCTTCACTGGGATTTGAAACTGCGCGCGCGCGCGCTGTTCCAACTTCCATCGGCTCTCCTGGCGGGAAACTTGGTTCTGGAATCTCTGGAATGCGGAAATCCCTCCAACGCTCTCCTTTCCCCTCCGGCTTCTCCAAGGCTCTTGCCTCCTGGCGTGCTCCAATGGTCAGCGCTGATTTGGTCAGCTGGTCCATAGACTCCGCCCTGGGCGCCCGGGAAAGTTCATCTTTCACCGCCGAAGAAAGCCCCTCTTCAAAGAGCATTTGAATGGGTTCCGCCGAAAGGTCCCACCCCAATCTATGTATCAACATTGTAAACTCAGTCCAGTACTCACGAACCGATCGGCTCCCCTGTTTGCACGCCATCAATTGTCTGCGCACCAGCCCCTGTTCAATCTCGCTGGAAAACATCAAATCCATGGCGCGAAAAAACTTCCTCGCGTCCTTCAGCATGTCACTATTCCCTGCCATCAGGGGTCTGACCCAATCTCTCGCCCCTCCTTCGAGATGGCCAATCACAAACGCCACTCTCGATGCCTCGTCGGGAAAGTCATTAAACTGCAGTTCAAGAGCATACTGCATCTCTGTCCTAAAGGCTTGGTAGTTCCTGGGGTCCCCCCCAAACTTCTGCACCATTCCTGGCATCTTTCTTGCTAGTGTAGCGCCTTTTGCCTTTTCTGCATCCTGCGCCCTCCTTTCTTCTAGCCTCGCCGTTTGCATTGCTAGCTGGAGTTCCAACACTCTGTACCTTTCTTCCAGGCTTGGACCCTCTCCAGCTCCTGCTGCTCCTCCGGCTCCGGCTGGGTTACTCATGATGCCTCTCTGCACAAGCTGCTTTCAGGGACTGTCCGATTGCTGTGATGGGATGATGAGCTGCTTGTGCGTAAAATCCTAATCCCTCAGAGTTTGGCTAAGTCCCCAAACCTCTGTCTGTGATGGAGCTCCTTAAACATGACTCCATCAATCGCTCGTTGTATCGGACAGTGGGCGTTTACGGAACTTCTTCCAGCATAAAAGCTCCTTAACGGAAACGCGTCTTCTGGACTCTCCTTCTGTGGGAAGGAGTTCTGTAGAATCCTCATGAAGAAGGACTTTATTCTATCTGTCATTAATCTTCCAACATTCAGCTTCACTGGATATACTAGTGTAATGAGAAAGGGATATTGCCCCCCCCATCTACTTTCTGCATGACATTCATAGTTCTATAAACTTGTTTCATGCTGCCTCTTTCTTGCCTTTTCTCTAAACCAAAAAAAGTCCCAAATGCTGCATCCTTTCTTCATAGAGAGTTACTCCATCCCATTGAGCGTTTTGGCTGTCTTTTTCTGAACCTTTTCCAACTCTACAATATCCTTTTCGAGGCGAGGTGGTCAGAGCTGTACACACAGTACAGTGGTACCACGGGTTAAGTACTTAATTTGTTCCGGAGGTCCATTCTTAACCTGAAACTGTTCTTAACCTGAAGCACCACTTTAGCTAATGGGGCCTCCCACTGCTGCCGGAGCACAATTTCTGTTCTCATCCTGAAGCAAAGTTCTTAACCCAATGTACAATAGTATACAGGTTAGCGGAGTCTGTAACCTGAAGCGTATGTAACCTGAAGCATATGTAACCTGAAGCGTATGTAACCTGAGGTACCACTGTATTCCAAATGCAGCCGCAGCATGGATTTGTATGGGGTGTTAGGGGATGAGGAGTATCTCTGGTGGGGGACAGGCCATGCTCCTTCTGGGGCAGTTCGTCCAACTTTGGATCCCATCCCACATTCAGCTCTCACCTGTGACTCCTAGAAGCTGTCAGCATGCTACAACGGCCACACCCCGGGAACGGCTTTGACTGGCTAGCTAAACCAGGTCAGGGTAACCAATGGGTCTTGAACCCTCAGTAGTTAGGGACTTTCCCTGCATGCGAAGACAGGTTCCGGCTGATGGGAGCAGATGAGATCAATAGTGGGCCTAATGGTCAAGAAGGCGGTTCCTCCATGTGCTGTAGAGGGAAGTGAGGGGCAGATGGGGCTTGTCCCCCTGGCAAGGTAGGAGAAGGAAAACTCTGGTCCTAAGCCTCCGCTGCCTTGCAGTGAATCTTCAGGAGAAGAAAAGGCTGAAGAGCGAACCCCACACAAATCTGGAGTAAGACTCCTTCTGGCAACTCCTGCAGCCAATCTGGTGCCAAACGCATTGCTCTGCTTTCCTTTGGACCACATTGGTGAGGTCAAGGAGGGGGGATGGTCTTGTCAACTGGGCAGCCCAGGACCTCCATACACATTGCCCTGGCTTGCACCCCAGGGAGGTCTCTTGGGTGCTGCTCATGCAGCGGTTTGGCTTCACCCCACTGTCCCTTTGAGATGACATCACCATTGTGCTATCTACTATGACTCTGGCTCAACACCTCCAGCTCTGATCTCATGAGCTTGGGTGGAAAATTAATATTCTTTTGTCCCCCCCCCCCTAGTATGCACCACTCGCTTATACTTGTCAGCTCCCTCCATTGGGGAGGCGGGGGGGGTATAAACTAAATCAATGATAAGATTATGTGATAATAATGATATGACTGAAGGCGGTGATGTCATTGCACTCGTTAGTGTGGAGGAACTGCCCCCCCTTCTCTCCCCAATGTCTCATTCTGGTGCGAATGGCTTCCTGCTCCTGTTCTCATCCGACATCTACCAGCGGGTCAGCAAAACAGCCTGCCCCACTGCAGAGTCCCTGTGTTGGGAGCTAATTAAACCGGCCACACAGGGTGGCTTAAAAAAATAATAGTGACTCCCCCTCGCACCTGTCCCCTCCCCCTGGAGCAATCGGCCACACGGCAAGGAGCGCAGGGTGTGAAATCTGACGGGGTGAAGAAGCAGCTACGGCAATTTGATGGTTGTCGTGGCGACTGAGAGCCTCATTGTCTGCCGTGACTTCACCTCTGTGGGGAGCGACCTCCATCAAGGCCCGGCCAAAGGGCGGATTACAGAGGGGCTGGGAATGAACGGAGGCAGCGGCGGAAATCGGTCGAGGGGGAGAAACTGGGGTGGAGGAGTGGAGCAGGACGACTTACTCCCCTCTCTCACTGACCCCGGGGCCACTGAGAATCCAGGAGCCTTCTAGATGCAGCTTTGACTGCAGAATGAGACGTGCCAATCCTAGCTCTGCAAAGGCACCTCGGCTGGAGAAACGAGTAGGCTGGAATCACCAGTGAGGCCACATTCACAAGTGTGTGTTTGATGCCAGGGCTTTCCCAAAAGAATCTTAGGAGAATGAGTTTCTTAAGGGTCCTGAGAGTTGCTAGGAGGCCCCTGTTTCCCCCTCAAGAGTTACCGTTCCCAGAATTCCCTGGGAGAAGGGATTGACAGTTAAACCATTGACAGTTAAACCATAGTGGGAATTGTAGCTCTGGGGTGAGAAGAAAGAGATCTCCTAACAACTCTGAGCACCCTTAAACGAAGGTTCCCAGAATTCTCTGGGGGAAGACATGAATGTTTAAAGTGGTATCACAAGGGTTTAAATATATGGTGGAACACAGGCGAAATCCTTGCAGGAACATAGTAAATGGATCAAACTATTGATCCATTTAGCTCAGTATTGTCCACACAGACTGACAACAGCTCTCCATGGTTTCAGGTAGGGAGTCTCTTCCAGCCCTACCTGGAGCTGCTACTGGAGACTGAACATGGGACCTTCTGCATGCAAAGCAGATGTTCTACCGCTGTGCCATGGCCCATCCCCACGAGTTCAAGACCAGGTACAGCAGCCTTCTCCAACCTGATGGCTTTGTTGGACTACAGCTCCCATTGTCGCTGACCATTGGCCATGCTGGCTGGGGCTGATGGGAGCTGGGAGTCCAGTAATACCTGGAGGGCACCCAGTTGGGAAACGTTGTACTGCAGGATCGAGTCCTGACAGCTACAATGTCCTTGTGCTTGAGGGTGAGAGTCTTCAAATCACCAAGTTGGAAGCCACACTTGGGCCCAACTATGGGCAGACCAGCAGAGTTTGGATTTTGGATTTGATATCCCGCCTTTCACTCCCCTTAAGGAGTCTCAAAGTGGCTCATGATCTCCTTTCCCTTCCTCCCCCACAACAAACACTCTGTGAGGTGAGTGGGGCTGAGAGACTTCAGAGAAGTGTGATTAGCCCAAGGTCACCCAGCAGCTGCATGTGGAGGAGCGGGGAATCAAACCCGGTCCACCAGACTACGAGTCCACCGCTCTTAACTACTACACCACACAGAGGGCATGCATAAAGCGTACATGTGGGAAGGGTTCAAAAATGGGTGGGGTGGGGTGGCTATAATCCCTATTCCCCCTTAATCTCATTCTTTTCGTTCCCCCTTCTGACAGTTTCAACGCTGTGCTATTCTATATTTTGGACACAGCATCTGTCCCAGCATTGGTGGTGGACTTGAACAAACGGTTCTTGCTCCACTGCCAAGTTCTTGCAGAGCCTGTGTCCGCAGTCTTAATAAAATTGCCCTATAAAATGACAAAGTAACAATGCACACTGCCCCTAACAATGCACTTAATGATTAAAAGCCAGTAAATTGGGCTCCATAAATCAAAACCGTTCGCATGGTTAGGATCACGAATCTGCATAACCTTTTCCACCTGCAGGGAACGTGCTGCCTCTCTAAGTCTTGGGATTTTAGGTTGCAACTTGAAGATAGTGGGTGTATTTGGGTGGAGGAAACACCCTATTTCTGTTAGTGTTTGGTATCATTTTCCCTTTCGCGTTTGCCTTTGGAAAAGTCTCGGAATTGGAACAAACTTTCCCGAACCTTTGAGTGGCATGGCAGATAGGGCTGGACCCAGAATTCAACGAGCTGGACTCAGTTCTTGCCAAACTCAAGGGTGCGACTGAGTCACAATTACTAACCTTTCACGAGGATTTGAAAAGGAGCCGAGTAAAAGCAGCTCAGTTTGGATGCATCTTCCAATGCTGGAAGATTTCAAGGCAGATGATTCAAGTTACAAGAAAGGAGATTGCAACTAAACATCAGGAAGAATTTTCTGACAATTGTGTTAGGCAGTGGAATGGTCTCCCTTGGGAGGTGATGGACTCTCCCTTCATTGGAGGCTTTTAAGCAGAGGTTGAATGGCCCATCCGTCTTGGATGCTTCAGCTGAGATTCCTGCATGACAAGGGGCTGGACTAGATGACTCTCAGGATTCCCTTCCAGCTGTAAAATTCTATGAGTCTACTTCTTCTCCATGCAGAGTTAAACTATGGAACTCGCTTCCTCAGGAGGCAGTGATGGCCACCAACTTGGAAGGCTTCAAAAAGAGGATTAGGCAATTTCAAGTTGCAGGTTTTCCACAGGCATCTCAGTGGCCCCTGAGCTGGACAAGATGCTGGACTAGAAGGGCCATTGGCCCAATCCAACACGCCATTCTTATGCAGAGCAGCTGCTTGGGGCGGAAATGGCCCTGATCCTTATTTCTCAAGCCAGTATTGATGCAAAAGGAGAAGAAAAGTGGAGTGGGGCGTTCCTGTATCCTACAAGGCCTGTAGGATCCAAAGCAACATCTCTTAAGCAGTAATAGCAGCTCTCAGGGCTGGCTTGACTCACTTCCAATACAAAGTGAGCAAGACTAAGCCAAGCCCAACCACTGCGTGAACTGAAAGGGGAGCAGCATCCGCTCACTCCTTCCCAGAGTCAGCTGGCGAAACATGCCGGCAGCCTCTTTTTAAAGTCTCCGGTTGCACCTCACTTCTGATGCTCTGAGCTGCATCGCTGGTACATCTCCTTGTTCTGAACTAGAACCAGCGGCTGGAGGAAGAGGAGGAGGAAGGGGAAAAGGTAGCCAGCAGTGCCCTCTTGTGCCTAGAAGTGGGAATTTCCATGTCAGTGAAAGGTGAAAAAGGGGCACATATCTCCCCTTTAAGACAGTCAGTGGCAGAGTAGTGGTTAGAGCAGCGCTTCTGAAACTTAGGTCCCCAGCTGTTGCTGGACTACCACCCTCATCATCTCTAGCTAGCAGGACCAGTGGGCAGGGATGATGGGAGTTGTAGTCCAGCAACAGCTGGGGACTCAAAGTTTCAGAAGCAATGGGTTAAAGTCAAGAGTAGGGCCTGGGAGAGACACCAGGGTTCAAATCCCCCACTTGACCCTGGGTGTAACCTTGGGCTGGTCACTGCCTCTTGGCCTACCGTACCTTACACAGTTGCTGTTGTGTGTGTAAATGAGAGGAGAGAACCCTGCAGGGAAAGGTGGAATAAAAAATGCAATAAATACATAAAAAGCACATGCATGCCTGCTTGCCAGAATCCTTTTCTTCTGTGAAACGCATAATTCAAATTGGCCAAAATGTGAGCCAGCACAGCGCAGGGGTTAAAATGTCAGATTAGGACCTGGGATACCCTGGCTCAGATCCCTGTTCAGCTGTGAAGGTCATTTGGGCGACCTTGGATCAAGTCCCCATCACTCAGCCTAGCCTTCCTCGCAGGGTTGAGGATAAAATAGGCAGGGGGAGAACCATGAATCCCACCTTGAGCTGGCTGAGAGAATGGCTGCTTCTTGAAAATACTGATGTGTTGGACTTGGAAGGTTTTAACAATGTATTTGGTTGGCATGCATATCTGTGGTATGATAAGGTTAAAGCACATAAAGCGTTTAAAAACCATATTGTCAGAAAAGCATTGTTTAATGTCTGGATAAGATATAAGGACTTGCTAGAAAATAAAACCCCAAGATGGTTGTCACCAATGGAAGCAAAGGCTCAGAAAAAACTCAATATGGAGGCCAAATGGCCGAAGTATTGGGAAATTCTGGAACAAGAGGGAGATAGATTAAAACTGCAGAGTTTTGAAAAATTAAAAAATAAAGTGCGAGACTGGCTCCATTATTATCAAATAATGGAGGCATATAATTTGGACAAAAAACTAGGCTTCCAGGTGGAAAAATCAAAATTGGAAACAGAATTGTTAAATCCCAAAACTAAGAATTTGTCAAGAATGTATAACTTGCTGTTGAAATGGAATACGCAGGATGAAACAGTGAAATCTGCTATGATTAAATGGGCACAGGATGTTGGACACAACATTATGATGGCTGACTGGACCACAGTTATGGACCACAGGTATGAAGTTTACAGCATGTAATGCCTTAAAAGAGAATCTAAGGAAAATGATCTACAGGTGGTATATAACACCAGTCAAGCTTGTAAAAATCTATCATTTGCCCGATAATAAATGCTGGAAATGTAATGAGACTGAAGGTACATTCTTCCACCTTTGGTGGACATGCCCAAGGATTAATACTTTCTGGGAGATGATTTATAATGAGATGAAAAAGGTATTTAAATATACCTTCTTGAAGAAACCAGAGGCCTTTCTCCTGGGCATGGTCGGCCAATTGGTGCCAAAGAAGGATAGAACTTTCTTTATGTACGCTACAACAGCAGCAAGAATACTTATTGCAAAGAATTGGAAGACACAAGATTTACCCACCCGGGAAGAATGGCAGATAAAGTTGATGGACTACATGGAACTGGCGGAAATGACTGGCAGAATCCGAGACCAGGGAGAAGAGTCGGTGGAAGAAGATTGGAAAAAATTTAAAGTTTATTTACAGAAATAAAATTAAGGAATGTTAGAAGGATGTTGTAAAATTAAGGAATGTTAGAAGGATATTGGAATGAAGTTACATGGCTTTAGCAGAAAGGTTATAAAGAATTAAGTAAAAATAGATTGTTAATGGGTCAAAGTGGAAAATTTAAGGTTAGATTGGGTTAAGATAAATTATGGAACAAAAAGTGAGTAAGATGGAAAGGATTTGCTGAAACAGCTAATTGAACTAGAATACAAAAAAAGGGAGGTGTGAGGAGGTCGATGAAACAAGTAAATGAAAGATAAAGATAGGGAAACATTGGGTGTGTTTTTAAATACTTGTTTTTCTTTTTTCTGTTTTACTGGATTGTTTTTTTCCCTTTTTTCCTTTTTTATGTATTTAATTTTTCATTTTTTCATTCTTCTTTTTTTTCTGTAATCTTTAAACCCTTAATAAATATTATTTTTTAAAAAATGAATCCCACCTTGAGCTCCTTGGAGGAAAGGGCAGGATATCAAGGTAAAAAATAATAAGAATATCAATGACAAAATGAGAAGTTGTCTGGATACTGAATCCACTGATTTGGAAATCATACCCTCTTGATTCCCAAGGTGCAAAGGTAAGTTTCAGCCTGTGCAACAGCAACACTTCCTTGACACATCCCAAAGCAGTAGAGTGGGGAAATGAAACCTTACTATTTCATCTGTTTGGAAAGAGAATGCATGGGTTTGGGGTCTGTAAGGGCCTTGGATTATTCAAGGCCTGAGCCTGTTTCTATCTTAACGCCCCATCTCCCTTAGAGTGGGGAAAAGAGAGTCAGCATGAAGGTAGGAGAAAAGGCGAAAAGGTGAAGGAAATATGCGACATTTGAGGTTTTTGACCAGCAATTCTGTTCCCCTGTTTCTCCTTCAAAGCTAGTTTCTTGCGGTCTCTTATTAACCAGTTTGTGATAAACTCTGCCACCTCCATAAAAGCTGTTAAGTTTGCTGTGTGTGAGAGCAGAAAACCCTATCAATCGGATCAGAAAAAGAGAGTCTGCCTGATGGGGGACTTCTCCAGCACTGACTGCAGCGGTGAAACTATATTTTCTTCCCCACCTGCTACTTTGTGAGAACGAGCCCTGGCCAAAGTAGAATCATAGAGATGGACACTGAGCCCTGTTTTGCGGGTGTGAAGTGCTGATTTCTACCATGGCCGCTGAGGAAGACAAAACCTTGCTGGAAGGGGGGAAAGGATGGCTCTGCAGCATCCAGACCTGTTTTAGGTCTGTGTGCCACAGCTGCAGAGCCGGGCAGGCGCAGAGGCAAGTCCTTTGCAGCATTCTGTGCCAAGGCTGCATACAGCCCCGTGTCACACCAAAGGATCACAGGGTGGGAATTTGGGAAGGGAGTCAGGACATGGCCAGGTGATGCTCAACTTGCCAGTGACCAAGTTGAAGATGCTTCTCATTTATTTTAACTCCCGCTCTGGAACCCAACACCAACCTCGCTCGGTGCATGTGCCTCAAAGTCCCTTTAGAACGCACAGTGCTCCTCCGAGCCCTCCCCCACCCAGTCCCAGAAGCCACCCCACTCGAGCCCGGCTCGGGTTTCCAAAGCGCAGACGGTCAGGATGTGATGAAAGGCACTGTCTTTATCTTTGGATTAACAGCTTGCACAGAGCGTGGGTCTCAAATGATACCGGGGAGGTGGACTTGCAAAAAGGGTGCAGCCTATCTCGAAGGAACTCTTGCAAACAGCAGAAGCAGAGCCCAGGTGGGATCTCATAAGAGCAGCCTGTGGAGGAGTATTTCTCTCCACCCCCCAACCTATATTTATCTGGGCTAAATTCCAGACACCCCACTCCACCTATGCAGCTGTCACCCTGTTCAGGAACATCTTTAAAGGCTCTTGGTCTCAAAAAAGAATTTCCAGCAAAAATGGAAATAAAGCAAATTCATTTGTGAGAAACAGAAAAACAACAACAACAACACAGAAGTTCCCAGGGGACTTTCATTATACTTCCAATGAAAGCATAACTTTCTACTGCAACAGAAGGTAATGCCAGGGCTCTAGAAGTCTTTGTGGCTGTTCCCTACTATGACAACAAAACAACAACACCACAAACTGGTTTATAAGTCTAAAACCAAATTTACTAGAATAATAGCTAGAATAGAGATAGACTTGTAACCATTCAAACAACAAACATACTCAGGTGCCATGTGCAAAAGAAAGCCTGGAGATACTGTAAACATGGAGCGGATAATTGCACAACTCTATCTTCACAAGTTACATGTGCAGTAAACATTATACAGGGTTGCTGTTCTGTGACTGGACTTAGGCTACTTGTTGAACAGTTCATTTATCCAGTCTGTATAACATTTTCTGCACATGTAACTTGTTAAGATAGAGTTGTACATTTATCCACTCCATGGTTACAGTATCTCCAAGCTTTGTTTTGCACATGGCACCTGAGTATGTTTGTTGTTTGAATGGTTACAAGTCTATCTCTATTCTAGCTATTATTCTAGTAAATTTGGTTTTTTTACTTATAAGCCAGTTTGTCGTGTTGTTGTTTTGTTGTATTATTATTACTGTCACCACATTTGATACTTTGTGTATATACTGTTCCCTACTATGGGAACAGAGTTTAATGGGGCTCCTGGTTCTTTCACGGAGCAAGTAGAACTGTGAAATTTGCTGCTAGGCTATGTGGTAATGGCCACAAACTTTGACGGCCTTCAAAGGGGATCAGACAAATGTGTATCTGCATATACTAGCCATGATAGTACTATGCCTCTGAGTACCAGCTGCTGATGAAGAGTGGTCTGGCACTCAGCTCCTGCTTGGGAGCTTCCCATTGGCTGCCTAGTGATGGAGTTCTTCTTAGCTCCTAAGTCGGGGTAGCCAATATGGTGCCTTCCTGATGTGGCTGAAGTACAACTGTCATCACCCCTGACCATGTTGGCTGGGGCTGATGGCAGCTGGAGTGCAGTTACAAGGTTACAGTGTGGTGCCGGTCATGCCAAGGTTGCAGGTTCAATCCCTGTATGTGACAGCTGCATATCCCTGCATTAGAATCATGGAATCTAAGGATCTCCAAGGCTCATCTGGTCCAACATCCTCCAATGCAGCTAGATCACTTCCAACTCTACAATTCTACATCTGCCTTGCTATCTTTGGTCCAGGGCTTTATGGGCATCCAGAAAAGCTTGGAAACTGGCAATCAAGCAATACACTTGGGGGTTTCCCCCCTTCTACCCTTTGGGTCCCTTCCAAGTCTACAATTCTATGGAATCTAAGAAGGTGACTTCTACCAGGTGATGCTTTTTGTCCACCTGGTCTAGTATTGCCTGCTCTGATTGGCAAAGGCTCCCCATCGTCTTTGGAAGATGCTCTTCCTCATCTCCTTCTACGTGTTGTTTTTTTAAACTGGAAAAGGCAGCGGCTGGACCTGGCTCCCTTTTGCAGGCCAGGTGCATGCTCTCTCACTGAGCTACGCTCCCTTCTCCTCCAGACTGCGCAAATGTAACTGATAGTCACAAGCAAGATTCTCCAAAAATGGGATTAGTGCCTTTCCCCCCACAGCCTGTCAGGAATGTTTATTCTTCCGGGAAGCCTATTTAAAGTGGCTAGTTCTCAAGAGCAGTCGCCTCGCAGGACTGCGGAGGCATTGTGCCAAGGGATGCGGCCGAGCCGTGCTCTCAGCTCCAAAGCCCTATCTCTGGCCTTCAAAGAGACCTGCCAATTGGTGTCGTGTTCCTCGCAGACTTACACATATCCCCACCCACGATCCCTCCTCCCTCTCCAAATCATGTCTCGGTCTGCTTTATCAGTTGGGCTTCTGTGGGCTGCCCCTCGAGTTCCACAGGGCTGTGTTCTATGGGTCTGGAGTCATCTGCATGAGAATCCACATAACACCTCAACGAAAGGTGGGGCAGCACAGTAGGTAGAGCCTGAGATTCTTAATCTCATTGGGAAAAAGATTCCTGCATTGCAGGGAGTTTGGACTAGACAATCCTCTGCAACTCTGTGATTGTGTGCATCCCAACAGGTCTGCTTTGGCAGAAGCCAGGTGGGCCAAAAACATCATTTTGTCTCGGTGCTCAGCACCAACCGATGGGCTAGCATTACCTGTCCCTCTGACACACTAGCATCCCGTGCCAAAGAGGACAGCCTGAGGGCAGGGTACAGATATCTCGCGCCGTATTTTTATCCCACCGCTGACTCACAGGATCAAAGAAAGGGATCAAGATAGCTGGGATGCTCACTGTCCTCTCACCTAATGACACCAAAAGCCATTAATAGCCAGGACACGCTGTTGCTCGTTCCTCCTTCGCAGGCAGCTCTCTCTCAAAGTCCTTGAATTTCAGCCCCCCGACCTTCCCAAAACTATCAGTCCTTTCGCCAATGCAAAGAGAAGAATATCCTACAAAATGAGAGTGGAGAAGAATAATGATCTCACTTTCTGTACCAGGGAGAGGGAACCTTTTGTCAACCAGAGGGCCGCACTCCTCTCAGGGCAATCTTCCGAGGGCCACTTACCGGTGGTGGATTGGGCCCAGAGGCAAAGGTGGCTGGGGCAACTGTGCCAATTCTAAGGTACCCCTGCCCGTACGGGCCAGTCGTGTCCGACTCTAGGGTTGTGCGCTCATCTCACTTAAGAGGCCGGGAGCCAGCACTGTCCGAAGACACTTCCGGGTCACGTGGCCAGCGTGATGAAGCTGCTCTGGCGAGCCAGCACCAGTGCAGCACATGGAAACGCCGTTTACCTTCCCGCTATTTATCTACTTGCACTTAGGGGTGCTTTCGAACTGCTAGGTGGGCAGGAGCTGGGACCGAAAGATGGGAGCTCACCCCGCCGCGGGGATTCGAACCGCCGAACATACGATCGGCAAGTCCTAGGCACTGAGGTTTTACCCACAGCGCCACCCGCGTCCCGTGCCAATTCTACCTCTGTACAATAGTCACTTTTTACAGACACTGCTACACGCCTCTCTACCTTCTATAATCCAGTGTTTCCCAATCTTGGGTCTCCAGCTCTTTTGGGACTACAGTTCCCATCATCCCTGACCACTGGTCCTGCTAGCTAGAGACAAGTGGGAGTTGTAGTCCAACAACAGCTGGAGACCCAAGTTTGGGAAATATTGCTCTAATCCATAGAAGCAAGAAACCTTACTGGACTCCAAGGACACATTCCAGGCAGGCAGAAACACTTAAGGAGGACATGAAGCAGGGCCAAGCAAGGGAGAATCCCAAGGACCAGATAGGGAGGTTTGGGGGCACATTCAAACCCTGGGCCTGGAGGTTAAGGCTATTGATGGCTACTAGCCACAATGGCTATACTCTGCCACCCCAGTGGGCATCTGGTCCACAGGCATCTGGTCAGCCGCTGTGAGAGCAGGATGCTGGGCCAATGGGCCACTGGTCTGATCCAGCAGCCAGGCTCCTTATGTTCCTATAGTCATGCTGGCTGGGACTGACACATATTGGGAGTCCAAAAACATTTGTGGGGAATGGAACGCTGGCTGCAACTGGGAGCATGTGCATCACATGCATTCCCAACACTGCATCCCAGACGCGGAACCCAGGGTAAAAGATATGCAGATTGAGGGGTGGGGTTATGCAGATGAAGGGGCTGTGCCATGAAAAGAGCGCTTGCATCTTAGCAGTCAGGATCATAGGATTGTAGAGTTGGAAGGAACCCTGAAGATCATCTACTCTGGTGTTTTCCAAACTGCCACCACAGTGTTGCCCAAACTTGGGTCTCCAGCTGTTTTGGGACTACACCTCCCATCATCCCTAGCTCACAGGACTAGCTGTAAGGGATGATGGGAATTGTAGTTCAAAAAAAGCTGGAGACCCAAGTTAGGAAAACACTGATCAAATGCAACCTGTTGCAATGCGGGAATATGCAGCTGCCCCATACAGGGATTGAACCTGCAGCCCTGGAGATATCAGCACCAGGCTCTAACCAACTGAGCTGTTCAGGAGGCTTAGCCCAATCATGCACCCCAATGGTGTCTTGCTAGCACATCCATAGCTGCCACTGACTTCCAGCAAGAAAGAAAAAGGGGCAAACTGTTGAGTGGGGAGGGGACCCCACAGGAGTTCTGAAGGTGCAATTCCTGCATTGCAGGGGGCTGCTCTAGATGACCCTCTGGGGTCCCTTCCCGCTCGACAATTCTCTGATTCCAAGCTTGCTTTGCTCCCCCCCGCCCTCGGCTGCTCTTTTTACAGCAGATTCATACACAAACATGCTTTGCTAGCCATAGTACTGAAATGCCTGCATTGGTCCCGAAGGGATTTGTTTACGGGCTGAGTTTAAGAGACCACCCAAGCGGGGAATCTTTTCTCGGCTCCGGATGATCTCATCTCTTGGCCGACCGCCCCCCCCCATCTCCCCGTCCAGCCACCAAAAAAAGGGTCGTTCCACCGTTGCATAATTGGATCAGCCTAACACACGCTTTGGGCAAGGGGGGTGGGGGCTGCTTGCCTTCCTGAGCAATACCTTTTTCGGGCATCTGGTTTTCTTCTCCCTCGGCCACCGACACAAAACTAATCACCGGGAGAGATTTAGAAGGCAAGATTCCCTTCCCAACCATGGGAAGGAAGGCAAAAGTGAGAGGCGAGAGAGACGGTGGAGGTGGTGCAGTGGGTTAGGGGTGCCAGACTAGGACCTGGGTTCAAATCCCCCACTCGGCTGGGAAGCTCACTGTTGTGACCTGGAGGGGCCAGTTGCTGCTTCCTGGCTTAGCCTACCTCACAGGGTTGTCGTGGGGATTAAATGATGAGATAGGGAACCACATACGCCACCTTGAGTTCCTTGGAGGGGGAAAAATGTAGGATAGAAAATGTTTCCTGCAGGGCAAGAGGGTGTTGTCATTCAGTGCCAGGGCCTATTGTGGGTTTTTGTTCTATTATTTCTTCATTTATATACAGTGGTACCTTGGGATGCGAATGGGATCCATTCCGGAGCCCCGTTCGCATCCTGAATAGAACATAAGATGCGACGGCACATGCACGGGTCGCGTTTTGCCGCTTCCACGCATGCGGGTGACATCATTTTGAGCGTCTGTGCATGCACAAGCGGCGAAACCCGGAAGTAACGCGCTCCGTTACTTCTGGGTTGCTGCAGAGCGCAACCCGAAAGCGCTCAACCTGAAGCACATTCAACCCGAGGTATGACTGTACTGTTGTATGAGGCAGCAGCTGCAGCTTTTGGGTAGAAAGGTTATATCGAAGGCTTAAAAAAAAATTACAGCTCAGTTCGAAAGGTCTCCAAGTTGCAGCAAGTTCCTGAGAGAAGCCGCAGCAATCCTCCTGCCTTGACTCACGCGCAACGCTCGCCAAGCTGCCCTTCTCACCTGAGCCTGTTCTGAACATCTCTCTGCATCAAAGCCCCCTCCCAGCATCCTGCCACCTTCTTCTCTTCAGACTCTTCAGACAGAGCGTCTCACCTGTTCAAAACTTTCTTGTGGACAGAGCCTGGAAGATTCTATAAGCAACAGGTGGGAACTGCGGCAAAATTCCATCCCTGCCTTTTCACACACACCTTTCCCTCTGCAACCCTTCTCTCATTCAAGTTCCATGTGTGCTTCACTGGCTCAACCAACACAAGCTTTAGTTGATTCGCCTACTGTTTGGGCCTTGGGCGATGGACCTTCACTGCAGATGAAAAGCATGGGTGCTGGGGGGGCACCCAAAGCATGCTGCAAAAAAGCACCCAAACCATGCTGGGAAAAGTGCCACCCTGCTCCCGACCCGTTTCGCAGCTGCAGAAACCAAAGGCTGCTGGCTTTGCAGTTCCTCGCCTAATACGGCCTCGCAAGGGACATTTTCTCTGCTGAGCCCCCCTTGGGATTCCAAGCCGAGGCAGGAACTTAGCGTGTGACTCCTTCTCTCTTAAAAAATAAATAAATACCAAGTCCGCATGACCTGAGCCCCAGGCTACCAGGGCCCAGCGTATTAGCAAGCAATGACATTCCTCTCAAAGCCCTTGTGCCTCGTCTCTCTCTGGGTATCAGTTTCCAGCCTGGTCCATCTACTTTTAAGAAGCCCATTTAGGAGATGCGACTCACTCTTCCTGACCCGATTTTCTTTAAAAAGAAAACGGGCATTCCAGCACCTGTCAGCATCCCCTTGACCTCTGCGGTTCTTGGCAACCTACGCCTCAAAGGAGCTCAAATAAGCCAGACCGCTAACACGCTGTCCTTCGTCTACCCCAGACGGTTGTCCTCTGGGGCTGTCTGCTGCAGGAGGAGGGCTGGTGGGTCGCTGAGCACCAGAGAAGGTCCATCGCCCAAGGCCTAAACAGTAGGCGAATCAACTAAAGCTTGTGTTGATTGAGCCAGTGAAGCACACAGGAAAATGCAGCTTATGTTCCTGCGCCAGACCATTCGTCTGTCCAGCTCAGTACTGCCAGCACCAGTGTTTCCCAAATGTGGGTCTCCAGCTGCTTTTGGACTACAACTTCCATCATCCCTAGCTAGGTCAGATACCTTAGGGCAGGGATGTTTCATCTGGGGAAAAGGCCTTCTCTGTAGGGTCTCTCACTTTCATGGAATTCTCTCCCAAGGGCCTCTAAACTCAGATCTTTTCAGCATCAGGAGAAGGCGTTGTTGGTTATAATCCAAGAACTTGAACAACTGAGAAAGGTTTTTCTTAAACATCAGTCTCTTTTATTATTCTTACATTTTTATTTCTCCTTTCCTCTAGAGCTCAAGGTGGCATACGTGCTTCTCTTCCCTGTCTATATTCTCACAACAACCTTGTGAAGTAGGCCTTGCTGAAATCTCTTTCATAAAGCTATGATTACTCCTGGATGGAGATTCATAGCCAGGTAACAGTGCGCATCTGACTCTCATCAGCAGGGATGGGCAACCTGTGGCCTTTCAGTTGATGCTCTTGCCAGATCCAACTATCATGGCCAACAATCAGAGCTGTACTCCAGTAACACCTGGAAGAGCCTGGGTTCCATATGCCTGGTCGAAATAGCTGACTTTGTGGAGAGGACTCTACTATATAATGCAGAAACGCGTAGGCAAGGGGTGGAGAACCTTCTGCCCTTCCAGATGTTGTTGGACTCCAGGTCTCCATGAGTTGCAGCCATCAGGGAAGATAGGAGCCCCACTCCTGCTCTACAGGCAAAGCCTACAGAGAGCTGAATGGCCTGACCACTCTCAGCACCGAGTTCAAATCCTCCTCCTCCAGTCGCATGACTTACCTCTGGACCAGGCTCCCAAAGAGCAGTTGCAGGACCTTCTGCATGTTCTCCGTGCACAGCCAGCTCCAATGATCCACCATAACCAGGCGGAGGAGGTCCAAGGCAACATCCGCCAGTAATGTCTCCGACTCTGCCAAAGTCAAGGTGACACAAAGGTAAGGTAAGGAAACTGCCTCGCACCAGGTGAGGCCGTTTGTCCATCCATCCAGACTAGAGATGGGGAAACCTGTGGTCCTCCAGGTACTGTAGTGCTACAACTGCCATCATCCCCAACCAATGGCCAAGCTAGTGGGACTTGTTGGGAGCTGGGAGTCCAACAACATCTAGAGGGCCAAAGGTTCCGCATCCCTGTGCTAAACCACAGTTTACTGTGACAAGTATCAGCTGCAACAAGTGTCCAGCTTTAACACTCCCTTCCCCTCACTTCTGCTCAGCTGGGGGAACTTCATAAACTTCCAATTTAAGTTAAGGCCAGCTTTTGTGTTGTCCAAACCTGACTTAACTATGCCCAAAATAAGTTGACCTAGTTGATATGAACCTAGCTTGTTTCGACAAACCATAGTTAACGTTCAGTACCTTTCAGGATTCGGACAACACAGTAAACCATGGCTAGCTGAAACTGCAAGCGAAAGCTTCCGAACCGCTTGCAGCTATGGCCATGGGGAGAATGCAGCTCACACCAACTTGCTCTCATCAAGCTAAATTATGCTTCAGTGCAGGAGTAGAGAAGCATTTTTTTATTGACCCCAACCAAGGATATGCATCTTTGTGTTCCCCTTCTCACAGACGAGGTGTGTGTGTGTGCGTACACCTCTTGGGGGCAACCTTCTGGGGGCTGCCAGCCAGTGTAGACAATATTGAGCTAGATGGACCAATGGCCTGACTCCAAGTAAGCCACCATCAGGACAGCTCTGCGCCAGCTCTCAGGCTATTGTGAGTCACCTGTCAGCAGCGGGTGGACCTAGAAGCAAAGGTGAGCGGTGCAACAGATCCAGCGCTTATCTATCCATTGCAACCAAGCAAATGAAAGAAATTTCCCCTCTCCATCCATCCACTCCAGCAAGCAGCCCCATCACAGCTCAAGGGCACATTCCAGCCAGTCAGGAGGAGGATATGGAGCAGGGCCAATGAGGAGCATGACTGCAGCTCCCAGCATTTCTTGGAGGGACAGAGGGACCGGCTATCAAGCAGTCTAAAGTCAGCGTTCAAACTATGCCATTTATTTGCTATGGCTGCCTATTCCCCATTCTGTTCCTTTAATTCATGGTAGTCCACTGCCACCTTGTGGTAGCATCCTGACTCAGCAGCAGAGACCATCATTCACAGAGCAAACAGCTCTGCTTTAATGACTCTGTTGCTCATCACAGCATAAGTCAATTTCAGGATAGGAAGGGATTTGGGGAAAGTGTTGAATGTTGTAGGTACAGAAGGCCAGGCCTCCCGAGAAGCAGCCTCCAACTGGGATCCATCTCCACATTTTGGCTTCAATTACCCTGCTTTGACTCCCCTCTTCTCCGCCCGCTAGGTAAAGGTAAAGGTACCCCTGCCCGTACTGGCCAGTCTTGACAGACTCTAGGGTTGTGCGCCCATCTGACTCAAGAGGCCGGGGGCCAGCGCTGTCCGGAGACACTTCATGGTCACGTGGCCAGTGTGACAAAGCTGCATCTGGCAAGCCAGCGCAGCACACGGAAACACCGTTTACCTTCCCGCCAGTAAGCGGTCCCTATTTATCTACTTGCACCCGGGGGTGCTTTCGAACTGCTAGGTTGGCAGGCGCTGGGACCGAGCAGCGGGAGCGCACCCTGCCACGGGGATTCGAACCGCCGACCTTTCGATCGGCAAGCCCTAGGCGCTGAGGCTTTTACCCACAGTGCCACCTGTGTCTCCGCCCGCTAGGCCACTCCGAAAGGTCAGCAGAAGCGAACAGGTTCACATTCCGGACATCTCTGGAAAACCACATCCCAGGCATTTCTCCAGAAGAGCCTTCCCCTCCAGAATATTCTAACCCTGATGACCTGTTTGACAGGGGAACGGACTCCCTTGGAATGTTGTGGACTCTCCTTCCTCGGAGGTTTTTAAGCAGAGTTTGGATGGCCATGTGTCCCAGGTGCTTTAGTTGAGATTCTTGCATTGTAAGGGGCTGGACTAGATGACTCACAGCGTCCCTTCCAACTCTACAGTTTTATGATTCTTACATGCTCCACAGTTAACTCAGGAGAGCAGGGCCTTTAATGTGGCTGCCCCTGTTCTGTGGAACAGAATCCCTGTTGAGATATACATATACAACAGGTGCCTGCTCTCTGTTGCTTCTGCAAACAACTGAGGACATTTTTGTTCCGACAGGCTTTCCCAGCCAGATGAATGGGTCTCTGCCATGGGTGTCCACTTCGCATGGTTTTAAAATGTATCTGTTGTCATTTTCTGTGTTGTTTTTAACAGAGTTAATGCTGTTTTTTTGTAATTTGTAAATTGCCTGGAAAGCAATTCAGTAATAATAGTGTTCTAAGTTGGGGGAGGGGGAGGAATCCTCTAAACCCTAGAAATTATTAAATGGTAGGATTTTGATTAACTGGAGTATTGAAGGGAAGATTACAGCCCAGTGGAAAAAGACAGGCTAAGTTTCCTTTCCAAGCCTGGGCCTCACCTGGAATAGAGGCATTAAAATGATGAAAGGTGTTGATGACCCATCTGAGAGGAATTCTTGGGCCTGGGCAGACAGAAGGTTACCAGGGTAACTGGATGTGAAGTAACAGAAAAAGAGATTCTTTAGCAAGTTGTGCTGGGAAGAAGAGGGGAGAGGAAAAAAGACTGAGATCCATCTTGGGCAGGCTGGCTGAAGGCAGGGTGTTTGTGATGCCTTGGACTCCCAGTCCAGCTGCACTGCCGTGGGGAACAAGCCCTGCTTGAGACGACCATGCTGCAAGATTTGAACACCCTCCATGCAGCCTGAAGGTGTAAATAGGTGAATAAATCATATTTCTTAAAGCTACAAAAGTCTTTGCTGTGTCTTCAATTCTGCAAAGGAGCACAGACCTTGGCAGAGGGTCAAGATACCTAGAGTGCCATGCATGGCTTGGCGGGGATTGGGGTAACCGGTTAACAATAGTAAGAGGTGAAACAGGAACAGCGCACAGGTTAGAATTTTTACCAGGATTGCTGCTGCCCTCTGCTGGCTGCTGTGGTGCCTTCATGGGCTTCCCGATGTCCAAACTGGATGCACGTCTAAAGGCATTAGGATCTCTGTCTCCCTCACCCTCTGGGCTCTCGTCAAACACGGCCTCCACCAGCTTCTCCTGCTTCTGGATGAAGGACTCCATCCTTGCCAGAGACAGGAACTCTGAGACCTGAGAGAAGAAGGAGCAGGTCACTGCCACAGTCGCTGCCTCTCTGCCTACCTCACAGGGTTGATGTGAGGATAAACGCAGGAAGGAGTGAACCACATGTCCCACTTGGAGCTCCTTAGGGGGAAGGCAGGATAGAGATGTAGCAAATCATAACAACGGGGCTCCTTTGAGAGTCAGGGCAGGATAGAAATCGAAAATGAAATTGCTGGAATGTGGATAGCAACAGGGGGAAATATTTCACACAGAACTATGAAGACAAAAGTTTGAACAGACCAGTGGTTGTAAACATAAATGAAAATTAAGTGACGTATTAACATAGGAATGGTTAATTGACTAATTAAGAAATGCAATGTGATATTAGATGATTAGCACTCCGCAAAATTCAGAGCATGGGAAGTCACCGAAAGATATATACCGGTAATTTGGCAATATATTTGGTTTTTTTTATTGTAATTTGGAATGTTTTAATGTGTTTATTATTGGATTATTAAAATGAAAAACTCAATAAATATTACTACCAAACATTGAAATTAAATAAATAAAAATAAATTAAATGAAGAACAATGGATACAACTCAGTCCTGGGCTGCCTGTTGAAGCAACTCAGTGGGGTGGCTCCTGCGGGGAGCCCGGATTCATGGATAGCTCAGCTGGTTACAGCATGGTGCTGATAATGCCAAGGTTGCAGGTTCGATCTGTGTAAGGGACAACTGCGTATTCCTGCATTGCAAGGGGTTGTAATGGATGATCCCCAGGGTCCCTTCTAAACTCTACCCTTCTATGATTCAGATTTTCTCAGGCATGTGTGCACACTTACAGCGGTGCCTTCCTTGAAAGAATATGCAATCTTCTCCTGCGCTCCAGGCACATTCAGGACCGGAGCAATTTTGCTGGATGCAAATCTCAGCCTAGGCCTGCGAAAGAGAAAACCCCAGAATTGTTATTTACCTGTTATAACCCGTTTTGCCTCCAAAGAGCTCAAGACTGGTTCACACAGGCAGGTTCCTTGACCTAACTATTGGTAGCTGAATGCGTGAACTGCACTGTACCCAAAGTTATTTTACATAACATCATAAAGGCAAGAGGAGTAAAAATAGAAGATAATAATAATAAAGTTTTTAAAAAGAATGACTAGCATAAAATATATTCCAATGCACCTAGTCCCCTTTTCAAGTCATTTAACCCAGTGACCAACAACATTCACTCTCACACAAATATTTCCACATGCCCTGATGAAGGAGTGCTTTACCTGGCCTGAATCTCCTAGCAATTAATTTCATTGGGCAATCCCAAGCTCTAGTACGGCCTGGATAGTTTAGCTGGTTAGAGCGTGGTGCTGATAATGCCAAGGTTGTGGGTTCTATCCCCCTATGGGACAGCTGCGTATTCCTGCATTGGATGGGGGTGGACTAGATGATCCTTGGCATCCCTTCAAACTCTACAATTCTGTGATTTTATTATGTCTCCTAGATTGTAAGTCCAAAAACAAAGACTGATTTGGTTTTCTTAAAAAAAATCTGTGTACAGTGCCTAAGGATTTTTATGCGTTTTATAAGGACACAACTGCAGGATTGGCAAATTGAGCATTCATCTGTGTGCACTTACAATGATGTGCTTTAGAGAAAAGGTACATACACCTCGTTACTATTGAGTTGAACCTTCAAGAATCATAGAAAAATCCTGCTAACGAAATGTTACTGAGGCACCTGCACAAGGCAGCAACAGGAACAAGCCGGGGGTAGTGACCAAAGGCCAGAAAAATAGGGTCTATTCCCAATTGTGGCATCATGTAGGGTGGTCACCAAAACAAACAAACAAACAAACAAGTATCACCAAAACAAACAAGCAATAGGACACTGAATGATATGTACAAAGGAAAACGTAGCTGAAATCTTTACTATAATTTAAATCAGTGGTTTTTCCAGGGCCCTTTGGTTCCGTAAACTCATTCCCAGTGCCCCCTACCCTACCTTATAAAAATCATTATTCAAAATAGTGTTTTGCATGACCCACAACCTGCTTGCTCAATCTGCTGTTCAGGTACTAGCCCCCGATGAGCAAATTCCCAACTATGATAGATTTAATTTAGCAGACCCCAAAATAGCCCCAAGGTGACTTACAATAGTTTAAAAGATAGAAAACGGAACTCAACACACTATCATAACCATTCTTGAAAACTCTCTGTTTTCAGGGTTATCTTTAAACTAAAGTGGAAAGATTTTGAAACAGGTGCTGCCTTCAAACATAAGGCTTTTGTGTGGACCCAGAACCAGCCTAGCTAACACTGCAATCTGCAAGGAAGCAGTTTCAGCCCACTGATTTATTAATTTTGCATTTTCTGCACCTGTTTCCATCTGAGAAATATGCTTTCTGGTATGGGGGTGTCCAGAGCTTCATTCAAAATACAGCAGATATACAGCTGGGGCTCCTTCCCAAGGACACTGAATAGTACACACCGCACAGCTTTTGGAAGGGCAATTTAAAAGCAGGATTCCCAAACACCCAGACACACATCTGATAACTGCAAAATCCGCTGTCAAGTCTATGGCTGTCGGGAGACACGATTTATTTGGAAGGGGTCTGCTGGCTTCCTAGAGAAAGCAAGAAGTCTGTTGATTGCTAAGGAATGTTCTTTCCTGCCAAGATTTCTCTAGTTTTGGAAGAATGCAATTCTCCCCATTGGATTGCTTTCCTGAAGAGAAATCTCTTTCCAGGAAGAAGGAAAAATGCTACAGATACCAGCACAGGGATGACAACACTCCTAATTCCAGCAAAGACTCAGTGACGGCCTCAATCGACCTGCACGTGTTCAGTAACGGCAAACACTGACTGCCAACTAACCAGCTACTCCTCCAGATAAAGGAGCCGAGTGTCCACTGGCTTTCACGACTGGTTGCCTCCGAACAACATGTGGCGCTCGGTGGAAAACTCAGGATAGGATCCTTTTGTGCGGCCAAAAATATAACCTTGCACAGCTTGGTTTCTGCACTCAACAAGTGCCAGTTTAATCATTCAGCCAAGTCAAGTGCTAAAGACATTCCTGGATGTAGGGTGGTCCAACGCGTGGCCCAAGGGCCCTCAGTGTCTTTCTAGTGGCCTTGGGCAACATTTGATGCCCCCCCAGCCCTCCCACTGTCTTCCTAAAGCTGGATAAGGAGGTGCTTAGATTTGGGAAGGAAGTGTGAGGCCTGTAAAAGGGTCCCAGAGTCCTCCAGCCTTCTTCCCAAAGCCTAGTGAGCACTTTCCCAGCTTTGGACAGTGTACACTTGGGTTGCAAGCATGATCCATGCGGGATGCACATTTGCAACCCACAGCATTCGCAACCTGCAGCGGCGTGTCTGCACATGCGCAGGTTGCGATTTGGCACTTCTGCGCATAGCACGATTTAGCGCTTCTGCACATGCGCAACCGCCGAAACCCGGAAGTAACCCATTCTGGTACTTCCGGGTTTCGGCGTGTCTGTAACCCGAAAAAACGCAACCTGAAGCGTCTGTAACCCAACGTATAACTGTACTCTTTTTGGCACCTTGTGGAACTAAGCCGCAAGTCCAGGTTCAGACGGCATGCCAAGCCAAGCTACAGTTTCCCTCAGGGTGGCAAAGCAGCACAAAGGCCGCAGAGGAGCAAACTGGCTGCAATCCCACCCGAAATCATGGTTTAGCTCAGTATGTGTGAACCAGGCCAGAAATTCTGGGTGCATCATCTCATCTCTGGGGCCTACCTTCTCCTTGAGTTCCCATGCAGGCAATTCCACCCCATACCTCTGTAGTCTGAAGTGTTAAAACTAGCGATGAACTTGAAATGCTTAGCGGTTTTCTCACACAAACTCTCTTGGTCGTGCTTATCTAGTGACATCTAAAGGAGCAACTAAAGGACTATCCACTCAGAAAGAAGGTCAATGTTCAAAGCTAATGGGAGGATTGGCCCCCGGCGGCACTCTTACTTGCTAGCCTTCTTCCCTTCGTTCTGGAGCTTCCCGTCCACCTCTGCCTCACTGAGCTCTTCCGTCGGGCTCTGCGGCTCAGACCGGGGGAAGGCCGTTTTCAAAGTGTCCACAATGGCGTTCATCACAATCTGCAAGAAGGATGGGGAAAAGAGGAGAGGGGCATTCAGCTAAAATAGGGATTGCAGGAGACCTTTTGACATTGCCAGGGCCAAAGTTCTGCTCTCCCCATTTTCACACCGAATGGTTTAAATCATGGGTAGGCAAATTAAGGCCCGGGGGCCGGATCCAGGCCAATCGCCTTCTAAATCTGGCCCACGGATGGTCCAGGAATCAGCATGTTTTTACATCAGTAGAATGTGTCATTTTATTTAAAATGCATCTCTGGTTTATTTGTGGGGCATAGGAATTCGTTCATATTTTTTTTC
The DNA here is from genome assembly GCF_027172205.1 of Podarcis raffonei. Classification (NCBI taxonomy): domain Eukaryota; kingdom Metazoa; phylum Chordata; class Lepidosauria; order Squamata; family Lacertidae; genus Podarcis; species Podarcis raffonei. The sequence goes on from NC_070616.1 coordinate 18,241,071, forward strand.
AAAATATAGTCCGGCCCCCCACAAGGTCTGAGGGACCGTGGACCAGCCCCCAGCTGAAAAAGTTTGCTGACCCCTGGTTTAAATGTATGGAGCCGATCTTGGGTTATTTGAACGGGATTTATTGCTCTTTTTAATGTTTTGCTTTTGTGCTCTGAGCACCCTTACCTTGTCAATCCTGGAGACCACAAAGGGCTTTTTGACGAAGGCGATCCTGGCGTCTGTGTTCAGGGCCAGGAATTCTTGCATCTCCTCGCTGTTGGCAATCTCAGGAATAGCGCACAGTTGCTGGAAGAAGGAGAAGACGAATGCTATCGTGGCCAGTTTAGGAGCACGTTTGGGCAGACTTTAACCAGGGTTAGCCACAGCCACAACCAGCACTGGAAACAAGTAGAAGGTCCCTAAACACTGGTCTATTGTAAATGTAATGTAAAACAGCCAGTGGTGCCTCACCCCTGCCCAACTGGTTTACATGTGGGAATATTGCACTAGCTTTCCTGACTGTAATGCTAGTGGGCTTCTATCCCATTTCCTATTGCTCTCTCCATAGAATTGTAGAGATGGAAGGGACCCCCACAGGTCATCTAGTCTGACCCCCTGCAAATGCAGAAATCATGGCTGAAGAATCCCTGGCAGATGGCCATCCAACCTCTGTTTGAAAACATGCCACTGCAGGACCTTTTGCATCTTGGAATTGTGGCTTTTTCACCGATATACTGGCAAACTGTGCTAAATTTCATTTACACCAGTGGGAGTGGTGCAACACAACAACGAACGCCAACAGACCACGTCACTGCCCCCCCTCACCCTTTCCACAAATGCCTGCTTGTTTTTTCACCATGATGACCCCATGAAAACAACAGGAAATAACTGCACGCTGGTGTACAACCCCAAACTCTGACACTCTGCCGTGGTTTTCCAGGCTAAGGGGGCTGTGAACAGATTTTTTTTCTGGAATCCGACAACATAGAAATGAGCCATTAACATGCGCTGTGTTCCATTAGGTTTCGTAAGTGGGTTTTATGCCGTGTGGATATAATATAATGCGGAAATGTTGGGGAAATTGAATAAACTGCCATGTGAAAGCAGCCGCAGTCATAGGTCTCTCCTAGCCTTACTACAGCGGCAGGGCTCACTCCAACCCCCACCCTTGGTTTAATGATCTGGTTTGCACAATACAGTAAGCCAAACCATAGGTTAAAACAAGCTCCCAGGGAGATCATGGCCACTTTGCTCCTCCTTAGTAGTTTTGCTGCTGTGCCACACTGAGCTAAGCCAAGGTTTGGATCAGATACAGGCTTGTGGCTAAGTACTCTCCTCACTAACCATGAGATGTGGGGAAGAGCAAACCTTGGTTCCCCTCTGAGTGGCCCCCAGTAAACCATGGTTTGCCTTACCATGTTGTGGGAACCAAGCAACTGTCTGGAAACCCCACTGTTTAAAACAGGGGTAGGCAACCTAAGGCCAGTGGGCCGGATATGGCCTAATCGCCTTCTCAATCTGGCCTGCGGACGGTCCAGGAATCAGTGTGTTTAACATGAGTAGAATGTGTGCTTTTATTTAAAATGCATCTCTGGGTTATTTGTGGGGCACAGGAATTCGTTCATTTTTTTCTTCAAAATATAGTCCGGCCCACCACATGGTCTGAGGGACGGCGGACCGGCCCACAGCTGAAAAAGGTTGCTGACCCCTGGTTTAAAATGGCTGAACCGTGACCCTACCAAGTCTCTTCGGCAAGGTTTATTTAAAAAATAAACCTGCTAAGAGAAATTACGTGGCAGGAGAGAAGAGAAGAGCCTTCACCTTCAAGAATGACTCCAAGAGGCTTTTCCTGGCTTCTACTTTATCCGTGTCCATGTTACCAAAAGGAAGGTCGGGAAAGATCTTCTTTGGACCTTTAATATCTGGAGGTTAGAAAAAAACAAAGAAGGGGAAAAAACACCTTATTGCAATGCATCATTAATCCTATTAGCTTATTTGTTGCATTTATTTATTTATTTAAATATTTATGTGCCGCTTTTCCAAGGAAAAGCAATTCACAACAACAAAAACGCCACTGAAGATTTTAAAGAACGTAACTCAAACACAACAGAGGAACAACCAGGGGAAAAAAACCCGATATCAAAATAAGTTTTATCAAGCCAAGGCCTTACAGCTCTGATTACTAATAGTAAAGATAAATAAAGAAGCTGGTTATTTTCTTTGGGGGGGGGGGCGAACAGTGAGGAGAGGAAGAGAGGTGTGGCAGGCAACTGGTATGTGTGAGTTTTGCGGGCGAGAGTTCAAATTCCATCTTTGGTGGTTAATTAACATTATCCATCACTCTCAGTCCGTGACATGAGATTTTGCAGAAGTGCAGAATTTATTTTCTCCATTTGAACTTGTATCCTGCCACATTTCAACACCTTGGGTGGATAACATGATGCTAATTGTACTACTTTATCCCTTGTTACCATGAGACAGCTTGATTGTTATTTTTAGGTGCTATACCGCCTTCTGGAAGATACACTGAATCAGGCTCTGGAGAGTCTCCAGGAGAAGAGAATTGCAAAAGATTATTGAGCTAGATGGACTCAGCATAGGACAGTTTACTAAGTAAAAGCACGGTCAGCAATAACACTTTGTGCATGCCTTTCGAGTACCAGATTGGTACAGGAGTGGGGTACCAATCCCTGCTGGTCCTAAAGCACAAAGCAGAAATAAGAATGTTTCAGTGACCAGAAGAAAAGGTTGGTGGGTCTTCATTAGGAGCTTGGGAGTCATTTTGGACACACAGCTGTCCATGGAGGTGCAGGTCAAGGCCGCAATGTTATATGCACTCAATTGAAATTAAATAGGAGACTTGCCTAGGGCCACCCTATGAAAGAGCTCCTGCAGAAAGCAAGACTCAGCACTAACTTTTAATGAACTTCCGCAGGTCTGGCTTCTCCTCCAGCCTCGTTTGCAGGTTCAAGAACTCTCGATATCTCCGGTTCACGGTGTGGTAAGCTACCTGCTGGAGGCCGCTGGCATTTTCACTGTCCAAAGTCGTCTCATACTGTGGGGGGAAAGAGAAGACCACACGTCATCAAAGGAAACCACATGTAGCCAGAGACTAGGTGAAAGAATTTTCATGCCACTGGATACTTTCTACATGAAAACACAGGAGACATGAGGGTCCAGAAGGAAAGCAGGGGTGGCGAGCTGGATCCAGACAACTGAATCTGTATTCCCAACTCCCCATAAGTGTTAGAAACTCAAATATGTAAGCTAGACCCCAAATGGCTCCTTAGAGGGGCAGCGAAGAACGCTATAATTAATTGTTGCAGCTTGTCTTCACTTACCCCACCCCACTGCCCTGCTCAGAGTTATGAATGGTCTGTGTCACCGTTGAGAAAAAAGAGGTAGGAAGAGGCCTACCAATGTCCCTGGATAAAGCAACTTTTCCTCTTTCAGCTCTCTCCAATCTTGGTTCCCCATATGTTCTTGGACTACAACCTCTACCATTCCCAGGCGGCATGGACAATGGGAGCTATGAGCCCAACAACATCAGGGAACCCAAGGCCTGCTCTAGAGAACTGACCTTTCAAGACTTACAAAAACATTAGAAAAATGCTTGTGCATCAGATTCCGCTTACTGACTCAGTGGGACAGCTCAGTCAGTACACCATGAGGCCCTTAATCTCAAGGTTGTGGGTTCCACACCCCCAGGCTGGCCCAAAGATTCCTGCATTGCAGAGGGTTGGACTAGAGGACCCTCGTGGTTCCCTTCCAACTCTTAGGATTTTACGATACCCAGAAGAGAGGAGCGACTGAGTTACCTTCACAGTATACAAGGTGTAGGGGTGGAATCCTGTCCCGCTGTGCTCTCGGGTAGTGATGGTGCCAGTTATGCGCAGGTTTTGGATGACAACAGGCCCATCGGGGCTGCTGAGCGGCTCAAAGCTGAAGGTGCCCAAGGGGGCGGTGGGGGACGAAGACAGCAGCCCCGGCAGCTGGGCAAGGTCTTGAGGGCTGTGGGCCAGGCTTTCGGAAGCCACCAGCTCCTTGTCCAGGTAGGACGGCCGCCTGAGGAAGGTCTTCTCCGAGTCCTCCAAAAGAGCCGTCAGTGAAGCCAAGGTCTCCTCCTTCTCCTCGGCAGCCTCGATCTGGATGTCAGGGCAGGGGCTCAAGGAGGGGATTCGGGGCCTCATTTCAGAGCTGGACCCAGCAGCATACTCCGAGTACCTGCCCTTGGCGTTCAGGCCATCCTCCTGAAACAAGCTCTCAGGTCCCTCCAGGGCGGCGAGGGACTCCACAAGGAATTCCTCCCGGGCCATGAGCCCTGCAGAGTCCTTTCCTACTTCGGACACGGGAGACTCAACTTCCAGGTCTTCGCAGGGGAAGAAGGACTCCAGGGTATCAGGCTGGAGGCAGGGCACGGAAGAGGTGCTAACTCTCCTACTATCCAAGTCAGCACTCAGCTCTCTGCTGAACGGCTCCCTCCACTCCAAGCCGTCAAGCGCATCTCCGATCGACGGCTCGGAATTCCCCGGGGAAACTGCCCTGTTCTCCGGGGTGGCTTCCGACAGAAAGGCCAGCTGCAATGAACTGGGTACCGCAGGCTGGCATGAAGAAAGGGCTGGCGCCGTCTCTGGCTTCTCATTCCCTCCAGCGGCTTTGATCTTGGAGAAAATCCCAATCAGCAGCAGGTTGAGCCAGTCTGGGTCCGCCATTTTGTTGATCATGGGCAGCAGCACGTTGCAAGTCACCAACTCCACCACCACAAAGCGCCCAGTCCTGGTCTCCAGGTGCGGCTCAGGCACCAGAACACGCAGGAGCAAGTCCACGATGCGCCGAGCATAATCCACCTCGCTGGCGGGGCTCTGGACAGCCACGTGGGGGTCTGACAGTTCTGAGTATGCTCGCCATAGGTGATCAGCCCTCTGGGCAGGGACTCCAGAGCTCTGCTCCATCTCCGCTTTCTCCCGGGCTTTCTTGTAAGTCTGAAGGTGGCAACCTCCAAGCAGGAGCAGCTTCTCGGTCAGAGCCTGTTTGTCTATCAAGGACATTCGCCTCTTGAGCTCCACAGCCAGGCCCATCATGGCCTTTTTTACCTCGTCCTCGAAGCCCCGCTCGCTGCTCACCGACCGATACCAGGAGGACACGAAATCCCGAACGATCTTCCCTATCATGCCCTCGATCTCCTTGTCCAGCTGCTGCTCCGCGTCGGGATTTGGAGGGCTGCTCTCTAGGAGCAGGAACCTCTCCAGGTGGACTCTGCTGCTGGTCCCAATCACCGCCTGGGAGCCCAGCCAACCACCCAGCACCGCCAGCAGCCCCGAGAGGATGCAAAGCAACCAGACGTTGACCAGCAAGTGGACGACCAGCAGCCATCCCAGCACAGCCCCCACGGCTAGCAGCTTCCGGCTGCCCGTCATGTCACCCAAGCCAGCACCCGGATCGCGGATCCTTAGCATTTTCTGTCTCCCCCCCCAACTTCTTCCTATTTAATAAAATAGCATGGCTCTCTCTTGGCTAGCGAAGGTTTGGATTGAAATAGGCATGCTTATTATTTTCAACATTAGTGCTCACATATTTATGGCAGCGTGGATGCTGCGATTGCCAGAGCAAAGGCTTATTAGTTCAGCCACTTCTTTACAGTTAATAAAGCATTGCTATCAAAGAAAGCTCACCCAAGCTGGATTTAAAGAAGCATTTCTTTCGATTATTATTATTGTTATATTCGCTAATAGATTTAAAGCAGCAGGGAGCCTGCAAGTACCATCTGGCTTCAGAGCAAAGCCTTATTTAAGCTGCCTGGAAAGGCTGACAAGACAAAGCGGAGCACGGGGGAAAGTTGCAAGGCAAAGAAAAAGGACAAGAAGAAGAAGCACGCAAGCTGCAAATGCAAAGCGTCCTCTCCCGCGCTCGGTATTTGCGAGGTAGCAAACGGCTCTCATAGAAATAACTCCCCGAACTTCTTCCCCTCTTGAAGCAACCCCGGGGAAGGTGGCGATGGGAGGGCTGCTGGTTTTCGCGAAGACCGACGAGGCTGCCTTCCTGCGCAGCTAGACGTTCAACGCCGCCTCTCTCTCTCCCCGCTTCGCTTTGCAGCGCGCAGAGCCTGTCCCTGGCGCGCGGCAGGTCAGTCCCGGGGGCTCCCCAAAGCGCGCGCCCAGCTTCTCGCCGCGCCGGCCCGCCCGGGTCAAGGCGATGCAGGGAGGGCGGCGCAGGAAGGCTCCGAGTCCCGGCCGGGCTTCCGGGCGCTTCCTGGGTCTCGCTGCTAAAGAGGCGTCCGGACAGCGAGGCGGAGCGGCAGAGCCACGGCGGAGGCGGCAGCAGTGCCATCTGGCGACCGACGCCCGACGCTGGGAAGGTCCGCTCCAAACCATACACATTTTTCATTCAAATACACGTGTGTGTGTGTGTGTGTGTGTGTGTGTGTGTGTGTGTTTGTTTATCCATATATATAGATGGTTTGGAGGGGACCTGTCCTTCGGCTTAAAATAGAATAGAAGAATTGTGTGTGAGAGAGAGAGAGTTGTAAAATTGTATATATATAATATGCATTTGATTTCATATCGGTAAGATGTAAAGAAAGAGCCTGCAAAAGTAGTCAGGCTCATCTCCTTGTTAAGTTAGTGTCTCCAGTCAAAGGTATGTTAAGCATCTTTTTGCAAGACTAAAGAGTGCAGGAGGTGACGGATTGCCCCAGAAAGTACTAGCTGCAGCCAGCTAACTTAGGCAAAAGGGGGCAGGTTTTATGCCCTCCCTTGACTGGAGGTGCGTGTAAATATGAGTGTAAAAGAGCAATAGAACAGGGGTCCTCTTAGCTGGGGCTGGGAAGAGGCAAAGAAGCTTCGCTTGTAAGGTAAGGTAAAAGGTAAAGGACCCCTGGATGGTTAAGTCCAGTCAAAGGCGACTATGGGGTTGCGGCACTTATCTTGCTTTTCAAGCCGAGGGAACCGGCGTTTGTCCACAGACAGCTTTCCGGGTCACGTGGACAGCTAAACGGCTAGAATTGTAGAGGGTCATCTAATTCACCCCTGCAGTGCAGGAATCTTTCACCCCCAGGTGGGGCTCTAACCCGCGACCCTGAGATTAAGAATCTCATGCTCTACAGAGTGAGCTATCCCAGCTGGGATATGTGTGTAGGCAGGTGCTCCCCCCCCCAATCATGTAAATAAAAATACTTAACTAACTGACCAATTGTGTTGCAGATAACTCGGTTCTGCCTCCCCCTCAACATAATGCCTGCCCGCCCCCATAAATCCTGGCCTCATCCATGCATATATCACACTTTTTCCCTTGACAGACTCAATGCAGCTCACATATAAGATAGAAACTTCTAAAAACATTGAGGGGTGTGTGTGTGTGTGTGTGTGTGTGTGTGTAACTTTAAAAAACAATAGGAATTAAAGCAATGGGAGTGAGTGGGTGGGTGGGTGCGATCTATTAAAACACAGAGATCATTACAATAAAAGCACCCACCTTTTACTGATTTGTTAACAAAGGAACAAAACGTGCAAACATAACAAAGAATAACAAAGAATTAAAAAATTAAACCATACAGCATCACATCCTGGAAGTATTTTATTGATTTGCTAACATCAACAATAAAGTGCAGACGTAACAAAAGAAAGGAAACAATTAATAAATATGTAAAAAAGTGTAACAGCCTGGACGGACAAAAGTACAAAGATACAGCACAGCTACAGAGGGATAATATAGTATTAATTCATACAAAGGTTCCCTTTACAAATAATAAAGACTTTTTTAAAAAAGTATTCTCCAATCAATGAGTCCCATCATCAGTACAGTGGTACCTCGGGTTAAGAACTTAATTCGTTCTGGAGGTCCGTTCTTAACCTGAAACTGTTCTTAACCTGAAGCACCACTTTAGCTAATGGGGCCTCCTGCTCCCGCTGCGCCGCTGGAGCACGATTTCTGTTCTCATCCTGAAGCAAAGTTCTTAACCCGAGGTACTATTTCTGGGTTAGCGGAGTCTGTAACCTGAAGCGCATGTAACCTAAGATACCACTGTATTGGGAATAAAGATTCTACAGAGTCTTAAATGAGTCAGACATGAAAAGCATCTGGAGGGAGGCCTGGCAGTGAATGGTCAGGGCAGTGAGGGGACCTTCCAAACACCGGGTGTCTTGGGCCAATGCTGGATTTGGTGGTCTTCTGGTTGTCTCACTGCCCTTTGTCCTTGAACACAGCAGTGCTGATCTAAAGCGGAGGACAGCCCTTGCCTTTATCCCCTTAGAAAACCCAGGCCTTCCCACCATCTTATCTGGTCGTGTCCCAGCCCATTTTGAGTTGCAGAGTTCAGTCCTTATAAATGAGGAAGCATTGATTTAAAAAGCGCCCTTGAGCATGTACAGAGTGCCTTCTCCCATGAGCAACCACAGCCTTTGACTTACTGTGCCTTGGGACACAAGGACACAGCTTCCTGCCCAAATGCCGGCTTCTTTGCAAGTTGCAGATCCAGCAAGAGCGAATCTCGCTTGGCTGCGCATGAGAAGTTGCACCTGCCGCAAACTTCCTTAAGGCCCTTTAGTGATGCAGCTGGGGTGAGATTTGAGACTGGGGACTTCCAGACTGATCACTACTGCTCCAAGCTGTTGCACAGACCGCCACTGCCTCTCCTAGGAGCTTGTTAAGATGATTATTTTATTTTATTTTTGGGCGGCCGGGGGGTGGGGGCTAGCAACAGCAATTCAGCTGAACGTGTTATACAATCTTGTGTGGAAACTCCCTGGAAAGTCAGTGCCAGAGCACATCAAGTGTGAAAATCCCCCAGCCTCATCCTCCCCAAGGGAGGCTATTCCTAGCCAGGAGGAAAAAAGCCCTTTCCTTTTGCTGGAAAACTACCTGTGAATTTTAGGAAAGAAGGCTGGAATTGGGGTGGGGTAGAGGGATGGAGTTAAAGAGGGCACTTTTGTTACTCAGGGGCAAGAAGGGGATTTCCAGGGGATTTTTTTTTTAATGGTTTGCACCTATTAAAGCTGTCTCAGGGTTTCCACATCGCTGTATGCAGCACACTGACAGGCAGTCCCAGGAAGGATTCTAAGCACCAAAAGAACATCAGGAAAACTCACCCCAGCACTATTAGACTGGGGACAGAAGAACAAGAACCTGTGCTGTTCTGTCTGGGAAAAGGTACTGTACGTTTTCTTGGGAATGGGCCACAGCTCGGTGGGAGCGCATTGGCTTTGCATGCAGAAGGTTGCAGGTTCATTCCCTGGCATTGAGGAAGCTGATGCGGTTCCAGAAGCACAGGTCAGATGCCCACCCAGAACCAACATAAGCACTCCACCATTATGGCTTTCCAACTCTGCACAGAGTCAGGAGGTTCCTGGGGTAGCGCCGACCCTGTGAGGCAGGACAGCCGTTCCATCTTAAACTAGATTTAAGTATGTATTTGTAAATGAATTACCATTTAAAAACCCAGCCAGATGGGTGGGGTAGAAATAAATTCTTCTCCTTCTCCTTCTCCTTCTTTTAAGCCTGCCTGAACAAAGCTGCTGTATCTGTTACTCTTCCACAAGTATTCTGAGTGTGTAAATGCTATCTTTTTTACCTTTTACAAGACTGTTTGTGTGATTATGGTTTAAAAGGTGGAAATAACAGGCGAATTCAGTCTGCCTTAAAGCATCCTGGATTACAGAAAATAAAAGGCTAAAACCAGCCTGTCTAAGCTTCCCTTTTAAGCTGCAAAGGGATAGCACTCTGCTGAACTCAAAAACGTAGGGAAGGAAGGCTAGTATCTAATAAAGATAGATATCCTCTCCTCTATTCACATCCCAACAGGCATCTCCAGGTAGAGTTGATAATATCCATTTCCTGAAACCCTGGATTGCCATTGCTGCCAGTCCGTGTAGGCATTCCTGAGCTGGATGGAACAACAACTGGACTCAGCCTAGGCAGCTTCCCCTGCAGTTAAACAGAAGGAATTTGCCTCTTGAGCATAAGAATGAAGGCCTGATTGTAAGTTAGACCACTAGTCCAAACAGCTCGGTATTGTTTGCACTTAGGGATGTGATTCAGTTCATGTCGAAAGGCAAACTGAACCTGAGTTGCACTTTCCAACGCAACTCACAAACAAAACCAAAGCACAGTTGTCCTTTAGCATGTTGTACTTCTCCAGATGTTGCAATGCAGTTCTGCAGCCAAGCTTATGTACGCATGAGGGTAAAGTGTGTCTATAAATGTATACCTATAAATGTATTAAAACAGCCTTTAAAATTACACTGTATATGGTGAAATGGCTTTGCAGAAATGGGTAAGTAAAGGGTAAAGGGACCCCTGACCATTAGGTCCAGTCGTGGCTGACTCTGGGGCTGTGGCGGTCATCTCGCTATATTGGCCGAGGGAGCCGACGTACAGCTTCCAGGTCATGTGGCCAGCACGACTAAGCCACTTCTGGCAAACCAGAGCAGCGCATGGAAACGCCGTTTACCTTCCCACCGGAGTGGTACCTATTTATCTACTTGCACTTTGACGTGCTTTCAAACTGCTAGGTTGGCAGGAGCAGGGACCGAGCAACGGGAACTCACCCCGTTGCGGGGATTCAAACCGCCAACCTTCTGATCAGCAAGTCCTAGGCTCTGTGGTTTAACCCACAGCGCCACCCGTGTCCCTGCAGAAATGGGTATTTTAGGCAAAATTGCCCCCCCCATCCGTGTAGTAGGAGAAATTTGTGCTGAAATGCTCAACAGTTTTCATGAGGTCTTTTAAAAATAAATCACAAACTGATGTGGAGAACTTAGGAAAATGTGGAGAACTGCACTTAAGATTGGGGGGGGGACCAATACAATGAGGGAAACCCAGTGTTGTTTTTTTCTGAGGGATGCAGGGGGACGCATACCCCTAAACATTTTGTGAATCTTTGTACTTTTGTCCATTTACTGTATTTATTTTTCCCAATCTGAACTATGAAATGGTGGTTTTCTTGAGTCAAAATGAGAGTACCCCTAAACATTTTTAAAGAAAAAAAGCACTGGGGAAACCTAAAATGACAGATTTGCCCATTTCTGTCAACACTCACTGACTCCAGGAATGGTTGCTGTGCCATCGAAATGAAGACGCAAAGTTGTTTCCCACTCTAAACCTCTGCGAGGCCCAAGGGAACAAAGGAGGGAAAGGTCCTCTCTTCTTTCCAGGAGGTGTTAATGCTACTCATGTTGGGAGTTTGAGATGTGATATAGCTCCTCTCCTGGTAGCATTTACACTTCCCGAAAGACAGCAGCTGCCCTTTGCTCTGAGCAAAGATGGCTTGGGAGAATCTCTACAAGGCAAGTACAAAATGCGTGGCACTTTCAAGCTTGTGTCCAGCACAGAATTTTTCACCCAGTTGTTTTATTACAGTTCTGTTTCTCCTTTCCTCCAAAGAGGTGCCATACATGGTTCTCCCCCTCTCTGTTTTATCTGTACAACAACAAACCTGGTGGCCCGGTTTGCATAATATCTGCCCCACCGACAACGCACAAGTGTTAAGCCAAGAACGAACCCTGGCTATAGCACGTGGTTTCTCTCTGGAGTGAGACAAACCATGATCCCAGGTTTGGAGGTAACACCACACCAAAACATAGCTTTAGCTGCGGGCAGTGCAGCATAAACAGGACAGAAGCAGGAGTGAAGCAGGCACAACTTTTGGTTTGACTTAGCATTAAGCCATGGTTTGGCTTGGTTTTACTGAAGGAGCATCTCCACCCCATCATTCAGCCCAGACACTGAGGTCCAGCTCCAAGGGCCTTCTGGCAGTTCCCTCACTGTGAGAAGTGAAGCTACAGGGAACCAAACAAAGGGCCTTCTCGGTTGTAACGCCCGCCCTGTGGAACACCCTCCCATCATATGTCAAGGAAATAAACAACTATCTGATTTTCAGAAGACATCTGAAGGCAGCCCTGTTTAGGGCAGCTTTTAATGTTTGATGTTTTATTGTGTTTTTAATATTCTGTTGGGAGCTGCCCAGAGTGGCTGGGGAAACCCAGCCAGATGGGTGGGTTTAAATAATAAACTGTTATTATTATGATTAATGGATCAGGCCAGTCAAAGGAGAAAGATGAACAACAATGGATAAGGTTTGAAAATGTCACATTTCCCTGTGTACTTTGAAAAAAGGTTTATGAATATAGAGATGCTCTCTTCATGGCGAAGGTAACACAGAACAGCATCAAGTCTCCTCTTGAGACTTGTGGGCAAGTTTTAGTGCCACTATAAATCTCTAAATGCCTCTTAATGCTGTTCATATTGCGAGGCTCAACTATCCATTGGAAGTGCTCATTGCTGAAAACCGCAGAAGGGGAGAGTTGCTCCGATCCTGTTTGTGGGTTGCCATAAAGGCTATCTGGTTGGCCTGATCAATCCAGGAGGTTCTTCTCATGTTCTTATGTGTAGGTCAGGAGTTAAAGCACACATCCCAGCCAAGCAAAAGCACTCAATGAGGCTGCAAAGCAGGGTTGGGGATGGATGTGGCATGGGAGGATGAGTGGCCTGGGGGAACAGTCCTGAGGGCCGGATGAAGAGGCTTTGGGGGCCGCCTTTAGCCCACAGAGCCTGAAGTTTTCTACCTTTGTGTTACGAATCACCAATGCAGCTCCTCCTCATCTCCATCGCATTGTTCTGGACCTGAAGGAGCGTTTCCACCCCCATCGTTCTGCCCGGACACTGAGATCCAGCGCCGAGGGCCTTCTGGCGGTTCCCTCAATGCGAGAAGCAAAGCTACAGGGAACCAGGCAGAGGGCCTTCTCGGTAGTGGCGCCCACCCTGTGGAACGCCCTCCCATCAGATGTCAAAGAGATAAACAACTACCTGACATTTAGAAGACAACTGAAGGCTGTTCAGGGAAGTTTTTAATGTGTGACATTTTAATGTATTTTTAAACTTTGCTGGAAGCTGCCCAGAGTGGCTGCGGCCCTGGCCAGATGGGCAGGGTACAAATAAATTATTATTATTATTATTATTATTATTATTATTGCCTATTATTATTATCATTTGGCCTGGCGGCTCATCCTTTTCAAGGAAGCTGAAATGCAAAGTGGTTCCAGCGCCTGTTGGACCTCAAAATTACTAGATCTGGAGGGAAGGAGTACACAGAGGGCTTCATTCAGTTCTGCTTGCACCTAGGTGGGAAGCTGGGGATATCTTGGCAGTAATGAATGGAACTGCCTGGGTGTTTAACTGCCTTGTCAATGGGATCCAGAGGAGGGGTGCAAAATGTTTTCGGAGACTCTGCAGCGATTACCCCAAAGATTACGGAGAAGTATGGGGGGGACAGGGGGGAGTTGTGGTGCCAGAGCTATATATTTCAGAGAGAGGGAATCTGACACCACCAGAAGTTCTTCAGAGTGGATTGGAGCGCCACAAGGGATCCTCGATGGATGGCATGTCTCAACCATCATTCTCCCCGGAGCTATTTTATTTTAAAAGAAATGTCTCTTGCAAGGAGAGGTGAGCTTCTGCATGTCTCGTTTTTTTTTTTTTTTTAATACATTGACTGAGCAGCCGTTTCTCATGTTAAAAGTTATTTCAGCCAGAGAGAACAGAAGGACGTGGAATCAAATGCCAAGAGATTTGAAAAGTCATTTTGCTCTTGACACCTGAACTGACAAATGACTTCATTTTTGTACTCAGGAGGAGGCTCAAATGTTTTTAACTGCTGGATGAGAGAGAAGAGGAAGGAGTGGAAGAAGATGGCGGATTAGTTAATCGCAAGGCGACTTTGTTTCTCCCCCCCACCCCCATGCCAGAATGAAGTTTCAAAAACCTGCTGGGAGCCATCAGTTGTACAAGTGTCTGGAAATCAGGCCAATTAAAGAGAGATTAATATGTAACCATGGCAAACCACAAAGTTTGACATCTGGTTATGAATTAATAAGCGGGGAGCTGTTCTGTGTTGAGAGTGCCATGTCAGCTGAGGAACACCTGGTTTACTGGCATAGGCGAGATACGGCTTATATGGCCACTATCAGGCCAATTTAAGAGGCAGCATGGTTTAGTGGTTAGAGTGTTCAATTTGGACCTGGGAGACAAGAGTTCAGATAAGAAGGTCAGTGGGTGAGCTTGGGCCAGCCACTACCTTTAGGCCTAATCTACCTCACTGGGTTGTTGTTAGCAAAGTCACTTAAATAACACAGAGCTGAGGAGAAAGGAACGGAGAAGTGTTTGTCTTTCTTAGGCCAAGCTTTGTACGCAGCAGCAAGACCTTCAACCAAAGATATATAGATAGAAAATTTCCATCAGAACTATACAGCCAATCAGACCACATGCTACCTCAGCAAAGATCATGCCATTCTGAGTAGTTGCTAAGCAACACTTCTACCAACCATCTTTTGGATGGCTGAATACCCTTGGAACAGAACTGGCACCATTGGTTAAAAACGGAATGATCCGTGCTGCTGCACATCTAACATCTGTGAGGAAAAATGAGGAGGGAACTTACCATACACATCAGCTTGAGCTCCTTAAGCTTGGCAACAGTGCTTGGATTACATCTGCTTGTTTGCGTGCCCTTAAGATCAGTTAGGTTGTCAGGCCTTGTCAATGGCCACCACTTGCTTATGCGACTCTCACTCCAGGGATGTGTGATTGGCCTCATCAGGACCACGAAGGCACAGCAGTGGCGTAGCGTGGGTTGTCAGCACCCGGGGCAAGGCAAGTAATTTGCACCCCCTAACCCTGAGTGAGCCAGGTAGGGGCAGAGAGCTGCGAGTGCGAGAGCGCCCCCCCAGATGTTGCGCCCGGTGCGGCCGGCCCCCTGCACCCCCCACGCTACGCCACTGAGGCACAGCCATCATGGCCCTGTGTTCAGTGGTGATGGGAGTTAAGAGTTCTAGCATTTAGAGGGTTACAGGTTCCCCACTTCTGCTGCTGCCACCGCTACACCAGGGTGGGTCTCAAAGGGGGCTTATCCTCTGCCTGAATTCACAGGGGACAAAGCGACTGAGAAGTTCACTGGGGTAAGGAGAGATCTTGCAGTTGGGAAGAGTGCTGCAGGCAGCATGAGATGATCCTGACGGAGAGTTTGTGCTTCTGGGTTGCCAGCTTCTGATCTTACGTCAGCCAGTGTGGTGCACTCCAGGTTTTCTTGGACAGTGCCTTCCTTTGGCCCTGGTCACTGGTCATATTGGCTTGGGCTGATTGGAAATTACAGTTCCCATCATCTCTGGCCATTGGTTGTACTGGCTTGGACTGATTGGAGTTGTGGTCCAACAACTTCTAGAGGGAACCACTTGGGCTGCTTCTGCCTTAGGTACCAGCTGGCTTGTTGCTACCCTTTTGGATTCCATGGAAAGTGTTTTTCCCCCAGTTTCCAAATGAGCATTGATTGATTTCCAGAAGTTGGCTTATCAAACGAAGATGACAGGCTGCTTGCCAAAGCCGCAGGCTCCATGCTGACAAATCACACTCCCCAGAGATGGGGCTCTGATTAAAAATAATAACGATGATGCGGTGAGTTGGGGTATTAATGAAAAGAGACTTCTTTATGGAGCACTGGGGAGACGGTTAAGCAAAGCAAGTGGGAACTGGGGCTCAAATCACAGCAACTCGCCGCAAGATGAAAAAGCAAACTTGTGAATCCCAGACATGCTAAATAGTGAATGGGAACTGGCAATCAGCGTTGGATGTAGGAATTAATGGGCTATTTAAATATTGACATCATCCTTAGTTAAGCACAACTGTGTCTGCTGGGCTGCAGAACGGAGTCTGGCAAAAAGGAAAGGAAACAAATAGAAAGGAGAACTTTGCGGGAAGTTTGATGGAAACTTTGCTTTTGGTAGATGAAGGTGGGGGGAAACCCCACACTTAATTAAACCCCACATCAC
This sequence comes from Podarcis raffonei, assembly GCF_027172205.1. Lineage (NCBI taxonomy): Eukaryota > Metazoa > Chordata > Lepidosauria > Squamata > Lacertidae > Podarcis > Podarcis raffonei. Next base: position 18,256,862 of record NC_070616.1, read on the forward strand.
ATGCAGTGCTGTTTCCATTCTACTGCAGTTCATTTTTTGCACACACAAAATCCTTCACTGTGGCTTGATTAGTGCTGTAGCAAAATTTTGCACAATTAATTACATTAGGTTGTCATTCCGCCCTGTTCACTGCAAAGCAAAGGCCATTCATTTTGATGCAAAGGAAACGCAATGCGGTTGGGTATCATTTGCAGACTGAAAGCAACAGGAATAGTGAATTGGGACAGAACCACAGCTGGGACGTACCGTATTTTTCCCTCTATAACACGCAGATTTTTTCTCCTAAAAAGGAAGGGGAAATGTCTGTGCGTGTTATTGAGCGAATGTGTGGTCCCTGGAGCCGAAAAATCAGGCAAAAATCAAATCGCGAGTCACGGAGAAGGGAAACCTGAAAAGAGGAAGCGGCTGCTTTCCTGCATTCTGCCTCAGGGTCTTACTGCCCACCCTCCTCTGTTTTGTTGCTGTGTTTGCTGAAACGGAACAAAGAGCAGGTAAAGCCCCTCCCCTCCAGGCAAGCAGAGGGGAAAGCAAATTCCTCTCTGTGCTCCGGTGCTGCTGGGGGAGAGGGAGAGAGAGGGGGGAGAGAGAGAGAGAGGTGGCTGGCTGGCTTGGGTGGGGGGAAACTTTTGCCTTTCTTTCCTCCCTCCCGTTAAATCCCTCTCCTGCATTCTTAGCCAGCTGCTTCTCTGCACACCCCTCTCATGTCCCTTCTTTGTTTTTCCTTCGCTCCCCACTTAAAATGTGGTTACAAAGCATAGATCCACATGGATCCTCAGGATCTTTGCATTGGGTCACCCCAAATTCACCATCAGATCACATAGCATGTCCATGGCTACAGCCTGCCCCCCAAAAATCACACACCCACTGTTGCCTGGAGCTGCAATGGTGCAAAAACGTGGTTAAAAAGCATGGATCCACAAGATCTTTGCATTGGGTCACCCCAAATTCACCATCAGATCACATAGCATGTCCATGGCTACAGCCTGCACCCAAAAAATCACGCACCCACTGTTGCCTGGGGCTGCAATGGTGCAAAAATGTGGTTACAAAGCATGGATCCACAGGGATTCTCAGGATCCTTGCATTGGGTCACCCCAAATTCACCATCAGATCACATAGCATGTCCATGGCTACAGCCTGCACCAAAAAAATCATGCACCCACTGTTGCCTGGGGCTGCAATGGTGCAAAAATGTCGTTACAAAGCATGGATCCACAGGGATTCTCAGGCTCTTTGCATTGGGTCACCCCAAATTCACCATCAGATCACATAGCATGTCCATGGCTACAGCCTGCACCAAAAAAATCACGCACCCACTGTTGCCTGGGGCTGCAATGGTGCAAAAATGTCATTACAAAGCATGGATCTACAGGGATTCTCAGGACCTTTGCATTGGGTCACCCCAAATTCACCATCAGATCACATAGCATGTCCATGGCTACAGCCTGCACCAGAAAAATCACGCACCCACTGTTGCCTGGGGCTGCAATGCTGCAAAAACGTGGTTACAAAGCATGGATCCACAGGAATTCTCAGGATTTTTGCATTGGGTCACCCCAATGCATGCTGTGGCCACAGCATGAAGCACAAAAATGATACATCCACTGTTTCATTCAGAATGTTTTTCCCCTTGTTTTCCTCCTCTAAAAATGATGTGCGTGTTATGGTCAGGTGCGTGTTATAGAGCAAAAAATACGGTAAATGTGGCGCTTCAGACCTGTCTTTTTGGCCCTTGAGACTCCCCCTAGGCCACACCCTTCACCAAGCCTGCTTTGCACCCTCCTTGAGAGTTTCTGCTTACCTGGGATATGATCCTGAACTTGCTTCCTGCTTTCCTAAGTGGAGGCTAGAGAGGAGCATTATGTAGAAACTACTATCCAATGGTAACATTCACATTTTTTTTGCTCCTCCTACTTTTGCTTCAAGACCTACTCACCACTGGCATGTGGACCCAGAAAGTTGCCCAAAAGGAAATGTGGACCCCCCTCTCCTTGCTCAAAAGGTTCCTCATCCCCGGTCTATATTTAAGGGCAGCATCTCCAGGATTTTAGATGGGAGCCCCCGTGGCGATCACACAGAGTCCCCGGACGTTTCACCGTCTATTGATCCCTGCGCCACCACTTTATTTCTCGCTGCCACCACCCAGGCCCTACCTGGTACAATACTGAGTCCAGTCAGGGTTAAATTGGAACATAAACTTTTGTTTATTTATTACAGTTTAACAAGCGTGTGGTTTCATAAACGGTATCGGTCCATTACAATCATGGGTTGCCTATCCAGACCTTTAACTTCTGCTGCCTGCTCTCACTCACTAAACCACCTCTCAGATATTTACTTGTTTTCCTAGCCCCTAACTGTTCCTGATTCAGCTTATTTCGCTACATTAACTCAACCTACCCACAGACTCTATCCCAATTCACTCCCACTCCAACCAACCACCCAACTCCCAACGAACTTTCTCCTCCATCCCTCCCAGAGCTGGTTTTATAGTCCCTCTGACTCCACCCCCTGGGTTCTGATTGGGTAACCTGTTTAACTATTTCACCTCCAGCACTCTCATATGTTAACATCACACCCCCCTCTTATCCCTAACTGGAGATGTCTGGAATCAAACTTGGGGCCTTTTGGATGCAAAGCAGAAGCTCTGCTACTGAGCTACAACCCTCCCCCTAGAACAATTGGACCCAGCTTGTTCCATCATTGATTCCTACATTGCAGGGGGTTGCACTAGATAACCCTTGAGGTCCCTTCGAACTCTACAATTCTATGATTAACACCTGGCGCAGAACTGAGCCCTCATATCCCAGATTCTCCCTGCCCCCGGCAATGGATGGAGATCTTTAAAGGCACAGCTTTCATGCCTGCAGGCTTGCACTCAATTGTGGGTGCGGGGAGTCAGTTGGAAGTTCTTCCTAAAGTTTAGTCGGAATCTCCTTTCTTGTAATTTTAATCTGTTGGCTTGGATCCTCCTCTCAGAAGCAGCAGAAAACAAGCTTGCTCTGTCTTCCATGTGGCAGCCCTTTGAGTATTTGAAGACGGATATTGTTATGTACTGAAGTTCTCACCCTGGGCCAGCAGGGGGATACTGTAGACAGTTTTCACTCAGGTCCACATATGCAAATAAGGAATTGAAAGTGACGTTCAGTGATTGGATAGTTACAGAAAGTTGTTACTGTTGCTTGTAGTTGAGCTCTGTATAAGCAGGTTGGCTGAACCCTTCAGCCCAGTTCTGCTCTGGCCTGTGAATAAACAAGAGCTGTTTGAAGAATCGCTGTGTCGTCTGATACGTTGACCCACAACTTAACAGATATCCTATCACCTCTTAGTCTTCTCTTCTCCAGGCTAAACATTCCACCTTACAAGACTCTCGGTCGCTTCTTGCAGCAAAGAGACTAGCATCCCTACTGCTCTGAAAATGGTTAATTTACAAAGCAATCTTAACCGGGATGGGAAGTGAAATTCACCCCTGTGGATTCTGGGGGTGCAGAGGACGTGCCCCAGCTGACTAGCTGAGAGGCACTTCAGCCCCATTGATAACCCTGAGCTGGGGATTAGGAGTGTGTTCCTTAGATGTTATTTGAAAACAGAAACCCCCATGTACACATCTGTTACAGCCTGCACAACAGGCCAGGGTTTTTATTCGGAGTAATTCCCCTAATCTCATAATGGTGTTATGCCATATTCTGTTTTTGTGTTGGTGTGTGTGTGTGTTTATGCATCTCTCTTCCCACGCAATCAATAACGAAAGCAATGAATAGTAATGGCAGCCTCTGTGTCAGATTTTGGCTTCTGGAGAGCTCCTCTGTGTTCAAGTTTGCCAGCAATGCACCCGCTTGCAATTCATTAGCCCAGTGAATGGAGAATTATGCAGATCATAATAGCAGCAGGGGCATAACCACATTTCGTTGATCAGATCCTGCGCTGCTAATCCCCTCTCGTGAAGGGTTTATGGTTTAATAAACTGTGGCGTGAGCCTCCAAGAGTGGAGGCCTGCTAGGTTAAAAAGCAATTGAGGCACAACAGAGAGGAAATAGAACTGCAAGCATCATTTTGTTTAGGTGGTGTTCTTTTTTTAAAACAACAACAACAACAACAAAGACCCACCAACTGCATTTCAATTCACCGTAGCCCGCGTGCAGAAGAGAGACCAGTGCCTTCCTGGGAAACTTTCCATTGCCAAAAAGTGGAAATGTGGGGTAGTGGTTAGAGTGTTGGACTAGGACCTGGGAGACCAGGGTTCAAATCCCTACTCAGCCAGGAAACTCACTGGGCAAGTCAGTCACCCACTCAGCCTAGCCTACTTCACAGGGTTGTTGTGTGGATAATATGGGGAGGAGGGGAACTATGTACAGCACCTTGAGGCACCTTGAGCTCCTGGGGGAAAGGTGGGGTGCAAAGTAACTAACTAACTAACTAACTAGCTAGCTAGCTAGCTAACTAACTAACTAACTAGCTAACTAACTAACTAAACAAATGTATTTTTCATCTGCCTGCATGAAACAGCCTAAGCTCCATTATTGTTATTGTTATTATTAGGCAGTGCTGGTACTTGAAACAGGGCCCTTCTGCATCACGTGGTCTCCCATGCCACTATGCTATGATTATTATCACTGCTAGTCTTCCAGATTTTTAATTTTTTTTGATAAAGGGGAAATCAGACCACAGTGCCTCACTCACTCCCCTGTTTTTGCATTGTAATTCTATGGCCCATCTTTGCAGATCTCGGTTCCTTGAACAATGCTAATGCCTCATTAGCAAATAAATTTGCTGCATTCAGAGTAATGATGCGTGCGAATGGGATGCGTGCACACCGCAGAGCCCCCAAAACATACTGCGCGCAGGTCTGGAATTGCCGCAATGATGAATGTGTCGCGCAAAAATTCCGAGGCACTAATTGAAGGTGGTTTCAACAGAATATTCAATTAATGTTCCCTTTTCATTCGCAGGCACTCCGTAAAGTGGCGGCATTGTCTCTCGAGAATCTGCATTACCATGCATCAAATAGATGGAGATGAGCTGCATTATGGCCTCCTAATTGAAAATGGATGCACTAATTGTATTAAGATCTTCGCGATGTGGGGGGAAATGGGTGCTGTCGTGGAAGAGCGATGGAGGGCTTCCATCACCCGCCTGCATTCATGCCGCTATAAACCGAAATGGCTCCGAGAAGGATTTGTTCGACAGCTTGCGTTAACTTCAGAGCCCAAGTGAAGCTGGGTTAGCGTCTCGTTAAGGATGCAACCATCCCAGCCTCAAAGGGTGAAGTCGAAAGAATGATGGGTCCTCAGATCAATGAACGGGGTGGTTTTGGGGGTCGGTGGGCACCTTAACCCATCAACCATCACCCTGGTTCCATCTGCCGCTTTCTCTCTGTGTCCCCACCTTCCGGAGCTGGGAGCCCAGGATCACCAATTACAACCCTAGTGTGTATTTTAGATGTAAGTTGGGAATCAATTTATCTGGAAATGGTATGAAATACATAAGCAAACAGCTTAAGGAAACTTCCCTGGTCCCACTTAGCTCAGTCGGTAGAGCATGAGACTCTTAATCTCAGGGTTGGGGGTTCGAGTCCTACTCTGGGCAAATGATTCCTTCATTGCAGGGGGTTGAACTAGAAGACCCCCATGGTCCCCTCCAACTCTACAATTCTATGAACTTCCACAGCCAATAGAATTGGGGGGTGGGGTGGGTTTTGGCTCATACAATAATATTCTTATATGGTTAAAGGGTAGCATTCTTGACTTTTTTCGGGTCCCTTCCATGCATGTGATTTCACACCAGTAAGATGAGATTCTGTTGAGAAAGAGCCTGCAAAAGTAGTCAGTTGTTATGTTATTGTCTCCAGCCAAAGGTATGTTAAACATCTCTTTGCATGACTAAAGAGTGCAGGAGGTGACGGATTGCCCCAGAAAGTACTAGCTGCAGCCAGCTAACTTAGGTGAAAGGGGGCAGGTTTTCCCACCCTCCCTTGACTAGAAGTGCATGTAAATATGAGTGTAAAAGAGCAATAGATCAGGGGTCCTCTTAGCTGGGGCTGAGAAGAGGCAAAGCAGCTTGGCTTGTAAGGTAAGGTAAAAGGTAAAGGACCCCTGGACGGTTAAGTCCAGTCAAAGGCGACTGTGGGGTTGTGGCACTCATCTTGCTTTTCAGGCCGAGGAAACCGGCGTTTGTCTACAGACAGCTTTCTGGGTCATGTAGCCAGCATGACTAAACCACTACTGGTGCATGGAGGACCATGACAGAAGCCAGAGCACACGGAAACAGCTTTTACCTTCCCACCACAGTGGTACTTGTTTATCTACTTGCACTAGTGTGCTTTTGAACTTCTAGGTTGGCAGAAGCTGGGTCACAGCAATGGGAGCTCACCCAGTCGTGGGGATTCAAATCGCCAACCTCCTGATCAGCAAGCCCAAGAGGCTCAGTGGTTTAGACCACAGCGCCGCCCACGTCCCTAGCCTGACTTGTACTGAATGCAAGGCTATGGTTTTGACCCTATAAAGCTAATGGAGGAACAAGGTCTGTTGGAGTGTTAATGCTGTGAGTCCTCTCATTTTAGGCTCAGCCTGTATATACATGTGTAAATAAAACTATATCTCATAGAATCATAGAATTTTAAAGTTGGAAGGGACTCCAGAGAGTCATCTATTCCAATGCCCTGCAAGGCAGGAATAACTACTAAAGCATCCATGGCAGATGGCCCTCTAACCTCCAAGGAAGGCGAGTCCCATCATCTTTCAAGGGAGTCCGTTGCCTCTGTCAAATAGCTGTTACCGTCAGAAAGTTCTTCCTAATGTTGAGTTGGAATCTCCTTGTCATTTGAGTCCCTTAGTTTGAGTCCTCCCCTCTGGTGCAGCCCCAAACAAGCTTGCTCCATCTTCTATGTGGCAGCCTCCTGGAACCCTCCTAATATGGTATAGCTTATTCATTTGGTAAGATGATTTCACAAAGGAAGGGAAAGTCTAAATAAGCTAAGAACATATTATGAAAATTGGAACTGATTCACAACCTTCTCAAATTTAATCACAAAGGCACCTTTGGAAATATTAACACTTTGCAGGGAACAATGGAGCATTCCAGTAGATTGAGAGCAGCATTTTGAAGTTGTAATTAATTGTTGTTTTTATTATCCTGATAATGAAATGCAGGGATTGAATGGGTCTAGTTGGATTGACACATCAGTATAATGCAGATTGACGCATCAATATAATGGAGATCATCCTTTGCATCAATGTGATAATATCTGTTTTTGCTATAATTTGTCATTCAATGAAGTGTGTGTGTGTGTGTGTGTGTGTGTGTGTAAAGGGGTGTCATTCCTAGAGTATTTTCCTCCATAGTTCTTCTTTGCAAGACTATCCTGGCCTAGATTCTCAAATCATCTATCTATCTCTATCTATCATCTATCTATCATCTATCTATCTATCATCTATCTATCTATCTATCTATCTATCTATCTATATCTATCTATCTATCATCATCTATCTATCTATCTATCTATCATCTATCTATCATCTATCTATATCATCTATCTATCTATCTATCTATCTATCATCTATCTATCATCTATCATCTATCTATCTATCTATCTATCTATCATCTATCTATCTATCTATCTATCTATCTATCTATCTATCTATCTATCATCATCTATCTATCTATCTATCTATCTATCTATCTATCATCTATCTATTATCTATCTATCTATTATCTATCTATCATCTATCTATCTATCTATCATCTATCTATCTATCATCTATCTATCTATCATCTATCTATCATCTATCATCTATCATCTATCATCTATCTATCTATCATCTATCTATCTATCTATCTATCTATCTATCTATCTATCTATCTATAATCTATCTATCTATCTATCATCCATCTATCTATCTATCTATCTATCTATCTATCTATCTATCTATCTATTTACCTTTGTACCCTGTTCTTCCTCTAAGAAGGAAAAGCGCAATGACTGAGCCAAAGAGACCAGAGAGTTTCATGCTGACCGAAGTAACTGGCTTTCTCCAGACTACTCTCACACTCTAACCATTGCACCATACCCGCGCTGAAAAAATGTAAGCATTAATAACAAACGCAGTCTCACAGAATCAGAACCACTGAGAGACAATAGGAAGGTATTGTTGGAAGTACAATAGCAGGGATCATTCAGTTAGCCATCTAAGGGTTAATCCTGTTGACAGCCAGACAGCCAAGTAGTAGAGGAGTTGTTGCCTAGAAACTAGTCAGGCTGGCATGATGCTTGGCAAGGTAACTCCCTCCATGACTAACTGTTTTTCAGGTCATTTCCCCCTGTATGCGTTGCTGAATATCTTCCTGCTACAAACAAGGCCAGCCCTAAAAGACAAAACCCTCGAATTATATACATTTTTTGTACAGTTTACCCAGTAAAGTACTATCAATTTCTTTTCTCCCTGGACTCCATCTGTGTTACTGAAGTGACTCCACCGACATTTACACTGAGCTTGATGGACCAATGGTTCAACTCATTATAAGGCACCTTCTTACTGCATCTGTCTGAAGCTCCAAATTTGTGCTCTGTGGAATAAAGAGCATGGAATAAAGGAGCACTGGAATAAAGGAAGGCAACCTCCTCTCTCCTTCCCCAGTCCTGCCAGCCCGGTTTCTTTACGACTGCATTTCCAAGGTGCCTCCTCTGATGGGGCAGGTGGCCTTTCCGCTGAGAGCCTCATGTCATTCCATTTGCATGGCAACATCCCAGCCCTTGCTTTCTGTGGCAGCTTGGAGAACAGATGCTGGGTTTTCGTGCCCGAGCTGCAGGAATGCACGCCGGTGTGTGCTGAGTCAGTCAGACTTTCAATCAGTTTCGAGGGGGCCAGCTGCCAGCTGCAGGCCACAGGGAGGCTTTCCACACACAACCCGGACCTGACAGTTTTGTTGCAGCACATCAGCAAGCAACAGCTAAAAGTGGGATAGCTGGCCTTAGCCTTTTAAGGTACAGGGCTGGCTGTTTGGGAGAAGTGAGGTCTCTTCCTGACACCCTACAGCAGGCTTATTCAAACTCGGCTCTCCAGATGTTTTGAGACTACAGTTCCCATCATCCCTGACCACTGGTCTGCTAGCTAGGGATCATGGGAGTTGTAGACCAAAAACATCTGTAGGGTCGAGTTTGAGGAAGCCTGTCCTGCAGCAATCATAATTTTCAGATGCAAAGGCAAAGGAACCATCGGAGAGTGTCAGAGGGACCAGCAGCTTCCCTAACTGGACCTTCATTAATGTGTGAGCCCGAAATTCTGGATCACCACCCCAAAACTGATGCCAAAGTTTAGTGCTAGTTTAGTGCTGTTTTGTGCTGCGACCCCAACGTTTCATGCCCCCCCAAACCGAGCAATGGACACAGCTAATCGGGGTCACAGGTTAATGCCAAAAAATCCTACCTTGTCCAATTGACTACAAATAAGTGCTAAAGTTTTGTGCCGCAAACCCCACGTTTTGTGGCTGCTCCCCAAAATGAGTAATTGATCATAGTTATGTACTGAGTTGAATAGGATCCAAAAGGCAGCAGTCTGATTGGTCCTAGAACAATAGGATTCAGAATGCAGCAGTCTGATTGGTCCTAGAACAATGCAGCAGTCTGATTGGTCCACAGGAGCCACCCTATCCAGCTGCAGGTGGAAGTGAATACGCAACCTGATTGGCCCACGGGAGAATCCCAGAATTAGCCAATCACGTGCGGCCCATTGTGTAAATAATGTATCTAAAGCAGATATTTTCGGGGAACATTCATTCCTCACTACTATGAGCTGAATAAAGAGCATGAAATCCACACTTGACTCCGAGTATATTTCAATAATCAAACAGGGACTATGCAGCTGTTGCATATGGGGATCGAACCTGAATCTTGGGCATTACCAGCGCCATACTCTAACCAACTGAGCCATCCAGGAGCCCTCAGGCTTTCCATCCTCTCAAGAGATAAGCTAGCATGCTGTTCCCATGGAGCATGCCCAGTCCTTATTGAACTGTTTTGGCCCCCCTCCCTTAGGGTTTTATGCTCTGCACCCCAAGATTCTTGTGTACTTCTGCAAAATGTCAGGTTTGCCTCCAGACTGCTGGTGCCCTCTGTCAGTGAATGGGTGCCACCGTTTGGGCTACATTAATATCCACACTGGGAGAAAGTGTTTACGGTTATGAGTGTATAAAACAGAGCTTGATTATGCTTCCTTTAAAAAGCTCCTGTGGAGTGCTTGGTATTTTCCCAACCAGGCACTGATCAGCTTCACACTTGCTGAGCTTTAGTGACAATACAGCCTGCGATGATCCCCAGACCCGACGCGGAATACTGATTTGCCATGCTGCGCCCGTTTCGCTTGTCTATCAACAGAGACAAATATATAGCCCAGCATTAAGAGTGTGCAATGTGAATCCTTGAGATATACATACATATGTGTGTGTAATCTATATGCAAATCGGAAGAAGGCCTGGCGATCAAAACTTGTGACCCTTAGTGTACTAAGACGGAAGCGAGCTCCCTTTAAAAGTCAGTGGGAAGTTTACTGCTGAGGAGACGGGCTTGGGCCCCGGGTCCCAAAGATCACATGCGCCAGCTTGGGAAGTCCGAAAACTGGTACAAAATGGAGTTACATGCCACCTCAATTTCCATGGGCTGAGAGGCTCCAGGGCAGGGGTAGGCAACCTAAGGCCTGGGGGCTGGATGCGGCCCATTTGCCTTCTCAATCCGGCCCACGGACGGTCCGGGAATCAGCGTGTTTTTACATGAGTAGAATGTGTCCTCTTATTTAAAATGTATCTCTGGATTATTTGTGGGGCCTGCCTGGTGTTTTTACATGAGTAGAATGTGTGCTTTTATTTAAAATGCATCTCTGGGTTATTTGTGGGGCATAGGAATGCATTCATCCCCCCCCAAAAAATATAGTCCAGCCCACAGCTGAAAAAGGTTGCTGACCCCTGCTCCAGGGGTTCCAAGCTCTTACCCAGGGTTCAGTTTCCTTGGAATAAAGGAGACTGTGGTGTCTTTAGGCTCTATGGTTTTATTTACACATATATGCAACCTGAGCATAAGATGGAGGGACACCCCAGCAGATCCTGCTTCTCTAGCTTTGGATCCTGCACAGAGTAAGCATGTCTCTGTGTCTCCAGTTTCCAGCCTGCTTCCAAGACTACATTGCTCATTCATTCAGGATGCAGATGAGAGCACTAACGTGCCAGCCAAAATCTTTGTCTTACCAATAAACTTGTCTGACTTGTTTAGAAATTTCCTCCATTAGATTTTTAACCCTCCCTGGGTACAGGTCCCCAAGGCTGGGAAGGGATTGGGGCATCATCCAGGCAGACCCCCAAACCCCACAACAGTATGGATGGTGCAGGCCCCGTTGACTTAGTTTAAACACCAAATTCAGATGCCTTCCTGGCTTGCTCATATTTCATGAGAATGCAGGGCAGTCTTTAGGGACTGGGCATGGTGCCCGGGGAGCCCTGAGTATTTCAAAACAATACCTGGGCTGTGTTCCGTGCCAAAGCTAGTATAGCGTGCAGTTGCTTGCCCCCCACCCTCCAGATCGTGCTCTGTCCCTCGTGCTCCAACGCCCTTCAAAAAGTCATCAAGAGTTTGGATTTGATATCAAGTTAAATATGATCCAATTTTTCTTCTGCAGCAATGACATTGGCAGGGGTGGGGGAGGAGGAGAATCTGACAGCTACAGAGGAGGGACAGGCTGGAGGGGGTTGGGGGGGGAGAGGCAAACTGGAGCAGATTAAATGGGAAATGACAAATGAAGGGAGACCAGGGAGCACGCGGGCAGCAGGCACAGCGGGTGGAAAATGGAAAGAATAAAAGGTTTTTACTGCAAACAATAAAAGCAAATATGAAACTGGCGTGCCGAAAATAAAGCCGGCCATTTACCAGCCGCCTCTTTGCTGTAAATCACATTTGAGCAGGATTCTGAATATGAAACCACATTACCAAGCAGGGCTGCAGAGTTTGGCTGCGGCTGCGGCGAGGTAGGATGTGGTTCAGATGGGCAAGAGAGGACCAAAAAGAGAAAGGGGGTGGCATGGTCCACAAATGCAGCTTCTCTGTGTTTGTTTGTTTTTGACAGCTTGGCTTTTGGAAAAGAGTCCTCCCAAGTGTGCTATGCAGAGCCAGGGACTGGTGAGGGCTGTGGCTCTGGGTAGGAGCCTCTGCATTGCATGCAGAAGGCTGCAGGTTCAATCCCTATCATCTGCAGGTAGGCCTGAAAACCCTGGAGAGCCATTACTGCATGCTTCCATGCAGTGTGAAACCTTCATGAAACGAAAAGCCTGGATGAGAAAAAGGAAGTCTGTATATGTTTCCTGAAAGCAGGTAAAAAAGGAGAATGCCTGGTTTCCCTTGGGAGTTCTAAGTGCTGCCACTAAGAAGTCCCCATTCTCCATTCTACAGTGGTACCTCGGGTTACATACACTTCAGGTTACAGACTCCGCTAACCCAGAAATAGCACTTCAGGTTAAGAACATTGCTTCAGGATAAGAGCAGAAATCGCACTCTGGCGGCGCGGCAGCAGCGGGAAGCCCCAATAGCTAAAGTGGTGCTTCAGGTTAAGAACAGTTTCAGGTTAAGTACGGCCCTCCGGAACGAATTAAGTACTTAACCCGAGGTACCACTGTATATCTACTGATGGGACCAGGAGGAGGGCTTCTCCCACAGACTGCAGATTCTTGGGTCAGAAGGTAATGGTGAAGGTGCTCTTCTGATTGACCACCACCATCAAACCAATAAGTGACTGCGCAATGAGTCAAGGATGGGGAAGCTGTGGCCCTCTGGATGTTGCTGGCCTCCGCCAGCCCCAGACAGCATGGCCAATGGTTGCAGAAGATGAGAGTTGTAGTCTAACAACATCTACTAGTCCCCTGTCCCTGTTCTGAAGGGCCATTGGCACATCTTGCCCAGTATTGTCTTCAACCAGAGTTTCCCAAACTCGGGTCTCCAGCTGTTGTTGGACTACAACTCCCATCATCCCTAGCCAACAGGACCAGTGGTCAGGGATGGTGGGATAGGACAGCTAGAGACCTGAGTTTGGGAAACCCTGGTCTACACTGACTGGCAGCAGCTCTCCAGGATTTCAGAGTGGGTCCCAGATGTAGGGAGTTGGATATGGGACCTTCTTCATGCATGGCAGATCCTCTACTGCTTGAGCTACTGCCCCTTGTGACCTCTGTCACCCTTTTTGTGTCCCATTGCTAAGGCACAGGAAAGTTGACTTGGTTCAAGATCAACTTTTCAGTAAGACCTTTAAGCTTCAGTTCTTCAAATACTTTGGTTAACGCTTCACATCAAGCTGGTGGTTCATTTAAGAGTGGGGGGAGCCACACACTTTCTTCAATTAAGGAGCTGTCAAACAGAGAGAGCGAGGCATTTGGAACCTTCAAGAAAAGTCATCAGGTAGACTTGAGTCCTCTTGGTCGTTTTAATTACAACTCTCCATATTTCCGTGTCATTCCCCCCCCTTAAAAAAACCACCCCATGCTTCCTAATGGACTGTCATCATTATTTTAATAGTTTTGCCATTACAAACATGATCAAAAAGTGAGTCAGTGGGAGGCGGGGAAGGGAGACCTTGAAGTCGAGTCAGGTCCGCCTTTATGATGGTCAAAAGAAATTGCTCATTTAAAGTGGATTTGGAGGGGGTAAAGGGAAGCCTTCCTATTCACAGGAATTATCATTATGGCATTGCTGGGTCTTTAATTACATTGGCTTCCAACAGCAGTTTACATAAAGCCGTCGAGATAATGGGAAATGATCATGCAATAAAATGACAGCCAAGTGCAGATTCCAAACGCTTCAAGTGGCGTTTGAATGTGGCTCTGTGTGCTTAATCGGGCCTCACCTTTTATAAAGGGTGCAGACCCATTAACTTCAATGGTCGCAGAGTTTTCTATTGACAGAGGAACCAGCCTATATATCACTGGGGAAAATAAGTGTGTAAGAAGAACCGTCCCAGATCAGAACAATGTCACATTTACACCATAGTGTTATGAGGGTTCTTTTTGGGGGGAGGGAAGGGGGGAGGAAGTAGGCTGTATGCCGAGACCCTTCTAACCCCTGGATCTAGTAAGTGTTAAAATATAATTTCCTGGAATAGCTAGGTTACCTCCCTAGTGAGGTGATAGCCTAGGTAATGGGCCATTAACGGAACAAAGATAGTGGATTGGTGCCACCCCCATCTCCGAGCTGTACAAGATTTCAGGGGTTCCAGACTCTTACCAGGGTTTGTGTTTCCTTTGGAATGAGGCACAATAGAGGCTGTGGTGTATTTCTGATATCCGGCTTATTTACACACATAAAAACCTGAGCCTGCGATGGAGGGGTTCACAGCGTTAGCACCCCAAAAGATTCTAATAACTACAGCCTTGGATTCAAACAGAAATCAAGCATCCCTCTCCCTCTCTGGCTTCCCAGCCTGTTGCTTCCAGCTTCCAGCTCACACCACTCAACTCTCCACTCTGGCCTTTGTCTTTTGAACTACCAGCCAGTGCCAGTCCACTTCCTTTGTTCCCTTAATGGCCCATCACCTAGGCTATCGCTGCCCTAGGAAGGTAGCCTGGCTATTCCGGGAATTTGCTTGTTTTAACACTGGATCCAGGGGTTAGAAGGGTTTCCACATATAGCATATCCCCCCAACACAGAGCAATAATACATGCCACTTTAAACAGTCATTGCTCCCCCTCCTAAAGAATTCTGGAAGCTGTACAGTGGTACCTTGGGTTAAGAACTTAATTCGTTCTGGAGGTCCGTTCTTAACCTGAAACTGTTCTTAACCTGAAGCACCACTTTAGCTAATGGGGCCTCCCGCTGCTGCTGCACGATTTCTGTTCTCATCCTGAAGCAAACTTCTTAACCTGAGGTACTATTTCTGGGTTAGTGGAGTCTGTAACCTGAAGCGTCTGTAACCTGAAGCATCTGTAACCCGAGGTACCACTGTAGTTTGTTAAGAGTGCGAATAATTTTTTAGGAAACCCCCTATTCAGCTTCTACAGCTACAATTGAGAGGCAGTGTTCTTTAGTGCTTAGAGAATCGAAGTTCCGATCCCCACTTCGCCAAGAAGCTCACTGGGTGCCCTTGGGCCAGTTCCTGCCTCTCAGAGTTGTTTATCAACCAATCCCACTTCCCAGGGAACTCTGGGAACTGTAGCTCTGTGAGGGAAATAAAGGGGGTCTCCTAAAAACTCTCAGCAAACATAAGTAACTACAGCTGTCAGAATCCTTGGGGTGGGAGTGAGGAGCCACGACTGTTTAAAATTGGTAGGATGATCCTGCTTTAAATGTATGTTGTGGATGTGGCCCATGGCTCACTTGGTCAGCCTGAGGAGAGGGTCTGAGCAGACGCCAACTGGGGTTCAACAAGGCGTGGCTTTTGGAAGGACAGCAGAAAGGCTTGCTTCAGGTAACAGACAGCTGCTTATCATCTTTCCAGCCTCAGTTGAGGGCCTTCCCCTTTTCAATGAGCCCTTTAAGTGGATATATTTGTACCAGTCTTTATCTCAATTGGATTTGAAATTGTCTTTGCATCATGGAATCCTTTTTAATTGCTTTTGTATATAGATTTGTTTTGAACGGTTGATGTTTTCCCTGCCAAAACACTTCGGGGTTATATTATGGGAAGCAATTCGTAAATGGAATCAAATACATAGCATTGTATATATAATGTTTAATTGTGAAGGAAAGTCTTCTTCTCAAATGGGCCCCTGAATTTTCCCTGTCTCTGAGGCCCATTATGCTCTTCCTGAGCACCCATGCTGAATTTGCTCCCCTCCCCTCTCAACGGTGTAAATCCCAGCAAACTCTCCTGGATCAGGGCCCATTTTGTCTTCTCCAGAGTGGTGCAAATGGTGACCGAATCGTGCCCAATGTATCTTCTTTGTAGCTTTGAGCCACCTGTTCCCAGAGATAAAACAGCTGCTATCTTTCCAGGCTGAAATGTGACATTCATCCGGTGAGCCCCGTGCTCTCTTCGCCGCTTTAGATGCTTGACAATTTCTTTTCTCAAATGTCAAAAGAGTTTTTCAAAACTTCATTGGAATTCTCCTCTCAGCCACCGTGCTGCCATTAAGCTGCTCTCTATCTCCCTCTCCCGTAATGCCCTACCCTGGAGGAAGTGTGGCTGATTTATTTACAATGAGTGGGCTTGTTTGCTGTTGCACTTCAGAGAACTTGGCACCAGCGCCGAATCCATCAACTTGGGTTGGGTGATGGGTTCGTTTGACTGTGTATTATTTGATCGCGGCCTTCTTCTTCTTTAAAAAAACAACAACACTTTTCTAACACCAGGAAAGCCTTTCCGCATTCCACTTGCATTTCATTGCCAGGGAAGAGAGGACAGCATGTGCTAATTTATGTGTCTAGCAGTGGAGTCGCAATGGGGGGGGGGGCATTTTGCCCTGGGTGCTGTATCTGCGGGGGTGACAAGAAGGCACCCCGCAGGGGCTTGCAGTGGCACAAGCAGCCATTGTGCTGCCGCAGCCGCATGTGAAGGATCCTCCGTTCGCGACTGCAGCCGTGAGCAGAGGATCCTGGCACCAACTGTATGGCACTGGAGCAGCGGCGCCAACAAACAGCTAAGTGTCACTGCATACAGTGCATGCATCATACATAGCAACACCGCACATGCACCCTACGTAGCAACGCCCTGCCCCGGGTGTCACAACGACTTCGTTCACCCCTGGTGTCTAGATGCCACCTTAGAGGTTATAATTCCAGTTTAAACAGAAATGCAACACATCTCCCTTAGTGGTGCCACGAATCCCATGGAGGCTTCATAGAGAGTTGGTCAGATGGCGAGGAGGAATAGGATGAGATCAGAGAATTGGGAGAGACCCACCCAGGGTTGAGGGATTCAATGAGGGGGCCTGGGACCCCAAGAGAATTCTGACCCCAGGGAAGGTCCCAGAGGATTGGGAGGTGGAGATCTGGATGACAGAGCAGCGGCCCACCTCTGTGGAACCTCAAGCTGTAAGAACCTAAGTAGAGGCTGCTGGTTCAGGCCAATGACCCATTGAGTCCAGCATCCTGTTCTCACTGTGGCCAACCTGATTGGCTCTGATTGGAGCTCCATAACTGGCCAATTCTTTTGGGGGCTTTGCTGTTGCTCCATGCAAGGTTGTTCTACCCAACACTGAGGGGGCCTGGCATGTGTGGTGATGTCACACGTGCAGCGCTTGTGATGTCACATGGCGGGAGGAGGTCTGACAGAGCCTGGTGCGCCCTCTGAAAGGCCCAATGGGGCTGCCACAGCCACAGAATATTGAGGGGGCCAGGGCCCCTCATGTAATTTTTTGGGGGATGGTGGGCTCAGCCCCCACAGCCCCACATAGATGGCACACCTGGCTCATCTAGTCCAATTCCATGCAATGCAGGAACCACAGCTAAGCAATCCCTAATGGATGGCCTTCTGACCTCTGTTTAAAAGGCTCCAAGGAAGGAGAACAACCACCTTCCTAGGTTGTCCGTTTCACTGTCTAATGACTTACTGCCAGAAAGTTCTTCCTAACGTTTGATCAGAATCTCCTTTCTTGCCACTTGATAGTCCTTAAAATTAAACACCGAATCTCGGAGAAGCTCTGGCCCTTCAGGATCCATATTTCTTCCAACCAGTCCTCCATACTTAAAGGTGGGGCCCAAATCTTGTTTCTTACTCCTTTCAAAACCAAATGTCCCCAAGGCTCCAACCTCCACCTTAAGCAAATTTGTAATCCTTAGGTCTTCAGATCTCCACATAAGGAGATCTCTCCTTTTTTCCATCTCCAATTCAGGCCAGATTTTCCACATCAAGTTCTTATTTTCCTTCATTGCCATCATATCAAACCTCAAGTCCTCTTTAACCATCTGCAGAATTACAGTTCCTCCTTCCTTTTCTTCAGGGACAACATATGTCTCCTTCTCCAAGTTCTCAATGTTGTCAAGTTTCTCTTTCTGTTCAGTTGGATAAACTTCCTGATTCAAATCCTTATCAGGTTCCATGATATTGTTTACAGTTGAGTCCAGAATTGTAACATTTATAGCCAAAACATCAATTTGGCCTTGTAACTTTCCCAAGAGAACAAAGACTCTGTCCAATTCAGCCTGAACTCTCCCTTCTCCAGCCATTCTTGTAATGTCCCAAAACCCCCTCTAGAGGGATTTTGGTTTCTTAATGTTCATTCCAGTTCAAATCCAAAAATCCAGTTAGTTTGTATCGGTTCTTACTTGTTTTCAACAAATTGTAACAAAAATTGTAACAGCTATAACCAGCAGAAGCAGCAGAAACAAAGTTCTCTTTTTCTGTCTTGACAGCTAATTTGACAGCTGTCAAGCTCTTTAGTACCTCATCAACAGGCTCTCTCGCAGAACATTCCCGGGTCCGGGAGGGTGACACTTCAGCTCCCAAAATTAGCTCTTTTATCCTCCAGCAAGATTTCTTATACTGCCAAACCGTGAAAAGTCTTTTACCAAAAAAGGAAAAAAGAGGTTCTCTCGACCTTAGTTAGCAGGTCTTTGCTTTAACTTGTTTACAAGACGGGGAGGCAGACTTCTTTTTTACACCTTCCCCGATCGTGCCTAATTTTTTTTTTAAAAAATTTTTTCCTTACGATACCAATTTCCGTAGTACTCATGGGTTGTTACTTTTAGAGTCCAATTGTTCCAAAGAAGAAGTCAGCACTCTCCGACCATGGCAATGCGGCTTCACTCTGCAGGAGAAGCAGTCGACTCTCAGCACCGCGCCGCTCACCCCGTTCCCCGTTCCGAAGCCTTTAAAAAGGCTCTTCACGGGTCGGGGGGGGCGCAAATGGTGCCTGCCGAGTCACCAGGTTCACAGGCTTCACCGCCTGTGATTTTTAAGGGTCCCCGCGTCACCGCAGTGGCAAGACCCGATCCTACAGAGCCAATTCCCTCCGGAGCTCAGAGGGAATCCGCCATTAGTCGATGGCGCTAACCCGGAAGTCCCTTTCTTGCCACTTGAATTGGTTGGTTTGGGTCCTCCAGAGCAGCAGAAAACAAGTTGGCTTCATTTTCCATGCAACAGTCCTTCAGATATATTTGAGGATACCTGATGAGGAACTATTATCTGCCCAATAGTTCCCTGGTAGCCCCATGCCCAACCCTGCTACTTACCATTGGCATGCAACCCCCAGAAACTTCCCCATAAAGGAAAGGCGCCCCTTTAGCTGAAAAATATCTCCCAGCTCTGTTGCAGAGCCAGGCTACCACATCTGTAAACAAAGACTGGAACCAATGAAGACAGAACCTTTGCTCACAACCTTTGCTTTCAAGTGATAATTTATTCCACATCTTGCTTTTACGAATGATGTTCCATGAATCTGGCACACACACGCCCTTTTTAACTAAGGAAGACATTCTTTGAATACAAACCTTGTAATGGCAATCAAACAAATACTTGAAGGAAAACTGTGTGTGTGTGCGCTGTGGGGTTGAAGCTGAAGGGGGGAAAGCTTTCTTCAATGGCTGGAAAAGCCTGAATGGATTTTAACAAGCTGAAAACACACTAGAGAGTTCACTTTTATGGGGAGAGCCTTTGCGAAAGGAAAAAAAAAAGCGCATCGCTGGAGAAACCTTGAGTGCCGAGCCCCTCAGACTTCTAATAGACTTAATCATCAGGCATCAGACTTGGAGTGTTTTTAAAGAGACAGACAGCTGTAGGAAGCAAATCCAGGTCTATGGATGACATGGCGGTAAGTCGCAAAAAGAATCGGAGAACAAAATCCAAACTCAGGTAAAACATAAGAAACACCCTGTGGATACTGTCTTGCAGTCTCCAAATTGTGTAAAATTCTATCACAGAGGACAGTGTCATTTTTGAAGAATGTCATTTTTGGAAGCTGAACAGAAGCAGAGCAGAAACAGCATTGCATGGGACAGAAACAGGGTGGAACAGAAATCTTATATCCCAGGGTGTAAGGCTGCTTCCTACACTATGGAACTCCCTGCCTATTGATATTAGGCGGGTGCCTTCACTGTACTCTTCTTGGCACCTGCTTGAAACATTTTTGTTTAGACAAGTCTGTCCATACGTATGGAAAGCTGGCATGGTTTTTAATCTGTTATCATTTTAATTTTTTGAATAATCTTAAAATTATTGTTCTTAAAAAATAATTTAGAGGCAATTTTAATGTTTCGTCTTTTCTTGCAAACCGCTTTGAGGAGTTTCTTTTGCAATGAAGCAGTGCATAAATGCCATGAAATAAATACCTTCCTGTGACCCACACTCAGGAAGGTGCATCCGGGCTCTTTACAGACGTTCGCCTTGCACAGGGCTCATTGGTGTATCAAATGGGGGCAACCCCTGGCAAATGCTGCACAAAGCATGGAGCTGCCATTAGGGGGCAGCAGAGGAGAGGAATTCTCCTGTACCTTCAGCAGTTGAGCAGCAGAGGGCCATTTTTCACTGGTGCCACTTGTGAGGGAGAGAGAAGGAATGCTGGTCTTGCTGCTCTACCATGTTTTGCATCTGGCTGCCCTCGATTCTGGCAAACCACATCCAATCTTTTGTGGCTTGGCATTATCTCTATAGAACAGAAGATGGGACAGGAGGGAGCAGGAAAGTTGGAAGGCCGATTTTCTCTCCTTTCTCTTCCCCCTCCTTATGATATTAATTATCGCCCTTAAATACTGCAGCGTCGTCAAACACGGCCATTCCAGGAGAAGCGGGTCTGGAGCTCCGCCAGCGTTTCCCACTGACCTGCCTTCTTCCCATCTTCCTTTTCCAATTAGCAGCAATTAGTCAGGGAGCCAACAGTGGGCTCTGGGGTTTGCTGTTCTGCACCCAGGGACTGTTGTAGACGCTGCCCGGTGAGGGAAGGAGAATTAATCTCATTTCGATTGCACGGCACTCTCCTCATTTCAATAACATCGCCTGAAGCGGGCCCTGCCTCCCGCAAACACCCCCGGTATGGGCTCCATTAGCACGCTTTCTGCTTAATGCCGGGTCAGTCGCATTTCAGCTTCCAGGCTTGCCAAGGCCACACTCTGCCAGGGGAATGTTATTACTTAATTAAGACACTGATCCCTTTGGGCTGGGTCTGCATCCCAGGCAGTTATTAAATGAAACATCCGCTGGCATTGCCGTGAAGCTCAAGTCCTCACGCCCATTGGGCTGGCGAAGTTAGCGCTGTGGCTCATGGCAGATAAGGGCTGCCTCTCCCCGGTGGAGCATCACGGCAGGCAGTGCCCTGGACTCATCTTAACATCCAAGGGAGAGAAGACGGAGCTGTCAACCGCATAGCACATCTAGTCCGTACACACAGGTCTATCTGCACGACACCCTGGGTGGCAGAGAACAGACAGATAGGCGCTTGCCCAGTTTTCCTCTCTCTTGTATTTTTATGTTGTAAACTGCCCTGAGATCTATGGGTGAAGGGCGGTACACAAAATTAATAAATAATAATGATACTAATAGTGTATCTCTTAACTGAAAGGAGCTTCACCATTAGCATGGCAGCTGAGTAATTATTCTATTACAGTGGTACCTCGGGTTAAGAACGTAATTCGTTCTAGAGGTCCGTTCTTAACCTGAAACTGTTCTTAACCTGAGGTACCACTTTAGCTAATGGGGCCTCCCACTGCTGCCGCACCACCGTAGTGTGATTTCTGTTCTCATCCTGAAACAAAGTTTTTAACCTGAGGTACTATTTCTGGGTTAGCAGAGTCTGTAACCTGAACAGTCTGTAACCTGAAGCATCTGTAACCTGAGGTACCACTGTATTATTATTATATTGCACCAGTGAAAGACTGGTAGTGTTAAAAGGAGTGCGCATACATTGGCCTACAGAATTTTGGTAGTTGTGTTGAAAGTTTTTTGGCCTGAAGAGGAATGTCCAAATTCATTTTGGATTCTCATTTCATTCCTGCTTTGCAAGGAATTGATGACCCTTTGGGTCCCTTCGCAGCGGCGAAGCATATGCCCGCGCTGCCCAGGGGCGGGGGGGGGGGGCGCACTCCTGAGGGTGTGGGGTGTGGAGGGTGCCCTCCCACATTCCACAGTTCAGGGTAGGAGAGGGGCGGGGAAGCTGCTGCTCACTCTCCTGCTCTCTGCAGCTGGGTCAGTAGAGCTGCTGCCATTGGGCGCGAGGTGTGCCACTCACTCGCCTGCCATTTAGTCAGCCCCCTCAGTCAGGACACCCAGGGCCAACCGCAGCCCCCTTCTCATGCCTCTGTCCCTTCCAACTCTACAGTTCTGCAATTTGGGTGCAACCTGCCTCAAGATGTGGAGAAGATCTCAAGAGAGTTTTCCTGTTTTTGTTGAAATGTTTCTCTGATGTTTCATGTAAGGAGGAGCAGGGGATGTGGGAGAAAGTCGATTCTGTTTGCGTTTAAAGGTGAACCTACCTAACCCACCCTTTCCGAAACCATACACAAACAGAAACATAGCCGTTCTTTGAAATCCGGGCCTCTCTGAATGTTGCAGTGCAGTTCTCTGGCCAAGGAATGTGTACAAAAAATCATATTAAACTAATATGTGCTAATATTATGTACTAATATGCATCTGTTCATGACGATCACAGAGAAAGATGCCTTATGTTAGGGGAAATGACTGAAAATACACATATGAGGCAAAGCTGCGTACTAAGATGTGCATGTTAAGAGAAATCTGCCCTAAAACACTCACAAATTTTCACTAGGGCTGTTTAAAAGTAAATAAACCACAAGCCAATGTGGAAATGTGGACAGCTGAACTTACGACTGGAGAACATGAGAAATGGAGAGGAAGCCAAAAATTACCGATTCGCTCATCCCCTAAGGAGAAGCAGGGATGCTTCTGTTATGTTTCCTGAATGCAAAGCTAACAAAGGAATCCTCTAGCCCACTTTCATTGGCTGCCTGGAAGGCAAGGTTGGCAATCAGCTGGAGGTCGCCAAGATGGTGCCCCCTCTTTTGCATACACAGAAACTGACTGGTCTGACAGCTGAATTGTATTTAAATATTAGCAATGTGATAGTGTCTGCCATTGGCCCTGAGTTATGCTAGTTATGCGAGTGAAGGACAGCCACAAGACACACATAGCTGTTCTGTTGCCTCGCTCTGCCTAATGGCAGCACGTGTCACACTTGTACAATGCAATTGCAGGCACATATTTATTTCAAAAAATTATACACTGCTTGATTGTAAAAAAAACCCCAAACCCTCAAAAACCTCAAAGCTGTTTTCAAAAGGAGTAAAGCAATAAGATTGTACAGATGCATTTCAGCACTGATTAATTGTTTTCACTAATATCCTGCCTTTATCCCAGCGAGGCTCACAACATGAATTAAAAAACAGATACAGCTTTTTTTAAAACAACAACAACAACAAAACCCACACAATCAATTATAAATCGTTTGTAATAATTAAATAACTGACCATATTGAAAACAGCACTCAGCCCAAACAGCTGTAAACCATTTAAAAGCACAACAAAAGGAGAAGGAAATCTATACCCCCCCCCAAATGACCCTGCCACAAGAGCCAAAGGCCTGTTGGAGCAAAGAGGTCTTTGCCCGTTGACCCAAGGAAAACAGAGGGGGGGCCCAGCTGAGCTGCCTGTAGGAGGGAGTTTCACAATCTGGGGGCAGCCACTGAGAAGGCCCTGTCTTGTGTCCTCAGCAAATGGACCTGTGTGGGTAGTGGGACCAAGAGAAAGGCCTCCCCTGAAGATCTCAAAACCGAGGCAAGTCCCTAAAGGGAGATATGGTCCTTCAGATATTTCATGGTTATTTTCATATTTCATATATTTTTGCAGGACACAGCTGCCGATAACTTATTTCAATATGTGCATGCATTAAGTTTCTGGCCTGTGCACTACCTTGACCCCATTTTCATGCTTTGTGAGTGCGGTTTATTCAAGTGAGCTTGGCCACTTGCTGCAGGGCCAGTCTACCCAGCAGTCAGAAACACTCAGAAGTAGCTGAGCAGAGCAACATCAATTAAAGCTGGCAATCCGATGTGACATTTCAGGCTTGTGCAAGTCTGGGATTCTGCTCAGAACCCTAGAAAAATTAAATGGCCATCGTATTTCAACATCCCATTTCTATAGACATGTGCTCACGTAGCAGGACTTTCCAAAGTCGTTGTGTAAATGAAGAGCGTTACTTTGGGATCTGGGCAAAGTCACCCATTCTTCCTGTGCTCTTAGATCTAGCTCCAAGCATCGTGCGACTCAGCTATACAGCTGAAAATATAACGTTTTAAGTGCATTATACAAATGTAACACTAGGTGGTGATGGTGAGCTAATGGCAAATTCCATATATGTTTTACAACTTTTTTTAAAAAAGCATTTTCACAGCATCTTTTATATTTGTGTAGATTCAGCCAGGGATAGCCAGGACTCCAGCATTTCATTATCTGCATGAAAGAGTCCAGCAACATCTGAGCATGCAAAATGATCAGGGGGCAGAGCTAGTCACCTATGAAAAAGGTTGCAGCGTTTTGGACTTTGCAGCGGTTCTCAACCTGTGGGTCCCCAGATGTTGCTGGACTACAACTCCCATAATCCCTGAGCTCTGGCCTTGCTAGCTAGGGCTGATGGGAGTTGTAGTTCAACAACATTGGGGACTCACAGGTTGAGAAAGGCTGGTTTAGAGAAAAGGCGAGTAAGAGTTTGCATGGCATGGGAAAAGTGGATAGAGAAAAGTTGTTCTCCCTGTCTCACCACACTAGAACTCAGGGACATTCAATGAATGTATGAGGATTCAGGATGGATAAAATGAAGTCCTTCTTCATGGAGCACGTAGTTAAACTATGGAACTCCCTCCCACAGGAGGCAGTAACGGCCATCAGTTTGGATGGTTTTAAAAGAGCATGAGACAAATTCATGGAGGAGAGGGCTATCGATAGCTACTCGCCACGATGGCTCTGCTCTGCTCTCCTAGCCAGAGGCAGCAATGCTTTGGAATCCCAGTTGCTGGAAACTACAGGAGGAGAAAAGGCTCTTGTGCTCAGGTCCTGCTTGCAGGCTTCCCTTTGGAGAATCTCATTGGCATAGCTGTCAACGTTTCCTTTTTTTAAAGGGAAATTCCCTTATTCCAAATAGGATTCCTTGCAAGAAAAGGGAAAAGTTGACAGCTATGCTCATTGGCCACATTGAGAACAAGATGCTAGACTAGATGGGCCATTGGCCTGATCCAGAAGACTGGAAACTAAGCAGAGGACACACCATATTTATGTTACAGCTGAAACTTGGTGGCCACTCTAGATAGAGCCATGCTGTGTTCTTTGATTTTGATTTGTTTACAATGGGGCTGAGTCAACATAGGAAGCTGCTGCATTCTGAGTGAGGCCATAGGTCTGTAGATTTGGGGGTGACTGAACAACATCTGGAGGGCCACAGTTTCCTCACCCCCAACCCGAGGTTCCCAACATCTGCACAAGCTGCAGTATAGCCATGCTAATGTTGGGATGAACACTGAAGTCACATCCTGGTGCCTGGATTGCTGCCAGTTCCCAGCTGCCTCCAGGGCTGCAAGATTCATTTTGCCATTTCGAAGTGGGCTTGATTGAGCCATCCTCCGCGTCACACCGTGGAGGCGGCAGGAGGCCTGACCCTGCCACGAGCATCCTGAAAATCTTAAGTGCATCTCACACCTGTCGGAATGTACAAAACCGAGCTGGGCACGGCCAACGATCCCACCGCTCTCCATCATCACAAAAGCCCTTCCTATGTGCCCCCAAGAGCTGCAAAGGCTTGAGGGGAACGGCAGGCCCTTCCGTCTGAAAGTGATTAACCAAGCTCTGTCTGTGGTGAAGGAAAGGAAGGCAGCAGAGAACGAGAGAAAATGCCTTTCTCAGTGTGCACGGACTGATTACAAAGCAGAAGAATGGGAGGAGAGAAAATGGGAATGGAAAGGAGCTTGACAGCCCATGGAGAAGTATTTCAGCTCCAACACAAAACATTTGCTGGTAATTATAGAATAACCTTCATTTAAATGCAAATAAGCCAGTAATTAAGATAAGGGCCCTGTCATTTGCCAGCATTCCGTCCCCCCCCTCCTTGGCAGCTACAGGTTTTTGAGACATTCCCCACTTTTATTGATGAGCTGCCAAGATGCATGATGAATGTGAGGGGCAAAGGGGGAGTCCGGGAGTCACTAATAATAATAATAATAAAAGGACTGTGGGAGAGCATGATTTTCCACCATACACAACTATTCTGCCCTCCATTTTCACTCCCTCTAATAGTGAGCTCAAGTGGCAAGTGCCAACAAGCCTGTTTGCAGCCAAGATGGGGCTGTCTGGAACCCTGAGCAGCAACGCTTGACATAGCCAATCTTTTGTTCCTGGATCCCACTAATATGAGAAGTGTAGACCCTCCTATTCACCTCGCAGAACTATAGTTCCCAGAAAAGTTCGATGGTCCATCCCTCTTCCCAGAGAACTTTGAGAATCATAGAGAATCTTGTGAGTGTCTCCTGAGCAAACTACACTGTGCAGGATTCTTTGGCAGAAGCCATCACTGTTTGAAGTAGCATGATGCTGCTTTAAATGCACAGTGTAGACGGGGCCTTGTTGACTTTGTAGGGCTGACACATCACCACACACTCTCAGGCAGATCACCCCCAGACTGTCAGTAACTGGTGGGTGGGATTCAGGCACGTTCCCGGGACTTTCTTGCAAAGAGGACTACTGGTCTCTGGACTCAGCTAGATTGGTAAAGAAAGAATTTTTATATGCATTGCATATGCATTATAACACTGTGACACCAGATGGTGCTGTGGAGTTCCGTTTTTGCTAACGCAATTTCTCAAGGCGTTTTCCTGAAATGCTTCTTTGATGTAAAAGGTAAAGGTAAAGGAACCCTGGACAGTTAGGTCCAGTCAAAGGCGACTATGGGGTTGTGGTGCTCATCTCGCTTTCAGGCCAAGGGAGCCGGCATTTGTCCACAGACAGCTTTCCGGGTCATGTGGCCAGCATGACTAAACCACTACTGGTGCAACGGAGGACCGTGACAGAAGCCAGAGCACACAGAAACAGCGTTTACCTTCCCCCTGCAGCGGTACCTATATATCTACTTGTACTGGTGTGTTTTCAAACTGCTAGGTGGGCAGGAACTGGGACAGAGCAATGGGAGCTCACCCCATTGCGGGGATTTGAACCGCCAACCTTCCGATCGGCAAGCCCAAGAGGCTCAGTGGTTTAGACCACAGCGCCACCCGCAACCTGAAACTCTTCTTTGTTGTGTCTAGATCCAGCCTCTGTTGCCCTGATGCAGTGGTTTCCCAAAGTGGGTGTTGACACCCCCTGGGGGTGGTGGGCTTACCTAGGGGTGTACTAAGTGGCAAGAGGGCATCAGGGGGGCACTGGAGGTGCAAATGACTACAGTGGTACCTCGGGTTACATACGCTTCAGGTTACAGACTCCGCTAACCCAGAAATAGTACCTCAGGTTAAGAACTTTGCTTCAGGATAAGAACAGAAATTGTGCTCCGGTGGTGCGGCAGCAGCGGGACGCTAAAGTGGTGCTTCAGGTTAAGAACAGTTTCAGGTTAAGAACAGACCTCCGGAATGAATTAAGTTCTTAACCTGAGGTACCACTGTATCCAATTTTGATAAGTAGGAATTGCTGGATCAAGTTCATCAGTTTTGTTACCTTCATTAACCTAAATAGTTTTAATTGGATTTTGAATAAATGTGCAATTAATTGTTACTGTTATGAATTCTGTTGTGCTACTGCCTTCCTTAGTGGGTTATGCAAATAGCTATTCTAAGGAAATTCTTTTTATAGAGTTGGGGGCATTGGGGATGAGTTTGGTGCCCTCCTGTCCTGCTGCAACAAATGTACTAAAGACACACACGGAAAACACAACCCCACAGACATATTACAGTTCAGAAAGTGACAAGGAAATGCACTAAAAGTGTGGAATGAACAGATGATGAATGGGCAGAAGTGTAAATGCCCTACGAACGAACTAGAATGGATGGTCATTGTCATATAACAGGTCCATGAACAAATCAGAACAGATGCTTAAGAAAGACCGGACACAATTTAACCTCTGCATAAGCTTTGTGCAAGCAAATCAAGATGAACGCTCAATAAACAAAGTGCCTGGAGGCACCCCCACCCCCTGCAGATTGGGTCTAATAATGATGGACTTAACCCATTCTTACACTGGCAGAGTGATTTTTTAAAAAAATACCTACACTGTTGTTGTTTTTTAGTCCACATATTTTCCTATGAAATAACACCTGGGTTAGAAAGCTCAGGAGCTCCTGTCTCTGCTGCTACCTTTTTCATTTCTAGACTGACAGTGACACACACTTCAGAATCACAGCAACATGAAAATCTTGGATATCTGAATTGTATTCTACTGGTGGGGGGGCAGCAATTGCTTGTCCACCAAAGAAGACAAGCAGGAAAGGCTTAAAAGCTATCCAAAATATTCCTTCTTCGGAGTAAAGATGTTCAGGCTTTCTCTTTGCCTGATTGGCTAGATGTGGTTATCTGTTCTTATTATCCTTGTTAATTAACTTATTACCCACCAGGTTGCAGCATTAGAAACAATATTAGAATCATTTTAAAACAGTTTACAACCATAAGTTTCATCAAACTTATACGCCAATTGAATCTAAAAGAAACCTTCAAAGTAGTTTTTCAAAGAGAATAAAACAATAAAAGCTATCAGCAAAAACAGTAAAAACAACTCCTTAAAACGTTCAAAAGGTAAAAGTAGCAATAAACTAAAAGCAGATTAAAACACCCATCAACATTGTGCATGTGTGGGTAGGCTTGCCTGAACAAACATGTTTTTAGCAGGCTCCGAAAGGAGTACAGTGAAGGACTGATGTCAACAGGTAAAGAGTTCCAGTGTGTAAGTGCTGCCACACTAAAAAAAACCCAGTTCATCTAAATGTCAGATAAGTTGCTTGCCTAAATGCCAGTAATTGCCATAACTTCATTTGTAGGCTCAAAATGTTGAAATGTGGGAGTAGGCTAGTTTCTCGCAACAGAAAAGGGAAGGTGAGTGCCTGCCTTCTTTGACTTATATCTCAGGTTCTACAAGTGCTAAGAATTTATTACAGTGGTACCTCGGGTTACATATGCTTCAGGTTACATACGCTTCAGGTTACAGACTCCGCTAACCCAGAAATATTGCTTCAGGTTAAGAACTTTGCTTCAGGATGAGAAAAGAAATCGTGCTCTGGTGGCGCGGCGGCAGCGGGAGGCCCCATTAGCTAAAGTGGTGCTTCAGGTTAAGAACAGTTTCAGGTTAAGAACGGGCCTCTGGAACGAATTAAGTACTTAACCCGAGGTACCACTGTATTTTAAAATCTGGGACTCTGTGGAGTCCCATGGCTCAGGGTGGGTGGCTTATGCTAGCTGATAGTATCAGAAACAGAGCCTAAATTAGAGATATTGCTGGATTCCTTCTCCAGCCAGAACCTCAGCTAGATCTGAGGAGCTCCTCAGTTTGGGGACAAATTCTTTCTGGACCGAACTCAATGCTTTACCCTGCAAGAGGGATGGACAGTTTCCAGCTCGGGGGCCACATTCTCTTCTGGGGGCCACATACCTGTGGTGGATGGGCCAGAGGTGAAAGCAGGTGGAGCCATGCATGCAAATTTATTACGTTTGTGCAGATCTTTCTACATGCACTCACACGCCCTTCTCTATCCTCCATCCAGGCTGGCAGGAGGTAAGATCAGAGTTCAAGGACATATTCTAGCCATCCAAAAATCCTTGGGGGTGTGGCTTGAGGAGAGTTCTGAGGGCCACAAAGGGGGAACTGGGGGCCATATTTGGCCTCCATGTCTGAGTTTATGCACTCCTAACCTGCAAGGATTTCAACTTAACAGCATAGAAGGGATTCATAGAATCATAGAATTGTAGAGTTGGAAGAGGTTCCTCATGAGCTGCCGTGGACTGGGAAAACAGGGCAGATCTACCCCAGTCCTATGCACATAAGCTGGATGCTTCCCCCACACATTTTAAAAGGGACCATTTGATAGAGACCAAAGAGAAGAGAGAGCTCCCCCACAGCGCAAGTGAGGCACTAGAAGCACACATGACGCCACACGCCCTTGCGCTTCCTTCAAAAAAATATCCTTGCAAATAACAAACCCCGAGTGCTGTAGATAGTCAGCGTGTGTGTGGATATAAATATATGTGTAATACACACAGATATGTGTATGTATCTGCTGTTGCTGCAGACACTAATGGCTTTCGATGACAGTTGTGGACAAATTGCAATTGACGGGTTTTATGCTAGAAAACATATTGCATGAAAACATCTCCCTGTGGGTAATGTCTGGTGTGTGCCTGCACTTTTGCGAGATTGGAAGTTTCTCTCCTCGCACCTCTCGGTCCCTGTGTTGTTATCACGGCTACCATCACCATGATTGGTGTGTGTTTTCAGGGCTCCCCCTCCCTCCACCCCACCCCAGAATAAAGGAATGGAAATGAACAGCAATTCCCTGAAAATGCTGTGCTCTGGAGCGACAGCCATTCCCAGAAAGGTTAGTCTGTAACCTTTACTTAAACTGTCTCAATCTGTATTAAATGTTATCTGTTTGCCTGGCGAAAAGATGTGTGAGTCAAGGGAGATGAGATGCCTCTGATTGTGTTTATCTACAGCTTTGAAAGGGTGTTTGAGGGATTAACCGGGGAGCCCAGGAGGGCTGGAGCAGTTCGATAAAGAGCCTGTTCTGCACCAACTCCAGCCTAAATTGTACAGCCAGTGGAATCCAGGTTTTGGGTAGGAGGGGTTTTTTTTATACAGCGCAGTGGCCTCCCTCAAACAGACAGCCAGTTCATTGCTAGAGTGACATGTGTAATGTCTATCTTGCAAAGAACCACCCCAGCAGCACAGACCAGGGCTGACCTCAACACAAACACACACGCACACAACTACCATTGCTGCATTGGTAAAAACAGGCTTAAAAAGCTAAAGGGACCCCTAACTGTTAGGTCCAGTCTTGACCGACTCTGGGGTTGCGGCGCTCATCTCGCTTTATTGGTCGAGGGAGCCGGCGTACAGCTTCCGGGTCATGTGGCCAGCGTGACTAAGCCACTTTTGGCGAACCAGAGCAGCGCACGGAAACGCCGTTTACCTTCCCACCGGAGCGGTACCTATTTATCTACTTGCACTTTGACATGCTTTCAAACTGCTAGGTTTGCAGGAACAGGGACCGAGCAACGGGAGCTCAACCTTCCGATCGGCAAGCCCAAGAGGCTCAGTGGTTTAACTCACAGCGCCATGTCCGACTCTGGGGTTGCGCGCCCATCTCGCTTAAGAGGCCGGGGGCCAGCACTGTCCGAGGACACTTCCGGGTCACGTGGCCAGCGTGACGAAGCTGCTCTGGTGAGCCTGCACCAGCGCAGCGCACAGAAACGCCATTTACCTTCCCACTATAAAGCGGTACCTATTTATCTACTTGCACTTAAGAGTGCTTTCGAACTGCTAGGTGGGCAGGAGCTGGGACTGAACGACGGGAGCTCACCCTGCCGCGGGGATTCAAACCGCCGACCATGTGATCGGCAAGTCCTAGGTGCTGAGGTTTTAACCAAAGCACCACCAGCGTCCCAAGATGGGCATACTATTAAATATATACTTTTAATGTATTTTTGTATTTAAAATGTTTATAGGTTGCTTCTCTGAAAGCAAATTCCTTCCAGGAGGACTTCTAAGCTTCATGCAATCAGTTCAAAGGTCTGAAATGGGCTTCTAAATGAGTTCCATTGAACACTCCTCGATCACTTCCAGATGACCTGCTTATTGACCGTTCATCCTGATTTGTTTGTAAGGAGAGTCAATGGCACTGTCGATTTAAGAAGGAGTCATTCAGATTTGCTTGCAGGCAGGTGACATGATGTGTCAAAGCAAGTGCTATTATCCCATACTTTCCAATGCATTTCGTAGAATCATAGCATCATAGGGTTGGAAGGTACCCAAGGATCATCTATTCCAACCCCCTGCATGACAGGAGTCACAGCTAAAGAAATCCTGGCAGATGGTCACCCAACCTCTGTTTAAAAACTCCCAATGAAGGAAGGCCCACCACCTCCCTGGGCAGTTTGTTCTGCTGTCAAACAGCTGTTAACATCAGAACGTTCTTCCTCGTGTTTACGCAGAATCTCCTTTCTTGTAACATGAAGTCATTGGTTTGGGTTCTACCCTCCAGAGCAGGAGAAAACAAGCTTGCTTCATCTTTCATGTGACAGCTTTTCAGATATTTAAAGATGGCTATCATAGCACCTCTCAGCCACCTCTTCTCTAGGCTAAACATAGCAAACTCCCTCAACTGTTTCTCATAAGACTTGGCTTCCTAACCTCTTGGTCACTCTCCCTGCACACATTCCAACTTGTCAATATATTACTTAAACTGTGTTGCCCAGAACTAGACACAGGACTCCAGGTCCAAGGCAGAATAGAGTAGGACTATTACTTTCCTTGATCTGGGACATAATAATCTCTTGATGCAGCCTAGCTTTTTTTTTTTTTTTTTTTTTGCAGCTTCACCACATGGTTGATTCATGTTAAGCCTGTGGTCCACCCTAGATCCTTTTCGCATGCCCCACTAGTAAGCCAGGTGTCCCCCATCCTATACTTTTGCATCTGGTTCTTCCTACCTAATTGCAGAACCTTACAGTTGTCCCTATTGAAATTCATTTAGCTGGCTTGGGCCCAGTTTTCCAATCTGTTAAGGCCGTCTTGAACCCTGATTCAGTCTTCTGAGGTATTAGCTACTCTTCCCAGTTTAGTGTCATCCACAGATTTCTTGAATGTACCCTCAATTCCTTCATCCAAAGACATTTATAAAGATTTTGAACAACACCAAGCCCAGTACAAAACCCCGTGGCATGCCACCTGTCACTTCCCTTATTGCAAAAAGCCTGATCTCCAGGGAAGAGTGCTTCTTGCACAAGACCCCTGAAACAATTAGAATTGCACCATTTGCCAGCATGTGAGTGAACCTCATCTGAAAATAGAGACAGTCTGGAAGTGCCATTAGAAGCCATTCAGTGATGGAGAAGCCTGTGAAGTGTGAGATTCCCACTCAGCATACTCACCTGAATGCATTTTTAGACTCTCTCTTCAGAGTTTTCCTGAGAAGGCCAGGTTGGAGCAGGAAGGGGAGGAGATGCTGGAGACAAAAACTACAAAGTTTTTAATAATAGCAATGGATGAATAAATAGGGCTACTCTCTGCCTAGGAAACAGATGCTGCAATTCCTGGACCTATTGAACCTGCTTGTGAGCAGACGTGGCTCACACAGGCACTGTTAATGGTCACAGGCCCCTTACTGCCATTTCCTTTTAATTGGGCAGGAAAAGAACCCCAGAGGTCATTTTCACACATGGCTCTTAAGCTGCATTTTCCAGCTTCTGTCATTCAGATGTAATACTTACACTGTGTGAAATGCACATTCAGTTTGACAGATTGTGCTCTTCCACACTTTATCCTGCATTGACAAGATTTGCACAAAGAGTGCCTGAGGGATGTTCAGATGTGTTTCTAGTGTCCTATATAAGGGGTAATTATCCGCTAATTGTCACAAACCCCTTTTTTGTTTTGTTTTTGCAGTGCTGCAATCCTTTCGAGGAAAAAAAGAGGAAGCTTATTTCTGTCAGTTACCCTCATTTGCCCTTAGTTCCCCTTGCCCTCTCTTGCCATCATTAATTGAATCACGTAGCCAAATTGGATTGGCTACATAGCATCAGGATGTCATCCCATTAACTATGTGATCCTTCACTGACTGGGATCCCTTAAGGATCCAGGAAAAAGGAAGAAGCAGAAGCTAGGAGAAAGTGATGCTAAAGTAGATAACATAGACATAGGAAGCATCTTCCAGAAGGAACCTAAACCCCATTCAAAATGAAAATGTAGTGTATTTGATGCTGCCAGTGGCAGGGATCAGAATGCCCTGTGGGGGGATATACATGGTTTCATGTAATTCTTCGACCACTAGATGGCGAACGTTTCCTAGGCAAATGTAGACAGCCGGCCATTGATGCTGCCATAGATACGACAGAGTCTGGATTAACACAGTTTTCATCCCGAATTTCATACGGTTGTAGGCTTGGATAGGTCTCCTGCACTCACTCAACGATTTTGCATTGCACTTTGCTGTTTTGTATCCATAATCTTGCAATCAAGGAAGGACGGCCTGGCTTGCGTCCAAATGGAACTGCTTAGCTGCATGAATATTATTTTTTGTTAAATTCATGTAGCCAGCCATAGCTTGAAAAAGCTTGAAGAGTCTGGAGTGGTGATATCTCCTGATCTCAGGAGGCAGAGGCATTGTCACCTTAAGGGTCATATTCCCTTCCAGGCAGCCTCATGGCAGCCACATACCAGTCCTGGGTGGGGCCAGAGGTAAAATTGGGCTTGGTGGTACACTAGTTTCTATGCTCACTATTTTCTGTTCTTCATCCAGGAAGGCAAGAGGCATTGTGGGAGTTCAAGGACACATTCCAGCCAGGCAAAAAACACTCAAGGAGCATGTGCAGCAGAGCTGTGCACCAGATTCGGTTGCCTGACCTCAAAAAGGATATTGTAGAGTTGGAAAAGAGTCAGGAAACGGAAACCAAGATGGTCAAGGGGATAGATTGAGTGAGTCTCCCAGGAAGGAGGATTGCAGCATTTGGGGCTTTTTTAATTTAGAGAAAAGGCAAGAAAGAGGCGACACGATAGAAATTTATAAATGTATGCATGGCATGGATAAAGTGAACAGAGAAAAGTTTTTCTCCCTCTCATCCATTGCTTTTTTTTCCTTCTAAAAAAATGTTTAGGGGTACTCTCATTTTGACTCAAGAAAACCACCATTTTATAGTTCAAATCAGGAAAAATAAATACCGTAAATGGACAAAAGACTCACAAAATGTTTAGGGTTATGCACCCTCCTGCTTTGCACACAAAAATGTCCCAGATTCAAACCCAAAGAGGTGTGATATGGTAGAAGTTTATGTATGGCGTGGAGAAATGGTGCAGGGGAAAAAAAGGTTCTCTCTCTCATAACAGTAGAACTCATGGGCATCCAACAAAGCTGAAAGTTGGAAGATTCAGGATGGATATTGCAACACAGAGTTGACCTATGGAACTCCCAACCACAGGAAGCAGTGATGGCCACCAACTTGGATGGCTCTAAAAGAGGATTAGACCATTTCATGGAGAAGGAAAGAGCTATCAATGGTGACTAGCCAGCTCTGCTCTGCCTCCACAGTTGGAGGCAGTGATGTTTCTGAATGCCACTTCCTGGAAAACTACCAGAGGGTAGATGGCTCTGGCATCTGGGACTCTCTCAGGCCACTGGCTCTCCTGGATCAGGATCACACTGCTCCCCAGCCTTGCCTCGCACCCTCCTCACATATTTTCAAAACCCTGGATAAAGATGAATATTTTGAGTGTGAAGATACTGCTGTGCAAAAGGTAACATTCACATTTGTTGCTCTGCCCCCTTTTGCCTCTGCCTCTGCACATCAGTGCCATGTTCCCCCCTCCCCATGGACGTTTGCCGGGCAGGAAAGGCAGCCCCACCAGGCTGGAAGAAAAAAACCTCCTTCTGTTCTAACCAGAAAGGGCGGTGTTATGTATTGAGTTGAATAGGATCCAAAATGCAGCAGTCTGATTGGTCCTAGAACAATGCAGCAGTATGATTGGTCCGCAGGAGCCACCCAATCCAGCTCCAGGTGGAAGTGAATCCACAACCTGATTGGCCTACAGGAGAATCCCGGAATTAGCCAGTCAGGTGCAGCCCATTGTGTAAATAATGTATATAAAGCAGATATTGTGGGGGAACTTCCATTCCTCATCACCACTATGAGCTGAATAAAGAGCATGAAATCCACTCTCGACTCCGAGTATATTTCAGGCGAGGATTGCAAAATGACAAAACACAGGGTTAATAATGATAGAATCATAGAATTGTGGAGTTGGAAGGGGTCATGATGGTCATCTCGTCCAACCCCCTGCAATGCAGGAATCTCTTTGCCCAGCCATGGCGCTTGAACCCAAGACTCTGAGATTAAGAGTTTCATGCTTTACTAACGGAGCTACCTTTACACATGCCCTTCTCTCTATCCTCCATCCAAGCAAACAAGCAAGATGCACTGTCAGAGCTCAAGAGCAGATCCAGGACAAAACACTCAAGGAGAGAGAAAAACAAGGCAGGTGAGGGGTGTTGCTCAGGAGGGGTGTGTGGCCTTGGGAGAGTCCCGGGGGCCAGGCAGAGAGGTACACAGGGCCACATTTGGCCCCTGAACCTTGGGGTCTCATGGACCTGTGCAATGCCAGTTTTGCTGCCGCTCTGCATCTCTTGCTTCATTATATATAGTTGCGGTGTCCCCTGCGGCACCCCTGAGGCTCTTCCCTAAATCTGCCTTTGACCTGAAGTTCTCTGCCCCTGATTTTGCCAGCGACTGGTACCATGAAATAGGCGAATAGGAGGAACTGGAGCGCTTGCCATAATTGGCATTGGAATTAGTCCCGCCTCTGTCCCAGCTCCGTGCCTCACGACGGAGAGTGGGTCAGGGGGAACTGATAAAGTCACGTCCTTCCATGTCGCTCTGTCATCACCCCCCCTCCCCGTGCGCGTGTTTTGTTCCTGTAAGGTGCGTGGGTGGTTCTTTGTTTTGTGTGTTTGAGCTCCATTAAAAAATTAATGCACAGGAAATATCAAACAAGCGTTCAAAGCAATTTTTCATAAAAAAAAAAAATTGGGGGGGGATCAAACTCCACCACTAGTCGCCGGATTTGTCAGAAATGGGAAAACAAAGCTTTACAAAAGGAGCGGTAATCAATAAATCATCGCCAGTCACACATCTAAATAGCTCTGTGCGGCGTGGCACGCAATTAGACAGCTAATGATGGCGAAAACGCCCTTGCGCGCAGCGAGAAAGCCTTCCCCTGGGAAATTTCGCTGCCTCTGCTCATTTATAACAAAGCTGCAGGCTTGCCTAGAGGTGTTACAGATCAAGCCGCAACAACCTCCGAGAGATGGAGTACTCTATTTTCCTGAGGAGGGACGAGACCTAGCGAACACGAGGCTCCATTTGCATGGCTTCAAGCGCCGTTCAAGCGCTGCACTGGGGTGTCTCGGGAGAGATCGGAAGCAGACCCCGTACTACTCACGAGGAAGCCACCCAGCTGAACGGAGCTCTGCCTTTTGGGCTCCTGAGGCAATGCCCTGCGACAGTGGCTCCCCGGATGTCGGACTGCAATGCCCAACTGACTTAATCAATGGAAGTGGAAGGGAGTTGTAGTCTAACCACATCTGGGAACTCAAGACTGAAGGACGCATCCCTGGCTTTGCAAGGGAAGAGAGGGTTCTTCCCTGACTATTTTGTTTCTCTGCTTTCATCTGTCCTGCTTTCTGCTTAGTCTTAGAAGGTATCCTCTATTTGAACTGCTGTCCAGTCTTAGTCTAGAAGATGAAACATAAAGAACCAAAATAAGAAAAAGATCTTGAAGTTGCGTATCCGCAGTTAACGGCAGCTGGAGAGTAGACTGAGAAGGCATGCAGGTCGCCTGGCTACAGTCTCCCCCACTATGCTGAGATGTGTTTGGAGTCCTGTTCATAAATTGTGGCAATTTGGTTTAATTTGGCACCTGTGCATTTAAATTAGCAGGTGCAAATTCTATGCAAATCTCTGCCCTCTTTTCTTGGTGATGCATTTCCTCTGCTTTGGTGGCACATAAAGTGGCCACCCGAGTCCTGCTCATCCTGAATTCTAGGTTAACGAGGATAATTTAGAAAATTGATTCTGGGAGCAGGTCCCATTCAGTTTCCGGGACCTCCAGTTCCTTCAGCATGCTCAGCTGCAGGGGCATCAGCTCTTGGGGGCTGAGCTGTTTTGGCCTCCCCCAGTATCCTTTCAGAGGGGACCAGCCCCCCTCCAATGTGGATGGGGTGAAAGAGGCTGAGCTTCTCCTCCTGCTGCTGCTGTGGAAGGAGGCTGAGCTGAGAGAGGAGGAGCCACCAGCCATTGAAGCCGTGCCAAGTTCAGCTTCATGCTTGGCCTCCTCCTGACGATGCAACGTTGTAAGTGTGATGCCACAAGTGATGCCGGGACCCCTCAATTTCTGAAGCAAGTTGGCTCCTCTGCTCAGCTGTCAGGAGCCAGAGTCAGGAGTATGTAGATCAGCAATATAAATACCAGTCTCAGTGAAGTTAATTCTGTATGCAAAGAATAACAGCGCAGGCCTAGTGATCACAGCAACTCTTTCTGGTAAGTATCGCCCCAATGAGGCAGTTGAAATGACTGCCTTCCCATAAGACTCTTCCTTGGGTTCTCCCCAAGCAATCTCAGGCTCCTTTGTCTCTCGTTGCTCCACCCTCTTCATTTATCTACAGGTTCTCTGAGACCAGTGGGAGGGGAGCTGGTCACAGCAGGAGAGGGGTCTCCCTGGCTTCTTTAGCAGCCTTCCACATCTCTGTCTCCTGGCCTCTGTCCTCTCCTGTTTCTGAGTCTGAACTGCTCTCTGCCACATGCTTCCCTCCTCACTAAACCCTGCTGCCTCTTCAGCTTCTGACACCTCCTCCCAGTCTGCACCCTCTCCTCCCTCTGACCACTCATAGTCATCCCACCACCAACCCCCTGGATCTAAGCCTTCTTCTCTTGGGGGGTTCCCCAGTTGGTACCTCCTACCACTCCTCTTCATACAGATGACAGGCTCCTCCTACCATCTCCTGGGAAGACCCAAATGCCAGGTCAGGATAGGTCTCAGCTGTTCTGCAGGTCTTTCTTTCCTTCATGCCTGATGCCTTGAACCCCGACAGTTGCAGATCAGTCTGGGCGATCCAGCCTGACCTGTAGCAGTCCATGTCTGTCTGTTCCCAAGAACACCAAAAGAGCCTGGGCTGGATTAGGCCAATGGCCCATCTAGTCCAGCATCCTGTTCTCACAGTGGCCAACCAGATGCC
Source organism: Podarcis raffonei (assembly GCF_027172205.1). Taxonomy (NCBI): domain Eukaryota; kingdom Metazoa; phylum Chordata; class Lepidosauria; order Squamata; family Lacertidae; genus Podarcis; species Podarcis raffonei. The sequence goes on from NC_070616.1 coordinate 18,295,724, forward strand.
CTAATGGGAAGCCCAAGATCTGAGCACAAGAGCAGCTCTCCCCTCCCGCAGTGGCTTCCAGCAACTAGTATTCAGAAGCCTTGCTTCCTCGGACTGTCCGGTATTGAACAATGACATTAAATGTTGTCCGATATCAGTTGATAGGCTGAGGTTACAATGCAACAGTGCCAGAGCTAGAGTGACTCTTTATCTATCTATGATGTATACCCAGCGTATGCTAAATGCCAGCCTGGAAAATGCAGCTTTAATAATAGGATCTGGCCATTACTGGCTTGTCACTCACAAGAGTCATCTTTCTGGGGGCTTGTCAGGTCGCTGAGAAATGCAGCAGATCCCCTAATGCCACACAGCACCTCGGGCTGGAAGGAAAAGGTTTGTGACAGCCTCAGGTAGAAGATTCCTTGTTTGGTCCTGGCTCAGATAAGAGCAAGGGCATCAATAACCCACCTGCATGGCTCTTGGGGGGTTTGACGGTGCAGGGGGTGGCAGCGGTGAGGAGAGGCAGGAAGAGATTTAAATAACCCAAGAAAGCCCATTTGTATTCTCCCGACATCTCCGTCTGCAGCCCAATCGCTAGAGTTGGATGCCTTGAGCAATCCATAGTTGCTATAACAACTAACAAAGTGTAATTAGTCAAAGAGGGAAGGGAAAAGGAGCCCCAAATAACAAATGAAAATAATAAAAAAGGAAAGGATTTTGGAAATTTTGTTTTGTTTTGTTTCAGAAACACTCCTAGGGAGCATACTGCAGAAGTGATTTCAGGTGTCTCAGGTGGGGGGAAAAACATCCACAAGATTTGTTACTACTGCTGTTTACCTACCTACAGGAATGATTGCCTGTATGAGAGGTATGGAACTGGTGGCCCTCCAGAGTTTGATGGACTCCAATTTCCATCAGCCCTAGCCAGCACAGCCTATGGTCACTGATGATCAGAGTTGTAGTCCAGCAACATTTGGAGGGCCACAGGTCCCTGCCCCCGGCCTCCATTAATGATAAGTTGAGGTTTTAAGTCAAAGGCTTCAAGATCCCCAAAGTACTTTAGGATGCCATTCAGCTCAGTTACACTCAGAGTATACGCACTGAAATTAATGACCAAGATTAGATGTTGATGAATTTTCAGTAGGCCTTTTTTATATATATATCCCAACCTGTTCTGGCAATGTGGATAACTGAGCTTAAGAATGAAAAAAATAAATGAGGAGCTGAGATGAACCAAAAATGATGGATTTGCCCATCTCTGGGCACATCAGAGCATAAAACCTGGAGCCAGCTCAATGCACACGTGCTTTTTAACTTGCCCCTAGGCATGACTCAATTCACGTAACTGCATTCGCTCAAATGCATAAGAACCTAAGAAGAACCTTGCTGGTTCTGGCCATAGACCCATCTGGTCCAGCATCCTGTTCTCACAGTGGCCAACTGTGGGAAACCCGCAAGCAGGATCTGAGGACAAGAGTGCTTTCCCCCTCATGTGGTTTCCAGCAACTGGTTTTATAGCACTGCTGCCTTCCCAATGTCACATCCCTGTGTAGAGGCAGCTAGAAACAGAGGATAGTCTGGGAAGTAACAGCAGAGCCCTGGACAGTGGAAATGCCTTGGGTGGAGGGAAATGGATATGTAAAATCAATTACAGTAGTTAAAACTGTACCATTGAGCCTTGCAGGAAGCTGTGTGATGAGAAGAGACTCAGACCTCCTTTAACAAAGGGGTAAGAGACTCACCAAGTCTCCTCTGTAAACATGAGTAGACTTATTTCTCTGAAGGGATCCTAATATGCCGCTGCATCCTACAGCAGCTATATGATAGGATACTTTAACCTCCAGTTTTGATTAACCATGGTTTAGTGTTACATCTAAACAGTAAACTGTGGTCAATTATAATTGTTTCCTTGAGGCCAACGTAGCCAACAGCCTCCCTTGGACTTCTCCACAATTGCAATTTGTTAGCTTTATGTGGGCAGAGACCATCCTTTTCTTTTGTCCATGAAACTGTTAAATGTCATGCACACTGACAAAACAACACTCATGAATTGAAATAAATACTTCATCTGTTAAGCTACTGCTGTGTCTCCAATCCATAGCACTTTTTTTGGCGGGGGGATATAATAATTATTACCACTTGTCCATGGCCTGCTCAGGCAGGGTCAAGGGATGTCAGGTCTCATGTAGCAATAAATCCTGTGCCCTTGGACAGAAGGATTCATTACTGGAGTCAAGAAATGGGTTGACTTTAGCCTGACACTGTATCAAGAGGTGGCAAGTTTGCTTTCCATTGGGCTGTCTAATCAGTTCAAAGGCGTGCACAGGCAAGCAGTTTTAGTTAGCCTCCTCACCTCAAGGTCTGCGCTATTAACCCATTTTGGGGATCTAAATAACTTCCTTTGGACTTTCTCCAGGGGGAACTTTTGTTCAGTCCATATGTCACAGAAGAAAACTGGTAGGGCTGACAACCAATCCTGCCTAGCCAGTTTGTTTGGAGGTTTCTTCATATGACTGGAAACAGAATTTTTGTTAAGGAAAGCTCCTCCACTGGTATGTTTCTAAAAATAATAGTTACAATTTAGATCAGGGATGGGGAAACCTGTACCGCTGCCCCCAATATTATTGGACTCCAACACCCATCAGCCCCAGCCCCCAGCAAGCGTGGCCAATGGCCAGCAATGATGGGAGTTGTAGCCTAACAATGCCTGGAAGACCACAAGTTTCCCCATTCCAGACTAAGGGGCTATCTGTGCTATACATTTAAAGCAGCATTATGCCACTTTAACCAGTCATGAGTTCCCTGAGAGAATCCTGGGAGATGTGGTTTGTTAAGGGTGCCAAGTTAGGAGACCCATAGAGCAACAGTTTGCAGAGTGGCTGAACAGCAAATCCTTCTTCCCAGGCAGCTCTGGATAGAAATGTAGTTCCTATTCAGATATCTAAATATCTTAAGTGTTGTTGCATAGAAGATGGAGCCAGCTTGTTTCCTGCTGCTCCTGAGGGTGGGACCATAACCAATGGATTCAAATGAGAAGAAAGGAGGTTCCAACTAAACATTGGGGGGGGGGAACCTTCTGACAGCAAGAGCTGTTCTATTGGAATGGATTCCCTTGGGAGGTGCTGGACTCTCCTTCAATGGAGGTTTTTAAACAGAGGTTGGGTGGCCATGTGTCAGGGATGCTTTAGTGGGGATTCCTGCCTCGCAGGGGGTTGATCCCTTGGGATCCCTTCCAACTCTACAATTGTATGATTCTAATCTATATTCCAACAAGTTATATCTAGGAGTTATTTTTTTTTAAAAAAAAAAGATTTAAGCTATGAAAGGGCTATCCATAACTCTTGACATTCACTGGCTGGAGGAAGTCAAGGGTACACCAGGGGTGTGAAAACAGACACGGGTCCTTTTCTTCAATTTGGTGGCAACTTCCCATTAACATGGAAAGGAAAATCCCATCTCTAATAAGTGTGACATGTGTACAAAGGTGTGGACTATCATCTACAAAGTCACTGTCAAAAATGTTGGATCAAACAGCGACAACACCACTATGAATGGTATGTGTAGAAAGACTCTAAGTAAAATCTAAAGCTATGGTTCTATGTCCATTAACTTCAGTGGGAAGAATTAGCATTGGCTACAACCCATATACAGTGGTACCTCAGGTTAAGTACTTAATTCATTCTGGAGGTCCATACTTAACCTGAAACTGTTCTTAACCTGAAGCACCACTTCAGCTAATGGGGCCTCCCGCTGCCGCTGCGCCGCTGCTGCACGATTTCTGTTCTCATCCTGAAGCAAAGTTCTTAACCTGAAGCACTTTTTCTGGGTTAGAGGAGTCTGTAGCCTGAAGCGTATGTAACCTGAAGTGTATGTAACCCGAGGTACCACTGTATACACACACACACACAAACACACACACACACATGGATCTTTTCTCCTTAATGTTTCTTCCTCTCTCTGCACACTCTAGTCCAAAGTACATAGCCTCCAACGTCTGGCAGATTAAAGATGTTTACAAGCATGTCCCTTTTCTATTCTCATATCAAGGATCATTACTTGAACTCCCACACATTGCTGAAGGCTCTCCTCTTTCTGCTGTTTGCTGCATTCATGCATTCCTCAATAAGCCACCCTGCACTATTCTAAAAGGTGGAGTAAGCTGGTGCTCTTTGAGCTAAGCATAGGCTGGACAAAACATCGTTTCCTACCATCACCCGTTGAAAATGAGCTTCACAGTCACATCTTGCAGCAGGTTGTGCAAATTTACATGTCACCTTAGTGTGTATGTGTTTATGTGCATGTGCTTTGCAGGCAAGATGCAGACACAGCGACATCGCTTCTTAAGGGAGCCTGGGGAAGAATTAGATCTCAAAAAGACAACTGTAGCAGCTCATGCGAATGATATGCAACTTCGCATGTCTCAGGATGCCAAAATAAGTATAGCAATTCACACATAACAGAGACAGAGATTTCCCTTGGACCAGTTCCAGTGAAAAGGCAGTGCCCTTGGCAAATAAGAACAATTAGAATTACAAATAAAAGGCACAAAAGCAATTTTCACAAATCAGCCGCGCTATTTCTGATGCTCAGGGTGTGAGTGCCATTGCTTATGCAGCCCAAGTGTCACCACCTTTGCATGAGAGGGCTTGAGAAGCTAGTGGTAACTCCAAGAATTGCAAATGTATAAATTATCCTTTGGGGGGCGGGGGCGGACACCATAAACTGAGTGCGACTGAGTGTTCTCAGTTGATGTAGAATGCTGCTTTATTGTTTTGCCCCCATGTGAAAAAAACAAACAAAAAACAGAAGACGGAAATGGGATAGAATGAAATGGTTTAGAACAGCAGCACTGAATTCTAAAACAGCAACACTCCACTCAGTGACATTGAATTGCAATTCCCATTTATTCTGCCATAATTTGAGTTCAAATCCAGAACGCTGGTTCTTTATGGACCAGAATGGGCTGACAGTTTGTGGAATGGAAGGCAAAATAGAGAAGAAGACTCTTCCAGAAGTAGCCCCCCACCCCAGCCCACCCCACAAAGGGAAAGATCCCTGCAGCAAACTTAGCCAGCCTCTAACCAGCTTGGCTGCACAGTTCTTAAGCCTGTTGCACAAGTCCTGTAGCTGACAATTCATGAGGCCATGCAAACCTCCCTTTTGAACGGTCTTGCCTTTTAGGGTTGACTATACTCATCTTGTTTTGATGCTTGTGCTCTGGCCTAATGGGCAAGAGAGAGTCTACTTCCTTAGCCTGCAGAGCAGGGTTGAAGAAATGGTGGCCATCCAAATAGTGTTGAACCCTTGCTTCCATCACCCTATGTTGGCTGGCACTGATGGGAGCTGAAGTCCAACAATCTCTAGAAGGCCACAGCTTCCACATCCATGCAGAGATAATCCCAGAAGGTGGCGGCTGTCATCCAAGGACTCCTCAGGAAGAGCTTCAGACTAACCCTGGTTCTTTGCCAGCTGGAGCAAGTCCTAGAGTATATTAAAAGTGGACACAGACTCATCATAGTTACCAATCCAATGGTTCCTGGTTCAGCCCAGCTCTGGGTTTAGTCAGGAGATGGTCAGTGATGGTCAGATTGGTTCTGTGCTTGGTTCCAGAAGGCAAGACTAGATATAACAGGCTTAAGCAGCAAGAGGGTTTTGCATGGACACCAGAAGATCCATAAAACAAGATGGCGGGTAATTCTCCAGAGAAGTGGCAGAGTTTTCTTTACTGGTGGTCTAGTTAATTTATTAACAAAATTAATGAAGGTGGAACAAAAGAGAAAAAATAATAATAGAATCATAGAATTGTAGAATTGGAAGGGACCATGAGGGTCATCTAGTCCAACCCCCTGCAATGCAGGAATCTTTTGCCAATGTGGGGCTCAAATCCTTGACCATGAGATTAAGAGCCTCATGCTCTTCCAATTGACAGTGGCGTAGCGTGGGGGGGTGCAGGGGGGCCCGGCCGCACCGGGCACAACATCTGGGGGTTAGGGTTAGGGGGCACAAATCCATGGGTTAGGGGGCGCAAATCCACGGGTTAGGGGGCGCAAATTACTTGCCTGGCCCCGGGTGCTGACAACCCACGCTACGCCACTGCCAACTGAGCTGCCATAATTATATATTTCTAAAAAATGTATTAAAGAAAGAAATAACCACCTTAACCCTCCAATAGGAATCCACATGAAATTGGTATCTATAAGAAATAGGTTCAAATGGAGGCAAGACAGTGAGGTCTCAAGGCTATTATGTGATAGGCGGTGGTGTTTATCCTTCCAGGCTTGAAGTTTAAGTCTCTTAGCGACCACAAGGTCTCTCAAAATCCACTTTTCTTGCTCTGCTGTTAATCCCTATACTAAGGGAATAGAATTTAAAAATACATGAGCATCTGCAAATAGCAAGCATTTCACCAGTACAAAATTGATATGGCAGCAACTTCAGATCAAACAGAATATATTATGGGATGTGCCCACTTGTGGTCTTCAAGTTTGCTGATGATGCTCTACTTATGGATTTCTTGCTTAGAATAGATCAGAGTTCTTCTCTACCTTGGGCCCCAAGTTCTTGATGGACTTTGGCTTCCATCACCCCCAAGCAACTTAGCCTATGGTCTGGAATGATGGAGGTCCAACAATATCTAGGGACCTAAGGCTGAAGAAGGCTGAATTAAATGCCCTAAACCTTCCCATCCAAATATGTGATGCCTAAGGCTGATGTCCCATGCACACTTATCTGGGAATAAACCCCATTGAACACCATGAGACTTAGTAGGGATATGAGAAGGCCCCTCTCGCCATTTCATCCTGTATCTGTTGTGTGCAGCGCTGTTTCCACTCCACTGCAGTTCATCTCCCACACTTTCCTCTTTTTTTCACTTTGCACTGTGCCAAAATTACGCAACTTATGTAATTTATGGATCATATTCAACTAAATTTTACTCAGGGTAGGCCTGTTAAAATTAATGGACCTAACTTAGTCATGTTTGTTCATTTCAATGGGTCTGCGCTGAGTAAGGCTGAGCTGAACACCACCCTACATAGTTAATTATGTAAATTGCATAAAGTATGGTGTCATTATGTTAGACCACTCCATTCATTTCAGTGCAAAGGAAACACAAATCAAGTTGGGTGGGGGTGGGGTAACATAATCAATTACATATCAACTGCAGACTGGAAGTGACAACAGGGATTGATTCGCTGGATTGATTTCTGTTATGGATACGGGAGGTATAACCGAACACCAGCAATTTCTGCTCCTGTTTCTGTTTTAGCCAGAATTCCCTGACATCCCTACATCCGAGAAGGCAAGCACAGGCAATTGTGACTCTTTCCTTGTTTCTCTGGTTGGCAGAAATGTGGATGTCATCTTGCCCCTCATTTCCCTTGAAGAGTAAGAGGGCAGAATTATAGACAGGCCAGTCGAATCTGCAAGAGGGGGAAGAGGGGGAAGAGAAAAGCCCGTTATGCCAGCCAGCCATCACAACATCTCACAGACAATGCGGAACAATAAGGGGGAGGGAGAAAAGAGAGGCTGTTATAATACACCTCGCACAATAGCAGCAATAGTCTCCTGGCAGCAAACATCCGTGCACTTGACTGCAAAGAAGAAAAGAGTGTTACAGAAGGAGGCACATGAAAGGAATTTTCTGCACACACAAAAAAACTAAAGGCAAAACACAATAGTGTATATTTCAGGCCTCTGAAAAGGCAGCATGGCAGTAGCATTAAGGAGACGAGATAGCCTAATGGATTGAGAGCAAAGGGTGGCAATATTGAGGGTAGGGGAGAGGCAGGAACTCCATCAACAGTTATATACATCCTTCCTGTGTAGAAAACCCATCCTTTCAATATATTCAAGTCATTTAAGGAGGAAAAGGGCGGCAGTGGTGGGGGGCGGGTGTGGAGAATAAAAGAAGGATCCTGTTTATTTCACCCTGAATTAATCTTTATCTGGTTTTTTCTTTGCTTGTATGGGAACAAGGCAAGGTATGAATATTTCATTTCTGCATCTAAAGATCCAAGAGCCTTTACCGTCCCTGGAATGAGTGGTATCCATAAAAGGGGATCCCATGTGAGTACTACAGTGGGTGGCAAGATCAGAGGAGGCCAAGGGGCACCTTGCACAAAATCAGAGACAGGCTGGCTTCTGGAGAAGTCATCTCCATATAATATTAGCCCAGGGAGAACATGCTTATTTGAGCCAGAAGAAGAAAGAAAATGTACAGGAAGATAGTAGCGGCCGGTTTTCATGCCCCCCAACTTGGATGGCTTTTAAAAAGGATCAGAGAAAATTGTGGAAGACAAGGCTATCAATGGTTCCCAGCCATCAGGGATGGATAAAGGCACCAGTTTCGATTCCATCCTGTATTTGTTGCAGGCAACACTGTTTCCATTCTGCAACATTTCATCTTCCATCAAAAGCTATGGCATTTGTCTCACTGTCTGCAAAAATTACTCAGCTTATTTAGCTTATGCAATATATGCAATGAATTATGTAAATGATATTGGCATTATGCCAATTCCATGCCATTCATTTCAGAGCACAGGAAATGCTATTCAAAGAGGGGGTGGGAACAACCCATTTCCTATTTGTGGACTGAAAGCAGCAAGAACAGTGGTTGGATTCACTGGATCAACTTCCTCAGTTGGTTTGAGCGTGGTGTTGATAACGCCAAGGCTGCAGGTTCAATCCCCGTAAGGGACAGCAGTAGATTCCTGCATTGCAGAGAGTTGGACTAGATGATTCTCAGGGTCCCTTCCAACTCTATGATAAGTGCAATTTGTGTAAGTGAATTCTGGACATGGGATGAATATGCAGATGCTGGCAATTTCTACTCCAGTTTCCATTTTTAGTTGGAATTCTCTGGGATCCCTACTAGCCATGATGGCTATGGTCTACTTCCACCATCAGAGGCCATATGTCTCTGAATGCCAGTTGCTGTTGTGCTCAAGTTACTGCCTACCATGGAGGCAGAAGAGCATTATGTCTAGTAGCCCTGGAGAGCCTCACCCCTGAATTTGGCCAATCCTCTTGTAAAGCCAACCAAGTTGGCGGCCATCCCTGCCTCCCATGGGAACCCTGGGTAGTCTAACTCAGGGTTTCCCAAACTTGGGTCTCTAGCTGCTTTTGGACTACAATTCCCATCATCCCTGACCACTGGTCCTAATAGCTAGGGATGATGGGAGTTGTAGTCCAACAACAGCTGAAGACCCAAGTTTGGGAAACTCTCATCTAACTACATGAAGGACTTTCTTTTCTCCGTCCTGAATCCTCCAGCGTTCAGCTTCATTGCAAGTCCATGAGTTCTAGTGTTCTGAGAGTGGAAGAAAAGCGTTTCTCTATCCACTTTCTCCATGCCACCCATACTTTTATAAACCATCTATCATGTCTCCTCTCACTTGCCTATTCTCTAAAAGTCCCAAATGCTCCAGCCTTTCCTCATAGGGGAATCACTCCATCCCCTTGATCATTTCTGTTGACCTTTTCTGAACTGAATGCCATTCTGAACTGAATGGAAACATTTTTGACCAGCACACTTGTCTCACAGCGACCGGTGGGAAGCCCACCAGCAGGGCCTGAGGGCAGCAGCACTTTCCCCACTTGGGATCTCCAGCAATTTCTGTTCAGAAGCATACTGCCTCCAACAGTGGAGGTAGAACAATGACATCCTCCTTCTCCACGAAGGCAGAAATTCCAAAACAGTCAATTTTTTCTAAATAAATAAATAAATCTACCTTACACAGGTCCAGCTGCTGAATTAGCTCCTGAAGTTCCTTCAACAACCTCCCCTCCTAAAAGGAAGAGGATGAGACAGGAGGGAGGAGAGGGTGGAAAGGTCGCCCCTGTTGTCTGACTTTTGTTTACTGTCTTCTTTACGGAGCTGCCACACACACACACAAAAAACACTCATTAGGCGTTGTTGATTTTCATTAATGTTGATTCACCAGGAGCTTACTCAATCTTCTGTGACCAACAACCTCTGTTCCCAAGGGAGAACAAAGCTGTTGAGCAAATTAGCCCGACAGATTGTAGGTAATGCGAGGCAGAGTGAAGTACCGTAACAGGAGGCGTGCACATTAGTGTGGGGTGCAGGGGAACAATAAACCTTCTCCAGACAATGCACATATTGGGTGAAGTATATCAGAAGAGATGCTCAGGTACGCTCACTTAACCACTGATGCTCAAGCGTCCCTTTGCACCCTTCTTGAGACATATCAACAGGTGCTGTTGAAATCCCCTGTTCTAAGGCAGGGGTGGGGAGTGTTTTTCAGCTAAAGGGCTGCATTTCCTTCTGGGCAACTTTCTGGGGCCCACATGGCAGTGCTGGGTGAGGCCAGAGGCAACAGCTGGCAGAGCAACAAATACAAATATTACCTTTGTACATTAAGGAGATAGCTGCACTTCAGCTTGTGTTTTCAGGTTGGGTAGTACAAATTTGGTAGGGTGGCATTAAAACTGAGGTCCAGCGCTGAGGGCCTTCTGGCGGTTCCCTCACTGTGAGAGGTGAGGTTACAGGGAACCAGGCAGAGGGCCTTCTTGGTAGTGGTGCCCACCCTGTGGAATGCCCTCCCATCAGATGTCAAAAAAATAAACAACTGACTTTTTGAAGACATCTGAAGGCAGCCCTGTTTAGGGAAGTTTTTAATGTTTGACCTTTTATTGTGTTTTTAATATCCTGTTGGAAGCCGCCCAGAGTGGCTGGGGAAATCCAGCCAGATGGGTGGGTATGAATATAAATATTAATGTCATCATCATCATCATCATAAACCATGAACTGAGGAAACTCATCCTCCATTCCTAGCTCCAGCCCAGGCTGTTCTCATCTGGTATGAGGGTTGGCCCATGCTGTACCATCATTCACCTCTTGCTTGTTATGCTCTGAGCCTCTTGGCCTTAGGCATTCCCCACTGTCCCTGACACTGATAGATCCTGATAGACCTCTGCAAACCTGACCCTCACCTCCAGCTTCTGTGCTGCAGACCCACTAACTCATCCCACATGTGCAGCTTCCGGGAGTGGCATTGAGTTGGTAATGACTTTCCTTTGCCCACATGTGCTGGGTGGTAGGTTTTTTATTTTTATTTTTTTTAGTTGGTTGGTCTGGAGGTGAAAGGCTCCCGATCCCATTACCAATCCAATTTCTCAGATTCCTACGGGTTAGATAGGAATTGCTAGACCAGAACGGGCCGACGGTCCATTGAGCTTGGTATCTCCTCCGAAACACCAGCTACTGTTTGGCTCTTAAATAAAAGCCATCCTGTTATTGGCTTTATAATTGAACAGCACATTGAGATGTACATATCTCATGCATTAAAGTGCAAGCAGGGTGTGTGTGTGTGTGTGTGTCAACATTTCGCTGGGATCGTACAATGGCTACATGCTGCTAAAATCTAGCCAGGGTTCTCTCAAGATCCAACCTCTGAAATGAAGTCATCATTATATTAAAGGTAAAGGGACCCCGACCATTAGGTCCAGTCACGGACAACTCTGGGGTTCTAGCGCTCATCTCATTTTACTGGCCGAGGGAGCTGGCGTACAGCTTCTGGGTCATGTGGCCACCATGACTAAGCTGCTTCTGGCGAACCAGAGCAGCACATGGAAACACCGTTTACCTTCCTGCCGGAGGGGTACCTATTTATCTACTTGCACTTCGTGCTTTCAAAATGCTAGGTTGGCAGGAGCAGGGACTGAGCAACGGGAGCTCACCCCATCACGGGGATTCGAACTGCCGACCTTCTGATTGGCAAGCCCTAGGCTCTGTGCTTTAACCCACAGCGCCACCTGCATCCCTCATCATTATATTACAAACCTTTTATTGGCATCACATACAAACATCCAAAACAAATCAATACAGAATTACCACTTTCCCAGTGGCACAAAACATTTGCTAAAAGAAAGGAGGCATAGCAGTCTATCGTTACATCTCTAGGTCCCCAGGGAGATCAGACGTCTGCAGTGTATTTCGATGACAAAAAAACCAAATAGAGATATTTAGCCACTAACCTGGTGAGCTCCTGATCTTTCCCCAGTAATAGAAAATGTATGACCTCCAACTCTGTTTTCCATTTGGGGATGGAAAGTTGATCTAGAAATTGCTGAGGGAGATCAGCATATAGTTTACAATTAAGAACCCTATGTGTAAGGGTTTCCACCAGGTGGTCTTCACATGAGCAAGTTCTTTCTCCTTCCACCCTGCCTAAGAACCTTCCCCAAAGGAGGTTTGATGGGTTTGAATTAAACCTGGCCAGTGAAAATGCCCTTCTTTCTTGAGGGTTAAGCCAAAATTAAAGGTAATTGTGGTTAGTTTCATGTGCCCAAGAAAGTTGAAAATAAAAGGGGAACATGTTTTCTCTGCTGCTACTGTTAGTTCTTGGCGTTCAATATCCCACAACCTAGTTTTTATTACAACTTTGAAAAAAAAGAAGGCTTGAATTCCGCTTGGGATTTGGTATGTCCTCTTGAAGTCTCTGCAAAGTGAGGCACAGTTCCCCCTCCCATTTTGGAGAATGGGAAAAAGGGTGGGGAGAGATTGCCTGCTTCACACATGCAAGTGAAGGACAAGATGACACCCCTTCCCTTAATTCCACATACAGAATTTTACTGGATGGACAGTTGACTCTTAACTTCAGTGCTGGCGATTGGGTGATGGAATATATCAATATGCTTCCTTTCCACAGTGGGCTGTGCACAAAGCAGCTTACCACAGACACCCACATATCAGACCACAAGGTTGGCATGATTCTCAGAAGAATCACAAGGTTAGTATAATGCAACAGAAAAAAGGCTAATGCAATTCTAGGCAACGTTCACAGAAGCATAGTGCCCAGATCAAAGGAAGTAATAGTACCACTTTATTCAGCCCTGGTAAAATTACATCTGGAGCACTGTGTCCAGTTCTGGGTGCCACTATTTAAGAAAGATACTGACACACTGGAAGGGGTGCAGAGGGGGTTGACCAAGATGACAAAGGGTCTGGAGCCGGGTGCGTTTAGCCTAGAGAAGAGAAGACTGAGAGGAGATATGACAGCCATCTTTAAAAATCTGAAGTGCTGCCATACGGAAGGAAGCTTGTTTTCTGATGCTCCAGAGGGTAGACCAGAACCAAAATGTTTAAATGGCAAGAAAGGAGATTTTGACCAAACATCAGGAAGAACTTTCTGATGGTAATAGCTGTTCAACAGTAGAACAGACTCCTTCAGAAGGTGGTGGATTCTCCTTCATTGGAGGTTTTTCAACAAAACAGTCACATATCAGGTCTTGTTATACTTAGCCACCTGGATTAAATACAGTTCAGTGGGAGTGAGAACCCCAGTCTAGATAATTGACAGCTGGCTCCAATATATCTTCTCCACAGTAGACTAACAACCGCAAAAGGAAAATGAGGAGGAGGTCAATGATGGTGACTCCTCAGCCTCCTGAAAGTTCCAGCTGCTAGTTCAGGTCTTCATCTTCAAAGTATGGGCTTCTTCCATGACTCCTTTTCCTAGGATAGCCAGATGACAGGACAACTTCTTTATTTCACTTGGGCCCATTCAACAAATGTGGAGCAACTGCCATAAAATCCAAGTGTGCACATTTATCATCTCGTATGATAGAGATAAGTCCTGGATGCATATAGGAATGTAGGAAGTTGCTCTCTCCTGAGTCAGGTCGTTGGCCCATCTCGTTCTGTATTGATCACACTTGAGTGGCAGTGGCTCCATAGGACAAGGGACATTCCCAGTCCTACCTGGAGATGCCATTGGGCTTTAAACTTGCAAAGCAGATGCTCTATTGTTGGACTATGGCCCTTCTCCCACCTTGGCATCAAAGTTGCAGAGTGGAGTACCAATGGAAGAAAGCAACTTAGCATCAAGAAGGCAGAGTCCCCTTGCAACACCCTGTTGTGCCATAGAGCAAGATTCAGAAATGAGTGTTGGAGTCATGGTGTCACGGTCCAGTTCATGGGCAATCAAATTCCTGGCAGGGGATGTCGGGACTGGGGGCAAGATGGCGGGGCGGGAAGAGGAACAGGGGTCCAGAAGGCAGGAACCAGGAGCCAAGAGTCCAAGGGTCAGAGAGCCGGGGGTCATGAAGCTGGGGTCCGAGGATCAAGAAGCAGGGAGTCAAGAAGCCGAGGTTCAAGGATCAGGAAGCAAAAAGCCAAATACAGCAAGGCAGGAAGCGTGTTGCTGTGGCAAAGAGTCGAAGGGAAATGCTGACCTTATATTCCTTCTCAGCTCTTGCCACCAGGTGCTGTGAGTTACCAATTGGCCTCACCTGTGAGGCCGCGTCTTGCCTCTTCAGAACAAACTTAGGAAGACCCCAGTCCTGCAAAGTCCTTTTGGTCACAGGGCCTGGCTCCTACACACACACCTGACACATGGTTGTCTTGTGAATGAGGCTCCATACTGAGGGGTCATTAGTTGGAAGTGGTCATAACTCATCTTCACTTTCTGAGCCTTTCATATTTTTTCGAGAACCCCACTCCCCTTCCACAGGATCTACTCAGAGGAACATAAGAACATAAGAAGAGCCTGCTGGATCAGGCCAATAGCTCATCTAGTCCAGCATCCTCTTCTCACAGTGGCCAACCAGATCCCTATGGGAAACCTGCAAGCTGGATTCAGACACAAGAGGCCTCTCCCTTTCTGTGGCTTCTGGAAATTGGTATTCAGTAGCTTTGCTGCCTTTGACCATGGAGGCAGAACATAGGCATCATGGCTAGTTGACACTGATAGCTCTCTCCTCCATGAATTTGTCTAATCTTCTTTTTAAGCCATCTAGGTTGTTGGCCATCACTGCCTTCTGTGGGAGCGAGTTCCATAGTTTAACTCCGTGCTGCTTAAAGAAGGACTTTCTTGGGAGAGCAATTTGTGTGCCCACCCATGTGATCTTCTCTCTAATTGAGTAAACTGTGTGAAAAGCAAGCAAATGTGCACAAATCAATAGAGAAATAATTTTTTGTAAATTGTGGACATAAATCATTGGAGATCTACAGGATGTTTGTGTTTGTTAAAGAGCAAGGTGGGGGGGGGGAAGCGAAGCAAATCAATTTTCTTTATTAAAACACAATCACTCCGTCTATTACTCCTTTAGGAGAAGGCTGACTAGGGAGGGCAGGAGGAGAGCTCAGGCAATTGCTTCACTTAAGCATGGATAATAGGAAAAGTTTGTTATGCGCCACAGATTGACAGGAGGTTGTAAACAAATGAAGAAGGGACGGAGATCTTGAAGCCTTGGGGAATGCTCCAATGTTTGTGCTTGGAACTTTGCATTGCTTTGGCAAGTGTGTGTTCCAAATAAAGTAGTGGAGAATTAAGGAGGGAACTGTATCACCATTTTTAAGTAACATTTTGCAAGGTTTAAAATTATTTTTCAAATAACTATTTGTGACTTCCCTGGGAGATGAGAGAGAGAGAGAGAGAGAGAGAGAGAGAGAGAGAGAGAGAGAGAGACTAGAGAGAGAATGTGAAAACAGAAGGAAGCAGAAAATCTAATTATTGGGAGGGAGGTGTCACACAGCCATTGAACTGCTTTGCTGCATTAATTAGCAACTTTATAGTGCCAAAAAGAAGAGTCACAACCCAGAAGCTCCGAGCTGTTTGTGGCTTTGTGTCCCGCTGTGATCTTAGTGCATGACGACCCCGAAACGTTATCTTGTGTGCACTATTTCAGATGGAACTCCAGGGTGCAGTGACAATGCTTGCTGCTTAAAATGCCTCTAGGCCTCTTCCTTCGGCTTGCAAGCTGCAGGGTAGAAAGAACTTTCTGAACAGGAGAAGGATGTTCCTTCAAGCTCAGAGCTATATGTTGTCTGACTTCCAAGGATGGAAGTAGAGAATCAGAAGGATAGCAGAAGGATAGACGACCAAAGGAGGTTAGGAGACATTTTTTTAAAAAAATATGTCCAGATGACTTGCTGTAAATAAATTTAGAAAAAAATGAAGAAGATAGCCCTATCTAATTGGCTGCAGTAGCGAAGGATCAAACTTTCATGTTCATAGACAGTATCCACGAAAACCAGAGGATCTCCTTGAGAACTTCCAAGAGGACACCTCTTGGATCTTCACTGTGGGATAAAGGACACTGGAAAAGGCCTTTGGTAGGAGCTAGCAGGGCTGTTTGTATGAGGCTTAAAGTCCACGGTTTGTTTTTGAAGCAAAGTAATCAAGAACGGGCTCAGTAGTGATGCCACAGCAGATTGGACAGAACTTGGACTGAAAATGTTGCCATAGCTTTGTCTCCATTTGATTTATGCAAGAATATAAGAAGGGGCAGCAGAATCAGACCAATGACCCATCTAGCATAGCATCTTGTTCTCACCAGAGTGGTGTAGTGGTTAAGAGTGATAGACTTGTAATCTGGGGAACCCGGTTTGTATCTCCACTCCTCCACATGCAGCTGCTGGGTGACCTTGGGCTAGTCACACTTCTCTGAAGTCTCTTAGCCCCACTCACCTCACAGAGTGTTTGTTGTGGGGGAGGAAGGGAAAGGAGACTCCTTCAGGTAGTGATAAAGTGGGATATCAAATCCAAACTCCAGACTCCTCCTCCTCCTCACAGTGACCAACCTGATGCCTATGAGGAGACTGAAAGAGGGTCCTGATCACAACAGCAGTCTCAATGTTTCTGATTCCCAGCTGCTGGTACTCAGAGGCACATTGCCTCTTGCAGAGGAGGCAGAACATAGCCATCATTGCTGGTAGCCATCAATAGCATTATCTTCCATGAATTTGTTTAATTTAAAGCTATCTTTGTCTTTAAAGTCCAGCTGTTGTGTTCTGGTTCTATGGATAACAAGGAGAACCAGAGTGATTTGGGCCATGGTGTCTCATTCCCAAATTGGGTCACACCATTAACAATGGGTCTTGAGGTGGATCAGGGTCCCCCTAAGTTTCTAAGCCACTCTGTGGCCTCAGTTTTTCCAAAAATGTTTAATGCGCAACCTTGTTTTTGTAAAAATATTTCCTGAGAAATGAAAGCATGCTGACTGGGGAAATTCCCAGAGCTCAACAGGGAGGGAGCTGAGAGGTGGGAAATGATCGTTTGCTTCGACAGACAGGCCTAGTCTTGAATCAGAGTGAAATGTTTTCTGAGGCCGCATCAATCAGGGTGATTTGGGGGCGGGATGCTGAAGTGCATAGACCTGGTTGTTCTTTGAATGGGTTGACATGCTTCTCATAGTTTTGGCTGCGGAATTGGTGTGCCTGCTTCTTTCCCAATCATACTCCCAGTTAAGTAGTGGGTGAACATATCAGACGACACAGTGATTCTTCAACAGCTCTTGTTTATTCACAGGCCAGGACAGAACTGAACTGAAGGGTTCAGTCAGTCTGCTTATATAGAGCTCCAGTACAATGTAACTGTAACAATTTTATAAAACTATCCAATCACTGAACGTCACTTTCGATCCCTTATTTGCATAACTATCTACAGTATCCCCCTGCTGGCCCAGGGTGAAAACTTCAGTACATAACACTCCCCCCCCCAAAAAAAACTATTAAAAACTATAGCTTTCACTCTCTCTTTTCTTAGTAGCGGGCACAACAAGGAGAACAGCAGTGAGGGGGAAACAGGGCTTTTCCAGGTTACTTTTTTAAAAAATAATCAAGTTAAAATCACCTAGTGTGACAGCCCCTGGACCTATTTGTCTGAACTTTGGCAGGTTTCCTACCCAGGAACACCTCCCTCATGTCTCCAGTTTTCAAATTAATTGCCCAACAAAGACTTAGGTGAGGGAACATAATTTCGACTTCCCCACCCCAAAGCCGTTGAGTCAGCTTTGTGGGAAAATTGTTGCACTTTCTGAATTTTGCCATGCTTCATCCCCTCACAAGGGGTGATCAGGCTGCTGCAGTACAATTAAAAAGTTAGAGACGTTTTATTTATTCATTCTGAAAAATCAAATCACATCTATAAATTCCTTCTATTAAAAAAAAGCCTTGGATGGGTCTGCCTGAAGTTTGGCAGACGGAATCCTTTGCCTGCAAATTCCACCCACTTTGTGAAAAGGACATAGAGGATATAGCTATTTTTAGATCCCTCAATATAGTAAATGAGGGATAAACATAACTTTGGATTTAAAAGCCAGATTTGGACCCAAATAGCAGATTGAATCAGAATGACGCAGAGTTGATATGATACAGATCAGTCTGTTTCCAAACACGACAGATACAAAGCAAATTTTGTGGTTGTACACACACACAGTGCTCTTCCTGATTTTATACATTTTGTTTTGGTATTGTTTTATGCTTGCTTGTTTTTTCTGGGTTTTTTTTGTTTGTTTTAAATTGTTACGATGTTTAATCACATTTAATGATTTTACTGAAATTCTTAGCTGTGCTGTTGTGGAACCGAAAGACAGAACAGCTATCGGCTGGGCAGGGGAGAGAGAAAGGAAGCAACGGCGCATATCAAACTCATGTTGTAGGAGGTGCATTAAAGTTACAAACCAACATCATTAGACTCACAAACAGGTCCTCTGCTCCTACAACAGCTCCCCCAGGTTGCTAAGACTTCCTTTAGGATAGAACTAAAGGTGGTTCGGAATGGGTCCTGTGGTTGCCTAGCAACAGCAACTCCAGCCTCTCCATCCTAGGAGTAATATATATATATATATATATATATATATATATATATATATATATATATATATATATGTCCAAATAGAGCTGCAGCTGTGAAAAAGGACAGTTGTGGGTACCTGGAAGCTACTAGATGATCAACAACATACCCTCCAAGTGTCCCAGTTTTCCAGGGACAGTAACAGAATTATAAAAGGCATCCCGGCTTCTGATTTGATCCTGGAATGTCCCTATTTTCCCCGCCAGTGCTGCTGCTGAGCTCGGAGAGGAGGATGTGCTTCTGCTTGTCCTGAGTGGCAGTGGTGAGGGAGCATCTTGTTGCCCCCCATGGCTGCTGCTGCTTCCGGTCTCCTCCCTGGTAGCAGCTGCTGGAAAGCGGATAAGAGGAGCTGCTGCTGAAGCCAAGGCCCAGCCCCATGTGATGTGTCAGTTCTGAAGGGCAGGCAGAAGGCAGAGGCCACCCTGGGTGGAAAGAAAGAGAGAGCAGAATGCAAGAACTCTTGGTTGTTGTTTTTTTTAGAAAATTAAATGCTTCGTGCTTTCACATCTATTTTTACTCCTTTCTAAAATTTATTTATGTTTTTCTTTTTGTCAATCTACCAAATAATAAAACAAAACCAGGGTTTTCTCAGGATGCTGGAAGAGGTGTGTGCTGTGTCCCATTGGTGCAACGGTGGTGACACTTGCCCTTCTTCTGATAGGAAATGCTTGGTGGGGGGCAGGATGAGACAAAAAATGGGGGTGAGGAGGGTCAGTGGGTGTGTGTTCATCAGAGTGTTCACCCTATTTTCATCTGAGGAATGTTGGAGGGTATGTCAACAATCAGTGCAGGCCTAGTTCCTTCGGACAAATGTCTCATGTGACCATAGCTGGGCCATTCCTGTTATGTATTCAGTCGTCTGTGTTTGCCTGATCTTGAGTCTGGACTAAGGAATCTGAGCTCCTGCGTTCTGATTTGATACATGATATTCAATCACAGAACATTTCAGGATTTGGGCCTCTGCCATTGGCCCTTAAACTCTGAGTCCTGATTCGCAGCCTGGAAGTTTAGACAGCCAATCATGTTGGGAGTGGGAGTGGCCTTCAGAAATGGATATAAGCATTTGCTTTGCTCCTGATGTCCAGTTCCGTCAATAAAGGTTCTTGTTGTTATCACTTTGTCTTGCCTCATGGGAACCCACCTACACTTCAATTCCTAATTTCTGACTTTGTTGCTTGTTGCTCTTTAAGTGACCAACACCATTTTTATAATTGTCAATGTCTTGATTGCCTTTTCCTGACATTCCAGGTAATTTCAATGGCTTCTTCTAGTATTCCACACAAATGGATTTTTTTAAATACAAAAAAATATACAGTAATAAAACACAGGAAAAAAATTGCCAAGTACTTCAGCACAAAGAACAACCTCTCCTATAAAAATCTCCTGGCATTTCTTCCAGCTTTCTTCTAATCTCATTGTCCCTGCACTCATACCATATGCGACACACATCACAAAGTATCCTATTTATAAGAAAACAGCAGGAGATTGCTACAGAAAGTCTCTCACTTTATCACACCATAAAACTTGCAACAGGAGTTAAAAGAATCAAAGCAAATGCATCCCTAATTTGGATAGTGAGCTTGATCTGCACAACCAGTGTAGAATTTGGGTTCATGTGTTTTTCTTTTCAGACTGCAAGACTTTTAGGGGAGGAAATCAAGCCCAAACTTTTATATATTAGTATAAAGACAAGGGGGGATGTGGGTGGCACTGTGGGTTAAACCACAGAGCCTAGGACTTGCCGATCAGAAGGTTGGTGGTTCGAATCCCTGCGACGGGGTGAGCTCCCGTTGCTTGGTACCTGCTCCTGCCCACCTTGCAGTTCGAAAGCACGTCAAAGTGCAAGTAGGTAAATAGGTACCGCTCCGGCGGGAAGGTAAACGGCGTTTCCGTGCACTGCTCTAGTTTGCCAGAAGTGGCTTAGTCATGCTGGCCACATGACCTGGAAGCTGTACGCCGGTTCCCTCGGCCAATAAAGCAAGATGAGTGTTGCAACCCCAGAGTCAGTCACGACTGGACCTAATGGGCAGGGGTCCCATTACCTTTTCATAAAGACAAGAGCGTAAGAAAAACCCAGCCAAAGGCCCATCTAGTCCAGCATCCTCTTCTCACAGAGACAGACAATAGAGTTCAAATAGTGAGATTGAAATAGGTCATGTGATTTGCTCTTAGACCCAGATCCTTTGAAATGTGGGAACGAAGATAAAGGCAGACTGTCAAAGGAGCAGCAAAGATTCCTTGTGAATCTGCCCATATCGGTTTCTCAAAGTTTCTTGGTTTCTTCCACTTTGAAATTCAGTTCTCCACACTTCTACATTAGTTTGTGATTTTGTTGTTGTTTTAAAAAAAGTCCTTATGAAAATTCATCAGCATTTGGTTGCAAATCTATCCTAAGATGAACATTTTTGAACACCATTTTGTCTAGTATACACTTTTTTTAAATAAGAAATTTCCCCATATGTAATGCATTTTCATATGTTCTTTTAACTCACATTTTCTTTTAATTATTTTAGGCCATTTTGCCTAATATGCATGCTTTGGTAAATAAATTCCTGATGATATGACGCCAAATTTGGGGAAGTGCTGATTTTGAAAGAGAACTGTGCCGTGGTCTGTGTATTGTTTTTGCAGAGTGCAAAGTTGGTAAGTTTGCCTTCAGATGAGAACTGAATTTAATTTCTCCTCCTTATCCCTAAAGGTAAAGGTAAAAGGACCCCTGACCATTAGGTCCAGTCATGCCCGACTCTGGGGTTGCGCGCTCATCTTGCTCTATAGGCCGAGGGAGCCGGCGTTTGTCCGCAGACAGCTTCCGGGTCATGTGGCCAGCATGACTAAGCCGCTTCTGGTGAACCAGAGCATCACATGGAAACGCCGTTTACCTTCCCGCCGGAGCGGTCCCTATTTATCTACTTGCACATGATGTGCTTTTGAACTGCTAGGTTGGCAGGAGCAGGGACCAAGCAACGGGAGCTCACCCCGTCGCGAGGATTCGAACCGCCGACCTTCTGATTGGCAAGTCCTAGGCTCTGTGGTTTAGCCCACAGTGCCACCCACGTCCCTTATCCTTACACCTGGGTAATGAGACTTGGTTCATTATTGTACTGGCCCCACAGCTAAATAGAGCTTCTCCCATGCTGTTCCAACTTGCTAAGTAGAGAGAATCGAGCCCTTTTCAGAAAAAGCCCAGAGCTCAGTTTTGGTCTTTACAGGAAGACTGACAGTGATTAACATCCTGTAGTTTTGAAATAGAGATTTTTAGCTGAAGGGCTGGATCTGTCCCTCCATGTCTCTCTCTCCCAGCTTACGTAATTATTTTGTTTAGGAGAATTGCTGTGTGCCTCTCTCACAGCAAGCTGATCCCCTAAGCTTCTCTTTAACACATCTTCCTGGCTGGGTTTTGCATATGTCTTGCTTTTAAATAGTATAAATGAGCAAACCACAGTATGATAATAATAATAATAATAATAATAATAATAATAATAATAATAATAATCTGGAGCAATAAATCAGCCCAGTCCTTGCCATTCTCTGTGCCGTGGGATAAAATGTAGCACAAGGCACACATAATAGAAAAGGTCAAGTTTTTAAATCTAAAATGAGGCTAAGTAAAATATTGGATAACTAACTGGATTTCATAGCTTATAAAATGTGGATAGCGCCAGATGTCAGCTGGAATTTCTCTCTCCATCTTTTAGAAGGGAGAAACTCCTGGTTGCATTCCCCCCCCCCCCCAGATCTTCAGTCATCTTCAGCCGATGGCGCCGCCTCCGGAAGTGCTACTGGAAGGATTTATTTTATTTTATTTTATTTACCGGTATTTTGTTTTGTTTCGACTACGGCAGACCAACACGGCTACCTACCTGTAACTACACCTTCATATGCCACAGTACTTCAGTATAGTATAGTTCTGCTCCTTCGGAATGGAGGTAGGGTCTTGCATTGTTGCTACGTAAAACTTGTTGCACGTAGAAAATTTAAACGTCAGGGATGAGGTTGGGTTAAGCACTTGTCCCTGAAATTCTTGCTCTTCAACAAGGGAGATTTCCGCCCCCATAACATGAGATAAATTACTCCCCTATGAAGCAAGCTTGCAAAGCTTGAGAGTTTTAGTGCAGAGAAAAGGCAAGGTTGCAGGATAGAGCCTTATAAGATGGTGCGTGGCATGGAGAAAGGAGATAGAGAAAGGTTTTCCTCCCTCGTAACACTAGAACTCAGAGACATCCAATGAAGCTGAATGTTGGAGGATGAAAGGAAGTCCTTCTTCTTGTAGCACACAGCTAAATTGCAGAATTCACTTCTGCAGGAGGTAGAAATGGTCACCAGAGGAGTGGACAAATTCAAGGGAGAGAAGGCTATCAATGATTACTTGCCATTATGGCTATGCTTGTTTATAAAGCTATTGTACTACCAACCTGAAATATACTCAGAGTGAAATATACTCAGAGTCGCGAAGTGATTTCATGCTCTTTATTCAGCTCATAGTGGTGAGGAGGAATGAATGAATGTCCCCTCAAAGTATCTGCTTTATATACATTATTTACACAATGGGCTGCACATGATTGGCTAATTCCGGAATTCTACTGTAAGCCAATCAGGTTGTGGATTCACTTCTATCTGGAGCATGATTGGGTAGTTCCTGCCAACCAATCATACTGCTGCATTGTTCTAGGACCAATCAGACTGCTGCATTCTGAATCCTATTGTTCTAGGACCAATCAGACTGCTGCCTTTTGGATCCTATTGTTCTAGGACCAATCAGACTGCTGCAGTTTGGATCCTATTCAACTCAGTACATAACACCCCTCCCCTCTAAGTTCCAGTCCTGCCCGGGAGGTCGCATTCATAGTCCTCGAGGTACGCTGGCGGCCTACGTGTGCGTTGCGGCCTGGGGTGTTCCCTGGTCCGGGGTTCAGGTTCTGGCTCGTGTTCCAAGGATGCTGGCTGTGATGGGGCTATTTGGTCTGGCGCAACCGGCTCGCTCTGTCGTGGTTCTGGTTCCGGTGTCCTTTCGGCCTCGCAGGTCCTCTCTGTATTTACTGATTCTGCCTCTCCTGCTGGCCCCTCGTGCTCTATGGGCCTCACTGCCCCTCTGTTCCCTTGGGACTCCTCTGACCTTTCCTCCTCCTGGTTTTCTCCCGGGAATCGTCGCCGTATCTGGTCGCAGTGGCGGCGCCAGCATTGCCCCCCATCTGTTAGCACCTCGTACGACACGGGGCCAGTGACCCTGGTGACTGTGGCGGGTACCCATGCTGGGCCTGCCCCAAAATTCTTTGCGTACACTGGGTCCTGGGCCTCGAAGGTCCGGGGGTTCCTGCCTTCCCCCACCACTACCTCATCCTGAGCTCTATCGGGGTGAATGCGGTCCAATCTGATTGCAAGGCGCCGACCCATTAGTAGTTCAGCGGGGCTCCGGCCAGTTGTTGAGCTGGGGGTGCTGTGCTGTGCTAGAAGGAATGTGGCAAGGCGGTACTCCCAATCCCCTTGCGTCATGCGGCGAAGGGTGTCCTTGGTGGTCCGCACCATGCGTTCTGCTTGGCCATTGGTGGCAGGATGGAATGGCGCCGAACGGATGTGGCGGATGGCGTTCTGCGCTGTGAAGGTTTGGAATTCTCCTGACGTAAATGCAGTCCCGTTGTCTGAGACGAGAGTGTCAGGGAGCCCGTGGGTTGCAAACAGCCTGCGTAGTACCCGGATGGCTGCGGACGTAGAAGTGGACGGTACCAGTGCGACTTCCAGCCATTTGGTGTAGGAGTCCACCACTATGAAGAATGTTTTCCCCTGAAAGGGGCCAGCGAAGTCCACATGCAGGCGTGACCATGGTGCTCGGGCGGACTCCCAGGACTGGACTGGGGCCCTTGGGGGATCTGGGCGGGATTCTTGGCAGGCCTGGCAGTGTTTGACCCAGGCCTCTATCTCTCCGTCGATCCCCGGCCACCACACATAACTCCTGGCAAGGGCCTTCATTCTTACTACCCCTGGGTGTGTCTCGTGTAGGGCTGTGAGGACCCTTTTGCGGAGGGGCTGGGGAACAACGACCCTGCTTCCCCATAACAGGCACCCCTTGTGGGCCGACAGTTCATGTTTGCGGGTTGTGTAGCCGGCGAATTCTGGCCCGGGGCTGCTGCTGGGCCATCCCCTCCACACCCAGTCCAGGACCCGGGAGATGACCCTATCTTTCTTGGAATGGTGTGCAACTTCTTGTGCCTGAATGGGGCGGTCGGGAAGCAGCTCCAGGCTCATAACCTCTTGTGCAGGTGCTGGGTCGGGGCCTGTTTCCGGTAGTGGTAGCCTGCTGAGGGCATCCGCATGGCCCATCGCCTTCCCCGGACGGTGAATCAGTGCATACTGGTAGCTGGCAAGGAAAATTGACCACCTGAGGACGCGAGGAGACAGCACTTGGGGGGTCTGCTTTTCAGGGGCAAATAAGCCAAGCAACGGCTTGTGGTCAGTCACCACGGTGAAGGGCCGCCCGTACAAGAAATCATGGAATTTTTTTACTCCCTTCACGATTGCCAGACCCTCCTTGTCGATTTGCGAGTAGTTCCGCTCGGTTGCGTTGAGTGTCTGGGAAAAGTATGCCACCGGTACCTCTCTTCCATCCGGGAGTTGGTGTCCCAGGACAGCGCCAATTCCATAGGGCGAGGCATCGCATGCTAGCACCACCGGCAGCCTCTCGTCGAAGTGTGCCAAGACCGAGTTTGAGACAAGCAAGTCCTTGACTGCCTGGAATGCGGCCTCCTGGCGCTGGCCCCACACCCAAGGGGCCCGCTTGTCCAGGAGTCTGTGTAGGGGCTCTGCTACCGCCGCCTTGTGGGGAAGGAAGGAATGGTAAAAGTTCAATAGTCCCAAGAAGGCCTGAAGTTCAGTCTTGTTCTTGGGCGCTGGGGCATCACAAATGGCCCGTACCTTGTCCCCAGTCGGGTGGACCCCTTCTGCGTCCACCATAAATCCCAGAAAGTCCACCTGAGGCACTCCTAGTAGACATTTTTCCCGCTTCACCTTGAGACCCGCCGTCTGGAAACGGTGCAGAACGGTGCGGAGGCGGTCCTCAAACTCCTCTGGTGTGGGCCCGGCAATCAACACATCATCGAAGAAGGGGGTGACGCCAGGAATCCCTTTAAGTAGAGAGTCCATTAGATTCTGGAATATGCCTGGTGCCACGCTGACACCGAATTGCAGCCGCTTTACCCTGAATGCTCCTCTGTGTGTCACAATCGTCTGTGCCTCTGCTGTGGCCTCATCTACTGGCAGCTGTTGATATGCTTGGGCCAAGTCCAGCTTGCCAAAAATTTTCGACCCAGCCAGGGTGGCAAGAACATGGCTGACCACTGGCACTGGGTATGCATGGGCCGTGAGGGCCTTGTTTATGGTACATTTGTAGTCTGCGCAGATGCGGACTGAACCATTAGGCTTGACGGGCGTGACGATTGGGGTTTCCCAGGGGGCATTAGGCACCGGCTCCAGCACTCCTTGCTCCACGAGCCGGTCCAATTCCTCGTCTATACGGGGTTTCAGGGCGAATGGGACCCGGCGGGCCTTGAGCCTGACCGGTCGTACTGCGGGGTCAAGCTGTAGAGCAATGGGGGGGCCCGTATACTGTCCCAATTTCCCATCGAAAACCCCCGGAAATTCCTTGCATATGGCGTCCACGTCCACTTGTAAGCTAGTGTGGTTCACCCCGGTGACGGCTAGCCCCAGTGGTCCAAACCATGCCAATCCCAGTAAGCTAATGTAGGGGCCCTTGACCACAAGCAAGTCCAGTTGCCGCGTCCGCCCTCGGTATTGCACCCTGAAGGTCCCCACCCCCATTGTGGGGACCTTACGTTTTTGGAAGTCCCGGAGGGTGAATGGGGCCGGCCTGAGTTTGGGACCCCCAGTAGGACACAGTTTCCTTAAGGTCCTTGCCGAGATTATGGATAGAGTTGAACCCGTGTCAAGCTCCATGCGGCATGGGGCCCCCTCTATCTGTACGTCAACATAAATTTTCTCTACGTTGGGGTGGGGCAACTGGTATACCTGGAAGTCCGTGAGCTCTGTCGAGTTGCCTTGGTGCGTTGGGCCCCGGGACCTGGGGCTCTTGGATTGGTCATCTGATGCCTGGCGTCGGGTGGGCCGAGCCCGACACACCCGGGCGATGTGTCCCAATTTTCTGCACTGCCTGCACTCTGCGTTGCGGAAACGGCAGGTCCTCCTCTCGTGACTTTCTCCACAGCTTGCGCAGTTCCCTCCTTCTCGTCGAGGCAGCTGTGGTATGTGGGCTGCTTGAGTGCGCTGCTGTACTCGGTGCACCTCCTCCCTGTCGGATCCTGAGTCGTCGGTGAGGTCTTCGTGGTGGACCCTCGGTTGGGACAGCCGGCTCGGCCGTGCCTCTTGCGTCGACCTCTCGGCAGCTTCCGTTGCCAGGGCCTCCTCCAGAGCGACCTGGAACGTTAGGTCCTTCTTAGCGTAGAGGCGTCGTTGCAGCTTCTCATCCTTCAGGCCACCGACGAGGCGGTCACGAAGCATGTTCTCCAGCTCTGAGAAGTTGCAGAACCGGGCGGCTTGGCGGAGAGAGGTCACAAACCCAGTTATGGTTTCCCCAGGGGCTTGCCGCTTTGCGTAGAAGGCATTTCGACGAGCCACCACTGAGGGCTGCGGCGAAAAGTGCCCCTTCAGCTGTTCCATTATTGTTTTGTATGGAACAGTAGCGACGTCTTCAGGCGCAAGGAGAGCCCGGGCGATTTCAAACGTCTCCTCTCCACAGACGCTGAAGAATATCGCCCTCTTCTTGGCGTCTTCTTCGTCGGTGACCCCTTTGGCTTCTAGGAGGAAGGTGAAACGGGAGGCGTACGCTTCCCAGTCTCCAGATGCTGGGTTGAATGGCGAGAAGCTGTTGTCGGTTGCCATTCTGAGTTCCTTGTGTCCCGGAGCTGAAGCCTGGATACACGGTGCGAGGCAGCGGTGCGGCAGGTGGCGGTGCTGCGGTGCTGTGTGTGGCAGTCAGCTCAGCGGGATCCCACCTCCGTCGCCAGTGAAATATACTCAGAGTCGCGAAGTGATTTCATGCTCTTTATTCAGCTCATAGTGGTGAGGAGGAATGAATGAATGTCCCCTCAAAGTATCTGCTTTATATACATTATTTACACAATGGGCTGCACATGATTGGCTAATTCCGGAATTCTACTGTAAGCCAATCAGGTTGTGGATTCACTTCTATCTGGAGCATGATTGGGTAGTTCCTGCCAACCAATCATACTGCTGCATTGTTCTAGGACCAATCAGACTGCTGCATTCTGAATCCTATTGTTCTAGGACCAATCAGACTGCTGCCTTTTGGATCCTATTGTTCTAGGACCAATCAGACTGCTGCAGTTTGGATCCTATTCAACTCAGTACATAACACAACCTTACTGTATGCTTGTGAAACATGGACCACTTATACTCTAAATGCCATCTCCAACTCCTCGAAAGATTCCCTCAACGGTGTCTCCGAAAATTTTTACACATCACTTGGGAAGACAGGCGAACTAATATCAGTGTACTGGAAGAAGCAGAGATCACCAGTGTCGAATCTTCAACATCAACTTTGTTCGACCGGTCGTGTTGTGCGGATGCCTGATGATTGTCTTCCAAAGCAACTACTCTAGTCCGAACTTAAAAATGGAAAGTGTAATGCTGGTGGTCAACAAAAGAGGTTTAAAGACTGTCTCAAGGCAAATTTTTAAAAATGTAGTATAAACACCAACAATTGGAAAACATTTGCCTGCGAGCACTCCAGTTGGAGAACAGCCTTTACCAAAGGTGTCATGGGCTTTGAAGACACTCAAACTCAAGACGCAAGGGAGAAACATGCTAAGAGGAAGGCACGCTTGGCAAACCCTTACCATGATCAACCTTGCCTTTTCCCCACTGTGGAAGGATGTGTGGATCCAGAATTGGCCTCCACAGTCACTTAGACTCATTGTTGAAACCGCGTTTATGGAAGACAATCTTACTTGGCTACGAGTAATCACCAAAGAAGCTGTGCCTTCACAGTTGGAGGCAGCAATGCTTCTGAATACCAGTTGCTGGAAACTGCAAGAGGGGAGAGGGCTCTTGTGCTCGAATCCTGCTTGCAGGCTTCCTATAGGCCACTGTGGGAACAGGATGCTGGACTGGATGGGCTATTGGCCTGATCCAGCAGGCTGTTCTCATGTTGTTATGAAATGGGGCTTGTCTGTATCTTCTCCAAGCTAGAGAGAGAGAGAGAGAGAGAGAACGCATCTCCACATGCAACAACAGAATGATGGAGAATTTGGAGGAGCCAGACGGTGCCAGCTGACAAGATAATGAACTGCCAATACAAGAAAGGGAGAGCGAGAGAAAGCCATGACGGATCCACCTTTCACACTGTGCTGAGAGAGACAGATAAACTCCATTTCCCCCCTTTAGGCACCAGAATGGTCCCCCCCCCTATTGCCAGGTTCATTGAAGCAGATGTTTGTTTGCTTGTTTCCTCCAAAGCCCCTGTATAAGTCTCTGTTCTAGGTTCTGTGTATTCAGTCACGGAATATGGTAAAGATATGTAACTCATGCCGGAAGGGTGGCACACACCATTATTCAAAGGAAACAATGCTTTCAAATTACACTGCATTAACTGAGACAAAGAAATGAACATAAGAGCCTGCTGCATCAGTCCAAGGACTCATCTAGCTCAGCGTCCTGCTCTTGGCATCCTGTGGCCAACCAGAGTCCCAAACCCTCCAAGTACCCTTAATTTCCAGGGATGGTCCTGAATTTACAGAAGCCACCCCAAGTTTCTGATTTGATCCCGGAATGTCTCGCTTTTCCTTAGGACATCCTTATTTCCATCAGAGAATTGTTGGAGGGCATGGAGTAACCTGAATCAAGGAGATAAGTAAACTATACAGCCTTTAGAAGACGTCTGAAGGCAGCCCTGTATAGGTGAGCTTTTAAAAAATGTTTCATGTTTTATTATGTTTTTATACAGTGCTTTTTTCTAAAAAAAAATGTTTAGGGGGGGTGCTCTCATTTTGACTCAAGAAAACCACCATTTTATAGTTGAAATTGGGAAAAATAAATACAGTAAATGGACAAAAGTAAAAAGATTCACAAAATGTTTAGGGGTATTCATCCCCCTGCATCCCCCCAGAAAAAAGCACTGTTTTTATATATGTTGGAAGCCACCCAGAGTGACTGGGGCAACCCAGTCAGATGGGTGGGGTAATAATAATAATAATAATAATAATAATAATAATAATAATAGTCTCTTCTTCTTTGACAATCACTCATAGCCGAGTAAGATTGTCTTCCATAAACACAGTTTTAACAATGAGTCCGTAAGTGACTGTGGAGGCCAATTCTGGATCCATACGTCCTTCCATAGTGGGGACATTGGTTTCCGGGCGGGAGTTGATCACGGTGTGGATTTGCCAAGTGTGCCTTTCTCTTAGCACGTTTCTCCCTTGCGTCCTGAGTTTGAGTGTCTTCAAAGCCCATGACAGCTTTGGTAAAGGCTGTTCCCCAATTGGAGCGCTTGCAGGCAAGTGGAAAAGGACATCCCTATTATCATTTGAGAAATGTTGGAGGATACAGAGGCCTGTGGGAAACTCTCAAACAGGACCAGAGCAGAAGAGCACTCTCCCCTCCTGCGGTTTACAGTGCCTGGCATTCGAAATCCTTGCTGCCTTTGACCTTGGAGGCAAAGCATAACTATCAATAGCCTTCTCCTCCGTGGATTTGCCCAATCTTTTAAAGCCATCTAGTTTGGTGGCCACCCTGGGGAGTAAGTCCCATAGTTTAACTATGGGCTGGTGGGTGCCCTCCAGTTCCTAGCATTACGAGCAAGAGAGCGTCTTAGAAGCCAGCGTCAATCCCCTTGCCTCAACCCTGGCCTGGTTCTGAGTGACCTTTCCATCTCCTCTGTCTCACCCAATGTCTGTGTTGCGTGAAGGTCAGCCTAATCCTGCCTCCCCATTTATCCTTAAAGCCAGGTGATTAAAAAACCATGAAGTTGCCAGAGCTGCTTCCCCTACCCTTGCCCAAATATAAACATCCTCCATTACCACCACCCCGAGCCAGGCAATCCCGCTCCCACTGACAATCAATTACCCTCCGGAGATGAAATTATTGTTTAATGGCTTTTGGAACAGGCTCCCGCGCTGACATTCATCACAATCAATAATGCATCAGTGGGGACAAAAGAAATTACCTGCCTCCCGCTAAGTGAGGGAGTCCATTTATATTCCACACGGCCCCTTTTCACGCCCGCTGAGCCGGCCACCACAGGTGGATTCCTTCACTGGGCTGGGAAAAGGAGGCGGGGAGCTGTCAAGCCAACGTCATCTGACAGCAGCTCTGAGCAAAGCTGAGTAGGGATTTTTGTTTGGTTTTAAATCTTTTTCTGCTCATTCGGAGCAGGCCAGAGTGGTTGCGATGGGCCAACAGTTGTGCATGGGGAGAAAATGCAGAGTCTGCAGCCCTGGGAGGATGGAGCGTGCTTGGCGACTGGAGTGTGTGCAAACATTCAGTGAAGCGAGGCGTTGCAATGAAAAAGTGCAGTGCCGCGGTTAGAATGTTGCATTAGGAGCTGGGAGACAGGGGTCCAAGTTGCTCACTCAGCCATGAAGATGACCTTGGAGGCCAGTCACTGCCTAGCCTACCTTACAGGGTCATTGTAGGGATGAGGGGAAGAACCATGGGACCATCTTGAGCCCCTTGGAGAAAAGGTAGGATATAAATACAATCAATCAATCAGTCAGTCTGTTGATAGATGATAGATAGATAGATAGATAGATAGATAGATAGATCAATAGCTGCAGGAGTAGCAGGGCTCAGATTATGAGCCTCTTGACTGGGACTGGTGTCAAGGGGAGGGTCACAGAATCATAGAATCGTAGAGTTGGAAGGGACCCCAGGGTCATCTAATCCAACTGCTTGCAATGCAAGAATCATAGCTAAAGAATCCCTCACAGATGATCATCCACTCTGTGTTTAAAACTCATACTCTTGTTCAACCACAGTCTTTGGATATGTAACTTACTCCACCAAGTGGAACCTTGGTTCTTGAACTAAATCCGTTATGGGAGTCTGTTTGACTCTCAAAACTGTTTGAACAACCAAGGCACGGCTTCCGATTGGCTGCAGGAACTTCAGTGTTGGACATTCGGCTTCCAAAAAACGTTTGCAAACCGGAAGACTTACTTCTGGGTTTGCGGCGTTTGAGAGCCGATTTGGTCAAGAGCCAAGCCATGCAGGAACCAAGGTACCACTGTATGTATCAGGAGCTGCTTCCCACTTTAGCATTCAGCTGTTAAGTTCCCCTTCAACTGGTTCTTACCAGTTTTGTGATCAGGTCGCACCCTTGCAGATGTGACTCAGGCCTCACTGATAATGGGTAACATGAATTCCACATCCAAACCAACCTAGTTCATCTTGCTGTTTTGGATATATTAAAAAACCAATGCTTTCTCCTATTAATGATAGCCCTCTTTGGGTCCTCAGTCCACATGTGCTTCCCATCATGTGAGGAAAAGATCAGGGCCATGGTTCGTGACGCCACCGTTGCCATTGCATCCCTCTTACATTTCCCCACTGCTCTTTGTGGGGAGAGTTGTGCCCAGAGCTCTAATGTGCCTCCTGGAGGAAGTTCTGATGGATGTATGATTGCAACAAGATTTTCCATTTATGTGATGTTTCACTTTCATGCTACTGCCGAAAGAAAACATACAGTGCAACATTAAGCATAAACAAATCCCAATACAACCATCTTTTATATATTTACTTCCATCATTTGTATCCCACCCTTCGTCCATAGACTTCAGGGCAGGTTAGAACACTAGTACTAACAATCAAATATTAAAATCGGTTCAAGGAAACCATCAGTTGCCTACATTCTGTGCTCCAGGCTATCCTATGCATCAAAAGCCTGATGAAAGATATATGCTTTCATGTGGGGTCTAAAACAAAAGCAGGGTTGGCACCAATTGAATGTGTGTATGATGGAATTCATGGTGAATATTATTTTTGGGGGTGTTCTGATTTATCTTCACCTGCAAGTATGTACACACGTTCGTAAAGCACTGTAGATAAAGAATATTGACACTGCCATGCATATGATCCCACCAAGATTGCTCTGCCACTGTTGTTCACAACCACATTGCTGCACACTTCTAAAGTTCAGGAAGACACAAATGAACTGGATGCAGTTATGGATTGGCTGGATGCAGAGGAGTGGTGGGGAACCCCCAAGGATTAGGGTGCTGGAAAAGGAACCAGGAGAGCAGTAGGAAGGCAAGGACCTTCAGACCTTATAACTGCTTCCTTTGGGCAAGACCTGCTGTGGCCACGAGGACTGAGCTGTTTTGTTTCTTTGAATAAAGAGTTAAATTTACTGATACCAAGTGCTTTATTGTTTTCTTGCTGACCTACACCTCATTCCAGCTCCTGAGAGATACAATGAAGGGCCAAAGGACTGGGTTGTCCACTCAGAGCTATCCAAATTCCTACAACTCTAGCCAAACATTTCCTGTGACTCTCCTGATGTTATTTAACTCCCATCGGCCCCAGCCAGCAAGGCCATCAGGAACTGCAGTCCAAGGGCTGTAGGTTCCCCACCTACAGTGACTCAGGCCATCTCAGATGCACATTTCATATGAAGCATCTAGATACCTAATATTTCCCCTTAAACAATTACAGGTGCAATGTGGTGGTGTGTGTGTAAGGGGCAGGAATCTAACTGGGAAGACAGTGCACAAGGAGGGGAGGCTTATCTCTTCATTCCCGCACCATGATCAAAGCACAGATCACACACCCTAGGCTGGGGTCCTAGATGTGCCAGGGGAGGAGATCTCTGCCCCAGTTGCAGTGGTGAAGGGAAGGGAGAAGCCTCTTCTCGCTATGCAATGCCTTCCCAGTAAGAATTACCTCCACATCTGTAATTACTTAAGGGAAAACAAGATAATAGTTGCACACTATGTATTAAGCAAACAGATAGCTTGGTTCTCAGGGCCAAACCAGATGTTACTTTAATAGCATGATTAGCAACCACATCTGCTTTTTTAAAAGTAAACATAAAATAAATTTCAGGCTCGGGTGATTTATAGTGGGATTGCAGTGTTGTGAGTAGATGAGATTTAAACCCTCCTCTCTCTGGCATGATCCTGATGGGAACTTCCTTTCATGCAGGGATGGAGGCGTAGTGCCAATGAGAAATTTCCCCACTAAGAGAAACTGCCTGCAGATTGGGACAGGAGCAGATTTGTTGCTGTTGTTGCCAAGATCATACTTGGGGCTAGAAGGGTTAAAAATAATCCCAATGAGGCATATTTGATTTTTTAAAAAAAGAACAACAACACCTAGACATGGTAGCTAATCACTCTACTAAGGCAACACCGAGTTCATCTCTATCTCAACCTGCAGATGTCCACTATGCATTAGGAGCTCCTATTCCTGAAAGCAAATTATGTATATGATTGGGTAGAAGATTGCTCACAGTTATGCCTTGGGCTGAGTTTGATTAGGGAGCTCCTGTCTACTGCTAGGAAGAGGCTCATTTTGACCCCATTGCCATTTGCATCCCAGATCCAAGGCCAGCAATAACATTTCCTTCTGCCCTTCATCCTCACTGAAGTGCTCCTCTTGGTGTGTGCATTGCAAACGTCTACTCTGAGTCCATGGCATTGGACCCAGGAATCAAGAGGCTGAGGAGCAATGCCCACTTTGCATCTTGGATAGGGATTCAGGACAGATAAAGGGAAGTCCTTCTTCACACAGCACATAGTTAAACGGTGAAACTCTCTCCTACACCAACCTGGATGGCTTTAAAAGACAATTAAATGAATTCATGGAGGTGAGAGCTCTTGATTGCCATGATGGTTCTGCTCTGCCTCTGCAGTTGAAGTCAGCAATGCATCTGAATCCTAGTTGCTGGGAATCACAAGAAGGGAGAATAATCTTGTGCTCGGATCCTGCATCTGGCTGGCTACTGTGAGAATAGGATGCTGGACCAGAGGGGCCATTGGTCTGATCCAGCAGTCACTTTTTATGTTTTATGATCTCCACCCTATACTTCTGAATTCCATGCTGCACTGAGGCATGAAGCAGTCTTGGCTTCTTGCCCCCGCTCCTTCTGCAGCCCTTTTCTCTATTGCTCCAGAGGTGCCACTCAGCAGAGGAGCTTGGCAGTGGGGAGCGGGAGCAGCTGCAGGGGGGGGGCTCATTTTGAGCCATCTCTTTGATGCAGCAGGGAGTTGAAAGAAGAATCGTGGATCTCCCATTGCAGCACCACCCTGAGCTGCAATGGCAGGTAACTGGAATATCACAGCCTTTCCTTCTCAGGAGCAACATGCCCTTGTAGTGTAAGCCACTTCCCTTCTGATCCGATGTGATATCAGCAAACTCTCTCTCTCTTTCTCCCTCCACTTGGACTGGGGTGATCGATGCCTCTGCAATGTGAGCAGTGAGCCTCTGTAATGTGACTGCAAGGCAGTCAATGTGGCTGCAGGGAAAGCAGAGCGCCTCTCTTTCCTTCTGGCGTGATTACAAGCCAGTGGGGGGGGGGCAGGAAGAGAGGTCTTTAACAGCCCTGGTAAGATGGGTGATGGATGGGAAGAGGTCATTGAGCTGCCCTTCCAGCAGACCCAGGAGGCTCACACCAGGAGCCGCCTCTCATATTTATTTTCTGCTGGAGGAACTGGCTTCAGGACCACCTGCACCCCCCCTTCCCTCATTCGTGTTTGTTTAGGAACGAAGATAATGCAGCAATGAGGGTTGGCAGAGCATCAGCTGCGGCTCAATGGCACACCTGGCTCAGACTGTCCCTTAATGCTGCTGAGCTGCTTTGGGAAGGAAGGACCAGCTGCTCTGAAGGCCTGGCAGGACCACCTCCCTAGTCAGGAGGGTGAGGAGAAGAGAAGCATCATCCCATGGCTAAGCCCTTGCCTCTGGGGTTGCCAACAGATCTGGCCTGCTCCCGTGCCCCTTGCAGCAGCTTGAGTTGCCAAAATCAGCAGGCGAGGCTTTTCGCAGCATCGAATTCAGCCTTATCACTTGTGTCTGCAGTTCTTAAAAATGCAGGAGCAGGTAAAAACATTGGCAATGCTTCATGCCTTTATAGCCATGCTCAGTATTGTTAATAGTTTCCCTGCCCCCTTCCCGGTCTTGATTAGTTGAAATAAGATTCCATGCAACCATGCACAAGATCAGGGGTTTCATGAAAGGGCAAAATTTGTGGTTGAGCATTTCTCACGATCGCTCTTTCCAGCCTTTGGAATGCCACCATCTTCAGTGAATGTGAGGGGTAAAGAAATAGCAGTTGCTGCTTGAATTTGCAGAAAGACAGAAGAAGCCAGAAAGAGAGTGCTGGATTTGCAAAAAAACTGGGGTGCAATGGTTACTCTGAGAATATGATGCATAATTAGCAGTTACACTGCCTGCTTTGGAAGCCAGGGGTGGGGACCCTCACACTCAAGGGGGCAAATGTGGCCCTACAGGTATCTCTCTCTAGCCCTTGGGACTCTCCCTAGCTGCACACCCTACTGAATCACACCCATCACCAGGCGTGCTTTGCACTCTCCTTAGGTGACTACTAGCCATCAATAGCCTTATTCTACTTGGATTTGCCTAAAACTCTTTTCAAGCCATCCAAGTTAGTGGCCATTACTGCCTCCTGTGCGAGCAAGCTCCCTAGGAAACTATGAGCTGTGTGAAGTGTACTTTCTTTTTTCTCTCTTGAGTCTTCCAACCTTCAGCTTCATTGGATGGTGAGTTTCCCTAGCAGTTATCCTCAGTATGAGAACAGGAGCACAACACACCAGGTGTGCGTCCCTATTGGCATCTGTGAAATGTTGGAAGACATGCACTGGATACCAGATCCTGCAGTTTTCCGTGTTGGCTGCCTAGGTGCAAAAGAGGGCAGCACCCCTATACCTTTAATTGCTTCAAGACAAGTTGTCCATACTGAAATTCCTAAGTATTAAAGGTGCACGAGCCCTGTGTCTTTTTTGCACCTGGCTACCCTACTGATATGGGACAAGGGTGGCGCTTTGGGTTAAACCACAGAGCCTAGGACTTGCCGATCAGAAGGTCAGCGGTTCGAATCCCCGTGACAGGGTGAGCTCCCGTTGCTCAGTCCCTGCTCCTGCCAACCTAGCAGTTTGAAAGCACGTCAAAGTGCAAGTAGATAAATAGGTACCGCTCCAGTGGGAAGGTAAACGGTGTTTCCGTGTGCTGCTCTGGTTCGCCAGAAGCGGCTTAGTCATGCTGGCCACATGACCCGGAAGCTGTACGCCGGCTCCCTTCGCCAATAAAGCGAGATGAGCGCCACAACCCCAGAGTCGGCCACAACTGGACCTAATGTTCAGGGGTCCCTTTAAGTTTACCTTACCCTATTGATGTTTGTTACTCTTCAGCTTTGGACAGCAGCTTTGAAATGCAGCTTACCCAACCTTGCTCTTCTATTGTCCCTCTCTAGTATTTTCCATTTCTGCTGGAACTGCTCCACTTTCTCCATCTGCACCTAGTGCAAAAGAATACCCTCCACCGCCCACCCCAGTTCACGGTGTCATGATTACAGGCCCGTTATCTTTTCAAGCCACCCCCTACCTGTGATTAAGTGCTGAACCTCATCAGCTCGGAGCTGGCAAACGGAGCCGCATTGCAGCCTCTTGATTGCTGCTGTTTGTTTTACTGTCTCTGCTGCTTCTCTACCGTCTCCTAAATATAACTGCAGGAGCCCCGAATGAGACAGTGATAAATATAGCAAGCACAGGTGTATCTGGGCAGCTGGTGCAGAAGCTCCAGCCTCTCTCTCTCTCTCCCCCCTAACTTTCCAGGTCCTCTGCTATGGTGTGTGGAGCCAGCCAAGTAGTTTAGGGGCCAGGAGACACAGATGAATAGGATGCCCAGGTGCCAAAGCCAACCTTAAGGGTGATAGAGAAGAGGCTGGATGGGATACTGGGTTTCACCAAGGAGACAGGAAAAGCGGGGTGGGAGAGACATATTGCAAAATAGTAAGAGCACAGACAAGAAAATGCATATTGTACAATTGTTCCAATTAGTCATCTGCATTCTTTTCTAGTTGAAGTCCAAAGAAGTCGTCCCCCCCCCCCGCCATACACTTATTTTAAAAAGAGATCCCTGAGAAACCATGTGAGTTTTGATAAGTGGAAAATCTACATAAGAACACAGGAAGAGTCCTGCTGGATCAGGGCAAACTGCCCAGCTGGTCCAGGATTCTGTTCCCACATTGACCAACCAGATGCCCCAATGGGAAAACAGTTCTAGAATCACAGAATCATAGAGTTGGATCATCCAGCACAACCCCCTATGCAGCTGTCCCATATGGGAATCGAACCTGCAACCTTGGTGTTATCAGCATCACGCTCTAACCAACTGACCAATAGAGCCCTTGATTTGCACTCCAACAGGATCCTAGAATTCTTTTCCATATCTTGGCAAGTGCCTTACTACATCCAGGCTTCTGTTTATAGAAAAAACTCAGTCTTTTTGCCACTGGTCCCACCTTACACAGAAATGTCTGGCACCCAGAAGGTTCTCCACAGAGGAATGCGGCCCCGAAGTGTTGCATGCAGTGTTCCAAGAGATTTTGGTATTTTAAAAAATATATATTAAAAAGTTAAAAATGTACAAAACCTCTCTCTCCCCCCCCTCTCACACCTGAAGCACTGGCTTTCCCCCAAGATTGGGGCCCTCCAATGCTCACTGCACATGCACAATGTCACCTGTGTGCATGACGCAGGAGGCCAAGCACTCTGCAGGAGCCAGCCATTGGACCTGCGGTGCACGGTTTGCTTTGTGTGTGCAAAGTGCACAGGGGCACTTGAAGATTGAGGGGCCCCAGCCCCATTAAAGCAAATATTGATGGGGCTGAGGTGCCTTTGGCTCCATAGAGTTGGTCACACACACACACACACACACACACACACACACACACACACACCTGTTCACAACTACTGAAATACTAAATGCTCTCTTTCTCTCCTAGAATATTCTTGATTATTCAAAGAAATTGACCCAGCTATTAACTCTCACTTGGTTGTGTTTATTCTAATATTGAGAAAAATTATTAGTGTGTTCCATGTTTCCTAGATACTTATTTTGAGCCTTTCAAATGTAGGTTTGAAATGTTGCATTAACAGCCTAATCCTATTCTGGTTTATTCAGAATCAAAGCACCATTGAATTAAATGGGAGTTGCTCCTTGGCAGGGATGGAAACATATGCTCAGTTTTGGGTCTCTCAGTTCCTTTTTCTTCTAACCTTAAATCCTGTTCTCCCCATTTCTGCAGCATTCTGCAATTGCTTTTTTTTGTTTTGTTTTTAAAATAAAACCTTCATAAAAATTCATCG
This sequence comes from Podarcis raffonei, assembly GCF_027172205.1. NCBI lineage: Eukaryota > Metazoa > Chordata > Lepidosauria > Squamata > Lacertidae > Podarcis > Podarcis raffonei. The sequence goes on from NC_070616.1 coordinate 18,334,653, forward strand.
CAAGTGTGAATTTCTCCTAAGACATTTTGCATGTGTACACATTCCCGCCCCCTCCCCCCTCCCCAATATAATGTGTTTTTCTATCTTATTTTATGGACACTTTCTCCTAATATATGCTTTCTTTTTCTTTTTGTAAATGCTGGTTAGTTGGAGAACTGCATCAAAAAAGTTGGATAAGCAGGAATTCCCAAGGACTACTGTGTTTTGGTTCTCACTGTTTCAGAAACTGAAAATGTGATAGATTTGCCTTTAAATGTGAGCCGAATGAAAATTCTCCCTCATCTCTACTCCCATGCAAGTGTCTCTAGGACTACTGCCTGAATTTCCCATAATGCAGCAGGTGGAACTTCTGCTTCCTCCCAGCCCTGTGCTATGAAAACCCTGGCAGCCATTAACAAATGATACACCACTTCAATTACTTGCTTGGAGCCTACATCTTGCACGTATCCCAAGATAACAACTTGTGGTGGTGCCATAATTCCTGCAATTGATCTTCTTTATTTGGACTTAGAAAAGACCTGGAAGAAATATTATAGGGATACGGTATGAATCTAAAGGTGGGGCCGTAACCATAGCTCAGTGGACAGAGTCCACGCTGGGTTGCAGGTTCAATTCCTGCTATGTTCATCCCAAAAACTTTCTTGGAGAAAGGCTGGGGAGGACTTCTGCCTGAGACCCTGGAGAGCCACTACCATTCAGACCAGACACAACTGGGACAGATGGGTCAATTGTCTGACTCGGTATATGACAGTTTCATATGCTTGTCATTTATAATGAATCTACTGATAGTGACAAAAATAATTTTTTTCCTGGGCATTGGGATATAAATTTGCAGCCAGGATGGAAGGCAAAAATTTGTTAAATATATGACATGTAGAGGGAATGGAGACATCAAATTTTATAAGGCATGCTCCAGAGGATTGAGGGATACATAATTTAGCAACACTGGTCTCAAGCCACATATCTAAAAGATGCATATCTATGCCACATGAAGCATTTGATATTTTGTAGGATGTAATCTTTATCACCGAGCAATCCTATGGGTGTGGGGAAAATCTGCAGCAGAGTTAAGACTTGCTGCCCCATTGCAGTGAAGGGGGCATTATCTTATCTCCCCCCCCCCACTTGCATTTTTCCAGTCCCATCAATGGGGATATTTAATGAATCATTGGTAAAGCACATGCTTTGCACACAAAAGGGTCCCTGATTCAAACCCAAAGAGGTGTGATATAATAGAAGTTTATGTATGGCATGGAGAAATTGTGCAGGAAAAAATGGCTTCTCTCTCTCATAACACTAGAACTCCCCCTAAATGGATTTTTGAATCCTGAATTTATTGTTATTCACATTTTATACTGTATTTTATGCTGGTTTTTGTTGCATGAATTAAGTGTTTTAAATTTGTTGTTAGCTGCCCTGAGCCTGGTTTTTTGAACCGGGAAGGGCGGGGTATAAATAAAAAAAATTATTATTATTATTATTATTATTATTATTATTATTATTATTATTATTATTACTATTACTCGTGGGCATCCAATGAAGCTGAATGTTGGAAGATTCAGGATGGATATTACAACACAGAGTTGAACTATGGAACTCCCAACCACAGGAAGCAGTGTTGGCCACCGACTAAGATGGCTTTTAAAAAAAGGATTAGGTGTGGAGGAGATGGCTATCAGTGGCTACCAACCATGATGGCTGTGCTCTGCCTCCACAGTTGGAGGCAGTAATTCTTCTGAAATACCAGCTGCTGGAAACCCCAGGAGCAGAAAGCATTGCTCTTGTGTTTGGATCCCACTTGGGGGATTCCCACTGGGGCATCTGGGTGGACCCCTTGAGAAGAGGATTCTGGACTAGACGGTTCATTGGCCTGATCCAACAAGATCTCTGCATGTTCTTATCTCCAGGTTTGTCTGGGAACCTGCTGTCACCCGAAACCCTGGAGAGCTTTGCCAGTCCATATATACAATATTGAGCTGGCTGGGCTAATAGGTCTGACTTGATATGGGGCCCCTCCCTGTGTTTATGTTCATATTAAAATTTTTGTATACTGCTGTGTCCTAAAGATATATCAAAGCTGTTTTTTCCCAGCAATAAAAGCATGCAAACCGTACAATAGAACCCTATTAAAAAAATTAAAAGCCGACCTTGTTTAACCACTGTGGAAGGATGCATTATTGATTTCCTGCACAGAACAGAAAAGTTTTCAGCTGGCATTTGAAAGTTGGCAACGAGGGCTTCTGCTGAGTTCTTATGAACGGAGTAGCAGTTTAGGCTTCTAAGCCCCTGGATGAACATTGTAAAGTGCTATAGAAATGGAGGTGCTGGCAGTGATAAAGATGGTTTTGGCATGTGAAAGAACAAAAGAACACGAGAAGAGCCTGCTGGATCAGGCCAATGGCCCATTTAGTCCAGCATCCTGTTCTCATCAGTTGTCCGTGGGAAGCCAGCAAGCAGGATTCAAACACAAGAGCCCTCTCCACTCCTGTAGCTTCTACGTGTGGTATTCAGAAGCACCGCTGCCTCCAACTAAGAGGTAGAGTACAGCAAGATCAATAGTCCTCTCGTCCATGAATTTGTCTAAACCTCTTTTAAAGCCATCTAGGTTGGTGGCCATTGCTGCTTCCTGCTGCATGAGTGAGTCCCATAGTTTAACTGGACTTTCTCTTATCCCTCCTGGATTTCCCAACCCTCAGCTTCATTGGACATCCATGTTTTCTAGTGTGATCAAAGAGGGAGGAAACTTTTCCTTTATCCACTGCTGAGTTGTGTCATAAGGGGAAAGCAGGGAGCTAGGGCTCTTGGGTTAGAGAGGCTTCTGCCTGTGTTTTAGCTTGGGAGAAAGTGGCTCTTTCCCAAGGCCTGGCAAAGCACATGCTCTGCTTGCAAAAGGTCCCAAACATATCTCGTAAGGCTGGGAAAGACTCACGGCTGAAACCCCGGAGAGGCACTCTCGGTCAATGGAAGCAATACTAGCTAGATGGATCAATGGATCTAAGGGAGCTTCTTCAGCTGCTCAACCTATGCTGGCTCCAGGTGAGTTTTGCAGGGGTATGAGGGGGGCTTTGCATCCTGTCAATGCAATGGATGTAGTTGTGCAATACGTTTACTCCTACCATCATTTCATTCTAGGCAATAAAAACAGCAAGCCTCTAAACTGCCCGAATTAAGGAGGTGGGGCTGTGCAGGTGAGGTAGGCAAGAATTGCAATTCTCCTTGCTTCCCACTGGGTGGCAAAGTCCAAACAGAAGTCCAGGGCTGCATCAACGTGCCATACATTCAAAATGCATTTAAAAGGCATGACTGCCCTGGCAACTGTGGCCTGTTAAGAGTGCTGAGAGTTGTAGCACTTTGAAGGGGAAACTGTAGTTCCCAGGATTCTTTGCAGGCATCCATGTGCATTAAATGTGCTTTAAATCTTGGGTGTGAATGCAGCCACAATAATTTATTTATGATTAAAACATTTATAAAATAAGAAAAAAATACATACATTTTCTTTTGCTGGCACCCGTCTGCCTCAAGAAACAATGGAGTGCACCTCTGGGGGTGAAGTCAAATCACTGCATTAGCAGCACTGAAGTGACATCCCTGGGGGTGAGGACCTAGGCTGACTACAAGACCCCCCTCTCAGCATCACTGATGTAGTCCAAAGGAAAGCAGAGCAGTATGTCTGGCACCAGCTTGGCTAACAGGAGTAGCCAGAAGGAGGCGTATAAGGAGAAGAAGAAGAAGAGTTTGGATTTGATATCCCGCTTTATCACTACCCTAAGGAGTCTCAAAGTGGCTAACATTCTCCTTTCCCTTCCTCTCCCACAACAAACACTCCGTGAGGTGAGTGAGGCTGAGAGACTTCAAAGAAGTGTGACTAGCCCAAGGTCACCCAGCAGCAACTGCATGTGGAGGAGCGGGGAATTGAACCCGGTTCACCAGATTACAAGTCTACCGCTCTAAACCACTACACCACACTGGCTCACTGGTTGGAAGGCACCATCCAACCACCTTAGGGACTCCACTCCAGATTTGTATAGGATTTACTCATTAACCTGCATTTTAACCTGTATTTTAAATTGGTTCCCCCCCATTATGTTTTTATTGTAATTTTACTGGTTAGCCGCCCTGAGCCCAGCTCTGGCTGGGGAGGGCGGGGTATTATTATTATTATTATTATTATTATTATTATTATTATTAGCCTTTTCTTCTCCTAAAGATGTCCCACATGACAGCAGAGGTTTAGGATCAGAGTTTTCTTCCCCTAGATGGGCTATCTTTGAAGGTTGATGAGCCCCGCCTGCTCCTCACATCTCTTTAGCGCATGTGCAGAAACCATCTTCTTGACTGTTGGGCCAACTATTGGTCTTGTCTGCTCAATCTGCTGGAGCCTATCTTCACATGCAGGGGTCCCTAACTCACCAAGGATTTGAGACCCATCAGCTACCCTGAGCTGGTTTAGCCAGCCAGTCGAAGCCATCCCTGGGTTGTGGCCGCTGTCTCATGCTTCCAGGATCCACAAGTGAGAGTTGAGTGCAGAGATGAGGTGGGCAAACATGAAGCATGATGTGTGTCCCCCCATCAGAGGCACTACCCCTCACCTAGCACCTCTAAACAATAATACCCAAATTTCAAAAATATCAATTTTATTGCATCAGCACCCTAATTTTCTTCTGTCTCGGTTCTCAAAGCAAAGCACGTGAGGTCCTCAAGAGATCTTCCATGCCATCATCAGTCAGACTCAGACCTGCTTATCTTTAGCCTGGCTGCTGTGCCATGTGTGTTTGCAGATTGTTGACATGGGGAAAACAAGCATATATTTGTGCTTAGCAGCATTTATTAAAGACAAGGTGTCATTCAAGCTATTCCCCTCCCCACCCAGCCACAACTGGAAATGGGGCTTAGATCAACAGTTTCACAGCTTACAACTAACCATTGGTTGGATTTTGCCTTTCCATGTTTATTTGAAACATCAATAAGGTACATATATTGGAAAAAAACCTTGATATTTTAGTGTGCTAGCACCCACATTTTGGAACTCCCTGCCTATTGATTTTAGGCAGGCACCTTCACAGTACTGTTTTCTGCGCCTGAAAAAAAAGAAAAGAAAGGTTTGTTTAGACAAGCCTATCCAGATGTTTAGAAAGTGGCCGCGAATCTATTTTTTATTCTATTGCTATTATAACTTTCCAGAAAACTTACATTATTGTTATTAGTTTTTCTTATTCACAGTTTTACTGTTTTACCTTTTTTGTAAATTGTTTTGAGTTGATATATATATATATATATATATATAGAGAGAGAGAGAGAGAGAGAGAGAGAGTATCACAAATACAAAAGTTGATGCGTGCTTCCCAGAGTGGGAGAAAAATAAAAGAGTAGGGTGGTATTGCGGGAAGCAGGAGAGCTGCAAAGTGGCATTTAAAAAAGAAAAACACATTCTTGCTTAACTCAGAATTAACTCAGACCCTATTGCTCCAAAGCAGTGACCTTCCAAGGGTGTGGTGTGCCTCACTGGTGTGGCAGGAGAGAATGACAAGTGTGACAGGAGGAATCAGGGGCAATCAATATTACATTTGAGAAGGATTCATGTTATTAGGTAGCTGCATTGTTTTATACTTTCTGGACGTCCCATGATCATATTATAAAGTAGTCGTGTTCTATGTTCTATATCAAGCACTCTTAGGTGTTGTTTCTTTTTTTGTTTCCAGTGTTTTTCTTCACAATGAAAATTTGGGTATGGCGTGAGCAAATTTTTATTCTGAATGTTTGGCCCAGAGAAAAGAAAGAGTTTGAGGACCACAGCCTATTGCTTAATTCAGATGTAATCGATATGGTACCCTCTAGATGTTGCTGGATCACAACTCCCATCTCCCCTGACCATTGACCACCCTGTCTGGGGCTGATGGGAGCTGGGACGATATCTGGGGTAGGGGTTACACATGTTCCCCATCCTTGCCATTGGCCCATAATGTTCAAAACTGTCTGCCATACAGACAAAGCGGCTTCCATCCATGGCTCCTCGGGAGGGTGTTATATCTGGAGAGCCAGTGTGGTGTAGTGGTTAAGAGCGGTGGACTCATAATCTGGTGAACCGGGTTCGCTTTCCCGCTCCTCCACATGCAGCTGCTGAGTGACCTTGGGCTAGTCACACTTCTTTGAAGTCTCTCAGCCCCACTCACTTCACAGAGTGTTTGCTGTGGGGGAGGAAGGGAAAGGAGAATGCTAGCCGCTTTGAGACTCCTTAGGGTAGTGATAAAGCGGGATATCAAATCCAAACTCTTCTTCTTCTTCTATATTGCATCAATAAATCATAAGACCATAAGAAAAGCTCTTCTGGATCAGGCCAATGCCCTATCTAGTCCAGCATCTTGCTCTCACAGTGGCCAACCAAGTGCCCCTTTTGGGAAACCCTCAAGCATGACCCAAGCACAAGAACCCTCTCCCCCTACTGTGCTTACCCTACACATTATAGCCCTCCAAGATCTCAGGCTAAGGCTTTCTCCAGCACCTGAGATCCCTTTTACTGAAGTTTGAACCTGGGACCTTCTGTGTAGACATCCATAGAGATGGCCCCTCCCAAACAGGCACCGTTCATAGTTAAGGAGAAGAGGCCATTGGGGGCAAGTGTCGTCCCCCCCAATATAGAGCTGAAAAAAGCTGCACCTGCCAAAATGCCATCTTAACAGCAGCCTGCCTTCTGGTTAACCTCATGGGTTCCTAGACAAGCCATGTGCCCAGCCTTGAAGAAGAGTGAAGGGACATGGGGAGACATGCGCACAAGCCCTAATTCAAAGGAACAGAGCAGCTGAGCTCCTGTATGGATCAGTGGCCATCTCTGTGATTGCCAGACAGCAGTAATGGTATCTCTCGGGCTGAGATTGAGTGCAGGGAAGGAGGCGAGAGAGAGACAGAGAAGCAGGCAAATGGAATTCACCCTGCTGCCGTGTTTAGCTGTAATCTAACATGACTTTCCCCTCTGTTGGCAAAGGGGCGCACATGATGTTAACATTCATTATCATGTCATATTCAATTGAGTGCCAGAATGTATTATGCTTTCTCCTGTAACACACTGAATACTGACAAAAACCATTCACTCACGCCGCAAAGGTCTGTGCCTTTGAATCTTCTGGCAGAACGGGGAGGTGGAAGGCCATCAATACAAACATAATGAGTGTCGGGAATGGGAAGAGGACTCTTGGTGTGCCCTCGGCTAGGTGGGGAAGACAGGGAGGTGGTGGAGGTAGGGGGAAAGGTTCTGTTGGGGTGTTGAAAGGAGTTGTTGGATCTGGGGGGCGTCCACGTTCGAAAGAGTTAAGCCTTGTGGGAGCAGCAGGAAAACACGGAGGTAAACACTCACAACAGAAGGCTTATTCACCGTGCTAACATTTAAAAATGTTTTTATCCAGCCTTTTTGAATGTAAAAGTCCCAAGGTAGCTTACAAATCAAAACAGAAAAAACCCAATAAATTAATAATATATATCCCACAATCAATACACAACGCTGGAAATGAAGTATTCCAGGTAGAGCAAAAACACTCTGTTTGATATTGCTAAGCACCTTGTGGGAAGGGGGATTGGGGTTGGGGAGCAAACAAAATTCCAGCTCAGAGGATGGCCTTTGACCTTGCTACTCCCCAAGGAAGGGCTGTAGCTCAGCCGTAGAACACATGCTTTGCATGCCAAAAGTCTTAGGTTGAATCTCTTGCTTCTCCAGCTGTGGTTGGGAAAGACTCCTGCCTGACTTACCACAGAGCTGTTGCCAGTCAGTGTACCCAGAGAGCTGGGTATTCAGATGGCCTGACTCAGTATAAGGTAGCTTCAGGTGCTTCTATTAGGTGGTAATCCAAAGGGAAGAAACCCTTTGATGTGTTTCCTTTGGTGGCAATGCATGCCTGGAGCAGAGCCAGTGAAATATATCCCCCCTCCAGAAATCCCTTGCTAAAGTTCTTGGTGGGACAGGACTGTCTTCGATAGGCATGGCCATGCCTTCTGGCTTCCTTCATTGATTGAAGATAACAGGGTAGGGGATGTTCCTCCTGTGATGATACAGGATAGAGCCCATAGACTCCACATGCCTCTTTCCCCTCTCTCCCATGCTGCTTCATATATTGACTGGGAAATGTGCACAATTCCCTCTTCATGGTTAGATCCTGTGCGTATTCTCTGTGAATCCCGGTGACTGTGCACAATGGCCGTATGCTATGCACATTAACTGTTCAATTTACATCAGTGCTAACACATACACTGTATACTCCTAGATTCCAGAGGCAGTTCATAAAATGAAGCATCAGCATGCCTCTCCCCACGCTGCCGTCTCTCACATGCACACACACACACACCAGCGACACATTGCCCCCCCCACATCCGTATAAGCATGTGTCTTGTAAAGTAATTATTTGCTTCACAGGCAGAAAATTTCAATCATGTCCCTGGCTGCAAAAATGTGTCAGGGCTGGCCCCTTCCTGTTCGCTTCAAGGTGACCCATTGTGAACCCTTAAGTGGGAGAAATGCCAGAGCTTCAAGGCTCTGCTCTACAGCTGGGGAGGGGGGAGGGAGGAGAGAGGAGGGGAGTCCGGGAAAGCAGGTGCGGGTGACTTCTGTTCCACCATTTCCATGTTGCAATTGCCTAACGGGCTATCCAAGTATGCTGAGCATTAACATTGCTGGAGGAAAGGGAGACCTGAATACCCCATTTGCTAACTAGCTAGCTAATTAATTCTTAAAAACCTATATGCTGTCTTTCTGCAAACAGCTCTCTCAAGGTGGCTTAATTATATACATTTATAAAGCATCATAAGTATGTGACTCCACCATGAAATACAAAATAAGGAGATCAAAGCAGCAGGAGGAGAATAAAAGAGTGTCAGGACAGCGAAATTGTTAGATTGCAAGGGTCACCATCCTGGCACCTTAGCCACCATGGTAATTTTAGACCGGTGGTTCCCAAATTGCCCTTGGGGGCAGTGGGGTTACTGGGGATTGCTAAGAGGCAAGGGCATAGCTGTCAATGTTTCCCTTTTTTAAAGTGAAATTCCCTTATTCTGAATAGGATTCCTTACAAGTAAAGGGAAAAGTTGACAGCTAAGGGCAAGGGGGCAGCAAGAGGGTGCTTGAAAATCAGACCTTGAAAAGCTGGTATCACTGGATTGAGATCAGCAATTTCATTGAATTAAATAAACTAAATAGTTTTAATAAGATTTTGAACCAATGTGCAAGTAATTGTTACTAATTTTTACTGTGTTATTATCTTCTTCAGTAGCTTGTGCAAACTGCTATTCTGAATACTTTTTATAGGGTAATCATGCACCCGGGATGAGTCTATGGAACCAAGAGGGCGGTGACCTAGAAAAGTTTGAGAAACACTCTTTTAGACAATGAATTTAATGATCTTGTGGGGACCTCCCTCTTTAGATGCTATTGTGCATGTCATGGACAGGATGAGATGCATCAGGTGGGGACGCCCCTCTCCCCTGGCTCAGCATCTTCTCCATTACACCTTCCACCCCTTGAACATGCCCACATTCCTCTAGGTGCCAGGATTGGATGCTGACCCTCATAAGAAGATAAGAAGAGCCTGCTGGATCAGGCCAGTGGCCCATCTCACAGATGCCTGTGGGAAACCTGTAAGCAGGACCCAGGGAAAAGAGCCCAGAGACATAGCATGGGGAAGCCTGGGCACAATTTTTTGAACAGGTGCAAGGGGGCACAACCAGGTGCCCCTATGACAGGCTCTGTCACTCACCAAGGTGCGGCCTGGCCTGGCCTGGCCTTCAAGACTGGGACAGCGGCGCTACCTCCTTCTCCTCATGGCCGTGAAGGGACTCCCATATGTGCCCTTACCCTGGGCCAGCTGAGAGGGAGGGAAGGAGAGGGCGCAACCACTACCCATAGAGGAGAGGAGAGACTCTGGCAGCTACCTGCTCCTTTGCGATTGGGGCGTCACAGCCCTCAGGTCTGCCCTCATTGTGGGGCGGCTTTGAGCCTCTTTCTTCCTCCCCTCTGCTCGCCTTGCCATCATGTGTGGAGAGTCCTCTCCTCGTCCGATAACTTCATAGGCAAGAATCTCAAGCAGTTTGTATTATATAGTCCTTTTTATTCAGTCATCTGGTTGCAAAGCAAGAATCCATCTCTCAACAAAGAGAGGTGTTGGCTACTCTGAGCTCTTCCCCTTCCATCCCCAACAACACCTTGGGCGGCAACGGGAAGTTCTCTGCACTCTCTGTTCTCTAATATAGAGAGACCTAAGAGCCGGGATGCGGGTGCCGCTGTGGGTTAAACCACAGAGCTGAGGACTTGCCAATCAGAAGGTCGGTGGTTCGAATCCCTGCGATGGGGTGAGCTCCCATTGCTCGGTCCCTGCTCCTGCCAACCTAGCAGTTCGAAAGCATGTCAAAGTGCAAGTAGATAAATAGGTACGGCTCCGGCGGGAAGGTAAACAGCGTTTCCGTGTGCTGCTCTGGTTCGCCAGAAGCGGCTTTGTCATGCTGGCCACATGACCCGGAAGCTGTACGCCGGCTCCCTCGGCCAATAAAGCGAGATGAGTGCCACAACCCCAGAGTCAGCCACGACTGCACCTAATGGTCAGGGGTCCCTTTACCTTTACCTTTAAGAGCCGGAGGGGAGGGGTGTGTCACACAGGCTCTCTAGGGATGTTTCTGTTAGCTATTCTCTCCCTTCCCCTTCTTCTTCCACTAACTCATAGCTCAGTAATGTGCAGCATTCTCCTCTCTCTCTCTCCTGTTGAAACAGCTGGGGAGAAGGGTGCCCAATTTCTCTCCCCCCCTTCTCCTCTTCAGAGAGAAGCTGATCTGACTGAGGATACATTTCCCAATCCTCCTGTCTGGACCATTCCCTGACACTCGATCAGACTGCCACAGCTCAGTTGGTGGTGAGGGCTTGGGTTGGCACGGCCACCCTCAGCTCCCTCCACCTGCGCGCAGCACACACAAGCATTCCCAAGGTGCTGAGAACCTGTACTGCACCCCTGCAAGAGCACACCCCCCTCTGTGACTTCCAGCAACTGGTATTCAGAAACATATGTTGAATCCATCGTGGCTAGTCACCTTTGATAGTGCCCTCCCCTATGAATTTGTTCAACCCACTATTAAAGCCATCCAAGTAAGTGTTCATCACTGCCTCCTATGGAAGTGATCTCCATAGTTTAACTATGCAATGCATATCTTTCTTGAATCTTCCAACATATCCATTGGATGCACATGTATTCTACTATTATTCCATGGGTTCTAGTGTTTCCTTCTCATCTGTCTTGAACAGAGGAGAGGTGCAAAGAGCTTCTCACTGTGGGTAATGTGAGAGTGGGTGGTATAGGTGCTATTTAATCTGCTGGAGGGGGGATGCCCACCACATTTTGGGACTTTGCTTTTTCTTCTCCTTTAGATAAGATGACCATTTTGTGTTATGCTATGGCCCAAAGAGCCAACAAGCTGTGATAGTATGTACTATGCTACCCCAGAAGTCCTTTTTTGAAGGGACCCCACAGACCTTTCTCAGAATTCCAGCTGTGGCCATTGGCCCACAAAAGGTTGGTGAGCCCTGTATTTGAATGTTGGACTAGGAATTGCAAGATCTGCATTTCAGTCATGAGGCTCCTTGGCTAGAGACCAGGTGCTTCTGGTTTTGCCCCGCTTGAGACAGGACTGTAGCTTCTTTCTGGATGTGTGCGGTTAGATAACACACTATATATTCCACTATCTGCCCAGTCCAATTTAAGAGTCGAAGGAGGATAATGAGATACTTGCTGTTCTCAGCAGAAAGTGCTGAAGCAAAATGCAGCCAGGAGATTAGCTCCGGAAGGTTTGTTTTCTTGGCGATTTCTCTTTGGCTTTTGGATTTCACAGTTCCAGAAGGACACAGCAAGTATTTAACCTCTGCCTTAAAAAATAGCAAGTACAGTGGTACCTCGGGTTACAGATGCTTCAGGTTACATACACTTCAGGTTACAAACTCTGCTAACCCAGAAATAGTACCTCGGGTTAAGAACTTTGCTTCAGGATGCGAACAGAAATCGTGCCGTGGCAGTGGGAGGCCCCATTAGCTAAAGTGGTACCTCAGGTTAAGAACAGTTTCAGGTTAAGAACGGACCTCCAGAATGAATTAAGTTCTTAACCCAAGGTACCACTGTATTTAGCCCCTGCCTTTTAAAAAAAGTCATAATCAGGCATTAAAGTAAAGGGTCTTCTCCTGCACTCTGTCACTGCATGCGGATAAGTCAAAGAGAAAACTCTCTAACCTACATTCATACTTGTGAACAGGGAAAGAGAAGGATTGGGAGCTGTGGATTAGCAGCAGGGGTGAGAGAAACCTGCCCCCCCCCCATGTTGTTGGATTCAAGTTCCCATCAGCCCCAGCCAGCATGGCTACTGGTCAGGAATGATGGATAATGGAGTCTGCCACATGTTCCCCAAATGTTGTAGGATACAAACTTCCTAATTTAGGGTCATGGCTCTAAGTCTTATGCACCCCATTCCAATATTTGGTGCATGAATATAAAAAAATATGGAGAGGTTATATCTGTTGCCCCCTTCCCCACCTCAAGCACTTATGTGCTAAAATGGTTCTTATGTGAGTACAGGAGCTTAGGTCCAGGCTATCTGAAAAGCTGTATGCCCTCATCAGAACCTGCCCAGGCTCTGAGATCTTTGGGGAGGCCCTTCTCTCTGACCCACCACCCTCACACTTGAGGGGGGGCATGGGAGACAGCCTTCTTGGTGGTTGCTCCCAGGCTTTGGAATTCTTTTGGGGCTCCCTCCTTGTCCTTCCAGTGGCAGGTGAATACAGCTTTATTGTGACAGGCTTTGGGAACAGGCTGTTTTTAAAGGGGATTTTAATAGTTCTGTGCTGTTTTTTATTATCTGTATTTTAATATATTTGTTTTTTATACCGATTTAATTCTATGAGAGTTTAATTACTTTTTAACAAATATCCTTTATATGTTAATAGCTTTTTGTAGTTTATTTGTGTTGTTTTAATTTGTGTAAGGTACCTCAAGCCATGGTCTGGGGAGAAGGTGTAACAACAACAACAACATAACAATAATGCAGCTGTATAACTGTAATGCAATTATGGTGTAAAAAGTGCAGATTACATTGCACTATAGCTCCATATAACAAAGCAGCAGTAGCCCTTTGCAAATGATCTTCAGGAAAAGTTACTTTGCCCCAGGGAAAGGCTGAGAATTTCCCTCCCCAATTTTTCCCTCCTGAAAAATCCCCAGACCGATTTTTACCTTTACAGGATCCCAGACTCTTGTCTTTGGACACATTCCCACCATACATTTTAGGCACAGCTTTTTAAACTGCCATGGCTTCACCCAAAGAATTCTGGGAGGTGTAGTTCGCTAGATGTTGTTAGGCGAGCTATGAATCCCAGAGTGATTGAACAGTCACTCTCTCTTCCAGGGTACTCTGCTAACCGTACCCCTATGAGGGGAATATGGGGTCTTCTAACAACTCTCAGCTCCTTTAATAAACTACAGCTTCCAGAATTCTTAATGGGAAGCCATGTTTTAAAGTGGTATCATTGTGTTTTAAATGTAAGGTGGATGTGGCCTTTGTCACATCCACCTTACACATCCCTCTACAGAGGTAGAGGGATTTTCAGAGTTTGTATGTTGTGGTTGTTGCTGCTGTTTTGTCTTTTTCTCTCTCTTCAAGGAAAAGGTTAAACGTCCCTTTCTCACTGTTCGTTCTCTGGGATAAAGTGTGCCCCTTACGTGGATGTTTTGCAACAGCAAAGAGGCCATTTGTTAAAATCATGCCCTATTCACATCCCTAAGAAACTTGTCACCTATGCGTGTCATGATTGCATTCTACCTAAGGAGCGCCATTTGACCCCGGACATTCTGTTACCCTTCAAGAATCAATAGGGAGAACATATTGATTTGCAGTGCTCCTCTCTCTCTCTGTGTGTTTCTTGTACGTATGTGAGCCTCTCTTTCTTCTGAAGATCCCTGAGATCTTAACTAAACTTACATAGAAATACGATTGGGTCAAGAGCCAGTTTGTCAATTCCAGGTGAACCTCCTTCTATTTCTCTCTCTCTCCCCTGACCTCTCAGCCCTTGTCCATAAAGAAAATCTGTACAGCATCATTAAAAGACTTGCCTGGGAATTCAGTTCAATTTTGAGTTGTGGTTGCTCAATACAAAAGATAATGGAATGAATACAGATGTGGAGTTCATGGACTCCTGAAATGTAACAACCTTTCTGAATGTCTTTGCGGTTTGCCAGTGATCCCACAGTCACTGGCTGAGGAAGAGGAGTGTGAGGGGAGCGCACCACCCCTGGCAGTGTGATCCTGGTGGGGTGCCATCGTTGCTGCCCCCCCGCCCGCGCTGGGCACCACGCCCCCGCAGGTGGCGCACCACATCCCTGGGACACATGCAAGCCCCGCCCCCACCTGCTCTCCACCCCCCCAGTGCTGGAGCATGAAGCTCCTCCACTGCCCACAGTGATGGTGCTCAGCTGGTGCTGGCAGAATTTTGGAGCAGCTTAGCTGAGAACCTGTACAATCCCAGTGATGAGGTTGAGAAGAAAATGACATCACTCTGGGCAAAAGACAATGCAAAGACTCTGACAACAATGGCAACACTAGTGGCATACACCAATCACAGAGTGGCGTGCTGATGATGCCATTCATGGTAGCCATATATGGAAGGAACCATTACATGCAAGCGGGGGGAACGGAACAGGAAGCCAAAATCATATCAGCCTATCCCACCCCACATGTTAAAGATTTAGCCCAGCAACAAGGGATGGGAAAATCTGTCAGTTTAGTTTATCATTATTCCACTCTTATTTTCAGCTCATGATACCGTATTTTTCTGTGTATAAGATTAGGTTTCCCCCCTAAAAAATAATGTCAAAAATTAGGGGGCATCTTATACCTTGGGCCATCTCCCCCCATTTTCTTAAATCTAAGACCGCCCAAATAGGGGGCGTCTTATACATGGCGTCTTATAGACAGAAAAATATAATATTTCTACATCAGTTTGCATTTTGTTTGTTTTGTTTTACATCCTCATGGAAATTCAGCAGCATTTTAGTGCCTATGTTTCTCAGTATATACACATTTTTTTTGCAAAGCAATTTCCTCATATGTAATACATTTTTGCATGCTGTTTTCATGAATACAAGTATTTTATGCACACTTCATCCTACAATGTATGCTTTTTTGTACTCATTACATTGCCGGAGAACTGCACTGCAAAATTCAGAGAAACATGGATTTTGAAGGATGGCTGTGTTTTTCGGTTTATGTATGTATGGTTTTGAAAAGTGTGAATTAGGTAGGTTTCATTTTAAATGAGAACCAAGTTGCATCCCCACCCAATCCCTAATGCCAACGCAAGTATACCATAGCTTACAAGAAAACTTAGCACCCTGACTTGAGTCCTGTTTCTCACCCAAGAAGCCCTTCGTGGTATCCATTCCTGCATTGCAGGGGGTTGGACTAGATAAACCTTTGGGGTCCCTTCCAACTCTACAATTTTATGATCCCATGATTTGGGGCCCTTCTGCAGGGGCCATTGCCCTGGTGTTGAGAGCTCATGTAGACTCCCTGATGAAGCATCTCTTCAAGATTCGAAATTTGGTAACCTAACAGTTTCCAGGAGGTATAAATGCAACATAGGATTGCACTATGAGCCACACCTGCCTTTATAAAACAGGAGCCTAAGGCTCTGCAGATATTGCACAACCACAAGTCCTATTATCCTTGTCCATAGGCCATAAAGCATCCCATTCACTGCAATGGGCCCCGCCAGATCTCCCTACCCTACACAAGCAGAAATGTCAGCCTCTACACCTGTGTCTTTATTATATCAATTAATATTCCATTGCCTACAGTTTAATGTCTGTTCTTTGTGTGTGTCCTTATATAGTACCTTTTAAAAAAAATCCCTCTGGCTGTCAGTGTCAGCTTTTGAAGTCAACAGCGCTGACAACTTTGGGCTGAAATTCCAGTCTCAACGGCGGTACAAGTTCTCCCTGCTGTGGGTACAGACCTGTTCCAATACCCCTTTTAGCAATCGTTGTATGTGCGCTGCCAGCTGCCTTATACCACCCAGCCCAGTTCTGTCTGTTCTAATTAGCACCACAGTGGCTTGTCTGGGACTTGGAGCTCCTTTATAACAGGACATGCTAGAGGTTGAACCAGAGACTCTGTGTTTGCACAACCTCTGCTTCACCACTAAGCAAGGACCCTTCGTGTTCTACCTCCACTGTCAGAGGTTGCATGCCTTTGAAAACCAGCTGCTGGGAACCACAGGTGGGGAGAGCCCAGTGGTGCTCTGCTTCAGCTTGCAGGATTCCTATAAGCATCTGGTTGGGTTCCTTGATAGCAGTATTCTGGACAAGATGGGCCCTTCCTCTGACCCAGCAGGGCTCTTACAATCTTATGCTCTTACTAAGGGCTATAGGAGGCAATTCCTAGGAGCTGAGGTCTTAATAAAATATCTAAGGGGCTCGCTACCCCCAAGTTGATGGGCATTGCCATTCAAATGGTGTGCATGTGTTGCATCTTGTGATTGATTATGTGGAGTGGGGCTTATCTGGTCCCCACCCAATGTTTTCTCCAAGTTGGCACCCTTTCTATGGGCTGCCATGCCAGCTCACATTGCTCCCCAACCATGCCAGCCCTTCAGCATTCACACCTCACTGAATTTGCCACTAAGAGACAAAACTTCTGGAGACCTGGGACAAGGGACTTTCTGTCCTCCCCAATCTATTTGAGAATTGAATCTAGGGGCTTCTGCATGCACCACTAAGCTATCTCTTCCCACCTCCCCATAGTGCACCACCAGTGTTGAAGCAATGATTCTTCAAACATCATCTTCGTTGGACTGGTCATGTTGTGCTGATGCCTGATTATCGTCTCCCAAAGCAACTATTTTATTCCGAACTTAAAAATGGAAAGTGTAATGCTGGTGGCCAACAAAAGAGGTTCAAAGACTGTCTCAAGGCAAAAATGTTGTATAAACACTGACAACTGGGAAACACTGGCCTGCAAGTGCTCCAGTTGGAGAACAGCCTTTATCAAAGATGTCATGGGCTTTGAAGACACTCAAACTCAGGACGCAAGGGAGAAATGTGCTAAGAGGAAGGCACGCTTGGCAAATACACACCGTGATCAACTCCCGCCTGGAGACCAATGTCCCCACTGTGGAAGGAAGTGTGATCCAGAATTGGCCTCTACAGTCACTCATTGTTGAAACCCTGTTTATGGAAGACAATCTTACTTGGCTACAAGTGATCGCCAAAGGAGAAGGAGGAGGAGGAGGAGGAGGAGGAGGAGGAGGAGGAGGAGAAGAAGACATCATCATTATTTCTAAATTGCTCTTCATCCAAGGATCACAAGGCAGTTTACAATATAAAACACAAAAATGCATAACAAAGCAACAAATAATAAACAGTAGCCCCCACAGTTTAAAGGGCCTTAGATTGTTTAATTAGCCAAAGGCCTAGTGCATAGTTAAACTATGGAACTCACTCCCACAGGAGCCAGTGATGGCCACCAACTTGGATGGCTTTAAAAGGGGATTAGACAAATTCATGGAAGGGGAGAGAGCTACCAGTGGCTATTAGCTATGTTGGGTATGCTCGGCCTCCAGAATTGGAGGCAGCAATGCTTCTGAATACCATTTGCTGGAAACCACAGGAACGGTGAGTGCTCTTGCACTTGAATCTGCTTGTAGGTTTCCCACAGGGATCTGGTTGGCCACTGTGAGAACAGGATGCTGGACTAGATGGGCCATTGGCCTGATCTAGAAGGCTCTTCTTATTGTGAAAGACTGTTCTGTCCAGAAGGCTAGTAAGCTGCGTTGTGCACCAAAAAAACAAAAACAAAAAAACAACCAGAAACAAAAACCAGCACACAGTTGCTTAAAAAAATATATTAAATGGAGGCAAAACATTTAATCATCAAATGAACTTTAAAAATAATGGGGAAAACAAAGTGAGGTTCTGTCTCTCAAGCCTCTTTTGTTGGAGCTCCCTGTTGGATTTCTTGCCTGCTTTTTGGTGGGGAGCGGGTGGCGACGGCAGTCAGGGACTGTGTTTTTCAGATGTGTGAAGGATGCTTAATATGGTAATAACCCCTCCTGAGAGTCCCCAAGCACAGCAGACATGAAAGGCCTGCCCCTGGCGCTTCTGATTATACAGCCTCTAATTGTCTCCCATGTCTGCACAAAGCGCAACTATGAAAAGACTGTAAAAGAACCCGCTTGCTGTTTGTCGAGCAGACTACAAGTTTCTGAGAACAAACTGTGGTTCCACATATGGGGGTAAAAGCAGCATCAAGGAGTGTGTGCGCAAGGGGAGGGGGGCAGAATTTAGAAACAAAACATACCCACCAGTGCTTCCATCCTAGATGCTAAATAGCAAAATCCTTTCTGAGTGGCAGCCAAAAAACCCACTGTCTGCAGATATGAGACAGGTATCAGCAGAGGACCACAAATTGAAGAATCACACATTTTAGGGGAGGGGACCCCAAATTAGACCAATGAGGATTGGGTGTGCTTGGTGGCCCAATTGACTGGCAGCAGCTCTCCATGATTTCAAGCAGGGTTCCAGCGCTACCTGAATATGTCAGAGGTTGAACATGGGACCTTTTATTTCTTTAATTTATAAAGCGCTTAAGTACAGCAGTCTCTACCGAGTTTACAAAGATGCAATATGAAAAAAAAACCCAAAACAAAAAAACCCCATGGTTTAAACTATAAAATTAGATGGAATATTAATATAGGCAACAACCAATTTATGCGTGTCCAGTTGATGCGCGGCACCATGTGTGCACATTGAGCCAAACCTGGAAGCAACTTTAAAAATGGCAAAAGTAGCCCTAGAAGAGCCCACGAAGGGCAAAAGGCACAGAAACAGTGCCTTGCAATTTATCAGATGTCAGGGAATCTGATCCCTCCACGGTAGGCTGCCAGGAATAGATAAGACAGGGAAAGTTCTTACCAATGTCTTTTATTCAATATCCACAGAGAGAGGCTTAGAAATGCAGCCTCTTGGAGTAATGGTGTTGCTCTGAGTAATTCTCCGGTTTTTCAATGGTTCCCAGAAGGTGTTGGCAGATGGTTTCCAATGTTATTTAAAATATTTGCGATTTCACTTAAACATGTGGTGCCTTGGAATGCAACCCATGCATAATTGGAGAGTTGCCTGTATTAATAATAAAGTCTCCAAGAAATGCCAAAAGGTCAGTAGGGAAGGAGGACTGTCTGACCTCAATTGGAAGCAAGTTCCATAAAACTGGGTCCCATATACTAAGCATGACATGGCTCCTGGTGGAGAGGAACTGTGTATATGAGGTATGGGGGACCACTAACATTAACTCACCTAAAGGCCTCAATGATTGGGCAAAGATATAGGGGATCTGGGGGCTCCTGAGGTTTCCTGGACCCAAGCTGTTAAGAGTATTGTAAATGAATACAAGAACCTTCAACCTGGCGTGGTAGCATGTGGGCATCCAGCAAAGACTTTTGAGCACCAGGGTGATGTGCTGGCAATAGTATGTCCCTGCCAATGGTCTAGCCGTGGTGTTTGGCACCAGCTGGAGCCTCCAGACCAAGATAGCACATTGTAATACTTGAGTCTTGAAGTTACCTTTTGTCTGTAAAGGTGATGCTCTACTGCTGAGCTTTGGCTCATCCTACTAATACATTGCAACAGACTGAGCAGGAAAGCCCGAGAACCTAGGCTGGCTGCTGTCACCTATTTGACTACACTGCATCTGGGGGCTCTCAGCAGAAGATGCACTGACTAACAAGATCTGTCTGCTCATGTCTTTCCATTATAGTGTGAAGTATGTATCTTGAAAGCCACTTGGGGAAGATTGCAGCCAATTCTTGGCTACCCGAGGACAGATTTTCCAAGGGAATGCCTCACTCACCTTTTTACATTCACAACGAGGCAATCTATCAGAACGATTTCCATCCTCGTTAAGGCGAATTAAGCCAGCAAGGGTGGGTGGGTGAAGGAAATGGTCCTTCATGCATTATTTACTTAAAACAGCCATTGTCATAAATATTTGAAAGACTGGTTGTTAATGTTCAATCATATCAGGGTCTGGGAGCGTGTTGTATGCCATCTGCTCTGCTAATGAGAGGGCAGGGGTGGTGGACGTCACTTCACAGCAGGCCACCCTCCATTGGGTCTTCAGCAGCCACGATCAGTCTATAGACCATATATCAATACTCGAGAGGTGAAGATCGAGAGAAGGCTGGCAATCATTGAGGCATGTCTTTCAAGGAGAAAGAGGACAAGAGGGGGCATTAGTCAGAAGTAGTGGAGAATCTGCTTTGCATTCCAAATGTCCCAGGTTCAATCCCTGGGAGAAACTCATTTTTGGAACCCCGGAAAACTGCCGTCAGACAGTGCGGTCAATGCTGAGCTATGTAGAGTCCAAGAACCTCTTGGATTAGGCCAAAGGCCCATCTTAGCTCAGCATCCTGTTCTCACAGTGGCCAACAAAATGATTGTGGAAACCCGCAAGCAGATTCAAGTACAAGAGCCCTCTCCCCTCCTGTAGTTTCCAGCAACTGGTACCCAGAAGCATTGCTGCCTCCAACTGTGGAGGCAGAGCAGAGCCATCACAATAGTCCTCTCCTCCATGAACTTGTCTCTTTTAAAGCTTTCCAGGTTGGTGGCCATCACTGTATCTCATGGGAGTGAGTTCCACAGTTTAATGATCTGCTGCATGATGAAGTCCTTTCTTTTATCTGTCCTGAATTGGACAAACATGAGTTCTAGTGTTATGAGAGAGGGAGAAGAAAATTTCTCTTTCCTCTTTCCACTTTCTTTTGCCATGCATAATTTCATAAACTTTGTATAAGGCAGCTTCCAGTGTTTCTATGAACCACTGAAATTCATTGGAATAGCTAGCAACGTGGAATGTAATGGTTTTGCAAAGAATGGATGCAAATGTGTTTGTGTGTGTCAGACACACACACACACACACACACACACACACACACACACACACAATGTGTGTTTTGCTGTGCCTAGGTGATGGAAAACAAGACAGGCATCCCTGCAATTCCATATTTGACCAATGCATGTTGTGGCAGGGAGTATGTAAGCTTTTAAACTGGGCAGAACTCTCTGGGCCTGCTGTAAAGGTAAAGGTAAAGGGGCCTGCTGTAGCCATGCATGAATCCAGGGGTGGTTCAGTCCCAGTTTTACACCTGTGCATTCATAAGCCCATTCCACCCTCTTTTAGCTTCTGTGATTATTATTTTTTAAATGCACCCAATTTTGCTTCTGGCTCTGCCCACTACTGGCACACGGCCCTCAAAAGGTTGCCTAGATAGGAATGTGGCCCTTTACCACTTGGGAAAGCTAGAGCAAAATAAGGCACAGATTTTGGAGGATCCAGGTAGGGCTTCGCAGTACCATGATAATGATTTAAAATTCTACCAGGGAGCTCTGGTTGGCTTCTATGGTCTCCTCTCAGTTTTAGCCTCACAATTGCCCTGTGAGATAGATTAGCCTGAGAGGGAACAACTAGCCCAAGTTTGTTCACTGATCTTCATGAAAGAGTGAGGATTTGCCACCTCATCCTAGCCCAAGACATTTGGGTTGCATCTGTCTAAGGTAGCCCTATTGAAATTAATGAACTTAAGTTCGTCATATTTACCAACTTTAGTGAGTCTTCTCTGAGTAGGACTAGCACTGAATGCAACCCAATATCTAGAACATCAGGCTAATCACCACAGTTCAAGGAGGACACTGACAAACTGGAACGTGTCCAGAGGAGGGCAACCAAAATGGTCAAAGGCCTGGAAACAATGCCTTATGAGGAATGGCTAAGGGAGCTGGGCATGTTTAGCCTGGAGAAGAGGAGGTTAAGGGGTGATATGATAGCCATGTTCAAATATATAAAAGGATGTCACATAGAGGAGGGAGAAAGGTTGTTTTCTGCTGCTCCAGAGAAGTGGACACGGAGCAATGGATCCAAACTACAAGAAAGAAGATTCCACCTAAACATTAGGAAGAACTTCCTGACAGTAAGAGCTGTTTGACAGTGGAATTTGCTGCCAAGGAGTGTGGTGGAGTCTCCTTCTTTGGAGGTCTTTAAGCAGAGGCTTGACAACCATATGTCAGGAGTGCTCTGATGGTGTTTCCTGCTTGGCAGGGGGTTGGACTCGATGGCCCTTGTGGTCTCTTCCAACTCTATGATTCTATGATTCTAGGCTACCTCTCAGAAGCACATTTACAGCTTGATAAAAACTTGGATCCTCCTTTCGTTTCATCCACAAATGACTAATATGCTAAACTAGTTAGGAGGAGGGGAAACAAATTCCTACACTTTTGATGAAAGGTAATTTTGATTTTTAAAAAATCTTTTTGCTGCTGAAAACTTGAAGAAAAGCAAAAGAATTTCCAGTGGCTAATCACAAAATTGGTTTGTTCGCACACACATTGTACAGCACCCAGCTATTTTAGGCACTTTTTACTGCAATCCCTATTTTTAAGTCTGGAACATAAGCCATTCAATTGGTTAATTACTCAAATCTGAACAGAAGAGAGAGAATAATACATTTTTTAGTCTCCCCGCCTTTTCTTCTAGCCTTTAGTCTGAAGGCAGCTCTCCCAATTTTCATGAGGACTAGAGTGACAGCCAGTCCTCCTTCTCTAGTTAGCAGATGCTGGAGGGGGACATGGATGCCCCTCCCTGCCTCTCCAGGCAGTTGATTTTGCCTGCCTCTGAGCCACTGGCCGTCTCCTCGCTTCGCTGTGTAATAATAAAGCAAGCCACTTGACCGTGAAGAGGTGGCGGTGGTGGAAGCCAATGATTATTTTTCAATATAATCTAAACACCATGATTTGCCAATGGGGCAAGATAATTATCCTGCAAAGGAATAAAGTAAGGAGCCAGCCAGAGCGCAATCTCCATGAGAAGCAGAGCAAGAAAATAAATCTCCAAGCTTGGGATAATAACGCGGGCAGTAAAATCAATATTGATTATTAGGAGAGGAGGACAGGGGGGAGGGAAAAGGCAGTAAAACTCTCTTCGAGCCAAAAACAAAATCACACCGATTGGTAGGGGATTAATCCCTGTGCTGGCTGCAGCATAGGGGTACAAGGGTTACGGATTAGGGAGACACATTCCATTTGCTTTTCTTCCATTGCGTCTGAAGGGCGATTTTACAGCAATTAAGCAGTGTCTGAAAAAAATCATGCAAGGTGGAAACTTCTACCCTTTCTGTCCACACAGAGGGAATTTAGCCATCTTCTTTGAATGCTAAAGGAGTTATCAGCTGCAGAGAAGCGTTGCTAGCCCTGATTCAAGAAGATGGAAGATTAGTAATGACCAAATAATTCCACTAAAGCAGAAGTCCTCAATAGGACTGGATCCTTGTTCTGCATTGCGGGAGGGAAGTCTCAGTTCTGGGGGTCAAATGTGGCCCTCTGGGTCTCTTTAACTGGCCCTTAGGACTCTGCCTAGACCACACACCCTTCCAAGCCACACCACCTCCTTCCAGGCCTCTTACCACCGTTGCTTCACACCAGTGTTCATTGCCTAAAAATGACTCTTGGTTGCTGGATGGAGGCTGGAGACAGGTGTGTGAATGTGTGTAGAAATCAGGTAAATTTTGCACCCATTGCTCTGCCGACTTTCACCTCTGGTGCTGCCCACCCCTGGTAGGTGGCCTAAGGAATGTTGCCTAGAAGGGAATGAGACCCTTGGATTGAGAAAGGTCCCCCCACTGCTCTTAGTCAGGGGTTAATCTGGCCCTCCTCACTGCAGATATTCCTCTCATTTCCTCACATGTAACCAGGGAACAGCTAGGACAAGAGAGATTTGCTTTGGAGGACAGGCCCAAAGCCAACCCCCAAACTTTTCACCCATGTTCTAAGGCTACAAAATCCATTCTTTGAGTGGACAATGCTTCCTTATCTTCCAGAGCTCAGCTACTGCTGCAGAGCACTGGGAGGGGAAAAAAGAATCACCTGGTTGCCTAGGAAACATGGGGATGCTTCCCTGCGTCCCAGAACTGGGCTCCAGTATTCATGACAGAAGTCAGGGAAAGCTCCCATGTTACCTAGACAACTGGATGCCTCTTCTCAGCTAACAACATTGTGCTGCAATGCAGGAGGAGGCAAGGGACTTCATGGCTGGGATGTCATCCACAGGAGATACATTGGGTGGTTCTGAGGATGCATGGGAGATCTACAACATCCCCACCCCACTTGCAGCTTAAATATCCTCGTGGGTGAAATTTCAGCACATCCTTATTTAGGACCAGAGGTAAGAACATAAGAATATAAGAAGAGCCTGCTGAATGAGGCCAATGGCCCAATGCAGAACAACATCCTGTTCTGACCAGATGCCTGTGGAAAACCAGTAAGCAGGATTCAGACACAAGAGCACTTTCTCCTCCTGTGGTTTCCAGCAACTGGTGTTCAGAAGAATTGCTGCCTCTGACTGTGAAGGCAGAACAAAGCCATAATGGCTAGTAGCCATTGATACCCCCTCTCTTCCATGAATTTATCTAAATTTATTTTAAAACCATCCGAATTGGTGGCCATCACTGCCTCCTTTGGGTCAAGGATGGGGATGAAAGATGAAGTCAGACATCACACGTGTGTATCCAGTTCAGCTTCCTTCAGCATTTCATGAAGCTGAATATTAATTGACATAGCATTGTTTTTGTTCCTATGGAGCATTCTGTGAGGGAATGTTGCTGGTCTACTGTGCAGCTAACTGAGCTGCTTCTGGAAGCATTTTTTTTCCCTGAAAGAAAAGGGGGGTGGGAATGTCATGAACTGCGGGGACACCCATCCCCAAGGAGGGATGATGACCCAAGGAAAGGGGAGGAGGTAGATTCTGGTTTCCAACACAGGTAGAACAGCCAGGCCAAGCCAGCACCTTGGAGAGAGATCAAGATCAGAGGGATCAGTACCATGGACAGGGCACCTGTATAACTGAGACCAGCCATCCAAGCTGTCTTTGCAAGGGACTGGAGCAGGCATAGGCAAATTCGGCCCTCCAGATGTTTTGGGACTACAACTCACATCATCCCTAACTAACAGGTCAGGGATGATGGGAATTGTAGTCTCAAAACATCTGGAGGACCGGGTTTGCCTTTGCCTGTACTGGAGCATCTGGCTAAGTTCAAGATATCAGGGCAATATAGTTATTGACTAGATGTCCCATGCCCTGAGTGCTGCCTCCTGGGAAGTTAAGGAGCTGGTGTTTTCTCAATCACAGAACTGTAGAGTTGGAAGCCCAAGGGCCATTGAGTCCAACCACCTGCAATGCAGGAATCACAGCTAAAGAATCCTTGACAGACGGCCGTCCAACCTCTATTTGAAAGCTTCTTGTGAAGGAGAGTCCACCGCCTTCCTAGATAGTCCATTCCGCTGCCAAATAGCTTTTACCATCAGAAAATTCTTCCTAAGTTATTCCTTCTGCAGCTGTTGAATATTTCAGGGTAACAGGATTCCCAGCTATGCAGATCTCTTCCTCAGCACTCTCTTTGTCCTCTAAGGCGTCTGTGGACCATTAGTGTTGAGTAGCAGAGGTTCTTCCTTGGGACGTAGAGAAGGGGATGCAGTTGCTGGTGTCTACAGTCACACCTGGGGAAGACCAAGGAATAGATCAGTCTTCTCCTCAGAGTTTCAGTTGCCAAAAGACTCTGCCTCTGGGGAGTCCTCACCTAGAAAAAGTGGTGGAGAAGAAACTCCCAGCACCTCACATTCAGTGTATAGATCCTGCCAGAGTAGGCATTTTCAAATGAATGATTGTAACTATGTTAGGTCCATTAATTTCAGCAGGTCTCCTCTGAGTAAAACTTCGCTGAATGCTCAGTGTGTTTCCATGTAACTGCATCTAGCATTGCAGCCTAACTAACACATTGCTAATTTGGCTGAAGACTCAGTTCAGGTTGCCATAAAGATGAATGTAAAACAGATTTACAGTGCCAAGGCAAGCTGGGTTTTATATGTGGAACCAAGCATCAGAGGGGAAAATGTTCATGAAGCAAGGAGCCAACTCAAACGAGATTGAAAATGTGCCCTCTCTTTGTTCTATGATAGGTTGGCCACTTCAGAGTAAATATATATAAAAGAGAGGCATCAAAAGATGTTAAGGATGACATTTATAATGGCCATGTTGCACGGCTATTTTGGTAATAGGTCTTAAACATCCATAGAGGAGAATCCACTTGGGTAGCCCCCTCCCATGCTTTTTCTTCCCTGTAAATTTATCAGCTCAGGAAGCAGCAAGCTGATGCACAATGCACATTCTTCTCATGTTTTTTAGAGCCATTAATTTTTTTAATAACCAATTTATTCAATAAATCACTTTGTTTCAGGTGTGTCTCTGTCTCTCTGTGTGTTTAACAATTGTGTGCAACACTGACCACTTCTTTGTGCTGCAGGGGAAAGCGGACGCATGCAGATGTGCGGATCAGGTAGAAAAACCTCACCCAAAAACTTTGCAATGCCAAATTCTTCTCCATGGGATGTGTGAAGATGTGGATGAGTGCTTCTGGGCATGTACAGGTTGTCTAACCAGCATGACCATCTGGCATCCTTGGATCAGGGGCCACTACTGATGCCTGCCCCAGCTCCCTCCCCCTTTAATTTTTTTGAAGAGCCCAACATTTCCAGGTGGCTGGATCTGACTCCCCATTTAACTTCCCACCAACAGAGCAATGGGCCATCAGAAGACACTTTGCTTGGGGCTGCCTTCAACCCTGGTGCTCTCCTTGGCACACTGCTTTTGCCACACAACACTTCAAAAGACACAATCCATACCTCCTCCTACTGTTGCAAATAGTTTTTTTCTGCCAAAAAATGTCTGCGGTTCTATTTCTGCTGATTAATTTGTCTTTAAGAGGGCCTAGTTTTTTGTACAACAGATTTCTTTCCAGGAGAATTTAGTGCATGGAAAGATCGGAAGAATGCCTTTGGGATTTGAAGTGAGGTTTCCTAACGTGGCTTAATTTGTCACTAAAAGAGGAATTGGCAAAGAGTTCCAAGGAGATGGCTGATCTCTTTTCCTCACATGGTGTACTTAATTGTGCCAGGCTCACCCTGCAGTAAGCCTAAGACCAAGAACCTCTGGCTGTTGCCCTTTGGTAAAGGCCACTACCCAGGCATAAGGTAAAGGTAAAGGTACCCCTGCCCGTACGGGCCAGTCTTGACAGACTCTGGGGTTGTGCGCCCATCTCACTCAAGAGGCCGGGGGCCAGCGCTATCCGCAGACACTTCCGGGTCACGTGGCCAGCGTGACAAGCTGCATCTGGCGAGCCAGCGCAGCACACGGAATGCCATTTACCTTCCCGCTGGTAAGCGGTCCCTATTTATCTACTTGCACCCGGGGTGCTTTCGAACTGCTAGGTTGGCAGGCGCTGGGACCGAGCAGCGGGAGCGCACCCCGCCGCGGGGATTCGAACCGCCGACCTTTCGATCGGCAAGCCCTAGGCGCTGAGGCTTTTACCCACAGCGCCACCCGCGTCCCACTACCCAGGCATATTCCTGGACAAATGGAGAAACCAAATAACCTCCAGGAGAAACCAGAGGTCAAACCAGTCAACAGTTTTCTCCTTAGACTCCACCCCTCTAAATATGGCTTTTGGCCAAGCTTGGAACCTAGAATTTATTTTTAAAGCAATTACCTCCTCCTCTACCACCATCCAATGCTTGCAATCGATACTTTTTTAAAAAAATAACCACACCTTGTACTGACTTAACTAATACACTGCAACTGTAATTAGTATTGCAAATAAAGGGGGCCAGATTAGTGGGCTAGGAGAGCTGAAAATAATGCAAATATATTTCACATCTGGCAACCAATCTGCCCCTTTGGTTTCAGATAGCACATGGGTAGATGAGACTAAAAAGCCTGGGACACAAATTTTCATGGCCCTCTAGTGGCTATGCTGGCTCATTTGCCAGAAGTAATGTGTTTAGCACAGGGGTCTGCAACCCGCAGCTCCAGAGCCGCATGTGGCTCTTTTACACCTTTGCCGCGGCTCTGGGGCGGATACTAGCGAGGGGAGGAGGCGCATTTGTGCGCCCCGACACTCCCCACTGTGGCAGGCGCTGTACTGGCTGTGATGTCGCATGGGGGCAGGGCGTGCGTTAGTCACGCACCGTCCTGACGTCACCTTCCCACCCGCCCGCTACATTGTAAGGGGCATGTACGCTGGTCACTGCATTGAAAGGGTGCATGTACGCTGGTCACTGTTTAGAAGGGGAGTGAAGAACACACACACAAAAAGGTAACTTGTTAATTTAACGTTTATTTCTATGAGGAGGAGTAATTCTGAGGGGTCAAAGAAATAATTTTAAAAAGTGACAAAAAAGTTATTTTTATAATGACGAGTTTTGCGGCTCCCAGTTTTTTTTTCTTCAGAAACGGGTCCAAGTGGCTCTTTTTGTCTTAAAGGTTGCAGACCCCTGGTTTAGCATTAACTTTGGAAGTATACAGTATACTCAATTCTGACCAAACTAGGAGGGCTTCTTGTGGGGGACTGATGTTGCTTCCACCTCCAGCAACACCTCAGAGGTATTTGGGCCTGAATTCTTGACGAGAAAGCAAAAGCAAAATGGCTGCCAGCAGGAAGCTCCTTTGAGTTAGTTTTGTCCATTCCCTCCATATTTACGACAGCAGTTTTAAGAGATGCCCGGCTGAGTGGAATCCGAGCAGCTAAAACCTAAAGCTTCTGAACATTCATGACTATTATTGGAAGGCCCTGAGTAAATGCTCTAACACTTGGGCACTTATTGAATCCTGTCCTGCTAACAGCATTGAGCTTTCTGAAAAACGTTCCTTGCGGGGCTTTTCCCAATTGCTTACTCTGGTTGAGTTACTCCCTAATACTATTTCAGGGTTTCTCCCCCCGCATTCAGCTTTCACCCCTAGCATGTTTTGAAGTGCTTATTTATAAGGAGCTTTGGCATGCAGTGAAGGTTTTCATTGTAAATCAGAACCAATGACGGGGAACATATTGACAGTAAGTTCACAACCAGGACTGTATGGCTGCCCCCAACCACTCCTTTTTATGCTGCCTGACCTGTTCTGGAAGTTGCCAAGTGGAGCAGATGCTGCAGCAGTGGTGAGGCCTGAGGAGAAAGAACAGACCCTTCAAAGCTCCCCCCCCCCCAATTGTCTTTTCTTTCTCTTAAATCTTCTGGCTTGTTATGGCCTTCATCTGAAAACAAATGGAGGCAAAATTTGTACATTAACTCCACTACAACAACCATATTAATACCATACATTGAAAGCATTGTGATACCACTATGGCTTTCCACAAAGAATTCTGGGAAGTGTAGTTTGTTAAGAGTTGAAGATTCCACCATTCCGCTCACAGAGCAAGTTAACAATAAATTCCTCTTCACAGGGAATTCTGGGAATTGTAGTTCTGGGAGGCCTTAACAAATTATAGCTCCCAGAATTCTTTAGGGTAAGCCATGGCTGTTTAAATTGGAATCAAAGTGATAAACATTATGGCCAATATCAGAACTGGGTTGCGTGACTTGGCTTGCTTGCTTATCTGTGCACCGGAGGGGTGGAGAACAACCAGATGCATTGGCTTAATTTGGCCCATCATCAAGCCCATCATCAAGCCATACTCACCTGCCAATCATCTGGCTTCATAGGTGATTGTTGGGACTCCACAAAGGGCTCTTTGCTAAAGGTTTGCCCAGCAAAGGATGCAGTATATGTATCTTGCCTGTTCTGTCTGGCAGTGGATAAAGCAGCCCAGGGAACATGCAAAGCAACTTAATGCTGAGATAGACCAATGGTCCACCATCTTAATCTGACTCCAGAACCTCAAGCAAAGCTAGTTCCCGAGCCCTGTGACCTACAGCTCTTTTTAATACCAGAGATACCAAGGACTGAACCAGGGACACCATGAGTGCAGAACATGCACAACTTTACTGAGTGATGGCCCCTTCCAGGTGGTCGCTTGTTCAAGGGCCCTCAAATGCCTGCAGCCAGCCCTGTTTGAGATCCTTGGGCCTATGTCTTTGTGGCTACAATCCTAAAGTATAGCGGGCAGATGCAAATGCATGATGATGGCACTATGGAACTGGGAAACATGGCGGACCAAATCCACATTCTGGCCCCATTTAAAGCAGTATCGTTATCACCTCATGGCTTCCCCCCAAAGAATTCTGGGAGGTGTTAAGGGTACTGAGAGTTGTTCACTGACCTTCTCTCAGACCCTGTTCCAAGAGCGTTTTAACAATCAATCCCTCTTCCCAGTAAATTCTGCTACTTCTAGATGAGATTTGTTCTGAGTGTTGATGTATTAAGGGTATTGAATCCCCACTCGGCCATGAAGTTCACTGGGTGGCTTAGGGCCAGCCACTGCCTCTCAGCCTGACCCACCTTACAGGGTTGTTGTTGTGGGGATTAAATGAGCTGGGAGAAGCAGGTACATCCCCTTAGGCTCCTTGGAGGAAAAGGTGGGATATCAATGCAACAATACAATACAAACCTGGGGTGGCGCTGTGGTCTAAACCACTGAGCCTCTTGGGCTTGCTGATTGGAAGGTTGACAGTTCGAATCCTCACCACGGGGTGAGCTCCCGTTGCTTTGTCCCAGCTCCTGCCAACCTAGCAGTTTGAAAGCACGCCAGTGCAAGTAGATAAATAGGTACCACCGCAGTGGAAAGGTAAACAGCGTTTCTGTGTGCTCTGGTTTCCGTCACATTGTCCTGTTGCACCAAAAATGAATTAGTCATGCTGGCCACATGATCCAGAAAGCTGTCTGTGGACAAACACCAGCTCCTTCAGCCTGAAAGTGAGATGAACGCCACAACCCCATGGCCACCTTTGACTGGACTTAACTGTCCAGGGGTCCTTTACCTTTTTTTTTTAACCTAGCCCCTAGTCAAGCTCTTTCTGCATTTAAAAAGAATAACCCCAGAATGCATAGCTCTCTCCCTAGCCTGACCTAGTTTAAGAGAAATAAAAGTGCAGTGTTTAGCACTCCGCTATCAAGTACAGTAGCCTGGCGAGCAACTGCAAGCTTGGAACATAACAAGAGTCCAGCATGGAATTTATGCAGAGGCTGGCTGGCAATTGAATGATTGCTCTCAGAACCTACTATCAAGTTGCTAAGGACACCATTTATTTCTCCACCTGACAAAGCTCCAGGTCCATGCTGGGCTGCCTCTCACCTGCCGGCCACTCTTTTGGCAGCCTCTCCGCCTCCCAATCGACTGAAAGCCTCTCACGTGGCGCATTCAATACCCCCGCCAGGCACTCGTCAGGGCCTTGGCAGCTTGCTCAAAGACTCCTCTGCATGTGCTTATGTGTCAGTATATTTGTGTGTGTGTGTGTTTGGCCTGCTAAAGGAATGGCATTCATTCTTGCATTTCAAAAAGTCACTCAGAAAACAAGTGAAGGGAGAGGGAAATTGGCCTCACTTTATTCTGTTTTATTAATGTCCTTCTGGACTACTTTCCCAGTCATTCAACACGGTTTAGTCCCTCTGCAGTTGTAAAACCTGATCTTCCAGGCTCCCTGCTCCAAACATTATGCCCAGTATAGTGATGGGGGGCTTTTGATGGCTACTAGACATGATGGCTATGCTATGCCTCCATGGTTGGAGGCAGCAATGCAGCCACAGGAGGAGAGTTGTGCTCAGGTCCTCATTGGGGCATCTAGTTGGCCACTGTGAGAACAGGATGCTAGACCAGATAGTCATTGGCCTGATCCAGCAGCCTCTTCTTATGCTCTCATGATGGTAGAGGAAGCTGCCTTATTTTGAATCAGGCACATTGGTCCATCTAACTCAGAATTACACCAACAGTGGATTTCCAGGGTTTCAAGCAGAAGTTTGCCCATCCATGGTTAGCACCTGGAGAGCAGACTGAGTGGGCATACATGCAAGTCCCTTGGACCATTCCCCCTGATGCCTGCTATGGTGAGATGCATCATGTTTCTAGTTAAATTATTTCTAATTTGGAATTATTTCTAAATGTGCATGTAGATATATAAATCAACATATGCAAATTTCATGCAAATCTGTGACCTCTTTTAGTGATGGCTCGTGCCCATGTTAATTTTTGGCAATGCATAACTGGCCACCCTGCAAAGGGGCCAGGGCAATACACCCAGACCCCCTTTGCACCACATACATACATACGTACATACATACTTACCCCATCCTTTCACCAAACTGAGACTCAGGGTGACTTACACAAATTAAAACAGTAATAATTTTATTTATACCCCACCCATCTGACTGGGTTGCCCATCCACTCTGGGAGGCTTCCAACATATATAAAAAAACATAATAAAATATTAAACATTAAGGAAACTGGGCTGGTTTAAGATGTCTTCTAAAGTTTGTGTAGTTACTTATCTCCTTGGCTCAGGGGTCGCATAACTCCATGCCCTCCAACATTTCTCTGATGAAAATAGGGACTTCCTAAGGAAAAGCGGGACATTCCAGGATCAAATCAGAAACCAGGATGGCTTCTGTAAATCTGGGACTGACCCTAAAAAATAGGGGCACTTGGAGACAGTCTTCACCTGCTGCTGAAAGGACAACAAGGTGGGAGCCAGTCCAGCTTCTCTAGGAAGGGAGTTCCAAAGCCTGGGAGCAGCCACCAAAAAGGCCCTCTCCTGTATTCCCACCAAGTGTGCCTGTGAAGGTGGTGGGACTGAGAAGGGCCTCCCCAAAAGATCTTAGAGTCCAGGCAGGTTCATGTGGGATGATACTGTCATCCAAATAGCCTGGACCTAAGCCAAATAGGGCTTTATACATCATAACCAGCACTTCATATTGTGCCCAGAAACAGATTGGTAGCCAATGGAGCTGTTTGGGCCGAAGCGCTTTTCGGAATCCCATTCATCACCTCTTCTTGTTTTTGATTCTTTTTCTGCAGTTCCCCCTCCTTGTCTCCCCAGCTGTTTAATATAGATTGGAAGCAAAGACCTTTCTCTCTCCCTCTCCCACCGCCCCTCTTTTACGATGACATTACCCTGCAAAGCCCCATTTACATTGGTGGCTCTATATTAATATATAATGAAGACTGAATAAAGAGTAGAAGATAAATAATGGCCTCGCAGTGCCTCTCTGCTTGTACACGATCCCTATCAAATCTCAAGAGCCAGGTTTTACCAAGGAGATGGGGACAAAATTCATTATAAACCCCGTACACTTAGGGGAAGAGAGAGCTTGCTGATATCTCTCCTACCCTATCGCGCTCACAAATAGGTTTCCACTTGTCAATCTAAAATAAATAAAACGTCAAGAGCTCTCGGAATGATAGTTAAAGCAAGTCTCATATTTCAAAGGCTGGACTGTGGTTGGAGGAAACAGCTTGAATTCTCCTTGGCAAGATTCTCTAACCCTCTTCAGACCTCAGGAACAGGGGAAAAGGAAACATGTTTGTGTGTATGGGGCAGGAAACACTGCACCCCCCCCACCATGTTGTATGGGCAGACATTTATTTCATTCTTTTATTGATTCAAAGATATATAACCCCCTTACCAGGGCTCGTTGCCCTCACAAGGGGAAGTTTCCATAAATGTTTTCAAAAAAACAAATTTAAGCAATAATTACAATAAAATAACACAATGCTTCATCATCATCATCATCATCATCATCATCATGCATTAAAAACTATCAGCAGCTAATTATTTTGTTTGTTTAAGCAGAGCAAAATACTTAACACAGATTGGAATGAAAATGTCTCTCTCATAGTTTCTTCAAATCCAGCAATGCTGGAGCCAGATATACTGTCCAGGAGAGGGCGCTTCGAACTCGTGTGCCTACCACTGAGAAGGCCATGTTCCTGCTACTCACAGCTGCCACAGCTCTTTGTAGCAGGACAGAGAAAAGGGCCTTTGAGAACAATTGCTGGCCTGGTTTCTAATTCAGTACTTTAGCTAGGAATATGAAGGTAGGGACTGAATTACTGAGCTACAGCTACAGTGGACTGTGCATCTGCAAATGAGGATTGTGGTGAAAACGGAGGGTTAAGGAGCATGCAGATGTCCCTTTGAAACTACCCCAGCTCACTTTCTTCTAGGATCATAGAACTGTAGACTTGGAAGGGATCCAGAATACCATCACCCCCTTATTTTGCTGCCACCTGTGTTGTCCTTATAGGCTTCTGCAACCACTTTTATAACAAGCAGTCCTGGTGGCATGATGTGTGAGCTCTGGTGTGTCTTGTAATCTGGTCCTGCTTTGCCCATCTCCTCCTCTTTGCTCTTTGACTGCTACTGATTCGCTCCAGCCCACTGTCCACTCTGTAAAACACTAGATACTGGTTGCTTTCATGAGGTTTCCTCCCCACACCTTACATCCTGTAGTTACATAGTCTTCTCCTACAATGTTGTTTAGTCCAAAGGGCAATACGCTCTTTGGCTCAGAGAGATGTAGGAGCTGGCAGTGTCTGGAATGAGTGTGGACAATAAAAGGCTTTGATTTTGGCTATTATAAGTTCTCTCGCGCTGCGTTGTCTAATAGACATCAATTTATACCCCTTTACAAGTGGCAATTACTTGAATGAAATGCTATAAGGTGCTCTAAAGTTGGCAGTAGAATTAGCACAACTGGCTTTTTAAATTAATAACCCAGGCCCAGAAGAATATCCTACCTTCTTAGCAAGAGGGAAGTTAATGACAATGTAAGAGCGGGAAAGGTTAGGATGGGGGAAGGGAAGCCCTCAGATTGTAGCTACAGTGCTAAAAGTATTTGCTCATTCTAGGCATGCCAGCTGGCTAGCAAAGATGACATCTCATGCTCCAGTGGCATTAAAGCTAGTTGGACTTGCAGAAATCAGTTGGTGACGCTTCTGGGGGGTATGGAGACGATATTGCCACCTGTTGAGGCCTGCAGCAGCTATAAAAAGCACAAGAGCAAAGGCTGGTAAAAAAAAGTTGGCAACTCTTGTTCACAGCAGGTACAATGTAATTCTGGCTCATTCTCATGAAAGCAGGTGGAATGTGAAAATGGTTGCTACATCTTTTGAAATCACTATTAAGAATAAATCCTCACCAGGACAGACAAAAGCAAGGAGTTCTCCTCTAAGAGTATAGTTACACTGTGGAATTTGCTTCCACAAGACATTGTCATGGCCATCAATTTGGATGTTATTAAAAGAGGATCAGATGAAATTTTGGTAGATAAGGCTGTCAACGCTTACTAGCCGCAATGGCTATGTTATCTCTCCGGTGCTCTGGAGCCAGTATGCCTCTGAATACCAGTTGTTCGGAATCACAAGTGGGCAGAGTGCTCTTGTGCTCAAGTCTTGCTTGTGGGTTTCCCACAGGCTTCTGGTTGGCCAATGTGAGTACAGGATGCTGGACTAGAAGGGCCATTGACTTGATCCAACAGGTTCTTCTGGTGTTCTTTTCTGGGTTTTGAAACCTAATTAAACATGTGGTTGGGAAGAGGGTGGGGAAGGGGGCCCTTTGAAGATACCTGATCATCTCCTCCTCCCTCTCCTTGTTGCCAGCCCTGAATTGCCCTGGGTGGACCTGACCCAACCTGGGGCTACCCAGAGTTGCCTTGAATCCTGAAATGGCCCACTTTGGTTTGGGATCCACAGTTTTCTGGATCTGATGCACAGCCCTGGGGAATACAGAATGTCCCTGGTTAAGAGGGTGGTTGAAGTGTCTTTTGCGTGATCATTAAGAACATAGCAAAGTGCCTTATAAAAAGTCAGACCGTTAGTGCATCTAGCTCAATAGTGCCTACACTGACTGACTGAGCTGTAGCCCTTAAAGATGCAGGAGGTACCTTCCCTACATCTGATCACCCAACTCGCCTTTTCTGCATAGATCTGGAGCTGTCCAGGGGGGAGCAGTGCTGATTAGAACCACAAGAAGGTTCAGAGGAAGTGGCTCTCTACATTCTTGGGAGATTTGGGAATAGTCACAGTGATGGCTCTTCTTGGGGCTAGGCAGCCAAGCAGCTGCAAAAGTCCAAAGGCCCCCCTCCTCTCATTATAACATGTGTATATCATAGAGAAAAGAATTGGCCCTTAATCTCTGCCTCATTAGGCCACTTCACAGGGCTGCTGTGAAGACCAATCTGTTAAAACCTGCAAGGTGCTGAGTTACTATGGTGACTGGGGAGGGGGGACTTTTAAGAGCTAATTATGTAGCCAGTGCTGAGTTAATAAATAATCAAGAAGTCTGTCTTGATTTAGAACTTCCTGGCTCCATTGCCAGTTAGTTATAATTTCTCTAGCACTTTCAGTCTGTCCTAGCCAAATAGGGATGTTTTGGCTTAAAACTTTTTTAAACATCAAACTAACTACTAATGTGCATTGCCAAAGAGGGGCATGGACCCACGCTTTCTGAAATGATTCCTGTTTCTGAGGTCTGCTCCTAATCTCGTGCCCTGCAGAAGTTCTTGGACTACAGCTCTCATCTGTCTCAGCCAGAGATGATGAGAGTTTGAGTCTCACAACATTCATAGGGTACCAGATCCCTGCTAAGAGATTTGAGGAGGGATGTCATATGGTCAGAGTGATGAGAGAGATGAATAATGTTGGCAGAAGAGTACTGGACAGATGTGAGTGGACAAAGGTGAGATGATGGAATGACCAGAGAGAGGAAGAGTGCAATAGTCAGGGCAAGATATAACCACAATGGAACCGACTCCCTCAGAAGGTGGTGAACTCTCCTTCCTTGGAGGTTTTAAAGCAGACATAGGCTGGCCATCTGTCATAGATGGTTTAGCTGAGATTCCTGCATTTCAAGGGGTCGGACTAGATGACCCGGGGGGGGGGTCTCTTCCAACTCATTCTATGAATCTAAGAATCATTCTATGAATCTAAGAGTTTTCTCTGAAGTTTTCTCTAGATCAAGGGAAGTAATAGTGCCACTGTATTCTGCTCTGGTCAGACCTCACCTGGAGTACTGTGTCCAGTTCTGGGCACCACAGTTCAAGAAGGACACTGACAAACTGGAACGTGTCCAGAGGAGGGCAACCAAAATGGTCAAAGGCCTGGAAATGATGCCTTATGAGGAACGGCTAAGGGAGCTGGGCATGTTTAGCCTGGAGAAGAGGAGGTTAAGGGGTGATATGATAGCCATGTTCAAATATATAAAAGGATGTCACATAGAGGAGGGAGAAAGGTTGCTTTCTGCTGCTCCAGAGAAGCGGACACGGAGCAATGGATCCAAACTACAAGAAAGAAGATTCCACCTAAACATTAGGAAGAACTTCCTGACAGTAAGAGCTGTTCGACAGTGGAATTTGCTGCCAAGGAGTGTGGTGGAGTCTCCTTCTTTGGAGGTCTTTAAGCAGAGGCTTGACAACCATATGTCAGGAGTGCTCTGATGGTGTTTCCTGCTTGGCAGGGGGTTGGACTCGATGGCCCTTGTGGTCTCTTCCAACTCTATGATTCTATGAAAAAAGGAAGGGTGTTTTTTCTGGGATGTTGTAAAGGGATAAATGATGTGATTTTGCAAGGAACTGAATCTGGGAGATGAAAAAGAGAGGAGAATAAGACTAAATCAAGGCTTTGTGCGGGGTAAGTGGGGTGGATGGGTGTGTGTGTGTGTGTGTGTGTGTGTGTGTTATATACTGCCAATAGATAAGGTGAGAGGATGAGGAGATGAGAGCTTAGAATGAAAGGTGAGAAGTTTTGTCCTGGCCATATTGAGTCATAAAATTGTAGGGTTGGAATGGATCCCAAGGGTAATCTATTCCAACTCTCTGCAGTGCAGGTATTACAGCTAAAGAATCTCTGACAAATAGCCACCCAACTTCTGTTGGAAAATCTCTGATAAAGAAGAGCCACCACTTTCCAAGGTAGCCTGTTCCACTGCCAAATATCTCTTGTAGTCTTACTGAAAGGATGTTCAGAGAGGTGATTGGAGATATATGACTGGATGGAGAGATGCAGATGCAGAATACGGAGGTACCGTAGATCACGTCCCATGTCAATGACCATTATGGTGCTTCCTTCCATCACTCTTTTTTTTTTTTTAGTGGCTTGCAGAAGGATATCAAGTGGTCTTATGGAAGAGGGTATCTCAGGTCATGCTGCTATCTGCACAATCCCCATTTGTATTTTAATGTACATACACCTACTTTGAAATTTCCGGCACAATATATAGACCAAAATGCAGCTGTCCTTCGAAGTTAAAACTTCATTGAATTTTGCAGTCCTTCAACTGAAAATTATGTACAGAAACGTGTGTGTTAGTGGAAAAAATAACACCCCAAATGCATTATATTGTTAAAAAAAATGTGTATATTATGCAAACTTGCCTACAAAGTGTTGCATCCAATAAGACTCCCTTGATTTGCCCTGCAGCCCTGTCTGCAGCCCCCAAATTGGGTCACTTTACCCTCTGCTGTCCTGAGGCCACCCACCTCACCCTGGTTCCATCCCTGAAAGAATTTTAGGGATGGGGCTAAGGGCTTTAAATAGTTTTTAAAAACTAATTTTAACACACAGGTAAAATAGGGTTCCAAAATATGGTTGGGATGGGGTGCAAGAACACCACACAGGACTGGATTCTAAGGCTTAACAGTTGCCCCGTGAGTGAACTGAATTCAAGATTAGAAAAATGAGTAGCCCTAATTGATTCCTCTATTCCTTTCTCCTATCGTTGCACTGCACCACCTCTTGAGGTGTCCCTTGAGCCTATGGTGCTTTGTCCCCCCAAAAGTCTCCTTGACTGCCATACTGAGGAGTGAATAATGCAGAAACGTTAACCAGAACAAGAAAGATCTGGCTGTAGGAGATGGAGCGTTCATGCCTTTCAGACCTTCTGCCCTTTTCAAGAGTGTGTGGGGCAGTCTGGGGAGCAATTACCAGGACAGTGAAGGTGAGCTATAAGCTGTTCCGTCATAAAACATCAGTGATGTGGAAATACAGGATCAAATGAGTAGCAATTCATATGTCACCGCATGACAGAACAAAAATCTGCACTGAGGAATTAAAGGCATAAATATTGGGACGGGGGGGGGGTTGAGGAGGGAGGCTCTGAAAAGAAGCCGTGAATATGCTCCTGACATCCGAAATTGCACTCTGCAGGAACGCGCCATGCTCCGAGGTGCCGTCGCAATTAAGTTGGGTGAATGCAAAAGAAGGAAGAAACAAGAGCCAATTCCCTCCCCCTTCCTTGCCTTTAATGACTTGGCAGGTGATGAAAAACGCAAACATCATTTGCCATTAATGCTGGCAAATCTACCTTTTTAAAAGGCTGGGTTAAAAAGATGAAAGGAGTTAATTGCCGGAGTCATTGAGTTGCCTTTTTTCTCCACTCTCCTCAGGGGCCCTGCGACGCTGGTAAGATGTTCCACGCTTGATCTCCCACCTGGATGACGGTTCAAAAGTTCTGCTGCTGTGATATTATTTTAATGCTTTCCAGGTTGCACAAATAGTTTTGATTTGCTGCAGCAGCAAGGAAGTGGCGCAGTCCTTAATTTATTAGGGTGAGAATGGCTGGGCCACGGCAGAAGCTGGAAATTTCAGGAGGCTGCCTATGCAGAGGGAGAGCAGGGATTGATTTCACCTTGGGTGACAGAATGCCTTAGGGCTGCCCTGAGCTTTTCCTGTACATCTCAGGATTGCACTGCCTCTGCTCAAAGGCAATCATTTCCCCAGGCACTGTGTTTCTCCAATTCAGGGGACAGAAATGATTCTGAATAAGCTTCCCTACAACATTCATGAGAGAAGAACAGAACATAAGAAGAGGCCTAACTAGCCCAGGTAACCTCTTCTCACAGTGGGAAGCCAGCAAGCAAGATCTGAGCAAAAAAGCACCCTCTCTCCCTGCAGTTTCCAGTAAACTTGTATTCAGAATCATTGAACAAATTGACATATTTCTTGTGGCACACGAGTTGTATCTGCATGCCACACTGTTCACAGTTTAAGCATCTCCTAAAAGGATGGGCATGGGGAATAAAAAGAGTTGGGAAACCCTGGGGTTTCACAGGGAGGCATCTCCTTGTTGCCGGCATAGAGGTCCCTGCTACAGCCGGCCACCTGCTGTTCCTGCTTCCGATCAATGCTGCAGCCTCTCATTTATTCCTGGGATGGATCTCCCGCTTATCTTGGCTGCAAGAAACCCATAAAAAAGCTCCGGCAAAGAGATTTCTCATGCTGAGTGATGTTCTACTGGACTCAGAGTGCCCATCCCTGCCTCCAGAAATGACTGCTCATTGTTTACTGCCTTTATCTCCGCACCAGGAGTCTCCTTGGTTCTCCTTGAGTGATGCTGCTGGTTCACAGCAAGTGGGGAGAACGGGAGGCGAAAGGTAAGCTGCTTTAGAAGACTCAGTGCCTGGCTGTGCTCATAGCTGAGCACACAGTGCTCACCTAGGTAAGTGGAATTGGCCTTGAAAGCTGGGACATTCTGGCTTAGGACAGGGGGAAAGTGAACTGTTATTATCATGTATGCAAGGCATCTAAAGCATAGGAAGCAGGAGAGCTATCTGTCTGTCTATTTATCTATTTTACTCCTACTTATAGAATCATAGAACTATAGAGGTTCGCTTGGCACCTCCATTATTCACCTTTAGGAGCCAGGCAAAAACCTTCTTCT
The DNA here is from genome assembly GCF_027172205.1 of Podarcis raffonei. Classification (NCBI taxonomy): domain Eukaryota; kingdom Metazoa; phylum Chordata; class Lepidosauria; order Squamata; family Lacertidae; genus Podarcis; species Podarcis raffonei. Next base: position 18,375,167 of record NC_070616.1, read on the forward strand.
TAACCAGGCCTTTGGTTGAATGTCATCCATTTCCCTTTTAAAATGTATTAGGGGCATGTCTTATTGGGTTGTTTTTGTTTTGATTATGTATGTTGTGTTTTTATATTGTAATTTTATCCTGTGAACTGCCCTGAGACCTGTGGGGTATACGGTGGTATACAAATTTAATAAGTGATATTAATAGAGTTGGAAAGACCCCAAGGATCATGTAGTTCAACCTCCTGCTATATAGAGCTAAAGAATCCCTGAGAGATGACCATCCAACTTCTGTTTAAAAACTTCCAGTGAAGGAGAGTCCACCACCTTCCAAGGTCCTCTGCCCTACTTTCACACCACTCTTGCGGTCAAAAAATTCTTCCTAGTGTTTCCTTGGAAACTTCTTTCTCATCCTTTGAATCCATTGGCTTGGATATTTCCTTCTGGAGCAGCAGAAAACAAGCTTGCTACGTGGACTTTGCGACAGCCCTTCAGATATTTGAAGGTGCCTATCATGTCATCTCACAGTCTTCTCCAAGCTAAACACGCACAACCCCCTCAACTGTTCCACATAAGGCTTGGTTTTCACACCCTTGACCATCTTGGTCAGCCCCCTTTGCACACATTCCAACTTGTTAATCTCCTGTTCGTTCCACTGAGAGTTGTCATCAAATTAATCCTAAAACAAAATTTTGAGGCAAACTTGGAGGCTTCTGCTTGGGTGAAACATCTTGGGAATTTCAAAAAGATAAGGAAAGGGGCAAGGGATAAGCAAGAGGGTTTCCACCCAGTGTGGCACATGCCCTATATGGCAGACAGGGGTTCAACATATCCTGAGCTATTTTTTTAGCTTGTTGTGGCTCCCATTGGGATTATGGGTGCCTCCTTGCTTGCTTTGTTTATGAAGTCCTTTATGTGCCATATTTTGACCCTAAAATGCCACCCACCTACCCACCCCAGGCTTCATAGTAAAATACAGTTTAATGAATGCTAATTAAAATAGAAAAAATTGAGAAGGGAATGAAATGTTAACAAAGACCACAGTCTTTAGTAAGTCCTATTGAATTCAATGGGGCCTATACACAGGGATTTGGGGCTAGGAATTGCAGTCAAAATCAGCAAGGGGAGAATAGACATCATACAGATCAAAAGCAAGGTGCAATAAGGTGTTTTGCCAAATGCCCAAAGCTTAAAGAAGGAGAGAACCAATCAAGCTTCTTTAGAGAGGGAGCTCTGGGTCCTGAAATTTGTTTGTTGCAGCACAGAATGAGCTGTCTCATGTCACAACTGGCTGTACTTCTGAGGCCGCATCCACACCATACACTTAAAGTGTTCTTATGCCACTTTAACAGACGTGGGGAATGCTGGGAATTGCAGACCTATGAAGTCAGCACCTTCAACAAACTCCAGTTCCCAATTCCTATAAGGGAAGCCACTGCTTTTATTACAGTTTAATAGAGTGCTTGCAATGTATGGTGCAGATGTGACCTGAAGCAGGTGGGGCACAGAGCAGGGGCCTGTGATGTGGAATGTCGTGGGAAGGCACCATCAAAAGGCTGCAGGCCTTTAAATATTCCTATTGCCACAGATCACCTTGTGTTCCTTTTTGTGGGGCAGAACATAAGCTTTTGAAATCAATTAAGCAAAATCAATAAATAAATCCAAATGATCAGCCTCATCCAAGAAAGCCTGGCATTGAGTAGATTAGCCTGTCTGTTCGCTAAGATGTGCCACAGAGGCTATTTTTCGTGTTTTGCCAAAATGTTTGGGCGAGGTGTGGAAGAAAGTCTTCTCTGCCTTCATAACTAGCTTGCAGAACTCCCACCTGTGGGAAGCCTGCCTAGATCCATCCCTGATGGTCTTGTCTTGGCTCACAAAGTTATTTCTCTTTTTGAAACTGGGGGCATTTCACACTCCCTACTCTCTGATTTCTTTTTATCTGTTGCCTCCTGATCTCTCTCTCTCTCTCTCTCTCTCTCTCTCTCTCTCTCTCTCTCTCTCTTTCAAGAACACAATAAGAGCCCTGCAGAAGAGTCCAATGGCCCATCTGTTCCAGTATCCTGCTCTTGCAGCGAGCAACCAGATCTCATGTATTTGATTTGATTTTAGCTCGTCAGGTAAGCCAATTTAGTGGAAAGGCAGGGTACTGAATAAATAGACTGAGTTAGACGTTACTGCAACAAATGTATGATATGATGGCTATATTCTGCCTCCACGGTTGGAAGCAGCAATGCTTCTGATTACCAGTGCTGGAAACTGCAGGAGGGAAGAGTAGTCTTCTGCTCAAATCCGACTTGCAGGTTTCCCATAAGGAGCATTTAGTTGGCCACCACGAGAACAGGATACTGGACTAGATGGGCCACTGACCTGATCCAGCAGGCTCTTCTTATCTTTTTATGTGCATGCTTTTTTTCGCATGGTGACAGAAATGTACCTTTCTCCCATGTGCTGATCTCAAGGGCAGGCGGAATTCCTCCCACCTGCCCTCTCCCCAAAGGAAGCAACTTGGAGTTTTTGACAAAGTGATAGGTGGACATCTGGGAGCTGATACCTTCTGCCGATAGCTTAGCATGCACATCAGAAGCTTCCAGCAGTGCCTGCATCTGTTCAGGGGGGAAGTTTATAGGTGTCCTACAGCAAATAAGCTCCCTTGGGAACCCTGCCTCTGCAGATGGTGGCACTTTGTTTATAATAGCTGAAATACTGCGACAACAGTTATGATGAAAGGAGCAAGCATCAACAGTGGCTTTGTCTTATTTAATGCTGACATCCTGAGGTCAAACCATTCATCTCCTGGGATTGCTCAAAGGTATTAGTCAAAGGCAGAATCTCCTGCCTTATAGTTCTGCTGTATGATTTATATGTCACAGAGATAAAAGGGAAATCGGAGATGGGTGTTGCTTTTTTTACACTGTTTCTTTCACTTGATTGGTTCCTGGTCCTTTCACTCTTCAAGATTTCATGTACAAGTCTCTTAACATTTAATAATTTAGTGAATGTTAAAGCATTTATTTTTTGTGTCATTTATATCTTGCCCTATATGGGTGACAACTTTCTGAGCAATCTTATGCATGCCTACTCAGAAATACAATTCATTGTTTTCAGTGGGGCTTGCTTCCTATTATTATTATTATTATTATTATTATTATTATTATTATTATATTTATATTCCAGCTTTTTCCTTGACAGGGTGTCAAGGTGGATTGCAGCCAAAATAGATACAGTTAAAAACATAGAAAAAGCAGTCATTAAAACAACCAATTAAACAATAATAGAATTACTACATACAAACACACACATGATCTATTACAACATTCAGATCATTGCACTAAAAACAGTCAGTTCTCAAAAGCCTGTTAGAACAATAAAGCGTTCACCTGCTGCCAGAAGGACAACAAGGAGGGAGCCAGTCTAATAGCTCAGTTGGTTAGAGCATAGTGCTGATAATGCCAAGTTTGCAGGTTCGATCCCCATATGGGACAACTGAATATTTCTGGATTGCAGGGGGTTGGACTAGATGATCCGCAGGGTCCCTTTCAACTCAATGATTCTAATTTATACAGGAAGGGAATTCCAAAGTCTGGGAGCAGCCAGCAATAGTTCATCTCCTGCATCCCTACCAAGCCTGCCTGTGAGTGTGGCAGAACCGAGAGAAGGCCCTCCTCCGAGGATCTCAGAGCCCAAGTTGGTATGAGGGAATATGGTATTTCAGTTAGTTGCGTATTAAGTGATGTAGCCTTCCCGATCTGCTCCTGTTCTCCTTGTGTGGCTAAATATCCTGCCTAACTCAGAGCTGTCCAGTTAGTCAAACTTCAGGAAATTCAAAGTATCAGAGGAGCTGTCCAACAGGGAGAACGGGCAAGATTAGATGCTGTTTCAGCAACTGAGCAGCTCTCTAATCATTGGTGCTGCTCAACTGCTTCCATGCCTGTCATTGAGTCCCTGATCTGAAGCACCTGAAACATCAAGAATCTTCTCAATAACAATTGTCCTCGTGCTGTCAGATGAGCACTGTGTTTCCAGCTGGACCCACCAACGCCTCTGCTCCTGGAGGTGAACTTAGCAGTTCTGAAGAGGTGGGGAGGATGAGATCAGTCAGGATGTAACAGTTACAATACCTAGGGTGGTTTAACAATCAATACCTCATCCCAGAGAATTGTAGTTCTGGGAGAGGAACAAGGGGCCTCCTAACAACTCTCTGAACAAGCTACAGTTTCTAGAATTATTTGGGAGCATCTGTGGCTGTTTAAAGTCGTATCACTGTGCTTTAAGTGCCTGGTGAAAATGTGGCCTTGGCAACAGAACCCCCTCCCCTTGCATTCCTACCCTAGCAGAATGAGAATGTCAGGGGATGGCAGGATGCAAAAGATTGAAGACTTCTGGACGCAGCTCTCACACTGACACTACAGGGTAAATGGTGCCATGTGTTTTGAGTTGGCCTAGAGCCAGGCAGCCTTGAAGAGGACTGGATGGAGTGGGGCATACGGTGAGGCAGGGGGCGGAGGGAGGTGGAGACGGAGATGGAGACTTCAAGGGGATAAAGACAAAAAAGAATTTCTCAGTCCTGGCAGGAAGAATGCCAGAGACAAGGGCTCGAAAAACTCAGGGCACAGGGCCAGGACAGAGTTGTTATAATCCCTCCGAGGATCCATTTGCCAGCTCCTAAAGCAAAAGAAAAGCGGTGCCCTGAAACAGAGACTAGCTATTTTGCAGCAATTAGCTGTTAGTGCCTGCTGCTGACGTTGGAGGAGAGCCAGAAGCAGAGCAGAGGCCCAGGCAGGATAAGCACCCAGGTTCTCTGGAACGGATGGAGTGCATGCAGGCAGGAGGAGGCTGACAAGTCGCCCTTCACTGGGGCAGAGATGTCTGCTGAGGCTGTTTTATAAGTCCATTATCAGAACCAGAACATTTGGTTTGACCTCCTTTGAAGTACATGGGGCACACTTCCGTGAGAGTGAAGCTGGTTTTAAAGTTTTTGAGAATCCTGGGGATTTTAGGATGTGTGTTTGTGTGTGTGTATCTCTTACAGAATTATCTGACATTAGAACTCCCAGAATCCTTTGGGGAGGAAGCCATGACGGTGGTAGAAAACTAGATGCTAGAACCAAACAGGAAATGTTGGGGTGGAGAAGTATTGCTAGCTGGTTTTCATTTTGCGGGTGGATGTTTAAATTCAAGTGCTAAAAGGGAGATGCAGCAGCCCAAGTCCTTCAGCCCTGAATGGGAAGTTCTTCCAAGGGTGCATCTGAAAGGGCCCAAGCGAAAGAGCATGGGATGGTGCAATTAAGGAAGCAATCTAATTCTGCAGTGCAAAAGCTGATTCATACATACCACAGGTTGACAGTAGCCTCAAGCACCAGTGTGCCTGGCAAATGAGCCACCGTCGGCTAAGTGCCAGAGACAGAATGTTTGGAACACACAGTATGTTTCTCAATGGAGACAAGTTGCACAGTTGGTTGAGAGCCTTTAGAGCAGATTTGGGGAAACTCAGCTCTGGTAGCTGAAAGTGGCCCTCCGAGTCCCTCTATCTGGCCCTTGGAACCTCTACAATCTTTCCTGCTTTGCACCCACCTTGTATGTTTTTGCTTGGCTGGGAAGTGTCCTTAGACTCTATTGCTGCTTGGGATGGAGGACAGAGATGGGATTGTGAAAGTGTGTAGAAACTAGCCTACTGGACAACAGTAAAATTTACAAAAGTTGACCCACCCACTTTTACATTGTCATCATCATCATCATCATTAATTGTATTTATGTACCGCCCTATAGTCACAGGTCTCAGGGCGGTTCACAGGATAAAATCAGAATATAAAACCACAAAATACATAATCAAAATAAAAGCAGCAACAACCCAATAACTTCCCCAACATATTTTAAAAGGGCATAAGGTAAAGGTAAAGGGATCCCCGACCATTAGGTCCAGTCATGACCGACTCTGGGGTTGCGGCGCTCATCTCGCTTTATTGGCCGAGGGAGCCGGCGTACAGCTTCCGGGTCATGTGGCCAGCATGACTAAGCCACTTCTGGCGAACCAGAGCAGTGCATGAAAATGCCATTTACCTTCCCGCTGGAGCGGTACCTATTTATCTACTTGCACTTTGATGTGCTTTCAAACTGCTAGGTGGGCAGGAGCAGGGACCGAGCAATGGGAGCTCACCCTGTCATGGGGATTCGAACCACCGACCTTCTGATCGGCAAGTCCTAGGCTCTGTGGTTTAACCCACAGCGCCACCCACGTACCCAAAAGGGCATAGGATGTAGGTTAAAAGCAGTTAAAACACTAAAACTTTAAAAAAAAAAATCTTAAAAATTAAATTAAATTAAAAGCAATTTAACAAAAGAAACAGTACCCTCTGCTGGGCAGCAGCAGTCCTTTTGAAGCCTGTCAGGCTGGGCCAGGTGGAAAGAGGCAGGAGCGGGCCCTCAGGCTCTCAGCAGGGCCCCACCCACCACCCCACCCGCCACTGGCATGTGGTCTCTGGAAGGATGCCCAGGAGGACATGTGGTCCTCAGGCTGAAAATTGTCCCCCATTCCTGCCTTAGACGGGTCTTCAGTTTGTTCCTCATTGCATCATAACTAATTCTTTTCTTGGCTAGGCCCTAAGCTCATCGATACCAACTGCTAAAATGGTTGCACAAACAATTGCTGCCAATGAACCATTTCCCCCTGGTCTTATCCTGCATCTCATTGGTCAGTGGAAAGCTGTACTCTGATTGGGCTCAAATGTTTTTACTTGGGCAGCAGGGATCCAGTCCCCTCACATTTTAATAGCAATGCAAACACCTCCTCTGAGATGATGGGTCAGCTCTGGCTCCAGGAGAAGGCAGGGGTATATGTTATCATAACACAAATGTCCGGGCTGTCCCAATGCATTTAGCTGCCTGAGATGATGGCTCCCCCTTCTATATACACAATCTGACTTCACTGGCAGTTGAATCTTACTGCAACACTGGTGGTCTCCTCCATTGCACCCGAGGCCAGCAGACAAGCCTACAAAGCTCAGGAGGAATTCAGGGAAGGTTTCTGGCATCTGCTGCCTTCATGGGCCATCTGAAGTCATCTCTCTCTGCCTAATGTTAGGGCAGGCCATGGCAATATATCCATCCTCTTCCACCTGTAAACTATTACTATGAAGAGAACAAAACAGGTCTCTGGGGGAACCATGTTTCTACAAACATGATCCATAGGAAGCGTCTCACCATGTCAGAATCTTGTGCATTGGCCATGAGTCAATTTGAACCAGATTAAAGTTTGAACCAGGTGTTGGTATGTCCGTGAGTTTAAGAGAGTCTCTTATCTCCATCTCATTTCGATGCCACTTCTGAGCGGCAAAGAAGTGCAGGAACAGCTCCAATGAGCAGACAGGCCTCGTTCATCCATCTTCCTTGAATCTGTCTGGCTTCATGTACGGATCATTTGTATATACTCTTCTCCTGCCCCTAAGTTGTGTTTCTAAGGAGCCTGCACATGCCACGTGGCATTTCTGTCTGCAGGGGAAGTACGTGAGAGATGGAAGGTTTGGGAAAGTGTTTTGTGTGTGTATGTTTTCTTTTACAGAAAGTGAAGGGAGGGAAAAAAATCAATCCTTGACCTTTCGAGGAGTTTATGAATTCCTGGCATGGGGATCGATAGGCATCGATTTCTTTGTTTGCATGGGCTTACCATGGATGCTCTCAAGTGACGAAGGTGGCATATATATATATATATATATATATATATATATATATATATATATATTCTGAGAGCAGGGGAAAACAGATGTTGAATTCACATTTCAGCATGGAGTAAAACTATTTTCCCCCATGTGCATCTTCCTTCCATGGTGGCTGTGGATCTGACAGTACCTTCTGGAAACAGATGAGACCGTGGGAAGTTGCTCCATATTTAAAGAAAATCAGGTGGTTTACAGCACCTCCAGACTGCCGCTATTTTCAGATGGGATTCAATTGCATCGCAGCAAGTTCAGGTTGTACAATCAAAGCTGATTAGTGCTTCTGCGTAAGAAGCACTTCCCCCAAAGACCAGACTTTTTGCATTAAAGGAAAACAGTGAGGGGAATGCACTGGGAAGTGTGGGATAGAGCCTTTCTTTGACACAGTGTCATCCAACCTCCCCTCAAACAATCAGAAGAAATGCTCATTAAGTAGTCAGCGCAGTCTAATCTCCCTGCAAACAAATCAGAATGAATGCCTAGTAAACAGGTCCTTTGGAATTGCCCTTGGATTCCTTCTGAAATGCAGCAATAGAAATGATTTACACGGGAAACTGCATGGTTCTTTTTGCTGCTGATAAGTGTGTGATGGATTCCACTTTGAGACTTCAGTAACTGGCTCTTATTGACCAGAAACGATAGCTGCTCTCCTCCAGCGGCATTTCTGTAAATTAATGCTGGTGAAGCCACAGGATGAAGCCGCAGTGATGTAAGAAAGGTGTGGGGTGTTAGGGCCACAGGTCTCTGGGCAGAACACAGGCATCAAAGGGAATGTCGGCAGTAAAATAATGTTACATTGCCTAATGCTTTCTTTTCAGTGTGGATTCATAAAACAGTTTTCAAGAGGGTAGATGAAAAGCCAGACATCAGGTTGCTCCAAGGTACTTGCAGCCAGTGCAATAATTAATGTTTGGTCACTGGATACTAGAGATGGCAGTGAAAATAGTTCACTCAAGACTCAGATAGGAGTTGTTGTTCTTTTTGTGTATGTGTGTTTTAATGCTCACATCAAAGTTTTGAGTCTGGAAATAGTATCTGGCTTAATCACTGGCTTCGAGTCCTTTTCTGGCATGTGCTGCACCAATCCTCGCCCCCTTCCGAGACCGGCTTTCATGGCTAGCAGCCAGCTCCCAGCAATGAGGGAAGCAGCAAGGAGTGGCACACTTTAACAGGCCTGAAGGCAAAGGGTCAGAAAATGAATATGGGGAGCCAGAGGAATAAAACAGCCAGTTATATACACCTTGTCACCTGGTTGGGATTTTTCTAATAATAAAACAGTGATATAGCTAAGACTTGTGTAACACCATTGCAAACCGGGAGGGTAGAAAGCCCTGCTTTGCTATACTAAACAATTTTGCATGCATTATATGTGTATGTTTGGGTGTAAAAAGCCTCTTCCATTGCATTTCTGCATTCCTGCCCATCTGGCTGTGTTTCCCCAGCCACTCTGGGTGGCTCCCAACAGAATATTATTAATATTCTGCCTTCAGATGTCTTCTAAAAGTCAGATTGTTGTTTATTTCCTTGACATCTGATGGGAGGGCGTTCCACAGGGCGGGCACCACTACTGAGAAGGCCCTCTGCCTGGTGCCCTCTGCCTGGAGATAAATACTATTCATCTCAAAATAACTATTTATAAACATTTTATTTCAAGCTGCATACTTTGGATCTCTTCTGAGCTGAGAAATGCATCACAACATTTAAAGGAATGCAAAATCCGATGGGCAGATACTATTCCATCCACACATTAATCTGAGAGGTGTGGATCTGATCAGTGTGTCTTGCAGTTTCCAAATAGCCAATTCCTCAGGCATCCAGGCTTAATGTGTAGATACTGCAGAGCAGGGGTAACCAACGTGGTGCCCCCCAGATGTTTTGACCTTCATAGGAAGCTAGCTTATGCTGAGTTAGACCACTGGCCCATCCAGTTCAGTATTGACTGGCAACGGCTCTCCTGGATTGAAAGCCCTACTGGCGGGTGCCAGGGATTGAATTGAGACCCCCTTCATGCAATGCGGAACCTCCACTACTGAGCTATGGCCCTTCCCTTAACAGCTTAATAATAATAATAATAATAATAATAATAATAATAATAATAATAAATACTTATACCCCACCCGTCTGGCCAGGCCTCCCCAGTCACTCTGGGTGGCTTCCAACAGAATATTAAAAACACAATAAAATATCAAACATTAAAAACTTCCCTAAACAGGGCTGCCTTCAGATGTCTTCTAAAATTCAGATAGTTGTTTATTTCCTTGACATCTGGTGGGAGGGCATTCCACAAGGTGGGCGCCACTACTGAGAAGGCCCTCTGTCTGGTTTGCTTCTCGCAGTGAGGGAACCACCAGAAGGCCCTCGGCACTGGACCTCAGCATCTGGACAGAAAGATGGGGGTGCCATGCTGTCTGGGGCTGATGGGAGTTGTGTTCCACAGTGTCTGGAGAGCTCCAAGTAGTGCTAGCCCTACTGCAGTGAGTACCCATGTAGGCTGGACTAGCTGAATGCATGTTCCCCACTTGAGGTCCAAAGCTGCATTTTGTCCACAGGCTGCTTTCTCCATCACTGCCGCTCACTTACAAACAAACAGCAAACAGGGCTTGGGCAGGTTGACCTATGGAAGGTGACATTTACCTGGGTGAATTGGGGAACAGGCAAAGCAACTCTGGAGTCTCCTGGGGCTCGTTTCCTGCCAGCTCTTGAATGACTGAAGGTGTGGACGTGAGCCTGACATTCTCTGCTTTCGTTGTGTGCATAAATAAGACTGGCGTCCTCCCACTGTTCTCCAAAGCAGAAAATGGCTTTTTGCCGACAGTTGTGGAGCAGATGAAAGGTGCCGGCGGGGGAACAGGAACAGAAGGTTCCGAGTCTTGTTGAGCTTTAATAGCTCAGGAAAGAGGTGCAGGAGTGATAGATTAGCAATGTGGCTGTGTGCGCACATGTCTTAAAAGTGGAAGCAGAGCATCTCATGAGTTAGTCAAGCTTTAAGGAGAGCTACAACCCCACCCTCAACCTGCCTTCCTTTACTCTTATTACATTTGTCTCTTTTGTTGTTGTTTAGTCGTGTCCGACTCTTCATGACCCCATGGACCAGAGCACGCCAGGCACTTCTGTCTTCCACTGCCTCCCGCAGTTTGGTCAAATTCATGCTGGTAGCTTCGAGAACACTATCTCTTAACCACATGCCAATTACCACACCTCACAAAGCCTGGGAAGATGATTTGGGATCCAAGTCCCATTTTGCAGCCCATCTCCACCATGAAGTCTTTGTCTCTTAGACCTCGTCACTCCCCAAAACAAACAGAGCCTACGGAAATGCAGCTTATCCTCTCATCTCATGTTACCATGGCTGTTCTCATTTCTCCCGGAAGAAATCAACCCTGCCAAATCAGACCAAAAGACTCTCTGTCACTCCGCATCCCAGTGTTCTGGAATCCAGATGCTTCCACAAAGCTTCCTAGTAGAGCATGAAGTCAATAGCCCTCCCCTAGCAACTGGTATCCAGTGATGTACTGCCTCTGAACATGGGGTTCCATTTAGATGCTATGCCTGATAGCCGCTGATAGATCTGGCTCCCTCCACAGATTTGTCTGATCCCCTTCAGTGGCCAACAACACATCAGGGAGCAGTAAACTAAAGGCATCAGGTGGATGACTTCACTGTGCTTCTTTTGGCACCTAGATGAGTCTACCCAGATATATAGAATATTGGCATGTGTCTGAATCTGATTTTTGTTTATTGCTGATTTTAATTTGTTTTTGAATGTTTTAAATAGTTGATTCTACTGATAATTCTGTTTTTCTATCCCCTTCTAAACTGTTTTGAGGGTTTTTGGTTTGTATTTTTTACAATCAAGCAGTGAACAAATGATATGAAATCAATCAGCCAGTCAATCAAAATAAATTCCATAGCTGAGCTACCTGTTTGTCAATGCTATCTCAGGGTGTGCAGGAACCACATTTTACCTTGTATTTGTATCTGTAGCATTCTGAAGAACCCTGATCTTTGCACCTGCCCTATGTCATCCTGATTTCAGTCATTATCTGGGGTCCAAATCTGATTGGTTAAACCCAAAGCTGTCTTGCCCCCATTGAGTATAATGGGGAATCTAAAAACGACCCTAACTTTTTCTTTTCTTTTCACATAAGTGGATGAAGTTTGCAGACAAAGGAGCCCCATTAAGCATCCCAATATTCAGGAGGAACAATCCAGGGGAATTTTGCACAGATAATATATAATGTCAAGGTTGCATGCCAGTCAAAGGAATGCACACAGCAGAGAGTTAACTACTTATTGTCAAAGATAACACTTACAGTTGCTTCTACAGCTCTGGAGACCTACGTATGCTCACTGATCTGACATTTAGGCAGCTATTCTCAGATTCACTCTCTATGGAGCAGTTGCCACATTTTAAATAATTGAGGAAAGTCACAGGTTCCTCCTTATTGTGTCCCACCCTTCCTGGAAGTATCCTAGCTGGGGGGAAAAGAGAGTTTGCTATCATTTTTAATTGCTTGTTAAGAAACAGAACAATTGAGAGTGAAGCAGACCACCCCAATATTCCAACTCCACCACTTACACCCTTCCACCCCCGCCAAAACTTGGGGGAGAAGGATGAACTGCAGGTTTGCTTTTCCTCTTCCCACAAATTGCTGTAATCGGAATGCACTAGGAAAATAATTCCTTGTGATAAAAAGTTAGAGCTGTCCTTCAAAAGGGCCCCCCTATCTCTTCACCTGTTCGCTTCTTCTCTTGACCCCCGCTCCTCTTGAGATCTGGGTTTTGCTTCTTGTAAACTAAAATTGTTGTGCTTATGTCACCAAGATGATCAAGGGTCTGGAAACCAAATCTCATGTGGTATGGTTGAGGGGGTTGAGTATTGTTACATAAGCTAAGTGCTTGGCCCTTTCTCAGCCAAGTGTTGGCAAGAGCCCATGGGGGTCACAGCCACACACACACAGGGTCTGTGTCCCTTTGGAGAATGGAAGACACAGCAGAGACTGTCGTGCTTTAAGAAATATGGCTTATTCACCTATTTACACCTTCAGTCTGCATGGAGGGAGTCTAGATCTTACAGCATAGTCATTCCCAGTGGCAGCAGTGTAAGCTACCTGTAGCCAGCCTCTCCCAAGATGGATCTCAACCCTTCTTCCTCCTTCTTCCTTCCAGAAAACCCCTTGCCATCAAAGGGAGCTGGTGGTACAGTGGTCTAAACCACTGAGCCTCTTGGGTTTGCTGATCAGAAGGTCAGTGGTTCGAATCCACATGATGGGGTGAGCTCCCGTTGCTCTGTCCCAGCTTCTGCCAACCTAGCAGTTTAAAAGCATGAAAGTGTAAGTAGATAAATAGGTACCACAGCGGAGGGAAGGTAAACAGCATTTCTGTGCACTCTGGCTTCTGTCATGGTGTTCTGTTGCACCAGTAGCAGTTTAGTCATGCTGGCCACATGACCTGGAAAGATGTCTGTGGACAAATGCCGGCTCCCTCAGCCTGAATCAAGATGAGCGCCGCACCCCATACTAACCTTTGACTGGACTTAACTGTCTGGGGGTCCTTTACCTTACCCTACCTTTTAGCCAGCCTCTCCCAAGATGGATCTCAGCCCCTTCTTTCTCCTTCTTCCTCCCAGAAAACCCCTTGCTGTCCCCCAGAGCAGTTACCCTGGCAGCCTCCCCAATCCCCAGTCTCTGTTCACACCTGGGGCCAAGGGGGAAAGTTCCTTTGTATTGTTAATGGCCTCTATTGTACTCTTGTTAGCCATAGCCTGACCAGGTTGGTTTCCATAAGGCAGCCCAGAATTCCCTGGGCACAGTTCTGCACTTTTATCCATATCCCTATCATTTATTAATTTCTAGTGTTTATCCCAAATCTATAACAATATGTTTAGCCCAGAGAAGAGAAGACTGAGAGGTGGCATAATAGCCATCTTCAAATACCTGAAGGCTGTCACAGGGAAGATGAAGCTTTTCCCCCTGCTATTCCACAGGGTTGGACCGGAATATACGGATTCAAATGACAAAAAAGGAGATTGCGACTAAATAAACATTAGGAAAAACTTTCTGAGGGCAAGAGCTGTTTGATAGTGGAACGAACTCTCTCAGAAAGTGGCAGACTCTCCTTTCTTGGAGGTTTTCAAGCAGAGGTTGGATGCTCATTGGTCAAGGATTGTTTAATTGTGATTCCAGCAGTGCAGGGCGTTGGACTAGATGACCCTTGCGATGCCTTCCAGTTCTATTCATCTATGGACCACAAAACTGCCTTGCCTTTAATTTTACCTGAAGCAACAGAGCTCCTGTGGCATGCATTTGTTAATGATGTGATCTGAATACATCATGTGAAAGGCAACCTCAGACCACCCCGGTCTGGCTAATCATTTGGGGTAGACACAAAGCCAATGCACATCTATAATATGTACCACTGCCTTCGCCACTACTAGCCAGCTTCAAAGCTGCATAAGCAGTCCATCCCTCTTGCACGCCTCTTATTGCTACGAGGACGCAGATTGCTTGTTGCTGAGCCACTGAGAAACACCAGAGCATGTTACAGCCCTGCCGCTCTGTTGGTGCCAAATGGCTCTCTTTTGGTTCCTGTATCCAGCTTGCTCCTTGATGATGAACACTAGGTGTGTGCTAAGCGGGCACTGATGAGCAGCTGGTGTTCCAAGCACCTGGAATGCAAGTCACACCCTGCTGGCTGGGTGGAGGTTAGAAGCAGATTGTGCTTGGTGTAGCAGAAAGTGGGCAGTAGAGAGAAATGGGGGCGGGGGAGAAAGCTGGAAAAAAGCAGCATCACTTTAGGCAGGGAATGGCACGTTGAAGGGGGTGACAGTGTAGTGAGACTGGATTTATGAGATGAAAAGGCTATCAGTGGGTAGTAGCCACAATGGTCCTACCTGCACGGTCAGAGGAAGCAATGCATCTAAATATCAGATGTCAGGAATCACAGGAGGGCAGGTTGCATTCAGGTTCTGTGTGCACAGGCCTCCTATAGGCATCTCATTGGTCACTGTGAGTAAAGGATGTTGGACTACATAGGCCATTGGTCCATCCCCACACAATTCCTTCAACCCCACATCTCTGTCTAACTGCTGCCCTGTTGTCAATCTCCATCACCCCACTAGGTCATCCAGAACTCCCCATCACACACACTTCATCCAAAACTCCCCCATTCCCTACAGTTCATCTCAAACTCCCTCTCCCCTCCCCCTCCCAGATTGCTCCAATCCCAATATCCCAATCCCACTGCCACTCGCAGAGGAGAATGTAATGAAGAGGAGAAAGTCTTTCTCTCCTTCACTCGGTGCTACCAACAGAAGGAAGTGAGAGGTGGCATGGGGCACAGTGGAGAAAGACTCTCTCAGCCAGATGGGCGGGGTACAAATAATAAATTATTATTATTATTATTATTATTATTATTATTATTATTATTATTATTATCATCATCATCATCATCATCATCTTCATCCTCCTTTGAGTGTCAGAAACAGCAGAATCTTGGGACTAGGGTGAGTGCAAGGGATGGAGGTGTTTGGGATGAACCAGCAGCAGGAGTGACAATGGGGAATGCCTTCAGGTTTGCCTTGGTGAACTAGCCAGCCAGTTACCCACTTGCTGACTTCCTCTGATTGGCACTCACTCAGCTGGGCTGCCTTCTTGCTTGGATCCTGAGCTTTGCTTGCCCTGTTGTGCATGCTTGCAAGCAGGCAAGTGGTTGGGTAGTAGCAGTGGAACAAGGAACTTGGCCAGCCTGCTCGCTCACTTCTCTGGCCTGCTTGCTTTGCTTACTTACTCCACCTGCTGCTTTCATGGTGCAGTTTGAGTGGCTGCCTAGTGGCAGGCAAGCAAATTAGAGCTCGGTGATTGTTTTCCTTACAAAAATATTATATAGTAACATTTCAATAGATCTGATATTGAGTTCTATGCTTGATTCCTGCAAGCGCAGGAGTTCTTTGGTGGTATGTTTGTAAATGAATTGATGATTACAATGCCTGCAGAAGAAGCACAGAACTTTCCATTGCTGAGGAAACAGGAATATGTGGAAATGGGAGGGTCTGAAAGGTGTCGCTGGCAGATGAATAGATGGGCAGGATGGATGCAACAGAAAATTGTGCATTCCAGTGAGTCTGTCAGCTATCTTGGAAAAGTGTTCTACGGTAATGAGGCTCCCATTCTGAGCCACTTACAGTGTCAGTGTGGGGAGGCAGGTAGGGTGGGGGAAGCTGGTCTCTTCCACACAGGTGGGTGAACTGGAAATGATGAGCGGATAGTTGGCAGGGAATGTGTACCCACCAAGTCAGAGGTGCCTTCCATAGCTAGGGCTTTCGCTAGACCTGCTATTCTCTTCTCTAGGCTCTATCTAACATGAGCAGCCTCTCCAAGGAAAGCAAGTGACTCCTCTGCCAGGCCCATCCTGCTATGATATCAGCCAATCACTGCCAAAGTTCTGCTTAATCTTCACCAACTCTGCAACCAAACATAGTAAACTCTCTTATACTGGTTCATCTAACAGTATGGTAGTCTTGAGGCATGGAGGATTGAGCTTGGGGCCTTCTTCATGAAAAGTTGATGCTCTCGCATTGAGCTATGGCCCTCCCAAACTCATTGGCACATCACATTATAACTTCCCTTGTAGGACTCTTATTGCCTGGAGTGTTTGACCTTCCACTTGTTGGAGGCACCAACACCTGGATGAGATGGGACAATGGCTCTCATAAGGCAGCAGCTTCAGAGACACAGTCTCCATAGATGCCAGGCTAAATCAGCCCCAGAGTGCCGCAAACCTTCCCCGCCGCCCTTTGATTTAATCTGACAATTTAGCCTGCCTCGCCTCCTGTCTCTCCTGGTGGATTCACATTTGTTTGATCTCGTACAAACCTTCCCTCTCTGATCTCCTGGTGAAATAATAAATCTGAGCCCTTTGAAAAAAGAAGAGAAACACCAGCCCTGCAGAAGGGCTTAAATGGAGGGAGGGGAAAGTGCTTTAAACATTTAGAGTTTCTTAAATGTGACACCTCCTAGTGGAAGGAGACTGTCTATAGACTGCTTCTCTACTTTCATGATATACAAGGCCCATAACTGTTCAGGAGCTCATGGGGACTGCACAAGTTACTCCCATATATGTAAATTATATGCCATCTCTCTAAGGAAACATTTCGGATCAGATGGAGGTGAAACGTTGATTTATTTGTAGGAAACATATACGGCAGCTCCTGGCAGACATTTACCTGCACATCACACATTAATTCAAGATAACTATAACTCCAAGGGGGTGGATGCTTGAGAAATATATTTCAGTGTGTATGTGAGTCCTTTGAAAAACAACAACAACCCTGTCTATTGCAAACGATCTCTCAAAGTCCCTGCCTGGTTAATGGCAGGTTAGAGATCAGTTTGCTGTCATCATTATAGGCAATAGGAAACTGTGTTTGGAAAGCTGTTTGACCCTCTATTTCACAAGTGGATCCTGTAATAACCTGCAATAGGGCAAAAATATATACACAGCAGCCGCCGCTGCCTGAGAGTTTTAGGCTGACTTTAAATGGCTTTGGGGCCTCAATTCCTCCCACTGCCCACAACAAAGAGTAAGAGGAAAAGAGGAAGGTTTTCAATCTGCCCAGAATCAGGAAATGAGGCCAATATGATAGTGTGTCTTTTGGCCTGCATTGGAAGTGTCTTTAATCTGCAGCTGGGTTTTGCTGTTCCACTGAGACTGCGGAAGGGCGATTATTAGGAATACCTGCTGGTGACTGCCAAGTGCCGCTATTAATGTATGCCTTCCTTGGAACAAATCAGCAAATGAGCCCTCATTTCATGCACTGCAGCTTGTGAGTTCATTCAAACGGTATGTGGATATTCAAAGACCGCAGCTTTGCAGAATCAGACAAATCGGGTGTGGTCCTGTCATGAGTCACACTGAGCCATGCATCTCAGGTGGCAGGTTGGGTAAGGGGTAGCGGAATGAGCCCTTTGCCCCTGCTGCCTGCTGCCAGTGGCTCCGTGGCTGGACAGGCTGGACACCCAAAGCTTTGTGACTTGGTAACTTCTCTGTGGTGCCAGTGTGGGTGTGCTGGTTAGAGTGTTGGACTAGGACTTGAGACATCAAGGTTCAAATCCTCACACTTGGCCATGAAACTCACTGAGTGTGACCTTAGGCCAATCACTGCCTCTCAGTCTAACCTACGTCACAGAGTTGTTGTGGGGGTTAATTGAGGAGGGGTAGAACCACCACCATGAACTCCTTTGAGGTAGTGAAAGTAAAGGCATGGAAACCCACAGAGGCATTGATGAAGTTCTATCACAATAAAGAAGGGCAGCTGATTGAGCCTTCTCTATGGCACTGAAATCTGGGGCTCTGATTCAAACTCCATTAAAGTTTTGGAAATTGTGCAGAACAATATTTTTCAGAAGCTATACTATCAGGTATATCAGCAGCTCATCTTTGTACAGAATCCAGGTGGCCAACAATTAAGGCAAGAGCCTATAGCAAAAGCAAAAAACCAAAACCAAAAAACCAAAAACCTTAGGGGGAAGTGGGATGGGTCAGCATAGAATCCAAAACAGCCACATAAGCACTCAATGGGAAACCATGTTAACTGGCAGAGTTCTTGTTATTAGAGCTGCTATTGATGAATTGTCAGATTTTGCATTTGGGGTGTCAATATTTGACTTGTGAGCCAAAATCCGCCCTCAATATTTGATTTTTTGGGTTGTAGGAGTGTAATTAATATACAACTGCCTTCCTCAGCCTGGTGCTATTCAGGAGTTCATTAATTCATTTTCTGTCATTTATAGTCCACCTTTCTATGGAACCCAAGGTGGTGTCTATGTGGTTCCCAAGCAGGTCACCCAGCCAGGAACTAAGCTGCAGCAGGTTTGCATCCTGAGGGCCATATGCACCTTCAGACATTGGTACTGGGGTTGTTGGACTCCAACTCCCAGCTAGAATGGTTATTGATTGGAGTCTAAGGCATCTGGAGGGCACCATCTTGGGAAAGGCTGGGTTAAGGCATGGATGAAAGGATGCATTTTTTAAAATCAAATTGACCACGAGCAACCAGTTTATTTTGTCCAATGTTGATTACTATCTTTGGACGAAAAATGGAAATATTCACAGAGGCATGTTTGGATAATAATTGCCATCAAAATGGATAGAAGAGAATTTCTTTGGGAGCAGTTGGCTGGAACTCTACCTTTAAAAAATTAAACTA
Organism: Podarcis raffonei; assembly: GCF_027172205.1. Classification (NCBI taxonomy): domain Eukaryota; kingdom Metazoa; phylum Chordata; class Lepidosauria; order Squamata; family Lacertidae; genus Podarcis; species Podarcis raffonei. The sequence continues at coordinate 18,394,058 of NC_070616.1, forward strand.
AACCACCACCACTGCCATCTGGTGGAAACACTGGCTACGCATCTGAGCTATGCCGCTTTGAGCCATAATTCTTATCAAGCCCACAGATCCTCCGGGGACCCCTATCCCATTCTCAGCATTCTTATTTCCAACACTTCTCCCACTTCTTTAAAAACTAAGCAAAACCCTACACTCTCCCTTACTCTGTGGCTTCCAGCATTCCAGCTTATCACCTTAAAGATTGTGTTCTGTATATTTAGGCTTGCTACCTTTTCAAGGAACGCTTATTTATTTCATGGGGAGCATCAATGCATGTGATCTGGTCTTGCCCTCTAGCAACTCCTTTTGGGATGGAAGCCCTTGCTTGGGTTAATTTGGTCCTAGGAACATCTCTGAAATACGTGGATGTTTGTGTTCTGCACCATAATATCCCAGTGTCTTGGATCCTGTAGAAGTGACAGATGAACACTGCACACTCTATTGGTGGCTAAGTAAGTAGTTTTACAGCACTGAGGGCAGGGAACCTGGCTGCTCCTCTCTTGCAGAATAAGAAAAAAATAAACTGCTTTTGCCTAGAGGTGCAAAAAGCAAAACAATTTTGACACCTGGGACCCCTATTTAGAGCAAATGCTACCTATCTGTTGGAAGCTGCCCAGAGTGGCTGGGGAAACATAGCCAGATGGGTGGGGTACAAGTAATAAATTATTATGATTACTACTACTACTACTACTTTCTTTGGGGGAAATTGTAACAAGATGCTCATTCGCATTCATCAAGACAGCCAGGTGCCAGATGTATAAACAAAAGTAAATACTGGATATAAACTTTAAAATATGTTGTCCATGATCTCACGTTGAATACGAATGTGACAGCACTGTAGAGTAGGGATGAGTGAATCTGTCATTTTTTGATCTCCCAGTATCTCATTTCCCCAATCTTAAATTCTGCACATTTTACAGCAAGCTGCAATTTCCACGGAAGTTCACCATCATTTTTGCACGAATTTTTCCTAACAGACACGTTTTCCATGCCCTTCTGACTAATGCACGCATTTCTGCAAATCCATTTCCCCAAATATAATACAGTACATATTTTGTTTGTGCGTGCTGTTTTCACTGATATATTCATTCTTATACACACTTTCCCTTAATACATGGGTACTGGTGAGCATTGCTTGGTTGGCGAAATTTGGATCAATGCAAATGTTGAAGGACGGTTGTGTTTCGGTTCATATACTGTTTTGGAAAGTACAGATCTGACAGATTCGGCTTCAAATGAGGCCTGGATCGAATCTCCCCATCCCCTGCTGTAGAGATGCAAGAAACACGGAAGGCAATTACGTTCTCTGTCTCTTACAAAACAGTGTTGCTTCTGTATGCTTCTCACATTTCTGCCTATATACTCTCGTCCATTTTTTCTCCCTCTTCCCTTCGCACATCAGAAGTGGTTTGGGAAAGCTTAGCCAAGAAATGGTGGGGGGAACAGGGGGGAGGCCCTTCTTCTGGCTGTTTCAAAATGTCAGGAAGCCTGCCTGCCCCTCTGTCTGAACTTTTTTAGCCTTTGCTTGGAGCAGCAGCTTCTGATAGGAAAGGGAGAAGTATTAACAATTTCTTTGTATGTGCTCAGAATGAGAAAGCGAATACCTTTGGACTCTGGAGTTCCTGGCATTAAGCTGTCTTTGAGGACCAGGAGCTGAGGAGCCTGGAAGGGCCAGGACCCCTTTGGATCATCTAAGCTCCTCTGCAAGATTTTCAGCTTAGATTTCAGATTAGCAAAAACAGGAAAAAAACAGTATTTTTGACACAGAAGAAGCACGAGGCAAATGGTGTAGGGTGCATTACACCCAAATAATCTGAGAGAGATCAAACTGCTCTAAACTGAAGAGTGCGTGGGATGTCTTATGTTCGTTAAAAATTGTTTACTTGATTGAAATAAGTAAATGAATGCATTTCTTTGGCTGTGATTTATCACAATAATACTAAATTATGAGTGGCAAGTAAAATGAAATCCGAACACAATCCTTGCACAGTTCTGCTCCTCAGATCCAGCTATAGTCCTTTTTTTCTGGATTAGCACTCCACCCAGAGACAAATAAGATTGTCCAGTTTCCTTCCAAACTCCCTCATCTTATTCCCAAAAAAATGTCATTATATTGGGGAACTGAGGAAGTTTCCATGCCAAAAACAGGCTAGTGGACTTACCATTGCCTCTCTTAGGCACACACGGGCCACCTCCTCTCACCTGGAGGCATTGATCACTGCCCTGGCTCAGCCTACTGACCCATCCTTGCTTGAATCTCTATCAGCCATTAAGGAAAGGGTTGAGAGCAGTAGTGGCTGCCTGAACCAATCCCAGGACCTTGGCCACATCCCTAACGTGCATTAACTGAAACTCATTCAGTGCAACAGGACTAGACAGTGCTCTGGATGTCTCTTGAGATTCAACAGAGCTAAGGTCCCAGTGGATACAAAAGCCAAGCCTTGGACTCCCTACTTTTGAAAAAAAATGATGTCTCTATTGCAGTTTTTGTTAGGTTTGCCTAAAGGTAAAGGTAAAGGGACCCCTGACCATTAGGTGCCGTTGTGGCCGACTCTGGGGTTGCGGCGCTCATCTCACTTTATTGGCCGAGGGAGCACAGCTTCTGGGTCATGTGGCCAGCATGACTAAGCCACTTCTGGTGAACCAGAGCAGTGGAAATGCCGTTTACCTTCCCGTCGGAGCGGTACCTATTTATCTACTTACACTTTGACTTGCTTTCGAACTGCTAGGTTGGCAGGAGCAGGGACCGAACAATAGGAGCTCACCCCGTCGCGGGGATTCGAACCGCCGACCTTCTGATCAGCAAGTCCTAGGCTCTGTGGTTTAACCCACAGTGCCACCCGCGTTCCTTTAGGTTTGCCTAAAGGAAATTGAAGAATAGTGGGGGTTTTTAAGGGGGGGAACTGTCTCCCTCTAGAGATACTACTATCAGCCCCAAATCGCAATGGCTGTATACATAGCTGAGAAATTCAAATTTACAGAGGAGAATTTTGGGGAGCAAATTCTGTCCAGTTAATTAGTTCCTCTGCTGTGTGTGTGTGGGGGAGTCCATAGCACTGCATAAAGTGTAGATTGGCTATGCAGCAGAATCAGAACCCAGGTCCTTCAGGCTGCTGCTTAGCGCTTGGCTCCACTTGGCTGTAGTGCTTTGATTGACAGGAGTCCATCATTTTCCATGGCAAGCATTTGATGTCTTCTGCGTTGCAGCACCTGCTGTTATCTAGCTAAATGTAATACTGTAGGGGTAAGAATGCTTAGCCAGTCAAAAGCTCTGATTGGCTAAATATCCTTAAGTGATTTTAAAATGAGGGATGGAGGAAAAAATGTGTCAGGGAAAAAATAATAATGAAGTTTGTGGCTCAGAATCTTAAGCAGTGTATTCTGTCAGGGCTCCTTGCTTTCCATAGATTAACTCACCCCCTTTGGAATGCTTGCCAGCCAATTGGAAGGGCTCCCTCAAGCCAAGCTATTTTATAATTAAGTGATAATTGTTTTTGCTGGGGAGAACATGAGAAAGATAAACAGCTTGAGGAATCAATAAGCATCAAGGTCATATGCTGAATTATTTACTGAATCGTCTGCTATTTATCTTTCAACTTTTCCATGAGAGGGGGAAACTGTGTCTTCTTTGTCAAAGATTTCACAGCCGCTGAGCTAGATTTCTGCTTGCAAAGGGGGGAGGAAATGCTGCAGATCAGGTGCGGGCACCATCTTCAAAGGGACATGCTGAGTTCTGGCCTGCTCGGTTCCTCTACAACAGGGATGGGCAATAGTGGTAACACCAGGGTGGTATAGTGGCTACAGGGATGGACTAGAACCTAGGAGACCAGGGTTCAGTTCCCCACTTGGCCATGAAACTCACTGGGGGACCTTGGGTGAGTCATTCACTCTCAGCCTAACCTACCTCACAGGGTCATTGTGGAGATAAACACAGAGGAGACATATGTACCCCACTCTGAGTTCCTTGGAGGAAGGAAGGTGGGATATAAATTAAATGAATGATAATAAATATTACAGGAAGTGGGGGTAGTGGCCTACCAAACTTAGTCTGTCCCCACACAGCTGCCTACTTCCTTCCTTCCAACAAATCTAGGAGGTGGCCCTGGTTGCCATCTTCCATGTGTGAATTAACAGGCCACCTGATATCCACCACCACAGATGGAGGGGATTTGCAAAACCCTGAGTCAGAACTTCCCTATGGAATCACAGAGAGCTAAGTTGGTGTAGTGGTTAGTGTGTTGGCCTAGGACTTGGGAGAGACCAGGGTTTGAATCTCCACTCGGCCAGGAAGTTCACTGGGTGACCATCGGTCAAAGATGAATAATGATGTTATTTGTGCAATATACCTTGAGTCTCACATCTCACATTTAGATACCTTCAATCCTGTTTTAAACTTGTTGCTAATTCTCTTTGGAATAACATATATGACGCTTTGCATCTACCAGCCGTGAATTATTTGCACAGCGAGAGATCTGCCAGTGGGCATTTCAGAACACTTTTGAGTCTATGAGCTTTGCCTGGGGATTCTCTGGGGCAGAAAGCATCAAAGGAATGAGCGCACTGTGATTTGAAAGTGCTCTTTTCCCCATGACGAGCTTTCTGGAAGCCAAACAGCCAACGGCACGTGCAAATTGCTCCCAGGCGTCCAAGCAGAGACAGTTCCATAAACCAGAAATGAGTTGGCCACTTGTGTGCCACAAATGGCAACTGTATATAGATAGGGGTGGGTGGGCAGGTTGGCAAACTTTTCTGCAAGCAGGTGCCTGAATTACGCCACAACCAGATCAAGTCTCCTTCTACCTGCTTGTTGGTAAAGGAAACAAGGAGCACATCCACACAAATCAAATACTTCACAGCTCACCTCCATTGACTGTACATTTTCATATTAACTGACTTGCAGCTGAACTCTTGCAAAATGCATCCTGCTCAGCAAAATTAATTTACATAACCAGATGCTAAGGTCTTTCAAGAAGCACTTCTTGTAAGATTTCAGCACCTCGCTGTGTGAATTTTGCTGAGAAGTATGCAATTAGCAAGAGTTCAGCTGCTGCAAGTAGATGAAGATGGACACGAAATCACGTGTGGAGGGGAAGAGACAGAGCTATGCCACAACACGATGAAGGCTGTCACATGGGGCTCCTAAGTGGGAAGAAGTCAGGTTAATACTGAACGATGGGAGGTGGTGTCCATTGGGACTGGTGAGGTGGAAACCAAGAGCCCAACAGTAGATGGTGCCAGAGCCAGTGACAAGAAGTACCTCCTCTTCCTCCTCCTCCTCCTCCTTCTTCTTGTGATCACTCGTAGCTGAGTAAGATTGCCTTCCATGAACACAGTCTTAACAGTGAGTCTGTAAGTGATTGTGGAGGCCCATTCTGGATCCACACATCCTTCCACAGTGGGGACATTGGTTTCCAGGCAGGAGTTGATCACGGTGAGAGTTTGCCAAACGTACCTTCCTCTTAGCACGTTTCTTCCTTTTGTCCTGAGTTTGAGTGTCTTCAAAGTCCATGACACCTTTGGTAAAGGCTGTTCTCCAACTGGAGCGCTTGCAGGCCAGTGTTTCCCAGCTGTCGGTGTTTATACTACATTTTTTGAGAGAGTCTTTAAACCTCTTTTGTTGACCACCAGCATTACGCTTTCCATTTTTAAGTTCAGAATAGAGTAGTTGCTTTGGAAGATGATAATCAGGCATCTGCACAACATGACCAGTCCAACGAAGTTGATGTTTGAAGAATCATTGCTTCAACACTGGTGATCTTTGCTTTTTCCAGTACGCTGGCATTAGTTCACCTGTCTTCCCAACAGATGTTTAAAATTCTCATTCTAGCTTTGTCCCCATCCTCATCCCTGCTGAGTTCTGCAAGGGCATCACTGAGACTGAGGAAGAGGAAGCGGCAGCCAGTGCCACCTCTTGGGCTGGTTGTAAGTCAGAAGGCAGGTAGGAGCTGGCAGAGGGCAGAGTGTGGTTGGTGGGGCAGTGCCCCATTTGCCCTAATGGGCCAGCTTCCACTGCTTGGGGCAGAATGCTCCTCCCGAACACCACCACTTTTTGAAGAGCTGGCTGAGGGCAAGCAAAGGTTGGTAGTCCAGTGCCCCTTTCTCCCAAAACAGACCAGCTCCCACAGCTACAGATGGAGGCTAAATTTCATTGACAATCCAGACTGCATGGCTCCAAAGGTGGTGCATATTCTCACGCAATCAAGCCTAAACCGAAGCCTGCAGACATCACTCTGCAAGCAGAATCCATTTTCCACGGTTACTCCGAACGCTGCCTGACCAAAGAGATCTTCAGTTGTGGTTTCTGAAGTGGCAAAAGAGAAAGGATGTTCATCTTGCTGTCCATTCTTAAAAAACCGCTCCCCAGCCTTTTTTCCAAGGATAACACAATAATAGCCAGGAGTGTGTGTATATACCCATCGCTTTGCTCTCCATAAACCTACTTCATCTAAAAAAAGAAGCCTTGCGGTGACATTATTTAATCAATATCGAGAGATACATGCAGTGATGGCAGAGCAAACCTGGGAAGATTATAGCGGCAGGGAAACCGCCAAGCAGTTACCAGATTGACAAAGGGCAACAGCGGCAGCGCGGGGGGGGGGAGGGGGGCAGGCCCATATCATCAGACAAGCTGACAGATTGATTGTGAATCTTGTTAATTGTCCAGTTCAGTGCAGGGGCTTCAGCGCCACATTGGGAGAAATGGCACTTAGCCACTGCTTCTTAGACATGAGGAAAGAGAGCTTGGATGGGATGAGCTTTTCTTTCTTGCAGCCATGCATCCAAAATGCAGTCCAGACACCTCACTGTGAATGCTCCCATGTACAGCTCTGGGAACTTCTGGAACTTTGAGGAAGTGTGCAAGTGTGCTCCTGACTGTTCCTTGGCAAGCAGCATGTCATGGGCAGGCCGAGTCAGGACTGCCAGACCCTCTAAGTGTCCTTATTTTCTATGGAAAGTGCCAGATTTACAGAAGCCATCTTGGTTTCTGATTTGATACCAAAATGTCCGGCTTTTCCTTAGGATGTCCCTTTTTCAGGGGAGAAATATTGGAGGTTATGGAGTTATGCAGCCCCCGAGCCAAGGAGATAAGTAACTATACAACTTTTAGAAGTCATCTCAAAGGAAGGTTTTTTTAAAAAATATTTAATGTTTTATTATGTTTTTTCATATGTTGGAAGCTGCCCAGAGTGGCTGGGCAACCCAGTCAGATGGGCGGGGTATTATTACTATTACTATTACTATTATGAAATAGGGCGTCCCTATTTTATTTGGAGAAATCTTTGGAGGGTATGGATTGCCCTAGCTCCCGGCTCCCAAAAATGCATTCATTTGCATTCATTTCTCTGCCCATTCGAATGCCTTACAACATGTGCTCCCAGGAGGGAAATCAGCCTTTGGGCTGACTAAGGTTCTCCCCTCCTGTAAAACAAAGGTAGCCCAAGACCTGTGAGGTCGGTGCTGGCTATTTGCTGAGGTACAGACATCCCAGTATCATACTTCCAAGTGTCCCTATTTTCCAGGGACAGTCCTGGAATTATGAAAGCCAGCCTGGCTTCTGATTTGATCCTGGAATGTCCCTATTTCCCCCACCGGTGCCACAAGTGCTCAGGTAGGAGGATGAGCCAGTGTTTCTCCTGAGCAGCAGTCGTGGCTGCAAGAGAGCATTCTGTTGCCTCTCCATAGCCTCTCCATGGCTGCCACTGCCAGCCTCCTTGGGCAGCTTGTAGCGGTTGCTGGAAGGGTGAGGAGGAAAGGCAGCCACCGCTGAGGCCCAGCCCTGCATGACACGCTGGCTCCGAGGGGCAGGCAGAGGCAGGGCGGCCCTGGTTGGGAAAAAGGGGGAGCGGAGCGCAAGTAAGCCCTATACGGCCTAGGACCCTTGTACCTACGGGACCACCTCTCCTGGTATGTCCCACGGAGGACCTTACGGTCTTCAAACAAAAACATCTTGAAGGTCCCAGGCCACAGGGAGGTTAGGCTGGCCTCAACCAGAGCCAGGGCTTTTTCGGCTGTGGCCCTAATCTGGTGGAACGCTCTGTCACAAGAGACTAGGGCCCTGCGGGATTTGACATCTTTCCGCAGTGCCTGCAAGACAGAGCTGTTCCACCAGGCCTTTGGCCAAGGCACATCTGACCCCCTCCTTTGGTAATCCTCACAGAACTCTAGACCAATGGTTGCCATTGATTTGATTTTGAATTGATTTTAGAATGAATTGATTTTAGAATGCTGTGTTACTTTTATTGTTGTTAGCCGCTCTGAGCCCGGCTTCGGCTGGGGAGGGCGGGATATAAATACAATTTTTTATTATTATTATTATTATTATTATTATTATTATTATTATTATTATTTAGTCTTGATTTTGTGTGTTTCTATGAATGTATGTTTTCTGCATCCGTGTCTAATATTGCCCCTGCCTACAATTTATTTATTGGCGTGTGTTTTTCTTTTTGTAAATCTACCAAAGAATGAATAGAAAAGAACAGAACAGGGATCAAGAGGTTTCTCAAGATGGTGGAGGGCATGTGTTCTGTGCCCCATTGGTGTAGTGGTGGCGTAAATGCTCTGCAGGGGGTGGAAAATGGGGGGGGGAGCGAGAAATGTCCCTATTTTCATCTAAGGAATGTTGGAGGATATGCCGTATCCTTCACGCCAAGGATCGATGCCCTTGACAATCTGCTCTTCCTATCTCCGATAACATCCAAAAAAGCTGGGGAAGTCTCTTGGCTAATGAATTTCTCATAAAGGGAAGAAGTGGCTCACACACTCAGTTACCCTCCTGGGGGCCAGGAGTACATTAGTCATCAAGCAGGGAGCCAGGAATTAGACCTCAGCACGGCGTCTGCACTCGCTTTCCAGATGCCTTTTTATGGATCAAGTGATCTCCAGCGAGCTCGATCCAAGCAAAGAGGCAGCGTGTTAATCTGTAATGAAACGCAAACCAGCCCTGAAGGGGAAGATGACTGAGATGGAATAGGAGTCTGGCGGATGGGAATGTTCTCAGCAAAGCCCCTCGCTGCACAAAGCAGGCCTGGGCCAGATTCTTCATATTTCATTTTCTTGTTCAGCACCACCCTTCCTCTTTCTTCCTGAAAAAGCAGAGGTGGGGGGGGGGACACTAGAAAAACAGAAAAGAAAAAGATCAGGAAAAATATTTCTGTATCATGGGGGGGGGAGTTTAATCTCCCCCCTCCCTTTTTAAAGAAAGGTTTCATATGAAACAGAATATCTAATAGACACACACACAGCATATATTTATAGTGTGTGTATGTATGCATAGATATATATATATATATATTCACACACATATCTTCTAAGTGGGAGAAAGGTTTGAAATGAAGATGGTTTTTTTCTGCAAAATGCAGGCATGCAAGCCTAAAGATGACATGCTCATGTTATATTTATGAAGTTTCTCTCTTTCTTTCTCTCTCTTTCTCCCTTTTTACTTAGATTTGAATATATATATATATATATATATATATATATAATTTTTTTTTACATTTTGGGGAGGAGAAAAAACCCTCACTCTTTAAACATTTATGTCCCTACATCATGATTAATTTAAATGGGGAAAGTTATAATTTTCTGCAAAGTGTCTTTCGCTCATGCAAATTCCTTCTGCTCCTGTGCACGTGGGATAACGTCAAAGGGTTGGCCACTGGGTAGGCATTGACCAATAGGACCTGGGCCAAGTGTCACCATGGGCCATTCTCTAGCAGCTATTGGAGCCATAGTGGTTTTGCAGGACATGTTGCTTATGTGTGCCCAAGCCTTCCAGTCAGAGCAGGGCAGCAGGATCTGAAAAGCCACCATTTTAATGTGAACCCACTTTTGTCATTTCTGCCTCTGGGGGTGGTGCAGGTGGGGTGGTGGATTTTTGGATCTGGTTCTGGGGGCAACAGTTGTCCCAAGAAAAAGCATTGTGCTTCCTCCTCCTGTCAAGGAGCATATTGGAGCATTTCAGATATGGTCTACCTCCACGGCTGGAGGCAGCAATGCTTCTGAATACCAGTTGCTGCAAACCACAGGAGGGGAGAGTTCTCTGGTGCTCAGGTGCTGCTTGCTGGTTTCCTACAGACATCTGGTTGGCCACTGTGAGAATGGGATACTGGATTGGATGGGTTATTGGCCAATCTGGCAGGACTCTTCTTATCTTCTCATAGGGCCAGACAAATTCATGAAGGATAAGGCTGTTAGGTAAAAGGTAAAGGTAAAGGACCCATGGACGGTTAAGTCCAGTCAAAGGCGACTATGGGGTTGTGGTGCTCATTTTGCTTTCAGGCCAAGGGAGCTGGTGTTTGTCCACAGACAGCTTTCTGGGTCATGTGGCCAGCATGACTAAACCACTTCTGGCGCAACAGGACACTGTGGCGGAAACCAGAGCGCACAGAAATGCCATTTACCTTCTCACCACAGCAGTACCTATTTATCTACTTGCACAGGCGTGCTTTCGAATTGCTAGGTTGCCAAGAGCTGGGACTAGGATCGTCTTTACCCGGGGGTGCAAGGGGTATGGGGCCCCCGGCGCTAAATTCTGGGGGGCGCCTGCCGCTGAAGTCACCTAAGCTCTTAACTATCTACCTGTTATGAAATAATAAATAATTTTGGTCAAGCTAGAAAAACAAAATAAATATATACCTACCGGTAGGTATTACCAAAATGTATACCTACTGTTTCACTAAAGGACTTTCAACTTTGTGTACGCATCTGCAGCAGTGCTTGTCAGACTCAACAACGGCGCTTGTCATTCTCAGTGACGCTGTCAATATATTATGTTATGTATTGTATTGAGCTGCTATGCAGCAACGAGGTCAGTGGCACCTTTGACACAACTGATGTTTCTCCTAAGTAGGTGCCTAAACAATACTTATAAATTTAAGTGCGGTGGTGTTGTATACTTAAGTATAAGTGTGTTGTAAATAAATGAGCAAATAAAAAAGTTTGTTTCTTTTTCCTCCCTTTTCTTTCATAAACAAGAGATAAGGTGTAAGCATGGTGTTTGACATAAGCATAATAAAAGTTAATTTGGGGGCTAAAGTAAATTTGGGGGCGCTAGGCGGATCTTTGCACCCTGGCAGCACATATGCTAAAGACAAAGCTGGCTGGGACAGAGCAATGGGAGCTCACCCCATCACAGGTATTTGAACCGCTAACCTTCTGATCTGAGCCAAGAGGTTCAGTGGTTTAGACCACGGTGCCACCTGCGTCCCTGTGATAAGGCTACTAGCCACAATGAGCATGTTTTCCTTCCGCTGTCAGAAGCAATGTGTTGCTGAATGCTGTCTGCTAGGAATCACAAGTGGGGAGTGTGTGCTCTTATGCTAAGGTCCTGGATGCAGGCTTTCCATTGGCATCTGCTTGGCCACTGAGAAAAGGATGCTGGATTAGATAGGCCACTGGATCTTCTTATATTCCCCTACCACACCACTTTTTCCATGCGCAGATTTTTTTAAGCATTTCTGTTAAATCCACCCCATGCTGTGAAGCACATCAGCTTGCCATGAAAACAGCCATTAGTTAATGGTTTGTCACTTTTTCAAGATTCAAAGGACACACCAACAGATTTTCCCCCTTTTAATAATCTGTGCCTTATGGACAACTGAAGCATGCATGTCTAGGGTGGTGTAGGAACCTCCTCTGGATGTCAGAGAAGAATGTGAGAACATCACATCTAATGAGTGTACAATCTGTGTAACCTGGGCATGAAAAGACTTGAGTTGCACACGCATACAGTTATTCACCACTAATGTTTGTTTCTTTGTTGCATTTATATCTCATTTTTCTCTTTCCCTCCTCATTTAATCAACTTAAAAACCCTGTGAGGCAGGTTAGGCTGAGAGAGACTGCGACTGGCCCAAGGTCATCCAGTGAGATTCATGGCAGAGTGGAGATTTGAACCCTGGTCAACCGGATCCTAGTCTACACACGAATCTGAGGATTCCAGACTGCATGAGGATGATCAGCCAATGGCCAGTCGTGATCCACCAGGCTCTATGAAGCCCTGATCTCAGAACCTGCTTCCCAGTCTGAGCTAGGGATGGAGAAATAAATCTATTTCCAAGGCCGTCTCTCTTTTGTATGCGTTCACCCACAAGTCCATTCCGTCACATTCCCAGGTAAATCTGAAAATTTGCATCTAAATAGTATTTCAATATGAGTTCTTAAGTGTATATTCTCCCCAAACAAACCTTTCTAAGCATATTTTCTCTCAAAAGACACATTTTCAAATGCATTTTGATACTTAAAAAAAAAGGACTGCATATTCAGGCTGTGTGATAGCCACTGAACAACTAAGTTTTGATCTGCACATTAAGTTTAGCATTAGGTTTATTAAAATTCTGCATCACTTCCCACTAAAAAGATTCCCAAAGTGATTTGAAACCAACTTTTTAATACACACACACTAATAAAATCACGCAAGTATTATTAAAAACTAATGGCAATGAATATTTGGTGCTGCCAAAAAACTAGGGAAAACAGAAGTGTCTTTGGCACTGAAATAATGAGAAGGCTGGTGCCGGGCAGGCTACTCTGGGGAGAGCATTCCATAGATAAGAAGCAGTGACAGAAAAGGCCCTGCTCTCTCATTGCCCTAGACATGCAGCTCAGGTCAGTCTGTAATGGAATTCCCAAAGACACATTCTTGAAGCATCTTTAGCCTGGGCCAGAATAGTTTAACAACTGACATGTGGCCCTCTGATGGCTGTCTAAGAGGGAATATGGCCCTTGGGCTGATTTAAGGCTCATTCTCTTTCCAGATTTCCAATTAGTGCCAATTCAAGGAAATGCACCCCTAGCATTTATTGTCGGTGGAACTCCTTCTCTCTCTCTCTTGTTTTTGAAGAAGGAGGGATGAGGAAGGTGAGGCAACTGGTGACTCTCCCCACTGCCCAATGAATTAAATGCACATCCTTTCTAATTACTTAATTAGAGTGCTGTTTTCAGGGAGAGCACCCCCTTCGCAAACCCTGTTGCTCGAGGCAATTTTCTCATTGCAGTCATTCAGCTTCCCTGATAGACAGGAACACAATTCGCTCTCTGACAGAAGGTAGCCAGTCAAGCGCAGATAGAGTGAAAATAGATTTTTAACACCACTGCAATGCTTGTAAGTACCCAAGGAGAAAACATTCGCCCTAGTAGGAAGTCCACCTTTGATGGAAAGGGCTGCTGGGCTTTGGCATTGCCCTGCAGTGAAGGAGGTAATAGACTTGCCCTGCTAATATTTACAATGCAGGGAGCAAGCCATGTGCAGCTTGGCTGTTTTATGTTGCATCCTGACCAGAACTGCAAACTTGGCTTCAGAAGGCCACATGTTGCCCTGCCCTGCTCTCTAAGGGGAGAAGGGGAAAATGATGTCATGGACTCATCCATCTGGTGTTAGTCCCCAGGAGCTACTGACCCAACCCTTTTCTGCTGGCAAAGGATGGGTTTCACCTGCACTGAATTATAAGCCTGTTCTGTCTACTTTGCCACACACACACAATTTGCATTTTAATTTTATACATATTTAATTTCCCTTCCCTTAAAATACTATTCTGCATGCATTCCCCACAATTCCCAAATACACATTTTGTATGCTTTTCCATGTATTTGGAAAGCCCACATTTTGGGATCGTCATCTGCCCTCTCCCCATTCCCTACTGATTTTGGCAACTATTTGTCTAGTTATTATATTTTACCAACATTAACATTTATGTCTTATGTCAACATGTCTCAATGTATCTTTGCAAACTTGGGTGCAAATCCACATATTCATAACAGAAAAGAAAATATCAAAGTTGTCAGTTCCTTCTATGGCAAAGCGATAGCCTTTGATTATTAAATGGCCAATTATTTCACACTTTCTTCAGTGTCTGAAAAAGAGAAATGGTACTGGGATTTCATAACGTGCACATTGGTTTAAATTCCAAGCAATTCGTTAATCAGTTAAAAGTCATCAACTCATCATTTGGGGGAGACGGACCTTTTAAAAAAATCTTGCCTGCAGTTTTGACTTAAAAGGAAGAAATTGTGGAAGATGGAAGCTCTTTTGAAGACGTCAGCTGGAGACATTAGGTCAAAAATGTGTCATGAGGGACAAAGGGCCACCCCTAACTTTGCAGGGAATGCCTTCATCACATAGCATGAAGGTCTGAAGGGGGGTTCTGCACAGGTTTGCTTGAAAAGCACTTCTAAGCAGTACCAGCAATTCAACAGTGGAGGGGACTACCTCAGAAAATGGTGGGTTCTCCTTCATTGGAGGCTCTTAAGTAGGTTCTGGGTGGCCTTCTGTCAGAGATTCTTTAGCTGTGATTCCTGCATTGCAGGGCTTTGAACCCTTGGGGTCTTTCCAGTTCTACAGCTCTATAATTCTATTAGTTTTCTTGGGATACTTTATATTGGAACATATTCAACCTGCAACCAAAGGACTAACATGACTATCACAGGGTAGGAGCTGCTGGTAGTCTGGGCCTCTTTATTCTCTCTCTCTCTCAACTTCTCAGACAAAGACCTCTGTGTTTTGTGTTTCCTGGCCTCATCTGACATCATTAGCAGGCAGACATGCAATGCAATAACATCACAGTGCAATGAGAGCTCTGTGTCACACATCTACCTTGGCCCTTAGTGCACACCGCTGACTTTATTGTAGGACTCCATCATCCACATTCCTGTAGCCTTCAGTGGCTCTCATTCATGCATCACACTACTGTATCACAGTAACCCTGCTGAGCCGAGTTTGGTTGCATTATGGGGAAATGGGCCATTGAGATTTTGCATTGTGGGAAATGCCAAGTGGCAAGTGTTGTGAAATTCTAATTTCATTTTTACCTGTGCCCAGAAAAGTTATTTATAACTGCTACACCATCCCCTTGATTAAAAACAAGCCTATGATTTAGGGTTTTAGATTGGTCCTGCAAACACCACTTTCCCCTTTTCTACCTCAGACTGGTCAGCCAGGGCAGGTTGCAGAGGCTCTTGCGACGAACTGGCTCATTCTCGCATACTAGACTAATAATTTAACCATGTTAATAATATCAGCCAGTGCCCATGTCAAATCCATTGCTGCACAATGTGACCAAATCCATTACCACACACACGGAAATCAATTACCGCACATTAGGGAGCACTTAACAATTTGCCTCAGCTTTTGCCACAGAGCATTGTGTGCAAAGGGAGGGCGGATGAATCATTACCTGGCATGCTGGAAATAGATTTCCCCCTCCCTTCTTCCCTTCTTGCCTCCGTAACAAAAGCAACACAGGCGCATAGCCTAGCACATGCAGGCTAGTAATGGCTTGATGTAGGTAAACAAGGCATTTTAGGTGCTGGAAATGTACTGTTTACAAGAAAGCAGCAGGCCGGATATGAGAGAAGGATGAATGGCTATTGAGTAAAATTGCTCCCTTTGTTGGGGTGTAAAACTGCTCTCTCTCTTTCTCTCTTCTGGTAACAAAACATAGTTGTAGACCCTCGTGCAGGATGTGTGTGTGTGTGCATGTCCTTTGGGATGCACCATAGCTCAGTCTTAGAGCATCAGTCCTGCATCAGGTTTAATCCCTGGTATCTCCATGTACGTAGAGGTGGGGATAACACTCCTCTCTGAAATCCTAGAAAGCTGCCCATGTAGACGTAATTGAGCTAGGTGGACAGATGCTCTGACTCTAATTAAGGCAGCTTCCTATGTCCTTGTGATGTGTGTTGCAGTTCGTGTGAGATCAGTGGAGAATATGCAAGAAGACCAGCACTCACGGTTTGCTCCCTGTGCAAGTCCAAATCACAGAGAGAGAGCAATACGGCAAGACACAAGGATCATCAGTTAACAAATTTTAACCAACAGTTAGCAAAAGCATGTTTTTTAAGAAGAGAGTTTTGATGTCTTTTTGAAAGAAGAGGGCTTTGGAGATCTTCCTTGGAAGAGTTCCCCAGGGAATTGGAGCTGCTGATGAGAAGGCTCCGCTCCAGAGAGAGACAAATCTTGTCTCCATATGAGATGCAACTTGGAGCAGGAACACATCAGAAGGTGTTGTATGGGAGAAGACCCTTCATGGGGCCATTGCTACCCAAACAACCAATGAAAAGGAAAGGACAGTGTGAGGCTGCCATTATTATACACACAGGAATACACACAATTCAGCCACCTCTTAATTATTTCAAGATAAGAAAAAGCATACTATAACCATCCCCTCCAGATTCACAAAGAAAGTGAACCTCTTTTAGCCCCTGCCCCCACAAAGAAACCCCTGATTTCTGAAACAGATCGAAACTTTTAAAAACATACAGATAGTGATTAAAGGAGAATCTTGGGGCCTAGCCACCCCCTGAATTTTGGCATCATGACTAGTAGCTGTTGATAACCTTATCTTCCCTGAATCACTCCCTATCGCCAGTGGTTTCTCCTTATCCCTCCATGTGTGTCTTGGACCAAGGAGAGACTCTGCTGCAAGTCTGTGCTAGGATCCTGTGCCAGGGAGCTGTTTAAAAGAGCGGTTCTCAACTGGTTGAATAGCACCCCCTGGAAGCTGGTGGAGTTACCTAGGGGGTGCTAAGATGCAAGAGGACAGCAGGGGGCGCTGGAAGTGCAAATGACTCGGGCTTTGAAAAGATGGTATCAGTGGATCAGGTTCATCAGTTTTGTAGAATTCATTAAGCCAAATAGTATTAATTGGATTTGGAATAAATAGAAGTGTATAAAGTTGTCTATGAAGAATTAAGCTAAAAGAGACAAATCTACAGGTATGCTTTAGAATATTATATAGTATTTGTACATAGCACTTGTTCAAACTCTCAGAATTTGATTGTATTATTATCTTCCTTAGTGGATTGTGCAAACCATTATTCTGAATACTGCTTTTGATAGGGTAGAAGGCACTGGGGATGAATTCCAGTGTGTGTGTGTGTGTGTGTGTGTGTGTGTGTGGAATATATATATATATATTCCTAATGACTCATCTGTAGCACTTTTCTGTGGTCTACTTTGCCTCGTGAGAAAGAAACAATTTACCACATTCCTGCACAGCTTATTTTCTCTGTGTGATCCGCTCACATAGAGGTTTGGGAAGTAATTTGCAGATATTTCAGTCTCAAAAATAGCTTCTCGAGACAAAAGGGCCCTATTGATACAAAAGTGCAGGCGAGGGGGAAGAAAAGATCTCAAACCATGCCAAAAATAAAATAAATAAAATAAAAATAAACGAGACTGTTTTTTATTTTTGTCAGTCACTCCAAGTTTAAATTCTAAATAGCTCACATTCCCAAATAGTGTGTTCTGTCAAAAACCAAAACCAAAAACCTCCCTGCCATCTCCGCCCTTTATAAAAGCATAGAATTGTAGAGTTGGAAGGGATCCCAAGGGTCATCTAGTCCAACCCCCTGCAAATGCAGGAATAATAATAATAATAATAATAATAATAATAATTGATTTGTACCCTGCCCATCTGGCTGGGTTTCCCCAGCCACTCTGGGTGGCTTCCAACAAGATTAAAAATACATTAAAATGTCACACATTAAAAACTTCCCTGAACAGGGCTGCTTTCAGATGTCTTCTAAATGTCAGGTACCGTGGTACCTCAGGTTACATATGCTTCAGGTTACATATGCTTCAGGTTACAGACTCCGCTAACCCAGAAATAGTTCTTCAGGTTAAGAACTTTGCTTCAGGATGAAAACAGAAATCGTGCTCCAGTGGCGTGGCAGCAGCAGGAGGCCCCATTAGCTAAAGTTGTGCTTCAGGTTAAGAACAGTTTCAGGTTAAGAACGGACCTCCGGAACGAATTAAGTACTTAACTAGAGGTACCACTGTAGTTATTTATCTCCTTGACATCTGATGGGAGGGCGTTCCTGCCTGCAACCATTCCTGGGTGGGCTCAAACCACCAGCCTTCTGGTTAACAGCCAGACGCACTGACCTATAGTGCCACATGCTTTCCAGAGAAGAGTTGCTCAACTAGGTCAGGTCTTCTCATATCTTCTGCTCGCAATGAGGTCTCCATAGGCTACGTTTTGGAGAGTGTGTGGAAATTGCAATGGGCTCAGAAAATAGCTACTATGATCTTAAGACTGTAAGAAGAATTTTGTTGAATAAGGTCCATAAGAACATTTAGAGTGGCAGCTCTTAATCTCTGGAACTCCCTGCCTGTTGACATCATGTTGACCTTTGTACCTTTTCAGCAGCTGCTTAAAACTTTTTTTGTTCAGGCAAGTCTACTCAGACTAAAAAAAGCAACAACATATTATTTTATACAGCTTGTTTTTAACCTTGACTTTTATCTATATCTATATCTATATCTGTATGTATGTATTGGAAACTGCGGTAAGGCTTTATTTACAGTTTAGCAGTATACATTTTTTAAAAAAAGAATAACAGCAAACCTTCATTATATCTATATTTACACACACTTGCGTTGTCGAGATTCGAACCCAGGATCCTTTCCATGCGCGTCAGGTCCTGCCTCTCTCCCAGCAAGGTACTTCGAAATGCTCCCCCAACATTCTTTCAGAAATGCCTTGCTTATTACTGGGAGACAGACGGCTGTTTCTGGGTAGCCAGGGGACACGATCTGAAACAGTAATAAACATTTTATTCTACATCTTGTCACTCCTTGTCTGAGTCACATGACCGACTTCGTGAGACTGCCAGGGGACGCAGTCTTGGGAATTAAATCACAGCAAAAGAGGGGCAGCATTGTTTGGATTTAAACATAATGATTTGTCTCAGCTTTACAGGATGGGGCTGTTTTGGTTTGTCTCTGCTTCGAGATAAAGGTTTCGGGGAGGTTTTCTTTTTCCCTTAAAAAAAAAAGTTATTGCTTTTCTCCCTGCTGTTTCGAGTGATTGAGCTGCCTTAACAATGTTTTCCTGCCATTGCTTATTTATTGGAATCTAAGCCTCTGCTTTTATTAATGTGTGCTTTTTTATTAATGTGGTAGTTTATCTGGCTCATCTTGCAGTTTTTATGTCTCTGACTTCTAATGTGGGAGGGATTTAGAGCCCAGGGCTAGAGCAGCTGTTTTGCATACAGAGGGACCCAGATTCAACCTCTGCAGGGCTGGTGCAAGACATTTTGCCGCCTGAGGCAAATCACAAAAAAGGTTACCCCCCTCCTCACCAGGGAAGAAGGGGTGAGTGAAGATCTACACCAGGAATGGGGGTGGGAGTAAAAATCTACATCAGTGTAAGGATATCAGGGGTTTACTTGAGAGCAATCAGGCAAATGCCTCCTTGGTCGGCTGTAAAGCCTCGTTATTGGTGCCAAAAACCCTTCACCATGCAGAGTGCCACTATTCCGTGGCTCACTCATTCACTGGCAGAATCTGTGAGTGGGCGGTCCTTAAACCTTCCCCAGCAGAATAGTTTCTTGACTCCCAATCTGCGCTTCCCCTCTCGGCGCGGAAGCCTACTGCGCAAGGAGGGCGTGGGTAATGGACGACCTCTCCCCTCCCCGCTTTGCCCAGGCAAGGTGTCCTGGCACTGCCTCGCCTCCTCCGAGCCCTGAAGCTCCTCTCCACTGGAGGCATGGTTACTCTCCTCTGCTGAGGAGGTACTGCCTCCCACAATCTTTGGGGGCTCTCTGTAATCCATCCAGCTTTTTCCCTCTCCCCCCTGAGCCGATGGCAGTTCCCTGACAATCGGGATGTCCTGTTCCTGGGGATTGTGTTGCCTGACGTTCCGGGGACGTCCTCTGTCTAAAATCCTGACGTGTCACTGCTGGGATGTGTTCTCATTGCCACCTTAGAGCACCATGAAGTTGCCCCCCCCCCATGTGCTTCACAGCTCTCCCCCTTCCCAACTCTTCACATCAACAGGGCTTCAGTTCACACCAGGGGGAGTTGACAGTGTGGGACATTTAACCCCTATGCAAAGGTTTCCACCACCTTGCCTGGAGCCAAAATTAGGAATGGCTTGAGGACTCCAAAACACATATGCATTTTGTTGCCAAATCCTTTTTCCAGCTCTTGCTCTTGTGTCTGTAATGGGAGCTTGATCTGCAAAGGCTAACAGAGAGCCTCCATGCAATGCAAACCTTCACCGAGTGATTTCTGAAAGCAGCTGTTAAAAGGCACAAGAACAGGTCATGCTAGTCCATCCGCCTCCCTGTCACTTGGTAACCCCAGCCCAGGCCCAGGAGCAGAGAGTAATGAGACCGCAATTTGCTTTACTGCAGTGACAGCAATAGCCCTCAATTCCATCTAGGGGGAATTTGTTTTCTCCATTATACTAGGTAGGGATTTCTGTCTCTCCTTTCTCTGCCTGTTACAGAGAAAGAGAGAGAGAGAGAGAGAGAGAGAGAGAGAGAGAGAGAGAGAGAGAGAGAAGGGTGGGGGTTATCACCCACCAGCAAGGTAATTTCGTAACACTGGTTTACATCAGTACAGAGTTGCATCCAGAAGCAATTACGCTCAGGACAATTTTGCTTGCAGAATGTGTGTGCGCGCACATGCACACACGTGTGTGTGTGTGTGTGTTTCTGAATGGTGCTAACTCAAAAACTTGACTTGGTCTAAAATGCAGCAGCTAGATTACTGGCTGGGGTTTCATTTGGACCTCATATAACCCCTGTTTTAAAACAGCTGCACTGATTGCCAGTTCATTTCTGGGCCCAATTCAAGTTGTTTAAACCCTAAATGACTCAGTCCCCTTAAAAGACCACCACCTCCTGCCTTACAGCCCCTCCCAAGTGCTGAAATTGGCAGAGGGGGCCTTGGTAGTTTCTCTGCCCTCACACATTAAACGATAGGCGACCCAGGAGACGGTCTTCTCTGTGGTGGCCCCTAAGCTGTGGAACCCCCCCTCCCTGATTAGGTGCATCAGGCACAGCACCTTCATTGTACAACTTCTGGGGCATGCTGAAGACACAAGTCTTTTGACACAAGGTATATGCCTTTAGGACCCTCTTTATTTGCATGACTGCAAGTTGTTTTTTTTTAAAAAACCCCAGCAGCAACAACAACAACCCTGTTTTTAATGTTGTGTTTTAATGCTGCAATAGATCCCATGATCTCCAGGTAATAAGTACCGTATTTTTTGCACCATAACACTCACTTTTTTCCTCCTAGAAAGTAAGGGGAAATGTCTGTGCGTGTTATGGAGGGAATGCCTACGGGTGGCATGCCTACGGATTTTCCTCCTCTAAAAACTACGTGCGTGTTATGGTCGGGTGCGTGTTATAGAGCGAAAAATACGGTAAATAAATAACCAAGCAATTAATCAATCAGTCGGCATGTTCTATGGGCAGGAAGGAATTTTATAGTCATCTGAAAGGTGGAGATTTAGAGGGGGGAAACCCATATTCACGGGAGGAGAATCTCTGCTTGGATACCTGTGGTTCCTTGGGAAGCAATGGAGGGGAGATCAAGCCTGGTTGCCTTTGGGAAAGCCGACCAAATAACAAACCATGAAAGAGGTACAAGGCAGGAGAGGGTATTGATGACATCCTCACTTACCTCCTCCGCTCCGCTTGCATTTGATACACTGTCTGATTAAGTCTTGTCGGCAGCAACGCGCACAGCTGGCTGCAGGACTCAGACAGCTCCTAATGACTGCCGGAGCTGGCGCACTCCCTAAGCAAGCGTGGCGTGTGGTGGCAACTGTAAAGGATGCAAAAACTGGCAGGAGGGAGGCGGTCCAGGGTGCTGCATCTCAACTAGGGGGAAGGGGGGAGCGGACCAAGCCAAGAATCAAGCCACAGAGGGAATGGGTCACATGGCAATGTTATTCTCTTGATTACATGTCACCCAACCCATTTCCTCAGAAGTAAATCCTGCTGTCTTCAGTAGGGCTTGCTCCTGGTAAAATGCACCAAGCGTTGCTGCCTGATACGCAATGCAATGTGCTTCAGGAAAGTTTGCAGGTTTACACTCGTGCCATACAATTGAATATCAACATGATACACAAGGAAAGAGGGAGAGGGAGGGAAGAGGAAAATAAGCACACTCAAAGGCCATGGGGTGATCTCAGGCTGTCTCAACCTGACTTGGCCCAAGCAAGAAGAAGGGACTTCTTCACACAACACATGGTTAGACTATGGAACTCACTCCCACAGGCAACACTGATGGCCACTTAGATGGCTTTTACAAAGTAGTAGTCAAATTCATGGAGGAGGAAAGGGCTGTTGATGGCTACTAGCAACAATGGCTATGCTCTGCTTCCACAGCGGGAGGCAGCAATGCATTTCTGGTAGGGAGAGTACGCTTGTGCCCGGGTCCTGCTTGCGGGTTTTTCAAAGATATCTGTTTGGGCACTATAAGAGCAAGATGCTGGACTAGATGGGCCATTGGCCTGATCCAGAAGGCTCTTCTTATGTCCTTAAGCATGGATCCCCGACCAGTTTGAATCAGCCCCAACCCTGAATCAGCCCAGTTTGGTTCAGCCAAATCTGCTTCATAGCCCCATTGGGAACCCTGGTAAAACCAGGATATGGAGATGTTGCAAGAAGTGTAAAGTAGCCTTTGATTATTTACTTGTACATTGCCACTCATTGCAAACTGGAAGCACCATCTTAATCAGGCATAGGCAAACTCGGCCCTCCAGATGTTTTGAGATTACAACTCCCATCATCCCTGACCACTTGTTCTGTTGGCTAGGGATGATGGGAGTTGTAGTCCCAAAACATCTGGAGGGCCAACTTTGCCTGTGCCTGATCTGAATACACCATCTTTTCGACTCCCTCTGGTGATAACATACCAGCATTAAGAAGTCCTAAAAAAATCAGCCAGTCTCACAGCCCTAGGCATTAAACCTTTCTTTCACAATTAATGCTGCCCCATATAGTCAGCTAAAGCTTTAGGCTGCATTCTAGCCATGTCTATCTGCTGGAGTAATCTTCAATGAATTCAATAGAACACACCTCTGAGTATACCAGTTGCTGGAAACCACAGGAGTGGAGAGAGCTCATGTGCTTGGATCCTGCTTATTGGATTTCCCACTGGCATCTGATTGGCCACTGTGAGAGCAGGATGCTGGACTAGATGGGGCATTGGCCTGACGCAGCAGGCTCTTATTATGTTCTTATATATACATGGTTTAGATTGTCCTGTAGTTGATTAATCTGCCAATTAAAATATGCAACCCTGTGAACAAGATCTAAAGGGGGGGAGGGCATTACCCACTCCTAAAGCCCAAACCTTTCCTAAACTGACATGAATTTTCGGGATAAATATTATTACTGCATTTTCCGTAGCAATAAAAAATTAATTTGCTATTACAGAAAAGGGATTTTGCTCTTACAAATGAGTATTTTTGCAGCCAACAGTGCTGCTAGGGATGGTTTCTCATCTTACCCATTCTCTTTTATTGGTTTCTACTCTTTTTTTTCTTCCTTAGCTATTTGAATTTCAGCATCAGAAGATTGCAGTGGCGCGATCTATTGGGAGAACATCTCTCAAATGCCACCCGGGTGTTCCTCGGGGAGTCTGCATTTCATTTTGTCCTTTTCCCTCTTGCAAAAAGAAACTCATTTCCCACAAACAGATATGAGAGGGACACACAAACACACACAGACACCAGGCAGTGGCACTGTCTTGACGTACGACCACGTTCAGCCCCCATAGATGACAAGCCCCTTAATAACATTCTTCTTTTACAAAATGCTTCGAGTTAAACATTTATGAGATGATGTGGAAACAGGCTGCTATTGCCTTTGAATGTGTGAACCACACTGTTCCCTGCATTATAACACGGGATGTGTTGCTGAAAGAAAACTGGTGGTTTTCCTCCTGGCCCATCCTGTGACTTGGAGCTCTTTGGGTGATGTTGGATGAGACTCCCAACATCTATCAGCCCTATCCAGCATCGTGATTGGCTTGGACTCATAAGAGTTTGTAGTCCACCAAAACCCCTGAGCTACAGATTTCCCATACTGCACAGCAAGCACCATAGATGATACATTGTTCAGACTGTGGAGCCCAGTCTGAGATAGAAATTATACAAGGCCAGTAAGGCCCATATTGACTCCAGATACAGCTACAATGAGATGACCTCCGCTGTACAGCTTCCCATAATGTGCTGGGCCTGGGGGTAACCCATGAAATACGGTCCAGGACTAGTCCAGTATCCGAAGGTTTCGCTGGGAGTCAGTCTGACAGGGCCAAGGCAGGACACAAGGCAGGAAACCAGGCAAGGGCAGGTACAGGATCTCAGGCAGGATCTAGCATACAGCAATGTTGCTCCGGCAACCTGGGGTGGGGTCCGACAGCCTTTTATCTTTTTGGGGGTAGGAGCCAGTCCTGATCCCTGGCGACTCACCTCCCTGTTTTGCCTGAAGGTGAGCACTCCTCCTGCGAGTACTCAAGTCTCTCCTTCTCTCAGACCTCAGTCTCTGCAGCTCGGGAGATTTCGGTCGGTTACTAGACCCAGGGGCCGCCTCAGCCTCCCCTGACCAAACTGGCAGTGGAGCAGCTGTAAGTGATGGCCTAGCTGAAGGCAATGAGGTAATCCCCGCATCTGGAGCCAGGGCAGGCTCAGGCCCCTGACTCAGCCCAGCTGGTGTTTGTTGCAGGGGAACCTGTGCAGACTGGGACTCTTCAGGATCAGGCCCCAGACTTGGTTCAGATGATGCCTGAGGCAAAGGACCTGGTGCAGACTGAGTCTACTCTGGTTCCGAGTCTGAGCTCAAGTCCCAGGCCATAAGAACTTAAGAAGAGCCTGTCAGATCAGGCCAATGGCCCATCTACCCAGAATCCTGTTCTCAAAGTCGCCAACCAGATGCCTCAGGGAAACCCACAAGCAGGACCCAAGCATGAGCTCTCACCGCTCCTGTGGTTTCCAGCAACTGGCACCTCATAAATGCCCCCGACTGTGGAGACAGAGCATAGGCATGATGGTTAAGAGCAATTGATAACCGTCATTACTGAGGTGCCACTGTGGAGCACCAAGAATCAGACCACCCATTTCCACACCAGCAAGTGACCCCAGTGGTTCAGAGAGTAGAATATGCCTGGGCTTTGCTTCCAGGTCCCCTTGGTTGAGTTCAATGTTTGCTCAGTCCATGTCTCATAAGATTATTTTGAGAATGAATTGGAATAGTCCCTATATATGCCATGCTGTGCTCTGAGAAACTCTAGGATGCAAGCATGTGATAAATAAAATATTTTAGCTCTGGCAGATAAGAAGTTCCCCAAAGAGTACCAGTAAAGTTGTTGATGTGAGGTGTATAGCATAAGCAGAATTTGGAATGGATATTGAATCAGAAACCCAAAGTTGGAGATATTTCTTGATTTTATTACATAGCCAGATGACATAGGGTGCTCCAGATATTGCTGGACTACAACTCTCATCAGTTTCCTTTTAGTATGTCCAGTGGTGATCAGGGCTGATGCAAGTTGGAGCCCATTAGCATCTGGAGCAGAGCTGGCCCACCCATGAGGCAGGGTGAAGCAGCCGCCTCAGGTGGTGGAAGCACAGGAGGTGGTTGTCTCACCCACCCTCAGTGCCAGAGAATGCCCCCTTCTCACGGAGTTTTGCCAAGGGGCAGTGTGGTCACTCAACGTCTTCATCACTGCAGTGGAGAAGATGAGTGTCAAGGTTGTACAGAATAACCCTGACTCCGAGTTCAGCAAGAGGGTCACTTTCCGGTGTGTGGGATTGCCACTCGCCTTCCCCACCCCTGCGACAAAGAAGATGGACATCAAAGCCTTGCAGAATGCCTCCCTCTTGCTGAACTCATTCTGGGGGCAGTGGAAGTAGTGGGTTGGGTTGGCAGCAAGAAGGCATGGTGGGGCAGTGTGGGGGGGGAGACAGGCCACCTCTGATCTGGAGGGCACTACATTGACTACCTCTGGCATAATTAGTTGGACTTGGAAAAGGGAGATGTGGGTTCAAAACCTTGTTCATTAAATTATGTGCTTGACTTAGGGCTCATCCACAATTCTGTTTGTCCCATGTGA
Organism: Podarcis raffonei; assembly: GCF_027172205.1. Classification (NCBI taxonomy): domain Eukaryota; kingdom Metazoa; phylum Chordata; class Lepidosauria; order Squamata; family Lacertidae; genus Podarcis; species Podarcis raffonei. The sequence goes on from NC_070616.1 coordinate 18,419,931, forward strand.
GAGGGTTTTTGTTTTGTTTTTTTGTTGCACCACTTTCCCTGGGAAAATCTGCTATTTCCTGCTGTTGGTTTTTCTGCAGATTGACATTTGTTCCAATTCAGCATTAAACAGGGGGTTTTCCTAGGGAAAGCAGTGAGACAAAAAAGAAATGAAAAAGAACCCCGCAGACCGTTGACTAGAAATCAGGGGAGAAACGGAAGTGTGTGAGAGCCCTTATTCTCTTGAACCCTGAATGGTGAGGCTGGATTCTTTACTCCACCAATGAGTTTTGGGAGCTGTCCAGCAGGGGAACAGCAGGCTTAGGCAAGGAATACTGAAGCATGAGGGGAGCTGTCCAGCTCAGCCTCAGAAGAACTGAATGAGGTGTTGCATTAGCAGCAGCCAGACAAGTGGTGGGTGGTCTTATCCTGGCCCTGCTGCCTCACCCTTAACTGAGGCATCAGTAAGGCCCTGCTCTGGAGTTTTTCCTCTGTTCTCCTGGCTCAGAAATAAGGAAGGCCTTGTACCATCACACATGTACTCTTCAGATCTGGCCTTCTGCTTGGACTCTTTGTGACATGGGATGAGGGAGGGGGTGTGGAGGTGGAGTGTGAGACCACCCATCAGTGACATGTGGCCCCCAGGAGATTTCCAATGAAGGCATCTGGCCCCTCAAGGTGAAAATGTTCCCTGTAGTAAAATGTTGCTTTCTTTTACTGCCTCCTGACAGATGTGTGAGGATCGGGGAATATGTGTGCATTGAGCTGGAGGGGTGGGGTGAATAAGGAGGGGGCACATAATATTCCTAATAATTTCACAGGCAGCTCTGCACATTTCCCCAACGAGCCAGGATGCTTGTGCTTCCCAGTGTGGCTCTCCTCGTGGTTTAATTTCACATTGAGATTCAGGGCAAAGCGCAGCTAATTAAAACGATGAATGCCGGGGGAAGGTTTCTCCTCAGAGGGGCAGTCGGCCTCAGCGCTCAGTGCACACACACAGAGAGACACGCACTCCCATGCAGATTGCTAGAGGCAGGAGACACTCCAGAATCATCTTCAATCTCCCACCAAGGAAAATGGAAACAGATGCAAGTGTCAATAGCAAGCCAGCAGGGACGGCCATAATGCAGAGCAGGTCCTTTTCCTTCCAGGTGATGCCACAGCTAGGACCAACTCAAGCTAATTTGCTGATCTAGATTTATGCTATCTCTCTTAAAACAGATCCTGATCCTTCTCTTCTACCTACCTACACACACACACACACACACACACACACACACACACACACAAACCTACCTTTCCCTCTGATCCATCATCTAATTGTATAGAGAGAATGGTTGCCTCCAATGCATGTACGTGAATTCTGTAGGTTCTCCTGTGAGGAATGTATGCCATCCAGAGACAACAGCTGGTAGTTCTTGAATACTCCAGCGGATTACAGGCAAGGGAGATGAATGAGAAAGAGATGTGTTAGGGTTGCTCACACAGCGGATTGAAATGTCTGTCATTCTTGCTGTCACCAAAGAACAGCTTTAAATAGAAGCTTTCAGTGTAGAGTGTTGCATAACCAGCTTTCTAACAATAGCTGGCTGCCTAGCAAAGAGGAAGCTGTTAAATAGAAGGGAAAGAAGGTCTCCCCCTCCTTCGCTGTCACAAAGTTTTTGTGTGCAGTCACATTTGGGGAATAGCATTGCTACACTCCCCCCCCCGCTCCTGAACCTTTAAGGGCCATGTAGCAGGAAGAAATTCAACCGGTAAAACATTGTTGGGTATGGTGACACCTGTTGGATTCCTGCCCTTCTGTCCAATGCCTTCTTTGTATGCAACATTCTCTCTTTGCTGTGCACAGGGTTTTATTTGTACGGTTTTAATAGAGTTCTTATGTATACATAGATAGATATAGTTTCAATTCTGCCAGTGTTTCATTGTATCTTATTTACTTTTTTCTATAATTTAGCTGTTCTTATTTTTATCTGTAAGCCTCTTTGAGTTCCTGTAAGGAAAATGGTAGGTTATAAATAAATGTATCATCATCTCAAAACATGCATTTTTAGATGTGTACTGGTACAATTTTATGAGTCAAGAATTGCACTGTAGAATATTAAGAAAAGCCAAAGCCAAAGGATCACACCTTATCGTTGCATTAGCATGGAAGGAACTGACCTGATCAGCTCCTCAGTCATATTTACTCATAGGTCTGTTTCAGCGCATTTCTGCATTAATCTGCACATGTTTAAATATGTATTAAACATGGATTTCCTGATGCATTTTATCTCAAATTATTTTTTTTAAAAAAAGAATAGTTATGTTTTGGAGCTGAGAAATGGATGAAAACATTTGCAAAGTGTGAAGCTCACAGATAGCGAAGGAATGTTGCATACTTTCCTGATGGGGGAGATGTAGATGTAGAGTCAGTTCATATCTGAATTCGCCAACTTGTTTGTCTGTCTGTTTAAGCTGTTTCTATACTGCCTTACCTCCCCAAAAGAATATATCCACATCGATATAAATATGAGGTATAGCAATAAAATAAATAAAACAAGCCATCTCAGTTAAAACCTAAATTAGACAGGAAGAGAAAAGGCCTCAAACCAAAAGCAGTGGACTGAAAGCAAATACTGATAATATTCGCTGGATTGATTTCTGCCCTAGACATGGGACAAATAGGCGAATGCTGGAAATCTCCACTCCCACTTCCATTGAGATTATCTGACATCCCTCCTTGCAGCAAAATGTTGCATTATAAACTCAGGGTTTGAGCCACTCCTTTACTTACGACACTCCATTCCATTCTCCCAGTCTCCCATTTTTCCTCTTGTTGTTTTCCTTTCCAATAGACCACCAGCCTTCTGAGGCTGCTGATCATGATCAGTTCTCTATCACTGTTTCCCACCAGGGCATTCCCCTTGCCCTTATTTTGTGTGTGTGTGCTTCTGCTTCCGTCCTGGTGCATGGATGGTACTGTTCTCTGGGGCTTCCCTCGGGCTTGATCCAGAAGCTGCAGTTAGTGCAGAATGCTGGAGGCGCGAGGCCTTGTCAGTGCTCAGAGATTTGCACTGGTTGCCTGATTTACTGCTAAGCCGAGTTCAAGGGACCAGTGACAACTTGGGACCAGTTTACCTACAAGAACGCCTTACCCAGTGTGGTGTAGTGGTTAAGAGTAGTAGACTCGTAATCTGGTGAACCGGGTTCGCGTCTCCGCTCCTCCACCTTGGGCCAGTCACACTTCTTGAAGTCTCTCAGCCCCACTCACCTCACAGAGTGTTTGTTGTGGGGGAGGAAGGGAAAGGAGAATGTTAGCCACTTTGAGACTCCTTCGGGTAGTGATAAAGTGGGATATCAAATCCAAACTCCTCTCCTCCTCCTCCTCCTCCTCCTCCTCCTTCTTCTTCTTCTTCCTCCTCCTCCTCCTCTTCTTCTTCTTCTTCTTCTTCTTCCCCCTCATGTGTCAACTCAACCACTTCAGTTGGTGGAATCAGCTCTACTACAGGTGCCACATAATACCCATTTCACACTTGTAAGAACTTGATTGCTTAGTGTGTACTTTGGAACTCCCTGCCTATTGATGCCATGCAGGCGCCTTCACTGTGTTCTTTTTGGTGCCTGCTGAAAACATTCTTGTTTAGACAAGCCTGCCCAGGTGCTGAGAAAATTGTTGCATATTTTAACCAGTTTTACTATTTTCACTTTATCGTATGAATAAAACTATAGTATTTCCCCCTTGATTTTCTTGTTTTACCTTTTTTGAAAACCGCTTTGAGTATGTTTGTTTTGTAAACAAGCGGCGTATAATTTTTTATGAAATAAAGAAGTAGTGTACCGGCTTTGTAAGCATCAGAAAGTGCAGTCTGAACATTGGGAATTAGAGGAAACAATAAGAGCGAATGCTAATCAAGACTGACTCCTGTGCAGGGCAGAGGGCAGGGATAGATGAACAGACTTGCAGACTCTGAGATAGGATAGCTGCTGCTATAATCAGCTTCTCAGAAGGACAGAATTAGCCCTGCTTGGTGGTCTTCTGATTCAGCTAAGGCTCTTTCTTCCTTCTTTTTTTCAAATCTGTGTCCTCTTGACCCTCCTATCTGGCCTTGTGCTTGCCAAAGGCCTGAATTTCAAATCTCCCCTAATTTGGCTGCCGGGAAGAAGTGTTTTTATACACTTTTGTTAATAGGTGGGTGATGCTAAGAACTTTGATTGGCACCTGCAATCAGCACCCCTTTCATTGGAGCTCCAAGAAGGGAGCTGATTGCAACAATCTCAGCTTTGACCTTCGGAGGCTCTGCTTCATTAGCGGAATAAATATTTTGCTAAAAACAATATTTTTAAAACTTCCAGAAGTCAGGGAAGGGGTGGGGCACTGGCAGGAGGAGCTGCTATCTCATGAGAGCTGTTGGCACATAGTAAGGCTGGTGGGATTGCCAACTGACCAGGAAACACCCCCCCCCAAAAAAAAGCCTGGCTTGCTCTTATCTGATTAACAGCCACTGAGATGTGGAAATCATCTGATGAATCCTTTCACAGTATGGAGATAAAATGAAGAAATAAATGATCACCATTAAATGCCTGTTGATTTAGCCGCTGGTAAAGCCAGCTGATTAAAAATACTGGCAATTCCATTGGTTTGTGAAATATCTTTTTAAAATAAAATAAAATCAAGAATTCAGTATATTGCAATAAGTGGTGCACTGAGTAAGCCTGAGGGCCACATCCCTTTCCGTGGAGCCTTCTGGGGGCCACATACCAGTGATGGACAGAGCAATGAATGTTTAGTACAGTAGGCTAGTTTCTTCATTGGAGTTGAGGGAGACATTAAAGGTAAAGGGACCCCTGACCATTAGGTCCAGTCGTGACTGACTCTGGGGTTGCGGCGCTCATCTCGCTTTATTGGCCGAGGGAGCCGGCGTACAGCTTCCGGGTCATGTGGCCAGCATGACTAAGCCACTTCTGGTGAACCAGAGCAGCACACGGAAACGCCATTTACCTTCCCGCCAGAGCCGTACCTATTTATCTGCTTGCAATGGCGTGCTTTTGGGCAGGAGCTGGGACCGAACAACGGGCGCACACCCTGTTGTGGGGATTCGAACCACTGACCTTCTGATCAGCAAGCCCTAGGCTCTGTGGTTTAACCCACAGCGCCACCTGCGTCCCTACAGCCAGGCAAAACACACACAAGAAGGGTGTGCAGCAAGGCCAGTGATGGGGTGGGGCTCAGACAGGGGTGTGGCCTGGGGATAGTCCCAGGGGCCAGGTAAAGAGGCCTAGAGGTCCACATTTGGCCCCTGGCCCTGAGGTTTTTCATCCGTGCTCTAAACCTTAGCCAAGAATGTAGAATCAACCAGCTGACTCTGAGTCGAACTCAGAAGATGTTGGCTAACACTATTTTGAAAACTCTGGGATGCTCTAAAAATGTTAAATATCATCAATATGGTACCAGGTCCTGTGGTTGAGAACTGTTGTTGAAAAGTATTTTATTGGCTTGTTTGCTGGTTGCATGGACCACCCCTTAATATCCATTGATGGATTTGATTTATATGCTGCCCTTCGCCATAAGTTCTCAGGGCGGTTCACAGAATAAAATAAAGGACAAAAACATGAAAATAAATAAAACAAAACAGCCAAACAATACCCCACCCACTTCCCACAGACACATTTAAAAGGCTGTAGAATGCTAATCAGCCCAAGGCCTGGTTGAAGAGGTACGTTTTTGCCTGGCACCTAAAAATGTATAGTATAGTTAAAGCTATGGTTTTCCTAGTAGTGATGTATGGAAGTGAGAGCTGGACCATAAAGAAGGCTGATCGCCGAAGAACTGATGCTTTTGAATTATGGTGCTGGAGGAGACTCTTGAGAGTCCCATGGACTGCAAGAAGATCAAACCTATCCATTCTGATGGAAATCAGCCCTGAGTGCTCACTGGAAGGACAGATCCTGATGCTGAGGCTCCAATACTTTGGCCACCTCATGAGAAGAGAAGACTCCCTGGAAAAGACCCTGATGCTGGGCAAGATTGAGGGCACAAGGAGAAGGGGATGACAGAGGACAAGATGGTTGGATAGTGTTCTCGAAGCTACCAGCATCAGTTTGACCAAACTGTGGGAGGCAGTGGAAGACAGGAGTGCCTGGTGTGCTCTGGTCCATGGGGTCACGAAGAGTCGGACATGACTAAACGACTAAACAACAACAACAAAAGATGTATAATGAAGACTCTAGGCTAGGTGAAGGGGCTAGATATCTCCATGTGGTCATTTCCTGCTAGTCTTGAAGAGTTCTGAGCCTGCAAAGACTTATGGAGACATCTGTTCCTCTCCCCGTATGGCTGCCAACTGCACCATCACCAGCCTTGCCACCAACAGAAGGTTATGCTTTTCTCTCTGTCTCTCCCTCTCTCCCTGGGCTCCAGCTCTGCCTCGGTGCCACCATCTGTGGTCCTGGCAAAGCCCTTCTGGTGAGTTACAGCTTGGTGTCTGCTCCTGGGGCCTGTTAGCATCCCGCAGCCTGTAATAGATGTGTTTAATTCTCATGGAAATATTGAGCAAACATCAGGGAAATATGTTTTACAGGCCGGAGCCAGCTCTGCGAGCTGCTCACATTGCAACGGGAGGCGGAGCGGATGATTTAAGTGGAGACCTCTGACAAAGATGCACACCTGCCCATGAATAAAAGGGATGCTATTTATTACCCAGGCCGTTAATTAGCAAGAGGGAGGGTCCAGGTGATGCGCTGCTTCCAGCTGCCCTGGGAGTGATGAGCAGGAGGTGAGGTTGTCAATGTGCCCCTGTCTTGCTCCTTGGCATTCCACATAGGCAATGCGTGTGCCAGCTGATCTCATTAGGTCACACAGGAGTCCGTCCCCTTGTGTTAGCTTGTGGCCAGGCAATGCTCTGTGATCTATTCCTTGCTTCAGCGGTGAAGGAGAGAAATGAGGGAGCTTGCCAAGGAGGAGCATTAAGCTACAGTGGAAGAAGAAGAAGAAGAAGAAGAAGAAGAGGAGGAGGAGGAGGAGGAGGAGGAGGAGGAGGAGGAGGAGGAGGAGGAGTTTGGATTTGATATCCCACTTCATCACTACCCAAAGGAGTCTCAAAGTGGCTAAATTATCCTTTCCCTTCCTCCCCCACAACAAACACTGTGAGGTGAGTGAGGCTGAGAGACTTCAGAGAAGTGTGACTGGCCCAAGGTCACCCAGCAGCTGCATGTGGAGGAGCGGAGACGCCCGGTTCCCAAGATTACGAGTCAACCACTCTCAACCACTACACCACACTGGCTCTCATAGAGGCACATAAACATTTAAATAAATGAATGACTGGAAGGACCTCCCTCATTCTTTTACTCTGCCATGCATCCCACCTCTTCCAATTAAGCCTTGGGCATTTTGGAAATACCTTATCTGCAGGTATGGGTCCAGAAGACAGCATCCAGAGTGGTTGAACAGTCAATTCCACTTCTACAGGAAATCTGGGAATTGTAGCTGCGTTAAGGGGAATGGGAGTCGGGGCTCCTAACGACTCCAAGCCACTTTAACAAACTACAGCTCCCAGAATTCTTTAGGGGAAGCCATAACTGTCATAGTGCTTTAAATGTATAGTGTGAGTGTGGCCTGAGAAGGGCCATTCCCACTTTTAACAGCGTTCCTGCTGGGCGCTGATTTGGAGTGGCAACCCCACAAAAACTTGGAATCTAATTCCAGGGCTGCAAATGGACCCTCAAACATAAGATAGAGGCAAAAAGCAGCTGCCAGCAGCTTTTCTTTTCTCCCCCCCAGCCCACAGTGAGCTATTGGGCATTAAAATCACATTATTGGGTAATGGAATGAATGAATACATTTATTATGGTTGGAGACCAATAAAAAAAGATAGATAAAAAGCATAAAATACATTTTTTAAAAAGAAAGAAGACAGATAAATTTACAGATGGACTGAAAAGGAAGTTCTTACTTTACAATCGGCTTCCCAATTTGTACTGAAGATTGAAGGAATTTAGCTGCTTTTTCAGCAGCATTAATAGAGTTGTCAATTAAACAGAAAGATATAATTCATTATTGGGTATTTGCCTCCCTTTTTTTCACTGGGCAGTTGAATTCCAGCTTTGCCCACCCCACTAGCCCCCCATGCCCTGCTTCTTCCCTAAAAAATTTAGCCAGAATATCAGTAGCCCAAATGTGTGTATTCCCCTTCTGTGCCAGAGCCCTGGATGCTTTTGAGGGCTGGGGTCATGGCAGACAATGGAGCTACAGCAGTGATCCTCGCCAAAAATACATTCACTGTTGTCCGTGGGTGACCAATGAACATGGGCATTGTGGGAGAAATTCTCCTTGGGGGTCCAAGTATGGAGGCTCAAACCAAATTCCCAAAAGGTCAGATTTTATTCAGTAATGTATTATGGGGAAGAATTGTAGAATCATAGAGTTGGAAGGAACATCAAGGGAACACCACGTACCTACGGGACCACGTCTCCTGGTATGCCCCACGGAAGACCTTAAGGTCCACAAATAACAACACTTTGGAGGTCCAAAGCCTCAAGGAGGTTAGATTGGTTTCAACTAGGGCCAGGGCCTTTTCAGCACTGGCCCCGACGTGGTGGAACGCTCTGTCACAAGAGACTAGAGCCCTGCAGGACTTGACATCTTTCTGCAGGGCCTGCAAGACAGAACTGTTCCTCCTGGCCTTTGGTTTGGACTCGGTCTGACTCTTATGTTTCCCTCCCCTTATGGTCTTGATTTATTGGCTACTTTAAAATGAGGCTGCATTTTAAATTGCATTTTAACCTGTATTTTAAATTGGTTCTTTCCCACCTTCTCTTTTCCCCCTATTATGTTTTTATTATGATTTTCTTGGTGTTAGCCACTCTGAGCCTGGCTCTGGCTGGGGAGGGCGGGATATAAATAGAATTATTATTATTATTACTGTTATTATTATTATTATTTTCTGACCCAAGTTTCCTGCAAAGCAGGAATCTCAACTAAAGCATCCATGATAAATGGCCTCCCATCCTCTGCTTAAAAACCTCCAATGCAAGGGAGTTTATCACCTTCCAAAGAATCAGCAAGATCTTCCCATTAGGAAACATTCCGGATATAATTATTTTTATGTCATCTTAGCTGTTCATCCTCTGGCCAGCTCCCTTCTGCCACTCCATTGCTTCACCATCTCTTCATCTGATCACAGCCCTCAAAATACAACTTTACTCAACCCATTTTACATGTGCCTATCAGAACCCTCCCTGTGCCTTATATGAAGTTGTATTTCACTCTGTCAGCAGACCACACTCTTGTGTACACAACACTGGTCCCATTGATGGTTTACAGATATTGCATGTCAGTGGTCAGCATCACTTACAAGTATCACTTGCCTTCTGACCATGCTTACAAGCCCTGAGACTTAGTCAATGTGGAAGAGCGGCCTACTCGTAAGGAAACAAGGGGGGCAATCATTTCTATAGCTCCCTGAATGCTTTTCAAACCAATCTTCCCACTGACTGCCAGAGAGGGGCAGAAGAAGAAGATGGATGTTTCCCATTACTTGACGTAATGACTGTGAGGCATGCTCGTAAAAACCTTTACAGGCAAAAGTTTACGGAAGCCCACAAATGCTGATCAATGGCTGAGTTACAGTTCTAAAGCATTGATTAGCTTGAGGCATCCTGTGGATGGTGGTAGTAAGACGGGGAAGGTGGTGGGAGGACCAGAGGAAGGGAGAGAGACAGGGAAAGGAGAGGCAGAAAGAGGAAAGAGCTGAGAAGAGGACACAAGGATCCATCAGAGAACTGAAGCCTTTGGCTTTTGCTTTTGTTTTTTTATTATTAAAGATTTTCTTGATTTACAGAAGTATGTGTAATGTCTCTCGTATTTTTCTATGTAACATTTTTACAAATTACTTTCTTTTGTTGAGACATTAGAAAGAAAAGGGGTGGAGGGGGGAAGATGGGTGGGGGTGGGGTCGGGTGGCGATGTTTCTCTTTTGCTTAATGTATGTAGGGTTTGGTGTCAGTGTTGCTCATGCAGGTTCTCTGCTGTTCACTTGTGTTCCTTTGGTGGTGAGAGAGGTTGGGGTTGACCTAGGGTGTGGTTGTTTGTTTGTGATTGGCTGTGGTGATCTTTGTTTTCATGTGTGAGTGGGGTGGGTGGGTGTTTTGGATCAGGTTAGCCATATTGATTTGTATGCTGTTGGTGGATTATTGTGATTGTCTTGTTGGGCTGTGTATGTGATAAAGGGGAGCCATACCGGGGTAAAGGCGTCTTCTTCTGTTTGTCCACAAAGGACTGAAGCCTTTGGGATGGAAGCCAGGGCTCTGCTGGGAGGTGCAAAGCCTTCTCTCTTGGCTTTACTTTTATTTTTAAATTTGCATATGTATCAACAAAACATATTGGATATAATAACAAACAGAAGCAAAGAAGACAGCAATATTAACATAGCTTGCTGTGTCTTATTAACAATAATATTGAAAGGAAAGAGAATAAAAGTAACGAGGAATACTACTGCTATCCAGGCAGAATGTGGCTATTCATCCATCAAACTTTTCGCAGTATTCTTAAGAGTACCCATGGATCAGCATTTTCTTGCCCTTTGTTACACGTCTCCTGGGGCTATAAAATGGGTAATGATAATCATAATAGTAATAATAACAATTAATGCCAAACATAAGGTTCCAAAGTGGTTTACCAAATATAAAAAGCAATTACACAACATTGTTAAAACTACACAATATTTCTTTAAAAATCCCATTATTAAAATACAAGATAAAACAATCCCATTAAAAGGTTCTAAATGCTTGTTTTTAATCCTGAGTATTTAGAAAACTGACACCCTAATTCATAGCCCCAAGAGAACCTGAAAGCAACTTATAAAAGATTCTCTGAATAAAAAAGCACATCCAGAAGAGAAGAGAATAACCCATTCTCCTGTGATGCCTGGATTATTCACCTGCCATATCCTGTCCACCTCCTTAGTCTTCCCTGGAGTTTCCATCTGGCTTCTGCCTACAAGGCAGGAGAGCCCCCTGATGACCACTGAAGCAAGGGAGAGAGACTGGACAGCTGGATTTTGCTCTCTCCACAATGGAGGCAAGCCTTTCCTTTCTGGGGATGCTTCCAGTGTGCTTAAAAGTGACATCACTTGTTTAGTTTACTGGCAAAAACAGAGATGTGCTTTTCACAAGGAAAGGATTTTCTGGTCAGTTAGTTTGCATCCTAGCGGAAGTGTACATAGCTACCCAGTCAAGATGCTCAATGACTTTGTAGGGATGGGTGAATCTGTCGATACTCGTGCCTCCCCATTTCTCATTTTTGCCATCTTCAGTTCACCCATTTCTGCATTAGTTTGCTATTAAATAATAATAATAATCCACACACACAACTGTGCCTGGAATTCAATGGAAGCAGCTTGCTGTCTGGGTAGGAAGCCCTATGCTAGCTTCCCAGAAGGTGAGTCACCGGGAGGGGGGAGGGCAGTGCAGTATTTGTATCTGCCAGTGCATTTGAATTATATTCAGGGAAATTCCTTGCAAAAAGTTGCATATTTGGCAAAGTTGTGTAAGAAAGAGAGAGAGAGAGAGAAAGAGAGAGAGAGAGAGTGCATATATTGGAAGAAATATGCATGAAAATGCCACAGCAGCCCTTGTGGGGGGAAGAAGCCGTGGAACCACTCTCCTGATCCTATTGAGTACCAGAGTCAGAGGAAATGTTCACTGGCACACATAATCATAGAACTGTAGAGCCCAAGCATCATCTATTCAAATCCCCTGCAATGGAGGGTTCACAGCTAAAGAATCCCTGACAGATGACCACCCAACCTCTGTTCAAAAACTCCAATTAAGGAGATTCCACTACCTTTCAAAGTCCAGATTAGCATTGGATGGGGGCCCATGGGCAACTCCATACCAAGGTCCCACTGGAATGTAGTGCTGGTAATGGAGCTGGGGTGGAAATGAATATCAAAACCCAAAGGGTATAAATGCCATAGCTCTCATTCATTGCTTTAAAATCTAGGACAGATTGTGATCTCTGTCTCCATCAAATTATCAGCAGCGGCAGCAGATGGTGTGGTGAAGGACCGCCTGTCTTGGCTTCTGCCCCCAAAGTGGCAACGGTCACACTTTATTGTAAGTAAAGAAGTGAACATTTGTTATAGCAGGCCAATGGTACCAACTCAGCATCAAGGAAATAACAGAATATAGTCCTGGTGCTCTTTTGTGTGTTCAGACCCAGAGACCTCTCCCCTAAATAAACATACATTTGACTCAAATTTTAGTTTTGGTTTTTGGCAGAATTTAGGCTACAACTTTATTGATTACAGAAAGTGAGTGGTATGCATAGGCTCTGGTTTGACTAGCTCCCTGCACCCTTGCAGGTAGCGCTGACCCAGAGCTCTATCATAGGTCAGCCAAGGGTGAACACCTGAGGTAGGTGGAAAGCCCAGGAATGGACTATGTCCACTCCCCAGATGCTCCCCTGGACTCAGGCACGGGCACAACCCCCTCTCGGGGGTTGACCAAACCAAGTTAAGTCCCTGGATTCCTTTAACGGAATACCCTTCACATAGGGATGGCAAGACCATTTTCCCATCCCTATCACCTGAACCAGTGCCTATCCGCAACCTTACAAGTTGTGACAATTTGCTACATGGCAGGCGAAACCCAAATGGCAACAGCCAATCAGCCAAGTGGGGAAAATTCCTGCCGTGCCCCTGTCCCAATGACAGATGACACACGACAGCATAGCAAGGTCAATCGCAAAATGCCCTACATATAAGGAGAGGTGGGCGGGTGTTCCGATGCACCAGCTGAAAGAGAAAGCTCTGCGTCACGTGCATAGGTATATATAGCTCCCTCGATCCATTTAAACAGCTCCCCATTGGCCAGATCAAACCCAGCAACAAGGGACCTACCAATCGAGTGTTGTGACTGTCCAATATACCCACCCACAACCAGGAGGTCAGTCTCCAGGTCTCACCACAACACATGCCCTCTTTTAGGGAGGACAAAAGGATAGCAAAAGGATATGGCAAAAGGATAGCAACAGTAAGTCCTGTCTAGGATCAGAGCAAAAGTCCTGGTGTCCAAGTTCCGTAACAAGGAGCTGTGAAGTTGTTCCAATGAGTTGCTCTGCCTCCCAGCCAAGCTTTTAAGGGAATACCCAGCTACTCATGAGAATCCCTGTCCCTAGAGACAGCACTGCACCTTCTTACCTTGCACTTTGCCCATCAATTCCACCCCCCTTTTTAAAGGGAGAGACATTTACCTCAGCATTTCATGTTACCACTTTTCCAAATGGAAAGTGCAAATCTAAAGTGTGCATTCTACATTCCTAATTCATGCAAAGTGGGCATCTCCCTCCCCACTTTATCTGACACTCTGGATGGTGCCAAACTACAACTCCCACCTTCCCTGACTATCGGCCATGGTGCCTGGGATGAATGGGAGCTCTATGGAGGTCCACAGGAGGTCCACTGCCCATTCAAACCATTGATTTGTGCAAAGGTTACACAGAAGTGATGACTAGGAAAAACTATAGGATGACTATTGTGCATTTGAGTACAACCAAACAAAACAAAACAAAACATCCCTCCGATCAAATGGCAGCTCTGTGTTACTTAAGGAAGAAAAGTACAGTGGTACCTCGGGTTAAGAACTTAATTCGTTCTGGTGGTCCTAACCTGAAACTGTTCTTAACTTGAGGTACCACTTTAGCTAATGGGGCCTCCCGCTGCTGCTGCGCTGCCACCGCATGATTTCTGTTCTCATTCTGAAGCAAAGTTCTTAACCCGAGGTAATATTTCTGGGTTAGCAGAGTCTGTAACCTGAAGCATCTGTAACCTGAAGCATCTGTAACCCGAGGTACCACTGTAGTTGGGTTTTGTTTTTGTTTTGTAATCTGAATTCACATCTGTGGTATTCAATATAAGCCAAGCTACATTTTCCCTTCCATTTCTCTTAGCCCACTACACAACTTCCTCACTGGGCCTCTCTGGAGGGACCACACATATGGGGTTGAAAGAGCCAGTCAATCACCCTTGCCCTCTGCTCTCTGCCTGCTGGCACCACCTGCCAGCTGGACAGCTGGCCTTCATGATACATGGATACCTGTTCAAATGGGAGCAGAAGTGGCTCTAATAAAGCAGTTTACACAAGCCGCCACTCAGCCAGCCTCTGGCACACGTTTTTGGTCACCATTGACAAGGGACAGCTTGGAAGCGGCTGGGTTCTTGGAACCAGAAAGGCACCATATTGAAACCTACCTCTCCCAAGCCAAGGCTCTTTTGATGGGGGAGATTCTTTCCATCCACTGCCAGTTTATTGCTTCAGGACCAAAATGTTTCATTTTATGTTGTGAGGGTTGTTATTCTTTTCTTTCTTTCTTTCTTTTTAAAAAAGACCTCTGCTCTACAGTCCCAAACTCCCCCATCTCCTCTAAGGGAGATAACAGTAGTGCTAGAGAGGAATGAAATGAACATTAAAGGCAGCCTTTGATTCATGCAACCACAGAGTTGTAAGAGACCCACATCGTGTCTTCTGGTGCACCCTCCTGCCCTGAGGCAGCAGACAGAACAGTCTATGGAGCCGAGCCAAAGTGACTTGCAGTTTCCCACTAACATTTTTGGCAATGCCGGTGGGGGCGGGATCATTCTCAGCTAGGGCATTTTCTGTGAAAATATTTGCCTATTCATTTTTGTTGTTCTCAGTTGCCATTGGCACTGTGACACCATCCCACTCACTGTGACCACATCTGCACCTTTCCTTTAAAGCAGTATCATACCCCTTTAAAGAGTCATGGCTTCCCACAAAGAATTCTGGGAACTGTGGTTCATTAAGCTGGGAATATATATATATGAAGTTGTGTCTCTTTGCTTCTTGATTTGTATTGTGTTATTTTAGGCACTGTGGCTTTCTGTTTTTTAAAATAATAATAATAATAATAATAATAATAATAATAATAATAATAATTTGTTATTTATACCCCACCCATCTGGCTGAGTTTCCCCAGCCACTCTGGGCGGCTTCCAATCAAGTGTTAAAAACAATACAGCATTAAATATTAAAAACTTCCCTAAACAGGGCTGCCTGTTTATACTGTTTATAGTTTAGAAATTATTTATTGTAATTGTTAAGAGCAAATTTCTGTTGAATTATTATTTGCTGATATTTAATTTTAATGTGTACTTATTATATTCTAATGGATGATTGGATATTACTTTATTTGATATAAGTTGTTTATTTTAAAGTTCTGCTTTTATGATGACATGTTTGTATTGGATCAGATTGTTATAAGGTGTGCATGATCTTTGTTGTTTCTTCATCTTGTAAACTGCCTTGTGTATAGTAATACAGAAAAGTGGTATACAAATTAAAAGTGAAATGAAATGAAATTAAGGGTGCTGCAAGTTGCTAGGAGACACCTCTATTCCCCTCACAGAGCTACAGTTCACACAGTGGAATCACAGTCAGTCCCTCTTCCTCAAGAATCCTGGGAATATGGGAGGGGGAAATATTTGACCCAGCCCTTTATCAAAGCAGCTTTCCTTGAAAACATTTCACCTGCCCAGGTGTCAACCTGACCATGATACCTAAAACGAGGAATGAAATCCCCTCTGAGCTTTTATTCCTTTATTCTTTTAAAATTGACATCCTGCCCTTCATCTCATGGTGTCGGGAGAAGCTACAACATGCAAAAATATGCAGCAGAAATTACACAAATCAGTGAAATCTCAATGAAAATTATAAGCACATCCTTTATCTGAGGAGAATCCATACTGTAAGTCACTGTTGATGTTCAAAGGTCTGATGAAATAAGGAAATACTGGATGACAGAGCCCTCTTACTACAGAGGCCTCCTTGATTTCATGGGGGAGAGTGTTCCAGAGCCAGGGGGCCAGTGGTGAGAAGGCCCTGTTCTGGGTTCCAGCCAAGCAGACCTCCATTAACAGCATAACAACCAAGAGGACCTCCCTAGTGGATATCAAATCATGGGCTGGTCAGTAAAGAGAGAGGTGCTCTTTCAGGTAGATGGACCACAAGTCCAGACCCAGGAACCACCTTCCCCATTTATATGCTCTCTATGGATATGTATGTTTGTGCATTTGGATGAATGTGAATGTGTGTGAGGGGGTCTTTATTCATTTGTTTATATACCACATTTTCCCCAAGTAAATCTGTGAAGTGGTTCTCACAAAAATGAAAGTCTAAATACAGCAATACAGTAACGACAAACAATTAGGCATATAATATCACTGCGCCATAACACTAAAAACATTAATGAGCAACAATTAACAGTTCGTTTAACATATATAAACATCCAAGTAAGCATACAGCTTACAAATAGGTCAAGTCAAAGTCATCCATTAAGCAGCTCCCTTTGTGAAGGCTCCTAGGGCTGGAGTAGAGGGCAGGGCAGGTGTTTCTTTATGGGTTTAGTCAATCTTCCACGTTGACTAAGACTCAGCATGATCAGACTATGGAGAACTCTTTTAAGTAATTCCAATGCTGATGTGCCATTTTTGTGAACCTCATTACAGTGGTACCTCTGGTTAAGAACTTAATTTGTTCTGGAGGTCCGTTCTTAACCTGAAACTGTTCTTAACCTGAAGCACCACTTTAGCTAATGGGGCCTCCTGCTGCTGCCACCACGCCGCCGCTGTGTGATTTCTGCTCTCATCCTGAAGCAAAGTTCTTAACCCGAGGTACTATTTCTGGGTTAGCGGAGCCTGTAACCTGAAGCGTCTGTAACCTGAAGTGTATGTAACCCGAGGTACCACTGTATTAGTGAGACCAGTGTCACGAACTCAAGGGTGAGGCCTGACTGCAAAGCTGATAAGAACCAGTTCAGGGGGAACCTAACAGTTGGCTGTTAGAGTGCAAAAACAACTCCATTTTTATGTACAGAGAGGGTTCTGGTAGGCAAGTGAAAATGGGTTGAGTAAAGTTGCCTATGAAGATGGGTATCATATCTCACCTCAGGGCCCTCTTTTTCCAGTTCCTTCAACCGTTCCTCATAAGGCTTGGTTTCTAGACCCTTGATCATCTTGGTTGCCCTCCTCAAAGGTTGGATGACCATCTGCCATGGATGCTTTAGCTGAGATTCCTGCATTGCAGGAGGTTGGACTAGATGTTCCTTGGGGTCCCTTCCATCTCTACAAGGACTGTGTCTGGATGAAGAGATGGTGAAGTGATGGAGTGTGAGAGGAGGTGGTTGTCCAGAGGATGAACAGCTAAGATGATATATACCTTTCCTATATGGAGTGTGTCCTAGTGTCCCTTAGACTCTGTCCTGTAATGCTTTACTGAATAAAGTCGGGCCAATTGGGAGTTGGGTGTGACCCTCCATATTGATCCCCCAAAGAGAATTCCCCTTACATGGCCAACACACAGTTTAATTGTGTGTGTGCACATGCCCCCCCGTCAGGCCACACCCACTGCCATGTGGCTCCAGACTGCCCATTCACAGCTGGATGTAATTCTTAGGGGCAAAATGGTTGCCCAATAAAGGCAGAGAGAGAAAGGGGGGGGGCTTCTCTGATCCCACAACTTCCTTCTTTTAATGAGCTATCTATTACAGGCTCGTAGGCATAGCTTAAAGAACATGCTGTGCATGTACCGTGTCAAGGAAAAAGGTGGGGTATAAATAAATATATAACGATAATAGCACCAGAGAAAAGGGACTCACCTGCTGCTAAAACAAAGCAACAAGAATAAAAACACCTCCACCATCCATCTGAAATAGCTGTGATTAACAAAAGCACACCAGCAACAAGCTGGATTCATCCCCTGTGAGCCTCGAGAGACATACTAAAATCTATCCAATGTACCTTGGGGTAGGAGGAGGGAGAATGCTCCACCGTATACACAAATCTCATTAGAAAGCAGTCGCTATCCAGGAATATGATGTGAGAAAGAATAACACACACACACACACACACCGTGCCTCAACAACTTGGACATAACAGAAACCTCCTTCAGATGGTTTGCACCGTCACTCAGCAATAGATTTGGAGGAAATGATTCACGAGGGATTGGTAAATGGATTTGGCACCAGAGATTGCTCTTCGAAATTCAGACTTCTTGGAATTTTGCAATGCAGTTCTCCAACCAGTGTGTCCAAAAATGCATCTGTGAGCGGGAATAATGTACAAAGATGCATTTTATTCAAAACATTGCTTGCAGAAATGGACATGTTAGTTAAAATCGCATGCAAAACATGTGTTTATTAAGAGACACCTGAAATACACGTGTTCAGGACCCACCCTCTTCTTGTGATTGTAAATTGTTTCAATTGATCTGAATATTATCTTTAACCTGCCCTCATTAGCTCTGCCTATTATTGGCTCTGGCTTTTTGCACATTCTGTCACATGCTAGTGTGACGAACAAATGGAACTGGGACCGTGGAAAAACCTTAAGCAACAGGTTCCACGGGTTCCCAAGGTCCCACATGGTCTTCCTACTTCTCTACCCCTCTCCTCCATTAGTATGATGAATTACAGTGCTTTATTTTTAAAAGGAATTAGAGATGGTGAAATCTGTGGAGCCTTGGTCCACCTCTGATTGCCATTCAGCAAAAAGAAAAGCCAAGAAAAAGAGTTACTTTCCATTTATTATTAAAGTAAATTAGCCTGATTGTCACAGAGTGAAAATGCTCAATTTCAACATACATGGAGATGAATGCATTTAATTTACCCCTTCATAATTCTAAGCGATCAGTTGGTAGGAGCCTTGCTAGGATCCGTTCTGTTTTGTCCCTCTTTGCAAGGTGGTTGCCAAGCAATAGGACGAGGCCTCAGTGTGGGCCTCATTGTCCAATTCCAGTGGCATTCCCTCCCTCTCCCTCCCCACTTACGAACTGTGGCTGTGATGTGTGGGACATGGCACAACAACCAGCTCTGCCCCCTGCCTAGGCTGGCAAGATAACATCGAGACAAAACACCAAGCTCTTGCCAAGCCATTGAGAAAGCCCACGGTCTTTCTGAATTCTGTTCAGGAGCAGAGGGAGGGGGGAGAGGACTGAGCAGCAACAGCAGCCACCAATGCACAAGCAGATACCATTTCCAGATCTTGTCGGGTGGTAATTATCTCCATTGGGCCTGCCGGCCCACAATAACAAACTTCATCATTTGGCAGGCAACAGAATCAACAGCCAAAGGGGGGGGGAAACCACACACACCAGCCTGCCTTTTTTTCATGGTACAGTACACTCTCTCTCCCTTTCCAAGAAGGACTGCAGCCTTCGGAGTCTGAAATACACAGCGGCTCACTGAGAGAAGCTGGGTTGATTTGCTGCAAGAAAGGATACTTAACTTGTCTTCATCTGGTGAGTGTGACAATGGTTATGGCCCAGGAACATAGGAAGGTACCTTATGTGTGCCCTTGGGTCTGGTTTGGAAGATCCAGCTGGTGCAGAATGCAGAGGCCAGATTGCTTGAGGGGAGCTTCTGGGTGAGACCATTGGCTTCCCACTTACTATCAAGCCATGTTCATGGTTCGTGTATTAATTTACAAAGTCCTGAACAACTTAGGTCCAGGGTACCTCAGGGATTGCAGAACTCTTCTTGATTAGAATGTGCCCAGATGAGGTGCGGGTCCCCCTGGGTGAGATCATCAACTTGTTCCTTGGCACAGAGACATTCCCAGGGGAGCTGAAGGAAGCAGTGGTGTGACCGCTCTTAAAGAAAACATCATTAGATCCTTTAGATCTATCCAATTACCGCCTAGTTTTGAATCTTTCGTACCTGGGTAAGGTAACTGAGAGAGTGTTTGCTGAACAGCTTGGTAGGTTTCTGGAGGAAACATTGGCTTTGGATTCATTCCAGTCCGGCTTTCGCCCTGGTTATGGGACCGAGATGGCTCTGGTAGCCCTAACAGATGATCTCCGTAGACAACTGGACCAAGGCGGGGCAGGACTGCTGATTCTTTTAGACTTGTCAGCAGCCTTCGACATGGTTGATCACGGTTTTTTGGACCACCGCCTTGCAGACGTGGGGATTCAGGGCACAGTCTGACAATGACTGCATTCCTTTATCTCAGGTCAGGGACAGAGGGTGGTGCTAGGGAAGGAGATGTCATCGCGGCACCCCTTGGTGTGTGGAGTGCCACAGGGCACAATTCTTTCCCTGATGCTTTTTAACATCTTTATGCGCCTCCTTGCCCAGGTTGTCTGGAGTTTCAGGCTGGGTTGTCATCAATATACTAATGACACCCAGCTCTATCTGCTGATGGACGGACATCCTGAGTTGGTCCTGGACACACTGAGCAGATGTCTGGAAGCTGTGGCTGGGTGGCTGCATGGGAGCCGGTTGAAGTTAAACCCTTCAAAGACAGAGGTCCTCTGGCTGGGTCGGGATGGCATGGGGTTGGGGGGCCAACTCCCATCTCTTGTGGGGGCTCAACTTGTGCCAGTGCCTTCTGTCAAGAGTTTGAGTGTAACCTTTGACTCATCCCTCTCCATGGAGGTGCAGGTTGCAGCCACTGCAAAGGCGGCATTTTTCCATCTCCGCTGTATCAAACAGTTGGTCCTGATCTGGCCATAGTGATCCATGCGATGGTCACCTCCAGGCTTGACTACTGTAACTCGCTCTACATGGGGCTGCCCTTGAAGTTGTCCCAGAAACTCCAGCGGGTGCAGAATGCTGTGGTGAGGCTCCTTACGGGGTCCTCGCCATGGGACTACATTCACCCAATGCTTTTCCAGCTGCGCTGGCTCCCGGTGGAGTACAGGGTCAAGTTTAAGGTGCTGGTTTTGACCTTTAAAGCCCTTTGCAGCCTAGGACCCTCATACCTACGGAACCGCCTCTGCTGGTATGCCCCGCGGAGGACCTTAAGGTCCATAAATAGCAACACTCTAGAGCTCCCGGACCCTAAGGAAGTCAGATTAGCTGCAACCAGGGCCAGGGCCTTTTCAACACTGGCTCCGGCCTGGTGGAACACTCTGTCTCATGAGACCAGGGCCCTGCGGGATCTGAGGGCCTGTAAGACAGAGTTGTTCTGCCTGGCCTTTGGCTTGGACTCACCCTGATCCCCTCCCCCTCTTTCCTTTTCCTTCTGTGATGGAACCCCTATTTGGGGACTTCCCTGACTTTTTTCTGGCCCACGTAGGACCAGTTTTGATAGTTGGCCTTGGTGAAGATTTGATGTCCCCCCCCCAAACAGTTTTTGATCTGGGCTTCCACTGAAATGAGGCTGCATTTTAAGTTGTATTTTAATCCTGCTTTTAAGTTGTATTTTAATCGTTTTTATACCTGATGTTAGCCTCCCTGAGCCTGGTCTTGGCAGGGGAGGGTGGGGTATAAATAAATTTATTATTATTATTATTATTATTATTATTATTATTATTATTATTATTATTATATCCCAGCTCTCAATCACTGAGATCATCTGCAGGAACATCCTTGGTCATTCCCTGAGTTTGTGAGACATCAAGAATAAACTGAACCTTTAGTTTCATCAGCCCTAGCCTGTGAAACTATCTGCCACTGAAAATTCAGCAAGTGCCTTCTGTTCCAACTTTTAAACACCTGCTGATTCCACCAGGTCTATGCAGGCAATTAAGAATATACCCTACCAAAATAGTTAGCTGGTTTCTGATTTTAACTTTTTATATAGTTTTTTTTTACTGTTTGAATCTGAATAAATTAAACAGTTATCTGAACAATTTTGCATCTCAGCTCTACTGCCATTAAAAAATGATGAGAGCTTTTATGAAGGAATACGTGCCCTACCATCAGTTTAAGAATTAGAGGTGATCAAAGGGGGGAGAGACATCCCTGACCTTCTTCAAGACTTTTTCTCCTTTCTAAGCTACAGAGATACCAAGGAAGGCTGAAAACAGGCCAGAAAGAAAATGAGATGCATTGTTTTTAATCTAATACATTTTCCAATTCCATTTTTGTCTAATCAATGAGTCACCCAATTAAAGTGCTCTCTCCAGTCTGAACACCTGGGTCCAAATCTTTTATTTAAAAACTCAGTTTTTATTTATCATGAGTGTTATCACATTAGATGAGATCAGCAAAAGGTGGGAGTGGAATTATTTGACGTTAGAGATTCTATTGTTTCCACCAGTTTCTGTAGCAGCAGGAACCCTGGTCTCCTGGCCAGCATTTCAGCAATGGTGAATTGTTAATAGATGCCAATATATTGATAGATAGATAAATAGATAGATAGAAGATCCACACACACATACATACCATGGAGATTTGACTGTGATACTCATTATAGCAATTGAATGGTATCCAACATGCAAATAATGAAACAAATTAGGAAGGGGGAAATGGAGACCTTTTCATCCCTAGTTAACAGTATTTTAACTATTACAGTGGTACCTCAGGTTACAGAAGCTTCAGGTTACAGAAGCTTCAGGTTACAGTCTCCGCTAACCCAGAAATAGTACCTCGGGTTAAGAACTTTGCTTCAGGATGAGAACAGAAATAGTGCTCCGGCGGCACGGCAGCAGCGGGAGACGCCATTAGCTAAAGTGGTGCTTCATGTTAGGAACAGTTTTAGGTTAAGAACGGACCTCCAGAACGAATTAAGTTCTTAACCTGAGGTACCACTGTATTTTAATGGCATTTTCCTGCAATGGAGAGATCTATGGGAGGGTGTCATGACCCAAACTACCAGTAGTGTCTTGGGCAGTGACTTGGAGGAAGAGGGGCCATCTATATCAGTAGCACCACTCAAAGAAACACTGAATCTGGGACCTGACTTTCAGCTTGAGTCCAGCAACCAAAGACCACCAGAACCTGAGACCTCTGAACCCAATAGCGAATGGAGCAGGGGAAAGAAATGAGGCCACCTTGGATGGAGCCTGAGCCCAATGAGGCAACCTACATAGCATCTCAGAGCAAGGGAGGCTGTTTCCTGAAGCCCTGATTTGGAGATGAAACCAAATCTTAGTCAGCGTTCACCTAATGCACACCCTCCTATGTACTCTCTCGCTCTCTCTCTCTCTGTGTAACATAATGCGTAAACATAGTTGCCTGCATTTTTGGACTATGCTTGAGAGGAGGTGTCAGAAGTAGCTGAGATCAGGTGCATCTGCCCCCTTAGCTTGTGATAAGCCACTGAACTGCCAGTGGTAGCTTTTCAGGAATGTAGCCCAGGCCCCGAGGCATCTCCCCTCACCAAGGTTGATCATGGGATTCTCCTAGATGAGAAAGAGTATGATAGCCTTGTTTGACCAGCAAGGTCTTCCAAAGTGCCCTGGGACTCTATATACTTGGTGGTTCTTCTGCCTTGATTTCTGGCATTCTCATGGATCTTCACTTCTAACTTACAGCTCAGCTCTAACTCCTGACTTTATCCATCATAGAATCATAGAATCATAGAGTTGGAAGAGACCACAAGGGCCATCGAGTCCAACCCCCTGCCAAGCAGGAAACACCACCAGAGCACTCCTGACATATGGTTGTCAAGCCTCTGCTTAAAGACCTCCAAAGAAGGAGACTCCACCACACTCCTTGGCAGCAAATTCCACTGTCGAACAGCTCTTACTGTCAGGAAGTTCTTCCTAATATTTAGGTGGAATCTTCTTTCTTGTAGTTTGGAACCACTGCTCCGTGTCCGCTTCTCTGGAGCAGCAGAGAACAACCTTTCTCCCTCCTCTATGTGACATCCTTTTATATATTTGAACATGGCTGTCATATCACCCCTTAACCTCCTCTTCTCCAGGCTAAACATGCCCAGCTCCCTTAGCTGTTCCTCATAAGGCATCGTTTCCAGGCCTTTGACCATTTTGGTTGCCCTCCTCTGGACACGTTCCAGTTTGTCAGTGTCCTTCTTGAACTGTGGTGCCCAGAACTGGACACAGTACTTCAGGTGAGGTCTGACCAGAGCAGAATACAGTGGCACTATTACTTCCCTTGATCTAGATGCTATACTCCTATTGATGCAGCCCATAGTTCCTGGCTCACTAAAGAAAACTGCCCAGAGCTCAGCCTTGGCAAGGAGTCACTTGAACTTCTCCTCCTGATACTATTACTTGTATAAAGGAAGAAGGTAGATAGTTTTGTCCAAAAGCAGGAGAGCTTCATAATGGAGATCTTCTCCTACCCTTCCCAGTCCTTTGATTCCCATTCCTAGTGTAGTCAGTGCAAGGCCTGGTCAAGTATAGGATGTTGACATTACTGTTCACTGTACCTGATTCCAGAGGCTCCAAATATATAATGGATTGTTACAAGCCCAACCAATGCTGGACTTCATTTTTATGTGCATTTGGCTAGGGGTGGATGAATCCGTCAATTCCAGTTGCTCTTAAATTCAGTTCTCCACATCCCTGCATCAGTTTGCATTTTTAAAAAACAAAAACAAAAAAAGTCCATACAAAAATCCATCAATGTTTTAGAGCACACGTCTCCTACACATTTTTGCAAGCAATTCCTTCTAACACAGTGCCTATTTGCATGCTATTTTCCCTAATACATACTTTTTCCTGTGCGGTTATTTGATTGGAGAACTGCACTATACGGAGAACTATCAGTTCCAAATGGATATAGAGCTGTTTGCATACTGGGTTGTACCAAAGTAGTAGCACTGAGTAACTCATCCCATCAGGGTGAGAAATTATGTTGGTGGAATGGGATTTTTCCTACATATGTTCCCTCAATCTGTTCTAGGGGTTTTCTCAATCCTTCAGAGCATATTTGGAGAGGGTGCAAGGGGAGAGAAGGGGGCAATGCACAAATGGAAATCGTTGCAGGGATGGGACAGAGTGGATATTACTCACTGTTTCCTGAACTGCAAATCAATCAGGGGGTTTGCATTAAAATATGACCTGAACCAAATTCCTCCTCCTCCTCCCCTGCTTGCAGGCCACCTTGATGCCTTGAAAGATTTGCTCAACTGAGAGATAAGCATCCCCTCTTCTTTCCCCAGCAAACACAAGAACTGATCCACACCAATTAATGAAGTGAAACCCTTTGCTCTGAGATGGGAAGGAAGAGATGGAGAACAGCCCAGGCAGTGGGCTGAGCCAACGCTCTTTCTCAACAGGGCAGGTAAAGTCAAAGAGGTGATTATCTCAGTTCTTTGTGCTCTCGAGGACCTGGCAAGCCTTTTTCAGAACAGAAGGCTGAGGTTCCATGCCTTTATGTGCCTTGGCCTCTCACTATTTAAGTAACACCTTGGAATATGTCAGAGAAGAAGCAGTAACTTGTCATGGAGGGTTCTTTTATTTTTGAAGGGTGGAAAAAAGAGGTTTTCCCCCTCCCCCCACCCTTTTGCTGTACTTGAATATATATAAAGCACAGATGGCTCTGAATTATTTTAGCGGTGCTGTTAATATGCACAATTCCAGGGGATATACATTTGAAACAGAGATGGTTTGAATAGCTGGAAATTAGCTTTAAAGGGGAAATTAAAAATACAGTCTCGGGGAGGGAAAGCTCATGCATGAAAAACACCTCACTGCATGTAAAAACTTGGACTATTTACTAGTTTGCTTTTGGCATTTGTATTCTACTCCATAACATGGAAAGTTTTCTGGGTGGCTAACAACAAACAATATAAATAAATAAATAATATACAAAAGGTTTTTTTAAAAAATAAAATACAAAAAGTTAAAGGAATGGATACACTGAAATCATCCAGTAATGCCATAACAACTTTTTCATGAGATTGAGGGGCACATTTTCTTCTATGTGTGCATGTACTTGGAAACCATTTTGAATGAAGATGGTGGTCTGAGCCTTTCAAAACTGCACTGATTTTCTGGTTTCTTAGCATTTCCAAGCAATGGCAGGTAGAAGGCTGTGAATGTAAAATAAATCACAGCTTGATAAATAAATGCAAACAAAGCTCATACAACACCCACTCTCATACAGCTAATCCTATGCACAACTACACAAAGCTGGCGAGAAGCCCTAAAAGTTGATCTGATGCCAGCAAAACTTCCTGCTTATTTGTTATATAGGGATGGGGTGGGGGGTTTTCCTACACCTGTGAGCGTTTCTGCAACCTCTTGCTCCTCCTGGTGGTCTGACTCCTCCTAGACCTAGGCAATGTGTGTGTGTCTTCTGTGAGCCTGTGAAACATACTCTTCTTGGCAGACGCACCCCATATCCAACAGTGCTGGAGTGGGTGTGTCAGAGCGTCTAGAGAGAAAGGCGGAGATGGAGAGAAGGACAGAGCTCGTGGCTCCTGCTGTAGGGACGGATGAGGTGAGAGGACATGTGTGAAGAAGGCCCCCTTCTGATCCTCGCTAGCAGATTTCCCCACTCCCAGTGGAGGCCCTCACATCCTACTGGAGCCCCCTCCCGAGTCCTTGGCCAACTCTCCACCTGCATCCTCCTGACTGGGCCAGCCCATGGCACCAAGGTGCATTAGAAGTGCACAGATAATGAGAGTGCCTTGCTCCCACGCCACTTCTAACCCCTCTGGACAGAGGCATTAATCTCCTGAGGTCTGAACCTGACACCTTTCTCCAGTGCTGCCTCGGCAGCGGTGAGCGCATTTGAAATTTGTAATTAAAACAGCAACAGGGAAGTCAATAAACTGTCATATCCCTCTGTTCAGCAAATGTCTTGTTCTTTCTTCAAATTCTGGGTCAGTTTGCTTGGATCTCCAGGCCGATCGATGGTTTTGTCTGGGTTGCCAGAGTAACCCTGTGTCCTTAAGGTTCAAAGAGGCGAAGGAAAGCATATTGTTCACCCACACATGGCTACTCACCCCCGCCCCCCTCTGCTTCATGACTTTTCAAACAACTTCAGCAAAATCCCCAGATTTCTGATGGAGAACCTGTGTAGTGCAGGGACCTTTAGATTTCTGGATACGTGGATATGGGTGTAATTAATCACTTCATCCATTTCTACTCAGCCTGTCCATCTAAGCTGGATCTGTAAAGCAACTCGCCAGCCTGACATTTCAAAAGAAAATATAAATCAGCTTCTGGTGATGCCTCCCCTAGGGGCAAGGATGGTGCTATTTTGGCTACACCAGGAGGGGCATTTGGACGATTGAGTTTTCTGTTAGTATATATCAGAGTTTCCCAAAGCCTGTTTTTGGACTACACTTCCCATCATCCCTGAGTACTGGTCCTGCCAGCTAGGAATGATGGGAGCTGTAGTCTATAAACAGCTGGAAACCCAAGTCTGGGAAACCCTGGTATATATGATATAAGCAGGGAAGTTTTTTTCCAGCCTAGGGACCACATTCCCTGATAGGCAATTTTCTGAGGGCCACATCGCAGCAATGGGCAGGGGCAGAGGCACGCTTAAATAGAGCAACAGATGCAAATGGCACCTTTGTGCAGTAGGCTGGCTTCTCTACCCTCCATACAAGCAAGAAGCATTATCAGAGTTCAAGGGAACATTCCAGGCAGAGAAGGAAAGTCAAGGTGCACAGCAGCGCTATTGATAGAGGACCAGATGAAGAGAACTGGAGGCCACATTTGGCCTCCAGAACTGAGGTTCCCCACCACTGACGTAAGGCTTTAGAGGACAAGAGCAGGCTCTTGTTTTTAGTGTATCCAGTGTTTAAGAGAAAAGGCAGCCCTGGGGCAAAAAGCGAACCCAAACTTCCTTGTCCACTGCTTTCCCTGCCATCAACATCTCCATCTTGAGTAGATTGAGATAACAGTTTATTTGCCTTCATCCAGCCCACTGTTAATTCCAGGCACTTGTTCAGAGAATCCACTGCCATTACTTGAATACAATAAAGATGGATGTCATCAGATCGTGGCTGGTACCTCACTCTCCCCAATAAACCCCCCCCCCATTCACCAGGTGATTTCACTCTGCTATTTTGTTTTGTGTGGCGGTTGAACAGCATGAAACACAAATACAGAAAGCAGATCCTACTTGCTAGCAGGATCTGATAATCCCACATAGCTGCACATTTTGATACTAATTGCTATAGAAACAGTCAATGAAACACCACAGAGCACTGACACCTATATGTCTGTTATGTCAGTGTAAATGTATGGAGTAGTGTGAATATCTGAAAGCCTACAGACAGAGATCAGTAACAGAGCAGGATAGCTTTGCTATAGGAAAAGGGACCAACTGGTGATGAAAGACCAAAATATGTCACCAAAAGAGAACAGGAAATTTGCAAAATTGCCCTGTCGATTCAGGTCCTAGTCTTCCATTGCAACAAATGTGTGAAGGTGGAGGTACAGAATCCTATCACCTGTATCGCTGCACCTGACCTTTATGCAATTTGCTGAACATCTGCATACATCTGCCAATCACAGTCATCCTTATTCATTCAGTGGCTTTCTTGCCATGTCAAATTCTAATGTAAGAAGTTCAGACATCTCAGGATCAGAGTTCACCAAAAGCAAACAAATAAACTTCTCCAACCAAGCGGAGATGGAGATTACAAATGAGAAAGGGAGCTTGAACCTGATCCAATCAGTGCCCTCCCCATCTCACAGATATGGAAAGAGGGATTGGCTGTTAAATCACTCTGGTTACTGCAGCTTATTGAGGGGTCTCCTGACAACTCTCAGTACCTTTAATGAACTTGTTGTTTAGTCGTGTCTGACTCTTCGTGACCCCATGGACCAGAGCACGCCAGGCACTCCTGTCTTCCACGGCCTCCCACAGCTTGGTCAAACTCATGTTCGTAGCTTTGAGAACACTGTCCAACCATCTCGTCCTCTGTTGTCCCCTTCTCCTTGTGCCTTCAATCTTTCCCAACATCAGGGTCTTTTCCAGGGAGTCTTCTCTTCTCATGAGGTGGCCAAAGTATTGGAGCCTCAGCTTCAGGATCTGTCCTTCCAGTGAGCACTCAGGGCTGATTTCCTTAAGAATGGATGAGTTTGATCTTCTTGCAGTCCATGGGACTCTCAAGAGTCTCCTCCAGCACCATAATTCAAAAGTATCAATTCTTCGGTGATCACCATCTGCAGTGATCATGGAATCCAAGAAAGTAAAATCTCTCACTGCCTCTGTTTCTTCCCCTTCTATTTGCCAGGAGGTGATGGGAGCAGTGGCTATGATCTCACTTTTTTTTTATGTTGAGCTTCAGACCATATTTTGCACTCTCCTCTTTCACACTCATTAAAAGGTTCTTTAATTCCTCCTCACTTTCTGCCATCAAGGTTGTGTCATCTGTATATCTGAGGTTGTTGATATTTCTTCCAGCAATCTTAATTCTGGCTTGGGATTCATCTAGCCCAGCCTTTTGCATGATGAATTCTGCATATAAGTTAAATAAACAGGGAGACAATATAAAGCCTTGTCATACTCCTTTCCCAATTTTGAACCAATTTTGAACTACAGTACCCCAAATGCTTTGGGGGAAGCTATGACTGTTTAAAGTTGTATCATGGTACCTTAAATGTATTGTGTGAATGTGACCCCTCCCTTCCCCCTCTCTCTTTCACACACACAGAGAAATTGTTTAGAAATGCCAGTTAACATCTCCACCACTAAATATTTTGCCAGCCTACCAAACATTCAACAGGTGATTGCTTTCCATCTTCTCTCCCCCTCTCAAACCTCCATTGCCATTCCTTCCTCTCCCAATTTGCTGCTGATCCAGCTGCAGGGGGGAAAGAAATGATTTTGCATCTCGTTGAAAACCTAAACAATAACATCCAACCAGAACCAAGGGAGAAAAATTACTTCCTTCTAGATTCCGTGTTCTTGACAAGAGCTGCTTTCTCTCTCCCCACTGCCTTCCACCCTCTCTCTTTCTCCCTCCCCTTGTGCGGCATTCAATTTTCTCTTGACTTCTGTGGGCAGATTATCAAGCCAATCTCTGCTGTGCTTTGAGCTTGCTGTATAAAGCTACAAGGCAGTAAAGACCTGGAGATAGAGGGGAGAGGGAGAGAGAGAGAGAGAGACCCTGGCGGGATGAATGGGATCATGCAAGGAATACAATTAGTTTGTGACAAGGAGATAACGGAAGGAGGAAAATATTGCATAAATCTATCCAAAGTATTGGATTTTTCTTTTTCTGTGAAGGAAGGGTCAGAGTCTCCTCTCTCTCTCTCTCTCTCTCTCTCTCTCTCTCTCTCTCTCTCTCCTTCCCAGCTAAAGTCTGAGAGATGTGTATTAAAACTAAAGAGAGAGCGAAAATCTTTCAACACACAGTAAGGCCACAAATTGCTTCTTCAGCACAGAAAGTGCTTTGTAAGATAGTGCACTCTGGCTTCCTACAAAGTGCTAGGAATCCTCCAGAATTCATTACAGAGTCGCTGATCATCAGACGCAGGGCTGGATTCAATGGCCAATGCAGCAGAGCAATCAAGAGTGGCAACTGGGAAGCTTCTGGTACAAGATGAATCTCACCGTGACCTCGAAACCCACTAGCTGGTTTTAAGGCAAGCCACTTTCTCAACCTTAGCCACCCAATTAGCCATACAGAGCTGATAAGCATATCTCATTTGGATGGATGGTCAGGGAAGGTTAGCCTCTACCTCATTGCATGACATTGCAAAAATGAGAGCACAATGCTCCGAGAGGGGATTAAGAAGCAGATCTTGAGGTGGGACTATGCAGATACATGCTAGTTTAAGAATATCGGGACATAGGAAGCTGTCTTATGTTGAATCACATAATCATAGCATCAGAAGGTCAACTAGTCCAACTTCCTGCAATGCAGCAATCACAGCTAAGGAATCAACCAGATGGCCATTCAATCTGTGTTGAAAAATCTCCAATGAAGGAGAGTCTGCTCCCTTCCCAAGTAGTGCACTCCACTTTCAACCAATTCTTACTAATCAGAATGTTCTTCTTAATGCCTAGTCACAATCTCTTTCCTTGTAATTTGAATCCATTGGTTTGGGTCCTATCCTCCGGAGCAGTAGAAAACAAACTTGCTCCATCTTCCATGGAGCATCCCTTCAGGTATCATATCACCTCTCAGTCTTCACTTCTGCGGTTTAAACATACCCAGTTCCCTCAAGCATTCCTCATCATGCTTGGTTTCCAGACCCTTGATCATCTTGGTCACCCTCCTCTGCACACATTCCAGCTTGTCAATAATCTTAAACTGTGGTGACTAGAACTGGACACATGGCCCCAGGTGGGGACCAAAGCAGAGTAGAGTGGATCTGTTACCTGAGTCAAGCCATAGCTGCAAAGGAACTATTGGAGCCTTAGAGTGTGCTTTCAATCATTCCTTTGCATTCAGGGCTCTTTAAATTTTGCATCCAATCCAACCCAGCTGGCTTGGCTCTACTTGGGAGATCTCAAGGTGAATACCTGAGTGGAGTCAATCCATGCCCAAAGCTGTGGTGATGACACCTAGTGCTGAAATTAAATTCAGCCCCCAATGCAAGATTTGTTGGGATCAGTTCCACTTGAACTCCTGATCAGAGCTGCCAAGTGAAGCTGCTTCCCGCTGAAAGTGAGCCTCATTGGGATCAGTTCCACTTGGCAGCTTCCAAGAATCCTAAATGCACAGCTTAGCATGCACTCCCCAATTGTTCCTTTGGAATGGGTGTTGATTTGGCAATGTTTAAATTCTCCACCTAATGAAAACCCTGCTGTTGCCCAGTGGGATCAGGTCCACCTGAGGTCATTTCACATCAGTGGTTGACAGGGCTGGCCAAGTGTTGATCCAGCCCACCTGTGAAGATTCACCTGCACAGGGATGACTACATCTTGATCTAGTACACTGGTCAAAAGTGGATTACACACACACACACACACACACACACACACACACACACAATCTCAATTCTCCAACTACAGGTAGTTCTGTAACCAAAGTAACACTGCCTATGCCCCATGCACAAGAGGGAAGAATCAGTAGACTCAGGGGAACCCCAAATCTTTCAGGGAAAAAAAGATCTCTCAGGGTGTACCCCTCAAAACAAGCCAATAATCAGTGGGCATAAAATGCAGAGCACGATCGATCCAACTATGTCAGTTCCTTGTCATATTCCTATGTACTCAGTCATACACGTGTTCTGGCCTGCTTTTCATGAATTTAAGAAATGCACAAAAAATCATTAAACTATGCAATTTCTATGCCTTCTCCCAGACCACTCCTCCATTATCTAGTGGTCCAGCACTAAGAAGTGTCCCATGGCAATAGGGCTGTCAAACCCGCTGGTCTTCAGGTATGCCTCCCCCCACAGGTGGTAGGGGAGCACTTGAAATCCAGGTGGGTGAAAGTGCCTTTCCAATCCAAGATCCCTAAGCAGGTGAGAAGAAATGATCCCCTTGCTTCACCTGGACTTTGGTACATACACTTTAACTAAAGTTTCTGTCTTCATTTCCAACCAACAACATATTTGCTCATTTGTGTTTTTTATTTGAATGGCATGCACTTGGCGGTTGTAGTTAATGCTTAATATGTCATGTTTAAAGACTTCAGCAGGATCTGCCCCTGTGACATCACTGGGACTCACCTCGCACCATGACATCACCAGAGGGCCTTACCTAGGTCTCTAGTTTGGACTCCTGACCTTGCAACCCTCCATCAACAGGATGTAACTCTTCATTCAGTATCTGCAGGATATAAGGCATGCATTAAACACTTCCCTTGTCAGAACAACCAGTATTTTGCTTGTTGCCATAATAATAATACCTAATAATAACAATAACAATAACAATAACAATAACAATAACAGTAATAATAATAATAATAATAATAATAATAATAATAATAATAATAATTTATACCCCACCCACTCTGTGTGGCTCCCAACAGAATATTAAAAATAGAATCAAACATTAAAAACTTCCCTAAACAGGGCTGCCTTCAGATGTCTTCTAAAAGTCAGATAGTGTACGCTACAGCAGCAGCAAGAATACTCATTGCAAAGTATTGGAAGACACAAGAATTACCCACCTTGGAAGAATGGCAGATGCAAGTAATCGACTATATGGAAATGGCTGAGATGACTGGCAGAATCCGAGACCAGGGAGAAGAGTTGGTGGAAGAAGACTGGAGGAAATTTAAAACTTATTTACAGAAGTATTGTAAAATGTATGAATGCTGATGACATTGAATTAAAATGAAGGGGTTCTAGTAATAAGAGATAAAAATTTGAAATTTGGGAGGTAAAATAAATAAGGATAAAGTAGTAGGATACGAATTTGCTGAACTAATTGTTAAAAAGGGATATAAAAAAGGGAGGCGTGAGGAAGTCAGGAAAATAAGTTAATTGAAGATGAATAATTGGAAAAAGAGTCATTTGTGTTTTTCTTATTCTACTTTTTGAGTGTTGATTGTCTTTTTTTGTTTTCTTGTTAAATGTTTGTATTTTATGTATCGTGAAAGTTTGTATTGTTGTGTTTTATATTTTCTTTGTGTTTTTATTGTTCTACTTTTTTATTGTTAAACTTAATAAAATATTATTTAAAAAAATAAAAAATAAAAGTCAGATAGTTGCTTATTTCCTTGACATCTGGTGGGAGGGTATTCCACAGGGCAGGCGCTACTACCAAGAAGGCCCTCTGCCTGGTTCCCTGTAACCTCATTTCTCACAGTGAGGGAACAACTAGAATGCTATCAGCGCTGGACCTCAGTGCGGACACTGAATTACAGGCGTGGAGATGCTCCTTCAGGTTTATTGGGCCAAGGCCATTTAGGGCTTTAAAGGTCAGCACCAACACTTTGAATTGTGCTCAGAAACGTACTGGGAGCCAATGTAGGTCTTTCAGGACTGGTGTTATATGGTCTTGGCAGCCACTCCCAGTCACCAGTCTTGCTGCCACATTCTGGATTAGTTATAGTTTCCGGTTCACCTTCAAAGGTAGCCCCACATAGAGTGAATTGCAGTAGTCCAAGCAGAAGATAACTAGAGCATGCACCAATCTGGCGAGACAGTCTGCAGGCAGATAGGATCTCAGCTTGTGTACCAGATGGAGCTGGTAGACAGCTGTCCTGGACACAGAATTGACCTGCGCCTCCATGGACAGCTGTGAGTCCAAAATGACTCCCAGGCTGTGCACCTGGTCCTTCAGGGGCACAGTTACCCCATTCAGGACCAGGGACTCCTCCACACCAGCCCGCTCCCTGTCCCCCCAAAACAGTACTTCTCTCTTGTCAGGATTCAGCCTCAATCTGTTAGCCGCCATCCATCCTCCAACCGTTTCCAGACACTCACACAGGACCTTCACCACCTTCACTGGTTCTGATTGAAAAGAAAGGTAGAACTGGGTGTCATCAGCATACTGATGAACACCCACCCCAAACCCCCAGATGATCTCTCCCAGTGCCTTCATATAGATGTTAAAAAGCATGGGGGAGAGGACTGAACCCTGTGGCATCCCACAAGTGAGAGCCCAGGGGTCTGAACATTCATCCCCCAACACCACTTTCCGGACACGGTCCAGGAGGAAGGAGCGGGACCACTGTATAACAGTTTCCCCAGCTCCCAGCTCCCCTAGACAGCCCAGAAGGATGTTATGGTTGATGGTATCAAAGGCCACTGAGAGATCCAGCAGAACTAGGAAACAGCTTTCACCTTTGCCCCTGGCCCACCGAAGATCATTGACCAGCGTGACCAAGGCAGTTTCACTCCCATTCTGTTTCATGTGTGCTGTAAAGCCAGTGCTGGGTATTCTTTTTTTAAGAACTTGCAGTAGAAAGTCGGTTCTCAGTGTGCTACAAAATCTTCTGTTCTTAGAAGTGGACAATGTATTTCCAGATTCCACTGGGTCATTCTCTGTCCCAGCAACAAGCAACTAGCAAAGGAGCTGCCAGCTTCAGACTTTTCTTTAAAAAAACTCAAAACCCCTCTCTTTTTAGGAAAGTTTAACAATCCAGGTGGTGGATGAATTGTGAAGCAACCAAAGAAAACCTTGTGCAACTGTTTTCAGGCTCCACACAAAAAACGCTTATGTCCCTGCGGAGATGGCAGCACCGAATCAGTGGCGCATGCCCTCCTGGCTTGCACTCTTTATAAAGACCTGAGGAACGAGATTATCAGCCCTCTTTTATTGTCCATTCTGGGTCGCCCAACCACTGTCACAGTGTCTTTTCTCCTGGCAGATCAAGAGGTGCAGATGACAGCAAAGGTTGCAAGGTTTTTAGCTGGGGCAATCAGAATAAGGTCCACTATTTGACTGCTGAATTCAGGACCCTAAACTGTGTTTTATATAATCAACTTTTTATTTTGTTTTGTGTTTATCGCAATGTTCTTCTGTTGCTATGGCCGATGGCTGACGCAAATAAAGTTTTATTCTGATTCTCCTGGGAGAGAAGTAAATGTTACACTGGCCCTGTATTATTCCAGTAGCTTATGCATCTTTTTAAAAAAGGATTAGATATATTCATAGAATTTAGGTTGGT
The DNA here is from genome assembly GCF_027172205.1 of Podarcis raffonei. Lineage (NCBI taxonomy): Eukaryota > Metazoa > Chordata > Lepidosauria > Squamata > Lacertidae > Podarcis > Podarcis raffonei. The sequence goes on from NC_070616.1 coordinate 18,455,080, forward strand.
CAGTTAGGGTAGAATGCTTTTCATGTAAAGAGGTGGCTTTTCCCATTTACCGTTTTTGCGCTCATGTTAGCTGCTGTTCTCTGCCCTTGTTAGTAGGTGATTCATTTGGCATGATGGCTCATTCATTGTGCTTCATTTTGTGGGCTGTAAGTTCCCATAAAATCAAATATCATTTGGTCAGATTGGTGATGTCATAGAACCATATTTGGCTGCATGGAGACATGGCCGGGGGCAAATGAAGCTCTTACACTGCTGTCACTCTGAAGAGCAGGAGCATGTGGGAATGCATCCCTGTTGCAAAGTCATCTGAGCAGATGCTCTCTGGCTTGTTGTGCTATGGTGGCATTTGCATTGTCTCCTGGTGTCGTACAGCAAGAAAGAGAGAGGTGACAGTCATCCCACCAATCTTGACATATGCTCCTGCATAGTGAGCAAACATAATCATCCTATTTTGCAGTACCTTGCAAAAGATCACCAAAAGGAAGTCATGTGTTACAGTCAGTGGTTCTCAAAAAGTACCCCTCTATTTCAGCCCAGTCCTGCTATCAACTATTATGACTATACGGAAGAAATGTACCTCTGGGTATCAGAATGCATGAGGAATCTTTTTCTAGCCAAAGGTCCAATTACCATTGTGGACAACTTTTTGAGAACCACATACCAGTGACAGAAGGGTACAATCAAAAGTCGGAGTAGCATTGGACACAAAACCATAGACTAGTTCTTACACACACTTGCACACCCATCTCTGTCTCCTATCAAGGCATATGAATGGCATTATCAGAGTTCAATGACACTTTCCAGCCTGGCAAAAACCCTTAAGGAGGGTGTGAAGCAGGGCTAGTAGGAGGTGTGGCTAAGGAGATGTGGCCTGTGAAGAGTCCCAAGGGCCAGATAGAGATGCCTAGAGGGCTGCATATGGCTCCTGAGCCTGAGATTCCCCATCCCTGCAGTGCCATAAGAATGTGTAGAATGTACATGGAAATGGTGAGATAGGTCTATATCCAGGCAGACCTTTTCAGGACCATGGAAAGCTCCCAGTGAGCTTTGTTGGCTGTGGTTGTCCCCTTATTCTAACTAATGAGTGGGTGTCACCTCCGTAGAAAGATCAGACTCACAAAATTGTAGATTTGGAAGGGATCCCAGGGTCAGCTAGTCCAACCCACTGCAATGGAGGAATCATACCTAAAGAATCTCTGTCATGGATCTAACTTTTATTTAAAAACTTCTATATTAGCGTGCCTTGAGACAACACACTGAGCTTTCTTTTATTGTACCTTCCAATTTTTTCTCTTCCTGATTCTCCCTCTGTCCTTCACTCTCCCTCTTTCCATCTTCTTTTTTCTCTTCATCTTCATCCTCCTTATCTTCAGATGTTGGTGCTACTACTATTATAGCCTGTCCAGTTTAAAGTATGACTCTCCTGTGGATGGTGACCAACACATATTACCACTCTGGCTTTCCACATAGATCTGTCTTTGCCAATGGTTGAATTTTAAGAGGTTAATTAAAGCCCATTACCCAATGGAGGAGTTCTAGCCTCCAACCCACCCCTAACAGAATGTCAGAAATACCTGTAACCTTTTTTTTTTTTTGCTCTGTTTGTTCATCTGTATTTGTAAGAGGTAATTAGTATGCAGAAGTTGTTAATTAATCAATAGAAGGACTGAACTCTTACAGGGAACTCTGTTTCGGTCCAGCAGCTCAGCTGTTATAAAGCTTATCTAGCTTATTCAAATTGCCAATAAGGTTTAGGAGGCCTCAGCAAAGAAATCAATACTTTTGTAACGCTTTGGGTGAAGCTGATCAGAGCAGATCAAACCCCAAAACGTTCCCAAGCTACATCTTCCTGGGCCACAACTTCACTCTGAAATGTCTACATCTTTTTCTTCATTGTGTGCACAAATCTCCTCGCAATGGCAAGTCAAATCAAAGGCAATCCCCTCCCCATCCTGCTCTAACGTTTGCTGAATCAGATATGGCTCAGATGGAGCTGGTAGACAGCTGCCCTGGACACAGAATTAACCTGCACTTCCATGGACAGCTGTAAGTCCAAAATGACTCCCAGACTGTGCACCTGATCTTTCTGGGGCACAGTTACCCCATTAAGGACCAGGCAGTTCCCCACACCTGTCCTCCCTCTGTCACCCAGAAACAGTACTTCTGTCTTTTTAGGATTCAGACTCAATCCATTAACCACCATCCATCCTCCAACCGCCTCCAGTTACTCACACAGGACATTCACTGCCTGCAGTGGTTCCGATTTAAATGAGAAGTAGAGAGGGCTACCATCCACATATTAGTGAACACCCAGCCCGAGAATAAATAAATCAATAAAAGCATGCGTGAAAACAGTTTCAAATCCAATACATGTACAGACTGGGGGGGAAATCTCAAAAGGTTTTTTTGGGGGGAAATAAGGTTTTCAACAAGAGCTGAAAAGGTAGCAGAGATGGCACCTGCCTGCCTTGTAATGAGAGAGAGATGCAAAGGGTAGGCGTCAAATGCACTGAATGCCAAATTCCTGCATTGTAGGGAACAGACCTCCTAATGAAATGGAAACTGCAGGATTTCCTCTCCTGCAGAGTGCAGTGATTGGTTGGGAAGTTTAGGATTGTACTGTTTTGCCTTTCTCTCTCTGCTCTCATTTGCACCATACATTTAAAGCACCGTGAGACCGCTCTAAACAGTCATGGCTTACCCCCAAAAGAATTCTGGGAGCTGTAGTTTGCTGAGAGCGTTCTTAGGAGACCCCTGTCCCCTTCCCTGGGCTACAATTCCCAGAGCAGTTTCACAATCAATCCTTCTTTTCAACTTATCTTCCCCTTTTAGGGGAATAGGGATCTCCTCAGAACTCTCAGTGCCCTGAACAAACTACAGTACAAGGGAACAAAAGGTCCCAGGATTCTTTGGGGGCAATACCATGGCTGTTCAAAGTGGCATCCTATTTCTTTAAATGTATGGCAGCGCTTTCCAAACTTTTCATGTTGGTGACACACTTTTTAGATATGCATCATTTCGCGACACAGTAATTTGGTTTTACTAGCAAACTAGAGGTTAAACTTTCTAGCTGTGGGAAGAGTGTGGGGAGCGTCCACGCAACACCTTCGCACAGCAGCCAACATACCAACAGTGTCATGACACACAGTTTGAAAAGCTCTGGTGTATGGTGTGAACGTAAGTGGGGGGGGGGGCAGGAGAGGGAGGAGAGGCAGAGGGAGACCAGCAGCACAATCCTATACATCAGGGATAGAGAGCCTGTGAACCTTGGGATGCTCTTGAACTCCAACTGCATTATCCCTTGCCATTGGCTTTGTTGGAGCTGGTAGGAGTTGGAGAGTCTAGCACAGGGGTCAGCAAACTATTTCAGCAGGGGGCCGGTCCACTGTCCCTCAGACCTTGTCGGGGGCCAGACTATATTTTTTGGGGGAAGGGATGAACGAATTCCTATGCCCCACAAATAACCCAGAGATGCATTTTAAATAAAAATACACATTCTACTCATGTAAAAACACACTGATTCCTGGACCGTCTGTGGGCCAGATTTAGAAGGTGATTTGGCCCCCGTGCCTTAGTTTGCCTAACAGCTTCAGGAGGGGAGAGAGACTTCTGTTCCTCATCAGGCAATGGAGTTTCCATCTCCCTTGCCTCACCTAGCCTTTCCCAGACTAGGACTTTGAGAACAGCAGCAGCAGCAGGAGAAGCTGGGAAGAGAGGAGTTCAGGGATATTTTATTTTTTTAAAAAAAAATACTTTTAAAAGTTGTGCTTCTTTGTTTCTCAATTTGATCCTTTTACATGGTTTTGTATGTTTTGTGGTATTTTATCCATTGTGATTTGCTGTTACTTTTATTGATTACAGATTGGCTATTCTTTATTGTGGTTGAGCTGTTTAATTATTATTTGCTGATGTTTAATTTTACTGTTTACTATTAGATTCCGGCGGATTGTTGAATGTTGCTTTGTTTGATATAAGTTGTTTATTTTAAAGTTACTGTGACTTTTATATGGGATCAGATTGTTACTATTAATGTTTGGTTTTTATTATGTTTTTATGTCTTGAAAGCCGCCCAGAGTGGCTTGGGCAACCCAGCCAGATGGGCGGGGTATAAATGAAATATTATTATTATTATCATCATCATCATCATCATCATCATCATCATTATCATTATTAACATTATTATCATTATTATTATTATTATTCCTCATCCCTGCTATGCAGGTTTACTGAGAAGTAAACCCCAATTAATTCAATGGGTCTTATTTCCAGGACAGGGTGAGTAATGGGACTGCAGCCTAAGTAAAAATGAGAGAGGGCCTAGAAAAAGAAGTTCTCTCTTCCATACAGTTATTAAAGTTGTTGTCGTTGTTGTTTAGTCATTTAATCATGTCCAACTCTTCGTGACCCCATGGATCAGAGCACGCCAGGCACTCCTGTCTTCCACTGCCTCCCGCAGTTTGGTCAAACTCATGCTGGTAGCTTCGAGAACACTATCCAACCATCTCATCCTCTGTCGGGTCCTTCTTGTGCCCTCAATCTTTCCTAATTATTAAAGTTACAGGAGCCCTATCCTCCTGTGCATCTGATTCCTACACACACACACACACACACACACACGCGCCTTTGTAAATTCATTTCCATTAGGCCAATATAAGTGTCATACAGCCTGGAAACAGGTTGAAGCTTCCAGAAAAATGTGTAGGGTGAAGTGAAGCAACAGCTCTTCCTGTTTTATTGCAACACAGGGCGTACAGGGATGGGCAAACCTGTCAATTTCATTTTCTCCCACTTTCTCATTTCTCAGTCTTGAGTTTTGTTCTCCACATTTCCACTTCAGTTTGCTCCCCCCCCTCCAGGAAAAAAAATCATCTTCAGGATTTTAGTTTGAATTTCTTCAGATACACACATCTTTGCATGCAAACCTAATAGAATGCAATTTCTCCTAATAGAATGCATTCCATATGTTATCTTCATGAATATATGCATTTCTGCACACATTTTACCCCGTGATATGTGCTTGTGCACACATCATAGGACTAGAGAACTCCATTGCAAAAATTTCAAAATGCACCTGTATATTGTTTTAGAAAATGCAGATTAGATAGGTTGGCCTTTAAATGTTAACTGAACCAAAATTATCCCCCAATCCCTAATCCAAAATCCTATTGCAGCCTGGAGTAGTGAATGCTCTTTGCTTGCTCCCACTATTGCCTGCTTGGAGATCTTCTGGCCCTACAGTTCAAAGACCTGATATTGCCACACATCAGAGCATAAGATGGTAAATCACCCCATAGATGCTAAACCACTCTGTCTAGACATCGTTATTGGCCCAATGAACATCTCCCGCTTTGCTCATCCCTTCCCTTGGTGGCCTTGTTCCCCCTTTTCTTTTGTAATCCATGAGTAAATACAAACACAATCATTTGATGTAAGGGAGAAAGAATGACGCAGCAGTCAACAGAGCAAATAACGTTTGGATTTAACTCTTGGAAAATATAATTACTTCTCCAGTATCGCTGCATGGTGCATCAGACCAAGAAGATCTTCCAAGTTAAGCAGAACTTTCACTTCACAGTTGCAGGAATTATAGACGGATGTTGATCAATGTAGGAATTGCCACTCTTCCCCACCCTGTCGGTCAAGTGGGCAGTATACTTCTCATTGCAGCCCTGATAATAAAGACATAAGCAGAGCCCTGCTAGATCAGGCCAGATGCCCATCTCGCCCAGCATCCTGTGCTCACAGCAGCTAACCAGATGCCTGTGGGAAGCCCAAGGCAGGACCTGAAGGCAACAGCACTCTCCATACTTGTGATTTGCGGCAGCTGGCATTCAGAGGCATATATTGCCTCTGGTTCTGGAAGTAGCACACAGCCAATACAGGTAGAGTAAGTGGAGTCATTTAAGAGAGCAGCATATCTTCCGTTGTTTCAGGGTGGTAGAGTTGCAGGAGGGAAGGTCTATGCAAGGGGATATATATAGCAAACACATTAATGGTGTTATGCAAATAAGGTACTACTGCTGCTACTGATGAATAATAAATATAAATGGACCCACATTTCTTCTAAAGTGGCATGCAAAGAGAACTTGGGGGTCTCTTCTGCAACTGATAGGTGGGAGGAATTTCACATGAAGTCAAAACACTTTTGATTGCTGAACCCAGAGGTGCTGCATATATTGGCATCGACAATTCAGATTTTTAACGGGTCTTAAGTTAACAACAATTCCCCTCCCCCTAGATTGCCTTATCTTACACATTCATTTTTTTGGGGTTGTTCTGCAAGACATTTGGCTCCCTGAAGTGAAGGATGAGATGGTGTGTCTTCCTCATTCCATGTCCTAAAGACAGCTGGACAGGAAGATAAATCAACTGAGCACTAGATGGGGTCAGCCATGGCATGGGGCAAAGTGAGGAGGAGGCCTTGGGTGGCAGATGCTGCAGGGCAGAGCAGTGGCTGCTCCTCTCCCCTGAGCCTCCACAGCATGAATAGATCAGGCTGCACAAGTAATTCCTTGTACAGCAAAAGCAGTGGGTGGGGTGGAACAAAACAGGTGCACAGAGGATATGGTGTGACTTATATTGAGCTCTGGCTCTCCCTTGGTTCTTTGGGTTTCAAGGTCTTGTATCTTTGGCCCTATAGGAACAGGAGACAGGTTGCATAGTGGTGTAGGGTGTGTTTGGTCTATCAGAAAAGGTTCCTTCAAAGCCAATTCTGTTCTGACTGTGGGAGAAACATTGTCCCATTAGGACAAATGGTGCACTGGCCCACCAACCTCAGGCTGCCTTCAGCCAGCCCCCCCCCCTGCCCTGTCTGTCAGCTTCCACCTCCTTAGTCTCAGTGTTGTCCTTGAGGAATGCCAGTACAACTCAAACTAAAATCAATTGACTCCATCTCTCTCCTTGTCTCCACCTCCTCCTATTGTTGGTCTCCTTGTCACCAGCCCTACCAGTCCCAATGGGCACCAGCTGCCACTGGCTGCTCAGCCTCAGGCAGAAAAATGCTTTGGGTCGGCATTGATGCTGGTGATGATACACAGTCCTCCCCTGCCCCTGAGGACAGGAGGCTAGCTTGGAGGTTTTAAGGGAGGCTGTCTGGTGCTCATAGCTCTGTCCTTTTAGCTCCTTGCCACCACTCCGCAGAGTCCGCTATCTTCCCCTGCCTAATGGTGGGGCTGGCCCTTTCATAAGGCAGAGTGAGGAATTGTGAAGGGAGGCAAAAGAGATTTAAAAAGACTGGAAGAACCTCTCGGAGCAAGAGGCAAGGTTGCACACTTTTGTGTAGGATGAACAGCGCGCGCACACACACATACACGCACCCTTCCATTATATTCTGCTTCCCATGATCTTGTTCCCAGAGACAAAAATCACTATCAAACAAGGAATTTCACATTTAAGCAGATGCCTGATAACCTCCCTCCCTCCCTCCCCCCCATTTTATTTCCTTTCCTTCTTAATTCTTCCATTTGCCATGGAAATTTGAAAGCAGGTTAGGAATCTTGATATATAAACACACCTTCTGAATTCTGAGAACAAGAGCAGTTCCCCTGCCATGCAAGTCAAACAAACACATGCATCTCCCACCCTCCCCCATGTTGTATAATTTATTCCAAGTAGGTTGGATTTTGTGGTTACAGAATGTGGCTTTTCTAGCCCCAGAGCCAAGCGCCTATGGCTACTCAGATTCCACTTTCCTGTGCCCTCTATCTTGCCCTCCGGTGCTTCAAAGATCAAATAGTCCCTGAGCACTTAATTCACCATCAGTTAAATTTTAATGGAAAACAATGATATGTGCTCAGCGCCAGAGTTGCTGGTTGCTGGGGTTTTTATCTCTGAAGCGTTCCTTACAGGCCGTTCCACTGGGGCTCCTTCTTAGGAGCGTGGGAAGCCCAGGCCCTGCATGCATAATGCATTGGCAGGCACGTGTGTTAAAGACGGCACAAGAGCCATTCCGACAAAGTATTGAACAATCTCCAGCGCCGGGGCGAATGACCCGGCACTCTTTCTTGACACGGCAGCTATTGTGCTTAATGGGCTCAGCTGTAATCGCTCTGTAAACAGAAATGAACTTGCTGAGTTCACTTTTGGGGAAGCAATTGCTGGCGCAGAGGAGACGAGATTATACAAAGTCACAGAGAAAATTAGACATGATGGAAAGAGCTGGGAAAGTGTCACAAGTGGCCCATGAATGACCTCGCAAAAAATTAAGGGCAAGCGAAACGCATGTTCCTAATCCCACCTCCGCTTCTTTTCTCTTTTCCCTAGTGCCCCTTCCAGAGCCTTCTGTTACAGCTTTGCTCATAACTGGATGGAACGGCAGAATTTGCAAAGCAATTGCTGCCCGACGGCACGAGGCTGTGTGCGGGTGTTTAATGGAAACCAAGTCTAATGTAGTTCAGTGGGACCTAATGCCAAGCGGCAATGGACAAAGCAGTCCGTTTCAGTTCTCTTGGTTTCTTGTTTTCCCAATCTTCAATTCAGTTCTTTGCATTTCTATATCGATTTGTGATTTATTTTTATTTCTTTAAATCCTCATGAAAATTCGCCAGCATTCTTGTGCAAATTTCCCTTACTCCTTGTATGAAGTTTTGATTAATAAACACATTTCACAACCCATTTCCTTTAATGCAATGCTCCTTCACATGTCGTTTTCAGTAATATATGCTCCTTGTGTATCTCTCCTTCAAATATGCATTTTTCTACATATTGTTTGGATGGAGAATGACCATTCAGAGAACTGCAGGTTTTTGAAGGATCACATGTTTCAGTTCACATATTCTTTCAGGATGCGAAACATGGGTAGTTTCTCATTAAAATGCAAGCAAAATTGAATTTCTCATCCAAACCTACTACCAAGTAAGTTGCATAGAATTGTACCTTCTTTCTCTTTGCTTTTCCAACACTTATTCGATTTTGATTTATACAGTTTTGCCAGTTTACTCAGTATTAGATACCATTTATATAACATTTTCATATAGTTTTCTCTTAAACAATAGCATGCTGTAAATTTGATTTCTGTATTCCACAATCATTCCATGCTTCTGTATCTCCCTGTATATTATAATCAACATCTACTGCTCAGTGTGTCACTGAAGATTTTACTTGCTCACCCTTTGTCTCCCAATTCAATAATATCCTATATATTTTAGACAGAACTTTAACATTACATTATAACAGTCTCTCTCCATTTGTGATATTTGTTCCCCAAACCCTTGTTTCTTATCTTTCTTAAATACTTCATTCAAATGAAGATATTGTACCCTTGTTAACTTTCCTGATAATTCCTTAAATTCTTTTAATTTAAATTCTCCTCCCTCTTGTTATAATAAATTTCTATAAGTTGTACAGCCTTTTATTATATTCTTTTTCTTTTTCTGGCTTCCGAAGGTGAGATCTAAAGTGGTGTTTTTGTCTCCAATAAGTTGTATTTATCCCATATTCTATACAATTTTTTCCTAATTATGTGATTTGTAAATCCTTTGTGTACTTTCACCAAATAGGTGTACCAACCAAAAATATTATCATGACTTTCTAAATCTAAGATATGTGAATATGCGGATTCTCCAATGTGATCCATTCCTTCAACCAACAAAGACAAGATGCTTCATAATATAATCTCATATCCGGCAGATAACCTCTTTTGGAGAAAACTTATAGCTCAATCCATGGCCCCTACAGAATGAAGACTGCAGGACCCAGAGCTGGGAAGGACATTGGTCTGAAACCTTGGAGACCGGCTACCAGACAAAGTTAAGAGTGCTGAGCTTGAGAACGTACATGCAACGGTTTCATGTGTTCATATGAATTTACTAGGGGCTGATGCCCTGGCTTGCTCCACTTGCAAACCCCACCTACCCCTTTGCCAAATGCTCTTCCCTCATACCTGACCAAACCCTTCCCTTTACACCTCACCAATCCCCCCCACCATCTTCCTTTATGTATAAAGGAAGGCATGGCATTTTAATGTATTTTTAATCTTTGTTGGAAGGTGCCCAGAGTGGCTGGGGAAACCCAGCCAGATGGGTGGAGTACAAATAATAAATTAATATTATTATTATGGCAGCAGTATCAAAAAGGCCTCTTTCATGCAGGCCCTTATAAAGCCCCACCCTAGCAGAGCTGCAGCCAACCTTCCACACCAGATGGGTCTGCCGCTTTTAAATGTGGCAGTGAAATGAATCAGTGTCTGACCTGTAGGGCACCTGCTTCAAACCTTGCATTTTTCAGTCCCCTACTTTGCTAAGTACGACTAAGCCTTCTTTCTATCAAGAATATTTCCTGTTCTAAAAACAAACACATGTTCTTATTATTTTAATTGGAGGTGGGCATCTGGGGGCCCTTAATATCAAAGAGCAAGTGGGAAAGGAAAAAGGAGGGAAAGAGACAGAGAAAAAGCTGTCACCAAAGCTGAGAGAGGTAAAAGGGCTTGCACCAACTACTTTGGGCACAGTCCTCTCATCTTTCCTACAGCTTGCCCCACAAGGAAATGTGGTTCTCAACCATGTCCCCAATAACATGAAAAAAGCCTGTGATGGATCAGGCCAGTGATCTATTGTGTCCAGCATCCTGTTCTCACAGTGGCCAACCAGATGCCTGCGAGGAACTCACAAGCAGGATCTGAACACAAGACTACTTTCCCCGACTGCAGTTTCCAGCAACTGTTATTGGAAGCATTGCTGGGGACAAAGCATCACCATTATGCCTAGTAGCCACTCCTGCTTGTACTTGGAAGCTTCTTAGATGGGGCAAACCAGCACTCATGTGCTTGCTACCACCCTGCAGCCTTGACAATTCTGTTAGGTCCACATATTGGCCATCACAGCCTATTTTGCCATGCATCCCCAGCTTCCCGCCTTGTGCTTGCATCTCTGGTGTCAGAGGTGTAATTGAGGCTGAATATTTCTTTTGGAAGCCATCTGTGCCATTCCACCACCCTGCCCCACACGAGAGAGAGAGAGAGAGAGAGAGAGAGAGAGAGAGAGAGAGAGAGAGAGTCGCCTGCATTCATTTCCCACCTATAGGACACTGTGGGCTCTGCAGCAATGAAGTTGCCTTGGCAGTGATGTATTTACTACAATTACCTGCTCTCTTCCCAAAGGAGTGGGGGGTGGCAGGGAGGGGGGGAGAGACAGATGAATAATATGTTTTGAAGGTGTCATGCAGTGAAGGTAAGAGAAGAGCTCAAGCTTGAACTTATGAATAACTTATAGGCTCCTTCGCTTCATGCAGTCACTCCATTTGGGCTTATCTTTCTGATCGGCAGGAGGTGTAATTAAAAGAACAAAAGCCAGCATCTGTGTACAGTGAGCAGGGCTCCTCAGAGAGGAGAAGGAATGGTGTGTGTGCACGCATGAGAGAGCGAGAGGAGAGGTATGTCTTATTATACCCGGGATGCTCTGTGCATTTGAATCTGAGATCTTGCACACGCCTAAACATCTAACCCATCTATCTTTGTTGCATTTATATCCCACCGTTCCTCAAAGGAGCTCAAGGGTGGAGGACGTGGTTTCCCACCTCACCATTTTATCCTCAGAGCAACCCTGGGAGGTAGCTTAGGCTGGGAGACAGTGAATCACAGAATTGTAGACTTGGAAGGTACCCTGAGGTCATCTAGTTCAACCCCTTGGAAGCAAGAATGCAGAGGTGGGCCCATCGCTACCTGGTAAGTTTTGTGGCTGCATAGGGATTTGAAGCCAGATCATAGTCCAACGCTTTAGTCCAGGGTTTCCCAAACTTGGTTCTCCAACTGGACTACAACTCCCATCATGCCTAGCTAGCAGGACCAGTGGTCAGGGATGATGGGAACTGTAGTCCAAAAACAGCTGGAGACCCAAGCTTGGGAAACCCTGCTCTATACCACCCTGGCACTCACAACATTTACACCAGGAATGGGAGACCTGTGGCCCTCCAGATATCATTGGACTGCCACTTCCATCATTCCTGACCATGCTGGCTGGGGTAGGTGGAAGTTGCTTTCTGGAAGGCCACAGACACAAACTCCTGCAAGTCAAGATGTCCACCATCAGGAGAAAAGCTAATATGCTTTCCAATATGTACTGAAGGAGGACATCTGACCTGCTATGCTCTCCCTTACCCCTAAAAATATTTCTAGCAAGCCTCCTATTAACTGAGACTAACATGGATGTTCTATTAGTTCAATGTGTTATTGCTAGTATATAAATCCCTTAACAGCTTGGGACCAGTTTATCTGTGACATCACCTTACCCTGTATATGACCACTCAACAACTTCCATCTAAGGAACTGGGCACTGTTACAGGTTGCACATAATACCTATTTTGCACTGTTTAGTGTGGCAGCACCCAAACTTGGTACTCCCTTCCTACTGAAATCAGGGTACTTCAGTGTTATCTTTTTGGCACCTGCTTTGAGCATTTTTGTTTAAGCAAGTTGTGTCTAGACATATGGAACATTGGCATGTGTTTTTATCTGTTTTTAGCCTATCATTGTTTTTACTTATTTTCAAAGTGTTTAAAACCATTGCTTTTAACTGATAATTTTGTTTTATTCTTTTTCTAAACCACTTTTAGGTTGTTGAGGGGATATATATATATATATATATATATATATATATATATAGCCAAGCAGTATATACATTTTATGAACTAGCTAAATGATACATGCTAACAGACCAGCAAAACTTGGATGGGTGTGGCCAGTTGTCTGCAGCTGGTCGGCTTACATTTTTTTTACTGCTTCAGCTGGCCATTCCCCACTAAACCATCTCTGAGGGACCTCCGCATGGGAGCACCTACCACCAGGATCCAGCTCTGGAAAGCAAATGAGCAAGCAGTTGGTCTAAGATATTTTGCTGCCCCATGCTGATAGACAGCACCATCCACATATCAAAGCCCACTGGACTCACACATCAATCTTCCTCCAATGCTGAACCCAGGACAACCTGAGCTTCCTGGATAGTTCAGTTGGTAGAACATGAGACTCTTAATCTCAGGGTTGTGGGTTCAAGCACCATGTCAAGCAAGAAGATTCCTGCATTGCAAGAGGTTGGACTAGATGACTCTTCTGGTCCCTTCCAACTCTGCAATTCTATTATTCTTTCCCTGTCCCTGATAGCAACAAGCAAGCTTCAGGGGTGTAGGATTCTCCAGCAAACCACTACGATTTCCCACTTCCCCCAACATTGGCTGCTTGTCACACTCTGTCTAATGGTAGGGCCGGCTCCAGACACTGGACCTCAGAGACCCACAACTCTTCTAGCAATTGCAGCAAGTGTCTTGATTCTCGGCTTCCCTGCAACCAAATGGGAATGACCATGAGCTAATGCAGTTGCCGTGGTTTCATTGGGATGAAGACTGTGTGAGCTTGGAGTACGGAGCTGCAAATCGCCTCTTTTTATCATGCATTTGTTATTTAGATTTTGAACACATTCCATCACTAGGGAGCATCCTTTGAACACTGACTGGCTGCTCTGAGTGGGAAGGTGCCACAATGAGTGAGCCGAGGTGATGCTGAAACGGAGGCTGCAAACTTCCCCAGGTGCTAGCAGTTAAGAGACATCCCTCACCAGCAGGGCAGCTGCTTTGATTGAGAATTTCTGCACTGAAAATCTATGCCTGGCGCTTGCCAGCTTCTGCTTGCCTTGCTGTTAATTGAGGTAGATGAGCTTCTGCTTGGCTGGAATCTTCTGCATGCAAAACGGAAAGGACCAGCCAGCTTCCAGAATGATAACCAACAAAAACATTATAAATGATGGATATGTGCCTTCATGCCTTTTAAGGCTATCTGTGACTGAGGTGGGGAAATTCTTTTTCAACCCAAGGGCTACCTGCCCTTCTAGGCAACCTCCTAGGAGGCCACATGCTGCAGTGGGCAGAGCCAGAATGTGGGTGGAGCAACAAATGCTGATTTAGTCACACATCACTTTCTAGCCTCCGTCCAAGTAAGCAAAAAGCATTATCAGAGTTCAAGGACACCTTCCAGCAAGGCAGAAACACACAAGGAGGATGCAAAGCAGGGAAGGTGAGAGGTGGGGCCTGGGGGAAAGGGGTGTTCCTGGGGGGTGGGGTATGGTTCAGGAAGATAGCTGAGGGCCAGATAGACAGGTTTGGGGCAGTGGCATAGCGTGGGTTGCCAGTGCCCGGGCCTGTGTATTCAACTACCTAACGGCATCTACATCACCTAGGAAACCACAGCTGCAGCGATAAGAAGAATAATTCCATTCTATGGAAAGGTCACTTCCTGGTTCATATGGAGAAGCCGTTTTCAATGAAGCCAGCGAAGGAAGCATGCAGCTCTACTGAGGTGGCACTGGGCGTTGAAAGTTTGTGCCCCTAATAATTTTGTGCCCAGGGCAACCACCCCTGTGCCCCCATGCTACACCACTGGTTTGCTCTCTCTCTCTCTCTCTCTCTCTCTCTCTCTCTCTCTCTCTCACACACACACACACACACACACACATACACATACACATTTGCGCTCTCACTCTCTCTGTCTCTCTCTCTCTCTCTCTCTCACACACACACACACAGAGTCATGGGCCCTGCGGAGGTGTCCTGGAGGGAGTGGTCAGTTCAGGAGAAGTGAAAGGAGCTTGAGGAGCTGAAAAGGAAGGAAGGAAGGAAGGAAGGAAGGAAGGAAGGAAGGAAGGAAGGAAGGAAGATCTTTTCCTTACTCTGAGTAAGCTACCAAACTACATTAAGTTCTATGTGTGGTTATGGCTGTACTGTGATTCTGAGATACCTTGCTGGTTTTGCATCTGCTGTTGCTGCAAACCAGGATGAGGCACATGTGACAATATTTGTCATAAACTCCTTCTCTCTGGTGCCTCCATATCTCCTGGATGCAGCCCTTCAATCTGCACATTCCTATCAGCAAAGGCACACAGGTCTGTACGTGCGGAACAGATATTAGGCATTTACTGTGAGGTGTTCTGTTGAACACCACCTGCTGTTCAACATGAAAAGTTGATGTTCCACAAAGCCACGAGCGGAAGGCTCCAAAAGAACTGTTCCGGGACAGCAGGCAACATTACGTGCTTAGAAAGAGGGCTGGGCAAATTAGCAATACACAACACAGAACCTTAGGAAAAGAGGCTGCGAGCAACCTGTGCATTGTTACAGATCATTCCTGCTCTTTGGGACAAAGGATGTCTTCTTCTTCTTTAGCTTGTAGCTGCCACATGGGCACTGGCTACCAGGCCTAGTGGGCACTGCATTGCAGTCAAAGGGCAGAAAATGCACAGGTTGGGTCACAGCAATAGATAAACGATGGTGCTCAACAGCCATACTAACAGAAAAATAAAAACAAGACTAAAGCTGTGCTCTCCAGTTTCCATTTATATATTTTGCTTTTGTTTTTTTCTTTTTAAAAAAAGCTGTTTTGGAGCTGTAGAAACATTTCCTCAAAACATACAATTATTCGCCATTCTGCCACCCACATCATCTTGTTTGGCACTGATGTGTGCCCTTGTTGCTGGGTTTTTCTTCTCCCTCTCTCTGGATTAGTCATAGGCATGGTCCTAGACCATTCAGGACAGCATAGTGAATGGGATGATGTCGTAAAACTGCTGTCTCAATCAGAATGAATCAGTCTCATTGTATATATAAATGTACAATATATGTTTTATTGGTTTTGTATAAAACAAATATAACAATACATAAATAACACTCAAATCCCACTGAGGCAAAGTTCATGAGTTGTGAGTTCTTTGTTTCCGATATGAAAACATTGTTTATATAAAAGATTTGTTAATCCAGATTATCTTTTCGGAGTGATCTCTGTGTAGCAGGCAGTTTGTAATTATGTTCCTTCATTGCAGAAGATATCATAAATCTATACCAGTCCATATCAAGGCTATCATTTTGATTAGTATTTATATATGGCTTCATGCAGTCAGTAAATCCATCAGAGCAACAATCCATAGTTGTTGGCGTTAAGTTTAAAACATAATAGAAAAAAGGCCTTTCCAAATATTTTCAACACCCCAAATTATCATTATTAGTACATATTTATTTATAACTCACCTTTTTCCCTGAAAGGGACGTGGGTGGCGCTGTGGTCTAAACCACAGAGCCTTGGGCTTGCCGATCAGAAGGTCGGTGGTTCAAATCCCATGACGGAGTGAGCTCCCGTTGCTCGGTCCCTGCTCTTGCCAACCTAGCAGTTTGAAAGCACGTCAAAGTGCAAGTAGATAAATAGGTACTGCTCCGGTGGGAAGGTAAACAGCGTTTCTGTGCGCTGCTCTAGTTCACCAGAAGCAGCTTAGTCATGCTGGCCACATGACCCAGAAGCTGTCTGCAGACAAACACCAGCTCCCTCGGCCTATAGAGCGAGATGAGCGCCGCAACCCCAGAGTCGTCAGCAACTGGACCTAACAGTCAGGGGTACCTTAACCTTTACCTTTTTCCCTGAAAAGGACTCAAGGTGGCCTATGTATAAAGATATGAGCAGCTAAAACCATAGAGGAACAACTATAATTAAAAAGCAATTAAACATTGATAGAATTAAAACTATGTGTATGTGTGTGTTTTCACCTGCCAGAGGAAGGACAACAAGGAGGGAGCCAATCTAACTTCTTTAGGGAGGGAGTTCCAAAGTCTGGGAGCAGCCACTGAGAAGATCTACCAAGCCTGTGGTGGTCGTGGTGAGGGGTGGGGTGGAACTGAGACAAGGGCCTCCCGCAGAGATCTCATAACCTGGGCAGCTTTGTTTGAGGGAAGATAGTGTTATATAAAATAAATATAAGTAAACCTTTCTACAATAGACCAAGGTTTTCTTCACTCAACATGGAAAAATAGTGGCATTTTGGAGGTTTGGTGTAATCTACTGATTTGTTATTGCACTGGCTTCTTCAAAAACCTTCTTCCAAAATGGATCAGTGCGTAGGCAGTCTCACCACATATGGAAGCAAGCCTCCATTTTGGTGGACAAATTTATGGATGGATGCAGAGGTGGAGCTTTATGCTCTGGCACCGGGGGGGGGGGGGGAGGGCTGAGAGCAGACAGGGGCAGGGGCAGCCACGATGGCACCCCACCAGCATCGTGGTGCTGGGGGCGGTGTGCTCCCCCTGCCCCCCTCTTCCTCCGCCAGTGGATGGAGTTTTAAAGCATATTTATTTGGGAGTAAGCCTAACTGAAAGAAAGTTAGACAAGCATAAGAAATGATGCACATGGTCTTTAACATGCATGAATCTCTCTCCTGCCCTGAGGATGTGACACCCATCCTATTTAGGAGTGACAGAGAGAACATTTGTAGCCTTGGATTTGAACACAGAGGCAGAATTTGCTGAGTGCTTCACTAGATTTGCTGGATAGGAAGCAGACTGAAGAGTCTGTGGGGGACCATATTGTTGCTTTGGGGGATCTGAAGCAGAATTAGCAATTGTGCTTTGATTGTTCTGCCTGTTATTTGTTTTCACTGTGTTTTGCATGTATGCTCTCAAATAAAAGAAATATTACAAAGACACCACAGTTCGCTCTCAAGTGATCACATCCTAAAGAAATTAAACCCTGCAGCGCCGCTCCTGAACTTTTCATCACTTGGGGAAGTGGGGAACCCTTCCAGTTCCACTGCCTGATAATAATAATAAAAATGGGGAAATGAGGGCAAATGAAAATATATGAAATGCTTCTCAGAGTTAGTCACAGTTTGGTCCTGGCCAACCGGGGATCATACAGTCAAGGGTATGAGGTTACAATGCTACATAGCCAATCAGATCTGCCTATGTGGTGACATCACTGCAGGAAAGTGAACCCAATTGAGAGCAAGGGAAGACAATATAAATGAACAGGCAGGCAGAGCTGGAATGTTGTCTGGGAGTTTTTCTTGGAGGGTGGATGTTGTTGCTGTAATTGATGTTAATTTTACATATGGATCTTATGATTTATGTGGACATTTTTCAATTTGGTTGCATATTTTTTGATGTTTTGTTTATTGTTTATGACTAGTTTTGTTAGGTTTGTAGTTCTGTAATTTTATAGGTTGTCAGCCACCTTGCACATCCTTTGAACTTTGAAAAGGCAGCATAAAAATAAATAAATGATTGTTTTTTGCAGGACATGGCGAGTATTTTTTTAAAAAGCAAATCAGCCCTAATCAAAACAAAGTCAAGTGCTTCAGACTTACACAACTTGTGAACCATTAAATTTAATCCAGACCATCCTGCCAGGTGCTTGAGAATCCCCCTCCTACTATTTTGGACCTTTGGGTCCATTACATTCTTT
Organism: Podarcis raffonei; assembly: GCF_027172205.1. NCBI lineage: Eukaryota > Metazoa > Chordata > Lepidosauria > Squamata > Lacertidae > Podarcis > Podarcis raffonei. The sequence continues at coordinate 18,473,279 of NC_070616.1, forward strand.
TTCATGGGGTGTATTCACAAATACAAGCCTCTTACCTGCATTCCCAAGTGTGCCATGCCCCTGCTAGAGGATGCCTCCTGCAAGGAGGATCTGGAGCCCCCCCAAAAAAACCAGTGGCATCCCGGAGTGGTCCATGCCAATTATCAAGGAGAAGCCAGGGAACTTAGGGGAGGCTATCAGGGGTACCTCAGTGAAAGAGGGGAGCTCCTCCTCTTGAGGAGTCACAACCACCCCTGAACCACTGGACATAATGGTGACTTAAAAGGCAGGCCAGGACCCTCACGCTCGGGAGGTGTGCCTGTTTGCAGACAACAAGACAATTAAATTATCAGATTCTATCTGTCTTGACATTAACCCAGAAGTAACTGCAAGGGTGGCTGAGGTTCTTGTCAACGGTATCTCTTAGAGTGGCGAACGGCACTATTAGCAGAAAGAAATTCAAGTGAAAATCCTTGTTATCACATATTTTACATGGCTGTTTATTTGTGTGTGTGTGTGTGTGTGTGTGTGTGTGGATGTTTTATGATAGCCTGTACTTGTACTGCCTAATAAAGGTTTGGCAAAGTAAGTACAAAAAGGATTCCTCATGAGTAGGGCCTTCCTCACATGAGAAGGACATCTTCCAGAAGCCTCTAAGGAGCTTCAGCTGAACACTGGGTGTTCTTGCTTACACCAACACAGTCTTGTGTTTGGAATGCCTTCTGAGCAACATTTGGACTGCTTTTGCACCTGCCTGCACTGTTGCTCTCTATTTGCCCAGGCTTTGGCCTGCTTCTCAACTCTGCTGTAGAACCTATCCCTCCTTGGGCATGCTTGAGGCAGGATAAAATGATACAGTCCAGGAAACAAACAGCCACAAGCTCCTGCTGACTATATAAACTGACCCAACACCCATATCTCTCCATTTGGGCATCATACAGAAGCAGTGACTGAGGATATCACGAGCTGTTCTTGATCTCTGAGTGCTAAATTTCAGGAAGAAACGATAGCCCTTTCTCCTATCTTATTAGGTTCCCAAATGGATGTCATTTATATGTTGCAGAGGAGCAGCAGATCTAGGCAAGAGGGCACAAAATAAAGCAATCCCCTGTTATCTTATGCCTTCTGTTCATTCATATTCCTTTAGCGAGCCTTGCTCTCCCCATCTGATACAGGAGGAACTACATACACTTGTCGGCTGATTTTAGCTTTCCTAGGTGTATTGTTTACATGATAGGACTTTGCTGGTTTTAAACCTGCAGATAACGGGAAATTGCTCATTTCCCATGGTGCTTGTACCATGGTTGTTTTAGCGCTCACCAAAGTTGGCAGTGCACTAAGCTTAGCGGTGAGGGGACAGAGTCAGAACCCTGATCCAAAATGCTGTTGGTCTTCAGCTGATGGATCATACATCACTGAGGGCAATCTATACCAGCAGCACCATGCCTGGATTGCTCAGCTGGTTAGTGCAGGATGCTGATAATGCTAAGGTTGCACATTTGATCCCATATGAGACAGCTGAATATTCTCTGATTCTTAGGGTCCCTTCCAGCTCTTCAGTTTTATGATTCTGTGAAGGAGAAGGGTTTTTACCTTAGTGGGAGAGCATCCAATTTGCTTGCAGATGGTCCTAAATTCCTTCCCTTGTAGGGCTGGGAGCGTGCCTTTCTGAAACCTTAGAAAGCTGCTGCCAGTCTTGAGCTAAATGGACCAACGATCTGTCAATAAGGCAGCTTCCTGTATTCCCATGACACCATCTTTCTATCTATTCTGCCCCCCTGCCCAAAAAAGAGAGAGACAGAGACTTTCCTAAACCAGGGCTGGGGAACCTGCAGCTCTCCAAATGTGGTTGGATTCAATCTCCAACCAACCTCAGCCAACATGACCAGTGACCAGGGATGATAGGAGACCACAAATTTCCCAGTCCTAAGCTAAGTCATGAGGTGGGTTAGGGTCCTTGTCCCCCATAGCATGACTTCTCGGTGTCCATAGCAGCTGCATCTCAGCCAGATATTCATCAGGTAGCTACTCTTGAAATGGAAGGGATGCCTGATTTCTGTGGTCAGCTGCAGAGCTTTTTTGTATTCCATTCACTACAGACTCATTCTCCTGCAACCTGGTCCAGGCCCTTTAGAGCAATAGCACCAGCCTCGTGAAGCACATTACCATCTGAGATTACAGGCTCTGACAGTCTGTAAGTATTCTTGGATGCTTAAAAGCTTTCGTTTCTTGCAGGTTTTTCCAGATAGGTGAACCTCTCATTGCCTGTATGGCGACAACAGCATTTTGATGTTTTTAATGGAAGCCGTGTTTGCTCTGTTTTATTGAATTTTTACCTGTAGGCTGCTATGATATTTCATACGATTAGTGCTTTATAAATGACCAGAATAAATAAACTGTAGTGACAGGGAAAGTGCTAAAATAGCATTTGATGAATACTACTGTGGCTCACAGGAACCCTGTCTCCCCATAGTCGGCTGTCTTAGCCCTGTATTAATTCTTGGTGCTTGGATGGCCAGATGCAAAAACGGTTGAGGCTTGTGCACCAGTAATAGCTGGGCAGATGCGGAAATTTCATGTATTTTTTTAGCAGGCAGGTGTAACAAGCATCCAGCCACTCTGGAAAGCACCTTGATGAGGTGGTGGGAGATGCTTGATTTTAAAAGCATGCTAGATATTTAATCCCACCTCCCCACCACTAACAATTTTGAGTCCGGGGCAACCGCCTCTGTACCCCCACAAGCAATGTTACTGCCCCTTACTCTCAGAAATCCTGTGTTCCTTGTGCATACGAAAGGGCAGGGATTTCCCCTCCTTAGGTATTGTTGTGGGACTCCAACTCCCATCAGCCCCATCAACTAGCATGGCCAATGTTTAGGGGCGATGGGAGTTGTAGCCCATTAACAGCTGGAGGGTTAAAGGTGAGTTGTTCCTGCTAGAGGGTTTTCAAGACTCAACTATTTTGTTTTGCATTGAGTAGCTAGATGGATACGGTGGTTAAAGGAGGAGGGTTTTTCTTGAAAAACTTGGCATCTGTATGGTAATTTGTTGATTACTGTGGTTTTTTAAGAAAATCAAGTTTAGATTAGAATATACAAATGCGTTTTAATATTGTACAATCAGGTGGCCACTCTCTTTAATGCCCCTTGACTGCAGCATGGTTTATCCTAAATCAGGGTGTCTTACAGCCTTAAAAAATAAAATTAAAAAGAAATGGCCCCACTGCTGTGCCTTTAAGAGAGCTTTGACCAGGAGACAAAAGGATGGTGGAAGCTTCACCTGATTAATGTCTGCAAAAGTCAGCAGCTGTACAGCCTGGTTCTATTTGTGTTGACTCCAAAGGAAGTTAACTGCTTTTGAAACCTGGGGTTGCTTTGAGCATTACATATAAACAAACCAGTGTTTAAGGAGACAAGCAACACCTGCTAACATCCCCCCTTTTTGCATTTGTGGACAAGTTGGGCCCACTTCATCAGATGCATGGAATGCAACCCTCTGTTTCAAGATATAGATTAATATATGGTGGTAAGGGATTAGAAAGCAATGAGGCCAGAGGCCAAAACAATGCTTAAAATATATTATGGCTAATGGCAACTCAGGCAGAGTGAATATAAAATTAGCATGGTGATCGTTTACACCAGCAGTGATAGATTAAAAAAAAAAGCAGGAGCCACAGGCGCTTATAGGAAGTCAAGACCATGGGCCCCTCTAGTTCAGTATTGTCTACACGGGCAGGCAGCTGCTCTCCTGGGTTTCAAGACGGGTGGTGCAATCCCAGGCCTTGCAGAATATACCAAGGACCTTCTGAACTCAAAACAGATGCTTTGCCACTGAACAACCACCCTCTCCACTTAGTGTACGTCTGGACCCCAAAGCAAGTTGGGAGCAAGCCAGGACTGATCCCATACATTGTATGGAGGATAAGAGTTACAGACTTGCAATAAATAAATCAAATCCAAAAATCAAATCTGTCTGGCGACCATTCCGGAGTCTCCTTGATTCGGAGTCACTCCGGCTGCTGCTGCTGCTGCCGCCGCCGCTCTCAATCAAACGCCCAGCCCCCGCACCCCGCGCGCGCGCCTCGTGGGCTCTTTAACACTCCTGGCAGCGGCGCGCGAGGTTGCGGGGCTGCCGCTTTGTCAATCCCTGGATGCGAACCAATGAGTGCGCCGCGTAGGAGGGCTGTCCGCAATCCCCTATCTTGGAGCGGGTCTCGGTGCCAGACCACGAGTGGAGATAATTATTGGGAAGGAGTCTCGCTCTCGCTCCGCTTTGGGCTGCAAGCAAGCAGGCAGGCAGGCGCTGGATTGTGTGGCTTTCTCTCCCCTGCGCCTCTCCATTCCGTCCGTAATAATCATCGTCGCAGAAGCAAGCTCTGGTCTGTCTGTCTCTCTCCGCAAGCTCAAGAGGGGATCGGACAGGGGAGGGGGGGAAAAGAAGCAGCTGAAATCGACAAGCCCGGAGCGCGATAGCTCTTACAAAACCTCGGTCCCCGAGCATGACTGGACTTCTGGCGAAAATGCACACCCCTCTCTTTTGGGCGGTCTTGGCCGGGATGGCCTCGCTGTTCTTCTTCCAAGGTAAGGAGACGACTTCAGATTTTTGCACCGCGGGTTCGAATTCTGGTTCTCGCCTCCCCTTGGCTGGCTTCCTTCTGCTGCAAGGGAGAAGAAGCAGGGATGTTTGGAAGACCACCCCCTCCTTTCCCACAGATGCTTTCTCTCCCCCTTTTTCTTCTTATTCTCTTCAACCCCCCCCCCCTTCCCGGTTTTGCAAAATAGATTATCGATCCGATTCTCGCAGCTGCTGGCGGAGCCGCGCCGGGTGCGCAATTTGTGGCTTGTGTGTTGATGGCTTAATTTGCTTGTGCGTTTGGATTAGTCGTGATTCCGGAGCGTGTGAGGCTCTCTCTCTTACTCTCCCATTCTCCGAGCCTCCCCTACCCCCGTCGCGTTTCTCCGATAGAGATCAGCGCCGGTACGATGCAAACAAATGTTTAAAAAAGGCATGTGATCGAGTTGTCAATTTGAGCAAGCTCTCGAGACGCCCATTGGTCTTCTTCCTTCTCTTCTGGATGGGATCTTCTTTAAGAGGCGGAAGGGATGAGAAACTTCAGCGGACAAACTTCTGCGGTTACTAAGTGGAAGAGGAAAGGGTTGTTAGGGGAGGGAGACGGGGAAAGCAAGGGCTGAGAAATGGCCAGAATTATATCCCCCCTTTCCTTCTGGGTCGCTGCCTTTCCTTCCAAAAACCTTCTCAAAAGCTGCCGCCGTTCTGTGTAAAGCAAATGGTGGATATTTGGGGTGGGTAGAAGAGAGGGGGACAAATAACTTCAGTAGTAATGGGGTGTGCAAGCTTTTATGTGTGGGTGTTGCTAAGCATTCAGGGGCACCGTAATAAGAGAGATAAACTTCTTTTCTCTGTTTTATTGGGTTGCCAAAGCTACAGTGAGAAGGATGGATACAGGGAACGCACGCCCAACCCTGTCTCTATGGAGGGTTGAGGAAGTGTTCTTGTGAGGGAGCCAAGCCTTCTCCAGCTGCTGTTGATTTCCCTTTTCGCGTCTCCTTGTTTTGGCTTTGATTTCTCTCCACTACTGTTAAGATGGTGCGACTTTGTTGCTGCTGAGTAGGATCTCCCCTTCAGCAATGCGTGTTCCATCGCACCCCCTTCTGCTTTTAAGGAAGATGGGAGGGGGGTGCTTCTGAGGTGTAGACTGAAAGGCATTTACTACAGAGAGTGCTCCTCTCTCTCTCTACCCCCCCTTGTTCAGCCACCAGATGCTGAAGATCCTCCTGCATCTTTAATAGTCAGGTCAAAGAGGGGAGTTTGGGCAGCCGCAGCTGTGTCACGCAAGGTATACCCACCTAAATCCTCTCTTGGACACAGCTGCTAAAGAAGCCATGTCCACTTCAGTTGCTGGTGGCGACACCCTAAGCACTGGTCAGTTGGCCTCTGAGATACGAAACACCCCCAGACGCCCTGTCATATTTGGCTGGACTTGCAAACAGAACTGTCTCTCTAGTCGCTTAAATGGGCTGCAAAAAGCCAGGCTTGGATCAAGGGTAGGCTTGAGAGATGTCCCTTGATGCTTCTCTGCCCCTCCAAGAGGCTTTCAGCCTCCTTCTGCCGGCTGAGGCCTTTCCATAAACTTGATTAAATACTTTCCTCGTAATCCTCCCTGACCCCTCTAGCTGAGGTCAATAGACTTGACGGAGACGTAATTCACTTCCGTTTGGAGCCAGCCAGAGACCCCCGGGATAGAAGGGTGCTAGTGGGGAGAGAAGTGGCTTCGAGGAAAGCAGGGTGGTGCACATAAGGCAACTCCACGGGGATGGGCTGGCAGCTAGGTGTGGGAGGCAGGGAGACAGATGTGCACAGAGCTGGGGCATGTCTGTGCATTTCATTGGTGGGGGTAGGACGGACGGACGGACCCATGTTTCTGCCTTGCAAAGATGTCAGTTTGTGTTTGTTTCTGCACAACCATCTGGAGATGCCGGCACAAGCTGTTCTTTCCACAAGAGGCTTGTGCTTTTAGAAGAAAGGTGTTGCGTTTCTGCAGATCATCTGGGGTATGATCCTCAGTGGTCAGAAAGTGTCTGTCTTGTGTTGAAGTGGAGCTTACTCCTGTGCCAGAAAGGTTTCTTGAATCACAAAGCTGTTCGCCCTCTTGTTCTTGCCTGGGACTTGTACCCTGGGAAAGCTGTTGCAAGAATTGCACACAATACATTGGTCTTGCAGAGTGGTTGAAAGGGACTTTGGACATTCCCCCTCCGTAGCTTGGTGCTAGGGCAGCAGAAGGTTGCAGGTTCGATCCCTGGTATCTTCAGGTTAGGATTGCAAGAGCCTCTGTTCTGAAGCCCTGAATGCTGCCAGCTAGTGTTAACAATACCGAGTTAGATGGACCAGTAGTCTGATTGACTATAAGGCAGCTTCCCATGTGGTTTATAAAGACAGGTGCTCATTTTAGTATTTCACTTCCATGTATCTAAAAGTTCATGTGTGTAGATTTATCCCCACATAGGAGCCCAGGAATCTGCCTAGTACTGAATCATAACATTGGTTCAAGCAACTTATAGGAGTATAGCATCTAGATCAAGGGAAGTAATAGTGCCACTGTATTCTGCTCTGGTCAGACCTCACCTGGAGTACTGTGTCCAGTTCTGGGCACCACAGTTCAAGAAGGACACTGACAAACTGGAACGTGTCCAGAGGAGGGCAACCAAAATGGTCAAAGGCCTGGAAACGATGCCTTATGAGGAACGGCTAAGGGAGCTGCGCATGTTTAGCCTGGAGAAGAGGAGGTTAAGGGGTGATATGATAGCCATGTTCAAATATATAAAAGGATGTCACATAGAGGAGGGAGAAAGGTTGTTTTCTGCTGCTCCAGAGAAGCGGACACGGAGCAATGTTTCCAATGGTGTTTCCTGCTTGGCAGGGGGTTGGACTCGATGGCCCTTATGGTCTCTTCCAACTCCATGATTCTATGATTCTAACTTGGTTTTGTCTACACTGCCTGGCAGTAGCACTCCAGGGTTTCAGAATTAAGACATTCCCACGCCTTCTTTAAGATGCTGGGGATTATATCTAGTAGGCAACTAGAAGCTTATGGAAAATTCCCAGGCAGGACTCAAGAGCAACAGCATTCTGCCTGCTCTTAATTTCCAGGAACTGGCACTCAGAGGCAAGGGACAGCCTGTCAAGCAGAAGCTTTACTATTGAGCTGCAGCCCTCCCACTTTCTTTTTCTGAGTTTCTCAGCCTGGCAACCCAAACTCACCCCCATCACCATGAGACGATAGATGTTTGGACTGGAGTTATGTGCACAAATGGCTTCTTGAAATTCTGGCCGGGAAACTGGGTTGGGGGGACAGCAGCTGTTTTGCTGAATTTCTCCAGGGGGAAGAGAGCTTCTCCAGCAGTTTCTGTGGAGTGGGGCTTAACACTAGCAGTTTCCCCCACCCCATAAGTGTCATCTGCCCATCACTGCAAGCCATAGCAGTGTTGCCTACCTGCCATCATTTGGCATTTTCCAAAACTGCCCTGATCTAGTGTGATTCTGGGGCATTGTAGGAAAAGTGAGTGACTGATAACAAACACATATATAAGTTGGTCTTTTTTCTAGGGAGTGCAGATGTGGTGGGCAAATCACTTTTTTTTCTCTCAGCCAAAATGTCTTCTGGCTTGGACTGTACTATCACAGTGCAGTTACTCTCTTGAATGTTCACTTGTATAAAAAGCTCCCTGCAGGCCGAAAGCCAGCACATCTAGGAGAAAGGTTTAGGGTAGCTTCTCCTTTTTTTCTCCTTGATGTGCTGGCTTTTTACAAGCAGGGAGTTTAATGTTTAAGACTTCCAGACTGGATCTGCCCATACAATTGCAACCTCATTCTCCATATTAGTTCAGTGGCTTATCAAGTTTTGTGCTTTCTTCAACTTTCCTCTCCTTCCCTGCACCCTTAATGCCATTAGGCCTTTTCTGGGCACACCAGAGTCCTTGTTCATTACCTGCCATGATTTGTCAACTTATTTTTTTGTGGGAATTCTTCCTAGTGGTTTCTACCCCGCTGCAAATGTTCTGCCCCCTGCAGCCACAAAGGAGGCACACTCCTCAGGACAGCCCCCAGCTGAAGTTCAGGGGTTCTAAATTCTGAGCTACGCTGATGGTAGTTGGGTAGCTGGCTTATGGTACATATCCCATACTTTTCTGCGTATACAACACCCCCAGGTATAAGACTATTTTGGGGGACTCAAATTTAAGAAAATGGGAGGAGATGGCACAGAGGAGTTGAGCTTTTTTGGGGGGGAATTAACCAGGATTATTGCGCTTTTTTAAAGGGGTGATGGCTGAAAATCGCTCACCAGCACATGTCACAAAATTCGCCTCCCGCCTGTCCCACTACCGGCAGAAGCTGCCAGTCACCCGCCCAACTGCTGCAGCATCAGCCAGTCAACACCAACCATTGACGCAACAACAAATAACACTCACAGTAGTAGCTGACAGTCACGGCAGCAACCAATTAAACGCCCACCCTAAGCACTATCCATGTATAAGACGACGACCCCCACTTTTTAGCATGATTTTTTAAAGAAAAAAACATAGTTTTATACACGGAAAAGTACAGCATATGCCGCAGATACCTCCAAAAGTTGAACTGGTTTTAGACATTTGCCATTACTTTGTGATCACCTTTTTGTGTTCTGACAGTCTTTCCTCTTCAAATGCAGCCTGTGAAATTTGCCCATGAAATTTTTGCCACTTCAGAACTGACCCATCCCCCTTCAAAAAAGTATGGGCTCCTTTAAGTCCCTTTGAATCCCTTTGTCTATATATTTTTGAAAGAGGGTAGGGAGTACAAAGATGACTTCAACCATCTCATTTCTCCTATGGTTTTGTCCTTTGATTCTGGACAATCCATATGTCTTGTGTAGTGGGGGTCCTTTGAGCCTGCACACTCTGATGACACAGAGAATTCACTGCACCTATTGGGTCTCTTTGGTGCCTTACAGCAAAGGAAGGCTTAGCAATAGGCAATCTGCCTTTCAAGGAAGCTTGCTTGCTATCCTTGATGCTCTCATTCAGTAATCTTGGATAAGCATCTGGGAAATGCAGACATTCTAGGAAATGTTGTAGCTTAGCAGCAGAACACATGCAGAAAAGTCCCCATTTCAATCCCCGACCTCTGCAGGTGGGGAAAAGACCCCTGTCTGGAGACCTTCTGTCAGTCAGTTCAAAACCAGGGGTGGGCAGGTTTCCTGCTTGCATGAATTTCTTCATGTTTTCTTCCCCTAGAACAATAATATCTAGCAGCCAGCTGCAAAATAATTTCTCAGCCAGGTGGACATACTCATAAGAATTAAGAGTGCCTTGGGCCCAGGAATTCATTATTAGTATCACAACTAAGCTCTTGCAAGTCCTTTCATACACAAACCTCCTTTTGCAGAAGTAGCAAGAACGCTTTCTCCTTTAAAGTAATTTTCTTTCCCAGCAAACTAGTGTTTGTGTGTGTGGTAGCTACTGCTGTTTGATAAGCAATACAGAGGCAGGATCTCTTGTGGATATACAAGAGTCACCCAGTGCTCTACCACAAGATCCCGATTTACCTTTTATCCATCCCAGATCTAGACAATAATGAGCTAGATTGACCAGTGGCCTGACTCTGTGTGGCAGCAGCTTATGTTCCTTCCACGTACCCTTTGAAGACAAGTAGGCTTGATGAAAACTGGCCTTAATTCTGACCACTTCATGTCATGGATGCAGGATCTAAAAGACAATACACCATTATTTAGGAAATGGAACAGTTAGGGTTATCTCCTCGTTTTGCAAAGAGTGAGTGCTATTCATTGCTAACCCTACTCAAAGAAGACCCAGTGCAGTTAATGGACATGTCTAACTTGGGTTCATTCATTTCACTGGGTCTATGCCCCATAGTCTTCTTTTTTTTAAAAAAGATCTGCAGCTGGTCTCTAGCCTTGCATTCTACTCCCTTAACGTCTGAATTTGCTCCCTCTGTGTCTTAATTTAGCTTGAGCAGGATGGTGCCCTTTCTGTGCAGCTCAGCCATAACAGTGTACAAAGGCACTTAGTTGTCTTTCCCCTTTAGTGAATGCAGATAAGAACTTCAAAAGTTTTTTACATCCATGGAATCAGACAACTAGACATGGGCCATCTGGATTAGCCGAATGTTACAAGAAAGAACTTCCAAGCAAATAATTTAACGAAGCTGCAATTTGCCTGCTTAGCAACAAGGCTTTTTAATGATGACTTTCAAATATTCTTAGTCCTGGTTACGAAGAACTTGGAGGCAGTGGAGGCTGGTCCATAAAGGCAAATATCAGTCTGCCCTCAGCTACCCCCAACCTCCCTGTCCCTCCCCCCTTTTTTCGTGGGCATCGCCTGCCAGCTTCCTCTTCCTTAGTCTCAGGGCTGCCCTTGTAGAACTTGGTAGCCAGGAGGATGGGGGCAGAATTAGAATGAGTTGGCTCCACCTGCAATTGGCTCTGGCACCACCTGCTGTTGCCTTGCCTGTCTTGGGCACCCGCTGCATTTCCACACAGACTGGCAGCAGCTCTCCAGGGTTCAAGGCACAGTGGTCTCTCCCAGCCCTTCCTGGGACTGAACCTGGGACTTCCTGGGACCAGGTTCTCTACCACTGCAAGACAGAGAATTCTCCATGTTCGAGTGCTTTGATTGGAGGCATGGGATGAGTTCCAGAAGGCATTGGTCCCCCAGCAAGCAGGTGTTTACTTATAACAGATCCTGATAGGGAGGGGTGCAGGGAGCCAGACCTTCCTGTCCCAAACTTCACAGGGAGTGCATTGGCTGTTATTTTTGCATTCCTCTCTCCCCTCCCCACCAGCAATCATTTTGCCACCTCTTAGAAGGATTTGTTCCCTTTTAATGCTTTCTGATCAGTTTTGTTTGGCTATAGCCTTTTGTTCCTCTGCCTGGTATCTCATTTACTGCTTCTGGTAATCTCCCTGCTCACTCGCTTGCTCTTTCTCTCCTAGCATAAAGCAAAGTTTCTTGAAAAGGGGGAAGCGAGGGGATGACTTGCTGCTGGTGCCTCATGTAGTCAGCCTGACAATTTAAGACGCGGCGCAGCAGGCAAAGCTCACTCTCTTTTTCGTTGCCAATTTGAGTATCTTGCGGCATCTGATTTTTTTTGAGAGAGCAACTTCTTTTTGTTTCGCAGGCAGAGAGCCCATGCGGATAGCAAAACAGGAGCAGATTGCATCTCCCAATTTTTATCCTCTCCCCTTCTGCTCTTCCACCCACTGGAGCAGTGGCATAACTTTGCACCCTGTCAAGAGATTTTTTTTTTCAGTTGAGATCAGATCATAGATCAAATCTGACTTTTTTTAAAAAAATTACAAGCTACGATCACACATGTGAAATCGTCAAGTTTTGTTTTTTTAAAAAATGGTGCGAGTTAGCAATGTTTTTATTTCTTACTGACTTCACGAAGTGTTGTGGGACGTGCTAGGGTTGTCCACAGAATCTTGTATCTGTGGCATTTAAAAACAACTTAGATCTGTGGATGAATCACTCTGTACTCCCTCCATGTCACTCTGTACTAAAGGGGTTCTGAGCTGCTTTGTATAAATTGAAGTTCTGCCCCCTTTCACTGTAATGGGGAAGCTGAACTTGGTGACCACTTTTTCATGCAAGGCACCCTTAAAGCTGGTTGCAGCACAGCTGCTCACGGGAGTGAAGCCTTGCTGGCATTTAACACCTGTGCGTAGTTGTCTACACTGCTTGCCAGTTTGCTTCTGGGCCAAGTTCAGGGTTTTTAATATTAGTATATAAAGCTTGGGATCAGTTTACCTATGAGCTCACCTTACCCTACATGTGCCCACTGGACCACTTTGATTGGCAGAACTGGAACTACTACAGGTAGTAGCCTCTCTGCATTTGTACGGATTCATTTCGTGTGGCATCTCCTGCACTTTGGAACTCCCTGCCTGTTGAGATCAAGCAAATGCCTTCACTGCACTCATTTCAGTGCCTGCTAGGTAAGCCTACCCAGATGCATAGAAAGTTGAGGTAGTTTCAATCTGTTTTAGTATCTTAACTTTCGCATGTTTTCAAGCAGGGTTGTAATTTCTTCTTGATTTTACTATTTTATCTTTTTGTGGAAAGCTTTGAGGTTTTTTTTTTTTTGCAATCAAGTGGTTTATAAATTTTATGAAATAGCTAATTAAATAAATAATACACTTTTAAAAGAAAGCCTAGCACTTTATCCTTGTCTGTCAGAATTGGATCCACTTTGCAGGGATGGTCACCCCTTCTGAGTGTTTGAACACTGCCAGATTGCTGCAGTGGTTTTCCCTGAAAGACGAATATTACCATTTTGTCATTGTTGTTGTTGATGATGATAATAATAATAATTTTACTATTTATACCCCGCCCATCTCCAGCCACTCTGAGTTGCTTAGAGCATATCTAAAAAACATAATAAAAACATCAAGCATTAAAAGCCTCCTGATATAGGGCTGCCTTCAGATGTCTTCTGAAAGTTTTGTAATTCTTTATCTCCCTGACATCTGAAGGGAAGGCATTCCACAGGGAGGGCACCACCACTGAGAAGGCCCCCTGCCTGGTTCCCTGTAACTTTGCTTCTTGCAGTGAGGAAACTAGCAGAAGCCACTTGGAGGAGAACCTCGGAGGACCTTGGTGTCCAGGCTGAGCGATGGGGGTGGTGACGCTCCTTCAGGTATACTGATGCAATAGTACTCGTGGGGGAAGGGGGTCAGGAGCAAAACGCCATTCCCAGCATGGTCACTGTTACCTCAAGGGTGATTGCTGAGGGATGGGCTTCTTCCACCATCACCTCCCCACATATCTAAGATATGTAGGGTAGAATCCAACTTAGGACATACACAGGGAACGAGATCCACTCTTGCAATGAAGCTCATCCACCCTCACCTCCTCCTGTTCCCTAGATCTGTTCTGGGTTTGTCCTTGCCCAGAGCAGATTTAGGAGATGTGGTGAGGGAAGAATGAAGGAGGTCCTGTTGCACGGGCAGAATGCATTCCATGCACACCACAACTTAGTTGAATCTTGCACACAGTCTCTTTTCATGGTGTGCATGTGTGTGTGTGGAAGGGAAGTTCTGGGTTGACTTGCACAATGGAAAGAATAGATCCCTATAAAAAAACCACCAGTTTTTAATCCCTACCTCCAATTCTCCGAATTTGATGGTTGAAATATGCTGTTCCTGACAACCTTGTATTTATGAACTCTGAGGCTATGTGGCTGTTCTAAATGTTTTGGATTTTTTAAAAAATGTACTATTTGCTGCTTTGTGTTTTGTCACTCTAGGCACCTATGGGAAGAAAAGTGGGATAGAAACTTAAAGCAGATAAAATAGAATAAATATTTGCTTGGCTTGACTTTGCACAAACGAGGTAACAATCCTCCCAGTCGTCTGCTGCCTAGGCATCTATCTGTGTCCTTATTGGCATATCTGCATCCTTACTGATGGCTTGCTCTGGCCACTACTCTTACAATATTGAGCATCTGCCTTTGTGACCAATACTTTCTGTTTGCTTTTGAAAACAAATTGATGCGCTGTTCCCGTAGTTCTTTATGGCTTGTAAGAATTCCTTTCTGACTTCTGTTTGCATTTCTTATATTACATATTTTGACATATCTTCATGTGGCCCAGATGCCCAGGATATGGCATAGAATCATAGAATTCTATGGAATTCTCAAGGACCACCTATTCCAACCCCCTGCAATACAGGAATGTTGATAAGGGTAGGATCTTAGACCTTAATGTCTGAAGTCAACAGAACAGGGGGCAAGCTCACCCTCCTCCCATTCCAGGGGTGTCCCTGAAGTTACCCCCTTCACTTCTATATCAGTGAGTGGTTTATAATCATTTGCTTCTGTGAGCACTGCCCCCCAATGTGTGTGCAATTGTAAACTTTGAAGGGTAAATGCATTTGGGGTTTTGCATACTGGTTTAGAAAGTGAAAATTAGGTAGGTTTGCATTAAAATGCAAACAGGATAAATTTCTCCCCAGTGCCTGGTTGCTCTAACCACTATCACTTGGGCAGGGTGGGGAGAACCTAAGTCTGAGTGACAGAACTCATGGAAAGCCATGATTTGCTTTCTGTTTGTAGATGAGAGATGAAATCAGTTGAGGGTGGTCCATTAGGGCAAATGGGTAGGCTTCCCGTAGGTCAGGAAAATTCCTGACATGTCCTGGTTTTTTGGTTTTTGGGTGTAAAAATGGTGCCGGGGGAATTTTGGAGGTCTCCTCCAAAAAGCTCAACAATTTGGGTTTCTCCCCCACCCCCCATCAGGAATTTTTGAAATATGGCAACCCTATGAGTGGGGAACTGCTCCACCAACCTCTACCAGCCCTCAGAGCCCCCACCTGTCTGCCTGCTTACAATCAGTCCTTGGTGTGGCACTGGCTACTAGCTCCACCACCACCACCTTAGGCCACATTCTCAGCCTAATCTTAAAGCACTATGGCACCACCTTTACCAGTCAAGGCTTTCCCTCAAGGAATTCTGGGAAGTGTAGTTCATTGTAGGTGCTGGGAGGTGTTGTTTAGTCATTTAGTCATGTCCGACTCTTCATGACCCCATGGACCAGAGCATGCCAGGCACTCCTGTCTTCCAGAGACTCCTATTCCCTTCCCTGAGCTACAGTTTTCAGAGTTTCCTGTGAAAGGGGGATTGATTATTACTCTTCTCTGGGAACTGCAGAGTGAGTGGTCTCCTAACAGCTCTCGGCATCCTCAACGAACTACGGCTCCCAGGATTCTTTGGGGGAAGTCATGGCTTTTTTTAAGTGGTCTCAGATTGCCTTAAGTGTATGATCTGAATGTGGCCTTAGTCTCAGCGTTGCCCTTGTAAGAACTCTGCAGGGAGGAGGATAGGGGGAAAGCTAGAATGAGTTGGCTCCACATGTCAGTGGCTCTGGCGCCACCTAGTGTTGGACCTCCCTGCCTTCCTCCCTACAAGTTCTAGTAGGCACCAGCCCCTGCTGTTCTAAATGGGGGCATATTCTGGTTTACAATCAGGCCCATGAGTCGCATCTCTCCATTGGCCTTCGGCAAGACAAATGTGATCTGATTACAGCTTGTTAACACAGAGTGAGAACCGTCAAAAGGCACATAGTGTTTTCCGAAGAGGCTGCGGTGTGTGTGTGGATGAGAGTTTGCACGCTTTCAGGCGTGCAGAGCAGTTGAATGCCACAGGCTTGCCAAGTTCCATCTCTCGGAAAAGACACATTCTAAACAAATTGCTGCAGTAGTTCAATCCCATTTTCCCCAGCATGTGGTGGTGTGTTGTGTTAAAATTATTGTCTTGGGTGAGATTTGGAGAGGGCGGAGGGAGAGAAGAGAATGAGCTCCCTTTGGCTTCTCCTTGGTGTGTGGATGATGGCACCGATGAATGTGTATTTAAACAAATATATTGACTTCTTTCTGCTAATATCAAGATTTATTGTCCCTTGCAGAAAATAATAATAGCCTTGACTTCAGTGGGGTCAATATTTACTACTAGGCTCGATAAAATCGTTATTATTCACCTCGGCAGCCGCCAATCGGTGCCTAATAAATAATAATAGTTATAACTGATGTTTACAATCTTAGACATCCCAATTACATTGTCTGCATGCCTGGTGCATTCTGCTTGCTTTATTGCCCTGATCCAGGGATATACATGGCAAGTTTCATAAAGCCTTGTTCTGGTTTTCCTGAACTGTATCTTTTACCCCAACCACCTTGCCTGATGCTTCTTGCAATGAAAGGTGGAACTATTCTTTAAAAAAATTAAAAATAAAATAAAAATTACAGTTCTATCTCACCCTCCCACCAAGGTGCTCAAGGTTGTGCACATGGTCCCCCCCCCCAAAAAAAAGAATCTCTCAATTTTACCTTGAGATAGGTTAGAGGTGGTGACTGGCCCAAGATCACCCAGGGAGCTTCATGGCTGAGCGGGGATTTGAACTCTGATCTCCCAGGTCCTAGCCTGACACTCTAACCACTATACCACACTAGGGCTGGATCTAGACCAGGCATAGGCAAACTCCAGTCCTACAGATGCTTGGGACTACTATTCCCATCATCCCTGACCACTGGTCCTGTTAGCTAGGGATGATGGCAATTGTAGTCCCAAACATCTGGAGGGCTGGAGTTTGCCTATGCCTGATCTAGACACTTCAATGAAGCCTTTCAGTTAAACGCATTGCAAACTTTGCATGAGAAATCAGGTTAGAAAAAACGGAACTCCACAGCACCATCTAGTGTTACAGTGTTAGAATGCATAAACAATGCATATAAAGCATTTTTTTCTTTGCCAATGTAGCTGAGTCGCAGCTCTCAGCTAGTTAAAAAAGCCATGATTTGAGATGAGGGCAACCTGTAGCTCAGGAGTCTTGTGAAGGAGCTGAGGCCTATGTTCATACCCTGTGAAGACACACAGACACACACACAGAGATACACAGACACACACACAGAGCAAGAGAGCGAGAGCGCACAATTGTATTTCAGTACAGGGAAATATATGGAATGCTATACACGGAGTGCACAGTTCAGCTTGCTGAGAATCCCGGTCTTCCTTTTTGTGTTTTAAACAGAGAAACCGCAAGCTTCTAGTCCTTATGACTGCAAAGATACAAAACACAGTGGTGGAGTTGTTGTTAGGTGTGTGGGCATTTCTACACCGGGTGGGGTGGGAATCTCAATATATTGTTGGACTCCCAACTCCCAACAGCATTGACAACAGTCAGAGTCATAGCCCAGCAATAATCTGGTTTTCCCTTTCCTGGTTTATACTGAGTGGCACGTACATTCCAGTTAAAACGGCACTCTTGTCTTGCATTCATATTATCTGCATACTTATTTTTCAGCCATGTGCATAGGACTCAAAGGAGGCTTTTGCTGTTGTCATTGGAAACATTCCCTAAATATGTCTCTGCATCAGCCAAGTTCGTGTTTCTCCATAGCATTGGTTGACTGGAGTAGCTTCTTGAGAAGCCAGCCTGCCACAGTCCCTGATGGTAACACCGTGTCCCATGGACGCAACATTCCCTTTGATTCCTCCTCTGCGTCTCTCTTGGATCCTGGCATCTCTTGCTTGTGTCTCATTTTTGGGGGGCGTGTGTGTCGTCTTGCATTTTCCAGGGAGTTGCGTGGTGCTTTTGATTCTTGGTGAGCCAAGGCTTCTAAGCAGCTGGCCTGGGGTTCTGCCCACCTCTTCTACCCCCTTGGCTGCGTTGGCTTCTAAAAACAACCTTTGCCCACAAAAACTTTTTTATTGTATGTTATTTTCTTGTTTTGAGGACTGGGGGTGGGAATGACAACTTGACAGATTTAGGTCAAAACCAGCAGGGTCTGCCGTGTTCCATGCTGACTTGCCTTTAAAAAAGCAGGAAGAGAAAAGTAGATCAACCTAATTCCCAAGATCCCAAGGCGAGGCCTGGCACTCTGCCGTCTGTTGCCAACCGGAGGTGGTAGAGGGGATGCAATAAAATGTGATAAGCTGGAGATGGGGGCCCTGAGGTCAAGCCACAGAGGGGAGCACTTCAGCACAACTATTTTTGGTGTTTCTGGTTTTTTTTTAGTTGCCAAATGGCTAGGGGTTTGCTGCGGGCAATTTTTTCTTGCAGGCTCTTAGCACTGCTTAGTAGTAGCATGGTGGCATGGATTTGTCTCAGCTAGGAAGATGTTCATGAGCCAGGAGAGTAAGCAAGGACCTGGGAGGAAAAAATGCACTGCAATGTTGGCTAAATCAACCGTTATTTTCCTGTCATTTTTGGCTAGGCCGCATCCCTGCTAACATTTTAAAAGCCCCACAATACTGCTTTGACAGTCATGCCTCCCCCCCAGATGAATCATAGGAGCTGTCATTTGTTAAGGGTGCTGAGAGTTGATAGGAAACCTCCATTTGCCTCACAGAACCGCAATGTTGAAAAGGGATTTAAGAATCAAGCCCTCCTTCCCAGGGAGCTATGGGACTTGTAGTTCTGTGAGGGGAACAGGAGTAAAATCGGGGCACTTAGGATAGTGGGGAAATTGCTCTGGGCTAATTGGAGAATGACTGTACACCATTGCATAAAATGTGGTGAATATCAGACACATTGGTGCAAAAGGTGCCCATTTTCTATAGGGATGAGAGACCTCGGGCGGGGTGGAGTGGGTGTGTATTCTGATAAATGTTGGCTCTGCTTGTAGCTTTGGTTTCCTCTTTTGTGGGGAGAGATCACTGGAAGCTTACAGCATATTCTAATTATATTCAAATGTACAAGTAGGTAAAGGCAAGCAGCAGTATTGTCAGAGCATCTCCCTGATATCTGGGGAATGACTTATTAGTCCTCTCCTTGGTAATGCTGAAATTCTTGATGCACCTGGAAGGAACAGAGGGAATTTCAGAAGCTTCGTTCTTTCCTAGAAAGCAAGACCGTCAGCATCTCGTGAGGTGATGAGTGCTCTGGCGAAGCCAGGCTGTACCTCATCAAGCTCAGTGTTATATGCACTGACCGGCTGTGTGTCTGCAGGGTTTCAGGCAGGGTGCTTTCTGCTTGCAAAGCGAATGTTCTGCCTCAGAGTTATGGCTCTTTGCCTGCATGTCCCTCACCACAACTTATATTTAGGAGTGTGTTGGGTAGTCCCATCTTTCCTCCAAGTTTTCATGCTTCTCCCCACCCCCCACAAAGGAGCTCAAGGTGGCCCCCTCCTCAATTAACCCCCACAACAATCAGGTTAGGCTGAGAGATGGTGACTTTTCCAGGGTCACCCAACACATCTCATGGATGTGTCCAGTTTCGAACTTTGATCTCCCAGGTCCTAGTCTAGCCCAATATCCAACATGTGAGGTTGCCTCTCTGGGACTGACTTCAGCATGAGCAACACAGAACCTCTTCCTTCCTATGACTACACAGACTTTCCTCTGAGCAAACTGATGCGTGGCTTATGCTAGAATCACTAGCAGAGCTACAGATCTATCAGCAGGGCAGGCAACTCAGAGCCTCTTTCCTCTTCACTTCCCATCCCCCAGGTCTACACCTTTCACTTTCTTAATAATAAATCAGAGATGATGCCGTCACTGCACTGCTCTCATCTCCTGCCAAGGATACAGTAGGGTTTTTTTTTAATGTGCTTATGGTTAAATATGTCCAACTCAGAAAACGCTTGTAAATTAATTGGCCCTTTGACCATTTCTCCATACACACACACTCCTTTCACCTATTGACCGTTCATCCTCAAGGCAGTCCTTGTTTCTTGGCCTGCTCTCCATTGCACCTTCATTCATGCACTGCTTGCTAAGTGTGAAGATGCTCTTCTGTGAGGCTCAGTCTGTAAGAACTGGTGGTCAGACAAGGGAGAAGTGGGTGCTGCCTCCACTAGCTGTGGATGTGGGTGATGGCTGGGGCTTTTGAGTTGCGAGGAAAGGTGAGATGTATAAAATAATGCATGGACAAAGGGGATAGAGAAAAGTTATTCTCCCTCTCTCCCTCTCTCTCTCTCTCTCTGTCGTGACACTAGAATTCCTGGGCATTCCATGAAGCTAAATGTTGGAAGACTCAGCACAGATACCAGGAAGTACTTCCACATGCAGCACATAGTTAAACTATGGAACTCCCTGCTACAGGAGGCAGTGATGGCTACCAACCTAGATGGTTCTAAAAGAGGATGAGCCAAATTCATGGAGGAGAGGCCTATCAAAGGCTACTAGCCATGATGACTATTCTTTGCCTCCAAAGTTAGAGGTAGTGAGGCTTCTGAATACCAGTTGCTGGAAACTGCAGGAGGGGGGTGAGTGTGGGTGTGCCCAGCTTTCCTTTGTGGTTCCCACAGGCATCTGGTTGCCCAGTGCGAAAACAGGATGCAGAGCCATTGGCCTGATCCAGCAGGCCCTCCTTATGCTTCTAGGAGGGATAAATTCAATTTCAGTTTTCATTTAACAGTGAACTTCCATCATCTTAGGGCTGCTATATTTTGAAGAGCAAAAGAGATGACACATTTGCCGACCTCTAAACTATGGATTGCTATGACGACACTCCTTTTGCATACCCATAAAAAAGAGGACGTGTCCTGGAAAAAGAGGAAGTATGGGAACCCGGATCATCTGGGTTTCCAAAATAATAGGTGAACTGGAACAAAAGACATTCTTTGAAATTTGCACTTTTCTGAATTTTGCAGTGCAGTTCTCCAGCCAACTATACACCCTCTGCATACTAGGGTAAAGTGTGCATATAGCAGTGGAAATAATGTGCAAATGTGTTAAATTAGGTAAAATAGCATTGCAAAATAAAATAAAATAAAATCTACATATTGAGAGAATGTGGCACTAAAACACCGGTGCATTTTCATTTTTTTGGGAGGGGCAGGTGAATGTTGTGCTTTAATGTTGTAACCACCTTGGGATGATGATGATGATAATAATTTGGGCATCCCCAGTAGCACCCATACGTGGAAGCCAGAGTCCCAGTGCCCTGATCTGAATGGTGTTTGAGATATTCCTCCCTTTAAAGACACCCGGCGCTTGCAGAGAGACATTAACAACACTGCTTTTCTGTTCCCTAGGAAATGAGACTGGAGGCTCTGTTACATGCTGCATAATGTTAAATCCACATGTGCTGCTGCCAAATCAAATGGTCTGTTGCCACCAGAGTTTCTGGGAGCACTAGGTGTTCCTGGAAATATATATATATCCTTTCTAAAGAAAGCTGCTACATGGGTGCACATTGTGTGTGAGTGAAATGCTTGACTTTGGACAGCTGGCTGAGCTTCAACCATGCAATTTCCCCAAGAGGGCAATAGCAACCTGGGGAGGGGGGCAGAGGGGTTACCTAGGTGGGTTCTGAGAGGTGGGGACCTCTGGAGATGTTAAGATCTATCAGCCTTTGAAAACGGGTACCACTGGATCAAATTCCTCAGTTTTGTTGAATTAAATCAACTAAATAGTTTTAACTGGGTTTTGAATAAATGTGCAATTAATTGTTACTGTCTTCCTTGGTGGGTCTTGCAGACCACTATTCTGAGTAATGCTTTTTATAGGGTGGGCTAGAGGACACTGCAGATGAGTTTTTGGAATCAAGGCAGTGCACCCCCTCCCCCCCCCAAAAGGAGGTAAGGTACGGCGCTCAGCTCAATTCAGGCCAAGGGTGCTGGCATTTCTCCACAGACGGCTTTCCAGGTCATGTGGCCAGCATGACTAAACTGCTTCTGGTGCAACAGAACACCGTGACGGAAGCCAGAGCGCAAGAAAATGGAACCAATTTGCTAACCCTGTAAGTGGGCACACTCAGGAGAAAGCTTGTGATGGGAGCAGAAGTTCATGGCCTGCTGTTTCCAGGATGTGTGAAGCCTGCAACATGTTTTCTGCACATTTTCATGTTTGCATATTGGCTTGTGAGTCCTGGTTCTTGTTGTTTTTAGCACAGATAATTTTGTTCATGGCTCCATTTTGCAGCGTGAAAACAGCCGCCACGTTCTCCTCTTGAGCCAGCACAGCTCTTCCCGGTTATTAGCCAAATCACGGGATAACCTCCGTGTGGTTTGGCATAGAGGCAACTCGGCTTTGAGTGACATCCCGTCTAATGAGGTCTACTTAGGCGCGGCGCTGACTGTGAGCCTGATTTGTTAGCGCCTGCTGAATTCGGTGAGCCAAGGCGCCTTGTCACCGAATCCCACATTTGATATTGTATTATTTATTGTTTACTTTAGCACAGCTTTTCTTGCGTGTCAACATTTTCCTATTGTACAATTTCGAGGCTTCAAACGCTGACATCGCATTAGCAGCTGGCTCCAAAGCCCCCAAATAATGCATAAACTATGATTATTCCTTCTGATCCACTTGTGTTTATGTAAATGGAAGGGAAAAGCGGTTTTCGGATTGCTTTCAGGAGCTTAAGGGCTTCGTACGAAGCCTATTATTGAGAAATCAAACTGCAGAGCAACTTCTGAGGCGATGAATTAGCAACTTGATGACACCGGGTGTTGGGAGTCCAACAGAACTGGCTTTGGCTCTGCTGCAATCCGGGTGTGGGGAGCTCCCCCGGGACAGCGTAATCAAACATCTGCCAACAGGTTGTCTGTTTTGATAGGAGCTGTGTAATCGAGGGAGATTTGTGGCTAATCCAGATATAATAGCGGGAAGCTTCGCAGCATGAGCTGCAGGAAGGATGGAAGAAATGGAAGGAAGGATTGGTGGTGGTCGTGGTGGTGGTCACAGGGGTTAAATGGGGGGAGCTCTTAGGAGTCTACAGCAGGGTTGGAGAACTTCAGGCTCATGCAGGGCTGGCCCCACCATTAGGCAGAGAGAGGCATCTGCCTCAGGTGCCAGATGCAGAGGTCTCTGACTGGCTCTTGTTGGAGGACAGAGCTGTGCTTGCCACACAACCTGACCTGAGGTCCTAAACTAGCCCATTGCTTCAGATGAGCAGAGTATAAATTATAAATTATAATATATTATTATTATTATTATTATTATTATTATTATTATTATTATTTATTTTATTTATTATCAATGCAGTGGGGGACCCTGTCCCACCACCAGTCTTGAAGGCATCTTCGGCCACCAGTCCAGCCAGCTTTTATGTGGGCAGGGGGCACCATCTTGCCCTCCACTTCAGGCAACAAAATATAATGGATTAGCCCATGGGTAGGCAAACTAAGGCATGGGGACCGGATCCGGCCCAATCACCTTCTAAATCCGGCCCGCGGATGGTCCGGGAATCAACATGTTTTTACATGAGTAGAATGTGTGCTTTTATTTAAAATGCATCTCTGGGTTATTTGTGGGGCATAGGAATTCGTTCATCCCCACCCCCAGTTCTGCTTCTCAGACACACTTCCTACTGGTCCTGTCTCATTGAGTGTCTTTCTCTGGCTGATGATGCCCCTTGCTTCCCTGGATGGAGGGTAAGGAGGGGTACCTACTGTGCAAATATAAATGTTTCCATTCATTGCTTGGCTCATGTTTGCCTTTGTTAGCCCCCCACTGGCCTATTACCCCCATAATGTTGCCCAGAAAGGAATGATGCTTCCCTACTGAAAAGGGTTCTCTATCCCTGGTCTACAGTGCTTTTTCTTTTATATCTAGGATATTTATAGATATTTCTCAAAGTGGATGCAACTCATAGGGTAGTGCCACTGTTCTCCCCGCGTGTTGGAGGTGTCTATCTCCCCACCTACCTGTTTACCTTGAAATTGTTGTGTTCCACCACTGCTGTTCTACCATCTGGTCACCTTGGTAGGTTTCCTGCTTACCAGAAAATTTAGTGGAGCTGCCTTTCCTCTTTTGCAGCTACTATATGTGCATCTATCCATGGGAGACTAGACATAGGCTTCTGGGCTCCCAGTAGCATGAGTAACGTGGTTGTTGTTAGCTTTTTGCCATGGCAACTCAAAGTAACTTACAAAATGGCTTACAGAAAACCCCCACATACATTAAAATGAACTGTGCTGGGTGGGGATATGTTAAAATAACCCACCCCCTCTAAAAGGCCTGGTTAAAAAGGAAGGTTTTTGCCTGGTGCCATATCATGATGGTACCAGGTGAGCTTCCCTAGGCACAGCAATCCACAGACAGGGAATTGCCACTGAAAAGGCCCTTTCTCATGTTGTCACCCTCTGGACCATCCAAGGAGGGGGTACACAAAGAAGGGTTTGTGCCAGTCCATGTGGGAAGAGGCAGTCCTTGAGGTACTGGGGGTCCTGAGCCAAAAAGGTAAAGGTAAAGGGACCCCTGACCATTAGGTCCAGTAGGGACTGACTCTGGGGTTGCAGTGCTCATCTCGCTTTATTGGCCAAGGGAGCCGGCGTACAGCTTCCGGGTCATGTGGCCAGCATGACTAAGCCGCTTCTGGCAAATCAGAGCAGCGCACGGAAACATCGTTTACCTTCCCGCTGAAGCAGGACCTATTGATCTACTTGCACTTTGACATGCTTTCGAACTGCTAGGTTGGCAGGATCAGGGACCGAGCCACGGGAGCTCACCTCATCGTGGGGATTCGAACTGCTGACCTTCTGATCGGCAAGTCCTAGGCTTTGTGGTTTAAGCCACAGCGCCACCCGTGAGCCATAGGTTCAAATAAATGTGTCCTGGGTTATGTTCTGAAGGCTGGACTGGGAGTCCTGGGCTGGGGCATTTGGCTTGCAGGTCTGCGGCTCCTCACCTCTGGTCTAGTACGGCTTGTCTGTTGTGCTGATGCTGTGGCATGCATTTCTCTGTTCTAAAGGCATGGTTAGATATTTTATGAGAGGGGGAGGTAGACAAGGCACTCCTGCTCTGTTTGACAGCTGCTCACTTAGCATAACCTGTATTTTATTCTTACCTTTTAATAGGGCGATTATAAGGATTGCATAGATAATCTGTGCAAAGCGTATGGAACACTTGAGAAAAGCTCTATCTTGAGAAGTTGTGTTTTTTTAGAAGCCGCTATTTTTGCTGATGAACATTAGTAGGGGTGGGTGGGTAATTGGTTGAAGAGTGCACATGAAGGATTGTTAATTTTTTTTCTTTCTAATATGTGCAAACTGAGAGCCAGTGTGGTGCTAGGCAAGGGGTCCCCACTCAGCCACAAAGCTCATTGGGTGAGCTTGGGCCAGTCACAAAATCATGGGGTTGGAAGGGACTCTAAGGGTCATTTAATCCAACCCATTTCAATGCAGGAATTGCAGCTAAATAGTCTGTGCAAGATGGACATCCAGCCTCTGTCTAGAAAGCTCAAAAGGAGGAGAGCCCGGGTTATCTGGGGTGTCTGCCTCTTAGCCTAACCTGCCTCGCAGGGATGTTGTGAGGATAAAATGGGGAAGAGAGGAGAACCATGTACGCCACCTTGTGCTCAATGGAGCTAAGGTGGAATATAAATAAAATAAATAAGCTCCAGATTGATTCCTCTGAACACATGCAGAGTGCATTTCTGTCCCCATTGCTCCTTCATTTCCCTTCTCCTTCCCAGTTCTTGGCTGTTAAATCCTGGCTCCGTTATATGCTCCTCCTAACTTTTCACAAGGACAGCTTGTTCCCTCCAAAGGAGAACAGCCTTAACTGGCTTCAAAAACCGCCATCTTCCCATCAGCCGCCAGTTCCTACAGCTCCATTGTGAGGCTGCGTTTTGCTCCCTTTTTGTCATCCTTCCTCCGTTCCTTGCAATAATTTCCCACCTGAGCACAGAGCACTTTATAAATAGCAAATCTAAAATGAATTTTCTAGCAGCTCTCATTAGTTCCCTCGACATCCATTAAACATCCGTGGAAGCAAGAGCTAGATGACAAAAGGGATTGATTTTAATAGTATGCTTAATAGGGGGGAAAAGGGAAAGGAAATGTGTTGACAAGAGTCTTTTCAGATTCCTAATAATAGAAAGGAATTTTGAAATCCATCAAATGACGGTGGTGTTTGGGATCGGGGAAGCAGGAAGACTAAAACAATAATCACTTTGGGTGATACTCATGTGTTTGACAACGTTTGGATGCATTTTGGTTTCCCCTTGTGGTAGCTGCTTGACCCAGTTTCCCAGTCACTGCCCTCTGCCCTCACTTGCCCTTGTTCCCTGCCATGCGATCCTATGACTCTAGCAACCTGTGTGATCTTTCCTGGAGTGTCCATGTTACCAGCCTGTGACCTGCAGTGCTGTGACGTCATTGGAGGAGTGGAAACACGGAACACAACAACCAATAGCTTTAAAAGGCAGTGTGGTCAAGTGAGGGCAATGGTCTGGGGGGGGGAAATCAGCCTCGAGAGGAGTTGACCCCAAACCCCCCAAACGGGAGGTTTGTGAACTGAGCTCAGAGAGAGTAAGAGTTTAGTCATGGTTTTTCAGAAGCAACCATCTTGATCCCTCCTCCTCATTTTGCCTGGCTTCATCAAGTGTATGTGACTGGTAAACATATCGAGTTAGTTACCCAGAGCCAGCAGTTGAGATGAATATGTCAGAGTTAATGCTTCAAAACCTATAGGGGTGGAGAGGCAAGCAAAATATCCAATCTTGTGTGGCGCCTATCGGCGGAATAAATGAGTTGATGCAATAGTTCGAAAGCCGGCGAGCTGCTATACTACGAGGCACTGTAGCTGAAAATTTAACTTTGATTTCAATTTTCATATTTGTCAGCAATAATTAGATTCAAGGAATGATTTTTTTTTTGCCACAGTTGTAAAATACTAATAAGTAGGTGCCTTTGTAGTATGGTTAATAGAGTTTCAGTCTCAGTCTCTCTCTCTCTCTCTTTTCGCCTTCCTAGTGGTTTAGAAAAATTTCATTACAGGGAAAAGTCATACTCTATTACAGAATTTCAATGCAGACCAACTTGGCAGTTGCAGTAATATCAGCATTTGGAGAGACTGACCCACCACTTAACCACTGGACTCTAGATGGAAAGCCTGGGGGAAATGAGGAGGTTTAGCATTCTGCTGGGGTCTATTCCCAGGGAAGAGGCACCGACTGTTAAACTGCTCTAGCAACTGTAGCTCTGTGAGAGGAATTGAGGATCCTTGGGAAGCTGTAGCTGTTCAGGGTGCTGACAGGAGACTTCCATTCCTCTACAGTTCCCTGAATTCCCTAAGAAAGAGAGGCTGATTGTTAAATCACTCTGGAAAATGTAGCTCTTTGAAGAGGACTAAGGGCCTCCTTAGAACTCTCAGCAGCCTTCACAAACTACAGTTCCCAGGATTCTTTGGGGGAAGCTATGGCTGCTTAAAGTGGTAGGATACCGCTTTAAATGTATGGTGGGGACATTGTCTGCTACAGCGGAAGAGTTGGAAGGGTCATATAGGCCAGCTGCCTACATTGCAGGAATCTCAGCGCATCCATGACAGATTACCACCCAACCTCTGCTTAAAAACCTCCAAAGGAGAGTCCACCACTTTCCAAGGGAGTCCATTCCATTGTCAAATAGTGCTTTGCTTACTGTAGAAAGTTCTTCCTGTGAAGCTCTTTCTTGTGACTTTAATCCATTGGTTCAGGTCCTCCCTCAAAAGCAGGAGAAAACAACCTTGCTCCATCTTCAGTGTGACTGTGACAGCCCTTCAGATACAATGGTACCTCGGGTTACAGATGCTTCAGGTTACAGGTGCTTCATGTTACAGACTCTGTTAACCCAGAAATAGTACCTCGGATTAAGAACTTTGCTTCAGGATGAGAACAGAAATTGCATGAGCGGGAGGCCCCATTAGCTAAAGTGGTACCTCAGGTTAAGAACAGTTTCAGGTTAAGAACGGACCTCTGGAATGAATTAAGTTCTTAACCCCCAAGGTACCACTGTATTTGGAGATGGCTATCATATCACCTCTCAGTCTTCTCTTCTGCAAGCTGAAGATGCCCAGCTCCTTCAACTTTTCATCATAAGGCTTGGTCTCCAGGCCCTTGATCATCTTGATCACCCTCCTCTGCACACGTTCCATATTGTCACGATCCTAAGAACTGGATAGGCGGGGTCTGACCAAGCCCAAATAGAGTGGTACTATGATTTGACCTGGACACTAGACTTCTGTTGATGCAGACTAGAATGGTGTTAGCATTTTTTTGTTGCTGGCTTACCTTGTGGATTCATGTTAAGCTTGTGGTCTACTAAGACCCCTAGATCCTTTTCACATGTACTACTGGCAAGTGAGGTATTCTCCCATCCTATATTTGTGCAGTTGGTTATTCCTGCCTAAGTGTGGAACCATACATTTGTCCCTATTGAAACTAATTTATTTATGCTTTCCTCCCCTTTGGTTTCTGTTAGTTACTAATTTTTAAAAGGGGGTGGGGATTCCTGACTTGATCAGCTCCTCCAAGCTAGCCCTTCTAATTACTCGTAAAGGATGGAGACTAATCACTCACCATTTCACAGGGACATGGCCTCTTTGTGACCTAGCTTCCCACTCCTCCGTTACCTGCAGTGTGTCCATCTGTGCTCCAGCTGTCCGATGGTTTCATCTTCCTCTACTCAGTGGTTCTGCCATGCATTCTCACCCAATGTCCTATGCCAGATTCTGACCCCACCCCACCCCCAAAAGCCAACCTCTGAGAATGGAAAAGGAGGGGCAGGATGACATGAAATTTAGCAGCAATCCATACCACAATGGATAGTTGAAGGATTCCCCCCCCCTTTAACAAAAATATGTTTAAGTTGTGTCACTTTCAAGCTACTTTAGCTTATTAAGCACACAAAAGGGCTGGTGCAATGAGAAATATGAATGGCCGGCGCAAGCTGATTAATCCTAGGATGTACAATTCCATTAATAAGTCAGCTTTTTTTTTTTTTAAGGTGGCTGCTTCCAGGAGCTGCCAGCCCCCTGGAATTGATGTATTCACTGTAATTGTATTGCGTCTAATAGGATATGAAGAAAATTGTACTGGAGAAGCGAGGCTTTTCAGCAGCACTCTCCAATCAACTGAAATAATGACTTCCTTTGGAAAATGCCTGGTGACGCTAAGGCACTTAATAAGGGAGGAAAAACAATCCTGGGACTGTCTAATTCAGATGGGACAGGCAATTGTCTAATTTCCCATGTTGCAGATGGGAAGGGAAGCGTTGGATCAGCTGGCTGGTTCCAGGTGACTCAAGCAAGCTAGCCAAGTTGCACTAGTGGCAGGAAGAAGGAGAAAATTGCTACCAATAAGTTAGACGGGCAGTGCTTTCATATTTAAATTTGGAAATACAAGGCTGGCCCACACTTCCCTTTGCCTTGCCACTTCCCCCTGGATGAAAACCCACAGTTTACAACCAAATTGGACCAAACAGCAATTGGGTTTTCCCACAGATTGCTGTTAGCATTCAGCAGTAAAAAGTGTGTTTTCCGCTGCTAATTTCTGTTGAGATTTTGCAAGTTCTCCCCAAAATCTCACGAGAACATGCTGCCATCTTTCCTGCTTTGCACTGTTGCACAGCTAGGCAAGGAATGGGGGCAGGGCAGCACTATCCATTTTGACTTGATTGGTGAAATGGGACATGGCAGCCCTGCCTTCAGGGCATTACAGGGGGAAATGGTGGTCAGCTGCTACTACAAAGTATCTTGCAAGCTGCTTCTCTCTCACAGCTCCCCTCTCCAAAGCCAATAGCGCACACACACACACACACACACACACACACACACACAAACATACGTGAACACAGCTGTTCTCTACCAAGCCAGAAGATAAGTGCAGAGACAGGCAGAAATTTGATTCTGTTCGTACCCAAACTTACCTAATTCCCACTTGCCAGAACAATACACAACCAAAACACAGCTATCTTTTGAAATGTGCACTCCTCTGAATTTTGGCATCCATTTCTACAGCCAAGTCATGCATACTACGATTGTACACACTCGGACTATGTGCTTAACTATGCATATATTGTTGAAAATAACATACCAAAATGCATTGTGTTAGGGGGAATTGCTTTGCGGCAGAAGTGTGTATCAGGCAGATCTGTCTGTACGCAGAGATGTGTGCCTTAGGATAAATTCCCACTAAAATGCCAGTGAATTTGCATAAGAACTTCTTTTTTTTAAGTGCAAACTGATGTGGGAATGTGGAGAACTGGACTGAAACTTGGAAAAATGAGAAGCTGAGAAAAACTGAAACCGATAGTTTCCCCCACCTTTAGATGTAGTTCACTTCTTAACTTCCCCATTTCTGTACACTCAGGAATAACAAGGGGAGCTGAGCTTTCACCTTATTATATCGCAGGAGCTCCCTGCTAGTTATTAGCTATTCATTTAGTAAATGTGTATCTGCCCTTCCTCCCAAAGGGAGTGCAGGATATTTTGGCTTCTGCATGAAAGTGAGCAGTTAATCTCTCTCTCTCTCTCTCTCTCTCTCTCTCTCTCTCTCACACACACACACACACACACACACAGAGAGAGACACACACACACACACACACAGTCACACACACACACACACACACACACACACAGTTTACAAAGTGAATGAAACAATAAAATTATCAGTAAAAACAATGCTTTCAAACATCCAAAAGATAAATCCAGCAATAAACTAAAACCAGATTAAAACATATGTCAGCATTTTGCATGTCTGGGTATGCTTGCCTGAACTAAAACAGGTGCCAAAAAGAGGACAGTGAAGGAACCTGCCTGATGTCAAGTAGCAGGTAGTTCCAGAGTGTATGGCTACATTAAAAATTGATTTCTTACAGGTATGATGTGGCATCTGTAACAGTGCCAGTTCCATAGATCAGTTGGGTGGGTGTATATGAAGTAAGGTGATCTTGCAGGTAAATCGTTCCTAAATGATCCCATTAAACGGGTCCCAATAAACTGATGCCTAATGTGGAAAGTCTGCTATGTGCTATTGCAGCACTTATTATGCTGCCTAGGAAAAACCCGGGATGGGCAGGTGCGATATGAAGATTGTTTGAGCCCCTTTCTCCACCCCTGGGGTGCCCACCCTGGCTAGCCCTTGGCCTGGAAGGACTGTTTCCTCCTATTAGTATGCTTGCTCTGACCCTCCGCTTAGGAGTGGGGCGCACAAGTGGATATTAGAAAAGTGGCAAAGCAAACCGTTGCACATTTCAACTCAAATCCCCAAGGAAACGGATCTGATTGCCTTATAGAAATGGCTCCAATAAGGCTTGAAAGGAATATTGCTTTTATAGCTTTGGGGATATAAAGCATTTTTTTTTAGGGTGTGTGGCGGGGGGAAGGGGGGGAAGGAAAGCGTGGTTGACTGGCAGGGTCTAATTCATCATTTATCCCATGCCACCTCTTTTTTTTTTCCTTCAATGGGATAGAGATACATAATGGCCTTTAAAAGGGTGAGGATGAAATAGGTGAAGAAGTGGCTGGTAGGCCTGCTCAGGATTTCTGGCCCATCCACCTGCCCTCTCTGCCTGGGTGAGCATCAAAGGTGAACATGATTGTGCATTTGCTGAGTTAGTCTGTCTTTTGCTCTGGGCTGGCTGGTGAGAAGGAGGAGCACTAGATGCCACTGCCTGGCTTAGGGACATAGGAAGGTGCTACACATAGCACGCAACATACCTCCCAATATTTCTGTGATTAAAAGAGGGATGTCCTACCATATCCTCCAACATTTCTCCAATGAAACGTCCTCCAACATATCTCCAATGAAAATAAGGAAAAGCGGGTGGCGCTGAGGGTTAAACCACAGAGCCTAGGACTTGCTGATCAGAAGGTCAGCGGTTCGAATCCCCATGACGGGGTGAGCTCCCATTGCTCGGTTCCTGCTCCTGCCAACTTAGCAGTTCAAAAGCATGTCAAAGTGCAAGTAGATAAATAGGTACTGCTCCGGCGGGAAGGTAAATGGCATTTCCATGGGCTGCTCTGGCTCACCAGAAGTGGCTTAGTCATGCTGGCCACATGACCCGGAAGCTGTACGCCGGCTCCCTCGGCCAATAAAGCAAGATGAGCGCCACAACCCCAGAGTCGGCCACGACTGGACCTAATGGTCAGGGGTCCCTTTACCTTTTACCTTTAAGGAAAAGCAGGACATTCCGGGATCAAATCAGAAATTGGGACGGCTTCTGTAAATCCGGGACTGTCCCTGGAAAGCAGGGACACTTGGAGAGGCCTGACATAATCAAACTTTGGAACTCACTCCCACAGGAAGCAGTAATGGCAGCCAGCTTGGATGGTTTTAAAAGGCGATTGGAGAAATTCATGGAGAGAAAATGCTACCCATGGGTACCAGGCATAATAGCTATGCTCTGCCTCCACAATTGTAAGTTGTAATGCTTCTGAATAGGAGCTACTGGAAAACACAGGGCATGAGTGCTATAGTGCTCAGGTGGGTTTCCCAAAGGCATCTGGTTGGCCACTGTGTGAACAGGACTAGATATGGGCCTTTGGCCTGATCCAGGAGGCTCTTCTGATGTTCTGGTGTTTTCCAATCTCTGCCTCTCCATGGAGAGTAGCTGGGGCAGGACCAGGTCACACACTTGACCGACTGGAGCCTTTGTTCCTAAGGCAAGGGGACTGTGGATTCAATGGAGGGTCTGAGCTGGTCAGCCAGTGGGTGGAAATCTGACAACCAATCATCTTGTCCCCTATGAATGGCTGCTCTACACAAGGAGCCTCTTAGAATGTGTCTGAGTACAGATTCTGTTTCCTGAGATCTGCATCTGAAAAGCTGTCAGTTTTTCCTCACTTACTCATTTTTCCAGTCTTCAGTTCTCCACATTTCTGTGTTGAGGAGGGAGATTAATGTTTAAATTCATCTGTAAATTTATCTTAATGTGCATATATTTTTATTTTTTGTATGCACTTTCTGCATTTTTATATGTTGCTTTCACTTGTATGCATATTTTTACATATGCTTTTTTGTACATATGACACTGGCTGGAGAATTGCAGAAATCAGGGAACAGTGACTTTCACAAGACGGCTGTGCTTCAGTTCTCATATAAGTTTGGAAATTGTGAATTAGGTAGCTTTTCATTCAAATGTGAACTGAATCTAATTTCTCTCTCACTGGGGGAACGTACTTGTGGCTTGGATTTATCATGTGCTGTAGTCAAACAAGTATGGTCATTTTATCGTGAATGCTTAGAGACCTTCCAATCCATTTAATGACACTGGCAGATTATGTCCTCCCCATTAATTGCCATTCAGAACATTTACATGCTTTTAAAATGTTAATTTGTCTCCTTAAGCTCTGACTGTAAAAAAGGGACAATACAGATATTCTGGGCAGTAAAAGCGTAAGTGATGTTACAAGACCCTTGAGTGTGACGGCATGTCATAAAGTCTCCAGGATATCTTCCAGCTGAAATAGAACAATGGTGTGTACAGACAGGAAGTGGGAGGAGTCTGGTGCCTTTACTGCCATCTACTGGCCGCTGTCGTGGAAGACAGGAATTCCTGGGTGGAAGACAGGAATGCCTGGAGTGCTCTGGTCCATGGGGTCACGAAGAGTCGGACATGACTAAACGACTAAACAACAAGACTGGCCGCTGAGTGTACTGATGCTGTTGTCATGCCTTTTCCCTTGTCCTAACAGTGTGTGTATAAATGCAGCCTAGATGTGTGTGCAGATGGTTTCTTGAAATTCTCCACCCTGTTTATGTGTGGAGAAATCAGGTGGACAATTAACCAGATTTTTACAAGGAGAGAAGAAATTATCTATTATTATTTTTTGTGGTGGTGGTGGGGGCTCCACTTTAGCGGTGGCCATAGGACACTTCCTTCTTTTTCTGTAAGGGGGACATATTTATTTATATATTTTTGCATTTATACCCCACCCTTTTCTCCATGGAGCTCAAGTTGGTTTACATGGTTTCCCTTTCCTCATTTAATTTTCACAGCAGTAACCCCATGATGTAGGTTAAGCTGAGCGGCAGTGACTGGGCCAAGGTGATCCAGTGAATTTCACGGTTGACTGGGGGTTCAAACTCTGGTCTCCCAGGTTCTAGTCCAGGCATCCCCAAACTCGGCCCTCCAGCTGTTTTGGGACTACAATTCCCATCATCCCTGACCACTGGTCCTGTTAGCTAGGGATGATGGGCGTTGTAGTCTCAAAACAGCTGGAGGGCCGATTTTGGGGCTGCCTGTCCTAGTCCAACGCTCTAACCATTACATGACAGTATAGATGGCGAGAAAATCAATTTTGTTTTCCTTTTAATGAGGAAGTGCCGAATATATGTACAGTGGTACCTCGGGTTAAGTACTTAATTCATTCTGGAGGTCCATTCTTAACCTGAAACTGTTCTTAACCTGAAGCACCACTTTAGCTAATGGGGCCTCCTGCTGCTGTCACACAATTTCTGTTCTCATCCTGAAGCAAAGTTCTTAATCTGAGGTACTATTTTTGGGTTAGCGGAGTCTGTAACCTGAAGCATCTGTAACTTGAAGCATATGTAACCTGAGGTACCAATGTACTTCTCAAACCAATAACGAACCGAAACATGGCGATTTTACGAAATTTGCTTTCCTCTGAATTTTTCAATGCAGTTCGCCTACCAATCCATGTGAAACTGACAAGATTCCTCCATCCCAAGCTGCAGGAACGCAGTTGTGACTGTGATGGCAGCACTGGCAATTATTTTGCATTCTCCCATGATGCCTCGGAGAACTAACATTGTTCTGGTCATTGCAAAATAAAAGTGGGAATTATTTAGAAACAATTTTGCAAAGTGGCCACCTTATTTTAGGAAAGGTGGCAGAAAAGTGTCCTATGAGTAAATTCTAGTCAGCGAGTTTGAGATTAATTTGAAAGTCAGTAATACTACCCATTGTAATACTGAAGTCTATTTGAGTTTGGAGGAAAGAATGAGGAAACCACATGGAAAAAAGTAAATTAAAAAAGATTTTTTTGCTGCCCTTAATACTGTAGCAATGGAAATCTAATGAACTGCCTTCAGTCCATCAGTGAATCAATAAATCATGGTTAATAGTTGTTTTTTGAAATAAAAGACAATGGAGGATGTAATCTAATAGCACATTTTTTGAAGTTGTCTGGCAGTTGTGTTGAACATTATGAGAAAGAATATTTATGGGAAGAACACATTTAGTTGGTCAG
The DNA here is from genome assembly GCF_027172205.1 of Podarcis raffonei. NCBI lineage: Eukaryota > Metazoa > Chordata > Lepidosauria > Squamata > Lacertidae > Podarcis > Podarcis raffonei. The sequence continues at coordinate 18,508,193 of NC_070616.1, forward strand.
GAGTTATTTAATGAGATGGATGATAATATTGAATGGTGGTTCTGTTTTGTAAAAAGTGATTATACTGTAGACATTATCGATAATATTTACTTTTTTAAGCCCTTAGTTTTTCAATGGCATGTTGCCTATGAGTCTTTGATACCTTGTAGAATTTTGATCTATACTGCATAAAAATGGGGCCCATTCTCCAAATTCAGTCAGCCATTCAGATATTTGAGGTGGGAAGCCAACTTAATGGAGCATGACGTAAATGTTTGTGTAGAGCATGGTGCACCCTCTGTTGCACCCTCTGCAAAAGAAGGAGAATTTCCTGAACGCCAAGATCCAAGACTGGGACAAAAGGATGCAGCTGGTTCAGAATAGGAGCCTGTGTGCTTCTTCCCTCTTCCGACATGTTGTATCCATGTTAGATCAGAGATTAGATTAGGCCTCCATACTCTCTCCCTGGCCACACTCCCATTGCCAGTGTGGTGTAGTGGTTAAGAGCAGTAGATTCGTAATCTGGGGAACTGGGTTCGCTTCCCCGCTCCTCCACATGCAGCTGCTGGGTGACCTGGGGCTAGTCACACTTCTCTGAAGTCTCTCAGCCCCACTCACCTCACAGAGTGTTTGTTGTGGGGGAGGAAGGGAAAGGAGAATGTTAGCCGCTTTGAGACTCCCTAGGGTAGTGATAAAGCGGGATATCAAATCCAAACTACTACTACTACTACTACTACTACTCTTCTTCTTCTTCTCCTCCTCCTCCTCCTCACTGGCTTTGCTTCTCACCTCAAGAGTTCTTCCTAGCTGGAAAGAGTCTTTGCCCTCTGATGATGCCTCCTGTTGGCCAGCGTGGAGGACACAGAGAGGGATGTGTGCATGCCTGTGTGCAGAAACTAGCCTACTGTACTTCCTCCTCTCCTTCCCACCCCCTGCTTCTAGAAATACTCATCTTCTCCAACAGCAGCAGACACCCCGGGTGCAGAGACTTCTGCAAGTATTTCACAATAAATGAGAAATAGGGCGACTCGGTTTTGTATGGGGAGGAAAGAAGAAATGTCTCCGGCTAATAGAAGAAGCTCAATGTGAGGGAAATGGAGGCTAGCTCGGCTTGAGACTCTCTTAAGATGCTGTTTGCATTGGTCCTTGACACAGAAAGGTGCTTACTAAAGGATGCCTTAATTATGGTTCTTGATGTAAATACAGGTGACCAAGGAATTGGGAAGGGTGTGTTGAGCAGGGGGCAGAGACATGGATGCTGTCCATTGCTCTGCCTGCTTTTGCCTCTGTATATACACAAAGTATCAAATGTGATGACAGTAATAATAATACAACAAAACAACACCACCACAAACTGGCTTATAAGTATAAAACCAAATTTACTAGAATAATAGCTAGACTAGAGATAGATTTGTAACCATTAACCATTCAAACAACAAACATACTAAGGTGCCATGTGCAAGACAAACCATGGAGTGGATAAATGTACAACTCTATCTTAACAAGTTACATGTGCAGTAAATGTTATACAGACTGGATAAATGAACCGTTCAACAAGTAGCGTAAATCCAATCACAGAACGGCAACCCTGTGCTGCCACAACGGCAAGGGTAGCACACTGAAGAATATGAAAAAGTTTTTCAAAGCTGTTTTTCTAAGCTGTGCATGGATCAATCACGGGAAGGCAAATCAAAGCCACCACCCTGGTGAGAATAACGCAAGTGGGCAAAAGGAGTCCTGTTCTCTGGATATATAACAGGTTTCGCTACACGCTTCATCAGTCCGAAAGCCAATCATACAAAACAGTTTGCTCAGGATAAAGAAAGTATTCACAGGCACAGCTTTTGCCTCTGGTCTTGCTCATCATTGTCATGTGGCCCTCAGAAGGCTGTGCACAGTAGATGGGAATATGGACCTTCTTCAGCTAAAAAAAGTCACACAGCCCATTATAAAATAGGCAGATAGCCACCACCTGCAGTAGTACACAGACTCCCTCCAGGTACTCAACCCTGTGTTAAATAACCACATGGGGCAGATTATCATGATAGGGGCCTTTGCTGTTCCAATTGCCCCCCACAAGTTGGAAGGTGGTGATCTGAAGCAGTTGGTTTCTGGTACCAGAGGCAGATTCAGGACAAGGTGAGTGGTCCAGTTGCAGTGAGCATACAGCCGAGGAGGGCACCTCCTCAAAGCCTGGTAAGCACTTGCCCAGCTTGCGGAAGGAGGCGTGAGGGCTCTGACAGGGTGCTAGAGCCCTCCTGCCTCCTTCCCATTGCTGGGCAGCCACTTACCAGACTTTGGGAAGGAGATGGGAGGTCTCTAGGACCCTGTCAGAGCCTCACAGATACTTCCCAAAGCCAGCCAGAGCAGAGGCCTGAGGGGAGGGTGTCAATTGGCCTTGCACAGGGCAGCATATTACCAAGGTCCACTCCTGCTGGTACCAATGAGACATCTTGTGTGTTTTTCAAACCTTGGAAAATCAAGGTTCAGAAACATGTGGGGAGCCTCTGTGGTATAGGAGGCACCCCCTATTCCAAAGATGGCCCTCTGGTGATGCTTGACTCCCTCTCCCCTTCCTCATGTGCTTGCTTAGCATGGACACATCATGCCTCAAGACCACCACCACCCCAGGGTGTCTGCGATAACCTTAACTGTTCTCTTGAATCAGGAGCATCCAATTTTGAAATCTTTCAGAAACTCTCTAGGGCGGATCAAGAATAGATTTCAGATGGGATGTTATACCGTACAGATTTTTCTTAATGCTTCCAAAATTGAGGAATGGGAGCCAGGTTTCCAAGGACACATCCATGTATTTAGGATCCAGATTCCCTTTTTAATCTGAGACAATAAATAGCACTGCCCAGATCTTGCCAGACCAACTTGATAATGATGAATCCTTTTCTAATTAGGATTCTTGCCCCACCAGGTGAGATGTGAAGCTATTCTGAATCTAAAGAGCATCAGGAAGATCCACCCCCCACCCCCCCAAGGGAAGCTGTGGTTGACCCCTTCGCTGTATGCCTTTCTGGCGACAAACCTCACATTGTGACATTAAGAATTTGCTAAGTTAGCCATTGTATTTTTAAGAGGTGGGAAATGGGGCTGGGGCTCTTCCTGTGTCCAGAGTTCATTGTACCTGTTCTGTATCTCTCCAAAATTGTAGGTGCAGATCCTGTTTAGTTTTACTTCACTTTGAGAACCTGACGTGGAGCTGAAGAATGGTACTGAAGCCCTGTAAAAGGAGAGAGTTTAGATGAAATCCTTTCATCTCCAGTTTGACCACCCCCACTTGTACGGTCTGAAGTAGGAAAACATTTTAGTGATTTTCTTCCCCAACAGGAGTGAAAATGGGGTAGAATTGTCCTTATTGAGACTCATTTCAGAACAGTATTGGATCGTAAGAACACAAGAAGAGAGTCAGTGTGGTGTAATGGTTAGAGTGTTGGGCTATAACCTGGGAGAGCAGGGTTCTAATCCCCACTCATCCATGAAGCTCATTGGGTGACCTTGGGTCAATCACTGTCTCTTACTATCTCATAGGGTTGTTGTGCGGATAAAATGGGTAGGCGAGAACCACATGCACACCTTCAGCTCCTTGGAGAAAAAGGTGGTATATAAATGAAATTAGAGTCCTACTGGACCAGGCCAATGCCCCAATGTGAAGCCTGCAAGCAGAAGCCAAGTGCAATAGCAATTCTCCACAGCCCACCAGCAGTTGATGTGCAGAGATGTACTGCCTTCAGTGTTGGAGGGAGCCTTCTTGCCTAGCATGACCCTGAAATTTATTATAAAATATATTAAAATATTGGTCATATAGATTCACGGAACATTGCATCAGAAGCTGCATCCATTCGGTTTGTTTCATTTCGTTTCGTTTTCTTTTTATCTTTCTTCTCAGCCAGAGAGTCTCATGAGGTGGCTAACAACATCTCTAAAACAAGAGAGAGAAAAAGAATTAGATCATATATTTAAAATGATTTTAAAAAATAAATAAAATACAAACAATGGGATGCGGTAAGCAGTAACATTTAAATCAGATTTCTTTCTATGCTAGAGATAAGAGGTATTCAGCTGTTAGCTAAACACAGACGTAATGGGTACCAGGGTGTCTCTTCAAAGATGAGGTGCTATTATCTGAGAAGGAATTGAGTTTCTGCCACACCAGCTATTTAAAGCAGGCATAGGCAAACTTGCCCCTCCAGATGTTTTGGCACTACAGCTCCCATCATCCCTAGCTAACAGGACCAGTGGTCATGTATGATGGGAATTGTAGTCTCAAAGCATCTGGAGGGCCGAGTTTGCCTATGCCTAGAATCATAGAATCATAGAGTTGGAAGAGACCACAAGGGCCATCGAGTCCAACCCCCTGCCAAGCAGGAATTTAAAGCATTCCTGATTTAAAGCATGCCTGATTTAAAGCATTGGTATACCACTTCAAACAGCCATGGCTACTCCCAAATAATTTTGGGAACAGTAGTTTTTTAAAGGATACTGACAGTGGTTAGGAAACCCTTCATGGAGCTGCAATTCCCAGCAGCATTGATGAACTACAGTTCCCATGCTTCTGTGGGGGACACCATGATAGTTAAAGTGGTATAAAGTGTTTTAAATGCATGTTGTGGGTGTAAATTCTAACTCTGCTGCTCCTCAGAAGGTGCAGGTACTCTGAAGGTACTTGGGAAGTTGCTTGGAAGCAAACTGGCAGCTAGCCAAGTTCTTAGTGACAAGGATAGGGTCTTCTTCATGGGTTCTTAGATTAATCTTGCAAGACAGATGTGCTTTCACATCAATTGTATGCACGCAAGGCTGCATGCAGATTGGGGTGGGGGCCATGGCACGTCCAGATGCTACTGGACACCAACCCCTATCATTGCTTGCCAACATGGCCAATGGTCAAGGATGATGAAAGCTACAGTCCAACAGCAACATCTGGAGAACCAAAGATTCCCCAGTCCTAGTGCTGAGCCTCCCTTTCTAAATAAGGGAGGAAGGGGTTGGGAACTCCCAACTGCTGCCTGCATTTTAAGGTTCCCTACTGATTCTCAGAATCTCAACTCTTCCTCTCAGCTTGGGTAAATAAATTGCATGTGGCATGTTTGCTTTAATGAACTGTGACTTTTAATAAATGACTTATCGCCCACTGATGTGTTGTTAAATTGTCAAGGCTTTAAAACTGGCCTAATAAGATTTGTGGGCAGATGATTTTACTCACTCACTTAAAAAAGAAAAAGAAAAAGAAGTGTGAATCCTTTGTCTTTCCCCCCTCCCACTCCACAAACACCCACACCTCCTTGCAGAATGAAAACGACAGTTGTTTGTTTGGGCTGAAGGCGAAATGTTTGGGATTAATGTGCAATGCCTCAACACCCAACTTAATGAGGATTTAGAGGCCAATCCCAAACTGATGATCTCCAATTAATTACTTTGGTGGCCCGCTGGTCATTTTGCTGCTGGAGTAGATTTTTCAAGTTGGGTAATGTTTTGTTTGTGTGGAGCCCTTGGATTTTATACTTCTTCTGGCCAGCAGAGAGTGGGCTGGGGAAAGCTCCCTTGGTGCTGACACAAGAAATAACAAGAACAATAATCATCATCATAAATAATGACATTTTAAATATCTGGGATATGCTCCTATTTTAGAGCAGACAAAACCCAAGAGTTGCTCACAGGTGTCTCCCTCCACATTGCTTGCTGCCGTGCTGGCTGGTAAGGACATAAGAGGCAGCTGGATCAGGCCAAAGGGGGCCCATCTAGTCTAGCATCCTGCTCTCACAACAAAGCTGCTCCTGGGGTGTGGCCACTGTCACATACTTATGGCTTCCAGCAGCCCCTGGTGGGAGCTGAGCACAGGGTGCAGACCAAAGGTGGACAAACAACCCCAGAAGAAGCACGACATCTTTCCTACCAGAGTTACTGCGCATCCCCTAACACCCCATACATCCAATTGAGAGTTGTTGTTTAGTCGTTTAGTCATGTCTGACTCTCCGTGACCCCATGGACCAGAGCATGCCAGGCACTTCTGTCTTTCACTGCCTCCCGCAGTTTGGTGAAACTCATGCTGGTAGCTTCGAGAACACTATCCAACCATCTCGCCCTCTGCCGTTCCCTTCTCCTTGTGCCCTCCATCTTTCCCAACATCAGGGTTAGCTCCCTTCAATTCCCAGCCATGGTTGTACAGGACATTTGAACTTTTAGGCTGTGAATTTACTGGTTACCTTGATGGAGCTGAATCAAGATCTGATTGTCAGGAAGACAATAGAAGGAAACAATTGGCTCCCCAGATATTCTTGGACTACAGTTCCCATGATCTCTGACCATTCACCATGCTTTTGGGGATTGATGGGAGCTGGGGAGTCCAACAACATCTGTAGCTCCCCAGTTTTGATAGACTGCGTGCCTCCATTTCCTGTCTCTATTTGTTGAACAGAACAGCATTGGTTTATGATGGGCTACTTTATGAAGTCTTTCTGTCTATATTGTGCTTCTCCCAGGACAGTTGTGTGATTAGATGGAATTGCAGGGGTGGGACCAAGGCATCCTTTATGTCTTCCTGGCTTTTGCAGCAGGAATTGATGGAGTTTCTCTCTCTCTCTCTGGCATATATGAGAGACTACAGTTTAGGGAACTTTGGGATTCACTGCCATTAGATGGTGGCTGCTGGCTTAAATGACTTTAAAGCGAGATTTGACAGACCCATGGAACAGAGATCTTAGATAAGTTTATTAGTCCCAATGGCATGAAGCTTCCACGTTAAATGCAAAGAAGAGAAAGCAGCAAGTCTTTCCGTTCAGAAAATCAGGATGCTACCATGAATTCTGCCAGTGCAGGCTTTAGTTGCAACAGTGCATTAGTTCATCAGCAAGTGTTTACAGGTCATGCTAATTGCCCGGAAGGCAGGAGGGCCATGTCACTCATTCTCCTCACTGTTACAAACACCTTGTACTTTCTGAGGTAATCATGGTGATATTTAGCAATTATGTGCTAGCAGGCTCTTAAGTACTGTTGCATACTCTTACTAATTAGGCCTTGCAGCACCCTTATGTTTTATCTGGGGTGGCCTTGTATTTGCCATGCAATTCTCTGTATGAATCTCCCCATCCGCTCAACCTCCTGTTGTGTGGAATGATGGAAGTAGTACCTGCCTGTCTAAAAGTTAATATGATTACTATTGTTCTTCCTTTAATTTATGAATTGCTTCCCATGAGGCATCCCAAAGTGATTTAAAACTCAGTGTGTTAAAACACACAACCATAGCACATAAGTAACACACCTTGGGATAAGGTTCTCCATTTAGAAGGTTTGTTGAAAGAGAAGTGTCTTTAGCAGCAGGGGCACCAGCTCTTGGGAGTCAAACCCTTTTGGGCCCCCTAAATATTTTGGGGGTGGGGCCGTGCCCCTCCAATGTTCAAAAATCATGGAGGCAAAGTGTGGAGCTTCATTGGCCAGTTCCTCCTGCTCCTCCTCCTGCCACAGAGGGGAAGGATGGTTGAAGCAGCATCTCACCAGTGGAGTTAAAAGGAGGCACCACTGCCAATTGAAGCTGTGCTGCCACTGCATTCAGCTCCACCCCCGTCTCCTTCCAGTGTCCTGACATCACACGCAGACTGTTGTCACACACATACACACATCCAAATCACTGTTGCAATCTGGCACCTCTGTTCAGCAGGTGCTGAAAAGACAATAGTGAAGGTGGCTGTTTGGGAGTTTCCAAAGGGTAGGCTTTGCCACACTAAAGGCTTGATTCCCACATCATATGGAATAGACCTTCTGATATGATGGCATCCAGACGATACTCTCTCCTGCAGAATGCACTGATCAGCTGGGTGGGACAATCTTTTAGGTATCTTGGCCCCAAGGGTTATAGGGCATTATACCCCAACACCAGCACCTTGAATACACCGTATTTCACCACATAATGGTCACATTTTTGTGTGCCAATTTTTCCTTTCCAAAAAGGGGCGCACAACTATTGTGTGGTGAATTATGAGGCAGAGGAAGGGGTCACAGATGGGTGGCGGAGGTGGCTTCTCGCCCACTGCTTCCCCTTCTTGGCTGGGTCCTGGAGTGCGAGCGCAAGGTGAGCGGCAACAGCGGCAGCAGCAGTATTAGCCACTTCGCCTCGCCTCACCATCTCCAGCTACCTCTGCTCGGGTGGGTGTGCATGAGCAGGGCTTCTTGGCTGGATTTAAGCCGAGGTCAGAGCATGTGCCTTGCCTTGCCTTGCCTTGCCTCGTCTTGCCTCCTCCAGCTACCATATCTCCACTTGGGGCTGGCAAATCAATGAGGGCCTGGACTCCCACCTCTGGAGCCGTCAGGAGCCCCCTGTGCCAACCCTTAGCTCACCTCAGAATTACCCTTGCAACCATTATGCGGGGAATGCTCTTGGACCGATTTCAGGATCCGTAAAAGAGGTGCATGACTATTATGCAGTGGCGACCAGTATGCGGTAGAATACAGAATCTCAGTAGGTTCAGATATGGAGAACCCATGAAATTTTACCTCCCATCAGCCTTAACAAGGATCCAGTGGTGTCCATGGGGGCCTGAGGTTCCCATGGGTGGAGGTCCCATGGCTGAAGTGCAAAGGATTGCTTCCTGAAGAGTGACTCAAAAAATTATATCTTTTGTTGCGTGCTTCTTCCATAGGGGTTAATACTAGAACATCCAATGAAGTTGAATGTTGGAAGGTTCAGAACACATAAAAGGAAGTACTTTTTTTATGCAGCAGATAGTTGAACTATGGATCTTGCTCCCACAGGAGGCAGAGATGGCCACCAACTGAGGTGACTTTAAAAGAGGATTAGGCAAATTCATGGAGGGGAGGGCTATGAACGGCTACTAGCCATGATGGCTATGCTCTGCCTTCACAGCTGGAGACAGCAATGGAGACCACTTGTTGGGAACCACAGGTTGGCCACTGTGAGAACAGGTGGTTGGAGTAAGTTGGCCATTGGCCTGATCCAGCAAGCTCTTCTTATGTTCTTATTGCAGAAATAGTTTCAACTTTGGGGTGAGGGCCTAGGCTGAGTTCCACCTGGCTTCTCTTTCTGTATTAGGCAGGCCAGCCTAATTTGCAAGGTCTATCATTCTGCTAGACTACAATAAAAATATGTAAAGTTCCCTGTGTTAAAGCCACATTCTGATTCCTCGCCCATCTGAGCTTGTGTCCACATCCTTCCTTGGTAAGAGATGCTTCCTAGCTCTGATGCGGCAGAGCTTTCACTGTGACTTTGTGAAGGTCAGTATTTGTGTCTGAAGCAAGGCTGATAGGAGCAATGTGTGATGCACAGTGTCAGCCATAAAGGAAATATTGTATATAAAAGATAAGAGTTCCCCCCTCCCTTCCTCGTGGTGAAGGAACAAGGCCCGGTGTTCATTTAGCATTCATAAAGTCTTGCTTTGGAAATGCCTTTAAGTGCTGCAGAGGGAGACTTGAAGGAACACGTTTGAGAGTCAAATACACATCTCTTTGGGCTCTCCTTTCATCTGCTTGCGGGAAAAAAAAAAGAGATTGTGTTATCTCTTTCCTCTTCCTCCCCCCCCCCCCACCCCATGTCTAAAAATACTAATCTTCTCCAACAGCACCAGACACCCAGGGTGCAGGCACTTTGCAATTAGTTCGGAGAATAGAATAAACGAGAAATGGGAGGACTCAATTCCACACCAGAAGGAAGGCAGAAATATCACCTGCTAATTAGAAGAAGCTCAACATGAGGGGAATGGCAGGTAGGCCTGAAGCTCAACTTGGGGTCCTCCTCGAGAAGCTATTGGCCTTGGATCTTGACAACAAGAGGTGCTCATCAGTGAGACATCAATCCTGGACCTAGATGTAAATATGTTGTCCAAGAAATTTGGGAGGGGATGTTGATTACTTTGTGTCATAGAACTTAAGAGGAACTTGCTGAATCAGGCCAATGACCCATCTAGTCTAGCATCTTGTTCTCACAGTGGCTGGACAGATGCTACTGGGAAACTCACAAGCAGGACCCAAGCACAAGAGCCCTCTCCCTTCCTGTGATTTCCAGCAACTGGTATTCAGAATCATTACTGTCTCCCATAGTGGAGGCAGATCATAGCTGTCATGGCTAGTAGTCCTTGATAGCCTTACCCTCATCTATGAATTTGTCTGATCCTCTTTCAAAGCCATCTAAGTTGGGGGCTATCACTGCCTCCTGTGGGAGGGAGTTCTGTAGTTTAACCATGTGCTTCCTATGCAAGGTCACTTACTGTGCAATCCTACGCTTGTCTGCTCATAAAGTATATTGCCTAGGCTAGAATTCCGACCTCAAGTCAACACTGAAGGCCACATTGGGAATGTGTCCTGATGCAAGAGAGCTGCATACAATTTGCATTATTTATTTGCCTGTAAGTAGCGCCATTTGCATATATTTTACAGGAACATGGCAGGTGCCAAGCTCCAGTTGGTGGACATGTTGTGCTTATTCTACAATATTTTTATTCTGAAATGTGCAAAACATAAAAGCTTGCAAAAAAAATATCTTTGAAATTATGGGAGCTGGAGAATAAACATGTGGGCTTCTGTTTATTGGGTTGTTTTGCTTCTATCCCTTTCACACTTTCGCCAACAAAATTTGTTCTCCCCCCCCCCCTCTGTAGCCGTCAAGATGAAAAACTTGATTCATTCTGGCTCTCTTTTTAACATGCGTAAAAATGAAATCTGGGATTCTTGAGCTGCTCAACCAGGATAGCCAACACAGTGCCCTCAAAATGCTGTTGGCATCAAACTCTTATTAGCTCCAGTCAGCATGGCAAATGGTCAAGGATGTTGGGAACTGTAGTCCATTCTGGAGGATGCCACCAGAATGAATCTTCAGGCTGTCTGTCGGTGCTTATAAAGAGACATGTCCTATTATAGAGCAGAACTAAAGCTTTGATTGAAAAGCCAGCTCCCCTCCCCTTTTTGCCCTTCTTGGCTCATTGTTCACCTCTTAAGAAGCGAAAAACAACCAATAAACAATCCCATTGCAAACACTTGTTATGAAGGGTGTCTCTAACCATTTCAGTTGGATAGGGAGTAATGAAATAGCTGATATGTGCAAAGTGAAGAACTGCAATTGGCTAAGCTGCCCATTTGTCATACTGGAGTTGTTGTATCTTACCTTATCATCTTCTCTTATCTTACCCTGTTCTTCCTCCCAAAGGAGCCCAGGACTGAAGGGTATCTTGATGCCATTGGTGGAGCTGCCTGGCTGTTAAAGGGAAGACAGGAGGGGCAAGTAGGAGCAGCTGCAGGGGGCCTGAGCAGCAGGGGGAGGGAAATAGGAGCAGCGGAACATGATGGCTGGGGCTCTGCAAGGAAAATAGCACCTCCCTATGACTTGTCCATACATTTTCATTTTCCTCTTAGAATTCCCCTCCTCCCAAATTCCTCCTTCCACACTCACAATCTTCATTTTCTGTTGCCAGCTCAACCAACCGTGGACCTTCATTTTACATTGGTTTTTTTATTTGTTTGATCTGCATTTATATCCCACCTTTTCCTCCAAGGTACTTGAGGTGGTGCACATGGTTCTCCTCCTCCTCCTGAATCCTCACAACAACACTGTGAGGTAAGTTAGGCTGTGAGGCAGTGACTGGCCTCCAAAGTCACCTAGTGCACTTCATGCGTAAGTGGGGATTTGAACCCTGGTCTCCCAGGTCCTAAGGATGCGGGTGGTGCTGTGGTCTAAACCACAGAGCCTAGGGCTTGCTGATTAGAAAGTTGGTGGTTCGAATCCCCGCGATGGGTGAGCTCCCATTGCTCGGTCCCTGCTCCTGCCAACCTAGCAGTTCGAAAGCACGTCAAAGTGCAAGTAGATAAATAAGTACAGCTCCGGTGGGAAGGTAAACGGCGTTTCCGTGCACAGCTCTGGTTCACCAGAAGTGGCTTAGTCATGCTGGCCACATGACCCGGAAGCTGTACGCCAGCTCCCTCGGCCAATAAATCGAGATGAGTGCCGCAACCCCAGAGTCAGTCACAACTGGACCTAATGGTCAGGGGTCCCTTTACCTTTACCTTTACTCCCAGGTCTTAGTCTGATGCTCAGACTACTACACCATATTAGTGGTGTCATAACCAGATACAAAGGCTGGCCAGTTCTTAAAAGAAAAGAAAAAAGTTCTCTGTCAGGAGGTGGACCACAGAATAGGCCTATTTATATCCCACCTTTTTTTCCAAGGAGCTCAAGGTGGTATTTGTGGTTCAGTCCTCCTCATTTAACCCCCACAATCACCCTGTGAGGTAGGTGAGGCTGAGCATCGGTGACTCGCCCAAGGTGGGCTTAACATGTGAGCTTAACATTACCGTATAGCAATTTGAACCCTGGTTTTCTAGGACTTATTCCAACACTCTAACCGCTGTAGCACATTGGCCCTGGTCTAGGGGGTCAGTTCAGTGGTGGAGCCCAGCACCAAAAAGATGAAACTAGGGGAAATTTGGTCTGGCTTCTGGCTTTCTCTGGTAACTGGTCCTAAAGCAGAGCGAGAGCGAGAGCGAGAGAGAGAGAGAGAGAGAAAGAGAGAGCACACCCCAAAGCCTCTGTCACAAACACAAAAGGCAGGATGCAAATCTCTTGTTGCATAAAGGTTGATCGTGCGCCGGAGATCTGGAGTTGAGATGCGCCACTTGACAGCATCTGTTGGGTAAGGGATGCTGTTTATGGAGTTCCAAAAGCTTTTCAAGAGCTTCTTGACCTCCACGGTGCTAACAAGCTAAAAAAAAGAAGCATTTCCCCCCCTGTTTAGAAACAAAATGGTTCCTCTTTTGGATCCATCGTCTGGAAAAGGCAGAGGCTATTGAGAAATGCATTGTATACTCATTAGCCAGATCTCTCTCTTACGTCTAAAAAAACAAGTTCTCTTCATTTCTTTGCCAGTTGGGTGTGAGATTGGCTGGCTGTTATCATTTCCCTCCTGTCCCCCCCCTCTTCTTCTCCTCGCCCAACAATCCTTTGATGTGCCAGCTCTGGCTTCCATCCAGCATGGCCTTCTTACCTTGGATAAGGGCACTCTTAAAGAGGGAAGTGATGGTTTGTGGGTTTTCATAGAAACAACACCTGTTTCTATGGGATTTTTGATTTCGGTGAGCCAAAGGAAATGGCAAAGCTTCAAGAACTAAATTGGATTATTTTGTTGGGCTTGACAGTTCTGGAAACCAGGAGGTCAGACTAGCACAGTGCAAGAGATGGACACAGATCCACTACTAGAACATGACATATACTTTAGACTCACACCTGTGTATATATAGTGGCCTGCCTGGAGAAGGATGAAATAGATTTGAGGGACAGGGTTTGATCTGGCCTCTGGGCCTTCCAGTTGGCCATTTCTGTTTTCTTTGTATTATTCATGCTGGAGTGGTACAATGTCACACTATTGTCTCTTTAAACTTTGCAAACAACTTGGGCTGCACTTTGCCTTCCAGCTGCCAATTGAGGGGAGGGGGAGAGACAGAGACCTTTGCCCCACCCCTCAAAAAAAAAAAACTTTGGAAAGAGGAAGGAGAGAATTTTGTCTTGTAGATGCAGATGTATGGCACTCAACCTCAATAACAAAGGGGCTATTGTTATATTCAGCTATTGTAGCCTGTCAGCACAAGGGATTCTGCTTGCACAATGGGAGCTCCCTCCCCATGTATGCCCCACACCTTCCCCAAATCTGCTGCAGAGGATTGGGGAACCCCTCCCCCTAGGTTAAGCGGGTTCATGTGCACAAGAGCAATGGATGAAACATGCATCTTGTTTCTACTTTGGATCCAACCCAATATGGCCTAGGCCCTTTCTAAAATTCCTGTGCCACACTGTGGGTGCTTTTCAGCCATTGTAGCTTCTTGGTCAAACCTGGAGTTATCCTTACCTTCTCAGTGAAGTTTTCCAGGAACCTTGGGAGGAAATGTAAAAAAGGAGCACATGTGTGTCCATTGAGCACCACAGAAATCCATTAAAGGAAGCACCAAATGGCCTCCTGAGAATGTCACAGAAATTCTCCAACACTACAACCCCCAATGAAATGCCTGCCTTCTTTAAAAAAAGAGAAGAGAAATATTCCATAATTGGTGGTCAGGTTTTTGATGCAACATTACTTTAGACTTGTGCCAGTCAAACTAAACCAAATTCCGAGAATTTCTGTTCTGATGGTGAAGATTAAGTGCTCATTAGATGCACCTCATAGCAGCACTGAAAGTCTGTACAAGGCATTAGCTTCTTCATTTAATTGGAAGCACTGTGATCTTTGATATGAAAATAGTGGTTTGGGGGTGAGGGAGGTTCTCCAAAATTACTTTGTACAATTGATCCCCTTACCTGCTGCTCCTTTGCTACCGTTTCCCCCTGAATATGGTTTCTCTTTTCTGATCCCAACCAATTAGGGAGCATGTAGTGACATGAACAGAGTCATGGCACTGTACAGCCAATCAGAGCTGGCACCATGATGTCCTTGAAGGTAAATGGTGAGTGATGGCAAGCCTTCCTGGCTTAGGGCGCATTACTGAAGCCATCCAAGCAGGGATATTGGTGGAAGAACTTGAAAGTGATGTTGTGATGCTACATGGAGTTAGGGGGATGTTGTGATGCTAGCCTGCTCATTAGATTTGGATACATGATGAGGCAATTGCTTTCACTTACCCTCAAATAAAAAATAGAGCAAAAACAATGCTTTAAAAAGTGTAAAATGCCTTCATTTTCAGCTATGACAAAGGTTTGTGAAAGTCTATGTGTGGTTGTGGCTTAGCTCACAGTTTGAATAACATTGTAGCCTTCTAAATAGCTTAGATCCACACCTTTCCCTTCTGTATCCTCCCATCAAAAGTCCAAAAACTCTGCTGGCAACGTAATTCACAGTGCTCTAACTAGAAGAACTCAAAACAAGCTGCTTCCCCCTTACTCACTGAGTAGGTCCCTTCTTTGCAGATGTGGAGGGGACAGTGGTTCAAGTCCCAGCAGCGACCACCCAAAGAGAAAAGATGACTTGTAATTACAGCAGTCATTAAAAGTGATTAATGATAGCAAAAGAACTTCCAGCAATTTTTAAAGCAATTAAATACTAATTAATTCCTTCACACTGCTGAGCTGCATATTTGCTTTACTGGTGGCATTTATGACTGCTACCTAATGCATAGTTTGAAAATATTGAAATGCAGTAAGTGATTCTTGCTGAGATTTCCCTAACCTTTAGTAAACATGAACAAATAGTGGTTGATTTGTTTGCCTTTCCATGCTAATTGGCAGTTTATTAATACTGTATTTATTTTTGATAAACATTTCCCCACCCCGCTGTAAGCTCTATGAACTGGGTGGAGTGGAAGTGATGAGCAGGGCGGGGAGATTCTGAATTTTGCACTGTAAGAGATGTCATTTGGGATCGCCTTCAGCAATGGGTGTGTTTAGCCTGGAAAAAAGGAGAATGAGAGGAAATATGAGCACCATCTTCAAATATCTAAAGGGCTGCCGCATGGATGATGGAGCAAGCTTGTTTTCTGCTGTTCCAGAGGGTACCACTGTCAAATTACAGTGGTACCTTGGTTCTCGAATGGCTTAGTTGCTGAACAAATTGGCTTCCGAACGCTGCAAACCCGGAAGTAAGTGTTCCTGTATGCGAACGTTTTTCAAAAGCCAAATGTCCGATGCAGCTTTCGCTTGAGTGCAGGAAGCTCCTGCAGCCAATCAGAAGCCGTGTCTTTGTTTTTGAATGGTTTCGGGAGATGGATTCCCAGAATGGATTAAGTTCAAGAACCAAGGCACCACTGTACAAGAAAGGAAATTCTGACTAAACATTAGGAAGAACTTGTTGTCGGTAGGTGTTGTTCGTCAGTGGAACGGATTACCTTGGATGCTGGTAGATTCTTCTTCACTGAATATTTTAAAACAGAAGTAGGATGGATTCCTGCATTGTAGGAGGCTGAAAAAGATGGCCCTTGGGGTTTCTTTCCAACTCTACAGTTTCGTGATTCTAGGACTGTTAAACTACTCTGAGGAGGCTCAGTGCGATGGCTGTGACTTGAGCAGAGTCTCAAAATCAGATACAGTGGACTGAATACTCCCCATAAACAAGGCTAAGGTGCCCCATCACTGCCCTAATCAGTGAAAGGGTGGTTTATAAATGTGATGACCCCCTCATTTCAGCTTGCCTGCTGAATGCCAGGCACGATTCCTTCCCTTGTCTCTCCATCCCAAATCCCATTGCCCAGTCCAGAAGTCTGGTGCCATAATTATTCAACTTATGTATAAAATTGCACAATTTCGGATGAGGTATGCATGTGGGTCTTTTCCTCTGCATAGTATGCAAATCCTCGCTTAACAACATACCGTATTTTTTGCTCTATAAGACTCACTTTTTCCCTCCTTAAAAGTAAGGGGAAATGTGTGTGCGTCTTATGGAGCGCATGCAGGCTGCACAGCAATTGTTTTAATTTGCCTCGTCCTTTTTAAATAAGGTACCGTATTTTTCGCTCTATAAGACGCACCAGACCACAAGACGCACCTAGTTTTTGGAGGAGGAAAACAAGAAAAAAAATATTCTGAATCCCAGAAGCCAGAACAGCAAGAGGGATTGCTGCTTTCACTGCGCAGCGATTGCTGTTCTGGCTTTTGAGATTCAGAATATTTTTTTTCTTGTTTCTCGAAAAATACGGTACCTTATTTAAAAAGGACGAGGCAAATTAAAACAATTGCTGTGTAGCATGGACTAATTGCTGAGCATTGTGTTCAGGTTGCAAGACTGGCTGGCTGAGTTTTGCAGGGAGGCTTCTTCCTCCTGAGGTGAGAGCTTCAAAGTCAGTAAAGAATTGTATAAAAGAACTGAGGATGTGCAGGAGGGGGGGGGGAATGAACAAAATAAAAGGATGAGCCGCAACATCCATTGTCAAATTAGGGAGCTGATAAGGTGGCCAGAGAAAGTTAAATGGGTTCATTGGGTCCTCTTTGTCATTCTGATTCTGCTCCCTCAAAAAAGTACTTGATAAAAATAACTTCATTTTTCCTCCCTCTGCCACTGTCTTGATTTCTTCCTAATGCTTTTCATGCCTGGTCGCTGCTAGGAGAGAACAGATATTCTGATTAAATTAAGACAGACACTCAAACAGCTGGGCTGCCAAACTGGGATTTTATTAAAAATAATACTGTTTACAAAGCTCTCCCTCCTTCTCTCTCGCTCTTCCTTATGGTGAATATAAAATGAGCCTGTTCTACCCAAGGAGGGAGCAAGCTTGCCTCCAGCCAAGGTGGAGGGGCAAAGAAACGGGAGCCTCTTAGGAAGGGAGGAAGCTCCCTTCCACCAAGTCAAACCATTGATCCACCTAGCTCAGTACTGTCTACACTGACTGGCAGCAGCGACTCTCCAGGGTTTCAGGCAGGGAGTCTCTCCCAAACCTACCTGGAGATGGTACAGCGACTGAACCTGGGGCCTTTTGCATGCAAGAAATCGACCCTCCCCCCAATTCAGCATGTACAGTGGCCCTTGGTCTGGGCATTATTTGAGTGCAGTGACTTTCAGTTTTTCTCTTTTCAGTTTGCTGCATTTCTACATCCATTTGCAACATTGTATATTTTACAAGTCTGCAGATCTGTATCCATTTGGGGGCCTGTTTCTCCAAATGATGGCATTTTTGTATGCCAGTCTTTCCCCGTGAAGGTGCTCATTCCAGGGATAGTGGGGTAGCTTGTTCTGTGGAGCATGAGACTCTTAATCTCAGGGTCCTGGGTACGAGCCCCACATTGGGCAAAAGATTCCTGCATTGCAGGGGTTGGACTAGATGACACATGTGGTCCCTTCCATCTCTACAGTTCTGTGAATCTTGCAAGGAATTTCCCCAGAGTGCGATGTAACGTTACATGTTATTTTCACTAATGTGTGCATTCTTGATCCGTAGTTTTTCACTGTAGGACTGCATAACAAAATTGTGACCAGTCTTTTGATTCACTCCTTAATTCCGGAAGTGCAAATTAGCATTGGAATGAGAACTGAGTAAATTCCTTTCCACCACCATTCCTAGATAACATACTCCCCATCTTTCCCACACTATACAAAGCATTTATGGGATGCTGCCAAGGACCCATGGGTTCTCCAGATGGAGCGCATTCCAACTCAGATTTTGTTTGGCAGTGGGTGGCTGTCTGTCACCCGCCATTTTCAATTGTCCTTTTTAAGTGAAGCCAACTTGGTGGCAGAAGCTTGCAGCCACCTGCTGCAGATTGGGACACTGTTGCAGCCTTCAGCCTCTGGTACACCTGCCTCAGCTGATACTGAGGGGCGAAGGCATTGGGAAACCCATCATACAATACTTTGCCAGGGAGCCCCCCCAACAACAACTTTATTATTTATATGACACCCATCTGACTGGGCAGCTCCCAACAAAATATTAAAAACACATTAATGCATCAACCATTAAATTTTTTCCTGAATAGGGCTGCCTTTAGATGCCTTTTAAAAGTCAAATATCTGTTTGACATCTGATGGGAGGGCGTTCCACAGGGTGGGTGCCACTGCCAAGTAGGCCCTGTGCCTGGTTTCCTGTAGCTTCACTTCTCACAGTGAGGGAACCGCCAGAAGGCCCTCAGAGCTGGACCTCCGTGTCCAGGCTAGACGATGGGAGGTGGAAATGCTCCTTCAGGTATACAGGGCCGAGGCCATTTAGGGCTTCAAAGGTCAACACCAGCTTTGAATTGTGCTCGGAAATGTACTGCAAGCCAGCGTGGGTCCTTTAAGATCGGTGTTATATGGTCCCGGCAGCTGCAAATCTGCTTGATGGTGAAAGAGGGTCAAGGGATGTTAAGTGGCTCAAGGAGGAGGAGAGAAGGCAGGTGGGTGATGAAGAGGAAGTGGCTGGTGGTGTGTGTTTGTGCGGGGGACGACAACACAGAAGAGTGGAAGCAGGGTGAGAGCATGCAGTTTTGAGAAGGAGTGAGGAAAGTAGCAACTTGAAGTGAGACAGAGAAATAGGACAGTGGGAGTCCCTGGAAAGTGGAGATAAAATAGGTCAAGGAGTACTACTGAGAGGCAGACTCCATCTGAGGCATGACCTCTATCATATTCATGAGCCACTGCTAGCTTTTCCTTGGTGAGGTAGGGACACTGTTTCCATCCAGATTGTCATATGTGCAGTTGTAGCTTTAGTCGTTCATTTTTCTTGATAATGACTCTGCCTAGTGAGTTTACCTTCTTATTGTGCACAGGGGTGGGGTTGGGGAGGTGAAGGGGGAATTTGGAGCTCCAAAGGGGGGTGTCATGTGTGGGAATGTGATTTACCCAGCTGCTTTTTAATGCACCCCTACCTAATTCTGCATTTCCTGTACCAAACTGAAGGAGAGGCATCCTTTGAAAGCTGCACTCCTCTGAATTTTGTGGTGAAATTCTTCAACCAAAAAAGCAGGCAGAGAAAATGAGTATATTGGTGAAAATAACATATATAAAGCTCCATTTTGGGTGGGGAAATTGCTTGCAAAAATGCATACATTATTATTATAATCATAACCATTCCTTCTTCGTATGCTTCCTTTCCAGGTTTACACCACACTTTAGGCTGCTTACAGGACGAAAAGGTTTACAGAATTAGAAAACTATAAGAAAAATAGTCATAGGCAAGTCATGAAAACATCTCAGTGAATATGCAATAAAATTAAACCAATCTCACATAAATCATAAGGTCTAACCATGAAGATACAAAAAATTAATACCAAGAACAGCAAAAATGAAGCCGAAAAACTCCCCTAAACAACACCTCACCCCAAAAGTTTATGAGCAGTGGGTCCTGCAGGACTCATAGCAAAGATGATCTCTGGCCTCTTAAGCAGCAGTCTCAGCTTTTGAAAGGGGGAAAGATGCTTGGGAGGAATATACACTAGGAGGATTATACCACCCTGCCCTGCAATACACTGGGGGGGGGGGAGTTCTCCAAAGTTTTTAAAAGAAAATAACTGATACGGAAATAGGCGGAACTGTGTGTAAGGTTTGTAATGAAGCTGAATGTTGGAAGAGTCAGGACAGATAAAAGAAAACAATTCCTCACACAGTGAGCTCAGATTACTGACCAAGGTTGGTCATTGGCCTGATCCAGCAGGCTTTTCTTTGTTCTTATGTTCTTAAGGTTGGAGAAATGAGCAATGGAAATCCCTAGTCATGTCCCTAGTCATGCAAAGTAATAGCTCCAGCAGTACACAGGCAGAATGAAGCCTCCAGGTTTGGCTGGAACAAGATTAAATATGTGGCCTGCTTTCGTTTTCTCAGCAGAACCTGCTGGCTTCTCAAAGCTCCAGTTAGGGTGGCCATGTGTCCTGGTGCTCAGTCCTGCTTTTGGAGGGCTAGCCAAAGTGCAGTTTAAAAACAGAGCAACATGAGGAGGGGAACAGGAGGAGGAGCCTTGAGTTGCTCACCTAGTAGTAGCATCAGAACAGCAGACTGAGCAGGCCTGCACAGGTAATCTGCTCTGAGGCTTCCCCAGAATGGTGTAGAATGTGATGTATTTCTGTTGAAGCTACAGCAACTATTTTGCAATATGCATCTCTATGCCAATTAGCGTGTGCAAAGCTTAAGCAAATCTGCTTCATGGTTTTGTTTCAGCTTTTTTTTCTTTTTGGTGGTGTGCAAGCCACCATCCTGGCTCCAGCTGAAACCTACCTCTCCAGCCATTGATCTCTGGGGCCATTACCTTACTAGTGCACATGCCTGGTTGAGACTGATAAACAGCCATGCATGGCCCTAACATATAGAGCTGATAACCACATGAATCTGCTGGAGATAGCATATAAAGCATCATCAATGCTCTGTAGACAGTATCTGCTGTTGATACACTGGTGTTTGGTTATGCTGCCTGGACTGGTGGAGCAAAGACTTCATCAACCTGATCCTGTTGAGAAGCGTTAACATGCATACCGTTTCAAGTATCCTCTAGTGCTGATTGTGAGTCAGGCGGAAGCTGCTTTCAGAGTCCTCCAGTGGAATGCCATCTGTTATTGAAGTGATGATGTCTGAGCTTCTTCGATTTGACCAAGTCCCACGGCACTTTGGTAGAGTGTGGAAAGAGGAGCTTTGGTTGACTGTATGGCATGGACGATTCCCTCCCTGTGGTTTCAGGGAGAGTTGGTGCTGATGTGGAAAGATGCTACCATGGAATCCAGCCTAAGGTTTGTAGTGATGATCAGGTTTGTCCAGGCAGCTGACCAGTGGCTTCATGCAATTTTGTGTAAGGCCTACTGATTAGTAAGTATCTCATGAGGGGATTGCTGCACTTCCTTTATGCTCTGGAGCCTCTTTTCAGATACTCTATATATTTCAGTCTCTCCCCAATACTGTGGGATGGCTGGGGAAACTTTTTCAATCCAAAGACCGCATTCCACTCTGGGCAACCTCCTGGGAGCCACAGCAAAGCATTGGGCAAGGCTGGAGGCAAAAGTGGGCAGAGCAATGAATGTGAAAACACTAGGTTGTTTTCATTAGAACCTGAGAAGAGTTTGCTAGATCAGGCCAATGGCCATTTAGTCCAGCATCCTGTTCTCACAGTGGCCAACCAGATGCCCCAATGGGAAATCTGCAAGCAGGACCAAAGCACAAGAGCATTCTCACCTCCTGTGGCTTCCAGCAACTGATATTCAGAAGCATTATTGCTTCCAACTGTGGAGGCAGAGCATAGCAATCATGTCTAGTAGCCATCAATAGCCCTCTTCTACATGAACTCTAATCCTTTCTTACAGCCATCTAGGTTGGGGGCCATCACTGCCTCCTGTGGGAATGAGTTCCATAGTTTAACTACGTGCTGTGTAAAGAAGTTCTTTCTACTCTCTCACTCTCTCTCTCCACCTCTCCATTCCCTCAGTGCCATCCAAGCAAACAAACACATTATTAGATGCTTTCCTGCCAGTCACAAACACTCAAGGAGGGTGAAAAGCAGGGCTGGCCAGGGATCTGGCCTGCGACGGATCCCCAGGGAAAGAGAGATAAAAAATAAAATAAAAACAACAACTGGGCTACATTTGTACCACGGTTCCCATCTCTAAGATATCCTTACCTGACTTCCTCCTTGTATTCTGCTGAAGACGTTGCTTGTTTTCCAGGTTAGGTGGAGTGCTGGAGAGATGTCATTTGGCAAGAGCTACAGCATCTAATCCCTCCCCCCACCTAGTCATTTTGACAGAGGCTGGCTGGCCAGCATTCCTCAACATCTTCAAAGACCTGAGTAAACCCAGATCACCCAAGCCCTTTTCCTTTTAATATCTTCTTCCACACCTTGATCAAAGTGCAAATAAAAAATGGGATCAAACCTAGATTGGGTGCACTAGAAGAGGTCAAGGAGATGAGTCTGGTCTGGTAAGAGGAGATGCCAACCACCCAGATGCACACTCTTCTCTGTCCTGTTTTTCCTTTTTTCCTTTTCGCCTTTATTGCAGCTGATATATTGTTTTTGCAGGGGTGGGGGTGGGGATGGGATTGAATAGAGAGTTAAAGAAAATAAGCCACGTCAAATAGCTTGAATGAAGGACTTTAATTTGCAAGAGGATTATACACTTCTGCTTTCAGTCTCCCTGATCGAATTGAGGGAAGAGAGCCCTCTCCGTAGCAAGGAGCTGCAGGGACGGTGCATTTCAAAGCTGGGCACGTAGGATTTATGAATAGTCTGAGCCGATTTTACAGAGTGGGGATGTCTTGTCTAGTGGTTAGATTAGACGGCCTCTGGGCCAAGGGCAAGAGCTTGCATTGCCGTTGCCATGGGGATGCTGAGGAAAAATCAGTCTCTCTCCCAGCATGTGGTTTTCTGAGGGACTTAAGGGGTTGTACCATAAACCTTAGAGTTTGAAGATAGAAGCTAGCCTACTGGACTACTCTCTGTGTGTACACATATGTAGCAGAGCCTCAGAGCTCGCTTCAGGCTCAAAAGGGATGAGTGTTGTGCAGCCCTGGACCCCTCAATCAGCAGGGCACCAGGAAGCCTCTGACTTGACTGGGCCTAGGATAAATACTAGCTTCACAATCCTCCAAATTCTTCTGTGGATTAGATTTTGAAGGCATGTCTGCAAACTCAAGATGGACAGTGGCATGAAACTCTGAAGAAGCCATGCAGAGTTCAGACCAAACACTCCTTGACAAGAGAGTGTAAGACGTAGCTAAGTTGTCTTAGCCCGAGAAGCATCATCCATGTCTTACACCCTGTTCATAGTCCTAATCTTGGTTGATCTCTTTTTCCTATGAAAAAGTGCAAAACAGCCAGAGAGTAATATTTATAGCTCTCTAAGGAAGTGACTTCTTCCACTGTTTTGATAAAGGTGGGATGTAAAGATGGTGAAGAGCCCACTTTTTGTTTGTTTACAGAGGTGGCGCTGTGGGTTAAATCACAGAGCCTAGGACTTGCCGATCAGAAGGTCGGTGGTTCGAATCCCCACGACGGGGTGAGCTCCCGTTGCTCGGTCCCTGCTCCTGCCAACCTAGCAGTTCGAAAGCACATCAAAGTGCAAGAAGATAAATAGGTACTGCTCCGGCGGGAAGGTAAACGGCGTTTCCGTGCGCTGCTCTGGTTCCCCAGAAGTGGCTTAGTCATGCTGGCCACATGACCCAGATGCTGTACGCCGGCTCCCTCAGCCAATAAAGCGAGATGAGCACCGCAACCCCAGAGTCAGCCACAACTGGACCTAATGGTCAGGGGTCCCTTTACCCTTTACCTTTAAGGAAGTGACTTATTCCACTATTTTGATAAAGGTGGGATGTAAAGAGGGTGAAGAACCCACTTTTTGTTTACAGAGGACCTTTAATGTAAGAGTGTTACAGAGAGTTGGGTAGCTTAGATTTTAAATTTATAGAAATGTTTTAAGGGACCCAATCTTGCACCCTGAGGCTTTAAAGTTCCTTCCTGCCACCTTCTTCCTGCCTTTCTGATGCTGCAATCAAGGTTGATCTTCGTTGCACTCTGTCCAGTATTCCTGATGCAGTTTAAGTCACTCTGGGCAAATCACACCATATGTTTTGTTGTTGCTACCCTAAGGTCCCGGGGCAGGTCACAACAATTAAGACACAATGTTAAAAACAACTTACAATCACAAAAACAGGGTGGGTGGGTCCTTATAGACACATTTCAGGTGTCAAAAGCCTGGTAAAGAGGTGTGGATCCAGCATTTGCTGAAAGCTGTTCAATGAATATGACAGATACATGGTTCCCGCCTCCTCATTTAATCCCCACCACACAACGCTGTGAGATAGGTTAGGCTGAGAGGCAGTGAACTGAGCTTCATGGCCAAGTGGAGATTTGAACCCTGGTCTCCCAGGTCCCAATCATTACTCTGACCACTGCGCCACATTGGCTATCATCCACCATACAGGTGAATCTGAAGACTGCAGAAGGCCAGGAAGCTAATATAGCAGAGTTGAGAGAAGGTGGAATTTTAAAAAATTCCCGTTCTACCAAAGATGTCCTACTTACTTGCATTCTCCCCCCCCCCCTTTTTGGTTCTGTCTTTTTGAGAAGTGCTGAGTAAGAGGCAAAGGAATCCTTTGAAAGAAGGAACAGTGCTTCCCTCCATTGCACAACCACCTCATTATTCATCTTCTTCCCTCCAGTCTAATCACTTTAAGTTTATTTTGCTGCTGGCTCCCATTTCCCCTTGACAATTCAGTGAAATGGAAGCTGCTTCTCTCTATGGAAGATAGAGCAAGTTTGGTTTCTGCTGCTCCAGAGGGGAGAACTCAAACCAATTGATACAAATGACAAGAAAGGAGAGTTCAGCTAAACATTAGGGGAAACTTTCTGGCAGTCGGAGGTGTTTGACATTGGAATGGACCACCTTAGAAGGTGGGTGAACTCTCCTTCATTGGAGATTTTCAAACAGAGGTTGGATGGTCATCTAGAAGGGAATCTTTAGCTGTTATTCCTTTGTTTCTGGGGTTGAAATAAATGATCCTTGGGGCTCCTCCTCATTCTAAAAAAAATAACACCCCCCTCCATGAACTTATCTACAGTGGTGCCTTGGTTCTCGAACTTAATCCATT
The DNA here is from genome assembly GCF_027172205.1 of Podarcis raffonei. Lineage (NCBI taxonomy): Eukaryota > Metazoa > Chordata > Lepidosauria > Squamata > Lacertidae > Podarcis > Podarcis raffonei. Next base: position 18,533,125 of record NC_070616.1, read on the forward strand.
CTGGAAGTCTGTTCCAAAACCAAGGTGTTCCAAAACCAAGGTACGCTTTCCTGTAGAAAGTAATGCAAAACAGATTAATCCATTCCGGACTTTTAAAAACAGCCCCTAAAACAGCAATTTAACATGAATTTTACTATCTAACGAGACCACTGATCCATAAAATGAAAGCAATAATGAATGTACTGCAGTCACACAATCAATCAATCAGTAGCTGAACTGGGTTCCACACAGTCACAAAAACAAAACAAAAAGAGCCACAAAAACACAAAATAAATAACAAAAACAGACAGACCTCAGCATAATACTCAAAACGGAAGTCTGGCACTCAAACTGGAAGCATAACACTCAAAATGGAGCATGTTCGGCTTCCGAAGAAAGTTCACAAACTGGAACACTTACTTCTGGGTTTGCAGTGTTTGGGTTCCAAGTTGTTTTAGTACCAAGGCATTTGGGAGCCAAGGTACCACTGTAATCCTTTTTAAAGCCATCCAAGGTGGTGGTCAACACTGCCTCCTGTGGGAGTGAGTTCCATAGTTTAACTTTGTGTTTTGATCCTCCTGGATTCCTGTATGAAATTGCCTCACTGGTTGTGACTGTGTATATTGGTACAGAGTATACCATAAGCATAAGTAGGGAAGAGTTTTAATTGCAAGAATACAGTTCTCATCTGAACACTTTTTATCTTCTTGTTTGGTCTGATCAGGGGCTAAAACCCATCAAATTGGGCCCAACCCTGGAGATCTTAAGCCTGGGTCATTTAACATACATGCCTGAGAATTTACTTCTGGCAAAGCAAGCATGACATTTAACTGTAAATGTTCTTAAAAAGGTAAAGGGTAAAGGGACCCCTGACCATTAGGTCCAGTCGTGACCAACTCTGGGGTTGCGGCGCTCGTCTCGCTTTATTGGCCGAGGCAGCTGGCGTACAGCTTCCGGGTCATGTGGCCAGCATGACTAAGCCGCTTCTGGCGAACCAGAGCAGCACACGGAAACGCCGTTTACCTTCCCGCTGGACTGGTACCTATTTATCTACTTGCACTTTGATGTGCTTTTGAACTGCTAGGTTGGCAGGAGCAGGGACCAAGCAACGGGAGCTCACCCCGTCATGGAGATTCAAACCGGCAACCTTTTGATCGGCAAGTCCTAGGCTCTGTGGTTTAACCCACAGCGCCACTGTTCTTAATGTGTTCCTATTAATGTGAAAGCCGAATTCCAGAAGGTGCTTGAAGGATGCAGTCCTATGTACCCTTCCTTGGGAGTAACTCTTGGGAGTAAGACTTGCTTCCAAGTAAATATACCCAGGATCTAACTGCAAGTTCAGAAGTGGAGTTGAAAGCAGGAATTACCTGGTAACGGTGGAATTACCACTTTGAAGGGCCTTTCCTGCATACTTCTTCCCACTCGGTACATCACTGTGCCCAGGGGAACACTGTTCTGTGTTGGATTGCCAACTAATCTTATGTATTGCATTTTAAACCCATTTTAACATTTTATTTCAGTGATTTATGGCTGCATTCCAGTCTTAGAGGCTTATGGCTCCCTATAGCTTTCTACCAGGATCTGCTGTTTATGCTTATCCCCAGGGGGGATAAAATGGTCCTTGTTTTGCTTTTGAAATCTTGCACACTGATTAGGGCTGTTTTGGCCGGTGTTTGTAGATTGTCCCCTCAAAATGCAGCTCTCTGAATAGTCTTGAATTTATGAGGTAGTGCTCTCTCTGCGTGTGTGTATGTTAATCTCAGTGAGCTTGATTTTTTCTTCTTCCAGATTTCAGATACTAGTTGCATCTAATTTTCAGAAATAGGGGCGATGGCTCAGGTATACAGCAAATGCCTTTCCTGCCTATGTTCTCTGACTCAACCCCTAGCATCTCCAGATGAAAGGCTCAGGTAGCAGGTGGTGGAAAAGACCTCTGCATCACAGTTGCTTTGAGAATTACTAGACTGGGTGGACCAACAGCCTAACTTTGGTGTAAGATTGTTCTTAAGGAATGTAATGCATTTGTGTGGGGTTCTGGTTGCCTCACCTCAAAAAGGATCTTGCAGAGTTGGTAGAGGTTCAGAAAATTGGTTAAGGGCTTGGAGCAACTCCCCTATGAAGAAAGGTTGCAGCGTTCGGGTGTCTTAAGTTTAGAGAAAAAGCAAGTAAGAGGCAACCTGGTAGAAGTGTATGAAATTATGCATAGTATGGGAAAAGGGGGTGGAGGAAAGCACATCTCCATAACCATAGAGCTCCTGGACATCCAGTGAAGCTGAATGTTGGAAGATTCAGGACAGAGAAAACAGAGGACTTCTTAATGCCATGCATCGTTAAACTATGGAATTTGCTCCTGCAGGAGGCAGTGATGGCCCCCAATTTGGATTGATTTAAAAGAGAATTAGACAAATTCATGGACGAGAGGGCTAGGTATGGCTGCTAATCATGATGGCTATACTCTGCCTCCAGCATCAGAGGCAGTAATGCTTCTGCATATAAGTTTCTGGAAGTGACAGGATACCAGTTGCTGGAAGTCACAGAGGGGAATATGCTCTTGTGCTCAGGTCCATAGCTGTCAACTTTTCCCTTTTCTTGCGAGAAATCCTATTCAGAATACAGGAAGTTCCCTTTTTAAAAAAGGGAAACGTTGACAGCTATGCTCAGGTCTTGCTTGCAGGTTTTCCGCAGGACTAGATGGGCTTGATCCAGCAGCCTCTTCTTATGTTCTCTGACCTGCAAATGACTATCTGTAGATGTGACAGCAGCCCACTCTGCTGATTTCAAACGCTGCGCTCGCTGCCTTCTTAAATCATTAATAAGCCAAACTCATAACAAGCATCCTTTTGCTTTAAAAAAATAAAAAATAGTCCAGCGAGCGATTTACGTTGGAAGGTCAGGTTCCGGGTGATGGGCTTGGCGGCTCCCTCTGTCTCTCAGACTGACCTGGCAAGCTTATCTTGAGGCAGAAAATAATGAAGATTTGTGGGACCGGATTGATGGAGACCTTTAAATGTCAATAAAGCAATTCTTCTATGGCATACAAAAGCTTAATGGGGAGCAAACGCAATGGCTCTGGAGCTGGACAAAAGGAATAACAGAAAACCTCCAGCCAGCTTCTAGCGGGGCTAACAAGAGGGGCTGAGTGATTCCCCCCCCCTTTGGGGGGATGGGGGACATGCTTTGGAAAGAGTTTGCTCTCGAGTCTATAAAACAAGGTGTGAGAGTGGCAGCTCCGTAATTACTCATGCGTTTCTGTACCTCGGGAGTAACTTGTTTGGAATCCTTAACGTAGCCTTCCGCAGAATCACAGGGGGAAGGAGATGAGGATGCAGACCTGGAGTGAAAATGAAAAGAGACTTCTTGAATGCCTCTAGCAAGGGATACACCTGCATACTGTCACCACCACTGCGTGTGGGGCGGGGGTAAGGCAAGGAGGAGATGCCGCTGAGGTTGAAAAGAAGCTGGCCACACCCTCCCAGGGTCTTGAGTGGCTGTTGCTTGGCAACTCTGCACTCGTGGAAAAAGGGAGTCTCTTTGGAGGTTGTTGGATTCCAACTGCCATCAATCCCAGCCAGTGTGACCAAAGGCCAAGGATTGTAGGAGCTGGTCCAGCAGCATCTGCAGTGATAGCTACCAACTTGGATGGCTCTAAAAGATGATTGGAGAAATCCACGGAGGAGAAAACTATCTGTGACTGCTAGACTTGTTGGTTATGTTTGGCCTCCATGGTAGGAGCTTTTCATTACCACTTGCTGGAAATCACAGGAGGGAGGGTTGTGCTTGAGTCCCACTTGCTGGTTTCCCACAGGCATCTGCTTGGCCCCTGTGAGAACAGGGTTCTGGACTGGGGGGGCCATCAGCTGGAATCAGTAGGCTCTTCTCATGACCTAGAGTCCCGCAGGTTCCCCTCCCCTAAACCACTGAGCCTCTTGGTCTTGTCGACTGGAAGGTCGGCGGTTTGAATCCCCGCAACAGGGTGAGCTCCCATTGCTCCGTCCCAGCTTCTGTCAACCTAGCAGTTCAAAAGCATACCAGTGCAAGTAGATAAATAGGTACTGCTGCAGCGGGAAGGTAAACGGTGTTTCTGTGCGTTTTGGTTTCTATCACAGTGTTCTGTTGCGCCAGAAGCAGTTTATTCATGCTGGCCACATGACCCGGAAAGCTGTCTGTAGACAAATGCCGGCACCCTTGGCCTGAATCGAGATGAGCGCCACAACCCCATAGTCACCTTTGACTGGACTTAACCGGCCCGGGGTCTTTTACCTTTACCTGCTTTGAGTTCCTCTTTGTTATTTGGTCTCTGCCAGAGAAACAGCCTACCCCCAGACACAGTGACGCTCCTTACCAATGCCACTGCCCTTTCCTTGGAAGTTGCAGAAGCATTTAAGGAAATGACAGGTCGGGTTGTGTCCTCCCCCCACTCTCCATCCCTCTTTCAATCATATTCAGTGACAGTGTGCGGGGGACCATGGTAATTTTCAGCTCTCCTGAGGGTTACTGCCATTCTTCAGTCTAATGGAATGAAGCTGCTTCATCAGAGCAGGTTTGAAGACACCGCAGGGCAAAATGTGAGGGAGGGAGACCACCCCACCACAAATCTGCAGACTTCTGCCGGTTAAGATTCCACCTGCTAGACAGTTTCCTATCAACTTCCAAGTATGTCGGGGGCATCCGGTCTTTAGAAACCACTAGCTGTTGATGCTCATGTCATGGTTGCTGGAAGCCATTTGATTAAAAAAAACACCTCCTAGTTATTAAACTCAACTAAAGTGTAGGAAAAATGTTATCCCTGTCATTTTGCACAGCCGTATAAAGCACCGCATCAAAATGCAATGGAGCATCGGATGAGTGCAGCAAAGGAGCATGAAACTCTCTCAAAGTGGGCAGCTTTGCAAATATAGAGACTCTCGTTGGCTCGCACAAGCAGCTTAGCTGGCATTGCATCTCCTCCACTCCGCAGCAGACCAAGACACAGTTAAATATAAAGCCGTGGTGTCCGGAAATTATCATATTTGTGAAATCCTCATTAATCTTTCCCTCTCCCTGTGTTGCCATCCCTTTCGTCAGCCTATTACACGCTCCTTCTCAGTCTCTCTCTCGCTCCTTGGGGCACCTTGCTGGGCTTCATTGAGCTTCCCTCACCCCAGTCCCGATGCTCCTGCACATCTGCCTTCAAAGATGTTTGCGCAGGGTGCCAATGAGATGGGGGTGATCTTTTATGCTGCTACTCTGGCAGCAGTTTCCAAATGTCTTCTCTTCAAGGGATGCTTTCTTGCATTGATGCCTCTTGAAAAAACCTGAGCACCTGCACCACAGCTAGATATTCTGGGATCTGCACTTTAACACATAGGAGGTTTGTGGATGGCACTAGCTTGTCCTGTGAACTGTGTGGGTGTCCTGGAATTCGCCCAGTCTCTGTCCAGTTCTGCTGTAAGTTTGTGCTCACTGTGGAGTCTGTAGGAAGCAGTTATGCTTGCTTATGTGTACCTTGAGGATGTGAACCTGAGATGTCCACTGTGGTCCTGCTGGTCAACATTCACCACAGTGGACATGCCTAGTCTAAAAGACATTGCCAAGTCAGTGGAAGGTGACCCAAGAGAACTTGTAACCCAGTAATACCTTAGGTGTTTAAATTCTCTCACCTGCCTGAACCCAATGCCAGTTGAGCCAAAATCGCAAAATGTCTCTTCCCACTGTGAACACCAAAACAGTGTGATGTAGGCAGAAAATAAAAATCGGGGCTCCCCCAAAAAACTCCTAATACAGACAGCTCTCCACACCCTAAAATAGACAATTGTCCCTTAACTTTGATAACCAGATGTAAAGCAGGGAGGGGTCCTGTCTTTTTCATGGAGTCTTTGGACAGCCACGGGTTTTCTCTTTCCTCTGTGAAGAGGTGCCCTACCCAAAATTATCTCCTGTAAGCACCTATTAATGCGGCAAAAAGGAGACCCATCTTGGTGCCCAACATGCAGGTGGATTAGAAAAAATCCAGGGTGACCCGGCTTTCTTCCAAGCATGCATGTGTTGCTTGGAAGATTATATGGGCTTCTTAAGTTTAATGGGTGAGCTCATGCATCAACCCGGACGTGTTCTCCTTCCCTCTGTAGCCTCTCTCACATTCCTCAGCATCTGATGTGACTTTATGAGGCCACTGGGATTTGCGCGGTCCTATCAGCGGGGTGGTAATTTGGCTCAAAGTCAATGTCCTTTCCGAAGATCTATCCGTTTGTTCACCCGCTCACATCTGAGCACTAGACGTAACAATTTGCTCTTGCTCTGAGGTTCTGAAATATGCATTTAATTTAGACTTAATGAGGAAATTATTGTGCAATAAACACACTTCAACTGACTTGCGAGACAGATCCAGGATTGCAAGGGGAGGAAAGCTACAGATTGCAATTAGAATGAGTTGCATAGGGCATTGGGGTGCCTTCAGCTTTCGTGGAACATGACAAGGCAGCCCTGGGATTGCTGAAGGGTAGCAGGTGATGACATGAGCAAAAGAGAGAGAGGTAAATATAAAGGCGGCGGCGGTGGGGGTAGGGTCCTGTGTGGCTCTCATGAGCAGCCAACTATAAAAGCCCGTGGAAAACCAGCAAGCAGGATTTGAGCACAAGAGCACTCTCCCTTCTGTGGTTTCCACCAACTGGTATTCAGAAGTGTTGCTGCCTCCAAAGGCCAATCAGGAGGTTCCTCTCCAAAAGCAATTCCTACTGGGCTTCCCCTCTCCCCAAGAGCACCTAGCAATGCCCACACCATAAATAGCCCGGTCTCTACTTTTTCCCCATATGCCATGCTTGCTCAAATGATTGCCTCCTCCTCTGCACTGCACCACTTGAGATCTGTTTGTAGGGAAGGCTGGGTGTGACCAATTGACCACTTCTTCAAGAGTCGCAGCAGTAACATCTATCACCTTCTCTTATCATTTACACTATATTTTTCCGACTCATGGCAAACCATTTTGAAGAGACTGACCACTTGCAAGGGTACCTACCTAGTCAGCAATTGCAATCATTGCAGTGTTGGAAGATTCAGGGTTGATAAAATAAAGTACTTCTTTACACAGTGTATAGCTATACAATGGAACTCTCTCCCACAGAAGGCAGTGGTGGCCACCAACCTGGATGGCTTTAGAAGAGGATTGGACCAAGTCATGAGGGAGAGGGCTATGATGGGTACTAGCCAGGTTGTCTGTGCTCTGCCTTGACAGTTGGAGGCAGCGATGCTTTTGAATAGCACAGGAGGGGATATTGCTCTTGTGCTTGAACCCTACATGCTTGTTTCCATCAATGATCTCTGATTGGCCACCATCAGAACAGGAAGGTGAACTGGATGGAACATTGGCTTGATGCAGCGGGTTCTTCTTAGGTTCTTATGATACCTGCATTGTGGTGTAGCATGGGTTGCCAGCTCCCAGGTCAGGGCAAGAGTTGCGTCCCCCTGGTGGACTGGGCAGCTGGGGTGGAGACGCATGCTGGGAGCTTGGGAGGTCCATGGCTGTTGGCTCTGCCACGGCCAGTGGCTGTGCAATTTCTTGGCTTTCCAGCTCCACCAGCCCAGGAGCAGGGTGCGTAGATGTTCCTTCACCAGCCATGAGAAGAAATAGGTGCTGCTCCAGCCCTGAATGCCCAGCCCAGGTGCAGCTTGCCTCACCTCAGCTCCAAAAGGTGGCAGGAGCTCAGCCAAACAGCCTCAATGAGGGAGCGTGTCGTGGGGCTGTCTGGTTGTGCCCCTCTCAGAATTTTGCACCCAGAGCCACTGGCCTTCTGCCCCCCTCCCACGCTACGCCACTGCACCTGCATGCTCTGTGCCACTTCCTGGTATTCACAAAGAAGAATAGGGGTTCTCCTACCTATTGGTTTCTCCCCACATTGTCAGATCCCTCTTCTTTCTAGCATCCCATCTTGCTGCTTGAGACCCTGCGGCATTTTGAAACCTGACTTATGATGAGACAGCGTTCCTGTATATTCTGTGGGAAATGAGGTTTGTACTCTCCAAACATCCTGGACCAGGACAGCAAGCCAGACATTTGGGCAAGTTGTGGGCAATTGGCCCTTGAGTCTATCTCTACATAGATGCTCTACACTCGAAAGGTGAAATAAAAAACCTACCCACCCTACAGTGAGTGTCAGCAGCTCAGTAATATGCAGAAGCCTGTAGGTGGGTTCCTCCCCCCACCCCCCGGGAAGTCCTGGCCATCCATGGAGCGAACCCAGAGACCAGGCTGAGAACTCGTCTCCTTTACTTACGCAGCCGGAGCAGCAGAAGTGAGTTCAAAGCTGCTCTGCAAATAAACTCTAATCGTTTTTCCTCCTTGTGTTTATGTGATTAGGGGGTTCGTTTGACTGGCATTATGATGATAAATGGCAAACTCATTGCATCATTACATCGGGCGCTAATGCGTAGTAGGAAGGATTTCTACTCATTAAAGGGAAGGCAGCCAGGCAAGCAGGCATGGGGTTTGGGCCAGCACTCAGTAAGATGTGCAGGCAGCTGCCTTGCCTTTGTGGGAGACAGAGGCCCTCGCTGCAAGGATTTTGACTCTGCCTTGCTTGGCTCTCCCCATTCTAGTTTTCCTAAGAAAAAACATATAATAAGGATGTCTGTGATTCTGTGAGCATTGCACAGGGCTTTAGGGAGTGCAGCTGAAGATAATTGATCTATGCCTGGATGGGGATGTTCCTGAGAATCCTACCAGCACAGCTTTCAAGGCAGGATCTAAATGGGGACATGTGGAAACTTCAGCCAGTGGACCAAATGTGACCCTCCAAACTTCTCCTTGTCCAGCTCAAAGGTGTCTCATGCCTGGTTGGGATGTTCTTGAAGCACGTTAATGATTTTTGCTTTCCTAGATCAGGGATGGAGAGATGTAGGAGCCCCTGATTTCTGTATGGCTGGAATGCAGAGGTATGGGTCATGTCTGTTGCTCTTTTCACTCTTGCGTCTGGCCCCACTCACCTCCAGTAGGAAACTCCCAGAAGCCCCACCCAGGTCATCTTCTCTAAATGCAATGAATAAATGCTCTCTCTTCTCTCTCTCTCTCTTGTGATAAAGTAGTCTTGTAGGAAACTTGCATGGAACTTTTTGTGTGTGGAGGATTTAGAAAATTCTCACCCAGCTGTGAAGCTCACTGGTTGACCTTGGGCCTGTCACTGCCTCTCAGCCTAACCTACCTCACAGGGGTTGTTGTGGGGATTAATTGAGGAGGGGGCCACCTTGAGCTCCTTGGAGGGGAAGAAGGGAATAGCAATCAATGCAATAAAAAAAATACCCCCCCCCAATTTGAAAGCTATCCAGCCATCATTCTGCAGCCTATTTCTTTATAATATGTCAAAGGCTTCTCAATCTGACACTTTTGACAGAAACTGTAGGCAACCTTTGTCAGAGAGTCTTTAGCAAAGCCTTTGCAAGCCAGAGGAGGAGTCCCACAGTACTATTATTTCATTTTATTTTGGGGTAGGTTTAGAGATGTGGAGCAAATTGAGTTCATAGGGGGTCATTGTCGCTTCCTGTGGCTGCCCTAGAAATCCCCAACACCTTCTCTGCCAGTTTCCTACACAGATTCTGTTTCCCTTTTATCGAGTGCTTGTCATTCTGTTATCTGCCTCCAGGTTGTTCTTTACCACTTTAACCTCTTGTGTGGTGGGGCGGAAAGGGAGCAAGGAGATGGCAAGAGCCCTTTTTTATTTTTCATACCAAAATGTAGGCACAGCGGGATGCCTGGCGATACAAAATGAGGTCTCCTTTGCCTTTGCGTTTCTCTAAGGAAGTGTCTGCTGCTTTTATGATTGGCAGATAGCAGCCTCTAAGGTGGTTACTTGGGGCAAGTAGGTTTCAGTTAGTTCTGTCTGTAGGCCTATAGAGATTCAGTGTAAGTCTGCATTGCAAGAGAAGCTTCAGTTAGCTTGGATTTTCCATCAGAGGGCCCATCGATGGTGTCTGGGAATAGGGCCCATCGATGGTGTCTGGGAAGAGGCCAGCCCTTTCATTAGGCACAGTGAGCTTACTGCCTGTGTGTGCCACACTGCCTTCCTTGCACCACCTAAGTTAGTCTGCTCCCCCCAGGTGCAGTGCAGCATGCTGTCCCATTGCCACCTCCCTTGAAGCTGTACCTGAGTGGTAGAGCATCTGCTTTCCATCTACTTTCTATCTTCAGTGGTTACTCCAGGTAGGGCTGGAGGACACTCTCTGCCTGAAACTCTAGAGGGCTACTGCCAGTCAGTGTAAGCCAGTGTTTCCCAAACTTGGGTCTCCAGCTGTTTGTGGACTACAACTCCCATCATCCCTAGCTAGCAGGACCAGTGGTTAAGGATGATAGGAGTTGTAGTCCAAAAGCGGCTGGAGACTCAAGTTTGGGAAACACTGGTGTAGACCATACAAAACTAGATGTATCAATAGAATGATTTGGTATAAGGCAATTTCTTGTGCTCCTGTGTACAAGTCAGCTACAGTACATGGGATTTGGGGTGGGGTGTGAATTGGTGCCATTTTGTCCTTATCTGCAGATGGGAAAAGTGTATTGGTCCTGAGAATGAATCAGTAGGAGCCTAGCTTTGAACAAGCAGGTACTCTAAAATCATGAGGACCTGCACACCCTTTTTTTGTTTTTGCAGACTAGATCCCCATCAGTGGCTCATTAAATTAGCAATTGGCTCTTCCAACCTCTCTGGATTGCCAACCAGGTTGGAGTTGTACTCAGTTTCCTTACTTGGGGAGCCTTCATGTGCTCGGAAACAGGGAAGGTGCAGGAGATAGGCTTGAGTCTGGAGAGAGGAGAGGGAAGGAGTTTTGAAACTGGCTGATGAGAAACTACACCCAGCGCAGCTATATAGGCACCCTATTGCTTTTTTTGCTGGGGTGGTGGTGGTGGTGGTAGTGGAATCTAGTGCAGCTTCTTTAGAACTAGTGTCACCTGCTGGGTATCTATGTGCTTCCCAGCTGCTTTCTCTGTATATTTTCTAAGGTGGTCCAGATATAAGTAAGTGTGTGTGTGTGTGTGTGTGTGTGTGTGTGTGTACACAAATATGCACATCTATGTATCTATCTATTTATATTTTATAGTAGATTTGTAGTGCAATGCCTTCTCTGAAGTCAAGCAAGATCCACCCCCATCATCATCAAATCTTCCTATCAAATCTTTGACAAAAGCTCAACATTGTTATTACTTTTTAACAGTTGAGAACCCAGTTAGTTGCTGTGCTGTACCCCTGCTTCCCTGCAAAAAAGGTGTGTGTGTGTGTGTGTGTGTGTGTGTGTGAGAGAGAGAGAGAGAGAGAGAGAGAGAGATGGGGCAACCCTTTGCCACCTTGCATTATTATATAAGCTCTCTTATTTCCCCTGAAAGTGGCTGGACCCCCCGCCCCAACAGCAACAAATAAGTTATGACACTTGAGCTGAGTTTCTTCCACTGTATGCAGATAACAATTCTAGATAAGGCATGGGCCACATCAATCGCAGAGTGTGATCCATATTATGTGCCCATTTTTTTAAATAAAGGATATCTGTGGATGTGTATATATTTGCAGGGTACAGGAATATTTACTTAGCACAAATGCAGCTCTGCAGCTACTCTCTGGGAGCTTGCATACCCCATCTGCCTTTCCTGCGCCATCAATTTCCCAATTCGCTTTGCAATGCAAAGAGGTGGGGAGTGCCTGAGGACAAGTGTTGTGAAAGCCGGTGCCCGGATCAGAGATTGCTGCAAGCATGAAAATGCATTCATATGAGTTTGGGATATAATGCCTGACACAAGATGTACCGCTCCTGCCACGCTCCAATCCCAGATAAGAACCCAGCAGTAACAGATGGAGGAACAAGGCACTTATCTTGTTAGTTGATGGATTTATCTTCCTTTCTCCCTCCCCATCCACCCCCAACCCCCCTGGCCCTCTCCCTACATATTCCATAACATTTAGTGAGCTTTGCTTCTTAACCAAAGCAACATATGGAGAGAGCAAGGACTGGTTCCTTTCTCTCCTCTCCCCCATCCCACCCATCTCCCTAAATTCAATAAGGGCTGGAGTGACAGAGGAACAGCTTGTGGTGCTGAGGAAATTCCAAAACAGTCAATAAAATGTTATGCTGCACGGGGGGGTGTCAATCTTTCCCCTCTGCTGAAGAAGACATCCACACCATCACATGAAGCAGGGGGTAGGAAAAGAGTATCATTTAACTTCCCCCTGTGGGTCAGCATTGACCAAGGTTTTTGGACTGGTTTGTGGATAGCTGTTGGCTTGAGGAACTTCTCAGAAGAGAATGGCTGCTGTCATCCTGAAAGAGCATTGACTGATTGACTGGACTTATATGAAGCTTTTTGAGGCAAAGGCTTCACAAGGCAGCATACACGCACAGCCTTAGTAACCAGTAGCATTGTCTAAGCATCCCCACAGAATTTGTTCAAACAAATCAGGATGTGTGCTCACCGACCCTCCAAGTGTCCTTATTTTCCAGGGACAGTCCTGGATTTATAGAAGCTGTCCCAGATTCTGATTTGTTCCTGGAATGTCCCAGTTTTCCTTAGGATGTCCCTATTTTCATTGGAGATATGTTGAGTGTATGGAATTTTGTTGTTGTTTAGTTGTGTCCGACTCTTCATGACCCCATGGACCAGAGCACGCCAGGCACTCCTGTCTTCCACTGCCTCCTGCAGTTTGGTCAAACTCATGCTGGTAGCTTCGAGAACACTGTCTAACCATCTCATCCTCTGTCGTCCCCTTCTCCTTGTGCCCTCCATCTTTCCCAACATCAGAGTCTTTTCCAGGGAGTCTTCTCTTCTCATGAGGTGGCCAAAGTATTGGAGCCTCAGCTTCAGGATCTGTCCTTCCAGTGAGCACTCAGGGCTGATTTCCTTAAGAATGGATAGGTTTGATCTTCTTGCAGTCCATGGGACTCTCAAGAGTCTCTCAAGAGTGTATGAAATAGGATGTCCCTATTTTTGTCAGAGAAATATTAGAGGCAACATCTCTATTTTCATAGGAGAAATGTTGGAGGGTGTGGGCTCAATCAGCAACAGTGCATCAGGAAGTGCTGCCTTGCCCTGCTGCTGCTCCCACCATCACCTATTGACTCCTACCGTCATTGCCTGTTCTGCAGCCACTATACACCTTGCCACCTCCGCCACTGGTGGAGAAGCAGCACCTCCATCAGCGCCATATTCAGGCAAGATCTTGCCCCCCCCAATGGACACAATCTTGCCTACAATTGGTGTTGGTGACAGTGGCGCTTCTCTGCCAATTGTGGAGGTGGCAGGCAGGCATGGGACCCCTAGGCATGCCACCTGTGGGGGCTTCTGCTACCTGAGGCAGTGGTCTCACCCTTCCTACTGGCTGTGCCAGCTCTGTGTTCAATGGCTAGCTGGTGTGGAAGTGGCCTAAAACTGGAGCCACCAGTGTTGCAGTTCATGGAAATGGTTGTTGCTCTGTTAAATGGCATTTGGTTGGTTCCACACTGCCATCAGCCATTGTTGTAGCCTGAAGGGCTTGCTGCCTGAGGCTGAGTGACAGCGACAGCAGCCTCATGGGTTGCAGAAGTAAGAGGAGCCAAGCAGATAAAAGTGGGCAATGGAAGTCTGGAGCAGAACTTTGCAGGGATTTGCAGCAGCCTAGTACATCCTTCCCCTCTCACCACAAGACTACGTTACATGGTCTGTAGTAGTAGCAGGAGGTTTTATTTTTATTTTTGCAGTTTTGATTTTTGAAGCCAATGCCAGCTTCGAACCCATCAGGTTGAACGTGCTTCTCTCCATAGAGACACAAATGAGGTACCAAATTAAAACACACAACATGTAAAGTTGCAGGAAATAATCGCTTTAGGAGTTGGTCCCCTAATCTGATGCAGAAGACAAAAATAAAAATGTGAAGGAAAGCATGTAGGCTGCTGGGTTCAAACTCAACCATGGGTTTTTCCCCAGAGAGAGTTCTGGTTTTGGTTTATTAAAAAGACTCCCACAGATGCACGTATGCACACCCATGCTGGTTCAACTGCTGAGATGCAATAGAATACCAATGGGAAAAAATTCTGAACATTTGGAACAGTTCAAGCACCTGTTACTATGCTTGTTAGGGACAGATGGGGGCGTTGGTTGGAATGGGTGTTGGTAGGAAGGGGACAAGAGAAGTGTGGGGACAACGCCATCAATGGTGATCATTTGGCTGGCTGAGTAGCATAAATGGAATATGGGGTTGTGTGAGTGTAAGAGAGAATGACTGGGAAATGCTGTTGAATTTGTGTGTGGGCATGTGGATCATGCCATTATCTAGTTCAGTCACTAGGTGGCACTGGACTTAATTGTAGCTGATTGGCATCAGCAGTGGCGTAGCGTGGGGGGTGCAGGGGGGCCAGCTGCACCGGGCGCAACATCTGGGGGTTAGGGTTAGGGGGCACAAATCCATGGGTTAGGGGGCGCAAATTACTTGCCTTGCCCCGGGTGCTGACAACCCACGCTACGCCACTGGGCATCAGAAATTTCTTGTTGCTCCTTTATTTATGAGAAGAGAGAGAGAGAGAGAGAGAGAGAGAGAGAGAGAGAGAGAGCGCCAGCCACATGGCACCCTCCAGAAGATGTGGAGTGCAATTTCTGTGAGCCCCAGCCAGCAAGGTAAATAGCTAGAGATGATGTCCACAATATCTGAAGGGCACCACATTTTCTGCATAAGAACATAGAAAGAGTCTGCTGGATCAGGCCAATGGCCCATCTAGTCCAGCAACCAGATCTCACCACCAGCTGCCAACCAGGTGCCTGTGGGAGCCCACAACCACAAGAGCACGCTCCCTTCATGTAGTTTCCAGCAACTGGTACTCAGAAGCATTACTGACTCCAACTGTGGAAGCAGAGCAGAGCCATCATGGCCAGAAGCCATCAATAGTCCTCCACACCATACATTTATCTAATCTACTTTTGCAGCCATCTGTAAGTTGGTGGCCATCACTGCCTTCTGTGGGAGTTCCATAGTTTAGCCATATTCTGTGTGAAAAAGAATTTTATTTTATCTGTCCCGAATCAGTAAAGTTTCCTGCCTGGCTTCCTTTCTGGTGAGCCATGCAAGCCTCCTGTAAAATCTCTTTTGGGTTTAGAGCTAGCATGAGCATTTGGGGCAGGACCACCAAGATATGATGGGGCTGATATAATATGGCAACATAGGAAGCTGCCCTACACTGAGTCAGATGACTGGTCTGTCAAGCTCAGAACCGTATGCACTGACACTCCAAGGTGTCAGGCAGGGATCATTCCCAGCCCTACCTGGAGACACCAGGGCTTGAACTGGGGTCCTTCTTCATGCAAAGCAGATGCTGTACTACTGTGCTCCTGCCCTTCCCCTAATGTGTGCAGTCACAAATATGGGATTTAATGTTGGCTTTGGAGAGTACATCTTGGTGTGACACTGTCCTGCCATGTGATGTCCCAAATCTTCCTGATGCAGTGCATGTGGAAGACACTGAGGCATCATCACTCCTGGCAGTGGTAGGTTGTCCACGACTCACTTCCATAAAGCAGCATGCTCAGCATGCAAGCCTGGAAGACCTTCATCTTGGTATTGGACGTTAGCATCATATTCTTCCAAACCCTTTAGGAAAGGTGATCTATTGCCATAGCTGCCTTGTCAATGCACATGCTGTGGGGGAAAGCTTTCTCCCATGGCTAAGAATCTACTGTAGAAAATAATATGAAATAGCTTGTTATATGGATTATCCTTATTCATTCTGAGGATACGGTTTTTGCATAGTTTTGTATATCATTTTAAATTATTCTTAAATGAAAAAGAAATAGGTCAGTTAGAACTTGGTGTAGGAAAATGTATGCAGTTGTACAATTGCCTACTAAAGTAAAGGCCATAACTTGATAGCCTAGAGATTGGGATATGTCTATTTTCTGTTCTTCTCTGGAGGAGAGCAAAGCAATGATCAGGGTCCCTCCTTTTTCATGTAAAAGTGTAACTTAACTCTGTGGCTTCAAACAAGATCTACCTGTTTATTGGCTATTTCTAAGGCAACCATTGCTAAGGTGACAACTAATTACTATGCTTTTGGTGACAATTAAGGCTGAAATAATTCTGTGCTGCTTAATCTGCTAAAGTCTCAAAAGGTTATTTCTATGTTCTTGAGCCTTCTGGTTTCATTTTAACCTCAAATGTGCCTTTGTTACATTTCAGAGTGAATCTGTACAGAATAGCAGTCTGTCATCCTTTAAAACCTGGGGCCGGCTCTCCAGTTAGGCAAAATGAGACAGGTACCATCAAGAGAAAATGCTAAAGTGCAGGGGGTGGCTGTGCAGCACACACAAACCTGTGCATGCTGCACAGCCTGCCTTATGTCCCTTAAACCTGCTTGATGCTCTCATATATGGTTGGGGATGATGTCCAGTCACTAGTGTTGAAATATGATTCAACTGTCAATCTAGACAGTTTCTCTACATGAAACAGGAAGGGCACCAACTTATCTTTTGCCTTAGGCAGCAAAAGGTCTTGAACCACGCTCGACCGGTGCTACCAAACATTATTTAACTTGCTTATTTTAACAACATGAGACTACAGGAAGACCCCTGCTGGATCAGGACCAAGGTGCATCCAATCCAGCACTCTGTTCTCACAGTGGCCAACAGGTAGGATGTGAACAGCATTCTCCCCACCTGCAATTCCTTCCAAAAGGCATTATTCTGAACTTAACCAGTGGGTTTCATAGTATCAGTTGCAAACACCCCGCACAATGTAATGCAACTGAATCCATAAGAGCTGGCTCAAGTGCCAGTCATGTAGTTTTGTTTTGTTTTTTAATATATGTTTATTAGTTTTTATATATATTTTCCATACAAAACATAACATCTCCTCTCATCTTATACAACATTTTGGCTATAAGCCTAGGACTTCCATCAACCACGTCTAATGATTTTCAACCTTCATCACTTAGCCTTACATTTCATTATTTTCACTATTACTTTTAAGAGTCCATAACTTAAAATCCATTCTCATAAATTTTCCCTGCAATATTTCATATAGTTCTCCTTACAGAACTTCTTGTAATCCTACAAGCGTTGTCAATTGATTACAATTGTTTTTCAAATAGTTCACATATTTACTCCAATCTTTCAAGAATTTCTGGTCCTGCTGGTTTCAAATTCTCCCTGCCATCTTATCTAGTACTGCATAGTCCATTAATTTCATCTGCCACTCCTCTTTCGTCGGTAGCCAGTCATGTAGTTTTAACCCTCCATCGTTAAGCTACAGTGCCCTGGTTAATTCTTGTAGATGGCATCTTGCAAATTCCACTCTCTCCCAGTATAACTTGCTCTTCTTCCAGTAGTTAATAACCATATACCCAACCTGACTAACCTAAATCAAACTTTAAGAGAGGATTGGACAGATTCCTAGCTTTAAAAGAGGACTGGGCAAACGCAAGGAGGAGGAGACCATCAATGGTTGGTAGCCATGATATGCTCTGTCTCCAGCACTGGAGACAATAATGCTTCTGAATACCAGTTGCTGGAACCCACTGGAGGGGAGATTACTGTTGTGCTCAGGTCTCCTTGTGAGTTTTCCATAGGTATCTGGTGGGCTATTGTGAGAACAGGATGCTACACTAGATGGTTCATTGACCTGATCTAACGTGGCTCTTTTTATGTTCTTATGGAGGAGCATATGTTTCCTATTCCTATATTAAAGCTTATTTGGATTCCTCTTTCTTATTGGTCCCCACTGGAGAACCTGAAGTATATAAGGTCACTTAGAGAGCTGGGGTGAGATTTCAACCTGAGACTCCATCCTGGATCACAGTATTAGTCACTACAATGCGCCTTCCCTTTGTTTTATATGTGCAAGAAGTAGTTTTATATGAGAAGAAATCCAGCTTGCATGGAAGAAGCAGAATATGGTCACTCTGATCACCTCTGCCCCCAATTCTTCCTTACACCATGTTGGATATTGGGTGGGTAAGAAACAGTCACTCCCCCATTTTTTATTATCTTTCCCCCATGCTATTTCACTCCACTGTTGTTGTTTTTAAATGATTTTCAAGTACAACCAAGAAAAAAATGACAACAATATTTCTAAACAGTGTGGACATACAAGTTGGAATACAAGTTGTTTTACTGTAAAATTGCATTTCCTTAAAAAAAAAGTGGGAGTAAAAACCTTTGGAAGGATGGTTGGCAGTTTTGATGAACTAAAAAAAATATATTAATTGATTTCCTTCAGTATAATTACAGGAAAATAAACAAGAGTGGAGATAATAGAATAATTCTCATAAAAGAGCAGGCAGAAGCAATCCATAAAGACAAATGCAGCCTGTACAAGACCAGACCCAATCAAATAATGGCAAATGCTTTATTAAATTTGTTGACCAATCATCATATTTCATCTTTTAAAATCATGCAAATTTTTCTGAGTCTTGTCATAACTCCAATGAGGAAATTCTCCCTTCTTATCATCTTCAACTTCTCTGTTCTCTCGTCCTGTAATGACAGAATTTAATTGAAAATAACTCTGGATTCTACCAGTACTGTGTGATATAAAATATTGTGGCACAGGAGAAATTTAATATGATTTCCATTTGTTTATTCAAATGTAGATCTGTCAAATACCATAATAAAATAACAGGATTAAGAGAGAGTGGGAGAAGGATAGTGCAGCAAATCATTATAGCAGTAAAAAGTAGAGCTCAAACTTTAATAAGTGGATTAATCCGTTAAGGCCAAAGTCCTATATGAATTTACCTTGGAAGAAGCCCCATTTTGGACACAGTGGGGCTTAACATTCGGAGGTAGAAAGCTTAGAGCGCTCAGCTGTGCATAAAGTTTAGCTCATTGGTAAAAATGAGAGCCTCCGGAAGTTTTGGGACTCCAGCTGCCATCAGCCCCAGCTAGCATGGCCAGTGGTCAGGCATTGTGGGAATGGCAATCCAAGTACATGTGGAGGGACACAAACTCCTGGGTTAGGGTATAATTAGCTGCAAAACATGGGCAGAGATTTGCCATGGCATCTCCTATTGGTTGTCAAGGAGTTAAATGCAGCTAGCTACTGCCCCACCTTTTCTCTTTCTCTCTTGCAGGCTGAGGTAGGTGGCAAAACCAGGAGCTTCCAATGGACAGCCATATGTGGCTTGCAGAATACCCTATTGTTTTGGCCCCACAGGCTGTGGTGGCAGAACCGTTGTCATACATGGTGTACCCAGTCACTTCCACATCCCAATGATTTATTCAAGTTCTGCCAGATTTTATGGTGTTTCAGAAAAATTTTTTGATCAGAAACAAGAGCAGGTTAAAAGAAATGACTGTGTACATCAGGGTGGGGAGGCCTGTTGGGATTGTGAAGCTGTTTTGGCCGAACCATGCCCATCTGCCTCAAACCTGACTTCAAAAAGAGAAGGTTGCGAGCCCCAGCGTTCACCATTGCATCAGGTGATTGACAGGTGCATGGTCCCATCCACCTGTCATCCTTTGCCCATGGCTGGTGGGGGAGACAAGGAGCTTGCCTTCTCTAGATCCAGTTCCACACCCCTGCCGATGCACATTTTGAGCAAAGATAAGTATTACGGTTCCTTCCCCAGCTATTGTCTGTCCCCCAGTCAAGTGTGCTTCTGTGCAAATGGATGTTTTAAAAAAGCTTTCCCCATCCCCTTCTTGGGCCCTCCTGAAAAGAGACGCCATTCATATTCTCTCTGTCTGCATGGCCCCGGTGGACTTAACCCAACTCTGTAGAGGCTTCAAAATCCCAGCTCTGATTTCAATTAAGAGTCCGCTTTCTCTTCCAGGCTGGGCTGGGGCTTTGGAATCCATTCCTAATCCTCACATTAGCCCTGATTCATCTGTTTCACCAGCATTATCATCGCTGTCCCTTGGGAACGGGGGAGGAAAGAGAGAGGATCGTATGGGAGGATAAATACCATTTGTTTGTGTTGCTTTCTCTTCTGCGTCCTGATTGCATCCTCTTTTTTTATCCCTTTTCTTTTCGACACAACAATTATTATTAATTTCTCTGTGTTTGTGCCTGGGTTTATGCCAACAGAAAAGAACGCTAACAGATAGTGTCAAACTTTATAATTGGGTGGGAGAAGGTAGGGATGGGAGGAGGGGAGCTACTCTATTTTTAGATTTTAATGCTTTGCCTGGAGAAGACAAGGTGTTTCTTGGCAGATGTCTGTATCAGACTTTGCACCATGTGTTGGATGAGAAGCAGTGAGTATCCATAATTTCTTGCAAATAGCACACATTTCCAGCTGGGGATAAGTGTCCCGATAAGGCAGCCGGCTTGTGGATGTTGTCGCTGACTCCATGGTCAAATTGGATGGATCATCTGCACAATGGACAAAAAGGAGCACACTATAGTTCAGTGGTGGGGCCTCAGCTCTGCATGCAGAAGGGCCCAGTTTCAATCTTCAATGTCTCCATGTCAGGCGGGAATTGCTGCCTCTTGGCATGGGCAATACTTAGCGGTGCTATTTTTCCAGAAAAAAGGAGGTGCTGGAACTCACCATAAACACTTCCCTTGTTCTCTCATGATGGCAATGGTGCCCACCTAAGAGTAACTCAATTCTGGTGAGTTCTGGCTTAAAAAAATGTCCTAATACTCAGGGGCGGAGGAAGGTGCTCAGGCACCTGGGGCGGCATGCCCAGGGGTGGGGTGAGCCGAAGGTGGGGCACACCGCGGGGCCTCCAGAGTCTGCCTACCTCCTCCCACTCAGCCACCCTACAGCTGGGGGGGGAGGCAGTGGGCAGACCATCTCCCAGGAGAGATGCGTGGCTCAGGTGGCCTGCAGGCCCCGCGGTGAGTGCCGCCCTGCATTTTGTCACCCCCCTCAGTGGTGACACCCGGGGCGGCCTGCACCTACTGCATCCCCCTTCCTCTGCCCCTGCTAATACTGAGCTAGGTGGACCAAGTATTTGACTCGTTAGGTTCGTGGGCAGTGCAGAGTCAAGTCAATAGTGCACGTGTTATGCTGGTACTCTGGCTAATGAAGGGCCTGAATGAAGGGTTTCATTCTGAGTGGATGCCAGCAATTATAAGTAGAAGTGTAGAAGGTCACTCCCTTTTTTAATGACTCATACATATCGGCCCAGTCTATGAGCCTCCTAAACTTCTTGGCTGCTGGCAGCTGGTACTGGAACAGCTTTCGTCATTGAAAGGTAGGGAAGCCTTGGAGGATTCTCTCTGCTTCCTTGGTGTCTGCAATGCATTTATGTCATATTACAAGTGCTAGGAGCCTAGGGCATGTAGTTTTCCCTGACATCTGACATTAGCAGTATTACAGGCGCCAGAGAAAAAAGAGAGTTATCTTCCTGACACTGAGAAAAGAAGCAGGAGCTCTGAGCCGCTATTTGCAGGGGTGGATATAATGTACAATTGTACATAATATGTATACGATGCTTTGGATCCACTCTGCAAAAGAAGAAGAAGAAGAAGAAGAAGTAGTAGTAGTAGTAGTTTGCCTGCTTTTGTGGTCCTAAAAATGCAGCATCAGCAGCATAAATGCTCCAAATAGGTGGAAGGTGGAAAAATGCATAATGATAAGGGGACAGGTTTTGCACCATCCTAATGGTCTCCTCTAAATCTAAGTGGAGACCATTTAGAGAAGTATGAACAGAGGTAGATGGGTGTTTGTGCATGTGTGTATATGTGTAAGAGCAAAAGCGTTTCTCTCTTGAGGTCCTGCACTTGCAGGGGTGTAGTGTGAGGGGGCAAGAGGGGCTGTAGCCCTCTGTGCACAATTTTGAGGGGGTGTGAATCAGGGATCCCTGTCCTGCTCTGCCTGCCATTGGGGGTCTCTGAACCCCAGAGCCCAGCTTGGCCTTGCCACTGCAGCCATGGCCGCCTTGCTGAATAGCCACCCTGCTAGTGTTGTGGGGATTTGGGGCCTTATCAGTGGAGGCACAAAAAGTGGAATACGATCTTTGGAAGGGTCTTCGAGGCCAAGAATTACCCCATGTTTAAGTGGACAACCAGGACTCCCTTTTTTTGCAGGCCTTTGACTCCCAACATGGGCAGTTTTTGAAATGTTTGTAATCAGGCTGCCCTGAACCTTCTTATTGCTCTCTTTTGGCTAGCTTGCAATTTATAACCTTTTGTGGTTGTCTTTGCTTTACACTTTGTGTCAGACTGCTAAGCTTTAAATAATTTGAAATTCTTTGAAAAGGAGACTAAAAGTAATCTGTAGGATGAAGATAGTCTCAATGTTAAAGGGCTACAATAACCCAGGAATCTTCTTCTTTTCATGTTCTGGAATCATTCTTAGCAGCTTTGAAACTGTGGCACAGAAGACAAAGATCTATTAAAGAAGGTGCACTAACTAATGCATTAATCTCATGGAGCTCTGGTCCACGCAGCATGCAGGCAGTGTTGCAGCTCCGGAGAAGCAAACAGAACTGTTGCAGCCTGTCTCCCACGTGCCAGTCCAGAGTATCTCTCTATTTGCTTTGTGTTCCTGTAAGCAGCAGATAAGTAATAAATAAGTAAAAGGAACCCGCACAGGTTCCTTTTAATTTTGGCTGGGTTTATTCAGGCTGCCTCCACACATTTCCACCAGCCCCTTCACCCTGGGGTCTCCGGCTGAAGGTGAAAGCAATCTCTTTCTCTGTTTGAGGCTTGGGGCTACGTTCGTATTGATTTATTCAAGGGGAAGGCACAGACGCTGCGAAGAGAGAAGGGAGCAGAAATACTCTTCGCCGCCGCGTGCAGATTGAGCATTTGTGTACGCGGAATGCCAAGTGGGGACTCTCTTAATCGGCTAAGGGCTTCTCTGAGGCTGGCGGTGCCTTCCTCTGTTGCACTGACGGGAAAGGGGGGAAGGACGTCCCGAGGCGTGACACGCAAAGGGTCGACTCAGAGAAGACGAAGGAAGAAAACGAAACTCCAAATCAATTAGCAGCTATGGATTACTGGAATGTGGTTCTCGCTGCCTGCCCCTGTCCTTCTCCCTTTCATTCCTCTCCCTTTTTCTTCCAGCCGCCTCCAGCCCCAGGCAATGAAGAAGAAAGGATCTGAGTGTGCTTTCTTGCCTGCCAGGAGGTGAGGACCTGGTTCGCCAAAGCCAGCCAGAGTTACTCTGTGCCTGGAGGCAGTGTGAGGAGGGCCTCGGGGGCTGTTCTGCCATCAGGCTCAGTGGCAAACTTTCCTTTATTGCACCTGGCATCCACTGAAGGTTGTGTGAGACTTGTAGAATATGAATGAACTGGAGGGGAGTTCCTCAGGGGGGCTCCAGGAGGTGTTTTTCTCCCCACCCCACCCCGCTCCCCACTTTCCGCTCCTCCTTTTGACGCTAATGAAATCTCGCTGTTGTCAGGCTGCCTGACAGGCTCTGCCATCCATGTTAATATCCTTGCAGTCTGACTGTGTGCTTGGAAAGGGAGGCGAAGGAATGTGGCAGAGATGACTCCCTGCTCAAACACGACTGTTCTAGGTTTAAGTGAACTGAAGGCCAGAAGGTGATGTAGGAATGATGGACTAGAGGATCTCGTTTTGCCAGGGCAGGGCTTTCTAAACTATCTTGTCATGAGAGAGAGAGACAAAGAGAGAGAGGAAGGGCGGGGAATGCTTTTAAACCAACACATTTGTTGAGGGAGCTCTGCAGATGTGCCATCTTGCTTGCAGAATATAAGCAGGGGCATCTTCCAACATTTCTCCAATGAAAATAGGGACGTCCAACTCCATAATAATGATATTAATAATTTTATTATTGATGCCTCACTCCTCTGACTGGGTTGCCACAACAATTAAATATTTAAAAAGTTTCCTATACAGTCGTAACTTGGTTCTCGGATGGAATCTTTTCTGGAAATCAATTCAACTTCCAAAAATGTTCAAAAACCAATGTACTGCTTCCAATTGCCTGCAGGAGCTTCCTGCCCTGCACTCAATCGGAAGCCGCATCAGAAAAAAAGTTCTCAAACAGGAACACTTCTGGGTTTTTGGCGTTCAGGAGCCAAAACGTTTGAGTCACAAGGCATTCGAGAACCAAGATACGACTGTACAAGAATGTCATCAGATGTCTTCTAAATGTTGCATATTTACTTATTTCCTTGGCTCAGAGGTTCCATAACTCCATACCCTCCAACATTTCTCCGATGAAAAAAGGTACAGCCTAAGGAAAAGCAGGACATTCTGGGATCAAATCAGAAACAGCAGGTCGCTGTTGTAAATCTGGGACTTTCCCTGGAAAATAGGGATACTTGGAGGGTCTGATCTTCTAGGATGGACATTCCTTTATTATAGGATGCTGGCCACAGTGACTCGGCCTATTTGCTCCTTCTGAGCTCAGAATTCCTCACCCCCCTCAAGATTATGCCCAACACTGGCCACATTCACACCATACCTTTAAAACCATGATACCCCTTTAAGCCATTGTGGCTTCTCCCAAGAATCTTGAGAGCTGTGGTTTGTTAATGGTGCTGTGAGCTCTTAGGAGACCCTCTATTCCTGTCCCAGAGCTATAGCTCCTGGAGTGGTTTGGCAGTTCTCTCTTCCCAGGGAACTCAGGGAATTTTAGC
Source organism: Podarcis raffonei (assembly GCF_027172205.1). NCBI lineage: Eukaryota > Metazoa > Chordata > Lepidosauria > Squamata > Lacertidae > Podarcis > Podarcis raffonei. Next base: position 18,557,573 of record NC_070616.1, read on the forward strand.
TCTGGGAGGGAAATAGGCGTCTCCTGACAACTCACAGCACCTTTAATGAACTACAGCTCCCAAAATTCTTTGTATTTTTTAATATACATTTTTATTAGTTTCTACACATATTTTCCAAACAGAACAGAACATCTCATCTCATCTTATACAACATTTTTCGTATTTAAGCTTGAGACTTCCATCAGCCATATCTAATGATTTTCAAACCTCATCTCTTAATCTTACATTTGTTATCCCAACTATTACTTTTTTATAATCCATAACTCAAAATCCATTCTCATAAATCTTTTCTGCAATATTTCATATAGTTCTCCTTACAAAACTTCTTGTAGTCCTACAACAGCTCCCAAAATTCTTTGGGGGAGCCATGACTGTTTAAAGTGCCATCACTGTGCTTTAAATGTATGGTGTGAATGTAGACACTTTGTCCTGGTTGCACATTATAGTGGTATGTTGATAGCCGCAGGCAAAGCTCTTTCTCATTGCATTATCCCCGGGAAGCTTCCAAGGAACTCTAGCATTGCCTGAAACGGAGGGCTGGGGGAAGAGAGCGATTAGCAATACAGTCACCATCCTTGCTGGTTTATATTATCTTTTCTCCCTGTGGAGTAACAACTAATTTCATCAATTCATAGAATTCAATTAATATACCTACTGAGATGATATGGGAATTGCCTTCCTGTGTTATGAAAAGTCAGGTCTAGTCAGTTAGGTCAGGTCCAAGTAGGGTTGGATGAGAAAATAAATTCAGTTAGCATTTAAAGGCAAGCCCATCTAATTTGCACTTTCTGAAACAATACATGAACTGAAACGCAGCAATCCTTTGAAAGTCAGACATCTGAATTTTGCAATGCAGCTCTCCAGCCATGTCTTGTATGCAAAAATGCATATATAGTAGGGTAAAGTGTGCATATATTGGTGAAAATAACACACAAAAGTTCATTATAGTAGGGCAAATTGTTTTGCAAAAAGTATCTATGTAAGGCAAAACTGCATAGAAAAGTATGTATAATGGGGTAAATTTGCACTCAAATGAAGAGTTTTCACAATGACTTTTTAATTTCTTTTAATACAGACTGATGTACAAATGTGAGGAACTGCACTTAAGATTGAAAAAAGAATAATACAAAACTGAGAGCAACCAGAATTGACAGATACAGTCAAACCTCGGTTCCTGAATGCCTCTGTTATCATACGTTTTGGCTCCCGAATGCCAAAAACCTGGAAGTAAATGCTCTGGTTTTCAAACGTTTTTCAGAACCCGAAGGTCTGACGTGGCTTCTGCTTGAGTGCAAGAAGTTCTTGCAACCAATCGGAAGCCGCGCCTCCATTGCTGAACGTTTCAGAAGTCGAACAGTCTTCCAGAACAGATTGCTTTCAACAACCAAGGTTTGACTGGATACCCATCTCTAGGTCCAAGCGAGTTGGGTTGAGGTTAACACAGTTATAGAAAGTCAGTCATAAGGCTTGGTTTCCATACCCTTTCCCACTATGCAGTCTTTTGAAGCAGGCACAATTGCATGGGTTGTTTTAGGGCTAACTCAGCCCTTCTGTATCCCACCCTTGTGCTGCTGTGTTCAACCAGTAGGTTCAAAGTTTATCTCAATCCATGTTGGATTTAAGTATCTTTGAGAAAATGCCCTTTTCTTTGTCACGTATTATTAGGTTTGTCTCTGCCCTTGTACCTTTTTGAGGCTGCTGCTGTTTTTATCTCTTCTCTTGCTCCCTCTGCAGAAGGAGGTGGAAGTTCAAACAGAAAGGATAATAAATAAACCAAAGGAACAAAATGGAATTCAAGGCACATTGCCTTTTGGGATTCAGAGTGTGTCAAGCTGAGAGGTGCTTGAGATTGGAGAGGAGAGCAGGAAACAATTGTGCCCTGGAATATTTGGGGAAATTGTTGTCTCTGTGCTTATACATCTGCGCCAACAGATTATGTGCTTAAATTTTTATTTTTTCTCATCGGCTCAGCCAGCGATGGTAGTATTAGAGTTGCTCTGTAGCAGTTCATGGGCAAGATTAGCACTGTGTGTGTGTGTAGAGTCTCTATAAGTAAAGGAATAAAGGGTATGTGAAGGGTGTTTGGATGAAGCCCAATAACGCATCCTCTGCAAGATATTGCCACAGAGGAAGGCATGGCATAGTATCATGGGATGGAAGGATTGTTATATTGCCCTATACAGCTTGAAAAGCACTTAGCATAAGTCATATTTGTATAGTGGTTATGTTCTGTCCTATGCAACCCTTATTCCAACAATTGGGAAACATGAATCTTGTGTGAATGTCTTGGTGGGTTGAAAGCTTTGTCTCCTTTGCAAGAAGGTATATTAATGGCAGTCACAATATTTTGGAGGTCAGTGGATCGGAGGCTTGCAGCCCTTGATAACAGTAACTTTACTTATGAAAAAGAATCCAGGGCAAAGATTTATTCCCTAAATAACAAGTCTTTCTCTTCTGACAAGTCCTACATTTTGTGGAGTCCCACTTCAGGCATGTTATCGCATTCATTTGCACATCCAAACTTCCTTCCTCTTGGTTCCCATCAACTCTCTGTGCTGCCCTGGATGTGTTGCTTTTAAAACAGAGGAGTAGTTCACCATCTGAAATATATCTGGTTATTACCTCAGTCCTTTTGTGATCATCTGTCCTCTCACCTCCAGGCATACTTAAACCATTCTTTCTCTGTGCTCAAACAGGGAGGAAGAAGATGAATGTCGTTCAGTCTGAATTTTCAAGCAAACTGACCTAATACTCACCAAATTGTATGCAGATCGGAATGTTGCTGTTTGGGTTTTTTTGCACTTTCCCAAATTTTGTAATGCAGTTCCTAGCTCCAAAACTGTCCCAAAGGTGTGGGTGTGCATTTTAGTACAAAATGCATTCAGACATTGAGATGAAAGGCAAATAGAACTGCAAATTTTCATGGAGTTACCTGACTTAGATCTTCTGTTAAAACAATACAGTTTTAAAACCTGTCTTCAGTTGTTGCTGCTGCTTTTGTACAGTTTGGAAAACTATTTGACATGCTGTTCTGTGGTATATTTGTAATTTGCCTTTGCACACATGTGAAACTACTTTGAGAGCTGATTTTTTGTTTTTTGTTTTCCAATCAAGATGCATTTAGATTTTGTGAAATAAATAAATAAATAAAGGCAATTCAGAATTTTTATGATGGTTATGATTCAGAGCAGACTCATAAGCATAGCTGGCCCATCCATGAGCCAGAATGAAGCAGCTGCCTCAGGCGGCAAAAGTTCAAGTGGGGCACTCCGCCTGCCCCACCATTTCCACTGCCATCGGAATGCCCCTCTCGCTGGGAGCATTCCAGCACATGGCACTGCTGTTTGCCTTCCCTGCCCCTGTGGCAGAGAAGACAAGTGCCATCTTGTGGAATGCCCCTCTCTTGCTCATCTTACCCACCCCTGAGGCAGAAAAGACAAGCATGAAAGCATTGTGGAACATTCCCCCTCTTGCTGAGTTTGGTGAAGAGGCGGTTGGGGATGACAACGTTGTGGCACACACTGGAGGTGGGGACACGGAGCAACACATTCCCATTTCTCCTCAGGTGGCAGAGCAGGTGCTTGTAAGTGAAGTTTGGAAAGCTTGTCACGGGCTGAAAATAGGCACTCTATAAACACTATGTCTCAAATCTAGCTGAAGACGCCCCTCTTCCATTGAGAATAGGGAGGAATTCAAAGGACATCATTATTAATAAAGCGGGAGGAAAACTTTTACAATTGGTTTTAGAATTTAACCTCTCATTTTTGAATGGCTCAATGTGGCCGGATATTCCAGGAAATTTTACCTTCAGCTCCAAAAGGGGTAGGAGCGTAATCGACTATTCTCTAGTTTCCGTTGAAATGTTAAATGAAGTTGCCTCTTTTACAGTTGTACCTCGCTCAGAAAGTGACCACTTCCCAATAGTTTTAGAGATGTACATGAATCCTAGAAATAATGATATTAGTCCTCTTATTAGTATTGATAAGACTATCTATGCCAAAAGAGTTTATATAAGTGATAAAAATAGGGAGGATCTATTAGCAGTATTTGAAAATAACCCAGTTATTCTTGAACCTGTGGCTAACCAAAATTTGATGCCCCTGGAGGATAATGATTGTTATTATAAGACTATCCAGGATTTATTTTCTTCTTTTTTAGACCCTCAGTTCAGCAACAAACCTTCAAATAAGTATAACTGGTTTGATAAAGATTGCATTAACTATAAGAAAGAACTTAGAACTTGTCTAAAAGAAGCCTATATTACCAACTATCAAGGTCTCTGGAAGACTTATTTTGAAATGAAAAAAGCTTTTAAGAACATGCTCCTGGAAAAAAAATCTGAGTTCGCACTAGCCAAATGGTCTAAAATTGTTACTGCATTAGAAATTAAAGATACCAAAACTTTTTGGTCACTTCTCTCAATAAAAGATATCATTGATTTCCCTAATATAAGCGATGAGGCTTGGATTTCACATTTTACTGCCGTTTTTTATGATCACCAAGTTTGTAAAAAGGAAAATTTTAAATTTTCTCTGGCAAAAACCACACAATTTCAAATTACTGTTGAGGAGATGAAAAGGATAATCTTTTCGTTTAAGCAAGGGAAATCACCTGGTATGGATGGCATTCCAATAGACCTGTTGAGATTAGATGTAGAATGGTGGGCCAATAAACTTGTACCGCTTTTTAATTCTATCTATCACTCAGCTCTTGTACCTAAGTCGTGGAACAACTCAATAGTGGTACCAATCTTTAAAAAAGGTGATAGGAATTGCCAAGAGAACTACAGGCCTATAAGTTTGTTACCATGCATAAGTAAAATCTATGCCAAATCTCTGCTTATTAAATTGGAAGAATGGATGCTGACAAAAGGTCTACCTGGTAAAGAGCAGGCTGGTTTTAAGGCAGGCTCGTCAACTCTTGACCAGTGTCTAGTGTTAAGTCATCTTGTGGATAAATATGTCATGAGAAATAAACGAAAACTCTTTGTGGCATTTGTGGATTTAAAAAGTGCCTTTGATTCGGTCGACCGCAATAAACTATGGACTAAACTAGAACACCTTGGTATCGACCCATATCTACTTACACTGATTCAAAGTTTACATTCTAATAACCAAATATATGTTAAAGTATCAAAAGATGGTAGACTTGCAGGTCCTATTCTGAATAATCGAGGAGTTAGGCAAGGCTGTATCTTGGCCCCTACCCTATTTAATTTATTTCTATCTGACCTACCATTATTTCTTCAAAATGCAACCACTCATACTCCTTATTTAAACAATAGCCCACTCTTTTTATTACTTTATGCAGATGATGCTGTAATTATTTCACTCTCTGTTTTGGGTTTAAAAAAATTATTTAAGAGTTTCTCAAACTACTGCTCTCTCAATAATCTCAAAATTAATTATGATAAGACAAAGATTATGCAATTCAGAAAGAGAGGGAACCCAAAAGGCTGTATAATTAATGGACATCTAATACAGGAAGTTAAGCACTTCAATTATCTGGGAATCACATTCAAAAATAATATGAATTGGAATACACATATATGTGCTGCAATAGCTAAGGCCAAAGTGACAGCCCACCATATTAAATCCTATTTTTTTTCTCCAGTAGGAAACAGATTTATTCCAGCTGTATTGCAAGTGATTGACATGAAACTCTGTGCCCAACTTCTATACGGCACACCAGTGTGGATTTCAGGTGACCTCAAGAGGTTGGATAAATTTCACGCATCCCTTTTGAGGTCATTATTAGGACTTGCAAACTCTGTAAAATATGAAACAATATGTTGTGAGCTGGGAATACTGCCTTTATCAGTAAGGGCATGGCTGAGGACCTTGAAATATTGGATCTTCCTCCATTATAGAGCCCTATCCCCTAATACTATACTTTACGATCTTTTAAGTGATAGGGCAATCTACAATCTATCAGTGATTTGTAGGAGAAAACTGGATTCGATAGGGCTCACTTTAACTGATTTTGAAATCTCTGATCCCAAAGATATATGGGAAATTATCAGGAAGACCCTCACAGAAAAAAGTGTTCTCGCCATGCTTGAGGTTGCAAAGCACAGCACCTGCTCTCCTATCCACCTAAATCTCCCTTTGTGTAGAGATTTCCAAAAGGGATACATGACAAATCTGAAGAAACATGAATCGTGTAGGCTGTTTATGTTGGCCAGATTTAACATGTTTCCCTCGGCGGTAGTGAGAGGAAGATACTTAGCTATCCCAGAATCAGAGCGTCTCTGTAAATGCAGAAAACAGGAACCCGATACTCTAGAACATATATTCTTTTCCTGTGATTTTGGCAGCTATGCCAGAAGACAATTATTTGAGGCCCTAAAATTTAATGGACAGTTTTTTACACAACCAACTGTTCAGGACCTGCTGGCGGACAGCGATGATAAAATTACTTTAATAGCGGCTGAATTTTTAAGTGCTGTCCATGAAGAAAGAATGGGCCATCATAAAGAGACTTAGTGGTTTTAATGGTAGGTGATGTTGCTGTGTTGTATTATATTATTTATGTACATTGATTTATTTTTTGGAGTTAAGAATAGGACTGGGATAAATTGTGTTCGCTGAGCCCGTATTTTATACAGTCTGTATATGATGTTTGTTTGTTAATGTGAGGTGTGATATGCCTAATAAAGGATTTTGAAAAAAAAAATAAAAAAAAAATAGGCACTTTGGCATATCCCTATCCTGATGCCATGTGATCTGTTTTCCATCTGTCTTGATATTCAGTACAAACTCTGGGGTGTTGGCTCTTCCCAAGCATTTCTTCCTTTCTCCTCTTACTTCTTAAGAACTTGAGAAGAGCCTGATGGATCAGGTGAATGGTCCTTCTAATACAGCATCTTTTCTCACTGTGGATAGCCAGATTCCTGTGTTTTGTACTCTTCAAATGGCCTTGTCCTTGCAACGCCAAGATTCTCAGCTGCCCAAAGCTTTCATGCTCTGCACTTGTTCTCTTTACCCCCTCCTTTTGCCTGGTACTCTGCTCACCCAATCACTTCTCAGATACCCCCCCCAAAAAAACCCACCCCTCACCTGCTCTGTGAATGCATTGGCTTAACCCCATCACCTTTGCCCAACTGTAGCCAATTATTATTATTATTATTATTATTATTATTATTATTATTAATTATTAACCAAGCCTATGTGTGTGCAACTGCCTTTTCTCTGTTTTCCTAGGCTACCCTAGTCTCTTTCCCTCCCTCTTTTGTATCCCCTCTAGTTAAAACTTTCATTTTCAAGCTCTTTGTGGCCAGGAACCTCTCCTTGCTGATGTTACTCCTGCAGAGGTCCATTAACTCTATGGTGCTGTGTTAATAGACAATTTATTATAATTATGAGTGGAAAGGGTAGCTGGAAAGACTTGGGCTGAGTTGAGAAGGGGAAGAGAGAAAGTGTGTCTCCCTCCCCATCTCTAGTGAAAAAGAGACGAAAGATCTCTAAATCTCTGTAATTGGTACCCTGATACTCCAGTGATGAGTGCCTTAGAAATGTATCTGCAGTAATAATCTAATATCTCTGTGTTAGGGCTCTAAGGAAATCTAATAATACCAATGCTTTGCCTAATCGAGAGATCCTTTCATCCCTGAGATAGAGTGGCAGGAGATAAAGATGTAGCAAGAGCTACTTCAAGTCGTAAGCTTCCCCTGTCCTATTAATGGTTGATCTCAAGGTGTTTTTTATAGCCATTGAATAATTAAAGAGCAGTTAGAGACTTGAGTCCTCCAAGGAAGCAGCCCCGGCTTTAATGGCCTACATTGCTTCCTGGGCAGCTTCAGAATCTTGGCTGTTTACTGCAGTGACGAGGTCTCCCCCTACCACCTCAGCCATTCCAAGGCAGGCCGACATGTGCGAGAAGAAGAGAGGATGAGAACTGGAATGAACCATTCTTCAGCAGACTTTGGGTCCCCCCTGTTCCATTTGACACGAAATGGTTCCGTACTGCGAGGCGTTGTTGCGAGTTTGCAGTCGACAAGGAATTAATCTGTCGTCAAAACAGGTTGCAAGCCAAGCTGTGCTTGTGATTTTTTTAAAAAATGCTTTTTTTTAATTATCCAAGGCAATTTCTGTGCCACTTAATATATATAGAAATCTCTAAGCAACAGCAAAAAACCAAACAAACAGTCAATTAACAGATGCACTGTAAAACCATCAGTACGTACTACTGAAGTTTGGGATCCGTCTGTCTCAGGAAACAATGGAGGAATGCACCTTTGGGAGTGAAGTAAGAAAGTCTGGTAATATGCAAGTTGTGGGCTGTATCCAGCTCACCTCTACTCAGAGTAGACCCATTGAGATTAATAGAATAGAGTTAGCCATGCCATTTGATTCCAGTGGGTCTGGTGAGCATGACTGGTGTTGAGCAGAATCCATTGAGATGGAGTACTGGATGAAGCATTGAGCATCCTGGGAATCTGACCTTTTCTTAAAAAAAGAATGTTTCTAGTTTTATTTTTTTATTTTTTTAAAATAATATTTATTACTTTCCCAACATTTCAAACACTACAAAAGAAAGAAAAAAAGTTAAACAAGACAATACAGTACCATACACAAACAAAAACACTACATAACACTAACAGTAAGACATTAAACTAACAAAACAAACCAAAAACAATTTAAGACACAGCAAACAATTTCAATATCTTATCTTTCATTCACTTGTTTCAACGACCTCCTCACACCTCCCTTTTTGTATTCCACTTCTGTTAATTGTTTCAGCAATTCCTTTCCATCTTCCTCTGTTTTCTGTCCTGTAATTATCTTAACATATTCTAACCTTGTTTTTCCCTTTAATACACTAATAATCTATTTGTACTTAGTTCCTTATAACATTTCTACTAAAGCCATATAATTTCATTCCAACATTTTTCTAACATTCATTAATTTTACAGTATTTCTGTAAATAGTCTTTAAACTTTTTCCAGTCTTCTTCCACCGACTCTTCTCCCTGGTCTCGGATTCTGCCAGTCATTTCTGCCAGTTCCATATAGTCCATCAACTTCATCTGCCATTCTTCCTGGGTGGGTAAATCTTGTGTCTTCCAATACTTCGTGATGAGTATTCTTGCTGCTGTTGTTGCATACATAAAAAAAGTTCTATCCTTCTTTGGCACCAATTGGCCGACCATGCCCAGGAGAAAGGCCTCTGGTTTCTTCAGGAAGGTATATTTAAATACCTTTTTCATTTCATTATAAATCATCTCCCAGAATGTCTTAGTCCTTGGGCATGTCCACCAAAGGTGAAAGAATGTACCTTCAGTCTCATTACATTTCCAACATTTATTGTCGGATAAATTATAAATTTTTGCAAGCTTGACTGGTGTCATGTACCACCTATAAATCATTTTCATTAAATTCTCTCTTGGGGCATTACATGCCGTAAATTTCATACCAGTGGTCCATAACTGTTCCCAGTCAGCCATCATTATATTATGTCCAACGTCTTGTGCCCATTTTATCATAGCTGATTTCACCATTTCATCCTGAGTGTTCCATTTCAACAGCAAGTTATACATTCTTGACAAGTTCTTAATTTTTGAATCTAACAATTCTGTTTCCAATTTTGATTTTTCCACCTGGAAACCAACTTTTTTGTCCAAATTGTATGCCTCCATTATTTGGTAATAATGGAGCCAATCTCGCACTTTGTTTTTCAATTTTTCAAAGCTCTGCAGTTTTATTCTGTCTCCATCTTGTTCCAGAACTTCCCAGAATGTTTCTAGTTTTAAGGTCATAAAAAGGGGGGAACTAAAGCATGTAGGCCAGTGCTAGCCCAGGACATTTTGCTGCCCAAGGCAAAGAACAAGATGGCACCCACTCCCGACTTCATGTGGATTAGACTCCCTCAGAAGGACTCACCTTTATTGGAGGTTTTTAAGTGGAGCTTGAATGGCCATCAGTCAAGGATTATTTAGCTGTGATTCCTGCATTGCAGGGGGTTGGACTAGATGACCCTTTGTGTCCCTTTACAATTCTATGACTCCCCTTTAAAACTGATTCAGTTGCATCTTCGTGTGCCTCCGATTGTATAATTAAAATAGTATAAATGAATTATGTAATTGTTAAATACTAATGCAGCATTTATTCTCTCTCTTTAAAATTCCGCGTTCATGTTTCCTAGCACTTATTGCTGACACACAGACTTTGGGATGGGAGATGAATTTGATTTGGTTTGCATTTTAATGCAAACCTCACAAATCCACACTTCCTGAAGGGATATAAGAAATGTGGCAAACAGAACTGAAGATGGTATAAATAAGAAACCAAAAGTGGCACAGTTCTGCATTCTTGTATAGGCTCCAGCATCCCTCTCTACAGAAAAATAGTTTTGAAAGAATTCTGGAAACTTACTGAACTGGTGCAGAAAATCCCTTGCCCTCTCTCAAATTATCTCCTCTTTCCAGAACTGTTTCAAGCTGGTTCCCCTTTGAAGCAGTTTTGAGGACTGTAGGGTGGCCAGAAGTTGTAACCAGAAGTGGCTCACTAGGTAGAGCAGAAGCACTCCAATGGCTTCCGGGCAGATGGATTGCTCTTGCTTGCCTGGAGGAAGAGAAGGAGGAGCAAGGGAGTAGGGAGATTGGCATGGTGCAAACACAATGAAAGCCTCCCCACCAGTGTGTTTGCACAACACTGACATCCCCATTCCTTTGTCCCTTCCCACTCCCCGTCAGCAACAGCACCCCATCAGCTGGGATCCTAGCATAGCGACTGCATCCTGCCCGGTGAGCCATTTATTTATTTATAAAAGCATTTGACTATATATATCATTATATATGTGCAGTTTAGAGCAATAAAAGCATACAATAACACTGTAAAAAAGTTTAAAACTTGCTGCAAAAGTTTTGAAATACCATCCCACTGTGCACATCACAGTGATAACTGTGAATTTCTCATGCAAACTTGTGTAATATCAAAATAGGGTCTGTGGTGGAGCCAATCAGAAGCCTTTCCATGAAACTGACTCGTGTGTGTGTGTGTGTGTGTCTGTGTGTGTGTTTGTGTGTGTGCACAGTTAATTGTAGGATGCATCGTTTGCTACGTGACCCGCTGTCAAGCATTTGCTTGCACAAAGTGATGTTTATAGCTATTAATTTAATTTTGAAATGGAACTTCTGACCTGGCAAAGGGTTGGCGCCAGGGCAGCTCTCTGGCTGTGAGAAGCAGTTGCCTCCAGAGGACTCTCACAGTTGTGGAAAACGTTGCATTTCAAATTGATTTGCTGTCTTGTTTACTTCACAGGTCATAGTGGCTAATTAAAAATGCAGAAATGGAGGCTTATCTCTGTCGGCAACTTCTCCCAAAATTTCCCCTAGAAACCTCCTTTATGGTGACCTCCTAACTGTCCTGTCTCCTCAGTGTTGGTCTCTGCTCCCCTAAGGCAAAATGTATTGCTAGACTCCTGGGAATTGGGCTGTTGATTGCAAAAGTTTCTGACGCCTCCTACCATGACCACACCCCATTGAACCTTGGTTACAAATACTGCTTAATGGGATCCTTATTAGCCTGCAAAACATAATGCTTCTTTGTGATAAATACTGGTGGAAGAAGGCTTGGAAGTGACAGAGGGCAGTGAGAAGAAAGGGTGGCATGGGGAGTGGAGTTATGCTCCACAAGAGTTTGTTTGTTTATTGTATTGATATCCAACCTTTTCCCTCAAGGGGCTCAAGGAGATGTACATGGTTCTCTCCCTCCCCTTGTTTAATCCCCACAACAACCCTGTGAGGTAGGTTAAAGGTAAAGGTAAAGGGACCATTAGGTCCAGTCCTGACTGACTCTGGGGTTGTGGCACTCATCTCGCTTTATTGGCCGAGAGAGCTGGCGTACAGCTTCCGGGTCATGTGGCCAGCATGACTAAGCCGCTTCTGGCGAACCAGAGCAGCTCATGGAAACGCCGTTTACCTTCCCGCCGGAGTGGTACCTATTTATCTACTTGCACTTTGATGTGCTTTCGAACTGCTAGGTTGGCAGGAGCAGGGACCGAGCAACGGGAGCTCACCCCATCACGGGGATTCGAACCGCCGGCCTTCTGATCGGCAAGTCCTAGGCTCTGTGGTTTAATCCACAGCGCCACCCGCGTCCCCTGTGAGGTAGGTTAGCCTCAGTCAAAAAGCCACAGTTCCATAATGCAACTGGTACTGCAGTTTGAGAGGAGCATTAGAAAGTGCTAGAGTTGCAATCAGTATGTGTGTGTGTCTATATATCTATATCTATATATCTATGAGAGAGAATCCCATTAAAGAGAAAGGAGTGTTTAGCTCTGTCCTCCCTCCTTGTTTCTGTGTCCAATCCACCTGCCTTCTGGAGCAGAAGAGTCATTATAGCAACAGCTCCTTGCAGCCTCTCGGAGTCTCTCACAACATCTGCAGAGGAGGCCGAGAGTTCCATCTCCCAGGCTCAGCAAGAGATAAAAAGGCTCAGCGTGGCAGGGGCTCAGCTGGCCAGAGCGCCAGAAGGCTGGATGCCGAAGCCTCCTAATTAATGTCAGACTGAGAAACACACCTTTGCTGCAGCCATAAAGAGCATTTGGGAAAGCGGGGTGGCGGATTGGTCTTCAAGACGAGGCTAACAGGAACATCTGCTTCCCTATCAGTGGTGCACCTTGGAAGTTGGAGAGAAGAATGTCAGAGGAGCAGGGGGCATAGGAAGGGAGGTGGTGGGGGCAGTTCGCCCCAGGTGTCATCCCTGAGGGTGTGTGTGACAAAATCCCCCCCAGGTGGATTGCCGCACCTCCCCCCTGGGTGCCAATCACCATGCCAATCACTCCCATTGGGTGCTGATCACCATGCCGATCACCCCCCGTGGGCACCAATTGCATCCCGCCCCTATGGGCGGTTTGCCGCAGGTGCCTGAGAGGCTTCCTCCGCTGCTGCAGAGGAGCTTTGCTGCATCATCTGGACCAGCAATCTATTCCCACAGTTGCAACCAGATGCCTGTGGAAGCCTGCAAGCAGAGCCTGAATACATCAGGATGTTCCCCACCTGCAGTTCCCAGCAATGGGCCTCTGACAGTGGAAGTAGATCTGAGAGCTTAAGGCTACTGCCTCCCTCCACACGCATCAGTTTCTCCCGCTCTTCTCTAGCCTCTGCTCATCTCTCCCTTTTGGGATTGCCATTCACATTAAGAAGTAAATGATTGGCATGCCCTGGCTCTCCTGTCGGGTGCCTGCACCTAAAAGTGAATGATCAAGAGGCAGTGTAATGTTTAGTGGGTGACAGGCTGTGGAGCGAGCGAGAAGTGTGTTGCTCAATAGCGCCTGGGGGTGCAGATGGAAGGGTCAGTGCTGCCGCAGCAGGAAGAGTTTAATGGGCTTCTGCTTTCTAGCAACGGAACTGTCTTGCAGGCTGCCTTGTTCCCTTTGCACACTCGAACAAAGGCTTTCACCTGCAAACAAGAGCCATGAATGTATGAAAAGGTTGTGTCTCCTCAATTAGCAATCAAGGGGCTCCTATTAACAGAGAGCTGAGCTCCACGATCTGCCGAATCACATAGAGCTGCTTTTGCTGAGTTGTGTGGTTTTTGGACCACAGATAGTGAAGGACAAGTTATTGTATATGGAAAGGAAGTGGGAGGGAATAGGCAGAAGCTTCCTGAATAGCATATCAGGCTTCTAACCTAACCATCCTCTTTCTTTCTGATGTTCAGCCTGTGAGGGCTTTGTATATGTAGCCACAATTGGAACCACTCAGAGGAAGCTATTAGCAGACCAGGAATGTGTGTGTGTTAGGGGTCAAAACCCTGAAGGGGACCCCCAGAACATCCCAATGATATTCAGTGGCCATGAACCACTAACTGTTGCTTCAAAAACCAGCAAGGATGATGGTAATGGAAGTGGCTAGGGTCTTGAATAGGGAGCAATCCATGCAACGTTATAGATTGCCAAGTATTGGAAGACACAAGATCTACCCACCGTGGAGGAATGGCAGATGCAAGTGATTGACTACATGGAGATGGCTGAAATGACTGGCAGAATCCGTGACCAGGGAGAAGAATTGATGGAACAGGATTGGAAAAAGTTTAAGGATTATTTACAAAAACATTGCAAAATGTCTGAGTGTTAATATGTGGGAAGTGAAGGTAACAGGGTTTGTGGGATCTGGTTAAATGTGAATGAAAAGAAGAACGTTAAAAAGGAGAAGGGGTTATGAACAAGGATAATATTATGTCATAGTATATAAGATGAGGAATGGGCTAAAATAATGAAAAATTGGGACATAATAATTAGAAGAATATAATTTAAGCATGGTTTAAATAAGGGTTTGAATTTGCTGAATTTGATTGGAATAAAGAGGAACACAAAAAGGGAGATGTGAGGAGGTCAAGACAGAGGGGTATGGAATTTTGTAAATTTTAAAAAAGTGGATTTTTCTTTTTTCTCTTTTTCTGTTTTTTCTTTTGTTATATATCTCTGTTTTTTCTGCTTTTTTATGTGAGCTTTATTTATTGTAATGATCTATCTGAAATGATGAATTTTTTTATTTGTAAAACCCAAATAAACATTTATTAAAAAAAAATAGATTGTATCCAAAGTGCATCCAGTGCAGAATAGGCCCATTGAAACTGTTGACATGATTAACTTGTGTGCATTAATTTCATAAGTGTATAGTGCTTAGTTCTGGAACAACCTTTGGTCAAAGGGCCCACATGCACTGCAATTATGCCCCCCTGCATTTTTTAAAAAATATAACACATGCATTCAAAGATAAGATATCACTTCCTGGTACAACTAGACTTCTCCATGACCCTTCCCCTCTGCAGGGAGGTGGGATCGATTCTGATGGTCCGCTCCTACCAGTTAATGGCTCCAAATGGTTTCCAGAGAGTGGTAGGGGGTGTTTTATCCCTTGTTGATGGCCTTTTAGCTGATTCCCTGGTGGCCCGCTGGAATGTGGAGTTAACCAGGGCTATTGACTGTTTGGCTCCGAAGCGCCCTCTCTGATTGCATGGAGCCCAGACAGCCCTGTGGTTTTCCATGGATCTGAGGGCAATGAAACAATCGCTGGAGACCATGGAAATATGCACCTTCAGGGATAAAGTCAAACCATAGGAGATTTACAGTGCCTGCTGTGGCTGTAGAGACCAATACAGGAGAGACAGGTTTTATTGCAGGTGGGGCTACCTTCCAACATGGCATTTCTTTGTTCTGCAGTCCTCCCAGCAGTCATTCCTTTCTAGTCACTGCTATGCATACACATGTCTGTCTGTCTCATGCAATGCAGTATATATGATGTTGATGATTCTCAGTGTTCCAAAATTATCCCATCAAACCCTTGTCAGCCTGATTCCCATGCAACTCTAACCTGAGATTTATAACCTGTGGTTAAATAAACTATGTTTAAATTTGATCACCTGAACCTGGCCCAACAGCACAACCATGGAACAAACACCACTTGCAAGCCATAGTTTATTGCTGGTTTATAAATTTCAGCCTCTCTTAGCCATGGTTTAATGCAGTGTTTCCTTAAACTTGGGTCTCCAGCTCTTATTGGACTACAGTTCCCACCATCCCTGACCATTGGTTCTGCTAGCTAGGGATGATGGGAGTTGTAGCCCAAAAAAACAGCTTGAAGATCCAAGTTTGGGGAAACCCTGGTTTAATGCTCCATGCAAACCAGGCTATAATAACCCTTCATTATGATCTCCATATAGCAAATTCCGTCCACCCCACATGTCTGAAAAGCAATGGTTTCCCTGACGGCATCTGATGAGTTTGTGGCAGAGGAATATTCATAGGGAGATTTTGCAAGCCCCTAGGGAGGAGAACACAAGCACCACAGCAGCCACTTGCAATTATTACTACTGAGGCAGCCAAAGATACCCACGAGAATTTCTCTAAAACGCCCACTTTAATGTCCTTTCTTTCCTTCCCCTTACCTTTGAGATGGTGTTGCAAAATCTTAAAAGCATTAAGATAGCCGGTTCTCTCCGTTTCCTCATCTGTCTTCCCCCTTCCCACACCTCTTTCCCCTGCAGCCAAACCCAGCAGCCTAGAATCGTTGCTGGGGGCATCTGCTTGATACCAGCTTTGTCCAAAGCTGATGTGAAATGCACAGTCTGTTAGTGCTGAGCTGCATACTAATCGCTCCAGAGCTCTCAGGGAGGAGAAGTGGATGGAGCCAGACTGCAGCTTCTGGCTAGCCACAATTGATTTATCACCAGGTCTACTGATGAATGTGTGAGAAAATGCTATCGGTGATAAAATGGAAAGCCCATAATTAAAGTAGCAGCTTTCAGTTTTTAAACGCCATTCATGTGGTTTACTCTCCCGTGGATATTCCCCCCCCCTTCTCCTCCTACTCCTCCCTGTCTACCTTTCAGAGAAATTTTGCAAACTGAAGATGCTCAGCTCCATG
The DNA here is from genome assembly GCF_027172205.1 of Podarcis raffonei. Classification (NCBI taxonomy): domain Eukaryota; kingdom Metazoa; phylum Chordata; class Lepidosauria; order Squamata; family Lacertidae; genus Podarcis; species Podarcis raffonei. The sequence continues at coordinate 18,573,944 of NC_070616.1, forward strand.
AGTGGTGATAAATAGGCCTAAAAACAAGGAGCCTCTGGCATGGAGGTCAAATGTGCCCCCCAGAGCTGTTTGTGTGGCCCTTGGGACTCAGGCGACAACACAACCCAGATCATGCCCTCTTGTCTCCAGGCCACATTCTTCACCAGCCTGGGAGGTTGCCCAGAAAGGAAAGCAGCCCTGGGACTTAAAATGATAAGGACAAAATGGCCCCAATTCACGCCCCACCCCAAATCCCATGTAGTGTAGCTGACCAGACTTGTACACAGGAGCACATGAAACTGCCTTATACCAAGTCATTCTATTGATACATCTAGTTTTGTATTGTCTACAGCAGTGTTTCCCTAACTTGGGTCTCCAACTATTTTTGGACTACAGTTCCAGTCATCCCTGACCACTCCTCCTGCTAGCTAAGGATGATGGAAGTTGTAGTCCAAAAACAGCTGGAGACCCAAGTTTGGGAAACACTGTCTTAGAGTGAAGTCTGAGCTTGGAACTAGATCAGCTTTCTTCAGCCTTGTTGGGATACAGTCCCCAACATCCCTCACTGTTGACTGTGATGGCTGGGGCTGATCACGGTGCATCTGGAAGGTGGAAGTTTGGGGTAGATGTTTCCTCAGATGTGGGGCTGGGTCTGCTCTCTGCTACCACTCCTCCTTTTGGATATGAAGCTAGTGATGTAATGTGACATCCCTCCTAAAAATCCTTTGTTATCAAAAATATGGAGCAAGGATCAAGGAAACATAAAGAAATTCCCCATGATAACAGCAAAGGGCACTGGTGTTTATCAATGACAGCCCTGTATTTTGGGGTGATGCCTAGATCTCTTGCTCACTCCAAAAGAGAATTGGATAAAGACCCGATAGATCAGGGATGGGGAACTTTTCGCCCTCCAGTGGTTGCTGAACTACAACTCCTACCAGACCCAACAAGCATGGTCAATGGCTCGGGCTGATGGGAGTTGTATTCAGAAGCACCAAGTTGTGTTGCAGATGTGGGAGCAGTGGTGGTTAAGAGTGACTTCACATGTGCGAATTCACATTGCAACTTCAGGAGCAGCTGGGGCCTCCTTCTACAGCAGAAGGAGGAGGAGGAGCTGGCCAAAGAAGCCACACCGAGTTCAGCTCTGTGCTCAACCTTTTCCACCCCCTGATCATTTGGAACATTGAGGGGGGGGAGCCCCTCAAAAAATTGTTGGGGGCCAACATAGCTTGGCCCCCATGAGATGGCACCCCTGACTATACTTCAGCAACATTTGGAGAGTCAGTGGTTCTCGACACCTGTGCTAGATCTTAGACCCTCTTGGGCTGCTATTTCCCAACACAGATCTGATAAAGCAGGCTGGAAACAGTCTAAGGTGGCAGAGGTAGCTGTGAACAGTAAGCCAATTTCTAGAGATTCCAGATGTTTGAGGAAGGCAGTACTGTGATCTCAGGGACAGCTACCAACTCACTGCTTGTGGGGTTTAGTAGCACATATGACTCTGTCTCCATCCAGTTGTGCACCAACTTGCATGGAGACATTTGATGGTGCCAAATGGAACCAGGTTGGTATCATGAGGGACAGGGAAAGCCAGCAATGTTTTTAGCTGAGATGGGTTCATCCTGACCTGAGGCAAATCAGCCACAGTTTTAGCCTAACCTACCAAATCCCCTGGAGCTATTTTTGTCCTTGAGGCTTGCCAGGCCAGGCTCTGGACCCAATTATCACATGATAAATATGTTGTTCAATATCTGCCTTGCCACAAATTGCTGGGAGCAGGGGTTGTAAGCCTGCTTCCCCACAATAAAAGAAAATACACATGGAAAATAGGACAGCTCTTCTCACTGAGATCCTAGATGGCTTTTTTTTAATACATTAAATCCTGCGACAATCATCCATCTGGAGTTTAAGGTGGTCATGTTGTCATGAGTTGTATTGGAGAAATGAGAGAAAAAATGTAGTTATCAAAAAGGCTTAAGGATTGCAATAGTCTCCAACCTTGATGGGGTACTAGAACTATGTGGTATTTGGAGAAGGTGTCTGAGGTGCCAGCCACAAAATGGCTGCCAGTGTGCTTGTAGCATAACACAAAATGGCTGCATGGGGCCTAGCAGAAAATGGCTGCCTTTGGCACATGAGAAATGACTGCCACATCTAAAAGAGTGGAAGGAGACAAAGGACTACAGATTGGTATGGGGGCATCCGCTCCCCTGATCTGCTGCCTCAGAAATGGGGGGAAAGGTATCTGCATGAACAATCACTGCCCTTGCTCTGAGAGAGAAGCTCTTTGTACCTCCCCTTGGTTCAGAAAGGACAGGAGTGGGGGTCAGCATGCAATCCTGACATCCAATGAAATGTGTGCATGTTAAAGCAGGACATGTTTAATGTTGGAGAGGCTGAGCAAGTGCAAACAGGAATTGAGCAGGAAAAGCAATCAATCTCAGCTGCATTATGGATTTTTGAAGAGCTATTTACTGAGACCTTTTCTGAGCACCCTAGGAGTTACTCATGAGCACACTGGTGCCCACGGACACCGTGTTGGAAACCCTTGTTGTGTGTCTGTGTCCATTGCATTGATTCAAGCTGCGTGCTCCATGCTCACTATGGAGAAGCTGCCGTGTAGAAACTATTTTTGCTGGCTTTTCTGTGGCTGGCATAAATGAGAAACCAACTCTCTGCGCTGTTTGCACAGGTGTCATTTCATAGAAAAAAGAAATTCTCAGCAAGGTTTGATGCTCACTTTTTTGTGTGTGTTCCAGATTAAACTGTGACAAAAAGAGAATAAGAGATGTTGATGCATTGTAGAACTATTTGTCCCTGTTGGTTGTTAATATCTCTTAACAAAGCAACATGATCAACACAGAACAATCTGTCACACTTCTCTCTTTGCAAACACAAGGAACTGTGCATCTAATGTTGCAAAACCAGCACACAGGCATGTTTAATTATAATCTCATTCCCAATGTTCAATGTGGGGTGTTGAAGGAACTGGACTGGAGGAAGAGGTTGATTTCTTTCATGGACACAAATCACCTCATGGATGAGATAAGCAACAGGTGCAGGGTCATCCAAGTCAGTTGCTATGGTAGTGGCCCAATGCTGACTATATAAGTAATGAAGGCATGTCAGCTCAGTAGTCAGTGCTACATCTTGAATTGCTGGAGCAACAGAGATATTTTTGACACATATATATCCATATCTGCAATGTCTACAAGCTGTATGTATATATCGGTATCTGGAACTGTATTACTGAAACCTAATCTTCTGCAGCAGCAAGCTATTTGGACCTTAAACTTCCTCTGTGGGGTGATTGGAACTGGGAGCAACTTCTGCTAAGTGGGCGTTTCACCTTAGATTCCCAATATGGGGTAATTAATGTGAACAATGGGCAGCACTGAAGAAGCAGGCTTTGCTTCAGCCAACCTGCCATATTTAGAATGTTATAGAGTGTTCACCGTGCATGGAGTTGCATGCATTGAGGTTCTGCCATGGCTGGTGCCCATTGGGACTGGCAGAGCAGAAGGCAGGGAGACCAACAGCAAGTAGTGCTTTGGCCAGTGGCAGGTAGAGCCAACTAACTCTGGACTTGTCCCCATCCTCCTCCCTGCTGATTTCTACAAAGGCAACACTGAGGCAACATTCACACTACACATATAAAGTTCTAGGATAGCACTTTAACCAGACATGGCTTTCCTCAAAGTATTCTGAGAGCTGTTAGTTGTTAAGGGTGCTGGGGGTTGTTAGGAGACCCAGGGCTACAATTTTGAAAGCTACCCAGGCAGAGAGATTGTCAGTTAAACCCCCTATGGGAATTGTACATGCCTGTCAACCAGCCCTAGACTGAATGCCAGAAAAGGTCAACCAAAATAGTCACCTTGTGCATTCAGTAGAACCAGTGAGATGGACAAAAAATTAGGTGTGGAAGAATGTCAGTAGTCTGAGCCATGGCAAGTGGGGTAGAATGGATCTTGCCTTGTTCTGATCACCATACACAGTCTTTTTCTGGTTCTTACTTCCCATATCCTATGATGGAGCTTAACCTTCTGCTATATTTTCCTCTTTCCCCCAATTTGATTGATTGATTTTTGGCATAGTGGGTTAATGAGAGATAGTGATGCTCATGACACACTAAACAAACGTTTAATGAATTGATTGACATCCCAAAGATCTGGCTTGGTACAAATTCCTGGTAGCAGTTAATGTTGATGAGGGAGAGATTAAAATCAATAGGTAATGAATACAGCATGTCATCTTTTAAAAAATGCATGCCATACTCAGAAATGGGTCAGGGAACCCTCTCTATATTCTTTAGAGTGCCCATGCTTTGTTTTGTCCCAGGGGGAAGGAGGAGGCAGCGGATGGGGGAATTTATTGATCCACATAAAGAGAATTTATTTGCCAGACGTCCCTATGCAAAGCAAATTGCTTTGGTTTTGCAATTTTCAGGTTGTTGCTTCTTTTAACTCGATAGCAGAAAAATAAAGCATGTCATGCCATTTGAATCATAATAGCTACAAATTCACTCCCGTGAATGAATGGATAGGCTTATTTAGCAAATAGATACAAGATGCCTGTCTACTTATGAATACACACACGGCTATTTCTGTTGGCGGAGGAGGCAATTGAGAGAAAGTGTATAGATTTGGCTTTGAACTCCAGAGACTATTCCATGATGCAGCCCCCACTGCATCCTTTGAGTGCTACATCTAGATTACTTCCTCCTCCCCCCCCCGCACCCCCCTCAGAGAGATCTATCTGTGTTTCAGTGGGAACAGCACCACCTTGGCCATTTATATGAAGGAGGAACAGCATGATGTCCAGAGGTAGCTTATGAATGGCTGGGGTGACTTACAGTTATTGCTGGACTTCGGTTTGAAGGATGAAACTCAACAGGTCGTTATGCTTGCCTGAAGTGCTTGGTAACAACCGTGACTCCATTATTGCTTCTGCCACTTAGATTTTAATCCACTTTGAATTCGGCTCCTTACTCTCCTTGCTATCCATTTCCAACCCATTCCCCAAACCCACTTGGCTTGTTGATGTTTTAATGACGGTTGTCCTCCACATCATAACACCCACCCACACCAGTTTGGGTCACATTAGGTTGTTCCAGGTCAATTTATTTCCTAGATTGAGAGAATAACCCAGTTTATTCAGAGACAAATCAATAAGAACTGGTCTGGGAATGGGTTGCCCATCACTAGGCATAGAACGTGGCCAGGACTAGAGTTGGGCAGAAGTTCAGTGTGGAACTCTCCAAGCTTTGCATGCCAAGCTGCCCACTTCTCAAGAGCTCCCTGAGAGAGCTCAGAAAACCTGAGCTAATTTCAAGATTCATCTGAGAAGATGTTGCCCATCACTAGTGAAAATTCAAATCTAACATTTTCAAGGTTTAATCATCACTTGAGTGCTGCATTAGGGCTTGTTCTTCATAATGTAGTTTGTTTCTAAATTGCTTTGTACCACCAGCCAATGAATTCCTCGTTTCAGACACTTACATTTTATTGAATGATAGGGATATTGACTATAGATATTTCATGGAAAACCCCACCCCCCACCCCCCAATAAAATTATTGATTTGTAACTGTGCAACAGCATCCTCCTGACTAGAGCAGCAAGTTTCTGAATAGAAGCTTGAGAGAAAAAGGAGGAGGGACCTCTTACAGCATTGTAGGCAATGCATTTTACAAGCAATCCAGTTCCACAGAATGGAGAATAAATATGCAATAGTCCTTGGAACAACAGCCTGAGTTGATGCTCTTTAGCAAGCTGGTTGGTACCTAAGGAAATGAAAATGAGCAACAACAAGTCCATCAGCCTCTTAAACAAGGACCAGTGGTAAGGAACAACGCATCACCATGAGCAACAGCAAGCTAGTCATCACTTTCTGTGCAAAACATTGGGCCCTTGTCAGTGCTTAAATTCAGAATCATTGAAACAAAAAGAGATTATGGAGAGCTCCAAAAGGACCTCTCCAAACTGAAAGAATGGGCAGTAAAATGGCAAAGGCAATTCAGTGTAAACAAGTGTAAAGTGATGCATATTGGCGTAATTTTTTCCTCTTAATTTCACATATTTGCTCACAGGGTCTGAACTGGATTCAGTGTGTAGCAGCAGTGAAAAAGGCACTGCTAGGATAGGAAAATAAAATTTCTGATAGTGGCATACAATGCTATTATACAAATGTATGTGATCACATTTGGAATACTGGAATTCTGATCACCTCCCCTCAAGAAGGAGTAGAGTTAGAAAAGAGGCAGAAAACTGCAACCAAATTGATTGAGGCGGTGGAGCAACTCCTCTTTGAGGAAAGGTTGCAACGTTGGGGACTTCTCGGTTTAGAGAAAATGCAAGCAAGAGGTCACATGAAATAAGTTAATAAAATCATGTATGTCATGGAGAAAGTGGATAGAAAAAAAGCTTTTCTACCTCTCTCATAACACTAGAACTCGTGGGCATCCAATGAAACAGAATGTTGGAGGATGCAGGACAGATAAAAGGAAGACCTTCATGCAATTGTGAAACTGGCTCCCACGGAAGGCAGTGATGGTCACCAGTTTGATGGCTTTCAAAGAGTCAAAGACCAATTCATGGAGGAGAAGGCTCTCGATGGCTACTAGCCACAGTAACTACACTCTGCCTCCACCGTTGCAAGTAGCAATGCTTCTGAATACCAGTTGCCAGAAACCACATAAGGAGAGAGCGCTTTTGTGCTCTAATCCCGCTTGCAGGTTTCCCATGGGCATCTGATTGGCTACTGTGGGAACAGTAAGTTGGACTAGATAGGCCACTGGCTTGGCCCAGCAAGCTTTTCTTACACTATTAAATAACAGGCAACAGTGTAGGTTGCCGTAATTAAAAAGAGAAACCCCACCTCAGCCTCACTCTAATTTTAGCCCCATTATGCCCTTCCCACCTAAATGAGTAGCCAATGGGGCTGTCTGCTCCATCCATACTGGTCCATTCATACTAAAATGTCAGCACTGCTTGTAAAGTCCTGCCGTTTCAAAAACCACACATTTGCTTTGGGAGATAAATGCCCTGCATGTGTGATCCCACACATCAACAGAGTGGAAATAATCGCAGAAATAAGAGAAAAATGGGTTGTTTCACCCTTCTTACCAGTGTGGAAAGGAGGACCTGGTTCAAACACTTCACCGGGGAGAAGTTTGTAGCGTGGAGTTTGGGTGAAGAGTGACTTCAAGCCAATGGAACTCTCGGGGCCCCCGATAGCACTTCAGGAAACAATCAGAACCTTGCAGCTCAGTCTGGATGGTGTCCCCCGAGGTTCATTTCAAAGGCAGCATTGTGCCACTGCTGGGCTATTTGATCTGCAGGGGATGGAAGCTGTCTTCCGTTGACAAGTCTATTCCTTCCACAGGTGTTCATTCTCCCTCTCCCGCTACACAACAGGTATATCCCGCCAGCCAATGTCATGGAGGCCAGAAGAAGCAATCTCAGGAAGGCGCAGGCATTTCAATTAACTGCCAAGATGGACGGTATTCCCCCCCCCGGCATCTGTACATCTCTCTTCCTTTTCTTTCCCCGGCCGTCAGGATGCATTGTATTATAAATAACAATACGCAGGCCTCCGATTCAAAGGCTGTAATTGAAACTCTTTTCATTTTGCTGACATTGGCAAAAAGCCCTGCTGAGTGAATTACGACACGTGTATATAATTTGGGTGACATGTGGAGGCAGCCCACTTCTTATAATTAAAAGTGTGTGTTTTCGCTTTGAGCTTTTGTTGGTCCCTTTTGTGGGACTGTCACGGGGAAAGGACTCCAAAAGGGGCTGGAAGAAATTGCCGCTCTCCAGAGCTGAGACAAAATTGGCTCTCGAAAAATTATCTGCTGTGGGCATTTATTTCGCACCAGAAATCTCTCCAGCTCTTCTCTCATCACTCACATCATCTGGGTGAATATTCACCAAGGTGAGTATTCAATTAAGTTTTGCTCCGGAGTCGTTCCCTTGAAATTAACAAGCCTAAATTAGTAATATCTACCAACTTCAATGGGTCTACTCTTGGGTAGAAATAGCATTGGAAACAACCCCAAGCATTTGACATTTGTGTGTGAGAGAGAGAGGGATATTTTGGGCTAATAAGACTTAGAGCAGGGAACATCTCAGGGACATGGTCTGTTAATACTTGCTAGTTATGATTGTTATATGGTCCAATGCCAGGGTCCACTATGCTGCAGAATCCTCTTGTGGGAGTCCATTCCACTGTCAAACAGCTCTTACTGTCAGAAAGTTCTTTCTGATGTTTAGTCAGAATCTCCTTTCTTATAACTTATAAATTCAATCCTTCCCACGGTGGCAGCCAAGAAGCAGATAAAAAAGAAGAGTTCCTACCAAGTCTTTTATTCAAGATTCACAGAGACATAGCAATGTCGCCTCTCTTAAATAATGGTGTTGCTCCCAGTAAAGTCCCACTCTCTCTCTCTCTCCTCTTCTACGTCATCCCTGCACCAGCTGATCTGTACTCTCTGCCTCTGAGCTTTCTGTTCTGCTACTCTCAATGCACACCAGGTTCTAGGAGAAGGGGGGTCAGGAATGCTGTCTAATGATAACGTGTCAGCCAGCTGCTCCGGCTCTGCTGCTTCCCCCTCCTCCTCTTCCATTACCTCCCAGCTTTGCCTTTCTTCTGTCTCAGAGTCATGACCTTCTGCAAACCACTGTTGTAAATCTATACTGCCCTCCTCTCCTCTGCCCTCCATAATTCCTTCTCCAATGTCCAGTCCCTGACACTTGAATCCATTGCTTCAGGCCCTAGCCCCTGCAGCAACAAAAAAACAAACTTGGTCCATCCTTAATGTGATAGAGCTTTAGATATCAGAAGATGGCTGTTGTATCTCCTCTCAGTCTTCTCTTTCCTAGCCTAAACATACCCAGCTCCCTCAGCCACTCCTCATAAGGATTGGTCTCCAGATGCTTGATCATCTTGGCTGTGGGGGGGATTTTTCGTTGTTGCTATTGGGTGGTATGTAACAAATGCATTCCATCAGTGCAATGATTTCTGCTTTCACTATGAGACTATTCACTCCCACCTTGCACTCCCTAAATATGTTCTAGGAATTCCTCCAACCCTCCAGAGCAGATTTTGGGAGGGTGCAGGGGGAGGGGAGGGGAGGGGAGGGAAGTTCCACTGTGTACATGAAAATCTTTATGCTGATGCAACATGTTAAGAGCATAAGAGGCATCTGCTGGATCAGGCCAATCACCCACCCAGTCCAGCATCCTGTTCTCACAGTGGCCAACCAGATGCCCCAAATAGGAAACCCACAAGCAGGATTCAAGCACAAGAGCACTCCCCTGCCCTTTGGTTGCCAAAAACTGGCATTCAGAAGCATTGCTGCCTCCAGAACATAGTCGTAATGGCTAGTAACCCTTTTCTCCATGAATTTGTCTAATCCTCTTTGAAAGCCATCTAGGTTGGTGGCTATCACTGCCACCTGTGCGAGAGAATTCCATAGCTTAACTATGCACTGTTTGAAGAAGTAGTTTCTTTAGTTGGATACCAGCCATTTGTATCCTGCCTATCATTCAAAGAAGTACCAGCAAACATTAACCTATGCCCCACACACTGAGCCTCTGGCCCAAATCTCAGGGTGGGAGAGTTGGATAAGATGCTAATTGTGTACAGGTGGTCTCTGGAACAGGGACAAGTTGAGGGCTAGATGGAAAATCCTGTGGGATGGGGTGGGGGTGGTGGATTTGGCCTCAGTTCTGTTCTCTGCCCTGTGACATTTTCACTCCTACACATTTTATGCACCTGATATTTATCAGAATGTGATACTCGTCATGTAATGGTGTTTTAGTGTGTGGAGGAGTATTTGACAGCAAACAGATTATAACTTTTCATAATCAATGCCTGTCAAAACAATCAAGAGCTGCCTTCAAATTTGGACTTGAAATTTTGCGATAAAATTCAAATTTACATTTAGAATGATATTTTTGAGTTTGAAATGTCACATGCAAAATAACCGGTGCAGCAGTGTTTTGTCAGTCAGTTAGATGAAACGTCAACAAATCGTATCAAAACCTGTCCTTGATTAGCTGATCAGAAGATTTCCTTTAAAAAAAGAAAGAAAGGAGAAATAAAAATACTTTCCTTCAAAATAACTGCAGGAGACAGGAGCAGTTGCCCCTTCTGTCTCCTCTAAGATGGTTCCTGCAGTGTGTAACTTTTTGTTATATTTTAGCATGCTTCAAAACTATTGTATTTACTTGGATATTAAATCGGCATACATTTGCCTATTGACTGATCAATCCATTGGCTATGACTCTCTTGTGAGTAATTGACTAACGCTTCTTTAACAAGGTCCTATTTAGAATTCAAGTTGTGAAATTAGGAAATACTGTACATTTCAAACATTAGCAGTATTTGGGTGCAACAAACTTGGGAAGGCAGAATAGGACTCAGGCACAATTACTTTCCCTCCATGCTTTCAGTCTGAGTGCTTTTCCTTTTCCTTTCCCCCCTGCTGCTTACCCCAGGAAAACTCATTTAGTGGGGTAGGAGAGCTGAAGGGGGGGGGGAAATCGCAACTAGCATCCCATACAGTGATCAAACCTGCAACCTTGGTGTTATCAGCACCATGCTCTAATCAACTGAGCTATCCAGGCTATATAGAAGGCTTTCTTCAATCACATCCCCACCCAGCATCAGAGGTGAAACAGGTTGGACCCAAAGGGAACCCATATGCACCCACCCACCCCAGTGCTGGCCTGGGTCTCTGCCTCCCTCTCTTGCTCTAGGAAGGAAGGAGGTGATGAGTCTAATCAAACTGATGGTAGATCAAAGGACTGGCCAGGTGGGTTGGGTTGCTGGTTAGTGTCACCAACAGCAGGCATGCCCCTCCCCACAAAATATTATGGGGATTGAGCAGTTGCACCTATTCCCAGCCCCAGGGGGATGCAGGGTTCCTCTCTGGGAATCCGGCTATTTGCATGGTCTCAGTATGTGATAGTTTGCCTTACTATGATGTTCAAACCAGGCCGCTCTGTGCTTTTACCAAACACGCACCACTTCCCTAAGAACAGACAGTTCATCTGCCATGGCAGTCTACCTCTGACTTATTAAATATTTGAGACAAAAACAATAATAGAGGCTGCCTGATCTCCTTCATGCCTGGCTTTTGATTTTTCCCAGAGGCATCTTGTTTGTCAGAATGCTAGAAGAGATGGCTCTTCAGTCTGGTCCAGTGAGGTGATATTTCAATGTCTCCTTGCATTTTGGTGTTTCATGTACCACCAGCATGTGTGACAAGAGACAACTAGGCACCCTGCCTGCAAGATGACCTGATCAAAAGAAAAGATTTCTCAAACTTTGTCTTATACATAACGGTTTCACAAACATAATTATATAGATGCACAGGAGAAAAACAACAACCTAACAATATCAGTAAATTAAATGCAATAAACCAGATAAATGTGTTGCGTCTGTGGAAATGTGCACTCTGTTCTGCCAGCATTCAACAGTTCCCATCCACTCAGAAATGTGTTTTTCTCGCTATCTTCCTCCTCATATTATCACATAATTGGTTAATTTAGACATAACTGTGCAATCATCAACTTTACTTTCCCATTCCTCAATGGTAGGGATTATTAACGTCCTCCATCTTTTCTCTCCCCCCCCCCTCCCCGGCACAGCATGTTCTAGCTGATACCGACATATACATGATTATGGCTTGATAATTCACTGGCAGATTCCTTGCAGAAGTTAATGGCAACAATAAAGGGTCCAATTCTAGCTTCACACATGCTATTTTGCTTGTTCTTACTCTTGGTAGTTGTCTACCAATGGGGTTTACAGAATAAGATGCTTCACATCCACCTGGCAAGGACCACCTGATGAGGCTGGCTTGTAGCTCCTGCTCCATCTCAGTTGTTGTTGTTGTTGTTTGTTGTTATAAACTGTGTTTATATCCTACCTCTTTCTGCAAGAAGCTCAGTGTGGTATACATAGTTTCTCTCTCCGCCCCCCTATAATTCCCACAACAACCCTGTGAAATGCACACCTTGAAAGCAGCATATATGTGAAGTAGGCTAGGCTGAGAGGCAGTGACTGGCCCAAGGGTCAAGCTTCATGGCTTGAATGGGGGGTTTGAACTCTGGTCTCACTGGTTCTAGTCCAATACTCTAACTACTACACCACACTGGTCTGTGCATGGATGTCTCCAAAGTCCAGTCCATGCTTCATGTCCAGTTTTTCCTTGTTGGAAGGTACTGCATCTTCATCAGGTGGGGGATGAGAAAATCAGTCAATTTCAGCTTCTGACATTTCTAGTCTTAAATTTGGTTCTTCATTCATCACCATTTTAGAGCAAATCTGCACATTCTGGTATGCAGTCTCTTTAAAGTTCACATTGTTACAAACAACTTCCTCTCATACGATGTGTTTTTATATGCTGCTTTCAAGACGTGCATTTTTTCCATGTACGCTTGCTCCTAACATGTGCATCTGTGTACACATTGGTTGGTTGGAAAACTGAATTGCAAGATTCGGAGACGTGTGAATTTTGCAGCATAATTGTGTTTTGATTTCATTTGTTTCACAAGCGTGAATTAGGTAATTTCTTACTAAAATGCAGACAAGATTGGATTTCTTCCCCCATCCCTAGCCATCAGATGAACTAGAAAGAGAAGTGAAGCTTCCTGCAGAATGGAGAGGGAAAGAGGAAGCTAGGCTTCAAACAATGCCTTCCTTTCCCTCTCGTCCTCTTACCCCCCCGAATGGTCCAATTCCAATTTTATTGATGCCCTGTTGCCCTGTGTGGATTTGATTTTCCCCAGACTCTGTCTCCAAGGTTTATACAGACACCATTCCATCCTCCTCGAACCCACTTTGTGTCACTACTTTTTTTATTATCTTAAACATCCATTATTTAGAAACTGCTGGAGCCTGGAAACCAATTTTCATGCTTATTTCAGAAGTGTTTGCAGCACCTAGACAGTTATGTATGGGCTACACATAAACCAAACCGCAAGAGAATCGAGTAGGCCATGCCTGACTGTCCTGCAGGCACAAGTGTAAATCAGAGTAGCTGTCTGCCACTAGCATCCCAATAGCTCGCATGGAGTGCTTTACGCTCCTATCAAAAAGGCCACTGAAACACTCAGAAGGGAGAAAGATCTGCAGAACCTTTCTTATAGGGCCAAAACAATAGCCATCAATATGGCGGATTAAATCACATTACTTTGAATTCTGCCTTTCCTCCATGAAGCTCACAGTGTTGTAAATAATCCCCCCCCCCAAAAAAAAATTCATCTTTGCAACAACCCTATGGGGTAGGTTAGGTTGAGAGACAGTGACTAGCCCCAGGTCAGCCAGTGAGCTTTGCGGTTGAGTAAGGTTATGAAACAGGGCCTCTTCAGCCCTGGGTTGCAGCCAACCCGTACATTTACAGCTCTACTGAGACACGTCCAAATCATACCTGCACTGTCTTCGCTGAGCTCCTTTGCATGCATGTTTAAGTGGTTATCTTTGGCTTCCTTCACATTCTATGAGAGTTGAGTGAATTCATACAGCCCCTCAAGGGTAAAATTAAAGCACAACAGCATATCTATCATCACCCAACCATTCTACCAACTAGTGGTTTTGTTTTCTGCAGTGCAAACCTATAGAATGTAAGAATGGTTGAACTCAGTCAGATGAATGTGCTGCAGGTAGTATACTCCAGGAACCTGTTTCCAAAATCAGCCAGCTGGCGAGATGCCTCTGAGGGGCTCTCAAACAAGGTCTGTCCTGGATGGGAAGTGATGGCCTTCTGTGGATATTCATCCCTGTCATATGAGACTTAGGTACCCTTCCATGCATGGTGCTACATTCGTTGCTATTGGCCATCAATAAAACTTTCCTCCCATGAATTGGAAAAGAGCTGTGGCTCATCTGCTTTGCATGCAGACAATCCCAGGTTCAGTCCCCATGCTCTCCCAGTAGAGCTCTGAGTTTCTCCCTTCCTGAAATCCTGGAAAATCACTGCCAATCTGTGCAGAAAATGCAGAGCAAGATGGACAAATAGTCTGAGTTGATACAAGGCAATGATTCTGGCCTAATCTTTTGTCCTTTTAGGCCATTACCACCTCAGTTGCATACCCTCCAACATTTCTCTGATGAAAATAGGGACATCCTATTTATTCCCCACCCATCTGACTGGGTTGCCCCAGCCACTCTGGCCAGCTTGCAACATATATAAGAACATAGTAAAACATAATTATTTTTTTTAAAAAAACCCTTCCCTGTACAGGGCTGCCTTCAGATGTCTTCTTAAGGTTGTATAGTCACTTATTTCCTTGGCTCAGGGATCCCATAACTTTATACCCTCCAACATTTCACCAATGAAAATAAGGACTTCCTATGGAAAAGCAGGACATTCCAGGATCAAATCAGAAGCCGGGATATCTTCTGTAAATCCAGGGCTGTTCCTGGAAAATAGGGACACTTGAAAGGTATGCAGTTGAAGAATAAGAGTAAGAAGAGGAATAAGAATAAGAATAATAAATTTATTATTTGGCTGAGTTTTCCAAGGCTGGGTTTTCCCAGGCACTCTGGGTGGCTTCCAACAAAGATTTAAATTACATTAAATTGCAGTTGGTGGGCTGCAGTGAATCATAGAACTGATTCTACCAAGTTTAGTTGGACTCCAGCTCCCATCAGCCCCCCCAAGCCAGCATGGCCAATGGCCAGGAGTGGAAGAAATTGGGAACTCAACAGTGCCTACAGGGTCGCATATTCCACTGCCCTTAGGTCTTGGTTCATCATCATTAAGAAATTTGCAAAATGTGCTTTGGTAGCATTTCCCTTATGCAACATGGGACACCAGGGCACATTGGTTAGGAACCCAGGACGCTGCTTTATACATAGTCAGGCCGCGGGTCCCCCTAACTCAGTGTACTAACTGGCAGCAGCTCTACAGAGAGAGAGTTTTCTTGCTGCCCTACCTGGAGATGAGACCTTCCGCAAAGCAGGTGATCTAGCTCTGATCCACTGCTCTCCCCTGTCAACTCTTTGCACAAACAGCCTGCACGACTGGATGCCTGGTGCCCAATGTTCCTTCCTGATAAATGTCATTGTTTCTGTAATGATCTGGAAAGGACAGAAGTCATGCTTCCCCTTGCCTCACGCAAGCGGCTGTTAAACATCTTTGCCTGCTGTGCCTGCCTTTGCACAGTGTGGGAGAGGGTTCCTGGGGGCTGAGATTGCCCCTTCCCCTCCTTATCTCCCCACAAGGCATTATGCCTCCTGTCAGATCCTTGTCATGCAACACTAATGTGCAACGTGTCAGGGGACTGGGTCTCCGCACTTGCAGGGCCCCAGGAGAGATTTGCCACATTGTAGGGTACACTTGATTTGTTTTGGCAACCTGTGGAGCCAAACATGCAGTGAGCTGTCTGAGGGGTGTGTGTGTGTGTCATGAGCGAGTCCCAGTCTCATGAGACAGGCTGCGGTCCTGACTTGACCTGTGTGTGGTGCTTTGGCTTGTAGCCCTGTGATAGAGTCATGAGTCCAGATCTTTTTTATTCAATGTAGCACTGAGTGTGTGTCCCATCAGTGCAATACAGTGGTACCTCGGGTTAAGTACTTAATTCGTTCGGGAGGTCCGTACTTAACCTGAAACTGTTCTTAACCTGAAGCACCACTTTAGCTAATGGGGCCTCCTGCTGCTGCCGCGCCACCGGAGCCCAATTTCTGTTCTTATCCTGAAGCAAAGTTCTTAACCTGAAGCACTATTTCTGGGTTAGCGGAGTATGTAACCTGAAACATACGTAACCTGAAACGTATGTAACCCGAGGTACCACTGTAGAACTATCAATATTAGCCAGACTGGTTAAATGAAACAACAATAGTCACAGGGAGCCTGTCTGCAGTTTAGTAGCTGGAGTGTTTGGCTAGAACCTGGGATACCAGAGTTCAAATCCCTTTTCAGGCTAACCTACCTCACAGGGTTGTTGTGAGGGGGAAAATGGGGAGGGGGAGAACATTATATGCCACCTTTAGTGACTTGGAAGAAGGGTAGGATATAAATGAATGAATGAACCAGACAGCTTAGTTGGTTAGAGTGTGGTGCTGATAATGCCAAGGTTGCAGGTTCGATCCCTGAATGGGGCAGCTGCATATTCCTGAATTGCAGGGGGTTGGACTAGATGATCCTCAATGTCCCTTCCAATTCTATGGTTCTATGAATGAATGAATGAATGAATGAATGAATGAATACTAGATATTGAGTAGGAGGGAAATGAGTATCCATGGCTTACTATACTCACTGGGAAAACTGCAGTGTTTGCATATGTATGGGCAGTCTAAAAAATAAAATCCTCTGGGTCATATAAACTAAGTTCTACTTGGAGTAGACCCATAGATATTAATGAACCAAAGTTAGCAATGTCTATTCATTTCAATGGGTCTTGTCTGAGTAATGACAGGGACTGGGCACAACCATTGGGGACAAGTGTAAGGAATTGGAGATCTACAAGTTGTGTGTGTGCTTCCTTGCAGCTGCTGGAACCACAATGGCATTCGAAAGATTTCTGCTGCTCAGTTCTTTGGCCATTTTTCTACCTGTCCTTACATTACCTCTGACATCCTCCCTCCCCCCGCTCCTCCCCCAGGAAAAACACACATCGAAAGATTTATAGATCTGTTTAATGGGGAACAATGAACAATTAAGCCAGACCTTAATGCTTCAGGTTTGGTCTGAGGTCGCTGATATATAATATGTGTGTGTAATTGTTATATAAAGGGAGCTTTCCTTCTGCTTATGTTTTGCCGGGAGTCGTAAGAATACCTTCACATTCTTCATGGGCACAAGACCCCTGCTGGAACTGCAGTTTTCTCTCTCCAAATGCATGGAGACACCCGCCCCTCCCCTTCCCCTCAGTCCTGAAATAAACAACAAGGCTATCCATTTTTTGTCCCTTGAGGTCCTGAGACAACAACTTTGCTCATGTTCAGAGGTTTGCACAGGCTTCAGAAGATGGAAACATATTGTGGGAACAGAGAGGCGCACCAAGCCTCGCCATACATTAAAGTGCACATATTTGTTGTTGTTGTTTAGTCGTTTAGTCGTGTCCGACTCTTCGTGACCCCATGGACCAGAGCACGCCAGGCACCTCTGTCTTCCACTGCCTCCTGCAGTTTGGTCAAACTCATGCTGGTAACCTCAAAAACACTATCCAACCATCTCGTCCTTCATCGTCCCCTTCTCCTTGTGCCCTCCATCTTTCCCAACATCAGGGTCTTCTCCAGGGAGTCTTCTCTTCTCATGAGGTGGCCAAAGTACTGGAGCCTCAGCTTCAGGATCTGTCCTTCCAGTGAGCACTCAGGGCTGATTTTCTTCAGAATGGATAGGTTTGATCTTCTTGCAGTCCATGGGACTCTCAAGAGTCTCCTCCAGCACCATAATTCAAAAGCATCAATTCTTCGGCGATCAGCCTTCTTTATGGTCCAGCTCTCACTTCCATACATCACTACTGGGAAAACCATAGCTTTAACTATACGAACCTTTGTTGGCAAGGTGATGTCTCTACTTCTCAAGATGTTGTCTAGGCCTGTCATTGCCCTTCTCCCAAGAAGCAGGCGTCTTTTAATTTCGTGACTGCTGTCACCATCTGAAGTGATCATGGAGCCCAAGAAAGTAAAATCTCTCACTGCCTCCATTTCTTCCCCTTCTATTTGCCAGGAGGTGATGGGACCAGTGGCCATGATCTTCGTTTTTTTGATGTTGAGCTTCAGACCATATTTTGCACTCTCCTCTTTTACCCTCATGCAGAATTCATCATGCGAAAGGCTGGGCTGGATGAATCCCTAGCCGGAATTAAGATTGCCGGAAGAAATATCAACAACCTCAGATATGCAGATGACACAACCTTGATGGCAGAAAGTGAGGAGGAATTAAAGAACCTTTTAATGAGGGTGAAAGAGGAGAGCGCAAAATATGGTCTGAAGTGCACATATAAGAACAGTCAAAGCTACATTTCATCATGTCAGAGTAGTGGTCCACCTAGGTCCACTGTCCACACTGACTGGCAGAGGATTTCGGGCAGGCATGACCATCCCTGGAGATGCAAAGGATTGAATCTGAGACCTTCTGCCTGCAATGCAGGTGCTCTGCTGCTGAGTTAGAACCTCAGTTCCTCACCAGCACTAGAAGGCAAGTGGAGGAAAGCATTGAATGCCAAGGCACCCCTGGAATGGGCAGGGAGGAGTTACTCCACTTAAAGAGTTCCTTTGGGTAAGCTGCCTTATTTCTGCTAGCAAAATGCAAATTGAGCAACAAAGATCTACTTTTACAAGGTAATCAAATGATAATTGAAGGTGCTTTTAAATGCAGAACGATGGGCAATTAAGAACCTGGAACCACTTCCTGCTTGCCTACACTTAAACACCCTGAGTGAATATGCAATGCCTTTGTTTTACAAGGAGAGAGGGTGGGTGTGAAATCCCCCGAAATGGGACCAATCTGCATCTTTCTTCTGCCACTTTGCTTTTGGCCACTATCAGGATCTAGATGGCAGGTGAGATGGAGCTCTTGACCTGATCTAGGAGGGTTCCTCTCTAAGCCACAAGGCAAATGCTTTTGGGAGGAAGAATGGAGCCCAAATCCAGGGTTCTTTCCTCTGGATGGATTTAAAAGAGGATTGCAAAGAGGAATTCATAGAAGGGATGGCTGTCAGTGACTAATAGGCATGATGGTTGTGCTCTTCTGCCTCCATCGCTGGAGGCAGCAATGCTTCTGATTACCAGTTGCCGGAAGCCCCAAGGGGTGAGAGAGCTCCTGCTTGTGTGTTTCCCACAGGCTTCTGGTTGGCCACTGTGATAAGAGGATGCCGGAGTGGATGGGCCATTGGCAAGTGGTGGTCCTGGTGTAGAGCAGAGTGCAACATGCCTTCAGCGGCCGGCTTCTCCTTCTCATCCTGCCGTAGAGGGGAAGGAAGGTCAAAGCAGCCTCCTGCTGGTGTTGGTGCCAGGAGGAAGTGGAGAACAAGCCTCCAGCTACTGAGCCTCATGGCTGTGTGATCAGCTCCATCCTCAACTCCTCCCGACATCCTGACGTCACACACGTGATGTCGGGACATCAGGACATAATGCGTTTCAACGTTGCCCCCACCCCCATCACTTTCACAAGCTGGTGCCTCTGGCTCTTAACAATCAGAATGTTCTGTTTAATGTTTAGTCAGATTCTCCTTTCTTGTAATTTGAATCCATCTGTTTAGGTCTTCTGCTCTGGGAGAGCAGAACACAAGTTGGCTGCATCTTCCATCCCCACCGCCTTCTGAGGAGAGTTGGAAGGAGAGTTCACCACCTTCTCCGCAGATAGAAAACTAGCAAAGAGAGAGGCTCTAACCACAGTTTTCCCTGCTGTATTTGTTTTCTATTTGCATTGATTTTTTTCTTCTAAAGGTGGAGAAGCATCCAAAAACCGTATCCTCTCATCCGCCCGCGGCAACCTGAAGTGGTACCATTCATTATTCATCTTAGGACTCTTATCCCATCATTCTGCTGCAGGTGTCAATCCACCCTACTTTCTTAAGCTACACTTGACTTGACCTAGACAATTTTTCCTGCAAAACTTGAGAAAGAAGTGTTCCACCCAGCTCTGTGGTTTTGTTTCATGAAGCTGACGGAGCAAAGTCACAGATACCCTCATAATGACATGCAATTCCCCCAAGGATCATGCTAACAGCTTCTTACCATGGCTGGTAGAAATATTATAATCACTGGTACACAAAGGGACACTGAGGCACAGTTCATTGGGTCTTTTCTTCTGCTTCTTCCTTAACCGTCTCCCATGATTGGATGCTCAGTTCATGACACCCACCCATGCAGAAGGCTGGCCATGTAAATACAGGATTGGGGAGTGGGGGAGATGCCATCACTCAAATTCCCCCCACGTTCCGGGGAGTTAATTCATTCCAGTAAATCATCCAAAATAATTTGCAGCAAATATCAATTTCCTCTGTGAACATGAAGCCGGCTGCACGGGAGACGACACAGCTCCCTAACTCTCCTGATCTGAGGCAACCCTCTGCCTGTGGAATAAACAGGAGAGACAGATTCCTATTCCCGCTCCTTCTCTGTTCCCCCAGGGCTGTCTGGGTAGAGGGAGGCTCACTGGGCTTTTAAATGTACTTTAAAACCTGGGATGCAAAGGAAAGGAGGTGGTGATGCAAGCCTAATTTGCTGCCTGTGTTCTGATAAGTGTCCTCTTTGCTAATGAAAAGCAGGGATGGCACACACAAAATCACCCGGTTTTGTTTGTGTGTGGTGGCTGCTTTTGTTCATTTTAGTGTTTCTCTCCCCTCCTTTTGGGTTTTTAACAAGCTTGCATCCTTGAGATGCTAAGTGCCAGGATCCTATATACTAATAGCAAATAGCGACGAATGAGAAAAGCCTTTCTGGTTTGCATTTTAATGTGAACCTCCCTAATTCACATTTCCTGGCCAACACAGGAACCAAAGCACAGCTGTCCTTTGATATCCATGCTGCTCCAGGTTTTCGCAATGGAGTTCTTCAGCCACACTAACACAAAGATGCATATAATAACTGGTGTGTTTGTGAAAATAGTGTGCAAAAAAATGCATTCTATTGGGACGGAGGCGGGGGCTGCTTGTAGGAATCCATATATTGGGCAACACTGCTGTTATGTACTGAGTTGAATAGGATCCAAACTGCAGCAGTCTGATTGGTCCTAGAACAATAGAATTCAGAATGCAGCAGTCTGATTGGTCCTAGAACAATGCAGCAGTATGATTGGTTGGCAGGAACCACCCAATCATGCTCCAGATAGAAGTGAATCCACAACCTGATTGGCTTACAGTAGAATTCCGGAATTAGCCAATCATGTGCAGCCCATTGTGTAAATAATGTATATAAAGCAGATACTGTGAGGGGACTTTCATTCATTCATTCCTCCTCACCACTGTGAGCTGAATAAAGAGCATGAAATCACTTTGCGACTCTGAGTATATTTCAACTGCAAACCAAAAACCAAGGGGAAATGTGTGTGAAAATGCATACACATTTTTGGTGCGGTCTCAGCAAATAGATGTGGAAATGTTGCAAAATAAACTCAAGTCTGGGGAAATAAGCAACTGTAATAGAGTGTTCCATCTCAGTAGTGGGCAGCGTGGTGGGGTGGACATCTTTACCAGACCTCCTGCCCTGCACACACCCCATGAAGGAGGACAAATGGCCCGTGCTTCAATTCTTTATTGTAACAGCACACACTTACAGCAGCTCCTAAGGTGCACTGAATACAACATGCACCTGTGCTTCTAGCGGCTACATAGCTGGCATGAACATTCCAAGCTTGTGCCCTGGCTGGACAGTTGAAGCAGCAGTGGGACCACACACCCCTCCCGGGCTTAAGTAGCCTTGTTTGATGGAATGTGGGCAAGCAACCAATGACTTTTCCTACATGGAAGTTGCCTCTGCACTTGCCTCTTCAAGCCACTCCTGGATTTAGGAAATGGTGGGGCACGGGGCAGCAGGGAATTACAGTAACCAGCCCGCCCCACACCTAAACAGCCTCTTCCTCTGCTTCCACAACTTCTGACTGCTCCAACTCTTCTGCTTCCACCAGCCCTGGCTCCTGCCTCGTAGGTGCCACAAACCTCCATAAATCGCTGGGTCAGCCTCTGCCCTGCTTCCTCCGCCACACAGTCATCAGAGCCCTGCTAGTCCCTGTTGCCTCCTAGCTGGCGAGTCATTGCTGCTTCCTAGGAGAGAGGGAAGGGGAGGCAGCAGACAGGCCATGTGTTGCCAACATGATAGCAGAGGCAGTTTGATGCTCTTGGTGGTGTGTTTGCACTGTGCCACCCTCCTTGCCACCTCCTCACCTCTTCACCCATGCTTACATCAGCCACTCAGTTGCTGGGAGGTCATCACACTGTCAACTACTAGTCCATCCCGAATAACAAGCCCATTTTCCAGTGGCCAATCCTTATATCACTTTCCACACAGAAGATGGAGATGTTAGTGGAAGTCGTGGAACCCTCAAGGTTTGTAGAAGTACAAAAATATGGGTGGGGGCAGTGAGACTTAAAGAGCATGAGCCCAGAAGCAGAGTAGGAGGGCAACAGTACAGTGGATGCTCGGGTTGTGAACGTGATCCATGCTGGAAACACGTTCGCAACCCGCAGCATCTGCAACCTGCAGCGCCACATCTGCGCATGTGCGGGTCACGTTGCAGCGCTTCTGCACGTGCGCAAAGTGCAATTTAGCGCTTCTGCGCATGTGCAAGTGCTGAAACCCAGAAGCAACCTGTTCCGGTACTTCCGGGTTTGGCACAGTGCACAACCCGAAGTGTCTGTAACCCGAGGTTTGACTGTAGTCCTATTTCACTTTTGCTCCCCAGTAACAGGTGTGCTGCTGTGTTTGAACACAGATGTTCCGTAAAGTTATCCAAAGTGCCCTGCAGGTGCCACTGCCTTTCACCTGCACAGGATGTGTTATTGGGAATTGAGAGCAGGCAAATGACCTCTCCCACACAGCAGGCAAAATTGGTAAGACCAGACTTGCCCTCTGCAAGTTGCTTAAGTCGAAATATCAAGATGAACCTGAATAGTCCTCCTCGGAGTAAATGACTGCAGAATGTCCAGCGGAGTGCCAAGAGTTTTTGATCAGTCGGCATTCCCCCCCCCCTTTTACAGTGGCAAAGTGTTGAGTGGTCTGTAGGTGTACCCTTTAAAACGACAAGAAGTGCCTCTTGAAAATCTCCCAGCTTTAGAGCCTTGCAGTTTAATGGGGGAGATCGTGGTGGAATGGATTTTGCTCCGAGGACTGCTGTATTAGAAATGCAGGTGGCAGCCGACAACGGGCAGAGAGAAGCAATTTACTTCTGCACAAAGCTGGTCACTAGCAGAGACAGCAGTGGTGTGTTAAACATAGATGAGAACTGGCACTGCAAACAGGAACAGAGTGCTGATTATTCCCTCCCCCCTGTCCTGCATTCTCCTCTCTGTTGGACGCATTGATCCTGCCCATGCCACCTCCCACCGTGAGAAAGATGGTGCACTTAATGCTGCTCTTTATCCAGCTGTGATATCAATGGCTACTAGCCACAATGGCTATGTTCTACCTCCATTGCCTGAGTCTATATGCCTATATGCTGAAAACTGCAAGTGAGGAGAGCACTGTTGCATTCAGGTTCTGCTTGTGGGCTTCCCCACAGGCATCTGCTTGGTCCCTGTGAGAAGAAGAGGGTGGCGGATTAGATGGACCATTGGCCTAATCCAGCAGGATTCTTCTTATCTCCTTAAATTCTGACAGTCTTTCCTCCTTTAGGCGTTGAATGATTTGGCCAGCTGCATCCTCTTCCAGAAGGCTTTTCAGGCTGTCAACATCTGGCCAAGGCCATTTCTTAGAAGTGAGTTGCTCCTCCTGCTGTTTCAGGAGAATGTTGCAAGCAATGGAGACTAATGCCATTAGAGTAGCTATAGAATCTTAGAATGGGAAGGGACCCCGGGGGTCATCTAGCCCAACCCCCTGCAATGCAGAAATCACAGTAAAGAATTCCTGACAGATGGCCATCCAACATTGGTTGAAAAACCTCCGATGGAGGAGATTCTATCACCTTCTGAGGTACTCTGCTCCACTGTTCAGCAGCTCTTAGCACCAGAAAGTAGGGTGATGCCCCATCCACCTCAGTCTGCCATCAGCCAGCCACAGGTGTGTACAAATTGTATTGTATTTTATTGTATCATATTGTGTTGTTTCATATCACATTATTATATTAGGGGAAAGTGTGCATAAAATGCATGTTTTCATGAAAATGATGTACAAAGTTGCATATAGAAACTCACTGAATTGGGGGAAATAATATTTGGAATTTGCTGCCATGAAATGAAGTGACAGTCACCATCTTGCTTTGCCTGTCTTCCAAAGGGGTTAGATAAATTCATGGAGGATTGTAAGGCTGTCAGTGGCTACTAGCCATGAATCAGAGATAGCATGTTTCTGAGTACCAGTTGCTGTGGGGCACAACTTGGGAGAGAGAGAGAGGGCTGTTTGACTAAAGTACTACTTATGGATTCCCTTAGGAAGGGCATAATCCAATGCACAGCTACATCTCAATCTGCATGTATGTGTGGATGGTGTGGATCAAGTCAGTTTGCAAAGATCACATTCCTTAGACATCCCTAATCACAGGGTCCCACTGCATGACAGTTTAACCAAAACCAGTCAGACCTAGCTGAACTCCTTTCAGATTACCCAAGGGCCTTCTGTCAGCTTCCGCACCACTGATTTCTTGCATAAAAGTGTGCATGAGTAAATATCTCTTGTTTGGAAATAAAATTGCACAGACAACCATTTATTTTCTTGCTCTGCCCTGTTGGGAGGACAGATAAAGGAGACGGCAGCAACAGGGAGGCTATATATTTCATAGGAAGAATAGGTGAAGCCGGCCGTCCTCGCTTCTTCCAAATGGAATCTCTCTCTGTAACACAATATTCTATTTGTCTTCCTCGTTTCAGCACCTTCTTTATTCAGACTTGCAGAAATAAATAAAAACAGCCTCTTGTTATTCTTAGCAATGCATGATCCTTTCCCTGAATGCACACCCAGCTAACAGGGCCATTGGGCATTGTTATAAGGTTGTATCCAATGGTGGCTTTGCGCCGACAGAAGAAGCTTACTCTTGTGCAAGTCAAGGCAGTGGGGGATGGCCCATTAGGGCTATTGAGACTCTGCCCCATAAACCTCATTCTGCCCTCAACCAGCTCCTGCCTGCCTGTCTTTTTGCTTATAGCCAGTTCAGGGGGTAGCCCTGCCTGTCAACTTCCTCCTTCGTAGTTCCAGTGTCTGGTCCCTGAAAAATTCAGCAGAGAGTAGGATGAGGGCAAAACAAGCATTAGGTGGCTTGGCCTGTCATTGGCTCTGGCACCACCTACTGTTGGACTCCCTGCCTTCTGCCCTACCAGTCCCAATGGGTACCAGCCACTGCTGAGCATAGGAACCAACTCCTAGGGGTTGAGGTCCCTTTGCTCCCCCAAAAATATTTTATGGGGCCAGCATACACCCCCCCGGTTGATGGGCATTGCCATTCAAATGGTGTGAATGTTATCGATTATGCAGGGTGGCACCCCTGCTGCTGAGTCAGGCACCTAATATTTGCTGGTCCCTACTACAGAGATGGTGTGGCATCTGTAGCTCTCCATACAGTGCTGGACTACAACTCCCATCACTCCTGAGAGTTGGCTACACTGGATGATGGGAACAGGAGTCCAACAGTATCTGGAGGGCCTTAAATTTCCCATCCCTGCCATAGTGCAAAGCCAACACTCAATACAGCTCATGGTTTTCTTGTAGCCTGTGCTGTAACTGGGAGGTGGGTGTTCCCAGCATCAACACCTTTGTCACTGTTGCCTCACCTTCTCCTTCCCCTGATCTAGCCCTAGCCCAGTACTGCATTCCCTCCAACATTTCTCCAATGAAAATAGGGGTGTCCTAAGGAAAAGCGGTACATTCCAAGATCATATCACAAACCAGGACAGCTTCTGTAAATCCAGGGCTGTCCCTGGAAAATAGGGACACTTGGAGGGTCTGCTCCTGTCCACTTTGACTGTCAGTCTTTCCCACCATATTCTACCCAATTGCTGCTTTTTTAGAAAAAATCAGAGGTGCGAAGGACTGCACCTGGGAACTCCTTTATGCAAAGCATGCATCACACACACCCTTCCACTCAGCTCTGGTCCTTCTCCTCTTCCTGTGCCCCTGGCTGCACCCCTAGCTTAGCAGCAGTCATGAAGATCAGGGGACAGATGCTTCCCATTGAGCCTGATGTCTGTGTGATGGCAGCTCTGTGGCAGGATATATTCTTCTTAATTGGCTTGCAAACAGCTTAAGCCAGTGATGGCCAAACTTGGGCCTCCAGCTGTTTTGGGACTACAACTCCCATCACCCCAGTGGTCAGGAATGATGGGAATTGTAGTCCCCAAACAGCTGGAGGCCCAAGTTTGGCCATCACTGGCTTAAGCCATTTCACTTATTTTGTCATGATATGAACTAGAACCATTTTTGTTCTATTTTAAATGAAAGCAAGAGTTCTAGGGATCTTGCCCATGCTATTGGATTCTTTGCCAGATGCCCTGTTTGGAAGCTACTTCATACTGAGTCAGGTTTTTGGTCCAGGGTTTCAGGCACAGATCTTTGCACATCCCTACCTGGAAATGTTGCTGGGGATTGAACATGGGACCTTCTGCATGCACAGCAGATGCTCTTCCACTGAGCTATGGCTCTTCCTCGAGAGCACAGTTATATCAGCGAGCCCTTGGCTATGGCATATGGGGCAAAGACGAAATGATGCCAAAGCTGCAGGGGGCTTTGAGTTCATTGAGTCTCCTGGGAGCTTTTTGTTCAGCTTCCACCTACGTGGCCATCAAAGTGTGACTGAGCAACATCACTTTGAGCTCTGTGTTCAAAGCAAGCCAAAGCCTCAAAGCAAAAGTCGGGGTGAAATGGTTGCTTTTCATCTGTTTGCCATTGAACTTCGGTACAAGGTGTGTTTTTTTGCTAGACTGATAGGACAGATATAATGAATGGCATGGAAAAGACCAATCTCAGACTTTTCTGTCTGTCCTGACTCGGAAAGCACTTCATTGAAGCGATACACGTTTAAGTTTGTGGAACTCAATGCTGCAAGATGGTTCCAGACTCAAAAGTCTTAACACATTGGAACTGCTATATACAGTGGTACCTTGGGTTACATATGCTTCAGGTTACATACGCTTCAGGCAGGTTACAGACTCTGTTAACCCAGAAATAGTACCTTGGGTTAAGAACTTTGTTTCAGGATGAGAACAGAAATCGTGCGGCGGCACGGCAGCAGTGGGAGGCCCCATTAGCTAAAGTGGTGCTTCAGGTTAAGAACAGTTTCAGGTTAAGAACGGACCTCCAGAACGAATTAAGTACGTAACCAGAGGTACCACTGTAATGGAAATGCGCACCATGGTGGAAAGCTCAGGGTTGGACACTGGCGAATGTCAGATCACTGTAAGTCTAAAATAGACCAGTTCACGAACAAATGTTTCCCATGTAGTAATTCTTCACACTTTGATTTGACTCAACATGTGACAATTCACAACTGAATATGTGAATATGATTCCTTGGAAATGTGTTGAGGGTTCAGTGGAAATGAGGTGACACCAAGGTTCTGTTGGCGGTGGCTGCTTTGGGATGGGTTGTTCTACCTTGCAAGTTAGCACCTGATGCTGCAGTCATCAGAGAAATGTATGTGAAACTTCTCCTTTGGCTGTAGTTCACAAGGATGGTGGATGATCCAAGGGTGAATTTTCCATATTTGTGAGAAAACCCAGAGAGCCACTGTCAATCTGTGGAGACAATGTGCTGATGGTCTGACTCAGTTGAAGGCAGTTTTCCATGTTCCTGTGTCCTGTTGCCATTTGCAGTTCTTCTTAGAAATAAATAAAAATAGCCTGTATATACCCATCCTTTTTTTGCAGCATGATACTCTGAGTTACGCACAAGCCTGGAAACAGCAAATCCTAAAATACTCATCAAATCATGAAATGCACCAATATTAAAAATGCACAAAGCAAACATCTCACATTTACTGTTTACAGTTGATGGCATTTAAAGCGTGAAACAGCTTTGAGTGAGGAGGAAAGCTTGACTGATCTGGGGGGGGGGGGATAATGTTGAAGCTCATTTTCCTCTGCAGGCCCCAGAATGGTTGCAACAAAGTGGTTTTGAGGGTCTGCTTTGATGCAAAGAGGAGAGAGAGCTCAAATTAGGTGTAAAGTTTTATTCCTTTTCTTTTTCCTGGAGAATACCTAAGAGCTCTTGCTACAGTCCACAGTGTGCTCTGGGTAAATGGCTCTCCCCCTTCCCTTTTCTCATTATTATTGTAGCACGCTGCTCTTAATTGCATAATTCAACATTTTTAAAGGGTGTTTGGATGTAATTTGGATGCTTCATTGGATGGTGTTTGAAAGAAGTGGAGAATTAAATTAGGGGGGGGACACACAAGAGAAAATTAGTATCCTTTAAAAAACATAGTGATTGAGAGACTTGCTAAGGCGGGCAAGGAGACCAAGACTGGTTGGTAGAGAAGATGGGCGAATGGTCTGGTGCTGTGGAAGAAATTCATCTTGGGGGTTCAAGTATGAAGACTCAGACCAAATTCCCACCCAGTAATGTGTTACAGGAGAAAGTTCCAAGAGGACATTTCCATTAGGCAAAATGTATGTCATCTTCACTCTCCATCTTTTAACCAACCACTTTCTGCCACCCCACCATCTCACAATCAATCACAGTCCATAAAATCCAACTTACACAACCCTCTTTTTTACTGTACATGCAGAACCCTCCTTGTACCTTATATGGATTTATTTTTCACTTCAACAGTCAGCCATTAATTTCCGCTTTAACTGGTTCTTCCCAGTTTTGTAGTCAGATCATATCCTTGCATATTTGACACTGGCTTCCCTAATAATGGGCCCACAAAAGTTCTACCTTGGTGCTCATGTGAAAACACATACACAAAGGATGTGTGAAGGCAGTGCCGAACTGATGTATAAGCTAAACAAGCTATAGCTTAGGGTCCCACTCTCTATCCCCTCACCCAAAATTTCACTATTAATATACTTCTTCTTAATTGTATTTTAGTTCAACAATTACTTTGATAAAATACATATTTTGTTATGTGCAAATGGCTTTAGATACCTATCCATAAATTACCATATAGCATATATTCAACACAAAAAACAGTGACAATGTGTTGTTGACAGCTGGACATATAGAGGGCCCCATTACCTTCAGTAGCTTAGGGCCTCATCAAACCTCAATTTGGCCCTTTGTGAAGGGCCTCATTAATGCTTACTCGCTGTGCTGCCTTTATTCTGTCTGCAAGAATTTGAGCATTGGTAAGCACATCTGCTCCTGTTTCTTTGCCTTATCCCTGCCATAGGAGTCCAAGGAAGCAATCACATCTGAGGCTGCCCACTGCATCTCTGATTGATTCACTGTTCTCCTAATCAGCCACTAGTACTACTGAATCATTTTGCTGTGTTGTCGCATCGGATGTGATTGTTTCATTCAATCGTTCTGGTTGCAGGGAGGCAGTAGAATTCACCACCCTGAGAGGAGGCTGCTCCATTGTCCCTCTGCATGTGTCCCTGTTCTGGGCTTGCCTCTTTTCCGTGAAGAGGAATGCTTCTTCAGGCACAGAGTGGCTGGGCTGTTGTGCAACCTGCCAGTTCTTCCCGGTGCCCATTCTGAGCATAGACAAGGTTCAATGGATGGGCGGCATATGCCTCTGTTTCTAACTTTTTAAAGAGTTCTTCTGATAGCTGGAGTTTGGGAGCCACTGGGCATGGTGCTCTTTGGAGAGGTAACTGCAAGGTGAAAGGAAGTGGCTTTTTATTTTTGTTTTGTGATCTCGGACATAAATTTTCCAGATTGAGCATCCTGCTCCCCCTGCTTTCTTCTCCTGCCGCCTGCTTCCATCTGATCTGTTTAATGCAAGCAGCACCTTTTCATCTGATTGCAATCTATTACTGATTGAGAGACAGAAATTTTGCCTGCGATGGAGCTGGGGGAGAGATGCGTTTAACCCTTCTAAACTTGCCTCTTTCTCTCTCCATCCTTCCTCCTCCCTTTCTTAGAATGTAAGTTCACAAAAGAGACCTTTTGATCAAAATCAAAGATAATTAATGGGAAAAGTCTTTTTTTAAAAAACAACAACCCTAAACTAAATCTAAGAATCTCACCCTGTGGCCCACATCCCCCTTGATGCACTGGCTATAAAATACATCAAAAAACCCATTTTAAACCAGGAATTAAAATACAGTTTGCCCTGACAGCAGTCCAGTGATCAGCATCATTTGCACTTTAGCTTCAAAGCCCTGTCTGAATAAGGCCTGTCTTAGCCTGCCAGCAGAAGGATAGCAAAGAGGGAGCCACTCTGACCTCTCCTGGGAGGGAATTCCACAATCTGGGAGCAGCCAATCAAAAGACTCAATCTCATGTCACCACCACATACCTCCAAGTGTCCGAGAAGTACAAAAGCTATTCCAGCTCCTGTTTTGATCCCGGAAGGCTCCTATTTCCCCTACCAGTGCTGCCACCGCCAAGCTCAGGAAGGAAGCTAAGTTGGCAGAGCATCCCATTGCCTCTCTGTAGCCTCTCCATGGCTGCTGCTGCCAGTCTCCTCCCTTGGGCGCTTCATAGCAGCTGCTGGAGGGCCGGTGAGGAGGAGGAGAAGAGGCTGCCACTGCTGAGGCCCTGCTGTGTGTGAGACATTGGGCTCTGATGGGCATGGGGAGCGCAGGGCCACCCTGGGCAGGAAGAAAGGGGGAGCAGATGAGAATGAAAGGAGTCTGTCTTTCTTCTTCTTCTTCTTCTTCTTCTTCTTCTTCTTCTTCTTCTTCTTCTTCTTCTTCTTCTTCTAAAAAATGCTTTGTGTGTTCACATCCAATCTTGCCCCTTTCTAATGTCACCCCTTTCTAAAATTTATTTACTGGTGTTTTTTTTCTTTTTGCAAATCTACCAGAAAAATCAAATCGGGATTAAGGAGTTTTCTCAGTTGGGGGAAGTGAGAAATGTCTCTCTTTTCACCTGGGGGATGTTGGAGGGCATGCCACCAACCCGTGCCTCTGATGTTGGTGGGATCAAGAAAAGGTCTACAGGAACCTGCTAGTCAATGCCATGGCTGCCAGCAATTCACAGAAGGAAACAAGGATGGAATTGTGGACTAGTACTATGCAGCTCAGTTGGTTAGAGCATGGTGCTGATAATGCCAAGGTTGCAGGTTTGATCTCCGTATGGGACAGCTGCATATTCCTGCATTGCAGGGGGTTGGACTAGATGATCCTCAGCGTCCCTTCCAACTCTACAATTATGTGATATGTTCACACCAAGGTTCACTGGCACAGGAAGGCAATTTTGGGTAGGGTCAGAGCCAAATGTGGGTGGAGCCAACCCCCTTCTTCCTCCACAAAACCCCCTTCTTCCACCAACATTTCCCCCTCTTCCTTTCTGCCACTCCTTCTCTCTCCTTCTCCTTCCCAAGATGAAGTGTAGTTTGCTCTTGCCAGAGGTCTGACTTTGCAGAAGGCTGAGGCCTGCAGGTTGCTCACCCCTGGTTTATTGCGTGGGTCAGAACCATGCACATCCCAACACACCCCACCCGTGCACTATTTCATGTTGCTAGGAACCTGCTGGATGCATTGATTCTGCAGTAGCCTGTCTTGCACTGATTTAAAAGCAAAGAGCATCTGTGCGAGTGTTACTTCTGGTTAACGATTCCTCTCAGGGCAATTTTGTTTCAAAATGAGCCTTGGTGGCTGCAGTGTCTGCACAGTGGCAAATTGGCTACCACAAGATACCTTTGTGTACATTCACGTGCATTTATTTGGGGTGCGGCTGGGACAGAACGTGTCCATGCTGCTTGGAGGTTTCACTGTCTTGGAGCAAGGGGGCAGAAGGTTGGACAACAGGAAAATCTGCCCCCGTCCCCATCCCAGCAAAGCTGAGATCAGGATTTCCCTGGGCAAATAGCAGGAATTGAAGGCCATCCCCTGTAAAACAGAGAGAGAGAGAGAGAGAGAGAGAGAGAGAGAGAGAGAGAGAGAGAGAGAAGACTCCGGCATGTATGTGACCTGCGTTCAGTAGGCATCTCTAGCCTCTGCCTATCTAGATAACGTTGCAGTTTACATGCATTGATCATTTTGAAGAAACCTGTGCAAGGGTTTTAATGTCTTGCAAATTGCTTTTTTCTTCTCTGCAATTTACATCCGCGATTGCATCGAGCATATTTAGGAGCTTTCCAAGACGCCACAAACAATGACAAATCTCTTCTGAAAACATTATTCCACTGCAGTAAATTTGACAAAGGAGAGCAGAGGGGGGAAATATTACTTGGCTCCTTCCCCCTTTCCCGAATTATCAGGGCTCTGATCACCTCCTAACTCTTACAAAGCAACTGGTGCTTTTGCATAATGTGTCCCAATAGGGGGCACAATCTGGAATGACAGCACCCCCTGTGGGACCCCCTGCTTGCAGGACTGCTGGTGTGCACAGGCTGAAATTCTGTGGCTGGGTGATTAATGCAGAAGGCCTCAGGTCCAATCTCCAGGTAGAGCTGAGAGAAGATCCTGCCTGAAATCCTGGATAGGTGCTGCTAGTCAGTGTAGACTAGGCATAGGCAAACTCAGCCCTCCAGATGTTTTGAGACTACAACTCCCATCATCCCTAGCTAACAGGACCAGTGGTCAGGGATGGTGGGAGCTGTAGACCCAAAACATCTGGAGGGCTGAGTTTGCCTTTGCCTGGTGTAGACAGCACTGGGCTAAATGAACAAATAGTCTTTCTCAGTATAAGGTAGCTTCTTAATGGTCCTGCAATTGCAATGACTGGTGCATTTTAATGAAAGAGAGACAGTGCAACCAGGTCCTAGGCATGGATGGTTTCTCGGTACAGGTTGGCATGCACAGGTCCATCTTCTTTTTTCACATGTGGTTTGTTAAGAGGGGGGAGAACAAAATAATAATAATCACATTTACTCAGTTTATAGCTGGATGTCAGTTCTGGCTGCACCCTGCAGCCTGGATAGCACCTAAAATAGCCTCATTAGAATGCTACCTCCACCATACTGCCTCTCAAGACTATGGTTTGTACCAAATATGGTAGGTACAAACCATTGTTGAACAATGGGCTTCCACTAGTGCAACTGTTTCATTGTACGACATTAAAACTCACCTGTCCACTAGCGCAAGACCCGTTGCTGGTGTGGACAGAGAACGTTGGCTACAGTTCTATGACTAGATGCAGACATCAGCCAACATCTCCCACCCCCTTCCTTTATTTACCATTGCCAGATGAAGTAAGCCCAAAAGCTCACCTTGCAAATGCACTCTGACTCCTGAGATCCTTGTCCCCTGAAGCTGAGCAATAACACAAAATATAAACCAATATTTAGAGAGGCATATGCTCAAACATAATGGATAATCTCTTAATTGTTTGCACAACTGGGGACATTCTATACGTTTGCCCTTTGTTAAAATACATAATCTACACCAGCACCTGATATTTGTAGTTCACTTTTCACATAAATTGCCATCAGACTCCACTTACTAATTCCCTTTGATCGTTATCTCTATTCTTTAACATTGCTGCTCATTTAATCAGGCTTAACTGTTCACAAATCCTTCTAACGATATCTTGTTTAGTTGGTCTGTGGGTGTTTTTCTAAACTCTGGCATATAATAGCCTTGCAGTGTTTAAGAGATCTAGAATCGGGATCCTGTGTGGTTGCAGATTCAACTCTCAGCATTGCTTAGTAAGCAGATCAAAGGGTCTAGTGGAATTTCAAATTGCATTCATTATCTTATTATTTAAACCACATATACCAATACTGCTTTGTTACACCTTTACCATATTTTTTGGGGGGGGCAATACAATAATTTCACAATACAATGCAGTTTTGCATGCTATTTTCACAAACAGGTGCATTTTTATGTCCCTAACAAACACATTTGTATACATAATATTCGGTTGGAGAACTGTATCACAAAATTCGGAGAAGTGCAATTTCCCCCTCTTGCTCTTTCGTGCTCTTAAGTAAGAGCTGCTGTTGTGTTTTGGGATGGGAGCCTGACAGCACGTAACTTTTAAGAACTTATTTGCATGGGTGCTTGAAAGCAGAACTATCCTTTTGGAAAGGGGCTCCTGACATAGTTCCTCTGTGTGAGAGCTGTTATGTTGGACCTTTGCACAGAGGCAGGTTTGGCTCCCCCATTGCTGACTTAGCATCAGAATGCAGTCACAATCCCTCTGACTCAGCAGTACCATTAAGAGGAGCTAGATTTACTGATGACTTCCCCCCCCCCCATCCCATGTTCAGAGGCAAGAGAGTGACTGCTAGTGGTTGCCCAGGAAGGAGATTTAAAACTTGAAAAGGGGAGCATGAACAA
This sequence comes from Podarcis raffonei, assembly GCF_027172205.1. Lineage (NCBI taxonomy): Eukaryota > Metazoa > Chordata > Lepidosauria > Squamata > Lacertidae > Podarcis > Podarcis raffonei. The sequence continues at coordinate 18,607,862 of NC_070616.1, forward strand.
AAAGATGTGGGAAGAAGAGGGCCTGTGTGAAGATTATTTGCAGACCTTTGAGGAAATATTTCTCCTCTCGTTCTGCATTATCGGGGTCTTCCAGGGATGCCACAAAATGGCCAGCAATTGAACATCTTGCCCATGTGATTATTTCATTAGCAATGTTAATTCCGCCAGGCTGGAAGCTTTCCTGGTGCTTGCATATTCATGGGCCTCCTCCTCCACTCATTCGTATTCTGCTGGTGCTGCCTCCGGACACACTGTGAGCAAATCTGCCTGGGTGTCAGAAAGGCAGCTCTGTGAAGCAGCCACAGCGGGTGCGTGTCTGGGTGGGAGGACATGGATGAACAGGGAACCTTTTGTTTGCTTTCATTATCCACCCTCCCCACCCCACTTAAGGGATGTTCTAGCCCCCAAGTGAAAAGCCATATCCATAATGTGCACCTACCCTGCCACAGAGAGAGCTGTGTGATCAAATGAAATGCCCCCTCAGATCGCCTCTCATTGGCTTTTCCGAAATTGAAAACCACAAGGTATCTCCAAGAGGCCAATTGAGCTCTGAGCTCTGCTAGGGGTGAGGTGTCTGAGCAATCTATGCAACAAGAGGAACTCCTCGCCATTGTTCTCTGGCAAGTCACCAGGCTGTCACAGGTTTGATAAAGCCCGAGATTCCAACTGGAAAATGTCAAATAGCTCTGAACAGATTAAGGCATTGTGGAAGCATCAGCACCTAGCCTCTCTGATGTTTATCTCTTCTGCATCCTGATGCTGTGAGCGCTGAAGCTAAGAGATGAGAGTGCCACACAGCTCTGGGCTTTGGGTACCAAACTGAACCTGCCACTTGGGTGGCATGGCGCAGATGGGGGGAGAGTTGCTCTACCCCACATATCTCTATAGTGCAGGAATAGCCAATGTGGTGCATTTCAACTGCCGTTGAACTCCCAACTCCTATCATTCTCAGCCATCACAGCTAGCAGTGAGGGATGATGGGAGTTTTAGTCCAATAACACCCAGAGGGCACTACAGTGGGTGCACCTGCTATAGGGCCACAAGCTCTATTTCCCTGGCATTGCTTGACAACTAAATAACAGAGTTTGAAAAATGAAGTCCAAGCAAGCCTCATTTGCACTGAAACCTCTGGCCTGTGACCTGCTATGGTCAGATCCTGGGTTCCCATATGCTCCAACGTTTTTTTGTCCGAAATCTGGGACACCCTCACATCAAGCTGTCTCTGCCCCTGCCCCCACTCCTCACCCGGCCAGGCCACCTTTGCTTTGGAAGAATAGTGACAAAGTTTTGCTGGTCATCGCCAATCATTATTATTCTCCTCCTCCCTTTCATTCACTTATTCTGTTGAAGGTTTGCCAGTTTGCATAAAAGAATCAAGGAAGTCATAAATCAATCTCAAGAGCTTCTGTTCCCTTTGGAGGGGAGGATAATAATAACAACCCTAAACAAAACTAGCTTACCATCAGGCGAAAGGAATTCCTAATGACAAAGTTGGCTTTGCTGAGGACACCCGGGGCTTCAGGAAAACAAGATTAAGCTTGCAGTGCCCAGACTCTATTACTCCATATATTACTGTGGGCTGCTGGACTTGATGGTTCCTACAGGTGGAAATATCACCCTATGAAAAAGTGAAGGCAGATAATAAAGCTCAGTGGCTCGGGGGATTGTGAATTGTGTATGGAATGTTTTGCACTTTTTATAGCTGGGCTAACCTTTAGTGAGGGTGGCAGTGGCAGGCATCTGCTCTGGTGATTGCAGCCAGTAAGATGCCCACCATTGTTACTTGGGGAGGGGGAGAGACTTACACTTTGCAGGCACCCTGGGTCTGTGCAATAGGTTCCAATGTGTGCTCTGAACATAGAGGGGCATTGTGCTCATTTGAGGAATTCTTAGTCAAAACTGGGTCACTCGTTGTCAGGAGGCAGAGAAAGGATAAGTTCCCATCCATGCAGCAGTGCCCCCACACCCTGCTGAGCTGTGTGTAAATAGACTCCTGAATTTCTCCAACCTCTGTGGGTAGATAAATAGGGGGTGTAATTTCCCGAAAAATTATCCAAGGGGAGTATAAGTACCTCAGAGATTTCTCAGGGGTGGTGCCCACAATCAGCACATATCCTTTCATTCTCCGTCCACTGGCATTTTATTGGTCACTGAAAATGGCAAGAGTAAGCAGAACTGTAAGAGTAAGAAGAACTGGTCAACATTTTGCAAAATAACATAATAAAAGCATTGCTGGATCAGGCCAATGGCCCATCTGATCCAGCATGCTGTTCTCACTGTAGCCAAGCAGATGCCTGTGTGAAACCCACAAGCAGGACTCGAGCACAAGAGCCCTCTCCCCTCCTGTGGTTTCCAGCAACTGGTATTCAGAAGCATTGCTGCCTCCAACTGTGGAGGCAAAGCAATGCCTGGTAGCCATCAATAGCCCTCTCCTCTATCCCACACAGATGTCACACAAGGACATTTTGTGGGAGTGACCAGATGGAAGACATTCTGAGAAATTTCTGCAAAGTGTTCCATTTCCCCCCTTTCCCCCTAATATACAATTCCTATAATGCATTTATACCCCGTTCTTCAAAAAAGTGGCTTACAACTTCATTTCAAATTACAGCAGCATTGCAATGATTTAGGAAGTTTCAAAAGATCTTTTGAAATTAATTCCACAGAGATTCTAAACCACCACCCAAAAATAGATCCAAGAGATACACAATATAAGACCTCCGAAGGCCGCTGAGAAGACATTGGTCCATTATACATCACAAGCGATGAGGCCTGTTGGACATTAGAAGAACTGAGTGTTCTGTTTCAGTGTAACTGAGGGTGCTCAGGGTGATGACATTTGGCCAGCAAAATAACATCCAATAAATTCAGCTCAGCTCAGCATCTACCCCCAAGCAGCATTATGCCCACCCCCAGAAAACTGGATGGTAACCATTGCATGTGTATGGGCCAAAGTATGGGAATGAGGGAAAAGCTTGCAAAGTTTATGGGGTAAAACGGGTTTTGCCATTGGGTCAACAGTCTTGATAATTACAGCCCATTTACTTGGTTTCATAGAATGTGATTGGGGCATCTGGAATTCGGGCCTTGTACTATGTTCATGCTTATTATTATGGCTATTTAAAATTAAGCCCTGGATTGTCCTCCTTGGTCACACCAGAGTGTGACAAAGGGATGGAATGCCAAAACTCCATTTCTACCCTAGTTTCTGAAGGACTTGTGGGAGCAACACTAAAACTGATCTGGAACTTTCACTGCCCTTCGTTGGGCTCTAACCATATGTATGGTCTTTCCTGGTCATGAGATAATAATAATAAAAAATAGCTATGGGTTTTCCCAGTAAAACGGCCTGACTCATCCCTCACCACAAAGAGGTCCAGCTGGGATTGGTAATTTAAAGCCATTTCTGCACGTCCACTCAGCAGTGCCTTTAATCCCCAGACGGAGGAGGCAAACTCGTTAGCACAGGAGGCAATAAATCTCGGTGAGCTCATGAACTATTTACAGCAGTGCTGAGTAAGCCATCCGCCATTATATATCAATTCCTCCACTGTCCTCTTAGTTTGCCTTCTGTGAACTCTGAAGACAAAAACTTGTGAGAAACTCCTGGGGTCTTGGTTCCAGAGCAGAGGTTAGAGGACCTGTGGCTCAATAGGTGTCACTGGGATCCAAACTAATCATTAGCCCCAGCCATCTTGACAAGTGGTCAGGGATGATGGGAGCCTTACAACATCTGTAGGGTCATAGGTTCCATCTATTTTTCAAGGACAAAAGTCCCATGCCCAAAGACTTCTTTGTGGGGCCATTGAAAGACGGGGTGAGGGACTCCAGAGCTTGATCTAAAAGATCTTTGTCTGACAGTGTAATCTTTGGTGGGTCTACTCAGAAGGAAGCACCGAGTTTAATGGAGCATACTTCCAAGTAAGTGCACAATAAGAATGGGCAACCTTTTGCCCCTGAGAGACTTATTTGGCAGTAGATGGGCAGGCAGGGGCCATACCAGTTCACAGGACAACTATTTCTATTATTACTACTGCAATGTACATATTAATCACCTTTAAAAGCACCACCCCAAGACAATCCCACATACTGCTAGGTGGGAAAGCCTCCCAGAACAGAAATGACTTCAACAGTTGCCAGAGAATGCAGATTTGTGTCTATCTCCACAGAATAGGGGCAGCCACACGAAAAGCTCTGCTCTGACTAACTGCAGAGAGGGCTTCTGAGATATTTGGAACTTGCAGGAAAGACTTTCCCACAGAATAGAGTGATCTACAGGTGTATAGGGGATAAAGCTGTCTCTGTTGTAAATAATGGATGGCAGGGACTGGGGTGGTGGTGAGTAGGAGCATCCACACATGCATTTATTCATGCACACTCATTTTCTCTCTCTCGCACACACAAACAGGACTACCCCTCTCTTCTCCTTGTTCCTTCCTGCCCATTTAAACCAAGCACCTCCCAGCCTGCCAAACAGCTCTTGCACAGGCTGAGAGGAGTGTGGGCAAGACAGTGTGAAGGGATAGCTCTCCCCTGTCAAATTGCATTCTCTCCTCCTACCCACCAAGCATCTGTTTGATAGATGAGGGAACTGAGTATGCATGGGCAGGATGGGGCCCAGCTTTAAGGGAGTGGTGCCAGGCAGCAAAATTCAGGGCCAGGAGAGAAGTCCTTCCTCACACAGCACGTAGTTAAACTAGGGAAATCGCTCCCACAGGAGGCAACAAGGACCACAAATTTGGATTTGCTTTCAAAGAAGATTGGACAAATCCACGGAAGTGAAGGCTTTTGTGTTTGAAAATGCTTTCCCCATGTACCTAGGAAATTAGTTTTGAACAACCCCTGGATAGGACCGGCTCCTTTTTTCTTCTTTTACATTATTTTTTTTTGGCTTGGGTCAACAAACACAGAGGGTGAAGAATTGGATTAAATATACCGAGGCTTTGATTCTGTAAATTGCAAGGTGCAGATCTTCCTCATTTGACTGAAAGGAAACAGCAGCAGCAACGAGTACCCAAGAACCGAGCTGGATTTCCCATTGCCTCTGGAAATGTGCCTCAAACAAACTCTCCAGCAGCCTGTTTAATTCCCTCAGCACAGCTGTGTTCAAGTCGATTCGCTGCTGCGCTGTCAGTCCAACCTGTTCTTTTCAAAAGTATTTTGTCATGGGGCTTATGGACCAAGGACACTCATTGCCTAAGGCTTTATATCTAGCAGTTTGATCTCTTGAGTTGTGTGGGGGGGAGGGCCATAAAGCTGCGGCGCCAGTACCCGTGAGCCTCTCTAATTCCACGGAGAGGACCCAGGTTATTCCTCTGCCGGGAGTACTAATAGGATTCTAATAGGTTGGCAAATGGGATTTTTTACAACTGCCATTCTGCAGTTACTGAGACGGTGTGTCACTGGGACAACCCTATAAATCCAACCGGCCCGCTCCCCAGAGATCGAACCGGGGGAGGGGGGGACTGAAAGCGAAGAGATGACATGGAAAATGGAGAAACATTAAGTGTCTGGTGCTATGAGGAAGACACATCGATGCCCTAGAAAGAAAGACTTCAATCACTTGCCTTTGAGGCGATGGGTATTAGTGATGTTGTCTGGGTTGCTTGCTTTATCATGGGCTGTGGGGAGCAGCATGGCTGCATTGGGGGTTCCTTTCTCAGTCTCTCTGGGGACCTTGTTCCCCTTTCTACCTCTAATGCACTTAGGAGAAAGTACAGGGGACTAAGAGTGGCCACAACACAGGGAAAAAAGTCCCCTCGCTATACCACAACAGCCAACACGTTGGAAGGCATAGCTTATATCATTAGAATCCACATCTTTAGCATGTTCCATATCCATAACCAAGACTAGGACTGGGCAAACATGCCAATTTCAATTTCTCTCTGCTTATCATTTCGCCTATCGTAAGTTCAGTTCTCTACATTTCAACATAATGAGTATTCCCGCACAAATTTTTCCTGATAGCCACATTTTTATATTCATTTTTTGCCTAAAATACAAGTTTTTGCAAGGATTTTCCTTTAATGGAATGCATTTTGCATCATGCTTACACAGATGATAGATACATTGCACCCTGGTGTTTGTGTATGTGTGTGTGCACGTGGGATAGCTTAGTTAAGTCAAATAATAGTTGGTAGAGCATGAGAGACTTAATTTCAGGGTTGGGGATTTGGGCCCCTCTTTGGGTGAAAGATCCCTGCATTGCAGGGGCTTGGGCTGGGTGACCCTTATGGTCCCTTCCAACTCCCCAGGTCTTTGATTCTACGTATGCTACTTGACTGTAGAACTGCATTACAAAATTAACAGATGTGTGAATTTCAAAGGATGATCAGATTTCGCTCTGCCTATTGATTCAGCCAGTGAATTAAGTAGGTTTGCTTTTAAAGGTGATTTGAACTGAATTTCTTCCCTATCCCAAGCTACGAGCCACTGACTTTTGTGTAATGGGTGTAGTTGTATTATCCAATCCCATTGAAAGTCATATTGGGAATCATTCAATTGAAATTTGAGGTATAAATCTTCTGAAAAAATGAGTGATTGCTCTCTCCTAAGAACATAAGAAGAACCTGCTGGATCGGGGCAATGGCCCATCTAGTCCAACATCCTGTTCTCTCATTGGTCAACCAGTTGCCTATGGGAAACCTGCAAGCAGGACCTGAGTCAAACAGGACTCTCTGCTCCTATTCCATAGAATTCTATGCTTCTGTGGATGGCTATTCTTCACCGATGCTTTAGCTGATATACCTGCATTGCAGGGGGTTGGGCCAGATGACCCTCCTAACTCTACAATTCTATGATTCAGTGATTCCTGTGATTTCCAGCAACTGCTTTCAAAAACATTTCTGCCTCCAATTGTCAAAGCAGATCATAGCCATCATGGCTTAGTAGCATTGTGTAGTTCTATAATTACATTGAATTGTGTCCATTTGTTTGGACCCTTTTCCCTGGGTTATCTTTCCATTTTAAACGCAAGTGGCTTACAGATCCATAAGTTTAAAATAACAATGAACCAATGAATGGAAGAATAAAGCAGCATCACAGAAAAATGCCAGCATAAAAGCCATCATTCTTTCAATTGTGAGCTTAGAAATGTAGGGTGGCCTCAGGGCAAAGCTGAAGTGACAGTAGTGATGGCACCAGATAATCTTCCATAGGATAGAGATGGGGGAGAAATGTGTTCAGTTTAAATTTTAATGTGAATCTACTAAATTTGCATCATTTCCTGATCCAATATGCAAACTGAAACTTTCCTCTCTTTCTAAATTTGCCCTGCTCTGAGTTTCACCATAAAGAATGCATAGCAACATGTGCATAATTAGTGAACATTGCTTTCAATAATCCATGTGCTGAACAAAATTGCATATAAAGTTATGTATATTCAGAGGGATTTGCCTGGAAATTTCTACAAATTCCCATGTGGCTCTTTTCTTTTTATTTAAAAAATAAATCACCATCATCTTCATACATTTGCAGAAACGGGGCAATCTAAGCTTAATATTGAAAAACACAAAAAACAAAAATTTACAGATTAGTTGCTACCTCCTCTGGGGAAAGACTTGCGAAGCTAAGGTGCCACTACAGAGAAGGCCCTCTGTCCATCTAACCTCTGATAACAGAGGAAGTCAGAGAAGGGCTTCTGGTGCTGATCTCAGAGACAGATTTGTATGCAGTAGGAGTTCGGAGGGTGGAGCAGCAGTACTTACTGGGTCTCCTATCGGCAGCATCCCTGCAAATTACCGGGAGGAAAAGTGGGAGGATCAAGGTGGCAGCAAATGCACCATGGGGAGCACTGGCTTGGTTCTGCTGGTGCACCTGCACCACATCAACCTCCTCGCCACATTGTCCCTCTCGCTGTCCTTCCTGTTAATTCATAGTGATGCTGGCAATGGGAGATCAGGTCAGCATGGCTGCCCCACCAGCTACTTCTCCTTGTATGGCTTCTTTTGCATGAGGCGTTGGTGAGTTGGTTGCTAGGCAGTGTGCTGTGGATGAAATGCTACGAGAGAAGCCCACTCCTTCCAGCTTTTGTATCACCCGTCCTTTGTTCCTTTGCCTAAAGCAGAAGCTTATGAAATGCTAAATGTCAAACTGAAGGGCACTCTGCACCTGAGTTCAGCATGGAGAGACTTACTTTGCTGTGCAGCTAGTAGCAGAGATGCTGATATGGCGAAACTGTCTTTCTGATGCTGAAGTGGGGATATACATTCTCGGCTACTTGACAGAGGAAAATAGATTCCCTGGCTTTACATTAAGTGAGAGGTACCTGTAAAGCAGTGAGCAAGCAAAATCCCAGGGAGCCTCTTACACGGAGGTGCGCTGACCTTTGAAAGGGCATTAATTTGAATTTCCAGTCCACCTGATCTGCAAGACTGGAGGGGTCAAGAAGAGTTTCAAAAATGGTGGGCTCGAAGGAATGCAAATTGTTCCCAGGTAAGACCACATTTTGTTGAATGTTTTGGGACAGAATAAAGCTTCACACATCACATCTGTAAACTAGAGAATTTCCTGTGGCGGGGTAGTGGTGGCCACCAACCCCAATGGCTTTAAAAGAGCGTTAGACAAATTCGTAGGCTGCCAACAGCTGCGAGCCACAATGGCCATGTTCTTCCTCTGCTAAGAGAGGGCATATGCCTCTGAATACCAGTTGCTGAGAATCAAAGGTTGTCAAAATGCTTCTGCATTCAGGTCCTGCTTATGCGCTTCTCATAGGCATCTGGTTGGCCAATTTGAGAGCAGAATGCTAGACTAGATAGGCCATTGGCTTGATCCAGCATTTTCTTCTTACATTCTTATATAGGAACAAAACACCATTTGTGAAACACCACCCAAATGGCAAATTGTGGTAACTTCAGTGTAGCTGGGCTGTGATGATGTGACTCAAACAACAGGGTAGGGTACTTTTCCTATTGAAATTTAGGAGCAGGCAGTCTGAAGCTGACTCACTTCCATTGCCACAGCACATGTGGAATGCCAGATTTTAAGATGTTTAATTCTGTTAGGCATGAGCAAGCCATAGAAACATAGAATTGTAGAGTTGGAGGGGACGTCAAGGACCATCTAGTCATTTTGCTTTTGGTCCATGCCCATTTCACATGTGTACATTCCTAAGTACATCCCATCCTGTTTTGGCATTAATCTGATTTGTTCCTTTGTTAAAAAGTATGCCAATAAACAAACAAACATGTAAATAAATAAAGACTGGATCACCCTCAGGGTCCCTTTGAACTCTGCAATTCTATGATTCTAAAACAAAATCTTATTTTTAAAAAAATAATTACAAAATAGGCATTTAAATAGAATCAATCGCCTATCTAAATATATTCTATCCTAAAATATGCTTTAAAAATATTTTGGTACATTGGAGTTGGGATGGAGCTTGGAATTGCACTGCAACATTCTGAAAGGTACTAAAAGGTACTAAATCCAAAGGATAATTAATTATGTTCTGATCTGTGTCTTAATCCAGGAGGTTCAAATTAGGTTGGATAGAGAATGAGGAATGAAAGTAATTTTCCTCCATCCTTCATCTCCCTGTGAGATCTTTCAAATCTTTCTCTCATGTCCAATAAGGTGTCACTGTCTCAAACCAGTCACTGTCTCAAACCAGTGACTGCAGCAGCAGAACCCAAGAGCCTCACTCTTTGTGCTGCTGTGATATCATCATTGCACTTGTTGCCAGTTGTGAAGATAGCCAAAAGGTAGTAAGCGCCATTGGGCTTCCAATAGCTTATGTATACCTGTTAATTTTTGCCCTGTCTTCCTGAGCTCAGGCCTGCTCACCTGCTTGACTGGCTCCCTGGCTACTTACAACCTTGCTCCCAGTCCTGACACTTCCAGGGTTTGAAATGGGGTGCATATGTGGGTTGTGGGGTCAGGAAGATCCTGTGTACAATGAAACAGGTACAGCTCCAAGTGAATGATATGTCCTATGCACAATACAGGAGGAGCATGGAGGGATAATTCTTGGGCCCAAGAGTTGCCCCCATTCTTAATGCACTGGTTTGCTTTCATGGAGAAATAACATCAAAACTAGGCTCCCAGAGTCTTGGCTCCCAGAGTCTTGGGTTTTTGTGCTCTCTTGGCTGCAGTGCAACTGACAAGAAATCAGCATTCCTCTGGCAAGCTGAAAACAGCACTAACAAAGACCTTATGATGCTGTTCTCTAGCCCCTGATTGGTAAAATGTAAGATCCACAAGTAAAACTTCTTGTGACTTGAGGGCAGAAGCAGTCAAACCTTCCACAAGTGGGGAGGAAGGGAAAAAAACTTCAGCCTCACTTTACTTGGTTAGCACCTGACTCAACTGCTCAAGCCATAAATATTGTATTGCTGTATCCAATCTCAGTTTTGGATTGATTTTTCTCCAAGCCTGATCACAGTAAGCCCGAATGATAGGATTATTGTTCGGAGCAATCACTGCCCAGCAATTCCTTCCAGCTGCTTCCACATGCTGGCAAATAGACAGCTCCCAGTTCCATTTTGCAAGCAGTGGGACATCTGTGGGCTTTTTATATTTTATTGTGCTCACCTGTAAATTGATATGGTACAGAAAACAGTTTGAGAGGATGAATTGGAGGCTCCCAGTCTAAAGTGTCCTTAGGTCTTGTGGGAGGGCTGACTCCTCTATAGATCCTTATGGAACTTGTGCTGGGGTAAGGCCCATCAGGTTTGACTGGCAGAGAAAGGGATGGAGGGCGAAGTGTTCAGAATGCAGAGACCAGGTAGCTAAGTTCATAGAGCTGATTGAACCTCACTAGTGCTTAAAGATCTAGTTTTTACCTTTAAAGTCCTAAACCTGGGATAAGGCACACACAGGCTGCTGGCCTAATTCTGCCCACAGAAAAAACTTCTTAAAGGGATTGGGGTGGGGGGGTGGTACCCTCCCAACCATTGGTGGTTGAACGGAAAGGGCCATAATGTTGTGCAAAGTGCAATTGCAGCTTCTGACTCTGCAAAAAAGATCAAAGCAGAGAGGAAAACTTCTGAGCAGATTTGTGTTTTGCATTCCTCACAAACGTATCATGCCTTTTGCAATTGCATGGATGCAATTTTGGGGGGATTCAATAGCAATTTGAAGTTTAAGGTTTGAGCAACTGCGAGGCAGGACTTGCTGTTCAGCTGTGCACCAGTCTTTTATTTTCATTCTTCTGTTGGGATTACTGAGCGCTTTTGCCTTTTGCACAGTCAGAACAGATAAGGGCGTTGGTTGGGAAGATCCTTTCCGTCTCCTTCAAAATGTGCAAAGACAAAGAAAGTTTATGGAGAAAATGGAAGGTGAAATTTGAGGGGAGTTATTAAGAAGTAAATATCTGTATCTATTTCTGTGTATGCTCCTGTGTTTGTTAAGGGTTTGTGATTGTGTGTGTACCTGCCCACCCAAAAACACTTTGAATCTGGCTCCACTCACTGCTGGAATGCATTCACTCTAAGCAATTTCTGGCTGTAGCATTGTGCCCACCAACCCAGTTGTCTGCCCTGAACAACCTAGGCTTGGGCTCCTCAAAGCACATCCTTCTCTTATGACTTATGTGAACCTACCTACATGTTAAGAAATTCCATTGAGGCCCAAATTTGAGTGACCCATCTTCTGAGGTGAGGTGGTTGGCTGCTGGAGAGGGAGTACTTTTGGTGGTGACATTGAACAATCTCTCTGCCGACGGATTAATCCAGTGCGCATCTATAGCCAGTCTGCCGCTCTTACCTCTGTTCAACCATAAGTCTGTGCCACTTCATTGCCATATTATTCTGCATTTTATCTTTAAACCCACTTTCTCTCAAAATACATACATTTAAGCTATTCTTTTTTTGTTATCTTATGACTGTGTCAGAACTAGGGGTGGAGGAGAATTTCATTCAGTTCACAGAGAGCTTAACCTAAGTTCTAATACATTGATTGGAGCATATTTATGTTTTAGATTTTGCTCTTCTCCCAGTGTTTCCATGTATTTTTGGGCTCAAAGGGATAAAAACGTTATAGTGAGATGAAATACATTTAGAGTGTGTACACTGAGATAAAATACACACACAGTTATTTTGGGATAAAAAACATATTGAAATATAGGTCCATAAATAGGATGGAATGGACTTGTGAATGAACACATGTGAAGCTGACATGGACCGGAATGAATTTATTAATGAGCATGTGGGAAATTGACACACACTGGAAATGGGCTGGTCTTTCCATCCCTATTCAGAGCAGAAACGGCAAGTTGTTAAGTGAGCCCTAATCTTCACATTACACTAGAAGGTATGAACGAGGTCAATTCCTATCAGAGTTGACAAAGATCGAATTTCTCGAGTATCTCTATCCCTCTCTGGATATACTCAACAATGACTTACCCATCTTATATTGACTGAGTGATTGATTTTGAAAAGTTTTTATACACCTTCCTCTTGCAGAACATCAGATCGGTGTAGCAACATTAAAATAATCCCTTTAAAGGCAACAGAGAACAGTCATTCTAATTACTGGCTACAGTCTTTCCCAAATAAAAACAATTGCATAGGTCTCCATCTCTGAAACCCTTAGTTGCTGCCTGGTACATCAACCACCATAGACATACTCCTAGCCTAGTGGTCCTCCGGAGTGCTCCTCTCCCGCTCCGAAGCTTGGCCCAAGGCAATGTGTTTTGTTATTTGCAGGGTCCACTGCAGAAGTCTAGCTAAGCAAATGCTTGCCAGTTCTGGCTTGAGCGTTTTTCGAATTTTGGAATCTGGAATCGGCACCAGGCTCGAAATGAAGTGAGGCAATATCACCCTTCCTCCAGCAAAGCACTTTAGAAGAACTGTACGTATATGGCGCTAGCTTCCTCGGCATTTTCACTCCAGCAGACACTTTGGCTTTCTGCACCTGGCATTCATTTGGCCCTCACCACCTGTCAAAAGCTGTTTAGGCTTCTAAATGCCTCCTTCTTGGAAAGTCACTCCCATCCCAGAGGCCTCAGTCGCCTGGTTTTGAGAACATAAACAACAATCTTTGCCGAGGCTCCAAATTAAATCAAAATCTAAACACCTGAGCTAATGGGCAACTTGGCTGAAAGGAGCTGGCACCTGGAGCTCAGTATTGCTCCTCCCTTAATGGATTAATGCAAAGGAACCTCAGCATGTTGTGAAATTCCTTTTAAAAAAATATTCCTGCTTTTCAGGTTTATGCATTTCCCTAATTTTACAATCATTTTAACACTTCAAAACTTGACTTCCTTCCCCCTCTTTCTGCAGTTCCTTAAATTTATTTTTAATACCTTCTGCATGTCCAAATTAACATAATTTACTCATTTATTCATCTAATTTAAATGTATACTCTTACAAAACTACAGGTTATTACAATAATCCTGCCAATGTTCTTATCTGTTTGCAATTTATCCATAAATATTGAATAAACCACCTCCATTCTTTTATGAAAAGTTTGTTATCTTGATTTCTTATTCTTCTGGTAAGTTTTGCCATTTATGCACATTCCATAAGTTTTTCTATCCATTCTTCCTTTGCAGGGACTTCTGCTTCTTTCCATTTTGGGGCGAGTGACATTCTTGCCAGCACTTTGCGAAATTCCTCATTGCTTCATATTTCTTTCTCCTCTCTTGCAATGCTTAATGGTTCTGCCCTCTTGGAGGACATTCCCTTTGTCAAAACTCAGCTACTAGTCTGAGTGTGTGGTGCATTGTGTGTGCGTGCTTGTTTATGTATGTTCGGAGGCAGTAGCTCCAAGAAGTGATTTCCAAGCTCAAGTAGCAACCCCAGATGAATTGGAATATTCTGAAACAGCCACAGCTATGGAGGGATGCTGCCTGGATTTCACTATTATGCAAGGTGCACTTGAATGGCACTTGAGAGATCTGGGTTTGGCCCCATGGGACCTTTTACATAAGTCTGCTTCTCGCACTGCGAGGTTACTAAATTATACTCAGGGCTATGCACTCTCACACACAGATTCAGAGCAAAACTCACGCAAGACTAACTTTGATGTAGTGAACAAAAGTATTGTACAGAGATTTGATTGCATCGTTGCAGAAACGGGAATGCTTTGCTAAGGTGTGTGTGGGGGGGGGTGTCCAGAAAGGAGGAGAGAAATGGGGCTATAGCCATATCAGGAGCAAGCAGAATCAGTTGTAGAAAGTATGAACTCACCGCCCTGAGAGCTGCAATTAGTTTAATAGAGTCATAACTGCCTGTTGTACATGCTTCATTATTCTACTGTTGCTCTTCATATATTTTGCAGAGTTTAAGGGTCCCTCTCCCCACCCCCGAAAAAATTCAACCCTTATTGCCAAGAGATAGTAGCAAAATGAAGACAAAAGAGTGTACACAATAGTATCGGCCACTGTTGCCAATTGAGCCCATCATCTCACCTATAGGGAATGCCATGATAACACAAAGGCTGGAGAACAAGTTATCGAAGGTTGCCAACCATGCATTATTTTAGAAGAATGGACAGCATGTGTGCCAAATAATTGGTATTCTGGTTTGAAAAGCCAGTAAATAAGCCAGATTCTTCCAGGCTCCATCTGTAACCCGCTTCACTGAGCCAATGTTGAACAGTGGCTAATCTCTGCCATGAGAGGGAAGAAAAACTTTCTGTTCTGCTGTAGGGGACCTCCCACTCCTCAATCATTTCATGTGGGGGTGAGGATGAAAATTGGGGTAGGGCGTGGCTTGGAAGAGGAGGGCATGGCTTCAGGGGAGCGCGGGGGCCTTTATGAAGAGGTCAGGCAAGCCAGATTGGGTCCACAGTTTGCAAGTTAGGCTTCCCTGGGCAATAGAGCGCCAAGGAGAACAGGTTCAAATACATGCTCAATCACAAATCTCATCAGTGACCTCACACTCCCTCAACCTAACTTACTTCATGGAATTGTTTGGAAAATAAAAGGTAGGACCTGAGATCTAAGCTTTTTTTCTTCTTTTTTTTAAGGAAAGGACACTCTTTTCCCTCCTCCTCCTCCTCCTCTTCTCCATTCATGTCTCAAGCCCCCACAATTTATTTTTTTAATCAGTACATGGCAATTGTACAGTAGTCAGATTGCTGCTAGTCCTTCCCATCACGGTGCTATCAGAATCTGTAACCAAATGCTCCCTTTCCTGCTTCATTTCAGTGTCCGTAGTTACTGCATTAACAAGGGATACCCATGGGGAACTGCTAAATGGCAAGAGCTTACAGTGTGGAAAAGATCCTTGATGTCTTTCTCAAAGCCCCAGGCTATTTCTTGGCTCTTTACAGCCACCCCTATTCCAGTACAGCCCTTCTGTGCTTGGGGCAGACAGAGTGTTGGATTCAGGACTCAGAATGATGGGAGTTCCAGCTCTACGGTGTTTCCCAAAGGGTCCCTGGTTGCATTGGGCGGGGAGGGGGGCAGAGCTGACTCTACTTTCAGAGACAGGAACCACCAAGTGCTAACACTGTGTGGCACAGACCAATGTATATTTAATCACCTGTCATCGAGGGACAATTGTCAGCAGCACAGCAGCTCGTAAGGAGGAAAAAGTCTGGGTTGCTCAGCCACTTATGAATGGACAGGAGCCAATGAATTTGTAGGTCAGAAGTGCATCCCTTGCTGCACAAAACATAACCTTATATTACCATGCACCAATTAATCTAGAATTATGGCCACTACTGATTCCCATTGCAGTTCGCCTTTTGCTCACAAGCATGCACTGAAAGGGCAGGAAAATAATCACACACTTATGCTTCATTTTTACCACTTTGGATGCAGGCAGGATGAAAGAAGGAGAAGTTGAAATGTCCTCCACACATCCATGTTACATGAGTTCGAGCACTGGAAGAGTAAATCACAGGAGGAGGCAGAATCCTGATGTGATCGTGCAATCACATCAAGATTCCTTTTTAGGCTGATTTAATCAGCACCCATATGCACATCAGTGTGCATCTGCAATTTGCATGTAATACATATAGGGGGGTGGGAGATTGCAGCAAGTTGTCTTCATTGCAATTCCAAAGTTAATTTTAGAAGTTCCCCACATTAACCCCAAAGGCAGGTGGGGCTGAGTGTGAGGCAGAATGAAGTCATGGAAATAATAATTGAACGGAATGAGGAAAGTCTGCTCATCCCTGATGTACTGAGGTTACACCTGTTACTTCAGAGAATCTCCAAATCATGAAGACAAAGAGTCTGGTCCATCCACTCCTGTTAAGTCTTCTGTATCTGCCAAGGACCACAGGTTAGGTCATTAACCTGTGGCCTGTCAGATGTTGCTAGACTCTGCTAGCCTGGTCAATGGTGAGATGGGAGATGATAACCCTTGAAGGGCCATCACTTAGCCATTCCTGTGTTACAGCATATGGGGAAGATACTAGTGACCATATTTTGCATTTGCTACAAAAGGCAGGGCAACCTTTGTTCCCTTGCAATGTTAGTGTGTTTGAAATGTATAGCACTCTGCCATTAGAAACAAGCAATCCCTCTCACATGAGATTCTGTGCATTTCCTCCTAATTGCTCAAAAATCTTAATGTACAGTATTCTCTGTCATTTTAATATCATCAGTCATATTATCTCCACATTTCAGATTTCAGCCTATTGTGCTTTCCTGCGTTAGGAAGCAGCCACAAGGCTGATCAAATGCTTCAAGCATCCCCCTGTCCTGTGGTCTTCACCAACCCTTTGAGCAAACAGGTTGATTTTCACCCACGCATTGAAACTAGGTATAATTGCCCAAAAGTGAGACACAGAACGTGGAATAGTTTTCAGATGTTACCTTAATGATATTATATAACCTGCTGTAGGCTCATTTTCTACCACTGTGAACATTGCAACCGTATCAGAAATCAGATGCCCTTACTGCCGCACCCTAGTGACACTACTCTGCATTCAGAGATGCTGTTTCCATCTCTCATCCTATATCGCTCCACCAACAAACTCAGATGTGTTATCAGGCATATACAATCCTATACTGAAGCCAATCTTCCGCTGAACAGGCGAGCTGCCTGTGCCATGAAATTATCCCAATAAAAGAGTACTTTGTTGAGCAGCCCTCTTGGGCGACACTTCTTTGCTGCTCCAACTCTGCTTAAATTTACTTCCCTCCACGCTCTTTTTATTTACCACACAAAGCTTTGCTCTCTTTCCTGATGCTTTTAGGAGATATTATATCACTCAAATTTATAGCCTTCTTCAGGCAGCCTACTTTTTTTCACACAACACCGAGGGATTTCCCCCTCCCCCCTTAAGCCAACAACTGAAGAGTTAGCTTGAGTGTTTCAGGGTCTACCCATTGTCAGGGAGCAAGAACTGTGATAGCAATATCCTTTGGATTGATCATATATGTCCCTACAATTTTCTGCTCCAAGGCCCAGAAAAACAACTTGTAGCAAAAGCCCCTGCCGTCTAGGGGAAAAGAAAAGAAAAAACACATTGAAGAAAGGAGAGGGGAATGCAGAAGGATTCAGGGAAAAAATGAAAATAAAAGATCTCACTTCAATAAGGACACTAATGCAGACTGCAGCCAAGATGGCCCCACCTTCAAAAGAGACCTCTTCCTTGTTGGAGAAAGCAAATGGTAACAACATAGTAAGAGAAGAATTTTCAGCAGATCAAGAAGCCACGAATACTTCCAATGGGAGCGAAACTGACAGAACTTAACGCAAGGCATGATGCTTTAATAGAAATAGCTACAGCCACAAAAGAATTAAGACAAATCCATGACAAAATGATTTTAAAAAATACGTAGATATATGCAACAGTCTTGATGATACAGAAAATGGAAGTAAGATAATTTACTTTTGTTTTGCTTCTTTGTTTTTTGAAAAAGGAGTGGAAGAGAATGATCTTGAGCAACTCGTTGCTTCACGGCTTGGATCACTGCTTCCACTCCTCATAATCTCTGCTGATAATTTTGAATGGACACAGAGCGCTTGAGCCCAGACTGCAGGAGGGAGCTCTGTCCCACCATTATATAATGGTGTGGGACAAACTGAGGAACCTAATATTCGCAAGTTATTAAAAAACAGCCCAGTTATGGCAATACAGGATCTGGCTTCTGAAACGCTTTTAAAAAGGGGGAAGGAGTCTACATGCTTGTATGATTAAACTGCAAAAAGATGGAATTAAATATCACTGAGGCTTCCCCTTCCGTCTTATTGTCATGAGAGGATCAACTCGGCTCACAGCAACAGACTGGAAGCAACAGATCCTCTCAACACTCTCAGAATCAACCTGCCTCTGGAATGGCAGCAAGGAGGCAACGGAGGAAGAACACACTGAACTTTCTGATGGAGGTTGGGAGTATGCAAACAGGAAGCTGGTAGTGATTCATCCTGGCACCTCACTATCTTGCTGGAGGGGCTGTCCCACTCAGTACATACCACTTCACGTGGTGGGAATGTGCAAGAATCCAGCCTTTCTGGAATCCACTATTTCAAGAAATAAAACCACAAAACAACAATTGGAAGACAACCCAGAATTAGATTTATTAAATATATTTCAAGACAACAACCTGCATTTACATAATAAAGAATTAATAAGCCATTTAATACAAGATGTGAGAAACAACATAACTAGACAGTGGAAAGACCTTTTCCGGCACCGTGATAGGCAATTGATACATAACAGCTCCCCTTGAGAGATTAACAAATAAACTATGGCTGACATGTGGACAGATCAAGAAAGATGGCTTTACCCTAGTGTGGTATAATTTCTTAACATATGCCAGTATTCCAGAAAATGAACAATCAATCAGCATTTGGCTCAATCCGGTTGATTTAAATGTAAGTGTAAATGTAAATTATTATCTTCACTTTGAACACCCCTCCCACGTTCATCAATAGACCAATACTTTATATTGTTTCATTGGTAACATAAAGAGGGAAAATGACTATTACTCATACTTAATCTAAGCATAATCACAAGGGCTCCTGATCAGGTGGTGGTGTGTTATCTGTGAACTCTGTTGTATCCTGTTTCATCTTTGCTTTTGTTTAAACCAATTCATGAATCAAGGGCTTATGCATTTACCACTAATAATGAACTGCATGTGAATCACGTATTCACATACGTGGTAAGACATTCAGACAGCCAGTAAGGTTGCCAATAGTATGGTTTGATCTATGGTGAAACACTGCAAGTCATTGCACAAACTGTTGTGTGTATTGCAGTGATTCAAAACCTGCATGATGATGGTCTTCTGCTTTTGAGTGAGGGAATTATGGACAGTAGCCCAGGTCTATGCCTTTGAACAGGGAACAGTGCCCTCTTTAACATGCATAATGCAATTGTCTATATGGAAATAGGGGAAAGATGAAATCCTATTAGTTCAGATTCACGTATTTGCTTTGCAAATGAAGGCCCTCAACATATGATCTCCCAGGATGCCTGGCTTGCCCGGATGCCCTGCCACCAGCAAGGACACTGAGAGCAGCTGCCAGGCTCTGCTGCCCAATGGGCTTCTGGGAATAACTTGGTTCCAGTTCAGATCCTCTTTCAAATTGAATGGGCATCCCAAAGAGACAACTCCAAAATGGAGCTTATTTTGATAGATGCACAGAATATTGCAACAAATAAATAAGTGCAAACACTCTCACTTAAACCATAACTCTCTGTGTTATTTCTCTTTTGGATAGAGCTTGTGCAAAATTCACTGCTATATTTGTGGTCAGAGACATTAAGGAGCGTGTCACTAAATTTATCCAGGGGGAGGAGAAATTCAACTACAGTTTTATTAGGGTTGGGACAAAAGTTGCTGCAAGTTGCATATTTGTCTGTGGTCAGGAAGGGAAATTGGTCCAGGGACTACAATGGATATTATTCATTCATGTTGTTATCCCACACTTCCCAGTGCATTTTCATATCATTTTCCTTATTGCAAAAAAGTCACGGGGTGTGTGCATTGTGCAAGAGCACCAAATCAAGTGTAATTGCACCATCTGCATTTGCAGGTATGTGGCTGCATCCCACCTGAAGCTAACAACTTTCTGGAAGCACCCTAGGGAAGGAGGGAAATTAATACCTCGTCCTTTTTCTAGCGGAGCCTCGTTGAATATTCTCCCGCCTTGTCATGTAACGGGAGAGGGAAAAAAGTTCGTGGCATTGGGATTATAAGTGAACAAATGGCCTTTGCGCTTATCGAGTGCCTCTGCTCTGCTTGGGCATTTAATCACCTGCAAAAGCCATTTATGGCCTCGTATACTCCTCTTCTATGAACATTAGCTCTTAAATGCCCAGCATAATTAAAGGTGAAACGGCAGTGGCTGCGCTGGGCTTCCTATCCAAAGAAGGATAACAGATGAGGTAGGAGTTCTGATGGAGTTCAAGGTGAGCGCCGTAAAGCCTCTTTTCTGCCTGTGTCAGGGACATTATTTTAAGAATGTATAATTCCGCTCTCGGAAAAAATTGAGGCTGGCTCAAATAATAATTCAGAGTTAATGAACTTAGAGTTATGGCCCTGGATCCGAGTTTTCCCTCTATGCCTCCTTCCATAGCCAATTTGGCTTGTCACTTGTTGGAGAGGGGTATTGAAATGACCAGAAAGGTTTGCAGAGAAATTATCGAAGCCTGGTTCTTTTCCGCTTTCCGTTATTTTACAATATTTTATTTTATTTTTTTAAGACAGAGGAGTTAAATCATATGATGAGTTTGGAAATAATCTACCGGGTCTCTTGTTCAAGACCTTTCACATTAGCATCAAGACAGGGAATAGCTTGCTGTTGGCTCAAAGTTAATGCTAAATGATAGTACGAATATTAGCCCCAGTTAGCATCAGTGCCTGGCAACTATTGAGTCTTAAGCAAATCACAGCTAGGGAGAAGAGGAGAATATCTGAAATGGCCTGTGCCCTCCAAGGATCTGCATTGGAGCTAATTGTTATTTAACTGAAGGTGACTAGCAGGTTCAGCTCACTGGGTGGGGTGGAGCAGCTATGCTAGCTCCCTGGCAGGTGGGTCACTGCTGCATACCAAGAGGAGCGAGGTGGCAGGCAGGTTGGTGCAGTGCAAATGCACCAGCAGGAGCACTGCTCTGCTGGTGTCATGCACCTCACCTATCTTCCCACTGCTTCACCCTTCCCATTAATCACCAGCAGCACCCCCAGTCAGCTGGCTAGCATAGGAGTTCAGCCCCACCCTGTAAGTCATCTGCCATTCACTCTCAGCTAGAGAACAATTAACTCCTCTCTTTTAATCATTTACTGGTCCATAAGCTGAACTTTGCTCTTCTCCTGAAACTGTCACATTTCAGTAGAAGACTTTGTCAATGGACTCTGGCCATCGAGATACACAGTATCCTCTGTATCACCCCTACTGACGTGTTTGTGGATACTGCAACATGAAAACATATTTTATTGTGGGGGTTGAAGGGACCTGGGACCCTAGGAGTTGGAGCCTATGGGAGTGGGGAAGCTGTTGCTGGACTGCAACTCCCATCATCCCAGACCATTGGTCATCTTGGCTGGGGCTGATGGGAACTGGAGTCCAGAAAAAAGGGCCAGGGGTTCTTTATACATGAACTAGAGTTTACACAAACCATAGTTCTAGGAGTTCAAATGTGACTGACAACTGTGGCTTGTTTAAAATCTTCTGATGGCTACCTCTTGCATGGGGGACCTTGCAAGCCTTAGGCCTGCCATGACTATATCTGAATCAGGCCAAAAGAGCCTCTTTGCAGAAGCGATGTTGATTCTTTCTCTGCACTGTATATCCTTAATACTGAAGCGGTTCTAGGCTACTCCATTTCATCAATTTCTGCAGAAAAAGCAACTTGGCTAGCTGGCCTGCTATTTGCCGGTGTGATGTGTACATCGCTGACAGATCCTTTAAAAAAGGTTATCACTTAGCATTTTAGTCACACATCTTGCAGATCATTTTCAGAATCATGACCTGTTTCTGGATATTCTGGGAGCGGAGAGGGAGTTAAATCAGTCAGCTAAACAATTTATGGTTAATTGTTTGTTCAGCTTCACTTGTTTCTGGGCCCTGGTAGGTCCCACCTGGAGTCAGGGAGAAATTGGTTTCTCCATTAGCTTTTCCCAGCACTCTGTCCCTTTTATTGAGTGTTTTTCTAAAGGTAGGTAGGTTCACTTTAGATTGAATTTCAGGCTTGGCTGATCTTGCAGGAAAAGCAACCTCCATAAATATGGTTGCAGGTGCTCTTGATGTGGAGAATGCTGGTGTCTGGGCTTGGAAAACAGGTCAATGGGTCATCTCTGCAGCAGGCCTTTCAGAGCAGGAGCAGATTACACTGGTTAGTGGGAGAGTTTTCAAAACTGAGATAAACCACAGGGTTTTGAACCTTCCTCACATCATAAGTAGTGCTAAGCAAGCTCTGACTGCCATCAACAGAGTGTGGGAGCACCACACCTCTGAATCAGAGGTCCAATCTGTGCAAATTAGTGCATTGCTGAATCCTGCCCACTACAAAAGAGGCCTATTTTCTTTCTTGCCACCTTCACAAGCAGAGGGAGAATTTTGCAAGAATTTTTGTCGGATAAGACAGTGTGGTGCATACCTAATAAACCCAAGAAGGTTGCTGAGGGACCTGGTTTTGATTTGGGGGTTGTTGGTTTTTAATAAGCGCAACTGTGATTTCTGAAAGCCCCGTGCTCACTCACAGTGGCCAACCCAAAGTGACCACATGAAGTTGTGTGATTGAAATGTCATACCAGGAAAGCTGGAAGCAGGTATGCATGGAGTTCTGTGCCAGTATGAATGCACACATGACCTTTATAAAACATGACTGCTGAGCCGGGGTGGGTGGGTAGGCTGTGGCAGGGAGATTCCTTGGCCATTTCATTCTGTTCATAAGGTAAACACAGCTCCCATCCTGTGAAGTTCTACCTCCCTCTCATTTATACAAACATATTCACTTCAGAGCTCTTCTCAATAGAGAGCCAATGTGGTATAGTGGTTAGAATGTTGGACTAGGACCTGGGAGACCAGGGTTCAAATCCCCACTTGGCCAAGAAGCCCATATGGTGAACTTAGACCAGTCACTGTCTCTCAGCCTATCCTACCTCACAGGGTTGTTGGTATTAAATAAGTATGGCAGGGGAACCATTTATGCCACCTTGAGCTCCTTGGAAGAAAAGGTGGGATACAAATGGAATAAATAAATAAAATAGTAAATAGTAAAAACAAACAAAAATAAAAAACAAACATACCTTTAGACATGTATTTATTTATCTACCACCCTTTGCACAAGCCACAGGCTTTTGCAACAGACTTTTTACGACGAAACAAAACAGCATAAAATGAATGCATAAAATCTATTCTTTAACAAGCACAGTCTTTAAAATACACAGCACAGCAACTCACCAAATGATGATTACTGTCTCTCAGCGCCTTTGGGCACAGACCTGGGACAGCAGACTCTGGAGGAAGATGGTGAGGCAGATGGAGGGGAATGGGGAGAGGAGGTTGAGACAGCAGAGGGAAGCCTGTCTGAGGAAAGCCCTTCCCCGTCAGGTGGCCCTATTGGAACAGAAGTCCCAGCATCTTCTTCCCGCCCTGTTGGGGAAGGTGTTCTGTCAGAGGCTGGAGAGAGCTCAGAGCTGTGGATGGGTGGCACTGATCAGGATTCAGGCAAGGAGATGGGTCTGTTGTTGTCTCCTAGACCTAGGCAATGCTTTCTCCAGTGGGAACAGACACACCCACCCTGACAGAGTGTGCTTCTGCCGATTAGGTGATCTTGCAAGGCTAACTGTGATAAGTCAGATGTGTGGCCTACCTTGGCTATAAAGCTTGCTTGTTGGGCATGAGAACTTAATGACTCACACCTTGTTTTGAACGTTATGCCCTGATCTTGAACATTGGATTATGGCCTTGCTCCTATCCCGGTTCGCTCCTCCACCATATTTGTAGGATCTTTGAGGCTGAGTTAGCTCTTGCCCTCTGTATTGTACTCTGCTTTAATAAAGGTCTTCTCTTAGGAAGAGCCGCTGCTCTCGTGTTTGCTGCTGTGTGAGCCAGAACAATTATTAATAGCAGCAGCAGCAACAACAACAACAACAAATCCATTTGCTTACTCAGGTTTCTTTCCCTCCAAACATCCGTCGAAAAAGGTGTGCAGTTCAGCACAGCCTAATGCAAAGAGTGGCTGAGTCACCGATTGTTAAGAGACCACAATTCCCATCGCAGAGCTAAACTTCTGAGAGTGGTTTAGCAGCCAGTCCTTCTTTCCAGGGAGCTCTGGGAATTGCAGCTCTGGGAGGGAAATAGTAACAACTCTCAGCACCCGGAACAAACTGCAGTTCCCAGAATTCTTTGGGGAAAGCCATGGTTGTTTGAAGTAGTGGGATACTGCTTTAAATGTCTAATGCCAACGGGGCCTTAGAGAGAGCAGGGGACACCAAATACTCTAAATATATGCATTTCCTCCCTAGTTTCAACCTAAACATGTGTAGTGTGTGCTTCTGTGCATGTATACATGCACACACCTGCACACACATTACACCAGAGATAGACAATGCCGTGCCCTATAGATGTTGTGGGCTGCAGTTCTCATAAGCCCTTACCATTGACTATGCTGGCTGGTCCAATAACATCTAAAGGATAACATGTTTGGTACCCCTCCAAACTAGTCCTTTTTTCTCACTCTTGTTGTAGTTGCTTTTCTTCCCGTATTGAATTCATGTTCCATTAATTAAATCCCTCCTTAGATTCCTCTGAACCCTTCAGACCAAGTAAATTATTATTATTATTATTATTATTATTATTAAAAATATTTTTTCAGACCTATTAAATTCTAAAAGCTCAGATGACCAGAAGCTCAAGAAAGTGAGAACCCTGATTCTATAGGCCTGAATGGGCAATGTATTAACTGGGAAACATGGAGAAATTTTGTAACACTGATGGAAGTCCTATGAGATTTCTACCTTCTTTTTTTGCCACATTCTTGGCCTTATTCCAGATCTCAGAAATTCTAAAGGCACACCAGTCATTCCTTGTACTTTTTGCTTTGCTTTCTAGAGAGCTGTTCATCCATATCTGAGGGCTCTCCTTTATCTATTATTTATAATTGCTCATCATCGAAGTGGCGCATCTTCCTTAAGAGGTCTTCTTTATAAAAGGTCTAGTGAAAACATGCACATGTTCACACTTTTACCCATTGATTTCATATGTGGCAAAATTCAACAAAGCGGAGAACTTTGCGGTGGCATGTTTAGCTTAAACCTGCTCCTTACAGTCGCCAGGTATGAATCTCTTCCCAAAGTTCAATTGGAAGTGAATAAGAAATTGTATGATTAAGAAGATTGTCTCCGAAGCCTGTCTGATGTCTTCCTCTTGTGTCTGGACAGGAATGGTATAACCATATAAAGATCCACATTCTTTAGTGAAAGAACAGACTTTGCTAATAGCAATGAAGAGGAAAGTTGCTAGTTATTTTGTCAAGAATAATTAGATGGTTATTTTCTGCACACGCACCATCGTTTTGCTTGCTTAGGAACAAAAACAATACCACCAAAGATTAGGCCAATGACCCACTGGCTTTTTATCTAAGGTCTTGGCAGCAAGCCGCTTCAAAAACACCATCAAGGGTTGCTAGAGATCATCCTTCCTACAAAAGATTTTTCTTCCTGACTTCCATCAATTACTCATTGGCCAAGGCACTGAAGCATGATGGTTTATAGCTCTTCTGACATTTCCCCCCGTTATCCTATGTAATGTAATTATCAATGTTCTCATTAGCTATATAAATGCCTAATCCTTTCTTTGAATTCTGCTAAGCTCTTGGTCTCAATGATATCTAGTGGTGGCAAGGTTAATTATGTGTTGTGTATGAAAGGGAAACTCATTGTATAAGCCTCAAAAGTGCTGTCTTTCCATTTCTTTCCATCGTCTTTGTTCTAGCATTAAATAGGAGTTGGTTAGGTTTGTCCTTGCCAAAGCATATCTTTTGGGTGTTTATACGATGAACAATATGCTGATCCATTGATGCGGACTTTGAAAATATATCACTCATAGTGAGTAAAATGGCTGCCTCTGTGTGTGGGGGGGGAGGAAGTGGTGGTGAACATTCAGAGAAAAATGTGCAAAACTGCCTTTTTTCTGTGAGAGGGGAGAAAAATATCAGGAATGCACCGTACTTTTCCATGTATAACACGCCCCCATGTATTGGGGACTTAAATTTCAAAAAATGGGGGGAGATGGCAAAAAATTGTTGAGCTTTTGGGGGGGAGGGATTACCAAGGGTTGTTTTGAGCTTTTTTAAGGGGAAATGATGAAAATTGCTCACCCTCACACGTCGCAAAATCCGCCTCCCGTCTGTCCCCTCGCCACCAGAAGCTGCCAATCACCCTCCCAATTGCCGCAGCGTCAGCCAATCAACACCACACATTTACGCACCAACCAATAACATGCACAAGAGCTGCTGACAGCCGCGGCAGCAACCAATCAAACACCCACCCTATGCACTACCCATGTATGAGACGACCACCACTTTTTAGCATGCTTTTTAAGGGGGGGATGAGTCTTATACAGTGGTACCTTGGGTTAAGAACCTAATTCATTCTGGAGGTCCATTCTTAACCTGAAACTGTTCTTAACCTGAAGCACCACTTTAGCTAATGGGGCCTCCCGCCGCCGCCGCACAATTTCTGTTCTCATCCTGAAGCAAAGTTCTTAACCTGAGGTACTATTTCTGGGTTAGCGAAATCTGTAACCTGAAGCGTATGTAACCTGAAGTGTCTGTAACCTGAGGTACCACTGTACATGGAAAAGTATGGTAATCAGAAAAATGTCTCCTGGTAAATTTAAGAACCTTAGAAGAGCCTGCTGGATCAAGTCAATGGCCCATCATCCTGCTCTCACAGTGGCCAACCAGATCCCTGAGTGAGAGCAGCATGCAGGATTTGAGCACAAGATCCCTCCTCCCTCCTGTAGTTTCCAACAGCTCATGTGTTTCAGAAGCATTACGCCTCCAACTATGGAAGCAGAGCATAGGCATTGCCTAATCCTTTTTAAAAACCATTTAGGTTGGTTGCCATCACCGCCTCCTGTGGGAGTGAGTTCCATAGATTAACTATGTGCTGTGTGAAAAAGTACTAAACGCTGTAGAACGCAAACCCTTTCCCCGATAACCGTGACAGCTTTCTTCCTCTGCCACTCACTGCACCCATCTTTTTAAAGTAAAGCTGTTCTGAAAATTAAGTGAATGACTCCATTAAAAGCTGCCTCTTAATTGTTGTTTAATACAAGTTGAATTTCTGAGCCATTTAAGTGAAAAATGATGGTTTTTGTCAGCAAGGAAAATCTAGTTGGGGGGTGGGTGGATCTCCCTGTGGGACATAATCTCATTTTATTTTTTTAGAAAAAAAGGTGAAAAGGGAGAAAACATTCACCCCCTTAAACTCAGAGCTGGTGTTTGAAGTAATAAGATAATATTTCATACGTGTGAGCTTTCATTGGTACTTCACCAAACTGAACAAGATTGAGATCTTCAAGATTATAAATGTCAAGTCAATTGAATAGGAAAGCCATATCCTGACTTAATAGCTTGGGGAAATTTTCCTGGTCTCATATCTATTTTCCTTCTGGAAAAAATAATAATTAAGTAAGACAATGGCATGCCCTGCAGATTCATTATGTGGACAAATCTTAACATCACACTGTTTACTATATTTTGCTTCATACTGACTGTGTGTAGACTCATAAATCTCATGATTAAAAAGCATGGGACGTCAAGGGAGGGTGGAGAAAAACCTTGCATATTGTGGGAAGCTCTGTTGAAGATGCACCAAATACATCAGAATGTAATGGATATAATTATTATTTTAACCAAGGAGGATTCTTATCTGGCAAATGGTTGTCCTCTTTTGAAAGAGTTGAGAGTGAAGTGAGAATTAAACATGATGCTACTCTTGTTAAGCATTGCATGCATATTATTAGCAACTTTTATTATTGTGATTATGATTAATTGCATTTGTATCCCACCTTTTCCTCCAAGGAGCTCCAAGTTTCATGCATGGTTCTCCCCTTCCTCACTCAATCTTCTCTTCAACCCTTTGAGGTAGGTCAGTCTGAGAGGCAGTGACACCCCCACACATCATTTCCAGTGCAGGAGGGAAAGAGTCTGAACCCGCTCACATTTATTTTATTTTATTGTATTGCATCTGATGCTCTGAAACCTGTGGATGCTCATCTGCAAAAGCATTAATTCTTTATTATTCTTATTTTGCTTGGGGAGCAAAACAACCACATTATTTTGTGGTGCAACATCCTACACTTTCTCACCGTAGCATCTTAGACCGTATTTTCCTAACACATCAGCAAGTCAACCTGCTAGATGCTTAACAGTCCCATAAATGTGATGGCACTGAGTGTAATCCACACTGACTGCATTTTTGAAAAGACAGCATCCAAATCAACACTCTCCTAGTCCTCCCACAACACTCCTTATGCTATTCGCCACGTGTGTGAGAGAGCCAGCTATGGATGGAGTACTCCAGTGGGCAATTATGGGTGGTCTCTGTGAAACACTGTGAAACAGTGAAACAGTGAAACAGTGGCAGCGGATGGACTCCATTAAAGCCATGCAGAAAACGTGTGTTCGTTGTAAGCATTTTATTCTGCTAATGCTATTAACCAGTGTTGCATGAATGATGCTCCCAGAGGGAGTGCTGGTTGGGAAACCCTAACTTCCATTTCAATTTGGCATGTGGCTTTCAGTCGGAGCGGGGAACCTCTGACATGGGGTTCAGATTTGGCTCTCTTTGAGCCTGCCTATTCAGCCCTGGGAATTCTGCTCAGACTACATCACATGCTCAAGCTAGCCCTCCTTTCCCCCAGGCAGCATCCTACACTGGCCCACCTCCACACCCTCCTGCAATGGTTTTACACATTGACTGAGATGTGTCTTTGATATCTGGCAATGTCGCTTGCTCGCTTGCTTGCTTGCTTGCTTGCTTGCTTGCTTGCTTGGATGGAGGTGTGTGTGTGTGTGTGTGTGTGTGTGTGTGTGTTTAGAAATCTCTTCTTTTGCAAGCCTGCTATGTAGCCTACCAGACAAAACCAAGAACCACATTTGGTGCTCCTCCTATTGTTGACTCTGGAATTTTACCCACGAGGGTTGGTGGCCCTCAGATTGAACTGGGTCCCTCAATCTTTGCTTTCAACAAGGTCTCCCAGGGTAAGAGACGACCGGGAGAAGAAGTAGGCTCCCAGGTGGGAGATGGGAGAGTGTGTGGATAAATGACAAGATATCTATGATATAAATATGGTAAAGGACCCTACAGGTATTTTTATTTCCCCCTTTTCTCTCTTTTTTGTTTTTTTCTCTTGCTTTTTCATCTTCGGGTTTCTTTGTTTTCAAAAAATATTCTTGTTCTGTAGACTAGTTTGTTTTTTATTTTATCTCAAACATTATCAGGAACACACACACACACACACACTGCTTTCAACAAACACACAGATGAAAGAGACTTTAAAAAGCCATTGCAAAGTAAATTAAACTTCTGCAAATGAGGGCCATTCCTGTAGCTTCCTACCCTCTTTCCATTCACTCCGAGAGGTGGAGGAATTTGCAAATAGCAGGAGGATAGGGCTTGGTCACCCTCCAGGCCAGTCTCCTGTCTTCCCCAAGACTGGAGAGAGCTGCTCTACTCATGTCCTGCTTGTGGACTTCCTACAGGCAATGGTCAATGAGAGAACAGAATGCTAGACCAAACTGACCTTTTGGTTGGCTCCAGCAGGGTTCTTCGTATGTTCTTACAACTGAGCAAAGATCTATGTTTTGGAACTTCATCACTGGGCAACCAGGAACTGGTAGTATTTACATATGTTCTCCAGAAAAGAGCCTCTGACTCACAGGGGATTTAAAGTGAATCTGGAGGGTCGGTGTGAGATTAAATGTCTGAAAATTTTCAAAGGAAGCCAAGGCAGACTTACACAGCTGGTTGGACTAAGAGAAAATCACTTCTTTCTCCTATAGTCATCCTTTGCTGTTCCTTGCGTTATAGTGGCTTTCAACCTAGTTGTGTGTTTTTTTGGACTTTCACTCACACAACACATAACCAGCTCCCAATTCTGGTACATACAGAAGCCATTCAGTACCGTTTTTAGCAACAGAAGGTACGTGATTGAGCAAGAAGCAGATGGGGAGTCATTACACAACAGGCATCCCATCACTTTGAATTAAGGCAGGAAGTTTTAAAAGCTGCCCTGTACTGGCCTGTGATGGGGTGAAATGGGATCAGGCAATTATAGGCAGAAGGAATCCTGTTTTAACACAAGGACTGGGTTCCACAATCAATTCCAGCTCTGTGATTCTATCCTGAGACTTGAGGAAGCTCTACATTTCAATAAGAAGAAACATTCCCATTGTTTCACTTTTGCTTTATTTCTCCTCTATTGTTAAGTGGTGATTTTGAATAATACTGGTTGGCTTGTGAACCTCCTTTTAATATGAAATCAAAGCAACAACTGCATTTTATTTTAGATGGTGGCCAATAAGTGATTAGTGCTAGCAGGGTGTGAATTCCTCTATGTCTAGGTCTTAGGTGATTACTATGGGGTCCAGGTCAGTCTGCCCAGAGAACTGTCAAATAAAAATTTGATCTCTCTTGGATGAAGAATTAATGGTAAGCTTAGTGCAAAGACAGAATGTAACCTATTGGCATGCAGTTCCTAAGGAGTGTATTCTTTGGGAAGAAAAATGGTTCTCCTCCCTTTCCCTGCATGGTTATTCTATTTTATTTTTGTAGTTCCTTTGATGACCATTTGATGAATGCTTTTACATCTGAGATTTTTGATACTGGCTTTTTATCTCTGTACATCTTTGCCAGGGGTAGGGCAGTGAGGGTGATTCATGCAAATTAAAGATTCTGTGCCCACCCTTCCTGGTAAACCATGTGAGAGATCAGAGGCGACAGCAACTGAGCTCTTGCAGGTATTCATCTCCTGCCCACCTTTGCAGGCTGCACTTCAGGTGTGTGGGGGAATTCATAATATCTCTTTTCCACAGGCGGCTACCCGAAACTATCGGCGATGGGTTGTCAGATTTCTTGCTTAACAATTCCCCTCCCTCCTTCTTAGAAGTAGAGTGGGGTGGGGTGAGTGGGTGGGAGAGAGCTGAGGAAATAATCTTTTTACATTTCAATCTGCGTCATTTTCAAGCAGGCCGATAAGCGGAAGCTGACATTTCTATAACCCGCCTTATCTCTAATTGACTTAACACAGAGGCAGGCTCTAATCCTCGTGTGCACAGGAGCCTTGGAATGAGGAAGATGAGGGCAATTGATTTCCAGCTTTTTAATTAAGAGCCTGTTGTTTCTTAAAAAAAAGAAAAGAGCAATGCAGAACAGTATGGGTGGAGAGGCTGGCAGTGTGTTTGTATTCCCAGGTAGGCTTCCCACCTTGTTCATTGAGCTACTTCCTGACAGATGGACTGGCACTGCAGATGATTGCAAGAACTTCACTTCCATTTAATAGGGAATCAAACCTTTTCACTTTTGAGGTCCACTTGGAATTCCCAATGTGTCTGAAAGACCATTTCCACCAAGACCTTGGGATGGATAGATCTGTCATAAGAACCTAAGTACACAAAAGAGACCTGCTGGACCAGTTCAGTGGCCTGTCTTCTCCAGCATCCTGTTCTCACAGTGGCCAACCAGATGCCTTCTGTGGAAAACCTGCAAACAAGACATAAGCACAGGAGAACACTTCTTTCCTGTGGTTTCCATCAACTGGCATTCAGAAGCATTGCTGCCCTCAGCTGTGGAGGTAGAGCATATCCATTATGGCTATCGACCATCAATACTCCCCCATGGATGATAATAATAATAATAATAATAATAATAATAATAATAATAATAATAATAATGTTTGTTTGCCCGCCCAGCCACTCTGGGCAACTTTCAACAAAATATTAAAAATACAATAAAACATCAAACATTAAAAACCTCCCTAAACAGGGCTGCCTTCAGATGTCTTCTAAAAGTCGGATAGTTGTTTATTCCCTTGCCATCTGATGGGAAGGAGTTCCACAGGGTGGGTGCCACTACCGAGAGGGCCCTCTGCCTGGTTCCCTGTAACCTCATTTCTCGCAGTGAGGGAACCGCCAGAAGGCCCTTGGCAGTAGACCTCAGTGTCCAGGCTGAACGATGGGGGTGCAGACGCTCCTTCAGGTATACAGGACCGAGGCCATTTAGGGCTTTAAAGGTCAGCACCAACACTTTGAATTGTGCTCGGAAACGTACTGGGAGCCAATGTAGTTCTTTCAGGACCAGTGTTATGTGGTCTCAGCAGCCACTCCCAGTCACCAGTCTAGCTGCTGCATTATTGTCTAAACCTCTTTTAAAGCCATATAGGTTGGTGGCCATCACTGTCTTGTGGGAGAGAGTTCCACAGTTTAACCATGCTGTATGAAGTTCTTTCTTTTATCTGTCCTGAATCTTCCAACATTCAGTTGTTAGGTTTGGTTTCTCATTTCACACACTCACACAGCATCTTATATTCAGCTCTTTGCATTTGCACAGCAATACGTGTATTTCTTTTTTAAGAATATATATAGAAATGAAATAAAATCCTCATGAAAATTCATCAGCATTTGTGTGTTCCTTTTTCGCCTTTTAAAAACATCTCTTTGCAATTTGGACTAATGCACACATTCTTTTGCAAGCAATTTCCCCTGATATAATCCACTGCTGTGTGCTATGTTCACTGATATATGTGTTTTCATGAACAATTTTCCTTA
Organism: Podarcis raffonei; assembly: GCF_027172205.1. Classification (NCBI taxonomy): domain Eukaryota; kingdom Metazoa; phylum Chordata; class Lepidosauria; order Squamata; family Lacertidae; genus Podarcis; species Podarcis raffonei. The sequence continues at coordinate 18,640,493 of NC_070616.1, forward strand.
ACGTATACATTTTTTGTAAGTATTGTTTCGTTGTGGAACTGAATCGGAGGAAAAAAACCCACTATGAAAGTATACATTTAGATGGATAGCTGTGTATTGGTTCACACATTGGACCAAACATTGTGCCTTAGGCAGTTTCTCATCGCAATGCAAACAAAAGCAAATTTCCCTTCCATCCCCATCTATGCCGGACTTATGTTATATGTGGGGCTGAAACAGCCACAGCTATCAATGACAGGCGTTGCAGTGTGCTCCTGAGTGTTCCTCTGCAAGCAGGGCTTAAGAATGTAGGAGCCTGCTGGATCAGGCCAATGAACCACCTAGTCCAGCATTCGGTTCTCACAGTGCCTCTGGGAAGCCCTGTAGGATCTGAACACAAGAACGCCCTTCCCTCCTGTGGTTTCCAGCAACTGATATTCAGAAGCTTTCTGCTTCTGACTGTGGAGGCAGAGCACAGACGTCATGGCTAGTAGCCATCAATAGCTTTATCCTCCATGAATTTGTCTAATCCTCTTTTAAAAACATCCAAGTTGGTGGCCAATGATTCCTCCTGCATCAGTGAGTTCCATAGTTTAACTATGCACTGTATGAAGAAGTGCCTATAGTGGTACCTCGGGTTAAGTACTTAATTCGTTCCGGAGGTCCGTTCTTAACCTGAAACTGTTCTTAACCTGAAGCACCACTTTAGCTAATGGGGCCTCCTGCTGCTGCCGCGCCACCGGAGCACAATTTCTGTTCTCATCCTGAAGCAAAGTTCTTAACCCGAGGTACTATTTCTGGGTTAGCGGAGTCTGTAACCTGAAGTGTCTGTAACCTGAAGTGTATGTAACCCGAGGTACCACTGTAGTTGTATCCGTCTTGAATCTTCCAACATTCAGTTTCATCAACAAGCTTATAATGGATCTTTTCTTTCTTTCTTTCTTTCTTTCTTTCTTTCTTTCTTTCTTTCCTTCCTTCCTTCCTTCCTTCCTTCCTTCCTTCCTTCCTTCCTTCCTTCCTCCCTCTCTCTCTAGCTCTCCTAGATATTCAAATTAGTAGTGTTTGTTTCAATCACTAGGGAGCCCATATGGGCGAGGGCTCTTCAAACTCCCTCTTTTTGGTATTAACGTATTGCAAACATGTTAACTAAATCATGAATAAATCCATTTTAGACACACTGAATTCAGCAAAGCCTGTGGCTGGTCACTGCTGGAAACAGCAATGATCCAGCAGAGCTCTTCTTATGTTCTGATGAATAACAAATATCTAATGTAAACCTCCCCAGGTTACTGTCACATTTCTAATAGACTGTTAATAGTATGAACGTATTAAGAAGACCCTGTTCCTTGAAAGTGCATGTCGAGTTCTTATCATCTCAGTCCTGATGTAAAATAAACTAGTCTTGTTTTCTTCATATGGTGTGTCAGTTCCTTCAGACCTGCAGGAACAAAGAATCGAGCTCAGGAGATTCTTAGACAAGTGACAGCAATTGTACTACCCAATTCCTTTTGGTTTGTGTTGTGATTGAAGGACTCGCCTCTCCTCAGTGAGCAGGGCTACTCTGCAAGTACAATTATTTGTGTACAAGTTGAGAGGGACATCCATTTGCATCTGGAAGTAACACCTCTGTATTTCTCCATACGCTCATATGCATATATACATGGTTCACAAATGGCATTCTTATATGCCACCCCAAGCTCCAAGAGACTCCAGGGCTCCCAGGCGCTTATGCAGATTTTGCTTCCCTTAGAATGAAGGTCAGCAGAGATTGTTGTGTTTTCAGTATATATGGTTTTATTTACACATATACACAACCTGAACATAAAATGGATGAAATCGCAGCATCAGCACCTGAAAAGATTCTGCTTCTCCATTAGTCACAGCTTTGGATCCAGCACAGAACAAACATGTCACTGTTTCTCCACCTTCCAAACTGTTTCCAGGGCTAGATCTACACAGCTATATATATATTTAAAAAACGCTTTGAAAATACTCTGCAAAAATAAAACAACCAGTTGCAAAGCTCATAATATCATTGAGTTGTGATTTCAGCTCTACAGTGCCATCTGGTGTCACAGTGTTATAACTCAGTTATAACGCTGTATTTTGACTAGTGTAGCTGAGTCCCAGCTTCCATACACCTCTCTGGCTATTGTTCTAGCGGCAAGGTAAGGGGAGGTGGAGGAAAGACCCACCTATTAACCCGGGAGACACAATCACACCGTTGTAGCTCATGTGACCTCACTCGTTTTTGAGGATGCTGATGAGGACACTTAAATGTTTAAAAGGTATACGGACCCCTGACCATTAGGTCCAGTCGTGGCTGACTCTGGGGTTGCGGTGCTCATCTCGCTTTATTGACCGAGGGAGCCGGCGTACAGCTTCCAGGTCATGTGGCCAGCATGACTAAGCTGCTTCTGGCAAACCAGAGCAGTGCACGGAAACGCTGTTTACCTTCCCGCCGGAGCGGTACCTATTTATCTACTTGCACTTTGACGTGCTTTCGAACTGTTAGGTTGGCAGGAGCAGGGATCGAGCAATGGGAGCTCACCCCGTCACGGGGATTTGAATCGCCGACCTTCTGATTGGCAAGTCCTAGGCTCTGTGGTTTAACCCACAGCGCCACCCGTGTCCCTCTTAAATGTTTAGGGAAACTTTTAATGTTTGATGCATTACTGCATTTTAATATTTTGTTGGAAGCTGCCCAGAGTGGCTGGGGAGGCCTAGCCAGATGGGCAGGGTATAAATTATTATTATTATTATTATTATTATTATTATTATTATTATTATTATTATCATGCCAGTGCAGGTCATAGTGTTACAAAGAAACTTGTCTCACCAGTTCAGAAACCTCCTCCATTTGAATCCAGCCCTCAGTGGGCACAAGACCCCAAGTGCTAGAAGGGGCTCAGGGCATCATTCAGACAAGGGTGGCCCAACTTTTCATAACAAGTGGCCTGCAAGGATACTTTGAAATGGAACCCATAGGAGCAAGGTCAAAATTTGACACCCCCCCCCCATCTTACCAGAATTTGCAGGCTTACCAGAATCAATAAAGCCTACCAAATTGCAGAGAAATATGTTCCTGGGTGACATCTCCTGGATCTTTTAAACCCTAGGTCCACGAGAAGCAATTCCACAACAATGACAAAGGCATGGTGTATGTTGTCACCTATTTATTAATTAGTCCTCGCAACAATGATTTTATTAAATTAGCTTATAATGCTAAAGGCTGCATATGGCATAATTGTCAACTTAACAGCTTACCCAGATGTCATAACTGCAGTGTGCTAAGCGGGATTCCTATAAATGGGGGTGAGGGTGGGGGTGGGGAGGAAGACACCCACCTCAACACACAGCGAAGTCTTGTGACAGCTCACCTACAGCCACAAAACTCTGGTGTCATTTATAATGGTCAGCTTCAATATCAGTTTTCTTGCTGATAGAAAAGCGGCCTTTAACATGATATGTTTGATAGATGACGTTGGTTAAGTGTTAAGAGATTGCTAGGATAGACTTCGGCATGTTTGTTTCTATTAAATTCAGCTTTGATTTTAACTCAGTTATTTTCTAAAAGGAACACAATTAGAATCTGATGTTATATGTATTTGTTAATCGTATCTAGCCAGCCCACTTGCAAAAGCAATTTCAAGCCCTGTGTTCTTGTGATTATATCCAGCGCCCCCACTTTTCCATCTGATCTGGGGGGGGGGGGGGACAAATTGGCAAAACTTTCTCCAGCAAATAGACATATTATGTGCTTTAATTGTATTCCTTCTTTTCCTTCCAATGACTGCAGTGAGGGTTGTGAAACCACCTCTCCCCTGCAGTGCCTTCCAGCTGTTTTCGGACTACAACTCTTATCAGCCCCAGCCAGCACAGTTCTGCTGCCTGAAGCTGATGGGAATTGTAGTCCAAAACATCTGGAAGGCACCAGTTTCAGGCACACGGCCCTAAAAGATGACCCAGAGCCATCATTAATTTCACAAAGGAGCCGCCACAGGAAATTGCCAAGAACAGGTCGTTTTCCAGCTCTGTAGATTTTTAGATCAAGACAGCACAGTGTTTCCGAGTGGAGATCATCACGAAGCTTTAAGTTAGTTTTGGATTGCTACATGTATCTGTCTTTTCCAGGGGGCTTTGTACTTCTAAGAGATGGAGCTCAATGAGGCTGCAAATCCATGTGCAATTGTACACCTAGTTGCCTTTTTTAAAAAGAGTTCCCCCCCCCTCCACATGCACACAGGCTTATGATTTTAATCTGCACGAAAATGCAGACTCGTTCGAGTCTCACTGTTTAATAGTGATAATTTTAGGACAGAACTCACTGCAGGGGGCAGCTAGTTAGAAGGTAATAAATAGGACTGTTTTAGGAAATGGCTGTAATTAATTGAGAGAGGATTTTCTTTCTGTGCAGAAGGTCCTAAATTCAATCCCTGGAACATCCAGGAAAGAACCTTGCCTGAAACCTTGGAGAGCTACGGCCGATCAGAACTAGATGGGCCAAAGGTCTCATGCAGGCTGTGTTCACATGGCAGTATGTTCCATTTGCCCAATGTTACCCTAACTTATTTTTTTTGTATTAGATCTGAGCCTTCATACAATGTAAAAGCCCCTACCAGAAATCTAGTATAAGTTTAGTGATGATTTCTGTGTTCATTGCTTCCAGAAAAAGTCCATTTGCAGCCCCATTAACCCAGAAAATCACAGAAGTAAAGTGATGAAATTTGGGGCAGTGTACTGGCATACAATTCATTCCTGCTGCTTTCATGGGGGAATTGTGGGGGAACAGAAGCAGGCATATGTGAAGAGGGTGGGGGATTAGCAACCTTGTCCAATGACATTCGTTGTTCTCAGCCTGTTGTCTTATCAAGGAAAACTTACAAAAGATGATGTACAGGTGGTACTTGACACCCGGCAAACTGGTAAAAAATTATTTAAAAGGGTCCAAGTTATTTAGGAAATGTCAAGAGGTACAGTGGTACCTCGGGTTACAGACACTTCAGGTTACAGACGTTCCTGAAGGAGCATCTCCACTCCGATCGTTCTACCCGGACACTGAGGTCCATCACCGAGGGCCTTCTGGCGGTTCCCTCATTGCGAGAAGCAAAGCTACAGGGAACCAGGCAGAGGGCCTTCTTGTAGTGGCGCCCACCCTGTGGAACGCCATCCCATCAGATGTCAAAGCGATAAACAACTACCTAACATTCAGAAGACATCTTAAGGCAGCCCTGTTCAGGGAAGTTTTTAATGTGTGACATTTTAGTGTATTTTTGGACTCTGTGGAAGCCGCCCAGAGTGGCTGGGGAAACCCAGCCAGATGGGCGGGGTACAAATAATAAATTATTATTATTATTATTATTATTATTATTATTATTATTATTATTACAGACGCTTCAGGTTACAGACTCTGCTAACCCAGAAATAGTACCTCGGGTTAAGAACTTTGCTTCAGGATGAGAACAGAAATCGCATGGCGGCAGCGCGGTGGCAGAGGGAGGCCCCATTAGCTAAAGTGGGACCTCAGGTTAAGAACAGTTTCAGGTTAAGAATAGACCTCCAGAACGAATTCAGTTCTTAACCCAAGGTACCACTGTAGAAGGAACTCTGATGCATATGTGGTGACCGTGAAAATATGCTAGAGAGCACTGGGAAATGATTCATATAGAATTGAAAAAGATCTTCACCTTTACAAAATACCTGTGGCCTTCCTACTAGGGATAATAAGTGATGATATCCCAAAGAAGGCACTCAACCTCTTCATATACCCAGATGCTGTGGCTAGAATAGTTTATGCGGAAAAATGGAAAGACAAAGAAATACCAACGAAAGAAATATGGCAGAGTAAATTGACCGAATATACAGAATTAGCAGTGATGACTGAGAAAACAAGAAACGAAGATGAAACACAGGTAAGAGAAGAGTGGAAGTCTTTTGGAGAATATCTCAGGAGATTATAGCACACAATTTGAGGGGGGAGCGAAGACACCTCTGCCTCTAGGAGTTGGCATACCTGGGACCCATAATTCTTAGAGATTGAAAATGTGCTTTGAATGTGCTTTAAATGTAGAGTGTGTGTGCAGCCTTAAACTGCAAAACCACCAAACTCATTTTGAAGGGACAAGGGAGCTTTTCACTTAAAAATAAAAAGTGGAGGACTGCATAAATTTGCAGGCAGATGTGTGTGTGTGTGCATGTGCGTGTGTGTGTGTGCATGCATGCATAAAACACCTTCTCTGTGTCCATTTCCCCTTCACTGTCTTGCACACTCCCTCAATTGCTTACACAATTCTTTCCTCCCTGTCTCTCTTTCTCTAAGGAACAGTGAGTGTTCAAAGCACTCAGAGAAGCCAGAAGAAGGGGCAAAAGCAGTCAGGGAGATGAGGAGCCAGGGAATCTTTTTTTCCCCTTCACCTTGGTATTTATTGCCTGATTGGTTCCAGCCCGGTGCTCCTTCCCCAAGGCTTATCTGCAGTCTGTGGCAGTTCCTCACTGTCAGCTCACTGCTTTGCTTCTCCAACACTTTTGTTCCCAAGTTCTCCTATTCTAAGGAAGAGCCGTTTCCAAGCAGGGGCTGTGTGTTCCTCATTCGATTGTCGGGACATCAGTTTTGCTCCCTGTGTTACTTCTGCATACTGTGGCCCAAAGATTGGCTCATCCCAAGTTAGGTAAAGGTAAAGGTACCCCTGCCCGTACGGGCCAGTCTTGCCAGACTCTAGGGTGGTGCGCTCATCTCACTCTATAGGCCAGGAGCCAGCGCTGTCTGGAGACACTTCCGGGTCATGTGGCCAGTGTGACAAAGCTGCATCTGGCGAGCCAGTGCAGCACACAGAACGCCATTTACCTTCCCGCTGGTAAGCGGTCCCTATTTATCTACTTGCACCCGGAGGTGCTTTCGAACTGCTAGGTTGGCAGGCGCTGGGACCGAACGATGGGAGCGCACCCCGCTGCGGGGATTCGATCCGCCGACCATGCGATCGGCAAGTCCTAGGCGCTGAGGTTTTACCCACAGCGCCACCCGCATCCCAAGTTGGATTTGCCTAAAAGGTCACACTCCCACTGGAGATTCAATGGCAGCTGCCTTTTGTTGATTGTAGGGGAAAGGAGAGCTGCAACAACCCATTTCTGCTGCCTCAACATCTCAGAGCAAAAACTGCATCTTCACAGCAACAAAGCGGTACCCCCAATAAAGCCACGAAGGATGGGCAGATCTTTCCATTTCATTTTCTCTCAATTTCCCATTTTTCAAACCTTCAGTTCTCCACATTCCCACATCAGTTTGCAATTTAGGGGGGAGGGGAATTCTTATGAAATTCATCAGCATTTTAGTGCAATTTTCTCCTAATAGATGCACTTGTATGCAATTTTGCTTAATATACACACTTTGATAAAGCCATTTCTCCTCATGTCATACATTTTTGTATGTTATTTTCAGTTTTCACCAATATATGCATTTTTATGCACAATTTACATGAGTATGAGCATTTTTGTAGACATTATTTGGCCAGAGAAGTGCGCTGCAAAATTTGGAGAAGGGCAAATTTAATAGAATGCCTGTGTTTTGGTTCATTTTGGTAAGTGCAAGTTTGGGAAGTTCACATTTAAATGATAATGGAGGCAAATTTCTCCACCATTCATAAAAGCCCTAAAAGTTTATGTAATATGAGAGTTGGAAGAAAATGTGTTTTGCAGAAAAGGAAAGGCAGCAGTGGCATGAGATCAGTCAGTGGACTGGGGGAATAGGCTAGTCCCTAAATGTTCCTGGTAAATTTGAGTACAGTGGTACCTTGGTTCTCAAACTTGATCTGTTCCGGAAGTCCATTCCAAAACCAAAGCATTCCAAAACCAAGGTACACTTTCCTATAGAAAGTAATGCAAAATGGATTAATCTGTTCCAGGCTATTGAAAAACTACCTCTAAAACGTTTCTCCCCACCACCCCAATGAGCACAATCTCCCTCTCTCTCTTTCTCTCTCTCTCTAAAAACGAAAGCTCAGGACACTTTCAACTTCCAATTTTTTTTAAAAAAAACCTGATACGTTCACTTCCAGGTTTGCAATATTCAGGTTCTAAGCAGTTCATGAACTAGGCTGTTTGAGAACCAAGGTACCACTGTATTAAAGAATTAAAATCTGGCACCTCCTTCCCAAAGCCCAGGAAGCTTCTGCCCAGCTTAGGGATGTGTTAGCAGCCAGCAGTGGCCTAGTAAAAATGGAGACTGAAATTATTCAGCTCAATAAATTCCACACACAGAATTTCAGTAGAAAAGTTTAAAATTTGAGCTAAAATGTCTACTTTTCCAAGGGAAAAAAACTTCTTGTTGCATCCATCCAGATGTGTATTTAATCTATTTGGAGGCATTTTACCAATTATCCCAATGCCTTCTGCACGACCCATTACCTTGTAAGATGTTCCTAAGTGCTACATAAACAACCCTCTCTACTGAGAGGCTGACACTTAAATGCACACCCGTTAAGTCCATTAAACAGGGCAGCAAATGGAAGCACCAATTTGGCAGCCGATATTTAGCTGTACATTTGGGGCTGTGACTCTGACAGCGCAACTCAGCATTCCTTAAACTTTGCAGAACTGAGGACAACCGTTTCAGTTTGTCCCTCGCGGGTCACCTAAGGAAATGCAAAATTTCTAACTTTATTCCCAACGATATCTCTGCCTTCATGTCTGTTGGGATGCCTGCACTGTATCAAACATCATGGGCTTCCTAGTAGACCCAGATACCAGAAAGTCTTGACAGGCGCTAGGATGCAGAATATTTCATGGGGACAAAGAAAGTTGTATTATACTGAGGGTGCATTTAGACATGGGGAATATTAGTTTTCCTGATTATAATGCTAGTGCTCCTGTCCTGTTTTCTAACATTTCTTGCACACTGCAGTACCTGTTGAGTCATAGACCTGTAGCTTTTCTATCAATATACCAGCACAACCTGCTAATTTTCATTCACAACAGTGGACATGGTATGACACAACACACACATCCATTTTCCACAAATTACATACATGATACATTGTGCAACACATAATCACTTCCCTCAGGACTTCCCAGTCCATCTCTCCATGGTCTTTAATGCAAACCTTATTGTGGGACATCACGTGCACTGGGTGCATGACATCACACATATGTGACATGCTCCTGTCTCCCCCTCCCCCCCCATCTTGGGTACAAGATGGCACCTCTGCTGGGCCCTGTAGTATGCTAAGTGTTGCAAGGAATTGTAACTATGTGAATGATAAAATACATTTCACAGAATTCTTTGTGGCAAAGAATATGCTTCGAATGTGCTTTAGATTTATAGTGTGTATTCAGCCTTAGTGGGGCTTCCTTCCTTCCTTTTTAAGGGGAAGAAAAGATAAAAAATTACTAGGGCAAAGGAGAACGCTATCTTGCAGCTTAATCCAAACCCAATATCTGCCAAGATGAGCAAATTTGGAATAGGCAGATATCTGATTGAGCTGCCTCACACCCACTGAAACCAGTAAGAAATTCTCATGCCCTGAGAATGAGGCAGAAAAATGGAAGCCTCTTTTACAGGGGAAGTATTTTTTTGGGAAAACTTGAGGACAGGCTTTGTCCCAGCACTGTCATATCTCCCCTTTGTCTTTGTCCTCTGGATCCTTGACCACATATGCCCCAGCTGCCATTTAAACCAAATGGCTTGGATGACTTTGCTGATGAGCATCTGTGACATCATCAGACAGCATGCCATGTGATGTCTTTCACCAGGCACACGTGGGCCACTGTGGCCAACAGGATTACTCGGAAGTGTGGGCAAGTGAAGCCAAAATGGAGGGATGGGCAAGCAAGCAAAGGAAGAGGGAGGGAATTGGAGACGAGGAGAAGGGCATTACATTGGCGCAGGTGTGTCAGCCACAGGCCTGTAAACCAGCCTGAATCAGAGGTGTTCTTCAAACACCAGCACAAAAACAAGGCAAATTCTTTTCGCTCTCAGCTTTATTCCTCATTCTGTATGTTGTGTTGTCGAAACACTATGCTGGAGCCCCTTAAATGGTGCGAGCCTATGGAGGGGGGACGGGACCCACAGCTGTTCCTTGCCAAGTGATTTCTCTTCCATTTTAAGGCACTTGCCCTCCATACGCAGAGCCCTGGGAAATGCCTCAAAAAATAAAAATAAAAATAGAGAACACCTGCCATAAATGAAGGACAATCGAGTAGCTTTTATTATAAAAATAAAATAAAAAATGAGGGGCACAGACACTTCTAGCAGATGCAAAACTGAATAGATTAGCCTTGCCGCCACCGGAATTGCTTCTGCTTTTGTGCTGCGTCTGAGATTCCGGGGAATTGGAAGCAAACACCACACTGCATTTTTTTTAATTCTATAGCTCAGTGGTGGGGAGAGAAAATGTTCACTGTTGACGCTAACTATAGGGTACATCTGGCAGCAGAAACCAAATGGCGTGTCAATAACATCTATGGCTCCGTCACAATGGTTCTTAAGTGCATCCTTTGACACAGGCTCTCGCTTCCCGGTACCATGAAACCCTGCGCTGTAATTTCTAATAGTAATAGGCAGTTTAGAGGCAGGTGGCTCTGAACAACTCTCAACATTGCACGGAAGGTAAAGTTTTTTCTTTCTTTCTCGCCTCACCTTGGCAAATTTATTGACTTGAAATGTATTTGCACAGGTGCCTACCCTTCTGCTAGGCTTGAAAGCACACACTTCACTTGCTCGTTTCCTTTTACAGCATCGTTGTTGCTCCTTGTTTTTGTAGACTGTGATTCTTCCATTTTTGTAGACCGTAATCCTTTGTATTTGTTTTTACTGGGTCGTTTCAGATTGGAGGATAACTGCTCACCTATGGTGAGCAAGAGCCACTGCCAAGTGAGCAGGGAAGGAAGGCTTCATAGACAGGAATGTTTTGTTTCTCCTCTCCCCCCCTTTCATGCTGTCAAAATCCCACAAAAATCTAATGTGAATGTGTCGTGTTGTGGACCTCTGTAGGCCACTGCACACCACAGAGTCCATGACTTTACCCCAGCCTACTTAAAGAAATGCAGCTATGACGGCAAGGGGTGAAGGCCGGGCAGCAGCAGAGGTGGTGGTGGTGGGAGGCTGGGTAGCAGCAGGGGAGGGTGCAGATACTGAGCACCCACACAAAAAATGTGTGGGAGCCCGGGCACCCAGGACCCCCTGGAGTTGGCGCCAGTGTTGTGATAACAGAGTGCTGTGCTACAGAGACCTTTGGTCTGATTTCTTCCTTCAGAAATTAATCTCCAAACCTTGCAATGGCTAGTCTAGTCTAAGGTTTCAATGAATCCGGGGATGCAATGCAATGCAATGCAATGCAATGCAATGCAATGCAATGCAATGCAATGCAATGCAATGCAATGCAATGCAATGCATAAATAAATAAATAAATAAATAAATAAATAAATAAATAAATGTTTGGGACATTGATGCTGCAGTGATGGTGGTGGCAGAGGGGCGGCCACTGCCTTGACCTCAACCGCCACGTTTCCCCTTCCTCCGAGGCTTCTATCTCCTTTCTCCATGAGCCTGGGCAGCCCCTGAGTTGTTGGTTCTTCGGTGGTGGTGGTGGGGAAGCGGTGCATGTTGGGTCAGGCATGGAAGGCGGAGAAGGAGGGCCAAGAGTGGCAGTGACGGCAGCAAGGGTCAGGCAGTGCGATGCCTCCCTTCCCATTGGAGCAGCCCCAATCGCATTCCTACTTGCATGCAAGCAGGAGGGGGCGGGGATCCCTCACTGGTAAGAGAGGCTTCCCATTGCCTAACTGAGAGATCCCTGTCTGCTCCTGCTTGCACACAAGCTCTGATAGGCAGCATGAAGCCTCCCTTCACAGCTTAGTTGCTGGGGTCAGGGAAGGTGGAGGCAGCCCAGAAGCTGCATCTTAGAGCCCCTGCACCACCATCATATGGAGACTTCCAAGCAGTTCCTGAAGCCAGCCAGAGCCCACTGCTCCGGGCTGCTGAGAGACTGCCACTGATGTGTTTCCTTGGGACATTAGATGAAATCCGGGGAGATTTCAGGGATGGAATTTGTCCAGGGAATTATTTGCAAATACAGGGACTGTCCCCAGGAAACAAGGATGTCTGGTAACCCTAATCTAGTCTCAGGCTGGCAAACAGTGTACTACTCTATCCCTGTTAAGTAGTCCTTTCCCCTTACTTGCCAGTCAAATAATTTCATTCGTTTCTCTCCAAAATCCAAAATGCCAGCCGCTGTCAAGAGAGACGGATCATCAGGATGGGCCACCGCTCCCATTGCCACGCCAAAGCTGATCTCCCTTAAAAACCGCCCTGCCAAGGTCTTACTTAAGCGAAGCCTTTTGAGAGACATGTTCCGCACCAGCGTGTGGTGCTTGCAGCCAAATCCTTCGATTTGAAAAGACTTTCAATTTGGAAAATAAAAAAGGCTTGGAATCCACAGGCTAATTATCAGAGTAGCTTCTGCAACACCTCCTAGCCCCACCAAAAAAACAAAAACAAAACCCACCCCAAAGCAAAAGAGGAAGAACGCTCTTCCTTTTAAATAGTGTGTTCTGAGGCATCCAGCTGCAGTAGCATCTTGGTCTTGATCACCACCCTCCCCCCGAAGACTTTGTTTCTCTCTTTCTCTCTGCTCAGTCAATTGCATCTATATTCTGTGTAGATTTTCCTAGCGATGAATTTACATTGGGTTTTCAGCCGCTTTGGTAAAGGGAACGGTGGCGCCGCAATTGGGTTCCTGGCAGGGGAGCGGAGGCCGTGAGCGTGGCTGCTTGATAGTCCGTAAACAGCAGGCTATTTTGCCGGAGGAAGAAAGACACCTGTCGCTTTGATGGGCCGGCAGTAACACGGAGGCCATAAGGAATTCATGAAGGCAGCGGAGGACGGAAAGCCGCTCATTGCCATTTGAGGCTGCTGTGCACTTTTTGTTGGCAAGAGACCGTGGAGTCTCTCTCCTGCCCCCCTTTCCCTGGCTTTCTGGATTTCCATATTTATTACCTGTTTTCTGCTGGCGGGCATGGGGGTGGGCAAAACGTTTTGCAGTTAGCAGGCCTAAGCTGGGTGGATGCGAGTTTTTAAGGGATGCACCATAAGCTATTTGTGCATCTTTAGAAGGCTGCTATCGTTTGTTGGCAGGTAATTGAAGAGGAGTGTGTGTGTGTGTGTGTGTATGTGTGTGTGTGTGTGCTGTTCCATTTTCAAATTCTCAGCTCAATAAACCCCAGAGAAAAAGCAGTGCATGGTAGCAGCACTGGGGCAGACATGAAACCAAGGGTAGGTCTTCACTATGGTTTTTCCAACCATTTTCAAACATGCCATTGTTTCCGTGCATGTAGTTAAATGATCAAATTCATTCTCACAATGTGTGATAATGGCCACCTGTTTGGATGGCTTTAGGAACACATGGAACTGCCCTTTTCTCCCTCTTTTGTAACACTAAAGCTGGTGGGCTTCCAATGAAGCTGAATGTTGGAAGGTTCAGGACAGATAAAAGGAAGGACTTCTTCAGCACTGTTAATCTATGGAACTCACTTCCACAGGAGGCGGTGATGGCCACCAACTTGGATGGCTTTAAAAGAGGATTAAACAAATTCAAGGAGAAGGCAGCTGTTGGTGGATACTCAGTGTAGACCTATTGAAATTAATGAAAATAAGTTAGGCATGCACATTAAATTCAGTGGGTCTACTCTGAATAGGACTAGCCTTGGCAGCAACCTTGAGCCTGAAATGTAGGATAAATTTTGTAGGCTGCTGCCATCTAGCTCATCATTAGGCAGCCACAACACCTTGACTCTCTGCACAGAAAACATACCCCCAATACTACATGGGGAGCAAAATGGTAATAGCTTGTAGCCAGGGAAATGTGGGTGGGCAGTGAGCAAAAGATAGAAGATGCATGGCTATAATTATATGGGGAAATGGAATGTATCTTAAGGAATTAAAATGTCCATGGTATTTAAAAAGAAGAAAACACTTTTAGAGAGAGAGAGAGAGAGAGAGAGAGAGAGAGAGAGAGAAAGCAAAAGCATAAACAGGAAGGCATTTTGTATTGGCTTGGATGTTAAATGAGGCAATGGTTCTTCAGAATGATTTGGTTACATAAAGCTTTGTTTAGTCCCATTTTGAAATGGAGCACCGGGTCTTACCTGGCTAGACAGGGAGACCAGCAGCAGCTGGATCAAACAATGAATGGAGTGGGTTTCTGTGGCACCATACTCCCTCATTCATGCATTCTTGGAATGTGGAGGGTCATTCTTGAAGAAGGGCCTTGTCTAGATTCAACCTACGAGTACAGGAATTGGTTAGCTGAGCTGGGAAATGGGCAAGTCTTTTGGATGAGGGTAGAGAGCTGCGTTCCTGGGATACATCAGCACTGCTGAGATTTCTGGAGGTGCAGAACTCAAAGGGGCTGGGAGGAGATGTGATTCCATAGGTGCGCAAGGTGCTGGGTTCTCACATTTGGGCAGGCATCCCCAAACTCGGCCCTCCAGCTGTTTTGGGACTACAACTCCCATCATCCCTAGCTAACAGGACCAGTGGTCAGGGGTGATGGGAATTGTAGTCCCAAAACAACTGGAGGGCCGAGTTTGGGGATGCCTGCATTAGGGAATTGCCACGCAGAGGGGCTGGCGGAGAAAGAAGCTCACCAAGGCAAACCCTCATTTGTTAAGCACGTTCACCATGATAATAGGATCTTTGATCACCCAGTTGCATAAATCACCACCATCCAGCCTCTAAGTCAATTCATATTTCTGCAGTTCGTTAGCAGCTCAGGAGGAAATTGCATTTATTATAATTGCCTCTAATTGCACCAGATTAGTGATTACAATTATTGATGGCAGCTGATTATTCATTAAGCTTCAAATCAATTCTCCTGCTTCCTCATTATCCCAAACAGTAACTCTGATGAGGCGAGCAGTCTGGAATAGTCCAGGACCAGCCTTCTTCCAGGAAGCCCAAATTGTGGCAATATAAATGCCTTTCTAAAATTGGCACTTGGAGCGCGACTGAGGTCCTAACTTGACAATGGTGGCCGCTTGCCGACGCTCCACAAAGAACAAATTTAGCATCCCACTCGGATCCCATTCACGTCATTTGAAAGTCTCTCTGCCAGAGATCGTTTCTGCTAGCATCCTCTACAGTGACTTTCTCAACAAATGTCATCTGTGTGGGACTTGGGAAGCTTCTCATAGAGACATCACTGCTCAATTTTTAAAAACCAAGATAACAGTGACACTCACAGGCGCCAAACTGATTTATCCTCACCGCACGTCTAAAAACAATCCCCAAAGACTGTGGGTGGATTTGCATACTGTAGTAGATGCACGAATACTGCCCCAAATGGCAGAAAATTCTTTGATGCACAATCTTTCTTGTAACTTGAATCCATTGGTACGGGTCCTACCCCCCAGAGTGGGAGAAAACAAGGTTGCTGCATCGTTGGTGTGAAAGGGTGTAAACTCATTGATTTGTAGCTGAACTATTGTGTACACAGACTCTAAACTAACTGAGATTACTTGTGAATAACTATATGTGTGTACAGATTGTATACACAGTCAAACAGATTGTACACTCATCGAATATAATGTGTTAACACCTCCCCCCATGATAACCCTGTGAGGTTGAGAGTTGGACTGAAGCCCACTACTTTATATCCATGAGATTCCTGATTGACCATAATGCCCTCAGTTGGTAATGTTTGGACATCTTTGTCCAGGGAAGAGAATTCAGTATGCAGCCCCTTGCTCGATGGTAAACTACACCACCCACCCCTGAAATAATAACATGTGGATTTGTGTAGGAAGAGCAGAGCAGGAAATGTTGCCAGTGGGGTGAAGCAAAATGTTGTTGTAGTTAGATTAGAGGATGGTATGTTTATACCTCCCCATGCTGGGTCTCCATTATGTGGTTCCAAGCTGTAGGGCATAGCATCACTCTGGGAAACAAAGTTGTCTGTTCTGATCATTGATCTCACTCAGTTTCCTTCCACCAGACTGGGGGATAGAGGTGGGATGAAAGTTCAATTTTCCCTCAAGACTTTGTTAACACAGTAGCAAGAACTTCTAACCCTTTCCTTTACAGCAGGGGTGGCCAACTCCCAAGAGACTGTGATCTACTCGCAGAGTTAAAGACTGCCAGCAGTAATCTACCCCCTTTTAGGGGATTCAGGTCAAAGTTTTTGAGCTTTTTTTAGGAAGGAGAAAGGCCCTTTTGAGGTGCAGGGCAAAAATATTCAGCTTTTTTTAGGGGAGCCAAACTTGTTGAGCTTCTTTGGCCGGAGCCAGTGATCTACCACAAACGTCTAGTGATCTACCTGTTGGATGTGCTTGCTTTATGGTAATCAGTCTCTCTCTCTCCCATTCTCTCCCCTCCCCATCTCTCGCCCAGTCTACAGCTGTTTATCACTTTGCTCTCAGGGCTGTGCCATCTCTCCATCACTGGCCTTTGAGAGAGGGAAATGAGGTTCTCAATTACTGCAAGTGACAAAGGAGGTGGAGGTTGATTAGCTAATTGGGCGGAGTGTATCCTACATCCAGACAGCTGTGCAAATTGCTAGAAGGCAACTGGGCACCCAAGACAGAAAGCTCCCTCTGC
Source organism: Podarcis raffonei (assembly GCF_027172205.1). Lineage (NCBI taxonomy): Eukaryota > Metazoa > Chordata > Lepidosauria > Squamata > Lacertidae > Podarcis > Podarcis raffonei. The sequence continues at coordinate 18,657,054 of NC_070616.1, forward strand.
CTCACTGTCTCTTCCCTCCCTTTCTTTCCCATGTGCATGCATGGAAATGCACAGACGAAAAACATGCCGCTTTGTTTTCTCTCTCTCTGGACTTGTCTGGGCAAATGCTGGGGCAGTTCATGCCACATCCTGGGTGATGCCCCAGATCTGGGTTCCTCCATGATCTGGAACCAGAGGTGCCATCAGGGCAGGACATGGAGGCAAAAGTCCTCAAAGCATGCCCTTACTTGCACCTGTTATCCTAGTACATGCTTTTTTAAAAAACTTGGCAACATTCAGAGATATGAAGATTTTGAAGAACAGCTGTGCTTTGGTTCATTTATTGTTTGGAAAGTGTGAATTAGGCATGCTCCTTCTCTGAAATCTGAACTGAAACAAATGTATGCCTCCATGCCAACTCCTCCTGCTGCCTCCTCCAGACCCCATGTTCCCTATGTTGCTTGTTTTTTAATATTGGGACTCTTTCTTTCTGCACCCAGATGTTATGGGACCTGTGGACAGGTAGCCTTAGCTCATCTAGTTAGGCACAATTCTCTGAATTAGGTAGCTGAAGAAGTGTGCATGCACACGAAAGCTCATACCAGTAACAAAATTAGTTGGTCTCTAAGGTGCTCCTGGGAGGAATTTTTTAATTTTGTTTTGACTACAGCAGACCCACATGGCTACCTACCTGTAAATAGTTAGGCACAGTACATTTGTCTCACCTCTGGATGGTGCGGGTGTGAGAGGTGATCATTGTAAAATGGGAATGAAGCAGGCAATGGGAAATAATGGAGCAAGGGCCCTTGAGAGTCTGTTGCCTGAAGGCCCATATTGATTTGGAGGCAACCCTGGGACCTATCCAAGGTGGATGAAGAGCAGGATAGATTGATGTGTGTAGGGCCGACCCTACTAATAGACAGAATGAGCTAGCTGCCCAAGCATCAGATATTGGGGCAGTGGTGGCAGCTTCCCCCTTGGCCATTCCTTCTGAACCTCTGGTCCAGGGACAGGGAACATTTTCAGTCCATGGTCCACATTCCCTTCTGGGCAACCTTATGGGGGGGGTGTCACATGCCAGTAGTGGGTGGGGCTAGAGCCAAAAGTAGGTGGAGCATGGAACATACATTTTGCTTCTGTACAGTGGACTGCTTGTGCACACACTCTCCCACAATGTTCTCTGTTCTGCATCCAACCAAGTAAGGAGCATGCTCAGCAGAGTTGAAGGACACATTCCAGCCAGGAGAAAATACTCAAAGAGGATGCACAGCAGATCTTATGAGGTGTATGTGGGGCTTACGAGAGTATGTGGTCTGTGGAGAGTTCTGAAGTCCACATGGAGAGGGTAATAACTGTGTGTGCCCCCCCACCCAGGCCCAAGGTTCCTCATCCCTGCCCTAGTCATTCTTTCCTCCTCTGGAGAACAGAACTGTGTGTACATCTCATAAGCTAGGCTGCTGTCCTAGGCTGCTGCTCTCAGGTGTGCTGGAAGACACTGTCCACTTTCCAGTGCTGAAGTCTGTTCTACTCCTCTTGATGATGAGGTGCCATCTTTTGATTTGTCTTATGTAGTAAAATATCCTAGGCTAGCCCTGGATGTGCATCAATGCCTGGAGGCCATGAGAAAGTGTGTCAGAGCAAGCTCATAAGAATATAATATGGGCCATCTAGTTCAGCATCCTGTTCCACAGTGGCTAACTAGATGCCTGTGGGAAACCCACAAGCAGGATTCAAGCACAAGGGCACTGTCCAGGGAACAGCAAACTTTATCAGCAGGGGGCCGGTCCACTGTCCCTCAGACCTTGTGTGGGCACCGGACTATATTTTGAAAGGGAAAAAATGAATGAATTCCTATGCCTCACAAATAAACCAGAGATGCATTTTACATAAAAGGGCACATTCTACTCTTGTAAAAACATGCTGATTCCTGGACCATCCATGGGCCAGATTTAGAAGGTGATTGGGCTGGATCCAGCCCCCGGGCCTTAGTTTGCCTACCCATGGCACTGTCCCTACCTTGGTTTCCAGCATCTGGTAATCAGAAGCAATCCTGACTGTGGAGGCAGAACACAGCCATCGTGGCTAGTAGCCATCAACAGCCCTCTCCTCCATGAATTTGTCTAATCCTTTTTAAAAGTCACCATCACTGCCTCCTGTGGGGAGAGTTCCATAGTTTAACTGCGTACAGCATGAAAAAGTGGTTTCTCAGGCACCTTTCATAAGTAAACTGTTTGATTGCAGCAAAATATAACCCCCCCACTCCCCCCCCCCAGCTTAAAATAAATGACATCCATGCAAGTGAGGCTCATGGTTTGAGTTCCTTCCCTCCACGAAGACTGTTTTTGAAGAGGGGGAAAAACCTTAATGCTTTAGCACCAATCCACCCCCCCCACAATCTCGTTCTCCAGCAGCGGGGATTTAATTGTCAAAAGTGAGAACCGATCCCAGAAGCTCAGCCATAATCACACTACGTTCTCATAACCATATTCTGCCTCTTCAGCCATCTCCAGTGGGAGAGCAGAGAGCAAGTGTGATGTGCGCATCAGTCAAGGAATCAATTGTCACAAAAGGCGATGCAGCAAAATGGGGGTGAAGGAAATCATTAACTGGATATTAAATTTAACCCCCTCCCCCCAAAAATATTATATTTAAGAAATACTCCGGATAAATAACCTGCCTAAAGACACCACTTCTGCCTTGGTACACAAGCCCTAATGGAATAACTCATTTGCTGCTTTTTCCAGCATTCCACCTCCCCCCGCACCTCAATACCTTTATTTTTCCACGTGTGCCAAGGGAAATTTCGAGCGATTTATAACTTATTTAGGAAATCAATCTCTCTTGGCAGGCAGGCAGAAGCTCATTCCGAGAGTTTTGAAGCAAACATAGTTAAATGTTATCTCCCTCGCTGAGCCACTTATCTTGAGAATGAAAGGACAGCTTATGGCTGGGGTATTCCGTGCAGAATGGGCTTTCCTTCCCTCCTCCTGGATTGGGGCTTAAATCTTTTCCTCTGCTAAGCACTTGATGAATGGAACTTCTGGAAACTTTAGCTCACCGTGTTGCGTTGTTTGGAAGGAGCTCCTGGGTGAAAGTTTCCAAGCTGCATTTAGTCACCTTTATAACTTAGGTTACCCTTGAGAGTTACAACAGCCTATAGGGCTAGACTCAGGGAAAGAACTCCCACCAGCTCTACCAGCATGGCCGGTCATCAAGGATGATGGGAATTGTAGTCCAGCAACATTCGGAGCGTCACAGGCTTCCCTATGTAATAGTCACTCCCTGATTTTCCATCTCTGCCTCACTCTAGATTGGTGAATAACTAAAACCTAGGATGGGACTATGCTAATGAAGGGGTGGAGTTATACAGATTGGAGAGGTCCCAGTTGTTAATGGGAGCTCCTCCACATGTCTGGTTTGTTGATGATTTGTCCTGATTTGCTTGCACAAAGCTTATGCAGCAGTTAGATTATATCTGGTCTTTCCTGAGTATTCATTCTGATATGCTTGCAGGGAGGTTATACAACAAAAAGCATGCATCGTACATTCATCCTGATTTGCTTGTGGGTTGCTTATCATCTCATCATCATCATCATCATCATCACTTGAATCCCATTTTTTCCCTCCGAGGAGCTCCAGGTGGCATACACAGTTCTCCTCTTCCTCCTCATTTAACCCCTCCCCCCAAAAAAAACCCCCAACCCTATGAGGTAGATTATTCTGAGAGGAAAAGCAGTAGTAAAATAGAGTGGTACCTAGGGTTAAGTACTTAATTCGTTCTAGAGGTCCGTTCTTAACCTGAAACTGTTCTTAACCTGAAGCACCACTTTAGCTAATGGGGCCTCTCACTGCCGCTGTGCGATTTCTGTTCTCATCCTGAAGCAAAGTTATTAACCCGAGATACTATCTCTGGGTTAGTGGAGTCTGTAACCTGAAGCGTATGTAACCCGAGGTACCACTGTACAATGATATCCTTCAAAAAAGGCTCAGGAAAACAAAAGGTCCCATTTATGCATTTAAAAGCACTATAGTGCCTTTTTAAACTGCCATGGCTTCCCCTAAAGAATTCTGGAAGCTGTAGTTTGTTAAGGATGCTGGGAGTTGTTAGAAGACCCCGTTTCCCAGAGTTCCATGGGAGGAGGGATTCACTGTTAAAACACACAGAGAGAGAGAGAGGAGAGAGAGAGAGAGAGAGAGAGAGAGAGAGAGGAGATAAAATATGGGCTTTGAATGGATGATTTAGTCTGGCCAGCTTTGATTCATGCCATTTCCTCTAATCGGGGAGTGCATTGGCATATTCCTCTAAGGATCAGTTGTTAGTCAATTACTAGACAGTTCTGAAATGTCTACCCTCATTATCCAGAATTGAAGCACCTGTAATGAGCTTTCACAGGAAAATGTGGCTCTGATGATCCTATGGGGTATACGCGTAGGCAAGTGGGACCTGCACTAAAGCATTGCAGTAGGACTTGCTCTCGTCAAGAGTTCCAACCAGCTATTACCTCTAGCAATACTCCATTATATTGCCCCACCCCCACCCCAGTTATCTCTTTCCCTCCCCAACAGATTTCAAATTTCCTGTGCCTAGGGATAATAGTTTTTATTTTTATTATTTTTTTAATGTGATTCTGGAAATCTTGGTCCTCACCCAGGTTCACCAAGACCTCCCTTTTATGGACGGGTGGTGACATATTGCTTACAAAATGTCTGGTACTCATTCCCAAACAACATTCATAACAGGAATGATAAGCTAGTTCCCTAACATTTTCTCTAACTCTAGGATAACTAAGAACCTAACTTGGGATGGGGCTATGTTAACAGCCATACCCAGTAGCTGTAGTTTACCCCTCACAGAGCTAGAACTCTTAGCAAACTACAGTTCCCAATATTATTTGGGGCTGGACATGTGCCTTAAATGTGTTTTGCACATATGGTGTGAATGAAACCTATGGAGACAGCGGTGGGCTTGATTTTCAGTTGATAGGCTCACTAAGGATGTGGAAGGTGAACTGCTACTCCATCTTGTCCTGAGTGCCGCTCTCAATTTCCTCCAGTATATCAGAAGCCTACTGAGATATGTTGCTAATTTTACTGAGATTATTTTGATGACTTTGCAGTTACTCATCTAGTTCTCCCTTAGGAAGCACAGCCCAATTTGCTATGAACTTTCAGCGGCAACTCTAGCTATTGGTTGCATGAAGCTTGGAGTCGGCCGCTTTCTCCGACTTCCCTTGATGGGTGTCATCATAATATCCATTTTCTGTTTCTTGGAGCTGCCCAAAGCCTGGATGTCTTCCTTTGTGTAAACTGATTTGCCTCTGTTTTGATCTGCATGGTTTCATGTCCAGCCTAGTGTGGCCTTGAATTTGTTACGACTCCTTTCCACAATCATAAATCAGCCCAGCCTCCTGTGAAGCCTTTTCATTTCTCTTAGTGAAGCTGAACTGAGTAGAAGGCGGCGTGTTTGCTGGGAATAGGAAAGGTATACAACACTTCAAATAACTACAGAGAAACACACCTAGCTGCCACTGGGAATCCACCATCTCCGAGTCTGTTTGGTGGTTATTAAAACATGTGATAGAGGGAGTTCCATAGCTGAAACTTTTGTGCAATCTGTACTTTGGCTTCTGCTATGTTGGCGGGCTGGTTCCTTGGAGGAGTCAGATTTTATATCCTGATTTTTGGAGGAGAGGTGCACTAAAGAATTTTGAGGTCAGGATGGCAATGAAGCCTCTGATAGTGACTGGCTTGGATGTCACAGAGGACAGGAACAAATGCAAGGGTCTCTGTTGTGGGCTAAGCTGTTATGATCACTGAGTGGGACAGAATGTTCTAAAGGGAGAAGCAGGAGCCTGAGAAAGTGAAAAGGGAGAGTCATAAAAGAGCAGGATTTGAAGAGGTATATGGGGGCTTTAAATAATATGGTGGGATGGAGAAGGCAAGTGGGAGGACACTGAGACCAGAAGTGAAACCAGAAATACCCAAACAGGAGATGTATATATTATTACAGTGGTGCCTCGGGTTACAAACACCTCAGGTTACAAACACTTCAGGTTACAGACTCTGCTAACCTCGGGTTAAGAACTTTACCTCAGGATGAGACCAGAAATTGTTCGTTGGCAGCACGGCGGGAGTGGTAGGCCCCATTAGCTAAAGTGGTACCTCAGGTTAAGAACAGTTTCAGGTTAAGAACGGACCTCTGGAACGAATTAAGTTCGTAACCAGAGGTACCACTGTATTTTTTATTGCATTTATATACCGCCCTATACCCAGAGGTCTCAGGGCAGTTCCCAGAACAAAATCAAAATATAAAACCACAAAATATATAACCAGAATAAAAACAACAACCCAATAGCCCCCCCCAAACCAGCCCCCCCCCACATTTTAAAAGGACATAGGGTGTCAATCAAATCAACTCAAGGCCTGGTTAAAAAGCAACATTTTTGCCTAGCACCTAAAGGTGTATAATGAAAGTGCCAGGTGAACTTCCCTGGGGAGAGCATTCCACAGACGGGGAGCCATTGCAGAGAAGGCCCGTTCTCATGTTGCCACCCTCCGGACCTCTCGAGGAGGAGGCACATGAAAAAGGGCCTCAGAAGATGATCTCAGGGTCCGGGTAGGTTCATATGGAAAGATATATACAGTCAAGGACTGCTGGGGTGAGAGAGATTAAAGTCTGGGTATTGTAGGTGTCAGGGAACTGCCATCGGAGAAACAGGAGGTGAAAGGGCTCACAGAGGCTGAGAGAGACTTATCAGCTGAGGAGGGAACCAGCAGGGGGAGAGGAGGAGCTCCAAGGGAAAGTGAGTCGGAGGGAGGGCTCAGAGACACTTCCAGCGAAAATAGTGGGGAGGTTTCAGAACCTCCCATAGGGACACCCACTCCTCGCCGGAAACTGTCACGCCGAGAGTCCAGAAGACGCGTTTCCGTTAAGGAACTTTTATGCTGGAAGAAGTTCCGTAAACGCCCACTGTCCGATTCTACAAGCGACTGACGGAGCCATGCTTAAGGAGCTCCGTCACAGACAGAGGTTTGTGGACTTAGCCAAACTCTGAGGGACTAGGACTTTATGCACAAGCAGCTCATCATCCCATCACAGTAGGGATCACCAACATGGCAACCATGGCAATAGTGACATTCTTGAGCTATACCATGGCACCCAGGAAGCCACTGCACTGCCCTCTTGGTCATGAGGATAGCTACCATTTTTTTCCTCTCTTGAAAAGTTACCCGGAATTGGAGGAGAAGATTAGAAGAGTAGCACCCTTTGCCATTTCCTCTTTCAGTTCTATGTACTTCTCAAGGCTCAAATTAATTCCAGTGGATCTGGCTTTTATCCAGCTCCCTTGGAAAAGTGACCTTTCTGTGCCAAAAATTGTATCTTTGTGTATATTTTAGGGGGCTGATCTGGAGGAGGGAAGAGAGAGCTGACCAGAGTGGGTTGTACCTATGGCTCTCAAGAAATCCAAATGGGCTCACAGGCCTACAAGAGTTGGCAACCCTTGATGTGTTGATTCAAAGCAGCCAGCCAAATCTTTGGCACCAGCTTTTAAGTAGTGAAGAACTATAGGAACAAGGAACACAATGAATATGCTTTATCAACATTGTAAAAGATCACTGGTCTTCATAAACTACAGCAATGATAGCTAACACAAGCACATCCAATGAAGCTGGGCATTGGCAGATTCAACACAGGCAAAAGAAAGTGCTTTTTCACACAGTTAAAACATGGAATTGGCAACTAACCTGGTTGGCTTTAATAAAAAAAGGATTAGACAAATTCATGGAGGAGAGGACCACTGATGGTACTGACCATGATGGCTAAGTTCTATCTCCACTGTCAAAGGCAGTAGGTTTCTGAAAATCAGGGGCTGGAAAATGCAGGAGAGGAGAGAGCTGGTGCCCTCAGACCCTGCTAGTGGGCTTCCCACAGGCTTCTGGGTGGTCCCTGAGAGAACAGGATGCTGGACTAGATGGACCATGGGCCTGATTCGGTTGGCTGTTGTGACTGCACACTTTCCCTATGGTGTACTTAGTTTAATGGTTATTCTGCCCCTGCAGAACAGAAAGGTGCATAAACACCAGGAGTCTGAGACCCCTACCAGTCAAAGAATCATGGAATTGTAGCATTGTAAGGGACCTAAAAGGGCAGCCAGCCCAACCCCCTGCAATGCAGTCAAACTGCATACCCTCAAACATTTATCTGACAAAAATAGGCATGTCCTATTCCATACCCTCCAACATTTCTCTGATGGAAATAGGGATGCCCTAAGAAAAATCAGGGGACACAGGTGGCACTGTGGGTTAAACCACAGAACCTAGGACTTGCCAATCAGAAGGTTGGTGGTTCGAATCCCCGCAACGTGGTGAGCTCCCGTTGCTCTGTCCCAGCTCCTGCCAACCTAGCAGTTTGAAAGCACGTCAAAGTGCAAGTAGATAAATAGGTACCGCTCCAGTGGGAAGGTAAACGATGTTTCTGTGCGCTGCTCTGGTTTGCCAGAAGCAGCTTAGTCATGCTGGCCACATGACCCAGAAGCTGCACACCAGCTCAGTTGGCCAATAAAGTGAGATGAGTGCAGCAACCCCAGAGTCGGCCATGACTGGACCTAATGGTCAGGGGTCCCTTTACCTTTTTAAGGAAGAGCAGGACATTCTAGGATCAAATTGGAAACCAGGACGGCTTCTGTAAATCCAGGACTGTCCCTGTAAAACAGGGACACTTGGAGGGTCTGATAACTGAACTCATGGAGCAGAGCAAAACTTTCAAAGTTTCAATGGGTCAGGGGATGGCTGGCATGGGCTAGAGGTTGTGGTTATTTGTAGTGAAAAAGGAGTCTGAATAACAATATTGGCACACCTGTCTCAGTAAATGAGTTTGCCTGCATCCTCCCCATGAGCCAAGCCCTTTAGAATGGTCTCTGATGCTCCCCTGAAAACAAGGCCGTTCAGTGATGCAGGGCACCGGGAAGGAATGATACAGCACACTTGCGGCTGGGAACGACAGGCCTTGTCATCCTGACTTATGATGGATGAGAGAAGGGCCTATTTCTCATCCATGGCAGAGGGAGGTGAAGTGTAAAGAAGGATGCATCTAGTGTCTCAGGACAATTCATCTTTGCGCTGGGTTCACTCAGAGAGACAGTGGAGCTTAGAGAAGGGAAGCAAAGCAGAGAAGCAACCAGGGAAGAGATGGGGGGGAAATTCATTATGTGCAGTATAATCTCAGGGGGAAACGGCAAAATGTCAGCAGTGCCAGAGATTGGAGGAAAAGCGGGTGGTGGTGAGGAGAGGGCCTGTTTCTCTCTCTCTCTCTCCCTCTCTCTCTCTCTCTCTCTCTCTCTCTCTCTCTATATATATATATATATATTAACTGGTAGTATTTGTCAGCTGTTAAACCAGGCATGGAGTGAGAGAAGAATGGGAAACGGCTGGATTTCGTTGCATCTTCGAGAAAATCTTTTCTCCGGCAGGCGTCACATAAAGAGAAAGTGTACAAAGGGCTTTGCATAGCAGATGTGCAAGATTGCCTGCGAAATATTGGCAGGAAGTGCAGTCCTTCTCATTAGCCCGCTGAGAGGCTGGACGAAGGAAGAAGCACCTGACGGTGTCATTTTCAAGGTGATGGAGAGGTGGCATTTTTTCCTTGTTTTGTTTGGGGTTTATTTTTTTGCACATCGCTGTGCTCCATCTTTACAAAGCATCTCTTAGCTGCTCTGTTCCTTCAAATGTCATGTACCACTTTATTAGTTAGGGTGAGGGAGGCATGGGGGTGGGAGAGGCTTCTGCTTCTGAAAATGCTAAGAGACTCAGGAAAATGCAGGTGATGCAAAAAGGACTCTTCGGGTCCTTCCACCACCCCCTCAAATAGGAGCTGCTCTGACTACCTGCTGGTTGGTGGGGCTATGCCTCATTTGCTCAAATGAACCAGCGTCTACTATATCTATGTGTGTCTAAGTCCCAGTACCTTCCGTGGGTCTTACTCTCAGGTAAGTATGTATAAGATCGCAGCCTTGTTTCATTTTTTAAAAAGGAAAAAAAATCAGAGCTGGCTGCTCTGACATCTTCACTCAAGCACACCTAAAATCGATGGCACTGCAGATGTTCTTTTGCTGCACTTTTCACTCGAAACCCAAAAGGTGTTTGGTTTGCCTTAAGTGGCCATTTATGAAGAAGCTATTACCTAAAATAGGGACGGGCTTATGAACAAGCAACAGGTTCATGAACAATGCGCTTGGATCAATGAAAGGAAGAAGAAGTGGGGACTACTTCTGCAAGCTGTGCAGTCTGTGTCATTTCACAAACAAGGCACCAACTTTCGTACTGGCATTGAATGGGGTCTGAGGGAATGCACAATTAAGCCCTCATCTCCAAATGTGCAACATTTGAAAACTAGTCCTGTGATTTTATGTAAATTGGCAAGTGGGGGGAGGTCCAGTGATTCAATTACCAAAACAGTGCTCAGCTGAGCAAAGTGAAACAGTGATTTGGAGTTGTGAAAAATCTGCCTTTGAATGAGAAGGATGTGTAGGGCTGGCCCTACCATTAGGCAGAGTGGGGTGGCTGCCTGGGACAGCGAATGCTGGGAGGCAGGTAGCAAATATGAGGAATTAGATGAGACAGAGACACGATGCCATATATTGCAAATTGTTTTGGGATGTCTCATGGGGAGCAATTCATAATGAAATTAAGTGTTGCTGCTTCTGCTTCTGCTACTACTTATATGCAGCCTGCCCTGCCTCCTTTAAGGTGTGGTGCAGGATGCTATCCCATCCCCACTGTCAAAGTAAGATCCTTAAGCTGGATCTAGTTACATTAAAAAAATCTTTTCAGGAAAATGTGTTGTAATCTTTATAAAGGGACATCATGTTGGTGAAAGCTGGGACTTCACAGCGCCATCTAGTGTCACAGTGTTATAACACATATAAAGCGCTTTTTCTTTACTAATGTAGCTGAGTCCTTAGTTCCCATGGCAGGGGTCAGCAAACTTTTTCAGCAGGGGGCCGGACCACTGTCCCTCAGACCTTGTGGGGGGCCGGACTATATTTTGAAGAAAAAATAATGAACAAATTCCTATACCCCACAAATAACCCAGAGATGCATTTTAAATAAAAGCACACATTCTACTCATGTAAAAACACACTGATTCCTGGATCGTCTGTGGGCCAGATTTAGAAGGCGATTGGGCCAGATCTCTCCCCCAGGCCTTAGTTTGCTTACCCATGTCCCATGGCTTCCGTATATGGGAGGGCATGACCTCATCCTTTGCTTCAGGTACCTAAATGTCTTTACCTTGATTCTGTGCAATTTGCTGTACCACACTAATGGGCAATGATGGGCCAGAAAATTTGAACATCTGGTCAGTGCACAAACTGCATATTCCCTTTGACACACACACACACACACACACACACACACAAAAGGTTCATTCAGATGTGGGGAATTTGTTTTTCTGATTATAATGCAAATGCTTCTGTCCCACTCTGTAAGATTTCTTTTGCACCACAGTACCTGTTGCATCATGGAATGGTGGCTTTTTGATCCACATACTGGCATGTTGCATTAAATTTAATTCATGCCAGTGGGCAAGGTATGACACAACAAGGAACAACATTGGGCAATGTGGCTACTCCCCTCCCTCCTTCCACACATGTGTGCTTCTGTTCCCCCATGAAAATGTCAGGAAAGAACTGTATGCTGATATACCAACTCAAATTGTGTCACTTTACTGCCATGATTTTCTGGGTTATGGGCACTGCAAATGGAGTTTCACAAAATCTAATAACATGGAAATGAGTGGTAAACATGCACTATATTCCATCAGTTTTCTGTAAGTGACTTTTACATAATGTGAATGCTCAAATATATTGTGGAAATTAACCATTAGGGAAATGTCCAAGCAATGGAATAAACTGCCATGCGAAATCAGCCTAAGCCTCCCAGATTTGTCATGTCACTGGTGAAATGGGAATGCTTTTTCTGCACAGCAATATAGTTCCAAGTCTTCTGAAAGCCTGTTCAGTCTGGCCAATGGCATGTTGGACCTGAAAATATGTAGGGACTGGAGATCAACTTTTTGCTCAGCCATGGATTTGCTGCCTTGGCTTGGGGTAGGTTTCTGCATCCCAGTCTGTCCCCTTGGTGTCAGATGGGAATAGCAAAGTCGTACTTCACAGGGTGGGTTGTGAGAATGAATGAGCAGAGGATTGTAAAACACTCCGCGCATAATTCAGTCAAAGTGGAGCATTTTAAGTCTCATTGATTTCAGTGCAAGAGATTTCAGCATGTGCATGATTCTCCCTTTGAAATTAATCAGACTCAAACGTGTGTCTGAGCCATGCCCTGAAGAAGTAAGAAGAAGAATCTTTCTGGAAGCATCACACAAGAATGTGTCCATTTCAGTTTTCAGGTACAAATCTGTATGTGTAAAACTTTATTTCTTACCAAATTCCATGGGGGCTCCATGTTAGAACATCTGATTTGCATGCAGAAAATCCCAAATTCAATCCCTGGCATCTCCAGGTAGGACTGGGAATGACACTATCAGTGTAGACAGTAATGAGCTGATGGTCTGATGGTGCAAGGCAACTGCCTATGTTTCTGGAGCATAAAGAGTCCTTGCCTTATACTCATGTCTTGGTGCCAGGAAATATTATTCCCCTTCCGAGTTTTAGTTAATGTGTTGAAACTGAACAGTTTTTCTTGCAATAAACTGAAGGTATCTTGTGATCTCCTGTTGGGAAGCCCATATCATGGCTACAAAATCATGGATTGTTCTTATCAGACCAGCTCATCACTAAAGGAGGGAGGGAGGGGGAGAGAGGGCAAGGGTTGAACGAGATAATAAAGAACAATCTATTAAAGTGGACTCAGTAAGATGGGTCTCCCCAAACAATCACATTAGAACTGCAGTTTGTCACAGAGAATCTCTGTGTTTTATCGCGCAAGGTTCTGGTATGAATTTGCCTTGAGGCATTAGTAGATCATCACAACAGCGGTGAAATGGGGAGAGGGTGAATCAGAGGCTGCTTCACACTGTACTGTTTCTGCAGTGCACACTTAAATATGTAAAGTGTGACTGTGAAGCATTTGTGTTTGCAATCTTTTATGCATGCATTCGTCAGGAACCCATGGTTGACTGTGGCTTCCAGTTGACTTCACACAACCTTGTGTCAGGCCTGCTGTTCCTAACACATTATTTGTGAAGTGACCGCAGGCTGAAGCATGGATATCTTCTGACTATAATGGGTATGGCCCCCTCCCTCCCTGCTTTCTGTTTCCTTATCTCAAGCTATCTGATAGAATGCTTGGAGAAAGTTCAGGGTGCTCTTCCAAAAGCACAGAGGAGCTCACAACTCAGCCTTCCATTTAAGGGAATCTCCCTCTTAAGGGAATGGGTTTGCTGGTGACAAGAGAGGTTTTGTAGCTTCTTCTTAAGTGGTCTGGATGCACCTGAGTATGCTCAAGCATACCATTTTCCAAACTGGTTGTAGCTGGTCAGCAATCCTAATTCATAGTGCAAGCCCAAACCATTGTTTCCTGGTTTGAATGTAGCAGCAAACTATGGTTTGCTGCAAACCAGGAAGTGCCTAATTTAGTGAAGAGAGCTGGAAGGAGAGAGGACAGAGCATGTGGGCTTCACTCACTATCATATAATGCCAAACCATGAGTTGGTGTTACATTTGGACTGACCCAGCTTGTGTGTGCTACAAGGGCTTGCAGCAGAACCTTTACAGGGACCACTTCTGCCCAGTGGCGTAGCATGGGGGGTGCAGGGGGGGCCGGCCGCACCGGGCGCAACATCTGGGGGTTAGGGTTAGGGGGCACAAATCCACGGGTTAGGGTGCGCAAATCCATGGGTTAGGGGGTGCAAATTACTTGCCTTGCCCCGGGTGCTGACAACCCACGCTACGCCCCTGCTTCTGCCAGAGGAAAACACTGCAGCCCCATATCGCTCCTGCTCTCCTGCTTGTGATCTAATCTTACCCAATGGCTGTGGAGAAAGGGAAGCATAGAGCAACTGCTTTGCAGTGTAGGAGGTCCCAAGTTCCGTCCTTGATGACTCCAGATAGAACTGGGAATGTCTCCTGTCTGAAACCCTGGAGATCTGCTGCCAGTCAGCATAGATGGAACTGAGCAGTGTGGACCATTCGTCTGACTCTGATCATAGCTGAGCTGGTACAGCATGGAACTCTTAATCTCAGGGTCACGGGTTCAAGCCCTGGGTTGAGCAAAAGATTCCCGCATTGCAGGAGATTGGACTAGATGACCCTGGTGGCCCCTTCCAACTCTACAATTCTATGACTTGATATAAGCCAGGTCCCTGTGCTCTTATTAGTTAAGATAGTGGCGTAGAGTGGTTTGCCAGTGCCCGGGGTGTGCAGGCACATTGCAAGGGGTGGGGCACAGAGGATCAATGGAGCCCACTGCCCCAGCCCAGACTTCGCCGCCAATGCCACCAGAGCGATGCTAGCCCTGTGCCGCTTTGCGAGGCTGCGTTCTGATCTGAATGATTCACCTGGCAAATCATTCAGATCAGATCTCATCCTCTCAAAACAGCATGGAGCTGGCAGGGCAGCAAAAGCACCACACACCCACACCCCAAAAAATGTGCCTGAGGCCATTGCCCCAGCAGCTCCCCGCCCCCAGCTACTCCCCTGGCGTAAGAATTCTTAGTTATTTAGGACTCTGAATTGGTGAAGAGGTGAAAAGTTGATGGCTGTCTGCTCCCTCATTTTTTTTTATGCTATTGTTTTTAGGCACTATAAAAGACTGCCTGCTGGGAAAAGCTGGTGTCCCATGTGGATTCTTGCCCGCTTGCTGCCAGCTTCCCAAAGAGAATGGTGGGTGTTACAAATTGTCAGTGCCTGAGGATCCTGAATTTGGAGCTGTTCTATTATGCCTCCTGTAAAGATCCTGGGAAATCTCTGAACCCAACTGTAGTGCCAGACATCTTGTTTTCCTTCCCTCAATCGAAACTAGCTGGGCTTTACAGGACCTCATGTGACAACAATAAATAGCAGTGGCATTTAAGAATGATTGAGCTGTGATTGCCAAGGGCTAGCAACTCCGAGCAATATATGTGACAGCACCTTTAGTGCTGCAAGCTAGGG